>NC_064829.1:85772135-87022135 GCF_024166365.1 Elephas maximus indicus | reverse complement strand
ATAAAGGAAGAAGAATGATGCTGGTAGGTTTTTACTTTTTAGAAGAGCCTTTGGGAAGATGGGTGCATTTTCCCGGCCTGCCTGAATGTGGCTTTTTTCCCTTTGCTCATTCTTGGTTAGTCTCTTTCGTCTTTCTCTCTGCCATCCTTTCCACTTCTTCCACAGCATCCTTGCAGATGCCGGAATGCAGTCAGGTGGTCCTACAGCAGAAAGTACGAGAACACTGCTCACATCCTCCTGCTCACAAATGGCTTTGTTTTTAAATGTCTGGTTCTTCCCCTCCAAACTGGCATGTGGAGCAGACGCCATGGAAGGGAGAAGGCAGGTGGGGAGGAGGGATCTGCCTGCAGCTTTTTTGGCACAAGTAGCGTCACTCAGAGGCAAGAGGGTCTGGTTTTGCTGAAGCTGATACTTTGACTAACAGAGCTAAAAAAATAGAACTGTAAAATCAGATTAGAAACATCTCCAGAAACATTTGTGCTGCCCCAGATAATAAGCTGTCATTTTCTAAGGCATAATCCAAACCAGATAGCCCAGGGCATGTGCTGTGTGAGTGTGTGTGTGTCTGTGTGTCTCTGTGTGGACGCTGATACCATGCGGTTCTGCGTGATTGAAGCAGGCATCGTGTATACTGTTCTTTCATTCTGTGAAAGCTATTTTCACACACTTCTGTGTTTCTTCTCAGGACACAGTCAAAAATATTGCCTTAAAGTGTGAATTAATGTCTTGTGGGCATTTCTGATGTTATTGAAAATGAATTCAGAGCTGAGGTGTCAAAATTGGGGGAGATGGGCTCCTCAGCCCTTCACGAGGCCGGGTGGCGTGTTTGTGTCAGTCGGCGGAATCGCATCCTAGGATTGGTTCCGAGCCCCGGGTTAGAAATGGAGCCTCTCACTGTGAAGGGGAGAACCAGGCCCGGAGGGGACTGGTGTGGGGCCGTCTGCATCTGTACCTGCTGTGCGTTGAGCTTTTACCTCCTCCACTTGCCCGCCCAGCGGTCACTGAGAGAGCGGGAGAGAGGCTGCCTGGACCTCAGTGGCCTCCAGTGCAGCCCCAGAGCTGGGTTCCATGCCCACACAGACCTCCGAGCACAGCTTAGTGCCTCCCATGCCCCCTGCATTCAGTTCCATGCCCCCATGCCCCCCAGAACGCAGTTCAGTGCCCCTACATGGACCCTTTCACCCCTTTTACCCCTCACCTCTGTGTGTTGGTGTCCGAGTGTGTCTGTGTGAGTGTGTATACAAGAATATATGTGAATGTATGTGTGTGGCCAAATATATGTTTGTGTGTACATGAGTGTGTGTGTGAATGTTTCTGTGTGTGTGTCTGTGACTGAGGGTGTCTGAATGTATGTGTCAGAGTGTCTGTGTGTGTACACACTGTGTGTGAATGTGTGTCTGAGTGTATGTGTCCAAGTGTGAGTATGTGTGAGTGCATGTATGTGTCTGTGTGTGTGTATCTGTGTGTTTCCTGTTTGTTGCTCAGGACTAGCGGAAGGTTGTTTAGATAACTAGCACTTTGCCTGTGGCCTGTGCCCAGTGTCTGTCACACTGCACTGCTCCAGCACCCGAGGGCATCTCCCCATCAGTCACATGGACGGCTGGCCATGGCCATTCCTCACTGCCATGTGAGAATGTGGTGTGCAGAGACAGGCCAGCCAGGTCTGCTCTCTTGGAGGGGTGCAGGCAGCTTCGCACTTTCCCTGCCCATCCCACATGGAAACGCTTGTCCCCACTCCCTTGTCCCACCCCAACCCCATCACCCGCTGCCGAGGTCAAGAGTGGGTGTGAGACTCCAGATCAGGTGTCTGTTTTGCTCTGTGTTTGTTTTAATTTTGAGGGGAGTAGGAGGCATGCATCCTAAATTGTCACTTACTGAGGAGTAAGGCTGCAGTTGAAATAAGATAATGCTGATTTTGAAAAACGCTTGTATACTATCAGTTTAGAATTAAAACCTGGGCTGCACCACCCCTTTCTCAGAGGTTGGATGCTTCCAGGCAGACACTTAAGGGTAAGCGTGATTTAAACAACACAGATGCACAAGTGTTGAAACTAGTCATGTTTCTGCCCTCCTTTCTGTTTCTAACCTGCCCCTGTAGCCATTATTCCCTCCTCTTTAACACACTTTTCTATGTTGCTAAAACTTCCCTGGTAAAAGGTAATTTCCATCCATTTCAAGAAGGGTCACTTGCCCACCCACGCCTCTGTTGCCCCTTCCTCCTTGCCTCCCTATGGCCTCTTCAACCTCAGTACATGCAGCACCCCCTCACCCACCTCCCGCCCTTCCCCAGTGTGCTGCCTTCTGGCCTGAGGGATGGGGCGCAGGGGTGGGCCCAGAGGACATGTGGGGCGGTGGAGTTGAGACGCTGCTGCAGGGGCTTCCAGCCTCATAACATACGTGAACTTGTTATTATTGTATGCCGTCAAGTCAATTCCAACTCGTAGCGACCCCGTGTGACACAGTAGACCTGCCCTGTAGGGTTTCCTGGTCTATAATCTTTACGGAAGCTCAATGCCAAGTCTTTCTCCTGTGGAGCCGCTGGGTGGGTTTGAACCACCGGGCGTTTAATGGTTGTGCCGCCGGGCTTACAACACAGTAAGTAACTCTCCTTCTAGGAACAGACGGCACTGAATTCAGCAGTGCATCTCGGGGAGTGTTCGTTGCAGTGTTGTCTGTAATGGTGGACATAGCCACAGCCCGGTGCCCACCCGCCGGGGCTGAGTGAGCAAACAGAGGTAGGTCCCACGGCAGAGAAAGGTACGGCAAGTGCGCGTGGTGCACTGCGTGAAAGGAGCAGGTTGCAAAACAGTATGTGTGGTGTGTCCCCAAACAGACAGTTACTAAAGTGTCATTCTGTGTCTTATCTGTACTTAATATGCTTCCAGTTGCACCAGAGAGTCTGGGGAGTGTGCACTGAACTCTGAGGGGCAGGATCATGGGACATCTACCTTGTTTTGTTTCTTCCACCAGCCCCATCTGCCTACTGCCCCACCCCAGCACTGGTGCCCCTGGCCAGACGTCGGTCAAATGGATGAGCAAGCGACAAACGAGCACAGGAGTGAGATGCCAGTGAGGCACCCTCATCCGAAAATTCTTACTTTGGCAAAGGAGCCTTTTCAAGGGTCACCTGGAGCCAGTGGACAGTGGCGTGTGGCCTGTGGGCCTCAGTTTCCTCATCTGTCAGAGGAAGGGGATGCATGCCAGCTGCTGGCCTGTGTCAGTCAGCCTTAGTTCCCAGGCCTGGGAGGGATGGCAGCCTTGGAGGGTGGAACTGGAAAAGCCCTGAGAGCACCCTGGCCTGGGCTTGGAGAGGAGGGGTGAAAGGTGACAGGGCAGAGGGATGACGTGTCAGGTACCAGGCTGGTATTTTACGGTCACTGTTGCAGTTGATTCTCAGGAGCCCTGTGAGAAAGGTGGTACTGCCCCCATTTTATAGACAATGAATCTGAGGGCTCGGAGTATAAGTGACTCACCAGGGACAACAGCTTTGGAATTACTGAACCAGGACTCGAAACCTGGCTTTCCTGACTTGGGAGACTGTGTTTCCACCACACCGTGGAACCACAAGCAGAGTGTTTGGGCATCACTGGCCTACGTTTGAACCCAGGAGCTGAGCCTCTGAGAGAGCTTCTGGCCCAGCTCTCAGAGGGGGCACAGTGAAGTGCCCAGCTTTTTCACCATTTGAGGAGGTCCTGACCAACTCACCTCCAGACATAGGTACGGCTTCCTTTAGGCAATGAGAGGTATTTATTTTTACTTCGAGGTGTTTTCAGGAAAGATCCATGGTTCGAAGGAACTTTCTTTTAACAGAAAAATTGACATCGGTTTGTGCTTTGTCTGCCCTTTCCTGGTGCGTGCCCCAGTATCAGCCCATTTCCAAGCAGGCTCCTTGTTTCTGTGGGTTTGGAGTCTTACTGGCAGCCCCTGCCCCCACCCCCAGTCAGTTCTGTGTCTTTCCTTCTTCTCCATGACAGGCTCTCAGCTGCCCAGAGCAGCGCTTTCCTAGTGTGCATGGTACTCATGTGAAGTTGGGGAAACTGGGGGCTGAAATGTGATGGTACTTAATCTCTTCAATTAGGACTTTCTGCATGGGGTACCCAGTTTGCTCATTTTTACGTCACCCTGGTTCCAGGCAACCTCTCTTCACGCCTGGTGTTCAGGGCTGGCCCACTTCTCCAGGGCAGACAGAGAAGTGCTCATAACCTAGGCCCCCAGCACTGAGTAATGTTTTGTGTTGCTGTTGTTTTTTAGACTGGGGCAACAGCTACCGTTGTTTGCAACTTTACGTAGAAATACACAGGGACATGACCTTGGATTAGGCAGTGGTTTCTTAAATATGACACCAAACACACAAGCAACCAACAAAAAAATAGACAAATTGGACTTCATTAAAATTAACTTCTGTGCTTCCAAGAGCACCATCCAGAAAGTGAAAAGACGTACCATGGAATGGGAGATATTTGCAAATCATATCTCTGATAAGGGACTTGTATCTAGAATATATAAAGAACTCTTACAACTCAATAATAAAAAGACAACTCACTTAAAAAACAAGCAAATGATTTGAATACATAATTCTCCAAAGAAGATAAACAAATGGGCAATGAACACATGAAAATATGCCCAACATCATTATCCATCAGGGAAATGCAAATCAAAACCACTATGAGATACCACTTCCCATTCTCTAGGATGGCTGTTATAAGAAACTCAGAAAATAAGTGTTGGCAAGAATGTGTTGCAATTGGAACCCTCATCCGTTGCTGGTAGGAATATAAAATTGTGCAACCACTGTGGAAAACTGTTTGTCAGTTCCTCAGAAATTTAAGTATAGAACTACCATTAAAAAAAAAAACCCAGTGCCATCGAGTCAATGCCATATGATCCAGCAATTCCACTCCTAGATATGTACCCCAAAATAATTGAAAAGATATGTCCTCACAGAAACGTGTACATGAGTGTTTACAGCAGCGTTACTCACAATAGCCAAAAGATGGGAACAGCTCAAATGTCCAGCAACAGACGATGGAGAAACAAGATGTGATGTATCAATACAACGAACCATTATTTGGCGATAAAAAGGAATGACATTTTGATACATGCCAGGATACGGGTGGACCTTGAAAACATCATGCTGAGTAAAAGAAGCCAGACACAAATGACCACATACTGTCTGATTCAATTTATATGTAATGTCCAAACAGGCACATGCAAGGAGACAAACAGGGTTAGGGTTAGGAGTACAGGGTTTCTTTTTGGGGTGATGGAAATATTCTGGAATTAGGTGGTGGTCATGGTTGCGTGGAACCCTGGTGGAGCAATGGTTAAGAGCTTGGCTGCTAACCAAAAGGTCAGCAGTTTGAATCCACCAGCTGCACCTTGAAAACCCTATGAGGCAGTTCTGCTCTGTCCTGTAGGGTCATTATGAGTTGGAATTGACTCCATGGCAGTGGGTTTGGTTTTTGGTGATGGTTACACAACATTGTAAATATACTAAAAACTACTGAATTATGCACTTTAAAACGGTGAATTTTATGTTATTTGAATTGTATCAATAAAAATGGCAAAGACATGCACAGGGAGCGAGGGTCTCAGTGCTCTGACCTGCCCCGTTCGTCCCGTAGGTACAGGGCTGGACCATCTGTGTCTGCTTGTGTTCCCTGTGCCCTGGAGATTTTCTCTGGGAGGGTAGAGAGACCTACTAGAAAGGTGATGCTTTCAGGCCACGTCTACCTACTCCTCTCAAGTTCAGCACCCCGGGACAGCCCACCCACCAGAGGGCTCAGGAGGGGCAACAGCAAGAGGCGGCCAAGTTGGAGGAGGCTATGGGCCTTGCAATAGTTCTTGTTCCTGAGACTATTCTAGTCTGTTGGAAGAAGATAAACCAAAATGTTGACGGTGGTAGCTTAGGTTTGTTTGTTCAATTTTTTCCTCCATTTTTTTAATACAGTGAATATGATGACTTGGCCTATGTTGTTTTTAATAAAAAAAAAAAAAAATAGAGGGGGTATAATAGAGAACTGGACCCAAAACAAGATGTTTTTTAAATGCTTCCAGTGAAAATTAAAAGTCTCTTCTGCTAATTCCTTTCCAGTCCTCCCCACCCCCATCAGGATTGGGACTGTTTCCTTGCCCTTGACCTTCAGTGTGGGGGGGCGGGGACCGGAAGGGAATTAGGAGAGTTTAAATTCTGCTAATTCCTTTCCAGTCCCCCCCCAGCGCGCCCCCGACCCCCATCAGGATTGGGACTGTTTCCTTATCCTTGACCTTCTGTGGAGGTGGGGGTGGGGGTAAGGGGCTGGCTGGAGCACGTGTATGGTGAGCTTCGCTTCATTTGTCTCACTGTCGCCTTCTGGGTCCTAACTCAGGTTAGGAGTTACCCGCCCAAGGCTTCCTTTTTTTCCCCACATTAGTGGAAATAAAATGTTTTTTAAAAGTTACTCCTTACATGAAAACAAGTACTTTGTGTTTTTTCTTTTGTCAAAAGAAAACTCATGGTTAAGCACAACCTCAGTTCCCAGCCTCTCTGAAAGCTCACTTTAAAGAGAGTTTATTTTGAAGGAATGTGTTTTAAAGTGAAATGAGGAACGGGGTCAAGGACTAGTGATCTTACTAATGAGTTTGTCTCCAAAAATAAATTCTTGAGAAAGCACATGTGTTGTTGGCTCTTCCTTTCCATCCTGCCTTTCTTTAGACAGCTGAGTCAGAGCCACTTCTCTCTCCTTTCAACCTCTGCAGGTCGGGATGAGCACACTTGTGTCCTTCCTACTTTCACATTTGTGTATGTTACACATATATAATCTATATATTACATTAGAGTTTACATACATCTATATGTAATAATACAACTATAGTATGTACAGTCATATTTAGTATGGTATTTATAAACACCGAGCCCACAAATCCCCCCTGCAGCCTCCCGCACAGAGCCGTCCTTTACCTGAATTGTTGCCCCTTTCCATCTAGACCAGAAACCTGTGTTTCAGGAATGAGAGACACAGTTATATAAAATGCATACTGGACAGTGTTCAAAATCCAGTGTGAGATGGGTAGCAAGTAAATTATTACAACTCAATTAAAAAACGAGGCTTCAGGAATTGAGAGAATGCCAACTGAGATGTTTCAGCAAACAGAGGCAGCGCTGGAAATGCTCACTCATCTATGCCAAGAAAACTGGAAGACAGCTACCTGGCCAACCGACTGGAAGAGATCCATATTTGTGCCTATTCCATAGAAAGGTGATCTAACGGAATGCGGAAGTTATCGAACAACATCATTAATATCACACACAAGTAGAATTTTCTTGAGGACCATTCAAAAGCAGTTGCAGCAGTACATCGACAGGAAACTGCCAGAAATTCAAGCTGGATTCAGAAGAGGACTTGGAAGGAGGGAAATCACTGCTGATGTCAGATGGATCTTGGCTGAAAGCAGAGAATACCAAAAAGATGTTTACCTGTGTTTTAATGACTATGCAAAGACATTTGGCTGTGTGCATCATAACAAATTATGGATAACATTGTGAAGAATGGGAATTCCAGAACACTTAGTTGTGCTCATGAGGAACCTGTACATAGATCAAAAGACAATTGCTCAAACAGAACAAGGGGATACTTTGTTGTTTAAAGTCAGGAAAGGTGTGTGTCATGGTTGTATCCTTTCACCATACTTACTTAGTCTGTCTGCTGAGCAAATAATCCGAGAAGCTGGACTATATGAAGAAGAATGGGCATCAGGATTGGAGGAAGACTCATTAGCAACCTAAAGCATGCAGATGACATAACCTTGCTTGCAGAAAATGAAGAGGACTTGAAGCACTTACTGATGAAGATCGAAGACACAGCCTTCGGTATGGATTACGGAACAACATAAAGAAAACAAAAATGCTCACAACTGGACCAGTAAGCAACATCATGAAAAATGGAGAAAAGATTGAACTTGTCAAGGATTTCATTTTACTTGGATCCACAATCAACACCTGTGGAAGCAACAGTCAAGAAATCAAACGATGCATTGCATTGGGCAAATCTGCTGCAAAAGACCTCTTTGAAGTGTTAAGAAGTAAAGATGCCACCTTGAAGACTAAGGTGCACCTCACTCAAGCCATGGTGTTTTCAGTCACTTCATATGCATATGAAAGCTGGACAGTGAATAAGGAAGACCGAAGAAGAATTGATGCCTTTAAATTGTGGTGTTGGTGAAGAATATTGAATATACCATTGACTGCCAGAAGAATGAAGAAATCTGTCTGGGAAGAAATATAGCCAGAATGCTCTTTAGAAGCAACGATGATGAGACTTTGTCTCACATACTTTGGACATGTTATCAGGAGGCATCAGTCCCTGGAGAAGGACATCATGTAAAGGCTCAACAAAAAAAGAGGAAGAACCTTGATGAGATGGGTTGGTACAGTGGTTGCAGCAGTGGGCTCCAGCATAACAATGATCGTGAGGATGATGCAGGACCAGGCAGTGTTTCATTCAGTTGTACATAGTGTTGCTGTGAGTTGGAACCAACTTGATGGCACCTAACAATAAAGAACAAAAATTTTTAATATAAAATTTACAAAAAAGAAGAGTGGATTCAGGAATTCCATCATTTTCACTTGCTCTCAGGCAAGCCTTCTGCCACCCCCAGAGGGTGTCACCCTGAGCTGGAAGTGGGGCAGACACAGTGATCAACAGCGAGAGTCTGCTGCAGCTGTGAGACCCCATGGTTCCCCCCAAGAAGCAGATCCTGGTCCAGGCATGGCCTGGCCGGAAGGTGCGTGCCCCTCCCACGGCCTGCCCACCCACTAAGGTCAGGAGGAAGTCATAATGAAGACAAGTCGTTTTTGGCAACTGTCAGGACATCCAAGGGATGTTCTAAAGCGCGTTATGAGAGAACCGGCCTAGAGTCCTGGGCTCAGCCCAGAGTTTATGAATTGAAGTTTCCCCAAACAGTGGCCGTCCCAGGACCTGTCCTTACTGCCCCCACCCCCCTGAAGTGCGTGCCCTGCCCTGTTCTCTCTTGCTTGGTGTTCCTCTTTCCCTAGGTCTGAGTCTGGGATCTTTCCAACAGCTCCCTGGCAAGCCTATGAGCAGACTATGCAGGGACCCTACCCCTCCCCTCTGGAAGGTGGCCTCCAGAGGCCTGGGATCTGCCTCCTGATTCCTCTTTTTTGAAGATCAAGGGCCTGATGCCCCTCCCTGGCTAAGTCTGAAGGGTCCCTCCTTCCATCCTGCCCATTTCCAGCCTACTTGCTGTTTTCTGGCAGGGAATCAGTGCCCACATTACTTCTGTGTTCCTTCCATGAATTCAGCACATACAAGATGCTCAGGTAACTGTCCTTGGCACCCAAGAACTCGAGACAGTGGGAGGTGGGTGAGTTGGCACCAGGTGTATCTTGCTGGTCATAGCCGAGTTCCTCAGAAATATTCTGCTCAGGCCTGAGCTAGCAAGTTCACACTCACATGGACGGCCAGGCTGCCTTAAACTGAGCCGGAGGAGGAGAGCCGGTCTTGGAGGGGTCAGGAGCACAGGTGTCTCTTGTGCCCCCAGTGGGTTCTGCGATGCCTCCTAATCGGCAAAAGAACTTTAACTTTCCCAGGACACATGTTGAATGTCCCTCTCACAGGTGGTGGAGGGGCTGATGCCGGTGTTGGGAGTCGATGGAGCGCCCTGGCAAACACCCCACGTGTCCTGCCATGTCCGGTGCAACGCCGCACCCCACGCAGCCACAGTCCAGCCCCTTCCCAGAAAGTCAGCTGGAGAGGGCAAGGGGGATATGCCACGCAGGCCTGAGGTCGCGCCCTCCCAGTTCTGGGTGAAGCTCTGCCCTGTGGCGCTGTGTCCGCAGGTGCAGGACTGGGTTGCGACCGGTCAGAGCGGGCTGTGGGAGAGGTTTCATGTGGAGGGGGCCTGGCTGGTGCTACCAAACATGAATCCCTAATTGTCTGAGCTTGTCACAGCCAAGAGACCCCAACAGACTTGGCACTGCGGCTTATCCTGTGTTTTCTGCCACATTTGGTCAGTTCTGAAAAGTGCTCTTTACAACCTCCCTTTTGACCCTGAAGCCCTCCTGATGGGGCCTCGGGCCACGGGGCAGACACAAGGGCCCCGACCCTTCTCGGAGCACATGGTGCCCAACATCTCGAGGCTCCGGCTTTTTGTCCCAGTCATGGAGAAGGGCCTTGTCTTGGTCAGACCCCGAGAGCCCTGAGTGCGCCCGTTGTTACTGGTAGTGGAGAGGGGATTCACACACGTCCCCCGCTGCCACCCCTGAAGAAGTGGCCCCTAGTGGGATTAGGGCTGCTCTACTGTAACACGGGGGCACGGTGACGCAGGGTGGGGGGGCGATGATGTTGGGGAGGGGGGCACTGTGACACGTAGAGGGGCATTGTAACTTGGAGATGTTAGAACTTTCATTAATGTGGTTTGAGCTCTTACGGACTAGAGAGTCAGGGATAAAGCAAGGTCTTAAGCTTTCCACGCTGAGTTTGGCGGGAAAGATAAAACTGCCGGTGAGTCTTTGTATTTCTTCTTAAAATGTGACAAATTTTGTTTTCAACATGGGAGGGGGGTGACCTAAAAACACGTTCACGGTTCCGGTCTTTAAGAATAAAATTGTGTTCTGACTTGTTTTTTAATCAACTGGTGTAATTCTTCTGGAATATTTTTTGTCTGTGTCTGCATGTTTGTTTAATTATGGGAGGGAAGGTATTTGGTCTTAACTATTCTTGGACAAGCTGAGACTGGAAGAGGTGCTTTAACTTGACTGTGTTGATAGGGAGTTAAAGTCCCCTGTGTGGCTGTTTCTGGCCTTCCTGTATCTGTCATTCTGACTTCAGTGCAGGGAATGAGAGATATCTTCTCTCTTATCTTCCTTCCTTTTTTTTGGTTGGGGGGGGCGGCTATTAAGCCAATAGCCATTTTGCTTTGCTTGCAAGCTCTTAAGGCCAAATGCCCCACTGACCCCACTGTTTGGCCCTGGGATTTTCCCAGATGGTCAAAGTCATGGACCCATCTTCTGGTCCTAGAATCATTTGGCTGGTTAGTAAGTTCTCACTACTTCTCTTCAGAACACTTTGAAATTTGCTATTAAGTCCTCAGAAGCCCTGGCTGAACTGGTTAAGTGCTTGGAGACAGCTGCGAACTGAAAGTTCAGAGGTTTGAACCCATCAGTTGCACCTCGGGAGAAAGATGTGCCAGTCTGCTTCCGATGGGAAACCTATGTAAAGATTACAGCCTTAGAAACCCTCTGGGGCAGTTCTACGCTGTCCTTTAGGGTCACTATGAGTACGAACTGACTCCATGGCAATGGGTTTGGTTTTTGGACTTAGTCCTTCCCATGATCCTGGAAGGGAAAGAGGCCTTTTCTCTCACTTTACATAAAGAGGCTGGTTTAGAAAGAGGGACACGGTAAGCCAGAGTCAGAGAGCATGGATTTTGGAGGCAGGGTACAGGGGTCAAGGATGGGGTAGGCAGGAGAAGAAGGGGTAGGGCTTCTGAGGAGGGATTGATGAGGTATAGGCCCAACAGTTCATTCTCCCAGGAGAGCAGCTGATGAGGGGTCGGATGCTGCAGCCTGGTGCCCTCAAGTGGGAAGAGAAATTCTCGATCACAGAGAGGTTCCCGGACTGAGCCGTCTAGGGAACCTGGAGCGAGCGGGTGTGGGGCCCCAGCACAGTGCAGTACCCAGTCCCCCTTGGCACCTGTATCCCTGTGGCTGGCATCGTTGGAGCTGTTAGGCACAACAGGCGAGGAGGGACCCGGGTGCCCAGCGTCTGGGCAGGGGAAGGCAAGCGGGATCTCCCAGGCTGGCACTCCTCCTGCGCCCCCCACCTCAAGTAGGCTTTGAGCCACCTGGGCCATGACCAGACCCGAGACTGGCTGTGCTAGTCACAGGCACCGCATTCCTGGTTGAGACATGGCTCCTGAGGCCGCTAAGTAGGGGACAAATGGTGCGGCGGTACACTGAGCACTCGGTCTGGCGTGGGTGGGACTCCTGACACTTGCTGTGAGTTGGAGCGCCTGCTGGCATGTGTTGGGTGAGAGTGGGCTGTGGTCACGTCCCCAAGCTCAGTGCCATCGCTGGTCCAGGTGCCCCTCCCTCATTGAGCAATCGGTGTGACCCCGCCCAGCTAGACCACAGAGCTGAGGGAGTGAAGTACAGTGGGGCCTGCAGAGAGGGGAGAAGATAGGGGGCAGGGCATCTCAGGAGGGAAGGGGCATACAGCGTGGAGGCTGGGCTCAGTCCTCAAAAGTGGCCTAACCTTCGACCCTGGATTCCTCCTGTCTGTCCCCACCAAGATGTGTGAGCAAGCACCCCGGGTTGTCACCTCACAACTGGAGAGGGGAAGGATCTGTGTCCTCTGGGGTCCAGCTTTGCTCAGAATAATGTTTCTGGAATGTTCTGGGAGGCTTTGCTCAGGCTGAATGACAAGAGGGGGCGCCTATCCTCTGTCTCCCGTGTGGCCCAAGCCCTGTGCCTGGCACCTCCGGTCTCCCTGCCAGTCAAACCTGCTTCAGAGAGCTCGGGTAATACTGATGGCAGGTGGCACAGTCTGAGGGTGACTTTGCCAGCAGACTTTAAGTTGAAGGACTTTCTAGTAGGGAGAGAATTTAGGCTGGGTGGATGAGACAATTCAGTGTGGGAAATCTAGACTATCAGTAAAAAGGAAATAGGGTTTCAAGGAAGGGAAAGAAAGTAGGGGTCCAGGGGAGGACTTCGTGTTTCCAGAGGTGCTAAGCAGGGCGGGCTGTGGGCTCTGGAACAACGGTCCCCAGAGGAGATGCCTTAGCCAGGCTGGCAGTGTGTCGGGGGATGCATCTGTGGTTCTGCATACCCTCCTTTTGGGGCACGATGGGCCACCGAGTCTCAGAACAGGCCAGCATCTGAGCCCCTCCAGCGGGCCAGGACCACAGAGTGTTCTGGGGGCTCCTCTGAGTCTGAGCTGCTCTCTTGAAGTGTCTCAGCCTCTCGGAGCATCTAACCCAACGCCTGGAGCACTTAGACTAAGTCACTCTTATCTGCTGCTGACACAGAGGGCAGAGCGCTGGCATTCTGACCGCTCAGCACCTCTGCTGTTGAGGACCCCAGAAAGCCTTTCTTAAGTCAGAACCCACTCAGTTCCTGCCAGTCCAGTCACGTGTGAGCATCTGCTGTGTACCTGGTACCAAGCTCGGCCTGGGACTCAAAGGTGAGCCAAGATCTCGGGTAGTTTCTTGTCCAAGTCAAGATGGGTTCTGTGATCAGAGCCCAAAGCCCCAGCCCTTTCTGTGTGGGGGGGGCAGAAACAAGGGGGTGTCCAGGAAAGTCTGACAAAGAAAGGGCATCTCCTAAGATTGGGGGGTTGGTGCTCTGGGCAGAGAAGCAGCACACGAGGGCAGAGGCCAGAGGGCTGAGACCCGAGGAGGTCTTATTCAGACTGGATCTCTATCCTGAGGGCTGAGTGAAGGGTTCTAAGCGGGGTCTCCAGTGTGGGAGAAGGAGGCAGTGGATCTGGGGGCTGCAAGCTCTGTGGCTGGTGACTGATTCAGGCAGGATGAGAGGGCGGCGTCTGGCTCTCCAGAGCAGCATGCTGTTTTTATCTCCCCTCCCGTAGACCCCCTTCCTCCCTGATTTCCCACGACTGCCAGTTATTAAAAAGGGAAAATACTTTTCCGGTTGTACCAGCTGCATGTATTGAAACACTGATATTGGGATTTTCAGTTTCTTGGCACTGCCAAGACTGGCGGATTCTTCTCCAAAGACTGCACTGCCCGTCACCCGTGGGGGCTGGAATGCCACCCTTCGTAGCACCCCCACACACCCTGAGATCCCTGTGGCACTTCCACTGGAATTTCTGCCTCCCACGCCAGATGCAGGCTCCCTGAAGCAGAAGTTTTGTTTGTTTGGTCACTACTGTGGGCGGATCTGTGGAATGAGCGAGTGACTGGCCTGGGGTCACACCTCACATGCTTGCCAAGCCCACAGTGCGTGCTCTCCCCTTCCACCCCTCCATGCCCAAGACACTGAACGTGCTGACACCCACGCCTGCACCTAGGTCTCGAGCGCCTGGGTGAGCTGACTGGGCTGACCCCATCCGGGCTGAGAAGGGCGGCCCATGAGGGAACCTACAATTAGTTAGGAGCAATATTTCTTCTTGCTGGCTCTGTTATGTTTTAACCATTAAAGAACATGTTCCGACATCCTAAGGGAATAGTTCGTTCTGTGTATGCACCGTATCCACCACTCATCTGTCTGTTTGTCCTGCTGTGCTGGCTTGCATGTTACTGCGATGCTGGAAGCTATACCACCGGTATTTCAAATACCAGCAGGATCATTCATGGTGGACAGTGGAGCTTCCAGACTAGGACAGACTAGGAAGAAGGACCTGGCAATCTACTTCTAAAAAAATGGACCAGTGAAAACCTTATCAATAGCAGTGAAACGTTGTCTGATACAGTGTCAGATAAGCCACTCAGGTTGGAAGGCACTCAGAATGGGACAAAGTTACCTGCTCAAAGTAAAGTCAACCTTAATGACGTGGATGGGGTCACGCTCTTATGACCTTCATTTGCTGATGTGGCACAACTCCAAATGAGAAGAAACAGCTGCAAGCATCCATTAATAATTGGAATGTGGGATGTACAAAGTGTGTATGATACAGCCTTCACTATGGATTATACCTCAACAGAAAGAAAACAAAAATCCTCACAACTGGACCAATAAGCAACATCATGATATATGGGAAAAGATTAATGTTGTCAAGGATTTCATTTTACTTGGATCCACGATCCACACCCATGGAAGCAGCAGTTAGGAAATCAAACGGCACGTTGCGTTGGGCAAATCTGCTGCAAGAGACTTCTTTAAAGTGTTAAAAGCAAAGATGTCACTTTGAGGACCAAGATGTACCTGACCCAAGCCATAGTATTTTCAATCGGCTCATATGCATGCGAAAGCGGAGTAATGAATAAGGAAGATCAAAGAAAGAATTGATGCCTTTGAATTAAGGTGTTATAGAAAAATATTGAATATACTGTGAACTGCCAGAAGAACGAGCAAGTCTCTCTTGGAAGAAATACAGCCAGAGTGCTCCTTGGAAGCGAGGATGGAGAGACTTCGTCTCACATACTTTGGACGTGTTATTAGGAGGGACCAGTCCTTGGAGAAGAACATGATGCTTGGTAAAATAGAGGCTCAGTGAAAAAAAAAAAAAAGGAAGACCCTCGACGAGATGGATTGACACAGTGGCTGCAACAATGGGCTCAAGCGTAACAATGATTGTGAGGATGGCAAAAAGACCAGCGCTTTGTGTTGTTGTACATAGGGTCACTATGAGTCCGAATCGACTCAACGGCACCTAACAACAATATATACCTATTCTTACACCAGTACCACATGTTTTGATTACTGTAGCTCTGTGTTTTGAAATTGGGAAGTATGAGTCCTTCTCCTTTGTTCTTCTTTTTCAAGATTGTTTTGTCACTTTAGGGCCCCTTGCAGTTCCATGTAAATTTGAAGATCAACCTTTCCACTTTGGCCAAAAAAAAAAAAAAAGGCAGTTGGAATTTTGATAGGGATTGCACTGAATCTGTAGATGCTGTCTCTGCTCTAATCTTTATTGTTTCTTTCCTTCTGCTAGCTTTGGGTTTAGTTTACTCTCCTTTTTATAGTTCCTCAAAGTGTAAAGTTGGGCTGTTGTTTTGAGATCTTTCTTCTTTTTTAATATGGGTTTTACAGCTATAAATTTCCCTCCAAGTACTACTTTGCTATATCCAATAAATTTTGGTATGTTTTTGTTTTCATTCCTTTCAAAGCATTTTCTAATTTCCCTCGTGATTGCTTCTGTAACACATTGGTTATTTAGCAGTGTATTTCTACAGATTTGTGAATTTCCGAAATTTCCTTCTGTGATTGATTTCTAGTTTTATTTCATCGTATTTGTACAAGATGCTTTGTATGATTTCAACCTGTTTAAATGTATTACTACTTGTTTTGTGACTTATCATATTTTCTGTCCTGGAGGATGATCCATGTGCATTGGGGAAGAATGTGTATCCTGCTGTTGTTGGGTGTAGTGTTCTACATATATCTGTCAGGTCTAGTTCATTTACAGTATTGTTCAAATTCTCTGTTTCCTTCTTGATCCATTTAAATGTTCTGTCCATTACTGAAAGTGTTGTATTGAAGTCTCCAACAATTATTGTAGAGCTGTCTATTTCTCGTTACAATTCTGTCAATATTTGTTTCATGTATTTTGGGGCTCTGTTGTTAGGTCTATTTATAATTATTATATCTTCTTGATGAATCGATCCTTTTATCATTATATAATGTCCTTCTTTGTCTGCTCTAAGTTTTGACTTAAAGTATATTTTGTCTGATATTAATATAGCCACCGTTGCTCTTTTGACTACTGTTTGCATGGAATTTTTTTTTCTTTCCCATCCTTTCACCTTCAACCTACCAGTATCTTTGGATCCAAAGTGTCTTTTGTAAACGGGATACAGTTGGATCGTGTTTTCGTACCCATTCTGCCAATCTCCAACTTTTGATTGGCGAGTTCAATCTATTCACATTTAAAGCAATTACTGATAAGGAAGAACTTAAGTCTGCCATTTTGAAATTTGTTTTCTGTGTGCCCAGGCCTGCGCTGGTGTTTCAGAGGCTGCCTCCGTGGGACAGAAGGATGCATTAATTGGAGAGCACCTTTTCCATTTCTTGCCCCCTCCCTCCTCTATCTTGGGGCACTTGAGTACTCCTGATGATGGCAGTTTCCACCACAGACTGGGACGGTTAGGAGCTTGTTCTGGTTGGTTCTCGGGGACAAAGGATATGAGGAATGCAGTGTTAGGTGGCATGCTTCTAAGTCAGTACATGTTTGAGACACAGTGGTGAGTAGATTGGGTCACTGCCTTAAGCAGGTTTTATTTTTATCATAATGTTCTTGTCATCATCACCACCAGCTGCTGTCGAGTTAATTCCGATTCACGGCAACCCCATGTGTGCCAGAGTAGAATTGTACTCCACAGAGTTCTCAGTGGATGATCTTTTAGATCAATAGGCCTTTCTTCCAAGGTGCCTCTGGGTGGACTTGAACCTCCAACTTCTTGGTTAGCAGCCAAATGCATTAACTATTTGTACCACCCATATTTTTTTTGTATCAATGCCATATTAAATACATTTTAATTTATTTTTATTGTGCTTTAGATGAAGGTTTTACAGAGCAAATTAGTTTCTCATTAGACAATTAATACACATTTTTTTTGTGACGTTGGTTGCCACACCCACGACATGTCAACACTCTCCCTTTCATGACATTGAGTTCCCCATTATCAGCTTTCTTGTCCCCTCCTGCCTTCTCATCCTTGTCCCTGGATTGGTGTGCCTATTTAGTCTTGTTTTGTTTTATGGGCCTGTCTAATCTTTGACTGAACGGTGAACCACAAGAGTGATTTCAATACTGAGCTAAAAGGGTATCCAGGGCTCCTAAAAATCGAACACTTATGCTTATCCAAAGACTTCACCAAAAGAGTAAAAAGACTACCTACAGACTGGGAAAAAGTTTTTAGCCATGACATTTCTGATCAGCGCCTGATCTCTAAAATCTACATGATACTGCAAAAACTCAACTGCAAAAAGACAAATAACGCAATTAAAAAATGGGCAAAAGATATGAATAGACACTTCACTAAAGAAGACATTCAGGTAGCTAACAGATATATGAGGAAATGTTCACGATCATTAGCCATTAGAGAAATGCAGATCAAAACTACAATGAGATTTCATCTCACTCCAGCAAGGCTGGCATTAATCCAAAAAACACAAAATAATAAATGTTGGAGAGGCTGTGGAGAGATTGGAACACTTCTACACTGCTGTTGGGAATGTCAAATGGTACAGCCACTTTGGAGATCGATTTGGCGCTTCCTTAAAAAGTTAGAAATAGAGGCGGAGCCAAGCTGGCGGACTAGGCAGACGCTACCTCGGATCCCTCTTACAACAAAGACACGGAAAAACAAGTGAATCGATCACATACATAACAATCTACGAACCCTGAACAACAAACACAGATTTAGAGACGGAGAACGAACTAATACGGGGAAGCAGCGATTGTTTCCAGAGCCTGGAGCCAGCGTATCAGTCAGGTACGGCACAAGCACAGAGAGCTGCTCCACCCCTCTGAACTAACCCCGGGAGGGGGATCAGCCGGTTCCACGGGTGGCGTGGGACGCAGCCGGTAGGAGAAGTCCCCGGGAGGCAGTGACTGGTCTTGGAGCAGAAAGAGCAGCGTCCGAACCGGGCAACCGTCCCGCAGGGATTTGGACTGGACGCAGGTGGCTTCATTAACATCTGAATAGCCTGAGCCAGAGGGAGAACTCTGATAGGGATCTGACTGCATTTTTTTTTTTAGTGGATTTTCTGGAAAAACTAGTTTCCCAGTGATGGCTCGGAGACAACAATCCATATCAAACCACTTAAAGAAGCAGACCGTGACAGCTTCTCCAACCCCCCAAACAAAAGAATCAAAATCTTTCCCAAATGAAGATACAATCTTGGAATTATCAGATACAGAATATAAAAAACTAATTTACAGAATGCTTAATGATATCACAAATGAAATTAGGATAACTGCAGAAAAAGCCAAGGAACACACTGATAAAACTGTTGAACTCAAAAAGATTATTCAAGAACATACTGGAAAAATTAATAAGTTGCAAGAATCCATAGAGAGACAACATGTAGAAATCCAAAAGATTAACAATAAAATAACAGAATTAGACAACGCACTAGGAAGTCAGAGGGGCAGACTCGAGCAATTAGAATGCAGACTGGGACATCTGGAGGACCAGGGAATCAACACCAACATAGCTGAAAAAAAATCAGATAAAAGAATTTAAAAAAATGAAGAAACTCTAAGAATTATGTGGGACTCTATCAAGAAGGATAACCTGCGGGTGATTGGAGTCCCAGAACAGGGAGGGGGGACAGAAAACACAGAGAAAATAGTTGAAGAACTCCTGACAGAAAACTTCCCTGACGTCATGAAAGACGAAAGGATATCTATCCACGATGCTCATCGAACCCCATTTAAGATTGATACAAAAAGAAAAACACCAAGACATATTATCATCAAACTCACCAAAACCAAAGATAAACAGAAAATTTTAAAAGCAGCCAGGGAGAAAAGAAAGGTTTCCTTCAAGGGAGAATCAATAAGAATATGTTCTGACTACTCAGCAGAAACCATGCAGGCAAGAAGGGAATGGGACGACATATACAGAACACTGAAGGAGAAAAACTGCCAGCCAAGGATCATATATCCAGCAAAACTCTCTCTGAAATATGAAGGCGAAATTAAGATATTTACAGACAAAGACAAGTTTAGAGAATTTGCAAAAACCAAACCAAAGCTACAAGAAATACTAAAGGATATTGTTTGGTCAGAGAACCAATAATATCAGATATCAGCACAACACAAGGTCACAAAACAGAACATCCTGATATCAACTCAAATAGGGAAATCACAAAAACAAACAATTAAGATTAATTAAAAAAAAAAAATACACATAACAGAGAATCATGGAAGTCAATAGGTAAAAGATCACAATTATCAAAAAGAGGGACTAAATACAGGAGGCATTGAACTGCCAGATGGAGAGTGATACAAGGCGATATAGAACAATACAAGTTAGGTTTTTACTTAGAAAAATAGGGGTAAATAATAAGGTAACCACAAAAAGGTATAACAACTCTATAACTCAAGATAAAAACCAAGAAAAACGTAACGACTCAACTAACATAAAGTCAAGCACTATGAAAATGAGGATCTCACAATTTACTAAGAAAAACGCCTCAGCACAAAAAAGTATGTGGAAAAATGAAATTGTCAACAACACACATAAAAAGGCATCAAAATGACAGCACTAAAAACTTATTTATCTATAATTACCCTGAATGTGAATGGACTAAATGCACCAATAAAGAGACAGAGAGTCACAGACTGGATAAAGAAACACGATCCATCTATATGCTGCCTACAAGAGACACACCTTAGACTTAGAGACACAAACAAACTAAAACTCAAAGGATGGAAAAATGTATATCAACCAAACAATAAGCAAAAAAGGAGTAGCAATATTAATTTCTGACAAAATAGACTTTAGACTTAAATCCACCACAAAGGATAAAGAAGGACACTATATAATGATAAAAGGGACAATTGATCAGGAAGACATAACCATATTAAATATTTATGCACCCAATGACAGGGCTGCAAGATACATAAATCAAATTTTAACACAATTGAAAAGCGAGATAGATGCCTCCACAATTATAGTAGGAGACTTCAACACACCACTTTCGGAGAAGGACAGGACATCCAGTAAGAAGCTCAACAGAGACACGGAAGATCTAATTACAACAATCAACCAACTTGACCTCATTGACTTATACAGAACTCTCCACCCAACTGCTGCAAAATATACTTTTTTTTCTAGCGCACATGGAACATTCTCTAGAATAGACCACATATTAGGTCATAAAACAAACCTTTGCAGAGTCCAAAACATCGAAATATTACAAAGCATCTTCTCAGACCACAAGGCAATAAAACTAGAGATCAATAACAGAAGAACGAGGGAAAAGAAATCAAATACTTGGAAAATGAACAATACCCTCCTGAAAAAAGACTGGGTTATAGAAGACATCAAGGAGGGAATAAGCAAATTCATAGAAAGCAACGAGAATGAAAATACTTCCTATCAAAACCTCTGGGACACAGCAAAAGCAGTGCTCAGAGGCCAATTTATATCAATAAATGCACACATATGAAAAGAAGAAAGAGCCAAAATCAGAGAACTGTCCCTACAACTTGAACAAATAGAAACTGAGCAACAAAAGAATCCATCAGGCACCAGAAGAAAACAAATAATAAAAATTAGAGCTGAACTAAATGAATTAGAGAACAGAAAAACAATTGAAAGAATTAACAAAGCCAAAAGCTGGTTCTTTGAAAAAATTAACAAAATTGATAAACCATTGGCTAGACTGACTAAAGAAATACAGGAAAGGAAACAAATAACCCGAATAAGAAATGAGAAGGACCACATCACAACAGAACCAAATGAAATTAAAAGAATCATTTCAGATTATTATGAAAAATTGTACTCTAACAAATTTGAAAACCTAGAAGAAATGGATGAATTCCTGGAAAAACACTACCTACCTAAACTAACACATTCAGAAGTAGAACAACTAAATAGACCCATAACAAAAAAAGAGATTGAAACGGTAATCAAAAAACTTCCAACAAAAAAAAGCCCTGGCCCGGACGGCTTCACTGTAGAGTTCTACCAAACTTTCAGAGAAGAGTTAACACCACTACTACTAAAGGTATTCCAAAGCATAGAAAATGACGGAATACTACCCAACTCATTCTATGAAGCTACCATCTCCCTGATACCAAAACCAGGTAAAGACATTACAAAAAAAGAAAATTATAGACCTATATCCCTCATGAACATAGATGCAAAAATCCTCAACAAAATTCTAGCCAATAGAATCCAACAACACATCAAAAAAATAATTCACCCTGATCAACTGGGATTTATACCAGGTATGCAAGGCTGGTTTAATATCAGAAAAACCATTAATGTAATCCATCACATAAATAAAAGAAAAGACAAAAACCACATGATCTTATCAATTGATGCAGAAAAGGCATTTGACAAAGTCCAACACCCATTCATGATAAAAACTCTTACCAAAATAGGAATTGAAGGAAAATTCCTCAACATAATAAAGGGCATCTATGCAAAGCCAACAGCCAATATCACTCTAAATGGAGAGAACCTGAAAGCATTTCCCTTGAGAACGGGAACCAGACAAGGATGCCCTTTATCACCGCTCTTATTCAACATCGTGTTGGAAGTCTTCGCCAGAGCAATTAGGCTAGACAAAGAAATAAAAGGTATCCGGATTGGCAAGGAAGAAGTAAAGTTATCACTATTTGCAGATGACATGATTATATACACAGAAAACCCTAAGGAATCCTCCAGAAAACTACTGAAACTAATAGAAGAGTTTGGCAGAGTCTCAGGTTATAAAATAAACATACAAAAATCACTTGGATTCCTCTACATCAACAAAAAGAACACCGAAGAGGAAATAACCAAATCAATACCATTCACAGTAGCCCCCAAGAAGATAAGATACTTAGGAATAAATCTTACCAAGGATGTAAAAGACCTATACAAAGAAAACTACAAAGCTCTACTACAAGAAATTCAAAAGGACATGCTTAAGTGGAAAAACATACCCTGCTCATGGATAGGAAGACTTAACATAGTAAAAATGTCTATTCTACCAAAAGCCATCTATACATTTAATGCACTTCCGATCCAAATTCCAATGTCATATTTTAAGGGGATAGAGAAACAAATCACCAATTTCATATGGAAGGGAAAGAAGCCCCGGATAAGCAAAGCACTACTGAAAAAGAAGAAGAAAGTGGGAGGCCTCACCTTACCTGACTTCAGAACCTATTATACAGCCACAGTAGTCAAAACAGCCTGGTATTGGTACAACAACAGACACATAGACCAATGGAACAGAATTGAGAACCCAGACATAGATCCATCCACGTATGAGCAGCTGATATTTGACAAAGGACCAGTGTCAATTAACTGGGGAAAAGATAGCCTTTTTAACAAATGGTGCTGGCATAACTGGATATCCATTTGCAAAAAAATGAAACAGGACCCATACCTCACACCATGCACAAAAACTAACTCCAAGTGGATCAAAGACCTAAACATAAAGACTAAAACGATAAAGATCATGGAAGAAAAAATTGGGACAACCCTAGGAGCCCTAATACAAGGCATAAACAGAATACAAAACATTACCAAAAATGATGAAGAGAAACCCGATAACTGGGAGCTCCTAAAAATCAAACACCTATGCTCATCTAAAGACTTCTCCAAAAGAGTAAAAAGACCACCTACAGATTGGGAAAGAATTTTCAGCTATGACATCTCTGACCAGCGCCTGATCTCTAAAATCTACATGATTCTGTCAAAACTCAACCACAAAAAGACAAACAACCCAATCAAGAAGTAGGCAAAGGATATGAACACACATTTCACTAAAGAAGATATTCAGGCAGCCAACAGATACATGAGAAAATGCTCTCGATCATTAGCCATTAGAGAAATGCAAATTAAAACTACGATGAGATTCCATCTCACTCCAGCAAGGCTGGCATTAATCCAAAAAACACAAAATAATAAATGTTGGAGAGGCTGCGGAGAGATTGGAACTCTCATACACTGCTGGGGGGAATGTAAAATGGTACAACCACTTTGGAAATCTATCTGGCGTTATCTTAAACAGTTAGAAATAGAACTACCATACAACCCAGAAATCCCACTCCTAGGAATATACCCTAGAGATACAAGAGCCTTCATACAAACAGATATATGCACACCCATGTTTATTGCAGCTCTGTTTACAATAGCAAAAAGTTGGAAGCAACCAAGGTGTCCGTCAACGGATGAATGGGTAAATAAATTGTGGTATATTCACACAATGGAATACTACGCATCAATAAAGAACAGTGACGAATCTCTGAAACATTTCATAACATGGAGGAACCTGGAAGGCATTATGCTGAGTGAAATTAGTCAGAGGCAAAAGGACAAATATTGTATAAGACCACTATTATAAGATCTTGAGAAATAGTAAACCTGAGAAGAACACATACTTTTGTGGTTACGAGGGGGGGAGGGAGGGAGGGTGGGTGGGAGAGGGTTTTTTATTGATTAATCAGTAGATAAGAACTGCTTTAGGTGAAGGGAAAGACAACACTCAATACATGGAAGGTCAGCTCAATTGGACTGGACCAAAAGCAAAGAAGTTTCCGGGATAAAATGAATGCTTCAAAGGTCAGTGGAGCAAGCGCGGGGGTCTGGGGACCATGGTTTGTGGGGACTTCTAAGTCAATTGGCAAAATAATTCTATTATGAAATCATTCTGCATCCCACTTTGAAATGTGGCGTCTGGGGTCTTAAATGCTAACAAGCGGCCATCTAAGATGCAGCAATTGGTCTCAACCCACCTGGAGCAAAGGAAAATGAAGAACACCAAGGACACACGACAACTAAGAGCCCAAGAGACAGAAAGGGCCACATGAACCAGAGACCTACATCATCCTGAGACCAGAAGAACTAGTTGGTGCCCGGCCACAATCGATGACTGCCCTGACAGGGAGCACAGCAGAGGACCCCTGAGGGAGCAGGAGATCAGTGGGATACAGACCCGAAATTCTCATAAAAAGACCAAACTTAAGGGTCTGACTGAGACTGGAGGAATCCCGGTGGCCATGCTCCCCAGACCTTCTGTTGACACAGGACAGGAACCATCCCCGAAGACAACTCATCAGAAATGAAAGGGACTGGTCAGCGGGTGGGAGAGAGACGCTGATGAAGAGTGAGCTAATTATATCAGGTGGACACTTGAGATTGTGTTGGCAACTCTTGTCTGGAGGGGGGATGGGAGGATAGAGAGAGAGGGAAGCAGGCAAAATTGTCAAGAAAGGAGAGACTGAAAGGGCTGACTCAAGAGGGGGAGAGCAAGTGGGAGTAGGGAGTGAGATGTATGTAAACTTATATGTGACAGACTGATTGGATTTGTAAACGTTCACTTGAAGCTTAATAAAAGTTATTAAAAAAAAAAAAGAGTAAGAGGAAAGAAAAATTAGGCATCTAAGGCATCGCTTGAGATGCAGACCAAGGGAAAAAAAATGAAAAGTAATAACACCTAAAAAAAACTTAGAAATGGAACTACCATACGATCCAGCAATCGCACTCCTTGGAATACATTCTAGAGAAATAAGAGCCTTTACGCAAACAGATATATGGACACCCATGTTTACTGCAGCACTGTTTACAATACCAAAAACATGGAAGCAACCAAGGTGCCCATCAATGGATGAATGGATAAATAAATTATGGCATATTCACACAATGGAATACTATGCATCAATACAGAACGGTGAGGAATCTGTGAAACATTTCATAACATGGAGAAACCTGGAGGGCACTATGCTGAGTGAAATTAGTCAGTTGCAAAAGGACAAATATTGTATAAGACCACTATTATAAGAACTTGAGAAATAGTTTAAACTGAGAAGAAAACATTCTTTTGTGGTTATGAGGGGGGAAGGGAGGGGAGGTGGGCGAGGGGTATTCACTAATTAGATAGTAGATAAGAACTACTTTAGGTGAAGGGAAAGACAGCACACAATACAGGGAAGGTCAGCACAATTGGACTACACCAAAAGCAAAGAAGTTTCCTGAATAAACTGAATGCTTTGAAGGCCAGCGTAGCAGGGGTGGGGGCCTGGGGACCATGGTTTCAGGGGACATCTAAGTCAACTGGCATAATAAAATCTATTAACAAAACATTCTGCTTCCTACTTTGAAGAGTGGCGTCTGGGGTCTTAAACGCTAGCAAGCAGCCATCTAAGATGCATCAATTGGTCTCAACCTACCTGGATCAAAGGAGAATGAAGAACACCAAGGACACAAGGTGATTACAAGCCCAAGAGATAGAAAGGTCCACATGAACCAGTGACTACATCATCCTGAGACCAGAAGAACTAGATGGTGCCCGGCTACAACCGATGACTGCCCTGACAGGGAACACAACAGAGAACCCCTGTGGGAGCAGGAGAGCAGTGGGATGCAGACCCCAAATTCTCATAAGGCCAGACTTAATGGTCTGACTGAGACTGGAAGGACCCCGGTGGTCATGGCCACCAGACCTTCTGTTGGCCCAGGACAGGAACCATTCCCGAAGCCAACTCTTCAGATATGGAATGGAATGGACTGGACAATGGGTTGGAGAGGGATGCTGGGGAGGAGTGAGCTTCTTGGATCAGGTGGACACTTGAGACTATGTTGACATCTCCTGCCTGGAGGGGAGATGAGAGGGTGGAGGGGGTTAGAAGCTGGCGAAAAGGACACGAAAAGAGAGAGTGGAGGTAGAGAGCAGGCTGTCTCAGTAGGGGAAGTGTAATTGGGAGTGTGTAGCAAGGTGTATATGGGTTTTTGTGTGAGAGACTGACTTGATTTGTAAACTTTCACTTAAAGCACAATAAAAATTACTTAAAAAAAAAAAAAAGGGGTATCCAGGGACTCTACTCTCGGGGTTTCTGCAGACTCTCAGACCAGTAAGTCTGGTGTTTTTTTGTGAATTAGAATTTTGTTCTACACTTTTCTCCAGCTGTGTCCAGGACCCTCTATTATGATCTGTGTCAGAGCAGTCAGTGGTGGTAGTCGGGCACCATATAGTTGTGCTGGACTCAGTCTGATGGAGGCTGTAGTAGTTGTGGTCCATTAGTCCTTTGGATACCCATTGCCTGTGTCTTTGGTTTTCTTCATTCTCCCTTGCACCAGGATGGGACCAGTGGAGTATCTTAGATTGCCACTGAAAAGCTTTTAAGAACCCAGACACTACTCACCAAAGTAGGATGTAGAACATTTTCCTTATAAACTATGTTATGCCAATTGAGCTAGAGGTCCCCAAGACCATGGTCCCCAGCCCTCCGTCCAGTAATTCAGTTCCTCGGGGAGTTTGGATGTGTGTATGAAGCTTCCATGACCTTGCCTTGGTCAAGTCCCAAGTATTGTATACTGTCTTATCCTTCACCAAAGTTACCACTTACCTATTGTTTATTAGTGTTTTTCCCTCCCCACCCCTCCTCTCCCTCATAACCATCAAAGATTGATCCTTTTTGTGTGTAAACCTTTTCATGAGTTTTCATAACAGTGGTCTCATACAATATTTGTTCTTTTGTGATTGACTGATTTCACTCAGCATAATGCCCTCCAGATTCATCCATGCTGTGAGATGCTTCCCAGATTCATCATTGTTCTTTTTCATTGCATAGTATCCATTGTGTGTATGTACCGTAGTTTATCCATTCATCTGTTGATGGGCACGTAGGTTGTTTCCATCTTTTTGCTATTGTGAATAATGCTGCAACAAACATGGGTGTGCATACGTCTATTGTGTGATGGCTCTTAATTCTCTAGGATATAATCCTAGGAGTGGGATTGCTGGATCTTATGGTATTTCTGGCTTTTTAAGGAAGCACCATATCGTTTTCCAAAATGGCTGTACCATTTTGCAATCCCACCAGCAGTGCATAAGAGTTCCAATCTCCCCACAGCCTCTCCAACATGTGTTATTTTCTGTTTTTTTGATTCATGCCAGTAGTGTTGGGGTAAGATGGTATCTCATTGTAGTTTTGATTTGTATTTCTCTAATGGCTAGTGACTGAGAGCATTTCCTGGTGTGTCTGTTAGCTGCCTGAATGTCTTCTTTGGTGAAGTGTCCATATCCTTTGCCCATTTTTCAATTGGATTATTTGTCTTTTTGTTGTGGAGGTGTTAGATTTTCCTCTAGATTTTAGAGATTAGACTTTGGTTGGATTTATCATAGCCGAGTCTTTTTTCCCAGTCTGTGGGTTCTCTTTTTATTCTTTTGGTGAAGTCTTTTGATGAGCATAACTGTTTAATTTTTAGAAGATCCCAGTTATCTACCTTATCTTCTGGTATTTGTGTATTGTTAGTTATGGTTTGTATCCTGTTTATGCCATGTGTTAGGGCCTCTAGCATTGATCCTATTTTTTCTTCTGTGATTTTTATATTTTTTGGTTTTATATTTAGGTCTTTGATTCATTTTGAATTAGTTTTTGTATATAGTGTGAGGTATGGGTCCTGTTTCATTTTTTTGTAGATGGACATCCAGTTTTGCCAGCACCATTTGTTAAAAAGACAGCCTTTTCCCTATTTAATGGACTTTGGGCCTTTGTCAAAGATCAGGTGACCGTAAGTGAATGGATTTACATCTGGGTTCTCAATTCTGTTCCATTGGTCGATGCGTCTGTCACTGTACCAGTACCAGGCTGTTTTGACTACCATACCTGTATAGTAGGTTCTAATGTCAGGTAGTGTGAGTCCTCCTATTTTAATCTTCAATAGTGCTGTACTTATCTGGGGACTCTTCCCTTTCTATATAAAGTTAATGATTAGTTTTTCTACCTTGTTAAAGAATGCTACTGGTATTTGGACCAGGATTGCACTGTATTGGTAGATTGCTTTGGGAAGAATTGACATTTTCAAAATGTTTAGTTTACATGAGCATGGTACATCCATGAGCATGGTATGTTCTCCCATTTATGTAGGTCTCTTTTGGTTTCTTGCAGGAGTGTTTTGTAGTTTTCTTTTTATATGTTTTTTACATTCCTGATTAGATTTATTCCTAATTATTTTAATTTTTTTTTAGGGGATATTATAAATGGTATTGCTTTCCTGATTTCCTTTTTGTAGTTCTCTTTATTGGTGTATAGGAATCCAACTGATTTGTGTATGTTTATTTTGTATTCTTCTACTCTGCTGAATCTTTCTATTAATTCCAATAGTTTTCTTGTGGAGCCTTTTGGGTTCTCTTTGTATAGTATCATAAACCAAAACAAAACCCGTTGCTGTTGAGTCAATTCTGACTCAGTATAGTATCATATCATCTGCAAACAGGGACAGTTTCACTTTTTCCTTACCAATTTGGATGCCCTTTATTTCTTTTTCTTGCCTTATTGCTGTAGCTAGGATTTCCAGCACAATGTTAAATAGGAGTGGTGATAAAGGGCATCCTTGTCTTGTTCCTGTTCTCAAGGGGAATATTTTCATCCTTTTTCCATTAAGAATGATGTCGGCTGTTGGTTTTGTATAAAAAAAAAAAACCCAGATGTCCTTTATTATGTTGAAAAATTTCCCTTCTATTCCTATTTTATTGAGTTTTTATCAGGAATGGATGTTGGGCACCACTCATGTTTTTGACAGAACATTCCTGTCACAGCTGCCTGCAAAGAAAACAATAGTCTGCTTATCTGCAGTTAGAATCAAAATATTTTTAACCTTTTCATGAGGGATTCTTAGATGACTACATAATTTCTCACCATATTGATGACTGTGGTGAAATTCTTTCCCAGAGGATCAGTGTTAGCCAATATGAATTCATTAAATGCTTCCAGTTGTTTCCACAGTAGTGACCCTGGCCACAGGACACCCCACCCTCCCTGCAGGCCCATCACAGGCATCCTGAGCAGTAGAGCTCCCAGTTTGCTTAGAAATAGTTTGTCCCTGTGGGCAGGTGGAGCAGCAGGTCTCAGGATAATATGGTCTGAAATCGCTCCGGGTTTTCTCTGCCCGACGTAGTGGGTGCGGCCCTTTGATGACGAGGCCAAGGGTATCAAGCTGTTTCCCACAGCGACACAGCTTCAAATTCATGCCAGAGTCAGCCCGGCTTTCCTGCCAAGAGGAAGCACAGTCTCAGCCACTGGAAGGGTGGGCGCTGGCCTGGAGACCTCCATGATTTCATCAGTCACTCCAGATGGCCCCAGGGGAGCTGGCCTCTCTGGACTTTCCACTTGTGACACGCAGCTATGCTGGGAGATGGAGCCTTTTTGCATGTCTGGTCCTCATCTGGATGGCTGATGAAAAATGAAAAAGGACCTTTCCCCCAAAGTGGCAATCGTCACTTGGCCTCTTCCTGGACCACATTTGGTCTGTGTGTCCTCAGGGCTCCCCCCATCCTCATGGCCCTTGTCCTCACAGCTTCCCCCATCCTCCTGGCTCTCCCCATTCTTATAGCACCCCCACCGTCCTCACAGCCACTCGTCCTCATGCACCCATCCACATGGCCCCCTGTTCTCACATGCCACCCTGTCAACTTCACATCCCCCCCACATCGTTTCCTCCCTACACACTCATACCACCCCACCCCACCCACCCTCATGGCTCCCTTCCTCATGTGGCAGGCGATTGCCCTCGTCCTTCCACCTTCACGTCTTCCTCCCCAGGGCTTCGAATGGGTTCTTCCCGGTTCATTCACAGACAATGAAGCAAAACTGGAACAGATCTGAATTTTTAAAACATAGGTGAACCAGAATGATAACCAGAATGGGAAAAATTACAGGTCGAAGCCCTGCTAGAAAATCTCCCTTTTAGAAAACAAGGGCAGTGTGTGCGTTGCATAGCAACCAGATCTCTTGACTGGCAGAGTTGGAAACAACAGTGACCCACTCAAAGATGGTGACTGACACTTTGCAGCTTTGAACGTGTGTCACTCTCCACAGTCCTGCCAACAATTCAGTCTCTTCTATCAGGCTCCTGAAAGGGCTCGTCATGCCTCTTCTGAGTCTCCCATTCCAGGGCTTCAACTCGTAGTTTTTCTTGTTCTGGTTATCGTTCTCATTCACCCAAATTTTTTTTTTAATTTGGATCTGTTCCTATTTTGCTTTGTCAGCCATGACTGAACTGGTTTGAACCGGTTTGAAGCCTTCTTCCTCCCTTTGTTCAAGTCCTGTCAGAAAGTTCTTCTGTCAAGGACAACGGCACACAGGCCATGAGAGGCAGATTCTGTGAATTCACAGCCCTACTCTTGGGTAACAAGGCTTTGTGAGAGGGTGGAAGAGCTTTAACCCATTTCAGGCACAGATGTGCTAATATTCATGTAACATTAGGAGAGTATTTTGTAAGAAAATATTTCTTAGAATCATCGTTAGTATAGAAATTTTTAATTATCACAGTTTTATAGGGACAGACTTTTATTTCTCGCCCTGTTGAAAGACAAGTGGGAAAAAAAATTTTTATTTGAATTTAGCAAAAATATGAACCAGGATATAGAGAGAGGGTGGGCGGGTATTTGCCGTAACATGTAACTACCTTAACTGTTTTCTTTGTGGGAAATGTAAAATTTTAAATATTGCCTTACAAAGAAGCTGTGACAGTTTTTGTTATTATAAAAAGCTATCTTAGAAACCAGAGTTGGAATATTCGGAATGGGGCATTTGAACACTTTTTTTTAAGACACTTGGGAATTTTTGTCTGAAAAAGTCACATGCTGGGATTCATAGTTGAGAGGAGGTGCAGAGGCTTTCTCCATGTTATGCCCTGGTCTGCTACCTTACTGGGTTGCAACCTGTAAAGCATGATTGTAAAGGATTGTCTAAATTCATGAGGGATAAAAATCAGGATCAGCACAAAGCCAGCTCCTATGAGGCAGAGGTCAGATATATCGCTGCCTTCCCACGTCTCCATAATTTCTGACACCAGCTGCTCGCCCATGATACTCTCTACTTCTCTGCAGGGTTCCATAATTCATTGCAACAACCACAAAGAACAGACTATACTCACAGTTATGCAGTTTATTAAGGAACAAACTGTAACTTGAGATCAGGATCAACCTGGAAATGACAGGAAAAACTTGGGATGAATGTCAGAAGCACACAGCCCTCCAGTGATCAGCAGGCATGGCTTCTCTGCTAAGCAGCTGTTTTCTCTCCCAGATCGCTCCCTTCTCTGCTGTGCAGCCCTCTCCACCTTCGGCTTCTTGCCATTGGCCTCTCTGCCACTAACTGGCCCAGCTCATAGCCAATATAGCAGCTTACTCAGATCTCTTACCTGTGTTCTGCCATAAGGGTTCTATGCAGTCAGGCTTCTCCATCATCAGCCTCTCCACTGCTAACTGGCCCAGCTCACAGCCAGTGTAGCAGCTTCAGGACCATCCAGCTCCCACATGGCTCTGTTTCTCTGCAAGCCCTGCTCTCTGCCAGCATCTTTCTCTCAACCAGGAGGCCTCTGAAAATCTCTGCATTTCAGCCATTTATATAGCTCAGTCCTTATAAGGCAGGGTCTCCCTCACCAGACCAGAGTTCAACCAATCCTCAGTTACCTATGAGATGTCAATCAACTGCAGTCTTAATTACCAAGCAAAAGCATCAAACTATCAAGTTGTTTACATCTTACCCAGGAAATGTCAATCAACCTAGGAAATTCCCTTGGCAAAAGTAACAAACCCTCTGGGGTAGAAAACAACCTCGGAGCCTCCCCACCCAAGTTGTTTCTCCAAAGAACTGGGGCAAAGGTAACTCTTCAGGGGTTAGGGGAAAAAAACTTCCGAGCTGTTTTTCCAATGAGCCAAGGTAAAAGGACACATAAAGGAACTCATTTCACCACATGTCCTTAGCAAGCAGAGGGCATACTGGGGAGAGGAGGTACATGAGCCACTCCAAGCAGGCACCCTGGTTGGGAGGCAAGTTGTTTTTGTGTCCTCACACCTTCATTATGTTGCACTGGGGTGTGGGCCCTGGGTATCCCTTCCCCGTCCTGAGCATCTGGGCTTTCCTCACTGAACCCACCCAGTGCCTGGTTCAGATAACACACCTAAACCTGAAGGTTGGCGGTGGTACTACAGGAGAAAAAGCCTGGGCATCTGTTTTCATTAACATTACAGCCAGAAAAACCCTGTGGAGCAGCTCTATTCTGTGACACATGGGGTTGCCATGAGTTGGAATCAGCTCAACAGCAACCAACAACAACCAGACATCAGCAGGAATGACTCACATTTCCATATGGAGTACTGAGAAACATCTTACCCTTACACTGAGTTACTAGTTAGCAAACACTTTACAATTCATGGTGCTTGCAGATAGGAGGAAACGAAGAAATTAGGAAAGGACTCTTGTTATTTGTGATCAACCTAGAAGAGAACCATGTCTCTTATTTGGAAGAAATATCTAGGGAAATTGCTTTTAAGAAATCAATTGTGTAAAATCTTGAGACACCCTCTGATCCAGCCTTCTGCATTCTCTTTGGGTCTCTGAGTCTGTGCTCCAGCTCCTGAGTCACATGCCACCATCAGTCGGCTATTAATCTCTTTATTGCAGTCTCTTATTCCTGCTTCTTAAGCTTTAATTAAGGAACCCTGGTGGCATTAGTGGGTAAATGCTCAGCTGCTACCTGAAAGGTTGGCCCTTCAAACCCACCCAGCAGTTCTGTGGGAGAAGGACCTGGCGATCTGCTTCCATAAAGATTACAGCCTAGAAAACCCTATGCAGATACCGAGATAGCTCATTAAGTTACTCCTATGTGTTTACACAGAGTTCTGTCATACAATGTGGGTGAGAGGCTATTTGAGACTTTCCAGGAAAAGTGAGGCACAACGAAATGGGTCGATAGTTCCCCTTCTAAGTGTTTGTGTGTGACTGTGCAAGAGTCACTTGAAACACGATTTGGCTTTGGCTTCTAATTGCTGCAGCTTCCTGCTAGGGCTCCTGGTGGCTCAAGAGCTGGGGTAGGGGCTGGCAGTAGCTGGCCTTCCTTCCTGCCCCATCACTGCCTGCTTGTGACTGCAGCCACTGCGCCACTAACTGTTGTCTCTTTGCTCTTGCAGAGGAGGCGGACGGCTGCAACTTCGGGGCAGGCGCCCTGTCCAGAAAGAGGCGGGTGCTGGCGGCCCTGCGGGAGGAGGGCCTGCGCCGCCGCGCGCCCCCAGCCATTGGCCTGCCGCGAGACTTCCGGCCTGTGTCTTCCATTATCGATGTGGACATCCTGCCCGAGACACACCGCAGGGTGAGGCTGTACAGGCACGGCTGCGAGAAGCCACTGGGATTCTACATTCGGGACGGCACCAGCGTACGAGTGACCGCCCAGGGCCTGGAGAAGGTCCCGGGTATCTTCATCTCCCGTATGGTGCCCGGCGGCCTGGCAGAGAGCACTGGGCTGCTGGCTGTCAACGACGAGGTGCTCGAGGTGAACGGTATCGAGGTGGCGGGGAAGACGCTGGACCAGGCCACGGACATGATGATCGCCAACAGCCACAACCTCATCATCACGGTCAAGCCCGCCAACCAGAGGAACAACGTGGTGCGCAGCAGCCGCACATCCGGCAGCTCCGGCCAGTCCACGGACAGCACAGCCAGCCCTCACAGCCTGCCGCCCGCGCACGTGCTGCAGAACTTTCACCCGGACGAGATGGAGAGTGACGAGGAGGCCGACATAGTCATCGAGGGCGCTCTGGTGCCCCAGCCCGCGCCCCGGACGCAGCTGGCACCTCCGGGCAGCCTCACACGCATCAATGGCGCCAGCCTCGCGTACCGGCTGAACAGAGACCTCACTCTCAGTGGCTCAGGGCGTGAGGGCAATGGCAGCATCCACAGACTGCTCAGCTCCCTCAAAGCAGATCCCCGCCACAGTCTAGCCCTTCCCCCGGGAGGTGTCGAGGAGCACGGGCCAGCTGTCACCCTCTAGCAGCTCCTGGGTGTGCCTTGCGCATCCCCTGCAGGCCATCCGTGCAGAGCCTTGCTGAGACACCGGCTGGGGAAAGTGCTGTAACAGGAGGCGGCGAGAACTGACACACGGTGATGAGATGAGTACAATTTCCACAGGGAAATATTTTTTAAATTTTTATTCCAATTGTAAAATAAGAAAAATTGTATACTTCTACCTGCTCCTTTTTTGTTTCTGAGTTTGTTTATCCTCTTCTCCCACAAATGTATTCTCTATTTCAACTTGCTGGCTAGAAAATAAAAATACTCTATTTTTATAGGATTTCTCCACAGAACTTAAAAGGTGTTATATTGAGGTCTGCGTGCAGTTCCTGGCTCCTTTGTAAATTGATAGAAAGGATCTTGACCATGTGCAGAAAATATTTCCTTTAGTTCATTAAAAGTGAAGCTTTATAATTACTTCCTTCAAATGGCCAAATTATTATTTATTTTTTTGACTGCATCCTGTAAAAGTATCCTGGGATGCTGGCAGACTTCCTGGGGCTATGCTCCACAGAGGCGGCCTGGCAGGAAGGTGATGGGACTGACATGTAAAAGCGAACACACCAGAACTTGTGATAGATGTGGCCATTAAAGATGAAACAAGCCGTCGCATCATTTTAGTTGCTTTTCAAATGCTCCGATAGGTGCCGGGCTTTGCACATCACGGAAACGGTGGTTCCATGTCTCTGGGCCGTGTGGGGGCTTCCTCAGAGGGGGGCTGCCTTCAGCCTTCTAGGGATGCAAAGTTGGGAGCACCCAGCTTTCCTGGATTGGAGCTTGGTAAATTACATTTGTGGTCAAAACCAGCACTCACCAAGTGGTGATGAACCAATTCTCTGCATGTTCTTGCAGTGGCAGAGGCCTGAGGGCTGCGGTTCTGGGTGTGGGCTGTCCTGCATCTAACACAGCCACAGCTCTAATCATCATCAGTCCCATCAAGACATGCCATTTCCTTTGGAGCACAGAGGGTGAGGGTAGGTTTCTCTTGTTTCTAACAACAATCTCATGGACTTTCGTTGATTTTTAACACAGATTAAGTTTATTATTATCACTTTCCTTTGATCCTCTAGTCATTTACGTATTTAGTAACTTTCAAGGATTGTGGTGGTTATATGCCGTCAAGTTGATTCTGACTCAGCGACCCTATAAGACAGAGTAGAACCGCCCCAGAAGGTTTCCAAGACTCTTATCTTTATGGGAACCGATTGCCAGTTCTTTGTCCTGTGGAGCAGCTGGGTGGGTTTGAACTGGTAACCTTTCGATTAGCAGCCCAGTATCTTAACCATTGTGCCATGAGGCCTCCTTTTTAAAGGCTTACCTGTGTCTAATCCAGTGAAATTTTATATGAACTGTATTTTCTGTTTGGATACAATGTCAGGGAGAAAAATTTTACATTTGTACTTTGAGTACTAAACTTTGACCAAATAAAGGTTTTATACACACGGTGAAGGCACTCCCAGGTGGCCACACTGCCCTGTGGCCAAGTTGTCAAGAGCTCTCATAACAGACAGAAAACTGTCACAAAGTTTTTATTTTTCCTGAATTTATTAACAATTTTTTTCTCTCGAAAGCATCCATTGGGCAGAAATAGCTTTTATTGGGTAGTGGTGGTTCCTGCATCTTGGTTTGGTTGGTTGGTTGGTTGCTCCTCCAACATGCAGGGGGATTACGATGCTAAGGTGGGGGCCTCGGGTCTTCAGAGGATGAGGATCCAGAGTCCCCAAACTTTGGGGCGCTAGCGAGATGTAATAGCGTTGTCTGACAGCAACACATGCTTTTTACTAAGACGAGTATTATTAAAGCCCAACTAAATGCTGTTACTACCACAAATGAAATGTCCTTAGTTACTGCTGGTTATTGGACATCTTGTTGAATAACCACGTCTGCTGCCAAGAAGGAGTGTTATACTTACCATTTTAAGTTGTTACGTAAATGTGAGTAATTTTTTAAAGGAAAGAAAAGAGGCTTACTGATAACCTGTGCATTCCTGTTTGCGATTCTGGGAGTTACAAGCAGCTTGGGTATGTTTCTCTACCCTGATGTGTACTGTGCCGTTTTCTTAACAACAAAACAAAACATACTGTGTACTACAAAGTATTAAAGTTTTCCTGGCTTTATATATCAAAGAATAAAAACTTCTTGCTTCTGAGTTAACAAAGTACATTGCTACATTTTAGTGATAAACTCATCACTTCAACCATGTGCCATTTTTCACTTCATCCTCACAGGGTCCCTATGAGGCAAGGACTTGTGTCCACAGTTTACAAAGGAAAAAACAGGTGGGTGGCAGAATGGGAAATAGCTTACTTTTAGATAAATGGTAAATAATTTAACATTATAAATTTTCCATATTATGAATTGTAAACTGTAGGAAATTAACTCCAGAGAAAATGATTTATTCCAACTAATTCTGAAATTATATTTGAAAGTATGACCTCACGATCTTAAATTTGTACACAGCGAACATGTCTATATGGTTGCCCAAATTTGGTTCGCAATTTAAATACTAGCAAAATTTTTATTGGAAAAGCCTCCCTTCTGAAAAGGACTATAGATTTTCTTTTTAGTTTAAAAATAGACAGTCACTTTGCTCCTATCACTTCATGAGCGGGATAAAGGTGGCTTGGGGAGCACCTCCTTTAGAAGACTGGGAAAAACTAACCTTTGCTACAACTTACCAGCATTACGTATATTATGAGAATGGCTGCTGTTATTTCTGATCTCTCTTCTTTTTCCAGCCTGACAACACAGTGGGCATAAAGGCCGCTTTCAGATACAAAAGGCTTTGATTTTATTTTTATCTCTTACACGGTGGTCCTCCCAGACCGCAGGCCCGAATAAGCACACAACGTGCGTCATTACCATGGATATTTGAGGCTGATGATGTGGGTAAACTCGTTGTAGCTGTACAGTATGAAAAGTCTGATGTAACCTAGACCTCAACATTCATCGGCTTCTAAGTCACACATTCAGCTTTTTATTCAGGTGGTCACAAATCAAGAAACTCCCGAATTTAGAACCCAAGAGAACAGGCAACCGACTTTTAGTATCTGTCAAGTACTGGGTACTGCCATAAGTAATTGGTATGTTCTTATGGCACAGTCACTGAAATGAAAATAGCTTCTCTACATAGCATCTATATTGCCAAAATCATCTTTTTAACTTATAATGTTAAAGACCAAGTAGTAATTAGGGCAAATTATCAAAAACTAGAATAATCCTAAAGCTGAGATTTGATACCTGCATAATCAAAACCAAACCGGTTGCTGTCAATTCTGAGTCCTGGTGACCCCATGCTTGTCACAGTAGAGCTATGCTCCACAGGGTTCTCAATGGCTATTTTTGGGAAGTAGATTGCCAGGCCTTTCTTCCAAGGTGCCTCTGGGTGGGTGCCCACCTCCAACCTTTCAATTAGCAGCCGAGCAAGTTAACTGCTCATACCACTCAAGTCACTTTATCTGCATAACAGAGAATCTAAATTCTAGAAAGCACAAGTTAACAGGTGTGTGCTACAAACTAAAGCTTTTAAATTAGGAATGTATAGTGCTTATTTACTTTCATTGCAAATGAAAAAGAAATTGGTCGGAGAAAATTGAAATTATAATCAGATAAAAATGAAATTAGGCTTAACAGTTTTTAAAGCTAAGCAAATGAAACTTTCTGGCAGTAGCTCATGGATGGAATTTTTCTTAGTGATAAAAGTTAAGGACTTAGTAAAATGGGAGACATCGTTAAGTGCTGAACAAAACCCTGTGTGTTTCTTTAGTGGTTTTTTCTCACTAATGCAACCAGGAATTCCTCACTAGTAAAATGATAATGTGATTATCATTCAGTGAATTTATTACAAGCATTTAGAATGGTATCGGCACATGGTAAGTACTCTTCTAGCCAACGTTACCTTGTTATGGTTGATGTTCATCGAACCAAAACCAAACCAAACCCGCTGCCATCAATTCCAATTCATAGTGACACTATAGGAGAGAGAACGGCCCCATACAGTTTCCAAGGAGCAGCTGGTGGATTCTAACTGCCAATCTTTTGGTCAGCAGCCATAGGTCTTAACCACTGCGCCACCAGGGCTCCGATGTTCATCAGGATGCCCTATATATCTTGATACCTAGAGAGCACTGTACAAGTCTAGAGGTGGCATTAAGTGACACATCACCTTAAGCAAGTAAATTAACTGACCTCTGAGGGTGACCAGCTTGTCCGTTTCCTCAGGACTTTCCCAGTTTTAGCACTCAAAGTCCCGAACAGACCAGGATGGTTGGTCACAACTGGAGCCCGTTTCTTCATCCCATAAAATGTAGCTAAAATGATGCCTACAATGAGGTTTACACTGGATAATACATGTAGAGAGGCAATATCTCATATCACCCAGGAGCACAGAGCCAGGTCACCATATCCTTAGCGCAGCTGTTCCACTTTCCTACTCTAACTTAGGCGAGTTATTGACTTTCTATTCCTCAGTTTCCCTCTGTGTAAAATGGGATACTACCACTTGCTCTGCATAACTGTAGTGAGGATTAAATGTTAAAATGCATACCGTGCTTGAAACAGTGCACTGAACAACAGTAAGCACTAAGTATGATGGATTCTGATTATTATTAAAACAGCCCACTTCTGCTTTGGCAAGCAGCTGATACATGTTTATTATTTAATAGGAAGACCTGCTAAAAAGAAACTTTGTCCCCCAGTAAAAACTAGGTTAGAGTTTGAGAGCTGAGGTTGTTCTGGGTTTTTTTCCCTTTCTCAATTACTGAGAGTAAATGGTCACTAATTGTCGCCTTGCTTAGTGAACTCTAAGAAATACAGGACTGTACCATAATCCTCAGACTAAAAAGGATTTTAAAAAGGATAACAGAATTCAGAGACACTAGTGTGCCATATTTGTTTTTATAATAATTTTAAGTTGCTCCTACATAGGGAGATTAAAGAGATTTTTAAGTATACAGCTTTTTGTAACAATCATATAAGAACTGTCTCCTGGATTTCTATCCATCTTTTCAATGACAGTCCAAAGAAGTCTTCACCACTGAACTACCAATCAGTAGTTTTTCATTTTCAAGCAATAAATTTACTTACTTACAACAGCTCCCACGTGCTTTTTTTAAACTCAGCTGTTACCAAATTTTGATCTGTAAAGCCTAAAACCTTGTTTCGTAACCAGCATAGAAGACTCAGGATCAAAGTTGCCCTGCAGCTAAAAAGCACTAGAAATCAGAATCCTGTATTACAGTGGTTCCATCCGGGTGATTCTACCCCCTGGGAACACCATTAATGGCTGAAGACATTTCTGTTTGTCATAACTGGGGGTGCTACTGACATCTAGTGGGGAAAGCCAAGGGTGCTGCTCAACATCCTCCAATGCATAGGGGAGTCGTTGTCCCCCATAACAAAGCATCATCTGGCCCAAACTGTGAACAGTAGGAGGCAGGCACACAGTGAGGTGGCCTTGTTGGCGCTGCCCAGCCTGGCCCCTCCACATTGCACTGAGGACAGCCAAGAAGAAAGCGAATCTCACAGCACCAATATCCTCCTCCTCCCGTACTTCCGGGAGACCACTACAGAAACTTCATGGACCTCTCGCCACACTTATCTTGGTCCTTTCTTTGGGCTTATTTTCACAATGGCAAATAAAGTTTTTCAGAAAATGAAGGTGGTATCTCTTTCCATGTTCAGGTTACTCCTATATAGTCATAGTAATGTTTTAACCATTACAAGAATTTAAACAGTTCTATTTGTAGTGGTGTAACAAGTTTTAATTCAAAATAGACACTCTGAAAACAATAGGTTAAAAATAAAGTTCAACAAGCTCTCGTTTTGAATTTATAACAGGACGCCGACCGTCACAGAGGAGTTTCACAATCGCCTTAGAAATGCACAGTATAGCCGTACATGCAAATGTATATGTTTTACAATTCACACAGAACATTACTGTATTTCCCAGAGGCTCAGTCAATACTCAGACTATTTCTGCCTAGAGATCCGCTAGCAGGCTCCTCTGCTGATATTGCCATACTGAAGGCTGAGCTGGCTGGTCTCCATTACTGGCTCTGGTGCTTTAAGTAATTTTATATTTTGTGAAGGAAACTAGGTTTACCCATCCAAAGAATACAGTGGAGACCCCACCAGTTCATCGTCCCATTAACCTGGACAACCTGATACTGGAAAGCCCTAGTACTCCATTTACTTCTATGAAACTTCATCAAAAAATTGATATACCAACCATGGAATTATTACCTCTTGGCCTACTCACTTCAGGTTGTCCCCTGAAAACCTACGTTTAAATTTCAATTGGTAACCACACTCAGGGGTAAAAATTTTATTCCTGAGTAACATGGTCCTTCTCTTTTACTAGTTTACGAGCAGTTAGATTTTTTTTTTTAATGTTTATTCTAAAGGCACTAAAGATTTACTGTCTTACCTTTGAATAGAGAAATTATCACGATATCAAAAAGAGGAAAAATGTCTACACTGAAAAGTATTTCTGCATCTACAGAATTACTTTATTTGTAAAATAACTCTTTTGATATATGCACTATATACCAGACTCCAGGTTCAGGTATTTTAACAAATGAAAACATTTGGTTTTCTATGAGTTATAGTAAAACCAGCTGAAAGGGAAAATCAAAGTGATAATCTAATAAGCAGATACTTCACAGAGAAGAAAGCACACAGTTAGCATAGTGCGTCCTGAAGGAGCGGGCACCCATCTGAGCACCCACCACCACCTGCGGCATGGGGACCCCTCGGGGAGAACAATGCCTTAATTTGCAATTAACCAACGTTCTGAAATGGGCAAAATCTCCTTGAGCAAAGAAACAAATAGCATTTTGGATTTCAGTTTTTATCAGATACTGACACTACGGGGAAAATGAGGCGTGCATGAAATATCAAAGATTCAATTTACATGACAGGGAAAGAACTAAAAAACAAAGTTACAAAATCAAACCACAGGAAACAATAAATGTGAAAAACCTATTCTTTACCTAGTAGTCTTTCTGAGCACCTGAAACAAGCTAAAGAGCAGCATAAAGACCACTGAATTCATTAGTTCAACACACTAGTCTGGAAAATAACATTTTTAAATTTCAATTGAAAAAACTGCTAATTACCTAGTTTAGATTTATTTTTTACAAGTTCTGCGGTTGATACTCAAAGTTCAATTTGTGTTTTACATTTTTAAGTTCAGACATATCAAAGCCTAAAAGTACAGAAGGTTTGTGATTTTTTATTGCTTTCATGCAAATGTATCTTCTTTTTCCAAAAAATGAAGCCACATCAATTTTCCACACCCACAACAGTGACGACAGCAGTTCTATTTCCTTTTTACTGGGATATGGTCTCTTATGGAAATAATCCCTCAGAAACTGTTTCTGCGCCTCGTAAGAACGGTCCTCATACTTTCTGGGGTTCAATGCTAAGATCTGAAGCGCGTCGTCATTAATAAGCAGTCCATCTGTCCTGCCCTCATTCTTCTGTCTCTTGAAAGGCATAGCACTCGCTGCCTTCTCTGGCGCGGGCGCGGGGTCAGCATCAATGACGAGGGGCTGCTCTTCCCCGGCCCTCGGGTCATCTACCCCAGCGTGGCTGTCGGGCAGCTTCCTCTTCACAGAGAAGCTGGACTCGTGGATCACCTCCCCATTGACCAGGAGCAGCCCGCTGTTGTCGATGAAGCTGGGCTGCAGCTGCAAGTCTGAGCTGCTGTCTTTCGGAGCGCTCCGGCACCGCAGCAGGTGGATGGCGATGGCCGCCAGGGTCATGTTTCCGGTGTAGACCCCACAGCAGTGGATGCACTTGAATGCTGGCGACTTCAAGACCGTGTGCACAGTTGGTGTGATGTGGTGCCTCTCCTTCAGGTGCACCTCGTATGCCTCCGTGGTCACAAAGGTGCCAAAGCAGAAAGGGCAGGTTAGCACCTCCCGGCCAGGGTTGCTGGTGGTGCCCTCCGTCTGGGGCCGTACCTTAATGTACACGGGTACAAGCGCCTTGGAGTGTATCCCCGCCAGCACTGCCAAGTAGACTTCCCGCTCACCTAGCTCGTCCTTCGGCAAGAGGGTAATGAAGTCAATGTGAGGAAAGAGCAGGCTGCCGCTGGCGTCGACATCCAGCTGGAAGCCTCTGTTGCTGTAATCCACAGACAGCCTCTTCTTCTCCAGGTGTGTGGCCTTGCAGTGATCCGAGAGGCCCCTGAGGTCATGGAACGTGGAGGGGCAGAACAGGCACCCCAGGCCATGTGTCAGCAAGTGGCGGATGAGCTCATCCTCTGGGATGAGGCATTTGCAGGACAGACATCGGACAGTCTTCTCCTTCATCCACTTCAGGAATGGTGCGCAGGCCGCGAGTTTCTCTGGCTTGAGCCGCTTGACAGTGACGGGCTTGGCCTCACTATGCTTGTGTGCCACCTCCACATGCACCTGGTACACGTTGGAGGGAAAAAGCTCATTACAGACAGGGCAGGTCTTCCACTGCTTGGCCTGCTTGAGGGCCTGGCTCGCCTCAGACATGGACGGCGAGGCCTGAACAAACATGCTCTGAGGGGTGCTCACCACCATGGGTGGTGGTGGCAGGCCAGCTGCCCCAGGCTGCAACAGCTGGAGTGGCATCTGGGGTGGGGCAGCGGCTGCGACACCCCCTGGTGGCATCGGGAGTGTGACCGAGACTGGAGCCAGTGTGTATGTGGGGATGCCGTTCACCTCCTTCCCAGTGGGGATGAGCTGCCTGAGGATGGAGCCTGAGGTGAGGAAGGTGGTATTCGGTGCAGTACCAGGCCTGACAGGCTGGCTCATGGGCAGGAGGCTGGTACTAACAGACTGGCCGCCAAACTGCAGGACACCAGGCCTCACAGGCTGGCCCACCGGAAGAACGCCTGATACAACAGGCTGGCTGAGTTGCAGGACGCTGGGACCCACACTCTGGCCCACAGGCAGTACCCCTGATGAGACCCCCTGGGTCGGAGGAAGCAGCCCCGATGGGACCACCTGGCCTGCAGGGAGCGTCCCAGATGTGGCCTTATGGCCTGTGGGGAGGACCTTCAATGGAACAGTCTGGCCAGGGGGGAGCACCCGGGATGGGACCGTCAGCCCAGCAGGAAGCACCCCTGACGGGGCCGTCTGGCCAATGGGGAGCACACCCGATTGGACCATTTGGCCAGTAGGAAGGACTCCTGAAGAAGCCGTCTGTCCTGGAGGAACAACCCCTGCAGGAGCCACCTGGCCTGCAGAGAGTACAGCTGGAGGGACTGTCCGCCCCACAGAGAGCACCCCTGGTGAGACAGCCTGGAGAACCCCAGGGGCAACTGCGTGCCTTACAGGAAGGACTCCAGGCCCAGTGGGCCTGTTCCCCGAGAGAGCTCCAGGCCCAGGAGGTCTGTTCAGGGGCCTCACGGGCTGACTGAGGGGTAGAATCCCTGGGCGAATAGTCTGGTTCATGGGGAGAACACCGGTCCCAGCAGAGTTGGCTACGGGCCCAACAGGTGGGCTCAGGGGCAGGACAGCAGGACTCACGGGATGGCTGAGCCGGACGCCATGAGACATGAAGACGGGCTGCGGGACTGGTGTCTGCAGAGCCAGGCCATTCTGACCCACTGGCAGCGGGCTGGAGACGAGCGCCACCTGGGACTGGGCGATGGCAGGGGGGGACTGGGGGGTGAGTCCTCCAGACGTGCCCGAGGCCACGGAGACAGGCTGAACTAGGGTTTGACTTTGGCTACTCTGCGGCAAAGCAAGGTGGAAGCAAGGAGGGGTGGCTGGAACGCCGGCAGCGCTGTTGTTAGGCGGGACCGCCAAATTTGCAGCTGGTTTTGGAGCAATGTGCATTTGCTTCAAAAGTCCAGCTTTCTTAATGTGTTCTGAAATCACAGATCTAAGCTTATTCTCCAAGTCTCTGTGTATATCTGATGTCAAAATGTGATACATTAAAGCATCCTGGCTGCTGGCATTGGCACTGCATTTTTTACAGTAATACTTGTCTGGTGGTGGCGTCTTCTCAGCAGGAAGAGGGTTGCTGGCCTTCGACTGCTCGCCTACCTCCTCGGTCCGCAGGCCAAAGTAGCCGTTAATTAGGTGATGGAAATGGGCAACCAGCACATGCTTCTTCATGCTGTAGTACAGAGTGTTTGAAAAGTTACATTTCAAACACGTAAAACTTATAACATCATTCCTAGATGTTTTCGCCTCACCTAAAATATTCACTGTGTAGTTCTGGACTTTCCGAGCAGGTGTGTGAAACATCCTCAAGTGCTTCCCCACGACTTTGGGTTGAGACACAAATACACAGTTTGGGCAAGGGACCACCAGCTCTTGGTCAAGTTCATCTTCGTGGTAACGATGTAAATGGTTTCTGAATGAAGTAAGCACCTTTGTCGAGTATTTACAGAGGCTACAGCAGTATGGTTTTGTTCGGTATCTCTGTTAAAAGAAAGAAAGTCTTCAGCATAGTTTAATAAAACTATCAGAGGACACATCTTTTCTATTCCATGAGTATGATTCCCTTTTATTTTAATTTGCTAGATAATTTAACACTATCAGTCCTCAAGGAATAACGTTCTTTCTAAGCCAGAGGTCAGCAAGCTTCTTCTGTAAAGGGCCAAACAAGCAAACAACAAAAAAGGGCCAAAGAGTAAATATTTTAGGCTTGTGGGCCATACGATAGTCTTTGTTGCAAATACTGGCTGTGTTCAGTAAAACTTTGCTTTCCGAACACCAAAAGTTAAATTTCGTATAATTTTCACAGGTCACAAAATAGTTTTAATTTTTTTTCAAGCCTTTAAAAATGTAAAACCTACTTACTCTTAGCTCACGGGTCACACGATAACAGGAGGCAGGCTGGATTTGGCCCACGGGATGTAGTTTGCTGACCCCTGTTCTCAGCTGTCCACTAAAACCACAAGTCTCATTACTTAGTCAATTAAAATAAACTCAGTTAATTCTCTGCAAAAGACAAGTTACTTTCTTAGTTCCAATGCTGTTTCAACTCTAAATTCTAAACCTTTTTGCTATAGCCATCATTATCTTTCCATTCCCCCCACTTCCGGTGCTCAGCATGTGGGAGGTGCCCAGTAAATGATGTGATAAGTAGCAGAGAAAGAGCTAATGTGCTGAACCAAGCTTACACTGTGAATGATCCTAAGGTAAATGTAAAACCACAAAATATAGCACTAACATTTTTTAGTCAAATTTGGAGGAATTCCGTAATCCTGGGGCATAACAACAGACATTTGTAGCACAGCTAGCCAAATCTGGAGTGGAATTGTTCTAAAATACATTAAAACCTGGTGGTTTGTGAGGCAGCCAAACAGTCAAACATGGATATTTTAGAGAATATTGAAGTCTTTCATCTCATTGTACAGTCTGAAAATTTTAGAGCTGGTGAACCACAAAATCCCTGGCCCTGCCCTAGTTGTACGAACGAGGAAGCTAAGACCCGAACAGATTAACTGCGTCTTCCGAGGCCCCTCAGTCAGTGTGTATGGTGCCACAGGGGCGCAGATCTTTCTACTCTGCCACCCTGCTCCTCACTATCACGGTGACCAAGACCTCATCTCCATCCTTTCCCAGACCTGTTCTCTCTTGACGCTCGTACTGTTACATACACACACAGTCCCACTTTTCAAGATTCTGGAATCCTCTTTCTCCTTTCATGCAGTGCTTCCTCTTGGGTGACAGGTCACAAAAATTATTCATGTTCAGCATCATGTTACCATCTTCTTAGCAACTGGCAAAATCCCAGGTTCTGGTATTTCTACTATGATCTATAATAAACCAGGTATATCCATTGTATATCCAACCCTAGACTACAACCTCAGACAACAGACTTCAAAAGAAAAAAAAAAAACAAAACCACCATATTTTACTGATTCCAGGGTACACTTTTTTCATATTTTAACATTTCTGAAATCTGGATGCACTTTACAATTGATGGTGATATGGTGTATGTAACAAAGTTTAAAGGAAGCATTGTTTTAGTTTTTTGAGTGGTTCAGTAAATAGTGTGCATTTTATACTTAATGATATACAGTATTGTACTCAAATGTAAAGTTAGCTGCCGTCAAGTCGGCCCCAGATTCCTGGCAACCCATGCACATTGGACCAAAACACTTCCTGGTCCTGCACCATCCCTATGATCAGTTGTAGACTGGACTATTGTGATCCACAGGGTTTTCACTGGCTGATTTCCAGCGGTATGTTGCCAGGCCTTTCTTCCTAGTCTTAGTCTGGAAGCTCCACTGAAACCTGTTCAGCATCGAAGCAACATGCAAGCCTCCTGCACATAAGGTGTATTAGCTGGGAATCAAACCCAGGTCTCCTGTGTGGAAGGTGAGAATCCTACCACTGAACCACCAATGCCCTCTCAATGAAAACCGCATTCAGTGGAAGAGTAGACACAACTTCCTAACAACTGCACATTAACATCTGTTAGTGCTGAACAAATCTTCAGGTTAGGCCTTTGCCTAAGGCCCTATTTCTTAAACAGAACAACAAAAACATTATCTATAAATAAAAAATGATAAACTGGATTTTATTAGAGTAAAAAGACTTCTGCTTTTTAAAAAACATTTAAAAAAAATCAAAGAAGTCATGGGCTAAAAAAAAGAGTATTTACAAAGCACATATAAAGGGCATATATCTAGAATAGGTATATCCAGAATATGAAGGCCCCCACGTAGCACAAATGGTTTGCATGAACCCATCCAGCAGTGCTGTGCAAGAAAGGCCTGGTGATTTGCTTCTGTAAAGATTACAGCCAATAAAACCCTATGGAGCAGTTCTATTCTGTAACACATGCGGTCACTGAGTCCCAACTGACTTGAGAGCAATGGGTTTTTTTTTTTTTAATCCAGAACATCCATAGTGAGTATATTCAAATTTGAATTATAAGAAAACAAATGACCCAATTTAAAAAATGGAAAAAGATTTGAACTTTATCAAAAAAATACCTGATGCCAAATAAACACAACGAAAGACACTAAACATCATTAGTCACTAGGGAAATAAAAACTAAAACCACGTGAGATACCACCACACATCTATCAGAAAGGGAAACAAATACATACAACAAACCGACAATACCAAATGCTGGCAAGGATGTAGAGCAACTGGAACTCACACTGCTGCTGAGAAAGCCAAACTGCTCGAGAAAGCCAATCAGTGTGGCAGTTTCTAATAAGGATAAATATATTCTTACTTACCCTACAGCCCAGCGATCCCACTCCTAGGTATTTACCCAAGATAAGTGAAAACTTATATTCATACACATGCCTGTATGTAAAAGTTCTCAGATAGTGACCAACCAGAAATAATTTGTGTGTGAGACATTTAGGTCATTGGGAACAGAGGAAGAAAAGCAGTTAAAAAAAGCAGAGAAGCAGATTCACAAGTACTGTGTGCTGCTGGAAATACTGTATCCAAAATAGTTCATCTCTCCATGAAGCCTAAATGTTGCTTCCTCAAAATTCCCATAATAATAAAGCTCCATCACCTGAGGTAACATTAGCATGTCTCTCTCTGTCCTCAAAACCTGAGAAGCTCTAACATGTTACTTATTTCTCTAAGCCCTTAAGGACCTGATTACAGTGCCCACCATATAATACAGCATGATTATGCCCAGCTCTGCTTTGCTTCCCTAAAATGTTTTTCTTCATAAACTGTATTTCCCTAGAAAGATCAGCACACAGATTTAAATTCTCCAAAGAGAAAAGGGTCAAAATAGGAAGACTACCTTTGGAATGAAGAGAAATAAGACACTAAATTATGAACTCAAACAAGCTCTCACTGCAAACACACGTGCTCAAAACCACAGGAAAAACAAAACAAGTATAAGACGTGGGGTTTTATTGTTTGTTTTTAAATGGAACTTTTCTAAAAGCATGGAAAAGTAATTTGTATATATAAAGGAAAACTAGCAGACAACATAGTCTCTACCACTCCAGGCAAGTGTTCTTTCTTTTCTTTTTTCTGAATATGGTATCTGTTCGATACATTCGATTCTCTATTTCATATTAGTATTTAACATTTCATGCCTAGGCCCTATTTACCCAGATTAAAACACAGACTCCTTAAGGAAAAGAAGCCTAACTTTCACTTCTTTGTATCTGGCACTGAACTTTTACCTGTTTTGCAGCAGGAATTAAAAAAAAAAAGTTTCTTGATGAAAAGCACATAATTACATATTATACTGCATGTAACATTATAGGATCTTTTAATAATTTAGAAAACAAAAATCAGTGAGGCCTAAAAAATGACTCAGAAAGTAAAGGTCTTAAGAGCCAGGCGTGTTTCAACAGCCTTGAGCTGTCTGAGCAAGAGAATAACAAAATCAAAGTGATTTCATGAAAATGGTCTGATGGTCAAAGAGGGTACGAAACACGCCTCATTCCAAGTTTGAAGAGATGGACCCAAGACAGAGGCAGAGGAGTGGGAATCAAGAAAGAATGGGTTGATACTAGAAATACTTTTAAAGAAATATTTGACAAAACAATGATTGACTGGTTATAGCAAAATAAATAAAAATTCCAAATTCCCAAGCAGGCATGACTTGGAAAAGGGTGACACAACTGACAGAGGCAAGAAAGGAGCTGATTTGGACAAACAGAAATTTGGGGGAAACAGGTAAGTCAAGTTTGGGATATAATGAGTTTGATACTGACAAAGGTGCTAATGGTTGGCTGGTGGGAAAGGTTTCCTTAAAAGGAGAACTCAGCAGTACATCACATGTATTAGTTTGAACTTACTCAGGTTAAGGTCCCAAATCATTAAAAATTTTTTCAATTCAAAGATCCACATTTTTATTTTAGTTTCAGAAACCAGGATGTACCGTCAATCATTTTGTACATTTAATGTAGTGGAATTTCTTTTCACTCAAAACAGTTATTAAATCAAAGGTCCTTCTTACATCAGTGGCATCTTATAATCAAGGACATGTAATAGTGTCACGGTGTATCAGTTTATCAACTCTATATGCAGAGAACCCTCAAAGCAAAATACTGTTTTTCCACTTTCCTGAACATTACACTACAGCTCTTCCCTACCCATTCATCACCAACCCCATTACGTGTGATGTTCCTCAGAACTTAATTTCTATGTGTAACCCTAATTTTGAGAAACACGAAGGTCAAATACATACCACTTTCTTTCCAGAAGGTTCCCAGAGAGCAACATCTCCCCATGATGTGTTATAAAAGTACTTCTCTCCTGGATCAAAGGCTTTAAGGTCCTTTAAAAAAAGAGAGAGAGGGATCGTCATGCAAATCTAGAAGATAAGGAAAGGTTTAATTATAACCTGGTTACATCGCCTGGGAAACCCTGGTGGCGTAGTGGTTAAGAGCTACAGCTGCTAACCAAAAGGTTGGCAGTTCGAATCTGCCAGGTGCTCCTTGGAAACTCTGGGGCAGTTCTACTCTGTCCTATAAGGTTGTTAGGAATCGGAATCAACTCGAAAGCACTAGGTTTGGTTTTTACTGGGTTTACATCACTTGGAGACTCAAAAATCTACATGGGAAACGTGAAATGAAAAATTCAAGGCCGTCATCAAATTTTGAGAGTACCCGTTAAGTGAGTGCATTGGTAGCTGAGTGGCAGAATTCATGCCTTCCATGCAGGACACCAGGGTTTAATTCCTGGCCAATGCACCTTATACACAGCCACCACACGTCTGTCGCTGGAGGCTAGTGTGCTGCTATGATGCTGAACAGGTTTCAACAGAACTTCCAGACTAAGAAAGACTAGGAAGAAAGGCCTGGTGATCAACTTCTAAAAATCAGTCAATGAAAATCCTATGGACCACAATGGTTCAATCCACAACTGATCATGGGAATCACACAGGACCAGGCAGCATTTTGTTCCACTGTGCACAGGGTGGCCATGAGGTGAGGGACAACTTGAAGGCAGCTAACAAGAACCCATTAGTATAAGAACTAAGAAAAAGGTTGAAATAATCCGGGTTAAGTTATAAGAAATAAACAGATAAGACTTCCGAAAAAATGGTTTTTAGCACAACACAAATAATTATCTATACTTGCATGTCAGCAAAGCCTAGATGTAGATAAAGGTCCTAAAGTCATACAGTTTCATGAGTACATAATGAAACAAAACAGTACTTCAAAATAAGAGAATGTTTATTCTGAACATACTTTTTTAAAATTATACCTTGACACTTTTTAAAAATCCATGTCTTAGAGAATGAAAGAAAAGTATATTTTTGTATTACTCTTTAAATATCTTTCATGACAGTCATTTATACAAAGATACAGAACATGTAGAGGGCTTCTTCTCAGATGGATAAGTCATCCAGAATACATAAAACTCCTACAACTCAAGAACTAAAAAACAAACAACCCAATTTAAAAATCAGCAAAGGATGTAACAGACCTTCTCCAAAAATAAACAAATTACCAATAAACACCTGAAAAGATGCTCAACATCATTAGTCATTAGGGAAATGCTAATTAAAATCTCAATGAGTTACTACTTCAAACCCACTGTTGTTGTTACTAGGTGCCACTGAGTTGGTTCCAACTCATAACAACCCTATGTACAACAGAATGAAACACTGCCCAGTCCCGCGCCATCCTCATAGTCCTCATAATGGGTGCTATCCTTGAGCCCATCATTACAGCTGCTCTGTCAGTCCATCTCGTTGAGGGTCTTCCTCTTTTTTGCTGATCCTCTACTTCACCATGGACTGTTCCCTCCTGATAACATGTCCAAAGTATATGAGATGAAATTTCGCCATCCTTGCTTCCAGGAAGCATTCTGGCTGTACTTCCAAGGCAGGTTTTTTCATTTCTTCTGGCAGTCCGTGGTATAGTCAATGGAAGAGATCCGTATTTGTGCCTATTCTAAAGAAAGGTGATCTAACAGAGCGCAGAAATTATCAAACAATATCATTAATATCACACACAAGTAAAATTTTGCTGAAGATAAGTAAAAAATGATTGTAGCAGTACATCAACAGGTAACTGCCAGAAATTCAAGCTGGTATCAGAGGATGTTGAATAAGGGATGTCAGATGGGTCATGGCTGAAAGCAGAGAATACCAGAAAGAGGTTTACCTGTGTTTTATTGACTATGCAAAGGCATTCGACTGTGTGGATCATAACAAATTATGAATAACACTGTGAAAAATGGGAATCCAGAACACTTAATTGTGCTTATGTGGAACCTATACATACACCAAGACGCAGTTGTTCAAACCAAACAAGGGAATACTGCCTGGTTTAAAATCAGGAAAGGTGTGCATCAGGGTTGTATGCTTTCAACATATTTATTCAATCTATATGCTGAGCAAATAGTCTGAGAAGCTGGACTGTATGAAGAAGAAACTCAGCATCAGGAATGGAGGAAGACTCATTAACAACCTGTAATATGCAGACGACACAACCTTGCTTGCTGAAAGCAGAGGACTTGAAGCACTTACTGTTGAAGACAAAAGACTACGGCCTTCAGTATGGATTACACCTCAACATAAAGAAGACAAAACTCACAACTAGACTAATAAGCAACATCATGATAAACCAAGAAGAGACTGAAGTTGCCAAGGATTTCATTTTACTTGGATCCACAATTAACACCTATGGAAGCAGCAGTCAAGAAACCAAACAATGTATTGCACTGGGCAAACCTGCCACAAAAGACCTCTTTAAAGAGATGTCACTTTGAGGACTAAGATGTGCCTGACTCAAGTCAAGGTATTTTCAATTGCCTCATATGCATGTGAAAGCTGGACAATGAATAAGGAAGACCAGAGAAGAATTCATGCTTTCAAACCCACTAGGATGGCTATTATCAGAAAAATAGAAAATAGCAAGCGGTGGCCAAGATGTGAAGAAATTGGAACCTTCCTGCATTGCTGGTGGGTCCTGCGGAGGCGCACCGCCGGGGAATTTTTTTTCAAAGTCCTGCTCTGGGGGTCCCCGGCTGCCCCCGGCCCACCCCGGCCCGGCCACGGACCCGCGCGCGGTGCCTGGACTGTCGGAGGGGCCCCGCTGCCCAATTAAATGGTGCAGCCACTACACAGAACAGTTTGGTGTTTCTTCAAAAAAGTTAAACACAGAACCATATGATCCAGCAATTCCACTCCTAGGTATATACCCGAAATAACTGAAATCAATGAAAAGACATGTTCACAACAGCATTATTCACAACAGCCAAAAGGTAGAAACAACCCTGTGTCGTCAACACATAAATGGATAAATGCAATGTGGTATTATCCATACAATTAACTTATTATTCAGCTATAAAAAGAAATGAAGTTCTGATACATCCTATGATATGAATGAACCTTGAAAACATTATGCTGAGTGAATTAAGTCAGTCACAAAAGGAGGAATATTGGATGATACCACTTATATGAAATATCCAGAACAGGCAAATGCACAGAGACCAAATCTTATTAGTGGTTACCAGGGGCTGGGGGGGTTCTAGCTGAAAGGATGCAGAGCTTCTGTTTGGTATGATAAAAACTTTTGGAAACACATAGTGGTGATAGTTTTGCAACACAGCAAATGTAATTAATGTCACTGAATTGTACACTTAAAACTGGTTAAAATGGCAAACTTTTTATTTATTTTTTACCATAATAAAAAATTTTCGAAAAGTCCCCAAGAGATTCTAGTGCATAGCAGGGTTTAGATCCACTTTTAGAAAAGCAGATAAGGTTGGTGGAAGAGTCTATCTTCCCTAAGCTTTACTTTTCTACAGTAGGCTTCTGACAAGAGCTGTACAGCTACTCTCTGAGGCCCCAGCTTTTGCTACAAGAGTGGAGTTATATATGCTTTGGAAATCAGATGAGGAAACAGGAGCGACATGACATTCCATGCTGGCAACAGGGTAGTTAAGCCATCGGGCAGGTGTTCCCTTGGTTCTTGTTTCCAATGCTGGCTCCCCAGTTTGCTTGGCTTCTGCAAGTCCCTAATGTCCTTCCAGTAAGTTCTCTTTTGCTTAAGTTGGTCAGACTTGATTTCTGTTGCTTCAAACCAAGGTACTTTTACTATGGAGCATTAGGAAAAAACACACTTGACATGGTAAGACGGTTCTTAATATGCCATTCAGTGAATGGGGGGAAGAAAAGCTACTACAATAGCTTATATGGGGTTTGATCACATCTTTCTAAGAAAAAAAAATGGAAACATATCCCATTAAAAAATTCAGAAAGATACAGAACCATGTTAACAGCAGATATTTTGGTACAGTGGTTTAGAAGTCTTATCTTCTTCTTTAGGTTTCTATGTATATTTCCTAATTTTTCTACAATGAACTTTTATACTGCTTGGATTTTAAAAAATCACAAACTATTAGGCTCAACTGCAAATTATAAAAATTAGAATTTCCACCAAAAGAATTAATAACAACCCAATAGTTAATCTAACTAACTGAACAGTTTTAAGCCATTCAATCTCTTCTTTGTGAGGCAGGTACATATCTCCGTCAGCATAGCCTTGTAATGAAAAAGTAAACCATCCTGAACAAATTCAGATGAGTAAACACATTCTTACGCTAACTACAAAGCAAAAGGTCATAAAGGTCATGAGCAATGTTCAGATCTACTCAAGGTCACAGAAAAAGAACTAAAGGATGAGAAATTTTATTTTTGTTACTGATATTTTAACTAAAAACAAAACAAAACCAATTCCACAACTGCACGGAAGTCACATTAAAGGAGACTAAAGAGCTATGACGAATATGATACCTGATCCTACGCTGGATCTATTACCGACAGGAGAAAAAATGCTGTACATAAATGACATTATTGAATCAACTGACAAAAATGGAATATGATCAGTAAATTAGATAAAAAAATTTCTTACCAATGTTAAACTTACTTAATATGCCAACATACTGCTGTAATTTAAGAGATTATCCTTATTCTTAGAATTTTGTATACAGGTGCTAAGGGTCAGGAGGTATGCCACTAACTCTCAAATGGCTCAGGGGAAAAATTACACACACAGAGCAAGCACAAGCAAAAGAGTGAGCAAATGTTAAAGCAAATGAGACGGAACTATAAAAAATAATAAATATAGTTAAGGGTACTGAGGATTCTTGTATTATTCTTAATTCTTGTAACTTTTTATCAGTGTGATCATTAAGGTTGTGTGTCAACTTGGCTGGGCCATGATTCTCAGGGGTTAGCAGTTATGATTTAGTTCGGCAGTCGTATGATGATGTGATCACTTCAGTGATGAAATTTAATATAATGTGATCACCTCCATGATGGGATCTGCTGTGAGCAGCCAATCAGCTGAAAGGGAGTTTCCTTGGCCATGTGGCCAGCACTGAATATAAGTGGACCCTTTGGCAAGGCTCTCCAGCTTTTGCTCACTCTAGATCCTGCAGCTGGCTCCTGTTTGTCTGACCTCCGGTTCTTGGGACTTGGGCTAGCAGTTTACCTGCCATCTTGCCCGCCAATCCTGGCAACTGTTGATCTTAGAAGCCTGTAAGCAAGAGCCCTGTTGTCTGACCTGCCAATCATGAATTCACCAGCCCCCAAGACTATGTAAATCAAAAGAGAAGCTTCCAGGCTGAGCAACTGATTTGGGACATTCCAGCCTCTACAACTGCGTGAGCCATTTCCTTGATATAAAATCTCTTTTATAGATATTTATACGCTTTACTGATTTTGCTTCTCTAGAGAACCCAGCCTAAGACACTCATTTTAAATGATTATTTCCAAATAGAACTTTTAAAAAAAAAAATTGAATTTACTCAGTCTGGATTGATTGGGGTTAATCAACTGAGTCTTTGTTCTAAATTCTATGTTCCTGGAGTACCCTAACTCTTTCCACTGAAGGATCCTACCCTTTCTTAAAAAAACAAAAATAAAAAAACAGTTCCAATGTCATCTCCTCCGTAAAGACTACACTAGCCTCCCCAGCTAGAAGTGATCTTTCTGCTTATTTCACTATTACTGTTCCCAGTTTGTCGTCCAGCTCCAGCTAGATTGTCATCTCCATAATGGGGGTGAGTATCCTGACTTAATTCTCTATATCCCTTCATTGTAATGATGAGAACACCAAGGCCTAAAGGCTCACTGATCTGCCCATAGTCATTAGCTAACGGCCAGGATTAAAATAAAAAACTCCTGTTTTACCCTCTAACGATCAAAGAACATATCCAGTTTGTCTACTGAAGGATACCACTATGTCTCAACACTCATCTTTTGATCACCTACCATATGCAAGGCACCATTCCAGGAGCTTCCTGTGTATTATCATTTGACATTTCTCAGACTATACACGTACGCTTGTGTTCTTGGGTACTCATTTTTATATTCCCTGTAAATATTATTTAAATTAATATACTCATCTATTATTAATGAACAACATGTCTACCCTGAATATACTTGGCAAATATTCCATTCTCAATCTTCTCTCCAAATAATTATCCTGTTCTTTTCCCACGTGTAAAACATGACTTACAGGCAAAACTGCAAAGGTTCTCTTATTTCAAGACTGTTCTTGAGTAATGAGGACTACCCGAGAGCTGCCATCTCAGCATCTCTCCTTTCCTTATACTTCCAGGTGTAGCTACAGTCACACTCTGCTATTAAAGTATTTCTCCTGCTTATGTATAACCAAACACCTCAATGGATTTGGTTCCTTGGTTTGAAGGTTTAGGGTCATGGTTTCACAGGACATCCAACTTAATTGGGCATAATAACATGTTTAGTGCTTCTGTTCTAGCTCCTAGTTTGTTGCATAGTGCCTGGGGTCTTAAAAGCTTGCAAATGGCCATCTGAGCACAACAATTAGTCTTTATTCACCTGGAGCAACAGAGGAAGAAGGAGAGCTAGGAATAGGTGGATATGGAATGTGTGGCTAACTGCCTCCATGAACGACTGCATCCTTTGCCACGAGAAAAGAAGAACTGGATGGTGTCCAGCTACCATTACTGCACATTTGATCAAAGATTCCGCACAGGAATCCCGATCAAAAGGGGGGAAATGCAGAACAGAATTTCAAATTCTCATAGAATCCAGACTTTCTGGAGCCATGGAGACTGGATGAAACCCTCAAACTACTGCCCTGAGATAATCTTTTAAACCTTAAACCAAAAATATTCCCTGAAGTCTTCTTAAAACTAAACAACAGTTTAGTTTAACTAGTAAAAAAGGTCTGCCTTGGCATTACATCTTTTAAGAGCTATCTATATGGGATCAAACTGACAATAGCAACGCGAAAAATTAGAAACCTTTGGAGGCAGTGAGTTTAAGTTAACTTGGGAGGAACAACTAAGAAAAGAAGGGTGAGAGTGGCTGCACAACTCAAAAAATGTGATCAATATCACTAAATTGTACATGTAGAAACTGTTGAATTAGTGTATGTTTGCTGTGTATATACTCTCAACAACAAAATAAAATTTAGGAAAAAAAATTATTTCTTCACTTGGATTTTGCTTTCTTTTATTCATTCACTCACTTAAAAGTTATCTTTAAGCAACTATGTGCCTGACACTATTCTGATCTGTTATACCCATTACAATCGAGTTGATGCCAACTCATAGCAACCCTACAAGACAGAGTAGAACTACCTCATAGGGTTTCCAAGGAGCAGCTCGTGGATTTGAACTGCCCACCTTTTAGTTAGCAGCCAACCTCTTAACCACAGTGCCACAAGGGCTCCCTTCTGATCTGTTCATAAAAAAAGTAGTTAAAAAAAACAATGAGGTCCTTGCCTCATTGGAGTCTTACACTCAAGTGGAGTGATAAATAATAAAGAAATAATTAGGTAGCAGAAGTGCTTTGGAGAAAAATGGAGACGAGTAAGAGAATAAGGGGTGTAGTGGAGAGGGCATCATCTTAGAGTGAAAATTTCCTTGAGAAGGTCATGTCTGAGTAGAGACCTCTCTGGAGCCCTTTGGAAGTCCATAATATGTGTCTACTTGAGAAAAAGGGATATGTTAATGACCATCGTGCTAATTATTAGTCTTTCACTATCAGAATGTCTTTTCAATAAATGAAAATCTCACTGAAAGCCTGGGATTTTAAAATTAAGAAACTCAACTCTTCCTAGGCTAGTAATATTTTGAATCAAATTCTTTATAAGTTTAAAAAGTCCAAAGAACACATTTTCACTATTTCTGTAGTTGTAAGATATGCACAGAATTATTTCGGAATCGATTCAAAGGCAGCGGGTTTATAAGGATACACAGCAAACCTCATTTGACATTTTTATTTTTAGACTATATATGCGAACCATATATTTTCAATGTTATAAAAAAAAAGATAAAATTATACGAAAATACAACTTATCAATAAAGTGTATGGTTGTGATTTTAGTTTTTAAATTTTTCTAAGACTGCACACAAAGAAATTCAAAATCAGAATAAAACACCTGGCACAACTGTTCTCTATTCACCTGGAGCAACACAGGAAGAAGAGTCAGGAACAGGAGGAAGATATAGAATGTGTGGCTAATTAACTCCATGAACAACTACCTCCTTTGTCATAAGACCAGAAGAACTGGATGGTACCCAGCTACCATTACTGAACATTTTGATAATAGATTCCATAGCAGAATATTGATCAAAATGGGGAGAACAGAGAACAAAATTTCAAATTCTCATGGAATCCAGGCTTTCTGGAGCCACAGAGGCTAGATGAACCCCCAAAACTATTGACCTGCCATAATCTTTAAACCTTAAACCAAAAATATCCCCGAAGTCTTCTTAAAACCAAACAATACTTTAGCTTAACTAGTATATTAGTTATCTATTGCTGCTATAACAGATAAATCACAAGTGGGTGGTTTTAACAAACAAATTTAATCTCTCACAATTTAGGAGGCTCTAAGTCCAAATTCAGGGCATCGGCTCTAAGGGAGGCTTTCTTCCACTGCCAGCTCTGGGGGAAAGTTCTTGTCTCCTTTCGACATCTGCAGGCTCAGCGTTCCTTGGAGAACTCCATGTGTCCTGGCGTCAATCTTCTCCTGGGTCAAGGAGCTTCTCAGCACAGGGACCCCGGGTCCAAAGTACACACTCCACTCCCTGTCTCTTCTTCGTTGGTGGCAGGAGGTCTCTCTCCTCTCTGCTCACTTCTCTCTTTTGTATCTCAAAAAGAGACTGACCCAAGATACAACCTAATCCTACAGATTGTGTCCTCCCTCATTAACATAACTGCTTCTAAATCCTGCCTCATTAACATCAGAGAGGTTAGAATTTACACCACACAGGAAAATTACATCAGATCACAAAATGGAGGATAACCACACAATACTGGGAATCAGGGCCTAGCCAAGTTGACACACATTTTTGGGAGGACACAATTCAATCCGTAACAATTGGTAAACATTGTCTGCCTTGAGCATTGTGCTCTTTTAAGATCTGTAAAAGGTCATTAAAATGACAGAAAAGAAAGAAAAGACCAAAATGGACGTCAGAAGCAATTCTGAAACCTGCTCTTGAACATAGAGTAGCTAAAGCAAATGAAAGAAATGATCACGTAAAAGAGATGAACAGAAGATTTCAAAGCGCAGGTCAAGAGAACAAAGTAAAATGTACTAAAATGTGCAAAGACATGAAGTTAAAAAAATCAAAAGGGAAGAACATGCTCATCATATGCCAAGCTGATCTGAAAGAACTGAAGAAAAAATTCAAGCCTCAAGTTGCAATACTGAAAGAGTCTATGAGCAAAATATTGAACAATATAAGAAGCATCAAAAAAAGATGAAAAGAATACAGAATCACTGTACCAAAGAGAACTGGTGGGCGTTCAGGAAGTAGCATATGATCAGGAACCAATGGTACTGAAGAAAGAAGCCCAAGCTACAATGAAGACACTGGTGAAAAACAAGGCTCTAGGAATTGATGGAATACCAACTGAGATGGTCCAAAAAACGGATGCAGCGGTGGGGGTCCTCACTTATCTATGCCAAGAAATCTGGAAGACAGCTACCTGGCCAACCGACTGGAAGAGATCCATATTTATACCCATTCCAAAGAAAGGTGATCCAACAGAATGTGGAAATCATCAAACAGTATCATTAATATCACACACATGTAAAATTTTGATGATGATAATTCAAAAACGGTTGCAGCAGTACATCGACAGGGAACTGCCAGAAATTCAAGCCAGATTCAGAAGAGAACATGGAACGAAGGATATTATTCCTGATGTCAGATGGATCTTGGCTGAAAGCAGAGGATACCAGAAAGATGTTAACCTGTGTTTTACTGACTATGCAAAGGCACTCGACTGTGTGGATCATGACAAATTACTGATAACATTGCAAAGAATGGTAATTCCAGAACACTTAATTGTGCTCACGTAGAACCTACACGTAGACCGACAGGCAGTTGTTCAAACAGAACAAGGGGATGATGAGTGGTTTAAAATCAGAAAAAGTGTGCATGAGGGTTGTATCCTTTCAACATACTTAATCTGTATACCAAGCAAGTAATCTGAGAAGCCAGGCTATATGAAGAGCGCAGCAACAGGACTAGAGTAAGACTCGTTAACAACCTGCCATACACAGATGGTACAACCTTGCCTGCTGAAAGCAAAGAGGACTTGAAGCACTTACTGATGAAGATCAAAGACTACAGCCTTCAGTATGGATTACACCTCAACCTAAAGAAAACAAAAATCTTCACAACTGGGCCAGTAAGCAACATCATGATAAATGGAGAAAAGAATGAAGCTGTCAAGGATTTCATTGACTTGAATCCACAATCAACGCCCATGGAAGCAGAAGTCAAGAAATCAAATGTTGCATTGCATTGGGCAAATCTGCTGCAAAAGAACTCTTTAAAGTGTTAAAAAGCAAAGATGTCACTTGAGGACTTAAGGTATGACTGACCCAAGTCATGTTATTTTCAATTGCCTCATATGAATGCAAAAGCTGGACAACGAATAAGGAAGACCAAAGGATTGATGCCTTTAAATATGGTATTGGCGAAGAATAATGAATATACCACAGACTGCCAGAAGGATGAACAAATCTGTCTTGGAAGTACAGTCAGAAGGCTCATCAGAAGCAAGGATGGAGAGACTTTGTCTCACATACTTTGGACATGTTATCAGGAGGGACCAATCCCTGGAGAAGGACATCCTTCTGGGTAAATAAAGGGTCAGTAAAAAAGAGGAAGACCCTCAACGAGATGGACTGACACAGTGGCTGCAACAATGGGCTCAAACATAACAATGATTGTGAGGACAGTGCAAGACCGGGTATGTTTTGTTCTGTTGTACACAGGGTCGCTATGAGTCAGAATCAACTCAACGGCGCTTAACAACAGCAATAATATGGGATCAAACTGACAATAGCAACTCAAAAGATTAGGTGAGAAACCTATGGAGCAGTGAGTTTATGTTAACAGAGGATACCATGTATGCATTCCCATGTACGGATTACTCTAACAACACTGAAAAATTAAGTTAGGGTCTTGTTTTACTAAAACAGTAATTCTACATAGTCTCCTCAAACTTCAAAAACCAGTATTTTTTTTATAACAATGATCATGATCATAAATCCTCTCCCAAAAGTAATTTTAAACTCTTGAACAGCTTAAAACAGCTTACATCACAAAGACATAAATGAGAACAAATTATATTTTCACACGACCATTTGAAGTACTAGCGATTTCCATCTTAAGGAATCTTACTCATTCTTCTAAAACTTCCTGTTCAAATCTCATCTCCACAAGGTCTACCCTAGACTCTCCAGTTACTGTTTTCTTTTAATCTGTTACTTGTGTCCTCTTACCTTCAGTAACTCCTTGCAGCTGTCGAGCCCGATATCCAAAAGAATGCCTTTTACCTTTTTCCGCACCTTCCTGATGTTGTCAAGATTTTCCACAGGAATCTGAAACATTTTTGCAACTTTCCCTAAAAGGGAAGAAAACAAAACTGTAATAAGTATACACAAAAATATGTATTACTAACAGGGTTGGTAAAACATTGAAAATAGAGTATAATGTTTAACAAATGGTGCTGGGACAACTGGATATCCACATGCAAAGGAATGAAGTTGGACTCCTTCCTTATACTATACACAAACATTACCTCTAAATGAATCATGCATCTAACTGTAAGAGATTAAACTTCATAAATCTTAGATGAAAACAGGAGCAAATCTTTAAGGCCTTGGGTTAGGCAAAATCTTCTTAAATATGACACCAAAAGCATAAGAGAAAAAAGAAAAAATAGACAAACTGGACTTCATCAAAATTAAAAACTTTTGTAAACATACAACTACCTTATTACTCAATAATTCCACTCCTAGGTATATACTCAAGAAGACATGAAAGCAGGGACTCGAACTGATAGGTACACCAACGTTCACTGCAGCAGTATTTACAATAGCCAAAAGGTGAAAACAACTCAAGTGTTCATAAACAGATGAACAGATAAACGAAATGTGGTACATACATCCAATGTAGTACTACCCACTGCCAAATTGACTCATAGCGACCCCGTATGGTTTCCAAGGCTGTAAATCTCTACAGAAGCAGAATGCCACATCTTTCTTCTGTGGAGCCACTGGTGGTTTCGAACCGATGACCTTTCAGTTAGCAGTCAACTGCTTTAACCACTGTGCCACCAGGGCTCCTTAATGGAGTATTATTCAGCCATAAAGAGAAATGAAATTATGATACATGCTATGACATAATTGAACCTTGAAAACATTATGCTGAGTGAAATAAGTCAGACAGAAAAGGACAAATATTGTACAATTTCATTTACACGAAATATCCAAAATAGGCAAATCTATAGACAGAAAATAGATGAATAGTTGCATAGGACTGGGAAGGTTTGGAAGGGTATTGGGAGTGAATGCTAACAGATGCTGGCTTTCTTTTAGTGGTGATGAAAGTGTTCTGAAATTGACTGTGGTGACGACGGTACAACTCTGTGAATACACTAAAATTCAGTGAATTGTATACTTTAAAAGGGTGTATTATATGATATTTGAGTTATATCTCAATAAAACTTATTTTTAAAAAACAGAATAGAGTATAAGTGTGATCTACCTAACTAACGCATGTGATTGCTAAGGTTGTTTCAGTCAATTTGACTGACTAGGTAGGGACCACTCTCAGTTCCCAACACCAGATGTTTAAGGTATGAACAGACCAATGGCAGTACAGATAGCAAAGATAGATGTGGATATTTAATAGGCAAAATTGGCACATTTTGAATAAGGAAAAGGAAGATTCAAAGTTAACCCTAGTTTCTGGGGTGAGTAATTAGGTATGTTATTACAATATCAAGTAAGAAAGGAACACAGAAGGGAGAACAGATTTGGGAGTAGGTGGGGCAATAAATTCAGTACGGAACATAGTGAGTGTGAAGTATTTATGAGCATCCAGTAGGAGATATTCAGAAAACCACTGGATATAAAAGTCACACCCTCTTCTCTTTCCAAGAAACCCTTCTGGCCCACTCTACACATTCTCTTCATAACCATTTAGTTTAGGTCCTCTTCTCTGTGCTGCCAATAGCACCTATTACAGTTATTATATTCCAGGTACTTGCCTCCCAAAGGCCTATAAACTGCTTAAGAACAGGGGCCGTGACTTACTCAATCTTGTATTCCTCATCCCCAGCACCTAGTATGTGTACATTCAGTGTGAATACTGAATTACAGTAAAAGGGGTGGCAGAATATATTAAACGGAATTCAAATTTTCAAGGAACAAGTTCTGAGTAATAACAGAATAAAAACTGTAGACATGACAACAGTACTGAGATCACTCTAATAAACTGACAAGCAAACCATGAGGCTAGAAAGAATAACTCATCCTTCATTTGGCCATTGAAGTCACCCAAGATAATGGCAAGGGGTCCCTGGGTGGCACAAACAGTTAAGTGCTCGACTACTAGCCAAAAGATTGGTGGTTTGAACCCACCCAGAGGTGCCTCAGAAGACAGGCCTGGTGATCTGCTTCCAAAAGGTCACTGCCTGGAAAACGCTATGATGCAGTTCTACTCTGCACATGGGGTCACTATGAGTCAGAATTGACCTGATGTCAACTAATAAGATAATGGCAGGAGCTGATGAGAAGGAAAAGTGACCACTGAAAGGCTTTGCTCCTAAACCAGAAAGTTAGTTGAATCCAGATTACCCCTACCCTCTCCAGGGCACAGGTTCTCAAAAAAATTATAGCACCAGACTAGGAGCAGCACCGGCAGCACAGGAGAACTTGTGAGAAATGTAAATCATCAGGTTCCACCTCAGACTTAAAGAATCGGAAGCCCTAGGCATGGGGCCCAGCAATCAGTGTTTTCCCAGTGATCCTGATGCACACTGAAGTCTGCGAACCGTCGCTTCAGATGATTTATGTTCTAAATTCTTCTAAAGCAAACACCCACAATTTCCCTAGCTTTACCTCCTTTCCTCCATTCTTGTGGTTCTCAAACTTTAGGGCGTGTCGAATCACTCAGAGGACTTATTTAAACACAGATAGTGCCCCCACCCTTTCTGATTCAGGAAGTGTGGGCTTGGTCCTGGGGTTGGCCCCAGAATTTGCATTTCCAACAAATTCCCAGGTGATGCTGAGTATCTGTTCCAAAAGGACCCATTGTTATCTTCAGGGTTATCTCCTCCACATGTGTCCTCGACCCCTGGTCTGCACAGCTCCCCTAAATTCTGCTTCACCACATTCTGTGTCCCAAAGACAACTTCACACACTCCTCTCTACAGCTTCTTCGTGCACGCTGCCAAGAAGCTCAGATCTCACCTCGCCTTGCTCCTGTGTTCCCTTCCAGCTACCATTCTACTCTACTGCCTTTCTCATCCAAATCTTCTCCCTCCTAAGACTGCACTCCAAGGAGAGGGACTGCCACAACCTTAGGATTGAGCCCAGTGCCTGACATGCAGTAAAACCCACTGCCGTCAGTCAATTCCGACTCATATTGACTCTATAGTAAGTACTCAGTAAATACCAGATGAATTAACAATGAATGAGGTCATACCTGTCCTGAGTCTGAATAGCTTTCTGCTTTATTTCCCTCCACTCACTAAGAAACAGCAGTGCTCAGGCAATTATCTATCCTAGTGGAGATCAGCCTGCTGAGGGACAAACATACAAATAAAATGAATTATAAATTTGCATTTTCAAAGGGGGAAAGCGAAACATGCAATGGGAGACTATAACAGAGGCAGCTTCTTTGGACTTGGGATCAAGGGAAGTCTTTTCAGAGAAAGTGATATTTAAATTGAATTTCCCTGTAGGGTTACAATCAGTACATCACCTAAATAAAAAATTACTATGGTAAATAGCTTTTCTATATACAATTAGAAATCATAATGAAAAAAGTTTTTTCCATTTTTAATTGTTTTCATTGAATTGTTTGGGTGTGACATGGGCAGAACCAACCACGAAACAAATTTCCGTGTTACCGTGTTCCAGAGTTGCAGTTCATACTTTGGCTCCAGTATATAATAGGAGCCCTGGGGGTTCAGTGGTTAAGAACTTGGCTGCTAACCAAAAGGTTGGCAGTTCAAATCCACCAGCTGCTCCTTGGAAACCTATGAGGCAGTTCTACTCTGTCCTATAGGGTTGCTATGAGTCAGAATCAACTTGACGGCAACAGGTTTGGTTTTGGGGCTGCAGGCAAGAAAGGATAACAACTGTGAAAGGACAGGTTTTTGGGGGGGTGCAGGTGATGGAAATATTCTGAGATTGTGGTGATGGATGCACAACTCTGTAAATTTATTTAAAACCTTTGAATTGTGGACTTGTAAAAAAAAGATTATGGAAGGAAAACCTAAGTACCTCTTGAAAGAGACGGGCTGAAGGTGACTAAAGAGATCTAAATGCAATGTGCAATTCTAAACTAGATCCTCTTACTATAAATGCCATTACTGGAACAACTTGTGAAACTATAATATGATGGGTGGATTAGATGGTAATAACGTATTTATTCATTTTCTGATTGTGATGGCTGTGTTGTGCATATGTAGAAGGTTCCTGTTTGTAGGAAATACACAACATTTGGGGTAACATGGCATTTTGGCAATTTATTCTCAAGTAGGAAAAAAGCCTTCTTTGCAAGGCACTAGCAACTTTTTTTAAAGCCCGTAACAGTTTCAAGATTCAAAAAAAAAATTTTTAAGCTAAAAAAGAAAAATCTAGTCAAATTAAAACGGCCAAAGATTTTGGTTACTTAACTCCATTACTAATTAAAGCTGCAGGTAAAATAATGTCACTTTTTTAGTATCAAAACGAAACTTTTAAAGACTGATAGCGTCCAGTGGTAGTGAGGGAAAGGAGCAAAAACGTAATTTCTACACATTTGGAGGGCAATTTGGCAGCATCTCCCAAGATTTTAAATGGCAATTTCTGTGATTCGGCAATTCCACTTTACACCCCTCCTTTGCATCCCCCCGCTTGCCCCACTTCCCAATTCCACCTCCCACATGGGCAGGCGGCTTAGTGACCCTCCTAAGACTTCCCATAGTAACCAGTTCATATTTCTTTTATTGCACTCACCTAACTATGTTGCAATTATCTGTTTATACATCTATTTCCCCATTAGACTGAACTTCTTCAGGACAAGAATCATGTTATCTTTGTATCTCTGGGGCCTATCAGAGAGCATCTGTAAAAAAAAAATCAAACCTGTTGCCGATGACTCAATTCCAACTCATAGCAACCCTACAGGACAGAGCAAAATGGCCCTATAGGGTTTCCAAGGAGTGGCTGGTGGATTTGAACTGTCGACCTTTTGGTTAGCAGTCTGAGCTCTTAACCACTGTGCCACTAGGGTTCCATCAAAGAGCACAGTACATACCAAATGCTCATTAAATGAATAAATGGTACAATATTAAATAAAACAAGTATCATAAGACATACAGAAAGTCCTATGGAGTTCAAAAGAGGGGACAGCTATGAAGGATTGGAGTTGGAGCCCGAGACATTCCAGGTGAGTAGATGACATCAAAAAACGTGGTATGTTGCTGGGACACTGGTTCTCCACAAGCAAAAGAATGAAATTAGATTCATACCTCACAACATATACCAAAATTAACTCAAAGACCTAAATGTAACAAAACTCTTGGAAGAAAACCTAGGGGTAAAGCTTCAGAACTTAAGTTTTGACAATGGATTCTTAGATATGCCACTAAAAACATGAGCAACAAAAGACAAAATAGATAAATTTGACTTCATTAAAACTGAAATCATCTGTGCAAAAGATTTTATCAAGAAAGTGAAGAGACAACTTATGAAATGAAAATATTCGGTAACTATATATCTGATAATGATTTAATATCTAAAATATATAAAGAACCCCTACAGCTCAACAACTAAATGACAAACAATCCAATCAAAAACTAGGCAAAGAACTTGGACAGACATTTCTCTCAAAAGATATACAAATGACTGACAAGCACATGAAAAGACAGAAGCTCAACATCAATGGGAAAATGCAAATCAAAACCACAATGAGTTACCTCTTCATCCCCACTAGGATGGCTATGATAAAAAAAGGTACAGCTGCTGTGGAAAAGTTCGGCAAGTCCTCAAAAAGTTAAACATAGAACTACCATATGACCCAGTAATCCCAATACTAGGTATCCAATGCCCAAAAGAACTGAAAGCAGGAATGCAAACTAAAACTCATATACCAGTGTTCAGGGCAGCACTACAGCATAACTCAGAGATATCCTGAGTTCAGATCCAGACCACCGCAATAAAGCAAATACTGCAATAAAGTGAGTCACACAAATTTTTTGGTTTGCCAGTGCACATAAAAGTTATGTTTACACTGTACTGTAGTCTATTAGGAGCCCTGGTGGAGCAGTGGTTAAGAGCTCAGGCGGCTAACCAAAAGGCTGGCAGTTAGAATTCACCAGCTGCTCCTTGGAAACACTATGGGGTAGTTCTACTGTGCCACACAGGATCGTTATGAGCTTGGTTTGGTAGTCTATTAAGTATGCAATAGCATTATGTCTATAAAAAAAAAGGTACATACTTTAATTAAAAAACACTTTATTGCTAAAAAAATGCTAAGTGTCATCTGAGCCTTCAGTGAGTCATAATCTTTTTGTTGATGGAGATTCTTGCCTTGATGTTGGTAGCTGCTGATCAGGGTGGTGGTGCTGAACGTTGGGGTAGCCATGGCAATTTCTTAAAAAAGACAGCAATGAGGAGCCCTAATACATGGCATGAACAATATACAAAACATTACTAACAATGCAGAAGAGAAACCAGGTAACTGGGAGCTCTTAAAAATCAAACACCTATGCTCATCCAAAGACCTCACCAAAAGAGTAAAAAGATTACCTACAGTCTGGGAAAAAGTTTTTAGCTAGGACATTTCCAATCAGCGTCTGATCTTTAAAATCTACATGATACTGCAAAAACTCAACTACAAAAAGACAAGTAACCCAATTAAAAAATGGGCAAAGGATATGAACAAACACTTCACTAAAGACATTCAGGTGGCTAACAGACACATGAGGAGATGCTCACAATCATTAGCCGTTAGAGAAATGCAAATCAAAACTACAATGAGATTCCATCTCACTCCAACGAGGCTGGCATTAATCCAAAAAACCCAAAATAATAAATGTTGGAGAGACTGTGGAGAGATTGGAACTCTTATACACTGCTGGTGGGAATTTCCAAAGTGGCTGTACCATTTTACATTCCCACCAGTACCAATAAAATGGTACTAGTAGGAATGTAAAATGGTACAACCACTTTGGAAATCAATTTGGTGCTTCCTTAAAAAACTAGAAATAGAACTACCAATCAATCCAGCAATCCCACTCCTTGGAATATATCCTAGAGAAATAAGAGCCTTTACACGAACAGATATATGCACACCCATGTTTACTGCAGCACTGTTTACAACAGCAAAAAGTTGGAAGCAACCAAGGTGCCCATCAACTGATGAATGGATAAATAAATTACGGTATATTCACACAATGGAATACTACGCATCCATAAAAAACAATGATGAATCTGTGAAATATTTCATAACATGGAGGAATCTGGAAAGCATTATGCTGAGTGAAATTATTCAGCTGCAGAAGGACAAATATCGTATAAGACCACCATTATAAGAACTCGAGAAATAGTTTAAACAGAGAAGAAAATATTCTTTGATGGTTACGAGAGGTGGGAGGGATGGAGGGAGGGAGGGAGAGAGGTTTTCACTAATTAGATAGTAGATAAGAACTATTTTAGGTGAAGGGAAAGACAACACACAATACAGGAGAGGTCATCAGCACAACTGGGCTAAACCAAAAGCAAAGAAGTTTCCTGAATAAACCGAATGCATTGAAGACCAGCATAGCAGGGGAGGGGGTTTGGGGACCACAGTTTCAGGGGACATCTAAGTCAACTGGTATAATAAAATCTATTAACAAAACATTCTGCATCCCACTTTGGAGAGTGGCGTCCGGGGTCTTAAATGCCAGCAAGCAGCCATCTAAAATGCATCAATTGGTCTCAACCCATCAGGAGCAAAAGAGAATGAAGAACTCCAAAGACACAGGGTAATTATGAGCCCAAGAGACAGAAAGGGACACATAAACCAGAGACTACATCAGCCTGAGAACAGAAGAACTAGATGGTGTCCGGTTACAACTAATGACTGCCCTGACAGGGAACACAACAAGGAACCCCTGAGGGAGCAAGGGAGCAGTGGGATGCAGACCCCAAGTTCTCGTAAAAAGACCAGACTTAATGGTCTGAGACTAGAATGACCCCCAGAGGTCATGGTCCCCAGGCCTTCTGTTAGCCCAAGACAGGAAACATTTCTAAAGCTAACTCTTCAGACAGGGATTGGACTAGACTATGGCACAGACAATGATATTGGTGAAGAATGAGCTTCTCAGATCAAGTAGACATATGAGACTATGTTGGCAACTCCTGTCTGAAGGGGAGATGAGAGGGTAGAGGGTCAGAAGCTGGCCGAATGGACACAAAAAGAAATAGAGGAGGGAAGGAGTGTGCTGTCTCATTAGGCGCAGAGAATTAGGAGTATATAGCAAGGTGTTTATAAATTTTTGTATGAGTCCAACTTGATTTGTAAACTTTCACTTAAAGCACAAAAAAATTAAAAAAAAAAAAGACAGCAATGTAGTTTGCTGCATCAATTGATTCTTCCTTTCACAATAGAATTCTCTGCAGCACACAATGATAATTAATAGCATTTTTCCCACAGTACAACTTTCAAAATTGGAGTCGACCCTCTCTAGCCCTGCTGCTGCTTTATCAACTAAGTTTATGTAATATTCTAAATCCTTTGTTGTCATTTCAACAGTGTTCACAGCATCTTCACCAGGAGTAGATTCTATCTCAAGAAACTACTTTCTTTGCTCATCCATTAGAAGCAACTCCTCATCTGTTAAAGTTTTATCATGAGATTTTAGCAATTCAGTCACACCTTCAGGCTCCACTTCTAATTCTAGTTCTCTTGCTACTTCCACCACATCTGCAGTTACTTCCTCCACTGAAGTCTTGAACCCCTCAAAGTCATCCATGAGGATTGAAAGCAGCTTCTTCCAAACTCACGTTAATGTTGCTATTTTGATCTCCTCCCATTAATCACAAATGTTCTTAAGGGCATCCAGAACGGTGAAACCTTTCCTGAAGGTTTTCAATTTATTTTGCCCAGGTCCACCACAGGAATCACTATATATGGCAACTATAGCCTTACGAAATATATTTCTCAAATAATAAGACTTGAAAGTTGAAATTACTCCTTTAACTGTGGATTGCCATAGATGTGTTAAAAAAAAAACAAAACCAAACCTATTGCAGTTGAGTCAATTCCGACTCATAGTGACCCTACAGGACAGAGTAGAACTGCCTCATAGGGTTTCCAAGGAGAGGCTGGTAAGTTTGAACTGCTGACCTTTTGGTTAGCAACCAAGCTCTTAACCACTGTGCCACTGGCATGAAAATAACATTAATCTCCTTGTACATCTCCATCAGAGCTCCTGGGTGACAAGGTGCATTGCCAGTGAGCAGTACTATTTTAAAAGGAATCTTCTTTTTCTGAGCAGTAGGTCTCAACAGTGGGCTTAAAATATTCAGTAAACCATGTTATAAACAGATGTACTGCCATCCAGGCTTTGTTGTTCCATTTATAGAGCACAAGCAGAGTAGATTTACCGTAATTCTCCAAGACCCCAGGATTTTCAGAGTGGGAAATGAACACTGGTTTCAACTTAAAGTCACCAGCTGCCACTAGTCCCTAACGAGAGAGTCAGCCTGCCCTCTGAAGCTCTGAACCCAGGCATTGACTTCCCCTCTCTAGCGATGGAAGTCCTACATGGCATCTCCCTCCAATATAAGGCTGTTCTGCCCACACCCAAAATTGTTAAGTGTAGCTATCTACCAGTTACCTTAGCCAGACCTTCTGGGTAACTTGCTGCAGCGTCTCCATCAGCACCTGCTACTTCACCTTGCAGTTTTTCTTTAAACCTCGTGAACCAAACCCTGGAAGCTTCAAACTTTTCTTCTTCAGCTTCCTCACCTCTCTCAGCTTTTACAGAATTGACGAGAGTTTGGGCCTTGCTTTGGATTAGGCTTTGCATTAGGCTTTGGATTAAGGGAATGTTGCGGCTGCTATGATCTTCTATCCAGACACTAAAACTTTCTCCGTATCAGCAATAAGGCTGTTCTGCTTTCTTATCATTTGTTGTTCACTGGAGTAGCACTTCTAATTTCCTTCAAGAACTTTTCCTTTGCATTCACAATTTGGCTAACTGTTTGGCACAAGAGGCCTACCTTTTTGGCCCATCTCAGCTTTCGACACGCCTTCCTCACTAAACTTAATCATTTCTAGCTTTTGATTTAAAGTGAGAGACAAGCGACTCTTCCATTAAAAGGTTATTAACTGGCCTAATTTCAATAATGTCATGTCTCAGGGAATAGGAGGCCCAAGGAGAGGGAGAGAGACGAGGGAAGGGCTGGGTCAGTGGAGCAGTTAGAACAGACACAACATTTACCGACTCCGTTTGCCGTGTTCTATGGGTGCAGTTCGTGGCAACCCAAAACAATTACAATAGTAACATCAAAGATCACTGATCACAGATGACCATAACAGATATAATAATAACGAAACAGTTTGAAATATTGAGTGAATTACCAAAATGTGACACAGAGACACGAAGTGAGCATGTACTGTTGGAAAAACGGTGCCGACAGACTTTCTCAATGCAGGGTTGCCACAAACCTTCAATTTGTTAAAAAAAAAAAAAAAACAATACCTGTGAAGAGCAGTAGTAAAGCAGAGCACAATAAAATGAGGCATGCAAAAAAAAAAACAACCTAAATGTCTGTCAACAGATGAATGGATGAACAAAGTGTGGTATATCCATACAATGAAATATTACATAGCCAAAAAAGAAAGTTCTGATACATGCTACAACATGGATGAACCTTGAAAACATCAGACTGGGTGAAATAAGTCAGTCACAAAAGAATATTGTATGATCCCACTTGCATGAAATTTATAGAATAGGGAGATGTATAGAGATCAAAGTTTCCAGTGGTTACCAGGGGTGATAGGGAAAGGAAAACGGGGAGTCACTCCCTAGGGGGCACTAAGTTTTTGTTAATAATGGCAAAAATTAAAAACAGATAGTTATGATTGCACAACATGATGAATGTAATCAATGTCACTGACTTGTACATAGTACGGTCTGTTGAGTTGGCAAATATTTTGTTATATATGTTTTTACCACAATTTTTTTTTTCTTTTTGGTTTTTTAAATGGTTGAGGTACAGAAAAGTCTGGTAACGTGTTTGTAAAAGGTAAGTTGCCTAGATATGGAAATAGTAAGAGATAAAACCAAAAAGATAAAGTGGAAGGAGGGAGAGGTGGGGACAGAAAGGGTTAACATGCAAGCGGGAGCAATCTGTCAGTGGGTAATAATAAAAAGAGAAGCCCTGGTAGCGCAGTGGTCAGCTGCTAACCAAAAGATCAGTGGTTGGAACCCACCCGCTGGTCTGCAATAGAAAGATGTGGCATTCTGCTTCCGTAAAGACTTACAGCCTTGGAAACCCTATGGGGACAGTTCTACTGTGTCCTATAGGGTTGCTATGGGTCGGAATCGACTCGTCAGCAATGGACAAAACTTTTGAGAAGCTGATTTGGAGTGGGTCAGTTTCCTTTCAAACAAGTTGCTGCCATTTGATTATCTGTGTGAAGAGTGTATCTCCGGCTCATCAAAGGGAGATTTAAGGATCATCAGCATTGAAGAACAAGGGATATAAAAACCGTAAGAAATAAAATAAATTAAAAAAAAAAAACAAAATGCACTGAAGTGGATTCTAAAACAAAACTTTACAGTCTAATGGAAGTGCTGTCAAGAATCTCATGGTGGCTTTCTAAAAACTAAGCACAAGGTCACTTGCAAGCCCAGACTGGTTCCTTTGGCTAGAACAAGGCTTAACCAAAATTTCTGTTAGATGCTTTTCACTCACTTGATCAGACTTGCTTTCATTAAGGAGGAACATCTCCTCCTTAATGTTCCACTATCCTCTCTATGCTTTGAGGTTCTTCTTTCCTCAAAGCTACCTACTGAATAGGATTGTCCAAGGAAAAGACCATCATTCACGTGTATCTTAAACAAGGAATCTAAATTTATTGCTTGCAAAGAATAGTCTCACCATACAGAGCAAGAGCTGGTATTATTATAGCATGAAAATACAGGGACTGGTGGGACTTTCAGAAGCAGGAGCATTTAAGGATTGGCTGACCTTCATCAACATGGTTACTGGAGGCTGTTGCGGACTGGCTGACTCTCAAAAAGGGGGTACTGAAATGAGGCTGTCAGTGACTAGAAAGTTTCAGTGGGTTCTGTGGTACTCCAGGCTGAGGACTAAGGCCAAGGAACTGTCAGTCTTTTTTCTCTTTCTTGAATGGGAGGACCTTTTTATTCTCAAATGTGAGCACACCCGTTCCCTCATTACTATGATTGTGATCCCCCCAAAAATGTACACAGATCCCTTAAAAAAGCCCCCCCCCTTTTTTTTTTTTTTAGCAATCTGCTTATGGCTTTAGAGAAACAAGATGAGGATAACAAAAAATAAAACACAGGTAAATTACAGAAATCCCATAACCTTAAAACAGTTCTCTCAAGATCCCCAGTCTACTGTTGCCAATCACTTTGGGGAAGAGAAGTAGGAAGGCTTTTACCATAATTTACCCATTCTAAAAGACACAGTATTTCCATACAAAATGCCCAGTGGACTAATCCGACTCATAGCTACTCTATAGCACAGAGCAGAACTGTCCCCAGAGTTTCCAAGGCTGTAATCTTTACAGAAGCAGACTGCCACCTTTCTCCCACAGAGTGGCTGGTGGGTTTGAACCACTGACCTTTTGGTTAGCAGCTGAGCACTTAACCACTGGACTACCAGGGATCTTCACTGGGAAATAAGTGGTCCTCCAATATTTTCATATTTATAGATCTTCTACAAATACTGTTCTCCATATATTCTTGTTATTGTTGTTAGGTGCTGTCAAGTCGGTTGCAACTCATAGATTGATTCAATCCACTGTCATGGATTGAACTGTGTCCCCAAAAACATATGTCAACTTGATTAGGCCATCATTCCCAGTACTGTGTGGTTGTCCTCCATTATGTGATTTTCCTATGTGTTGTAAATCATAATCTCTGCCTGTGGTTAAAGAGGATTAGGGTGGGATGTAACACCCTTGCTCAGATCACATCTCTGATCCAATGTAAAGGGAGTTTCCCTGGGGTGTGGCCTGCACCACCTTTTATCTTACAAGATGTAAAAGGAAAAGGAAGTAAGCGGCAGGGACCCCATACCACCAAGAAAGCAGCATCAAGAGCAGAACGCTCATCCTTTGGACCTAGGGTTCCTGAGTGGAGAAGCACCTAGCCCTGGGGAAGATTGGTGACAAGAACCTTCCCGCAGCGTCAACAGAGAAAGCCTTCCCCTGGAGCTGATGTCCTAAATTTGGACTTCTAGCCTACTAGACTGTGAGAAAATAAATTTCTCTGTTAAAGCCATCCACTATATTTCTGTTATAGCAGCACTAGATGACTAAGACAGTGACCCTATGACCCTATGTACAAGAGAACAAAACATTCCCCAGTCCTGTGCCATCCTTATAATCATTGTTATGTTTGAGCCCATCGTTGCAGCCACAGTGTCACACCATCTCGTTGAGGGTCTTCCTCTTTTCTGCTGAGCCTCTATTTTAACAAGCATGATGTCTTTCTCCAGGGACTGATCCCTCCTGATAGCGTGTCCAAAGTATGTGAGATGTAGTATGTCTCACATACTTCTTCCAAGACAGATTTGTTCGTTCCGGTTGGTCTTCTCCCAAGGCAGATTTGTTCATTCTTTTGGCAGTCCATGGTATATTCAATATCATTCACCAACACAATTCAAAGGTGTCAATTCTCCTTTTGTCTTCCTTATTCATCGTCCAGCTTTCGCATGCAGGTAAGCGACTGAAAACCCCATGGCTTAGGTCAGGCGCACTTTAGTCCTTAAAGTGACATCTTTGCTTTTCAACACTTTAAAGAGGTCTTTTGTAGGAGATGTGCCCAATGCAACGCATCTTTTGATGTATTCTTAGTGCCCAGTGAAATCTGTATTTTTCCCATTAGGAAAAGCAAGCTAATGCACCCAACACTGCTTTCATACCACACACTAACCCATCAACCTCAGTCCAAGATTAAACCTTTAATCTTAAGGTTTGTTGTAAACACAGGACTACTACAAAATTCCACTGATGTCCATGAGAAAATATTCTTTTTCAGAGGATTACTTAAAGGGTTGTGTCATGGACTGAATTATGTCCCCCCAAAATTGTGCATATCAATTCGGCTGGGCCATGATTCCCAGTATTGTATGGCTGTTCTCCATTTTGTGATTGTAATTTTATGTTAAAGAGGATTAGGGTGGGATTAGAACACCCTTACTAAGGTCACATCCCTGATCCAATGTAGAGGGAGTTTCCCTGAGGTGTGGTCTGCACCGCCTTTTACCTTCTAAGAGACAAAAGGAAAGAGAAGCAAGCAAAGAGTGAGGGACCTCATACCACCAAGAAAGCAGCACCAGGAGCAGAATGCATCCTTTGGACCCGGGGTCCCCACACCTGAGAAGCTCCTCAACCTACGGAAGATTGAGGACAAGGACCTTCCTCCAGAGCCAACAGAGAGAAAGCCTTCCACTGCAGCTCATGCCCTGAATCTGGACTTCTAGCCTACTTTACTGTGACGAAATAAACTTCTCTTTGTTAAAGCCATCCACTTGTGGTATTTCTATTACAGCAGCACTAGATGACTAAAGCAGGTTGCTTTTGTTGTTTTTGAGTATCGTGACCATTTCAAAATATTCTATTATGGAAAAAGTAAACTCCAAAAAATAAAGTCATTCGGGTAGTAAAAATATTTTTTAAGCCACAGAACTTTCTTTTTGAGTCCTGTGAAACCTAAATTCTAAAAGGATTTCACCCGAGAAGCAGCACAGCAAAATGGTTATCAGCAAGGATTCTGGTGTTATACTGCCTGGGTTCAAATGAGTTCCACCATGTGTTAGCTGTGTAATCTTGGGCAAGTTACTTAGTCTGGGCCTCAGGAAGAGTACCTGTCACCATCAAGTTGATTCTGACTCACAGCAACCCTACAGGGCTGAGTAGAACTGCCCCATAGGGTTTCCAAGGAGCAGCTGGTGAATTTGAACTGCTGACCTTCTGGTCTGCAGCCTGAGCTTTTAACCACTGTGCCACCAGGGATCCTTATGATCTACCTTATAAGACAGTTATAAGGATGAATGAGTTAATACACATTAAGCATGCAGAACATAGACACTATGAGTTTGCTATTAACTGCAAAAATCTAAATGAAATGTCCCAACTATTAGAATACAAGAGTTTTTCTTTTTTCTTTAAGTTACTTAAAGAACACATAACACGTGCTATACATGAAAGCAGGAATCAGCTTTGGGTTCAAATCACAAGTAGATCTCTCCCTAGTCACGTGACCTTCAACAGGTCAATATTTCAGTTTCCTCACACAACACCGTGCCTTGACTAAGAGGTCTGTGATAGTCAGAGGGTGGAAAACAGGGCAGGATGCTAGGATGCTAGGGATTTAGTCCTCAAAGTGACTGCAATCTTAAATTCACCAGCAGCACACTGCAAATGAGTTCAAATTAAAAAGGTATCTCAAACATCCCAGAATCTCTTCAGCTAAAAATCTTGCCATAATATTTAATTCCACCCTCATCCCCCATAACCAATCAATTCCTATCAGACACGGCCTAAATCGAGACCGCAAACTCTTAACATTTCTCAACTATATAAATGCAATGACGACCTCTTGTCATTCTTGTCCATCCTCCAAAATGGCACTGGTTCTCTTTCCCTTTCTAAGACCATTGGCTCGATGCTGTCTTCAGAACAGGGTCAACTATTCCCAAAATATAAAAGTGGATTCATAATATGGCCAGCTCTCCAGTAATATCTCTAAGTAGGTTACACACACACTGCTTGACCTCCAACCAAAGATGAACACGCACTTTTCACAAATCCCGTTTTTATTCCTCTCTCCCACAAATGCTCCCCACACCTTCAACTCCTACCCAGGCTCCAAGCTGTAATTACTTGATAAAACCTGTGTGTACCCTCTAACATTCTTAATTGTTCAATCTTCAGTGATACCCATATAGCACTTCAAAAATATTTGCTACAAAAACAAACAAACAAAAAAACTCGTTGAGGTCAGATGGATTCCGACTCATAGCGACCCTACAGGACAGACTAGAATTGCCCCATAGGGTTTCCAAGGAGCACCTGGTGGACTCGAACTGCTGACCTTCTGGTTAGCAGCCAAGCACTTAGCCACTGTGCCACCAGGGCTCCAAATATTTGCTATACCCGTAGCCATCGAATCGACTTCGACCCATAGCGACACTATAAGACAGAGTAGAACTGCCCCATTCGGTTTCCAAGGAGTGCCTGGTGGACTCGAACTGCCAACCTTTTGGTTAGCAGCCCTAGCTATTACCACTCCGCCACTAGGGTTTCCACAGCACTTGTTAACGTGCATCGCAATTTATCTGCTTTACCAGTCAGCTTCCGTCCCCAGACGCCCCCACCCCCAAGACAGACTATCCATTCCTCCAGGCTTCAGGGCCAGTGATTATCCATTCTATTCAGTTATGAGTTCTAATAGCGTTCAGGCAAGCCTCCTGCTCAAATAAAAAGAAAATACTTAAAACATCTAATGATTTATCATTCTGAAACTATGCAATATCTGAACTGACAGTTACTGTTTCTGACGTTCCAAAGCCAACAAACTGTTCATAGAAACTTTGTAAACAGAACCTATCTCAAGTCGACCAGCAATAGTAGATGAGAAGTAAAATGGTAACGTCAACACCTGCATCTCAATCACCTATCCACGTCAGAAGCTGGATGGCGAGGACAGGAATGTGCTATCGGCTGTTCCTGACGCAGAACTCTCCTTCTGGGGGCAGACTGCTGGGGGACCCGACTCCGGCCCACCTCTGCCGCCCCCGGCCCCCTGAGCGGTTCCCCCCCGAGCGGCTCCGGGACACCGGCCACCCGGCCGCAGGTGCTGCCCCGGAGCCCCGAACGCGTCGCCGCCCCGCAGCGCGCACGCCGGGGGCCGGGGGCAAGTGACGCGGCGGGGGGACCGGGCGCGAGCCGCGGAGAACGCCCCAGGACCCGGGCGGGGAACGGGCCGGGCGTGGCCGCGCGCGGGAAGACGCCTCAGAAACTTTCCGCGTGAGAGCCTGGCCTCAGACGCTGCAACTGCCTTACCTCGCTGGCGCGAGCCTCCTTGTCCCGCCGCTCCACCGGTGCCGCCCGCGCCGCCCGATCCGCGACCCCCACCTCAGCGCGAGCCCCTCCCCGGCGGCGACCCCATCCCTCCTCCCAGCAGCCAGAAAGAGAAAATGGCGCTCGATCTGCCTCCGGAAGTGACGTGAGCCCTCATTTGCATGCCGGAGCAGCCAGCCAATGGGAGTAGAGTTTGCATTGGGACCCCTGGGCACATGCACACATAAACCTTGGGCCCCTGGTCAAAACTGGCCTGGAGGGCCTTAAGAGGGAATGGGAGGAGCCCTTCTGGGCCCCGCCCCTGGACCACCCCCAACGCAAGGGCACTTTCCTGCAGCATCTGTTCCAACTCTCGTGAGAGTTTGAGTTGATGATGACATCATTGAGGGGGTGGGTAGATGGTGTCTTCAATCATGTGACCCATCACGTGGACTAGCCAGAGCTTTGACTTATTTGCATGGAATGGGGTGGAGCCAGTGGTAGCAGCAGGCATGGTAGCCCCGCCCACTTTTGAGAGCCAATAGGAGAAAGGCTGTGGAGCGAGCCTTCCTGCCATTGGAAGGCAGACCTTCTGATGTCAGAACTTTGACAACGTGCCCAGGACTGACTTTAGGGTGAGCTGGCCAGGTGGGTATCCTGACCTCATAATTCTCATGTCACACCTTTTCTTGAAAATTCTGTTTTTTTAAGCTAGGTGTTTTGTAGGGAGAGGGTTAACGGCATACATTCCTACAAACTCTTAAGTGACCCAAAAGTTCGGTTCTGCCAGATTTTTTTTTAATGCCAAGCAATAATAATGTATTTCTCAAAATGAGTGAAAAGATGGAGTAGGAGCTCTCAGAATGGTTTGGCCCTTCATCGTCGCGTGCTTGGACGTGAAGCTATGCAGACAGAAGCAAGGCGTGAAGACAGCACCCGCCCTCAGGTGGCTTACAGTTCCTGGGAGGTGAGGGTGCGCACAACGCCTGTCTTCAAAATGCTCTGCAGTCAGCCTTTCATTGGGTCCTCATTCCATTCATGGTCCTTGATGACTATCCCAGGCCGTTCCCACTTTATTGACGCTCCTAGGCAATGCATACCCTGCCTAATTTTCCTTTTCAGCAGAAGACCGTTGTCTTCATCAAGAAAAGCCAAGATCTTCTCCCCACATGCATGAGGTCCTCTCCATGCCTCATCCCACTTATCACATTTCTTAAACAGTCACTGTATCCTCTCCATCTCCCTTCCACTCCTCACCCCACCTCCAATTCTGCAGAAACTCTGTGGTCTCAGGTGACCCAAGAACAGATTTTAGTCCTTATCTTTCATTTGTAACCAGTGACCACCCTTTCCTGAATCTCTGCACTCCTTGAACCCCCCCCAACACACACATGTTCTTTAATCTCCTTCAACCTCCGTACTTGTTCCCTCTCCTACATCATCAGTTTCTCTTCCTCAGTCCACTCCCTAAATGCTGATGCTCTCCGGGAATTCTGTCCACTTTCACTCATTTATCCAACAAATGTCTATTACCCACCTCCCGTTGACCAGGCACTGTACTAGCTACAGGAAGTCCAGTGTTTTTTACTATTATATATTTTCTCTGTTGTTAATCTCTACAGCATATTCTAATCCCATTATTTCAATAGCTGATGGATTCCAAATCAATCTCTCACCTCTTTCCTAAATTTTGGTCTTGTTTTTCTGGTTGCCAGTTGGACAGCTCCACCTGAGTGTCCCACAAATAGCTTATATTCAAAACATTCAAAACTGAGCTCATCGACTCCCCCGCCATAGTTTCTCCTATAATGAGCTATACACTTTCCTATCCTCCGTTTTTCCCATCTCTAATTCTCTAATTTTACAAGCTAAATATTTCTCAAATCTGTTCCCTAATCTTCAGCCCTACTACCAGTGTTCACATTCAGGTCCTCTTCATCTCTTGCCAGTAATATTGCCCCAGCCTCCTAACTTCTCTTCACTCTGGAGCATTCTCCAATCAGCCATTTTAGTGTTGCATCTAAAAGCAAATCTGACCATGTCATCCTCTTCTTAAGACCCTTCAACCGTCTGAAACTCCCTCTAGTATCAAGCCCAATCTGTCAGCATGGCACACAAGGCTCTCCAATATTGCAAAGCCCCCAGCCCCATCTCCTGCTTCCTACAAACACCATACAGGGTATGTTCATGGAATTTTTTCCCTCCTCACTACCTGAACTCATTTCTGCTCTACCACCATTTAACGTTGAGCTCTGCTGGCCTCTCTCCCAGGAAGAGCTCCCTGACCAACACACACACACACAAACATGACAAGGTATGGAATGTACTTCTCCTGGGTATTCCCAGAACATTCTATGTGTGTCTCTATCACTGCACTCACCATATTGTTTTATCTTTATCTGCTAATATGTTAGAAGCCCTGGTGGTGCAGTGGTTAAGAATTCAACTGCTAACCAAAAGGTCAGCAGTTCAAATCCACAGTATACCAGCTGCTCCCTGGAAACCCTATGGGGCAGTTCTACTCTGTCCTATAGGGTCACTATGAGTCATAATCAACTCAATGGCAACAAGTTTGTTTTGGTTTGCTAATATGTCTCTCTCAGTGAATGCCTTACCAACAGAGACCCTTTCTGATTCATTGTTGTCTTCCTGATGCGTAGGGTTTCTAAAAATAAATTCTTATTTTGAATAAATAGAAATAATAAAATATAAATGTAATAAAATTTTAATAAATGTTGAATGAATGGGTTTTTTATCCAATAGCTCATGAAAAATTTTGAACATACAGAAAAGTTGAAAAATTGTACAGTGAATACCATCAAGTAGATCTTATGATTAACATTTAGTTTTATTTGGTTTATCACATACCATTCCCATTACTCGTCTCTCAATACATCTTTATTTTTTTTATGCATTCAAAGAAAATTGCAGACATCAGTACACTTTATTCCTAACTATACTTCAGCATGGTTATCTAATGAATGGAGTTTAGAACTACCATTAACAGCTTTAATATTGAAAGAACAATCCCTCCCCCAAAGAAGGAATGAGCGAGATGACCTAGTGGGGATCATCAAGACTATTTTCAAAGACTCAGAAAGTATGGCAGGATTGTCATCAAATCATTCAGAAACAAGTTAGACCTAGGGGTCATCTAACATGCATGTCACAATAAGTTTATTCTGCCTGTTCCCAAGTATAGAGCAAAAGTGTGCCACTGCTTGGTGGCAGTAAGAGTGCAGATGCTTTGATTTTAATTGTTCAGTTGGTTTTTAAAGTGGAGATGTCTTATGCTGAACCTTCCCTACTGGCTCATCTGGTTCCCCATAACGAGGGGCACCATCTGGAAGGTGATTGCCCAGAAGGAAGAACAAAATCCAGGTGACTATAGAACCACAGATGCCCTATAGTGGCCCCAGAGGGGACACTGTCAGCCTGCAGAGAAAACAGGGGAGGCCCTCTGGGCACTTGTTGAGATAAAAGTTCCTCTATATGTTTAAAAATAAAAAGTTTTTTTTAAAGCAGAACCCAGCATCAGGGCTCAGACAGAGGCAGGCAGGGTGGGCTGGATTTCAGTGCCCATTTCCCACCTCAGCTGGTTCCCAGAAAAGTGAGCACACTATACAACTATAACTCCACAGCCCAGACTGGCCGACACACAGAGAAATGGTACACGTGGTCCCTATAATAAAGTAAGTTATTAAGTTTAATCTAAAACATGAAATTTCTCTAGAAAAGGGAGATCATTATTGTTTGTGCACAAGTTGTAATCTTGGCTTTCTTTCCTTTGTTCTACATATATTTTGTGTGTGTCCACTAGGTGCCAGGGATACAGTGATGAACAGAAAGCAAAAGCAGACTCAATCCCTGCTTTTGCAGAGTTTAGAGTCTAGTAAGGGAGAAAGTCATTGGTGAAATAACTATACCAATAAAAGTATAATTATAAGCTGAGGTAACTGCTCCTGAGCAAGGTAAGTCTATATACACCTATGACATGGGAACCTGATCTAGGCTAGCAGTCCAAAAGAAGTGACCCCAACGTGGGATCAGAAGAATAAGCAAGCATTATGGACCAAAGCAGTGAGCAATGGAGAGGCAGGATCATTCCAGTCGGAGAGAATAGCACCTACAAAGTCCTGGACCTGGAAAGAGGACAGTATAGTCAGATGCTAAAAGAAACCCATATGACTGAAATGCAAATAAGAAGAAAAGTGTTCAGGGGTGGGGAGGTCTGAGGACCAGATCAGGAAACCATTTGGGTCTTCTCAAGATCAATGAGGAGCCACTGAGATCTTGTCAGAGGGTTGATAGGATCAGACTTGCATTTGAAAAGCACAGCCCAGGCTGTTGTTTGAAGGAAGGAATGGTGACTAGGGAAGGGGGGGGGGGGGGGAAAACAAGCCTGTTGCCTTCCAGTCTATTCCGACTCATCATGACCCTACAGAACAGGGTAGAACTGCCCCATAGAGTTTCCAAGGAGCGCCTGGTGGATTTAAACTGCAGACCTTTTGGTTAGCAGCCAAAGGACTAAGAGCTAGGAGAAGGCTCAAGCAGTCCAGGTGGAAGATGATAGTAGTTCGGAACTGAGATTAGGGTAGCAGCAGTGAAGAAAAGAAGTGGATCACTTAAAGACACATTTAGAAGGTGAAATGGACAAGACTTGGTTTGGACATGGCTGACTGAGGTGTCAAGGTCAATAGTGTAAATGATGGAGGGGGGAAACACTGGAAAGAGGATGACTCTCATGCCTGGAGATCACCAGCTTGGTCTTGACCATACTGAGTATGGCCATTGAGACTTCTGGGTATTAATGTTGAAAAGATCCTTAGAAATACAGGTCTCGATCAAAGAAGACAGTCTGGGACAGAAAGATAAACTTCAAAGTCACCATAACGTGGATAAGTGCAGTCATGAATGTGGATGAGAATGCACATGGAGAGAGAATACAGGTAGACTGAACACAAAGGGTTGCACTAGATGGAGGTTGCTTCTTAAGGTTGCTCCCACTATGTGATTATATTACTTTTATATCACAGTAAAGTTAAAATACAAATCATTTTGTAGACAACCACCTTCCAAGTCTTTGCCCATACTTGCAAAATTATGACAAATAAGATAAAGGAAACTTGTAAATGATACATTTAAATGCTGCTGTTATATAATTGCCAAAACATTAGATCCCATACTGATAGAAAATAATTCTAGAAATAATTTCTTCAGAAGAAAATTTTCAGATATGTTGATTAAAATAATCTAGATTAAGGTTTGCAAAACTACTGCAAGGAGTGTCGGGATTAAGCTTGGTGTTGTATATGACCACAGTACAATTTATTTTACAGTTTAATGGCAAACAAACCAAATAATAAGTGGACTAATAATTAGTGGAACCATAATCAGTGGAACACTGGTATACTATGGGAACAATAAACCAAAATACTAAACCTGTTGCCATTGAGTCGATGAACAATCGGAGGAACAATTTACTCAGGCAGACACCGGAGAAGGGCTTCCCAGGGGAAGTGATATCTAGAGGATATCTAGGGATAGCAAAATGTATCCAGGCAAAGAAAGGGAGAGAAAAGTACTCCAGGAAAAGAGATGGTCTGTCCCGAGGCCAGAAGGAAAAAGGGAACAAGGCATATTGTAGAAACTAAAGGAAAGTCAATACAGTTACCAGTGAGAGGGAGAGGAGATTGTAAAACCAGTCAGTGACAGATCTTGCCCAGTTTCACAGAGTAAATTTATTCCAAGGGCAATGAGGAGCCGCTGAGGGGCTTAAAGCAAGGGGGTGATCTAAGTAAGTATATGCTTTGGAAAGGTCACTCCTGCTTCCATTTTTAGTAACTGTTTAAGATAATTTCACAACCCATACAAATCCCAGTCTGTCATGTGGAAATAAATGAAGATCACCAAAATGAGAACAAAGTTGTTGTTGTTGTTAGGTGCCATCGAGTTAGTTCATAGCAACCCTATGTACAACAGAATGAAACACTGCCCGGTCCTGCACCATTCTCACAATTGTTCTTATGCTTGAGCCCGTTGTTGCAGCCACTATATCAATCCAAGTCATTGAAGGTTGTTATGGATTGAATTGTGTCCCCCCAAAATTTATGTCAACCTTGCTAGACCATGACTCCCAGTATTGTGTCATCTGATGTGATTTTCCTATGTGTTGTAAATCCTATGTTAATGAGACAGGGTTGGAGGCAGTTATATTAGTGAAGCAGGACTCAATCTACAAGATCAGGTTGTGTCTTAAGTCAATCTCTTTTAGATATGAGAGAGAAACAAGCAGAGAGACAGGGAGACCTCATACCACCAAGAGATAGTGCCCAGAGCGGAGTGTGTCCTTTGGACCCAGATTCCCTGCACTAAGAAGCTCCAGCCAGGGGAAGATTGATAAAGAAAAAGATCTTCCTCCAGAACCGATAGAGACAGAAAGCCTGCCCCTGGAGCTGACGCCCTGAATTCGGACTTTTAGCAGACTAGACCACGAGAGAATAAACTTCTGTTTGTTGAAGCATTCCACTTGTGGTATTTATTGTAGCAGTACAGGATAACTAAGACAAGGGACTTCCTCTCTTTCCGATGACCCTCTACCAAACGTAATGTCCTTCTCCAGGAACCTGTCCCTCCTGATAACATGTCCAAAGTATGTGAGATGACGTCTTCCCATCCTTGCTTCTAAGGAGCATTCTGGCTGTACTTCTTCCAAGACAGATTGGTTCCTGCTTCTGGTAGTCCATGGTATATTCAGTATTCTTTGCCAACACCGTAATTCAAAGGCATCAATTCTTCTTCAGTCTTCTTTATTCATTGTCCAACTTTCACATGCATATGAGGCAACTGGAAAACACCATGACTTGGGTCAGGCGCATCTTAGTCCTTAAAGTGACATCTTTGCTTTTTTAACACTTTAAAGAGGTCTTTTGCAGCAGATTTGCCCAGTGCAATGTATCCTTTGCTTTCTTGACTGCTCTTTCCATGGGCATTGATTGTTGATGCAAGTAATATGAAATCCTTGACAACGTCAATATTTTCTCCATTTATCATGATGTTGCTTATTGGTCTAGTTGTGAGGATTTTTGTTTTATGTTGAGGTGTAATCCATACTGAAGGCTATAGTCTTTGATCTTCATCAGTAAGTGCTTCAAAAGTCCTCTTCACTTTCAGCAAGCAAGGTTGTTTCATCTGCATATCGCAGGTTGTTAATGAGTCTTCCCCCAATCCTGATGCCACATTCAGCAATATTTTACTTGAATGTGATATTAATAATATTGTTCAATAATTTTCATATTCAGTTGGATCACCTTTCTTTGGAATGTGTACAAATAAGGATCTTTTCTAGTTAGTTGGCCAGGTAGCGGTTTCCAAATTTCTTGGCATAGATGAGTGAGCCCTTCCAGCATTGCATCTGTCTCTTGAAACATCTCAATGGGTATTCCATCAGTTCCTGGAACCTTGTTTTTTGCCATTGCCTTTCAGTGCAGCCTGGATTTCTTCCTGCAGTACTGCCAGTTCTTGATCATATGCTACCTCCTGAAATGGCGGAATGTCAACCACTTCTTTTCGGTAAATGTGACTCTGTGTATTCCTTCTATCTTCTTTTGATGCATCCTGCATTGTTCAAAATTTTTCCCATAGAATCCTGCAATATTGCAACTCAAGGTTTGAATTTTTTCTTCAGCTCCTTCAGCTTGAAAAATACCAAGTGTATTTCGGTTTTCTAACTCCACATCTTTGCACGTTTCATTATAATACTTTACTTTGTATTCTTGAGCCACCCTTTGAAATCATCTGTTTAGCTCTTTTATTTCATCGTTTCTTCCTTTCGCTTCAGTTACTCTACGTTCAAGAGCAAGTCTCAGTCTCTTCTGACATCCATTTTGGTCTTCTCTTTCTTTTCTATCTTTTTAATGACCTTTTGCTTGGAGTCCTGGTGGCGAACTGGTTAAGGGCTCAGCTGCTAACCAAGAAGTCAGCAGTTCGAACCCACCAGCCACTGCTTGGAAACCCTATGGGGCAGTTCTACTCTGCTTATAGAGTCTCTATGAGTCAGAATCGGCTCGACGGCAATAGGTTTTGCTCTCTTTTTTTTTGAAGTCCTTGATGTCATCCCACAACTCATCCGGAGCTTTGGTCATTAGCGTTCAATGCATCAAATCTATTCTGGTTTTCCTTCCCTGGTGTTAGGGGGCTCCTCTCTTTCCTGCCTCTGGGATGGCTCATTTCTGACCAGTCCTCTTGGTATGCCACAATTACCTTATTTGCACAGTCCCACCCAATCACTTGGGTAGGAGCTACAAGACTATGGCAAGAAAGTCCACACGAAAATGATCAATCATACCACAGGCCACCCCCTGGCTTTTCTAGCCATGGTTCTTTCATACTTGGAGGATGACTTCACCCTCCCAATCATTTCACCAGTCCAAAATAGTCATTAACAATTAGCCCTGCAGTAGGACAAGAGTTCTCAGGGCAAGGTTACTCAGGTACCAGCCACTTCAGTCTGCTGCAGATGTCCATCTGATCTAGTCAGGTTCTCCAAGTCATCTTGGCTTCACTCTTTCTGGTGTCTGATAAAATTTAACTGAGAGAAAATTATTCCCTTGCTCTGAGCCTCACCAGGTATCAGCATAGCAAAACCTTTAAGGGACTTTAGGTTCAGCCCCTGTACTTTAGTCCAGCAGTGCCTCCCCCTTAGTCCATTCATTACAGCTTCTACAGTTTTTAGAATTACAATTAACCCTGTTAACAATCAACACTCACAACTGAGTCACATAATCCCATCAGCATCCCCCCACCCTCTCTTCCCCAGATGCACCAGGAAAAGAGGAATATATTTGGTGGGGATTCCCCTTATCCTCCTCGTTTAATGTAAGCACACTCATGAAAGTGTGTAAGCCAGCCACTTGATGCCTTCATCTCCCACCCATTTTAGATAGCCAATGTTTAAATTGCCCGTCTCTGTCAAACCAGTATACTGAGGAGACAAGCATGTTCCTTGGTCTTGAAGAATCTTCTGTTCCAGTTGGAATTTTGAGCATCTGCATCCATTAGCAAAGTTCAGTTCACAGCAAGCCATCAAATCTGTAGCAATCTACACAAGTTCACGGTGTCAAACATCTTTCTTTCTCTTCATTCTGGTTCTGGTCAGCTCATCCCTAGCCATCCAAGCTGGGTCACAATGGGCCTTAGACTTGAGAGTTCACACACACCTCCTAGCACTTCAGACAGCCCCTTCACACTCCCTCATCCCTAGCCCCCTCAGGGTTCCACCCATAAACACACGAGTCCACACAATTTCCTTTGCTTCTGACCAGCCAGCCCTTCCTCTTACTCTCTCATCCCTAGCACTTATGGGCTAGATCAATGGGTGCCAATGGAACGTGACCAAACTCTGCCAGTCTCTTCATTGATGCACTTTCTCCACTTCCGCTCATTGAGTGGTCCCAGGTGGTCACTACAAGGGAGCATACCAAGCTGCCCACTCAATGGTTACCTTTAACTTCCAGCCCAGGGGGCTTCTGCATAGATGGACACTGACTTTTCCTGCCTGGATGCATCCAAGAGGAAACTGCTTAATCAAAATTCAAAAAGCAAAATGGTCACTGTGATGGTTAAGATTTTGTGTCAGCTTGGCTGGGCCATGATTCTCAGTGTTTTGGCAGTCACATAATGTTGTTATCATTTCCCTGTTGAGATTTGATAAGTGATCATTCCCATGATGGGATCTGCTCATTGGTACCTGTGGGGGTGGGGCCCATGGCAGCTCACTGACCCCTCAGTCTTCATCTCTCTGCCTTCTGCCACCTGGCTTTTTCTGCTCGTCTTGCTGGGGCTTGTGCTTGTTCTAGATACTGCAGCTGGCTTCTGTTCATCTGACCTCCAGTTCTTGGGACTTGAGCTAACAGCTTGCCTGCCAATCTTGTGATTTGTCAATCTTCACAGCCTGCTACAGCCCTGCTCTCCCGCCTGCCGATCTTGGGTTTGCCAGCCCCTGTGGCTACGTGAATCAGGAGAATCCGCTTTCCTGTCCTACAGACTTGGGATGTTACAGCCTCCAAAGCCGGTGTGAGCCATTTCCTTGATATAAAACTCTTTTTCTCTATCTATATACAAAAAAAAAAAAAAATTTTTTTTTTTTTTTTATATACATACATATGCTTTACTGGTTTTGCTTCTCTAGAGAACTCAGCCTAAGACAGTCATTTCTTTTTCTCTGCAAGTCCTTCCTTCAAATGCAAATCTTCTGTTCTCTCAGCAGATCTAAGTAGTTCTGCATGTCTTTTCAAATGCAAACTTGAAGTTCTTTTTTACCTAAGCCCTCTGTCTATACACAGGCTACTACTGGCTTGAAACAAAAAGCCTGTGTTTTTCCTGGGCAAATCCTAGTTCTCCTTTTAGTGTATCTAATTAAGTATTGGCTGAAGGCAGAGTTACATGTTCTCTGTAATCTGTAATACCCAATATTGATTTCTACCATACAGGGAACTGCCAGAAATTCAAGCTGGATTCAGAAGAGAATGTGGAACGAGGGATATCATTGCTGATGTCGGATGGATTGTGGACTACCAGAAGGTGTTTACCTGTGTTTTATTGACTACACAAAGGCATTCAACTGTGTGGATCATAACAAATTATGGATAACACTGTGAAGAATGGAAATTCCAGAACATTTAATTGTGCTCATGAGGAACATGTACATAGGCCAAGAGGCATTTGTTCAAATATGATAAGGGGATACTGCATGGCTTAAAATCAGGAAAGGTGTGCATCTGGGTTGTGGCCTTTCACTATACTTATTCAATCTGTCTACTGAGCAAATACTCTGAGAAGCTAGACTGTATGAAGAAGAATGTGGCATCAGGATTGCAGGAAGACTCACTAACAACCTGCGCTATGCAGGTGATGCATTTTTGCTTTCTGAAAGTGAAGTGGACTCGAAGGACTTACTGATGAAGATTAAATGCTACAGCCTTCAGTATGGGTTACAACTCAACATAAAAAAAAAAAAAGAAAACAAAAATCATTACAAATGGACCAATAAGTAATATCATGATAAATGAAGAAAACATTGAAGTTGTCAAGAATTTCATTTCACTTGGATCAACAATTAATGCCCATGCAAGCAGCAATCAAAAAATCAAATGAAATATTATATGAGACCACTATGATAAGAACTCAAGAAAAGGTTTAAACACAGAAGAAAACATTCTTTGATGGTTATGAGGGTGGGGAGGGAAGGAGGGGGTATTCACTAATTAGATAGTAGACAAGAATTATTTTAGGTGAAGGGAAGGACAACACACAATACAGAGGAAGTCAACAAAACTGGACTAAACCAAAAGCTAAGAAGTTTCCTGAATATAACCAAACACTTTGAGGGACAGAGTAGCAGGGGTTGGGGTCTGGGGATCATGGTTTCAGGGGACATCTAGGTCAATTGGCATAACAAAGTGTATTAAGAAAATGTTCTGCATCTCACTTTGGTGAGTGGCATTCTGGGGTCTTAAAAGCTAGTGAGCAACCATCTAAGATGCATCAAATGGTCTCAACCCACCTGGAGCAAAGGAGAATGAAAAACACCAAAGACACAGGAAAATAGGACCCCAAGAGACGGAAGGGTCACATAAGCCAGAGATTCCATCAGCCTGAGATTGGAAGAACTAGATGGTACCTGGCTACCACCAACGACTGCCCTGACAGGGAACACAACAGAGAATCCCCGACAGAGTAGGAGAAAAGTGGGATGTAGACCTCAAATTCTAGTAAAAAGACCAGACTCAATGGTCTGACTGAGACTGGAGGGACCTCAGAGGTCATGGTTCCTTGACTCTCTGTTAGCCCAAAACTAAAATCACTCCTGAAGCCAACTCTTCGGACAAAGATTAGACTGGACTATAAGACATAAAATGGTACTGGTGAGAAATGTGCTTCTTAGCTCAAGTAGACACACGAGATCATGTGGGGAGCTCCTGTCTGGAGGTGAGATGAGAAGGCAGAGGGTGACAGGAGCTGGTTGAATGAACACGGGAAATACAAGATGAAGAGTAGGAGTGTGCTGTCATATTGTAGGGAGAGCAACTAGGGTCACATAATAACGTATGTATACATTTTTGTATGAGAAACTGACTTGAATTGTAAACTTTCATTTAAAGCACAATAAAAATAAAATAAAATGGCGTATTGCATTGGACAAATCTGCTGCAAAAGACCTCTTTAAAGTGTTAAGAAGCAAAGATGTTACTTTTGAGAACAAATGTGTGCCTGACCCAAGCCATGGTGTTTTCCAATCACTTCATATATATGCAAAAGCTGGACAGTAAATTAGGAAGTCCAAAGAAGAATTGATGCCTTTGAATTATGGTGTTGTTAAAGAATATTGAATATACCATGGACTACCAAAAGAATGAACAAATCTGTCTTGGAAGAAGTACAGCGAGAATGCTCCTTAGAAGCAAGGATGGCAGGACTTCATCTTACATACTTTGGACATGTTATCAGGAGGAACCAGTCCGTGGAGAAGGACGTCATCCTTAGTAAAGTAGAGGGTCAGTGAAAAAGAGGAAGATCCTCAACGAGATGGATTGACACAGTGGCTGCAACAATGGGCATAAGTATAACAATGATTGTGAGGATCAGGAAGAACCAAGCAGTGTTTTGTTCTATTGTACATAGGGTTGCTATGAGTCAGAACCAACTCAACTTGACAGCACCTCACAAAAATCACACACTTGGATCCGTTTTACAACACTAGGTAGAAGAAACATTCAATATCCATAGTACATTCAAATAAACACATAACCCTTTTTAAAACTTTCCAGCTTCATCTTCTCCACCCCTTGACTATCTTCCCATTCATATGCACGTGGCCTTGGGCCTCTGGTTGAGTGGAACCAGTAGAAGCTGGCCCCTACCAATCGTTCTGCTTATCTGGACCGGATTTTGCCCCAGGTTTTTTTTTACTCTAGATGCAGCATAAAGTTCTTTTCAGCCATTACAGGTAACAACAACCAAAGTAACCATCTAAGAATCAAAAGGTTCACTTCCTACTCCTTCATTCTTTCCCTTGCAAAGTCCTATGCTTTCATGAGTCTGAAGCCATTGCGAAGAATCCCGCTTCTGACATCAACTGTAAAAATGGTGTGGGGATGGTGTCTGAACTCCTCTAACTCCACAAGAGGGAAGGAGAATCAAGATCAACAACCCAAGGCTGATTCCTATGAGGCAGAGGTCAAACATGCCTCCTCTTTCGGCCATCTTTACCAATTCTGACACCAACATCCCTCCCACGGCACTATTTCTGTGCTGTTTGATAATTCACTGCAATGGCCATACAGAACTCACAGACAATACTCACAATTATGGGGTTTATTAGGGAAGTAACAGGTTACAATTCAGGCTCAGGAACACTCAGAATACAATTCTTCCATCAGGACAGCTTCTTTCCAGCCATGCCGCAGGCACACCTCTCCCTGGCCCTTGGCCTTTCCCAACCTCACTTAAGTGTTACAAAGCTCTTTTAGCTCTGCTGATAAGTGCCCAGAGACACCCCACTCCTCCAGTTAAGCCTTGGCCCAAAGGCATTCAGCTTTCTCACTCCGTGGGTTGGGAAGCCCAAGGCACCATCTCCTGCCCATCTCCACTGCTGGTCTCTCCTGCCACTGTTTCTGTGCCACCGCTTCAGTGTTATAGCTCTCTTTCTCTCTCAGTCTCCTGGTTCCAGAAGCTTCTCAGCACAGGGGTCTCAGGCCCAAAGGACACACTCTGCTCTTGGGTCTTCCTCCCTGGTTGTAGTGGAATCCTTTCTTTCCTGCCTCTGGGATGGCTCATTTCAAGCTCAAAGAGATGGCAAAACTGACAAATTCCCAAGGTTACAATTACCTTATCTTCACAGTTCTACCCAATCACTTGGCTGGAAGTTACGAGACCATGGTAAGGAAAAAGGCCACACAAAAGCGATCCATCCCACCGCACGTACTTAAGGATGCAGTTGTTGGGAGCAGGCTGTTGATCCTAGGATGTGATTAAATGCTGGATCTTTTGGGATGGAATATTCTGGCAAGAGGAAGAAAACATTTTAAATATTTGAGTTTTAATTAAGTGAATGTGTATTTAACTTAAGAATATACCTAAAGCTGAACACAAATGTCACGATCTACTTTTTATCCCTAAAATGGAACTTTTTTACATTATAAAAGCAACGCATTTGTTGAAATAGTCTATATTTAAGAACGTTAGGTAACACTTGGAAACCCCTCTACCCCACAAACCCAAACCCAACCCACTACCGTTGAGTCCATTCCAACTCATAGCAATCCCATAGTGTTTCCAAGGCTGTAAATCTCTACAGAAGAGGTTGCCACATCTTTCTTCCATGGAGCAGCTGGTGGTTTCGAACCGCCGACCTTTCAATTAACCGTTGACCCTCAATAATTTTGTCCTCCAGAGGTAGCCCAATGGTAATTTTCTAGATCTCCTTCCAGACTTCTAATGCATGTCTAGTAAGTAGGTGGTGACACTTGGGCTTGTGTGAGCAGGTCTCTGCTAGCCCTGAACAGGAATTAACTCCTTTGGTCTTCATAACAACCCTATGGAGATAGCTCTGCCATCATCCCCAATTCACAGAGGATATGCCTCTAAACATCCATATTTTATTTGTAAGTAGATCCTGATCTGCTTTAGATGAAAGGCTATTTAAATTGTGCAATACAAGGGAATAAACAAGCTGTTCTATTTCTATTACAGGAAATCTAGGCTTTTAATTCCCAGATCTTAGACTACATAAATGCAAAATAGACTTAAAAAAAAATCATAAGATTAACATAAAAAGAAAAATATTTCCTATCATAAGATGATTGTGTAAAAAATTATTTTTCAAAAGTCTTGACCTTCAGAATTTCAGCCAGAGCAAAGCCAAAGGCACCCTGTGTTTCCACTAACCACCAAGCCTGCGGACAGTACCTGCAGGAAAGGCCCACAGACACTGCTCGCATGGGGTGACTGGGCCCCTCGAGGTACACAGACAGGCCCTGGACACAACCTTCACCACCACCACTCCCCCTGTCCTTCCAAGCTGTCCTTGTGCCCTGGCCCCATCCTCCGCCCACTCTGCACCTGCCATCTATGCCCTGTATTGGAAGCCTCCCTTGTCTGTGCCTGCTCTCCTTGGAAGAGAAACACCCTTGCACCTCCCTGGAGTGGTGGTGGTGGTTATGTGCTATTGAGTCAATTCTGACTCATAGTAACACCATGTGACAAAGCAAAACTGCCCCATAGGGTTTCCTAGGCACAGGGCTGTTATAAGGATCAAGTGGGAGGTGCTTAGAGGGATGCACGAATCACACACACCCAGCACACGCCATCCCCCTCCGGCTGTGCACCCAAGTACCATCAGCTTCCCCATGATGGCCTCCTTCCCCTGGAGCTATTCTTCCCAGGGGAGGTGTAACACATCCTTCTTGGGCAGGAAAGGACACGAGGAAAAAACTACTTAGTTTCCAGCAAGCTCCACAGCTACAGAAGAGCTGAGGGGGAGGACAGGGACTCTGAATGGGGCTCAGGGCACGAGTACAACCTCACAAGAAAGAAGGGCTGTGGGGTGACAGTCCCAACAACAGCTGAGTCGTGAGCCCCAGATGGAATCAGGGTGAAATCACTGCCCTTCAAAGCACAGGCATAGAGAATCCGAGCATCTGTGCCTTTCCAGCCCCCACAGGGCCTTCCTGGTGCCTCTGTGTTCTGCCTCCTCAGGTCTCTCTCTCTCTCTCTCACACACACACACACACCCCTCCCTCAGGGAAATGGATCTACCTTGCTTTTTCCCAGAGGTTCTTGCAGGGGGTGCTTTGGAGTCTGGAACCCTGACTATGTGCCTGTGCACATAGGCGTGTGTGCAGTGTGCACACATGTATGTGTGTGTGCACGCGTGTTTGCACTCATGGAGTGTGCATACGTGAGTTGTCTTTGGAGAAGCAACCTGGGGCCTTGCAGAATCTTTCAGACTGTCAGAGGGGTTTGTGGCCACAGAAAGGGTCAGAATGGCTATTGAACAGAAGCTGGCACTTGGCCATCACATTCTAGAACCCTGTCCAGTGGCAACTCCACCCCTTGCATGTCCATGAATCACACACGCCCAGCAAGTCAAGGGAAGGGGTCTAATCTCTTCCAGGATCAGAATTTCTAACCCTCTGCTTCCTCCTCCTGCTGCCTTCAGCACCACAGTTACTTCCCCACAAGGCTGATGTCACCTCTCCAATCATTAGCTATGTGCTCCCTCTGGCTGCGGTGCTCCCCTCTTGCCTCCTCTATCAAGGCCCCAGGGGATCTGTGTACACATTAGTGTGTGAGAAGCTGCCATGGGCAGCCGGTGCCATCTTGGCCTCTACCTGCACAACCCCACGATATCACTAACAGCACTGCCCACTTCTAAAGCCTTGGTGTCAAAGGTCACCCTCTCCAACCACCTCGCTCCCTCCAGAACCCAGGCTGCCACTTTCCTCCCACTGGGACCTCCAGGGCCTTCCCCTGCCCACCCTGCCCCTCACTGCTATTTCCTGAGTCGGTGTCCTCGTGCCCACCCATCTCTCCTGTGACCACCTCCTGAGTTTGTTCTTGGAGATGAAGAGAGGCCTAACTTAGGGACAGGATTAGGAAGCTCTGCCCATGAAGCCAGGATTGACTTTCCAAGTATCCCTGCTTAAAATCCACAACAACATCCAGTGACTTTGAGGAAAAATCCAAACCGAGTCCTCAGTGTGGGGTGCAACGCCCACCCCACCTTGTGGTTTCCTCTCCCCTGTTCTTCCTTCACCTCAACACAATTCCTACTCTGCCACACAGCCTTTCTTACACTGACAGCTCCTATGAGATCACCCTTTGCTTGGCTGATTCCATTTTGGTACACCATAATGGTGGCATTTCATTGGGGAAAGGAGGAGTTATTCAATAAATGGAGTTGAGACAACTGAGCAGCCCTGGGGGAAGGGAGTTGGCCTAACTCACGGTTGGCGCCAAAATAAATTCCAGAGCAGATGAAACGTTTAAACATGAAAATTGAAACTAGAAAAATACTAGGAAGTAAATACGAGAGTCAACCCCAACTCACGGCGATCCCATGTGTGTCGGAGGAGGCTGTGCTCCACAGGGTTTTCAGTGGCTGAGTTTTTGGAAGTAGATCTCCAGGCCTTTCTTTCCTCTGAGGTGCCTCTGGGTGGATTTGAATATCCAACCTTTCTGTTAGCAGCTGAGCACATAACCATTTGCACCTCCCAGGGCCTCCTTTTCCTCTCTAACCAAAAGAAAAAACCTATTGCCATCAAGTTGATTCTGACTCATAGCAACCCTATAGGAAAAATAGAACTGCCCTCACAGGGTTCCCAAGGAGCTACTGGTGGATTCGAACTGCTGACATTTTGGTTAGCAGCCAAGCTCTTAATCACTGTGCTACCAAGGCTCCAAAGCCTACAGCACCTGGTATTCCCAGGCAGTCTCCCATCCAAGTAGTAACCAGAATCGACCCCGCTTTGCTTCCAAGATCAGATGAAATTGGGTGTGTTCGGGGTGGTATGGACATACATTTTCCTCTCTAGGATGCACAGACTATTTTCATTACACAATTAAGCCTATCTAGGGTTGTTAACACACCTGAGTGCCAACCCGCCCTCCCCAGTTATGACCTCAGAGACAGCAGATGAAGTTGCACCCAGCTGTTCCATCTGATTCACTCACATCTTCGATAATGGGAACTAGTGCATTGAGGGAAGAGGGTCTTTGAAGGCACTTTAGGAGCTGGCCGTAGTCCTGCAGCTGCATTATTGAGGTGGAGGGCAGTTTCGACATCCTCTCTATGGGGAAGAGGGTCCTGGGCTAAGGCAAAGTCTTCAATTGAAGGGAAAGGTAGTTCTTCCAGTTGATTAAAAATTCTCGAGGAACCCTGCAAAGTGTAAGATGAAAAAATACTATTTGGCACTTTCTGCCCACCATGTCTGACCTTGTGTTTCCTACACTTGCTGTAGATAAACCCAAGACCAGGAAGACTTCAGAGCTGTGGAGAAGAAAAGCTTCATTTGGGGGATGCTCAGAAAAACCTACACGCAGGTGTCTCTGCAAAACATTAGATGCTGTTATGGACCCTGCAGAAGAAGATGGAGAAAGGAGAGAGAAACTAGTGGAGAATAATAAAGTTGCTAAATCTAAGGTCATGGTTCTCAAACTTCAGAGCACACCAGAGTCACCTGCAGGGCTGGGCCCACAGAGAACGTCCAGCTCAGCAGGTGTGAACATTTCTCACACTTCCCCAGGTGATGCTGGTTTTGCCGTTTGGAGACCACACTTTGAGAACCTCTGGTTGGATGGGATCTTTTTTTAAAAAAAAGAATAAAGAAATATGATAAGGAAAGCAAAGTAGAACTCTTAAGAGGGAGGTGATACCATAGTATTACCCAGACCTGGCTAGATTAGGGAGTTTTTAGAAGAACAGATTTGGGAGAAACAATTCAAGTTGGGAACTGTTTCCCTTCCTGTTTTTCATTTAACCAGGACACAGTTTCTTAAGTTCTAAGGACCAGTAAATGTTAATAATAAACTTCCTGAACAAAGTAACAGGGGTCGCAAAACTCTAGCTAATGCCACGTCAGGGTTCTGGGACGACTAAGAATCCCATCAAAAGGAATAGATTGCTGGGGTGTGGGCGGGGCACAAATTTGCTTTCCTTAATCTTGTTTTCAGTACACAGGAGGCGTTTATCCAATGCATTTACCACCATGTCTGGGTACAGGACACTGACATGTTAGAATTTTAAAAATCAAGTTTACCAGCATTATCCTTTAAAGGAAGTTGTTAATTAGCATACCCTTGCATCATACTTATTTCATTAGACATCTCAAATTCTGTGTTCATGAGACATGAATGCCCAGTATAGACAAGGGAATCCTATTCCCTCATCCCCTCAGAAGAATACAAAATTCAAACATACACAGATAGACAACCAATACTTATAATTTGCCCAAACTAAAAAATAAAGGGCAGGTGCCATTTAGAAAGTGTGAAGTTATCCCGCTTATAAGTATCCATCCAGTGACGTGATCAAGTTCATCACATCTACAAAAACCCAAATCAAATTTGTGATTTTTGCTGATCAATAGTGACAGAGAGCACGTGAAGCACATTGTAGTTGGTACCCACATAGAGCACGCTCAACTATGCCCTGTCAGCGTTAAAGTGACAATAATAAAGATGAAAAAACTTGTCCCAATTTGCTCCCATATTGGGCTCTCAGCCATGTTTCGTTCAAGGTGTCTCAAGAAAGCAAAGACTGTTTTAAAGACTCTATGCCAATGACACAATAGGTACAGTGGCCAAGACTTCTAGAAGATGCAGGCAGATTTTAAAGCAAAAAGAGAGGGAGAATTTCCCTTTTCTGCAGCACGTTAGGGAGGTGCTGCACAGTGGGTGATTGATTTTCCATGAGACCAGTTGTATATCGATTCACTTCCTGCTCTCCAAGGCCCTCAAAGCCAGAATAGCCATCCTCTACAGATGAAGACACACATACCAAGCCTATACGTAATCAACAGGAAGGTGACGTGAGCAAGAGAGGGCTGCAGAGAACAGATTCTTTAACTCTCTACTAATATTAAGCATTCAGCAGATAGATGGGAAATTAATATGAAAAGAATGGAAGTAAAAGTTCTGGAACACAGTTGACACTCTGATCTTTTTAAAGAATCAGAAATAGTGACATGAATAAAGCTCAGGCTCTGAAGCTGCTTCTTCGAAGCCAGTCTGGAAACCAGGAATGATAAGCTCAAATACCTGTGGCTCACCTGGCTTAAGGTAAAACCCACATAGCTCAGGATCCCTTAACTCTAAGTTGCGAACAGCCTAGGAAACCCGAAGCTCCTACTCAGTTGATGGCAGGACCTCACTTATGGAGAGCCCTGTGTCATCACTGTGTCCACGTATGTGGTCCTGCAGGGACAGAAGCCTGTCTGGTTACAGGTGGGCCCAGGTCTTGTGGGGGCATTATATAACATCCACATCTATACACATCACTTTTCTAAAGTTCAAACATTCTGAATGCCAAAACGCCCTGGTTCCCACGGCTTCAGATAAGGAAGTGTGGACCTATGTCCACATCTATAGGAGCACAGTCAGCCAGTAGAAGTCTACGGAAATAGCAGTGAGATCCATATAATCAATATTTCCTTCTTGTCCTAACAATCTCTATGAGTCAGAATTAGCTGAAGGGCAACGGGTTTGGTTTTTTGGTTGTAACAATCACACCAACGTGAAAGAAATCTCAGAGGTGCCTCATAATACGTTCCTGAGCACTCATGAGGAACCCAAGATCCAGGTGCTGGCTCATACATAATAATAAACTGCTCTTGCTATTTAAACGATAATGCCATTTACTGCAAGGGTAGAGTTGGGCAAATGTTGTGTAAAAGGTCAAGACACTTCCTATAAAACAAATGTGGGTGATATGTGAGCCTGTCTCTTAATGCTGAGTCAAGCAAAAAAGCCAAATCCATTGCTTATCAACCCAGTCCGCTCACAGCGACCCTACAGGACAGAGTAGAACTGCCCCAAAGGGTTTCCAAGGCTGTAAACATTATAAAGCAGACAGCCACATCTTTCTCCCTCAGAGTGGTTGGTGGGTTGGAAACAACAACCTTTCAGTTTGCAGCCAATGCTTTAACCACTGAACCACCAGGCTCCTTTAATGTCAAGTACCCAACTGCAAATTCTCCTGGTGCCTCTTAAACAGTGTGGGAGGGCTTAGAAGATGGAAAAGGTTTTGTTTTCAAAGTTACTACCATTCTAGTGGACCTTTGCCTCCCCTGCAGCCCCACAGGAGAAGTGCACACATAGGGCAGTGTAGGGGTTGGAGAGAGGGTAGTGGTGGGAAGAACAGACAGGTCAGTGGCAAGAACAGGCACAGAGAGCGTCCCGCCACAGACAGATCACTTCTGCAACGTGATGAAGCCTGCCAAGCCCCCCACCCATGTAGCCCGGGCAGTGAGAACGTTGGACGCCCGGACACCCAGCCAGGGCGTACATCTGCACAAAGAAGTGAGCAGGGAGCTCTCGGGAGGGAAGCACAGCTCACCTCTCTCTCTCCCACCTGGAAGTACTCCCCACGGGGAGAGAACCGCACGGGCTCGGAGCTGCACACCGAGGACCTGCGACCGAGCCCACCGCTGTCTGGCCTGGGCGGCACAGATTTGGACGGAAATACACCTGCGGCCCTGGGGACCGACACATCTGCGTTCTGTCCAAGGCTCAGGTGCGTGCTGATCCCGCGAGGTCCCCACCCTCTTGAGGAGATCGCTCCTGCCACACTCGGGCCGAAGGCCCTGGAGGGGGACTTTCGGCAGCTCGCCGCCGGGGCTCACTTTGAGACCTTGGGGCTGCGCGGGGGTGCCGGACTCGGGTCTCCGCAGCGGGCGCAGCTCCAAGGACCAAAGGGCCGGGGCGGGGGGGTCAGGCCCGCTGTGCGCAAGAGGGCTGTCACCTGCGCACTGCCCCTCCCCCCACACTCCATGTGCACACTCCGGATGCCCCCCAGAGCAGCCAGTTTATGTGCCTCGGTCTCCCCTCTCGGCCCATCCCGGAGCTCTGCTCAGGCCCCAGCTTCGAGAGCCCGGTTCGGGAGTGGTCCCCCCTCCCTCCTGGGTTCCACAGGGGGACTGGAAGGCTCCGCCTCCCAAGAGCCGTACCTGTCCGAGCCCAAAGCCAGGGTGGCCTCTGCAACTTGGGAACGAGTGGCACGCAATCCAGAAATCTCGTCCAGGCCGCTGTCTGCAGAGGAAACGTCTTGAGCTGTTGCCGCTCCTGGGTCAAGTTGGCTACCCTCGCCCAGGGCCCTTCACCTGCGGCCCGAGATGGATCTGGGGCTTGTGGCCCGGAGAGGGCAATGAGGCCGGCGGCAGGTGCGCAGCCCTGTTGCAGGTGCGCAGCCCAAGGCTCTGTGCGGGGCCAGAAGACGTGGGACTCGGGGCGGGGCCCTGGGCGGGGCTCACAGGCCGTGCAGTACCGGAGGCGACCCACCCTCCCCGGACTGTCCCCTTCCCCTTCTGGTAACCTGCCGGCTGTGGCATCTTCAAGCCTTGCTCTCCTGCTTGAGCCCCGGGCTTCACATTTAGCGTGATGAGGTTGGAGAGGAAGGTTTGCCGGGTCTAGTGATGAGAGAAGGGATGTGTGCTGGCCTGGGTGGCCTGGGGTTAAGTGAACATGTCCAGTTAATTCATTTGCAAGTATCTCCCAGTTGCTTTGAGCCAGTGAAGAAACTTTCTGTTTAGCCGTAGATGATGGGTCGAGAACAACAGTCTTCCCAGATAAGAGTGGAGAGTGGGACAACCACAGGGATACCGCCATTCCAGAATTCCAGGCCCCTCCGCCTACTGTGCAGAATGGCCTCTAGGCTGTGAGTGTCCTCTGACCTGGTATGTAGTCCCCGGTCACTGCTCAAGATGGAGAGGAAAAACCACTACATGTTCTCCCATAGGCTTTCAAAATAGGATCTCAAGTAAGGTTGATGGAAATAACACAGCAAGTAGTCTTCTCCTGGCTTGTGAATGCCAACAGTTAAAAGGGGAGAGGAGGGAATAGAAGCTACCACAATCGCCTGCTTACAAACATCTGTCATGCCTGACACTGCTTGTCCTTAGTACTCTGATCAGATTACAGAGTGACTAAAAGGGGACCTACACTGCACTGGGTGGGAGGAGTGCCTGACCAGGCACATCTGTAATCATTAAAGTTGTGTCAGCTTTGCTGGGCCATGACTTTCAGTGGTTTGACAGTTATGATGTTGGCAGTCATATGATGATGTGATCACTTCCATGATGAGATTTGGTATAATGTGATCACCTCCATGATGGGATCTACAGTCAGTAGCTAGTCAGTTGAAAGGGCATTTCCCTGGGGGTGTGGCCTGCATCCAATATAGGTGGACTTTCTGGCAAGGCTCACTGACTTTTTGCTCACTCTGAATCCTCCAGCTGGTTCCTGTTTGTCTGACCTCCTGTTCTTGGGACTAGAGCCAGAAGCTTATCTGCCATCTTGTCTGCCGATCTTGGGATTTGTCAGTCTTTGCAGCCTGCGAGCAAGAACCCTGCTGTCTAACCTGCCAATCTTGGGTTTACAAGCCCCTGAGACTACATGAATCAAGAGAAACCTCCAGCCTGACCCATGGACTTGGGATGTAGCAGCCTCTACAATCACATGAGTCATTTCCTTGATATAAATCTCTCTTATACACGCTTTACTTGTTTTGCTTCTCTGGAGAAACCAGCCTAAGACAATACCCAAAACACCCACTGGTCCCAAGTCTTCAAAGCAAGGAGCCTTCTCTCAGCTTTCCCCCCAAATCCCCACAAATGATCAATCCCAGTATTCAGTTAAAAGTGTAAATTGTGCTTGTGAGGAAATGCCTGGCATTCATCTTTGCTGAAGCTGAGTAATATCGGTATCCCATGGGTGTCAAGGAGGTCCTCAGGAACCAAAGGGCACCTCCTCTTCTTTGATTGCAGCATCTCATCACCTGCTGGGAAGAGGCCTCATGGGGGAGGGTCTGGTCACCTTTCACCTTTGAGTGGAGTCTGAAGGGGGAGGGAGCTGTGTGAGCCCCACCCACAAACATAAAATGAAGTCTGCAATGCAATGCATTGCTTTTGTGTGGCCTTTCTTGCTATGGTTTGTAACTGTGAAAATAGGGTAATTGTGGCCCACCAAGGGTCAGTTTTGCTATCCCACTGGGCTTGAAATGAGCCATCCCAGAGGCAGGAGAAGATTCCACCATCACTAAGGAAGGAGAGTCAAAAATGTAGCGTGTCCTTTGGATCCCTGCACTGAGAAGCTCATGGAACCGGGAGACCAAGAAAGAGAAAGAGAGAGAGAGCTGTAACATGGAAGACGGCTAGAAGTGGTGGTAGAGAAACAGCAGCAAGAAAGGCTAGCAGCAGGAGACAATGTGGTGGGATCCCCCATCTACGGAGCTAGAAAGCTGAGTGTCTTCAGGCAGGAGGCTTGCGGGAGGAGTAGGGTGTCTCTGGGCACTTGGTGGGGCTAGGTTTGCTGACCCACTGAGCTAGAGCTGAGTGCCCTTGGGCCAAGGATTATTGGCGGAGTGGGTGCCTCAGGGCACTTATGGGCAAAGCTAAAATAGCTTTGTAACATTTGCCAAGCAGGGCAGAGGCCAAGGGGCCAGAGAAACCCTAGTGGCACAGTGGTTAAATGCTATGGCTGCTAACCAAAGGGTTGGCAGTTCAAATCTGCCAGGTGCTTCTTGGAAACTATGGGGTAGTTCTACTCTGCCCTATAGGGTCACTAAGAGTTGGAATTGACTGAATGGCACTAGGTTTGGTTTTTTGGTTTGGGCACTTGGTGGGGCTAGGTTTGCTGACCCACTGAGCTAGAGCTGAGTGCCCTCGGGCCAAGGATTACTGGTGGAGTGGGGTGCCTCGGGGCACTTATTGGCAAAGCTAAAATAGCTTTGTAACATTTGCCGAGCAGGGCAGAGGCCAAGGGGCCAGAGAAAGGCATGCCTGTGGGCACAGCTGGAAAGAGGCTGTCCTGATGGAAGAACCATACCCTGAGTGTTCCTGAAACTGAATTAACCTGTTACTTCCCTAATAAACTTCATAATCTTAATTATTGTCTGTGAGTTCTACATGGCCATTGTAATGAATTATCAAACCCAGCAGAGAAATACAGAGTGTAGGGAGAGATGGTTGGTGTCAGAAATGGTAAAGATGGCGGAGAGAGGAGGCATACCTGACCTCCCTCTCATAGGAATCAGCCTTGGGCTGTTGATCTTGATTCTCCTTCCGCTTTGTGAAGTTAGAGGTCAGACGCTGCCCCTAAGTCATTTTTACAAATGAAATGAAATATGAAGATGAAATGGGCTTTCATCACCACGTCTGTAAGGAAAGTGGAAACTAAATCAGCTCCCAAGACTGTTACCGATGTATACTTTTCCTTAATTCCTTGCAAGTAAAAGTATTGCTTTTCCTTCCGTACCGATGAGTGGTAAAACTCTTAAAATGAAAGGTCTGTGGGGAGAACTAGGGATGCACTACTCCCTACAATAGTCTGGACAGTACTGGGCCATGGAGGTTGGGGAAAGGCTCATGGAGAAATCACACTTATGGTCTTAAAAGGAAGATGCCACTTTCATAGGCTGTGAGGAAGTGTGTTTGAGGTACAGAGAAAGGAGGAACAAAGTCACGGAAGTGAGAACGAGCAGTTTCTGTTTAAAGAGCAGTTGGGTTCTCCTGGGCCATATGGCGTGAGTGGGAAGTATTGGCAGCTGAGACTGAAATGGATCTCAGAGGCACTATGGCCACCATATTTTAGGCTTAGTTGGGTCATAGCTATGTCTTATCAACAAATTACAAAGCAACTATGGAACCCAGAAGTTTGGGCAAACATTCTCCCTCTGGAGGCCTAGAGCTCAGGAGTTCATTGTGTGGCTGGAGCAGGCAGGGATTGAGCCCCTGAAACTTGTTGAGAAGAGAGCAAAAGTCCACCTCCATACATGGACACATCCTTCATCTGCTCTGACGTGTCACTGGAGAGACTTGGTCTCTTAAGTTTTTGAAGTCTTAATCAGCTTCTGTGGAGTTGATTCCAATGGGCTTTCCGTCTGGGAGGACCGGCGTATGCAAAGACAACCACCTCAGGGACAGGACAGGAGGGAGTTCTGGGGGGGATGGGCAATGGAGGAGCCCGCCCCCAGCCAAATTGTCAGGCACAAGTGACACCATTCATCAGGTGGAAGCCCAGGAAGCAGGGCTCCTGGTGGAGAAGGAGGGAAGCTGACTGGGCACAGGTAGTAGGTGTGCAGGCCAGCTCCTCTCCAGAAGGGGAAATGCAGGTAAACGTCAAAGTCAAGGAACCATCGAACAGGCAGCTGCTGATTCCACAGAAGACACACCTGAAGGCAAACACAGATGCAGGCCTGCCTCCCAGCCTCTGCCCTCCGGTGTCTAGGGCTGGGGGCTCTATTTGGTCATCCCTCCGTAGTCAGGGGTCCTGAGTCCGTCTTCTCCTGGTTCCTTCCCCACCCCTCCACCCTGGGCCTCACGCCTTCTAGTAGAACAGCCACATGGGTCCCTGACTCCTTCAGGGTGAAACCCATCTGCTCAACTAAGACAGGGCCACCAGACCCTCCCAGGAATAAGCCTTCTGCTGCCAAAGTCTAGTTTAAAACATGGGTCCACAAAGTGAATGTCACATTCCAGGTACAGAGGGACCATGACTTTGTGACTGGCCACCACCATCACTGCACCCAAGACAACGTTAGCATTTCAGAGGCCATCCTACCACTGGCTTGCGTTACAATCACACACAGTTAAAATCTTTAGGCCTTTTTTTTTTTTTACTTTCAAAAATTTATACACAAATTGTTTTGTGACATTGGTTGCAATCCTGCAATATGTCAGCCCTCTCCCCCTTTCCCTTTCCACCTTGGGTTCTCCACATCCATTTGATCTGTTTTCCTGTCCTTCCTGCCTTCTCATCTTTGCTTTTGGGCAGGTGTTGCCCATTTGGTTTTATATACTTGATTGAATTAAGAAGCATGTTCCTCACATGTGTTGTTGTTTGTTTTATAGGCCTGTTTAATCTTTGACTGAAAAGTGGACTTCAGGAGGGCTTCAGTTCTGAGTTAGCAGGGTGTCTGGAGGCCATGGTATCAGGGGTTCCACCAGGCCTTTTTTACAGGAGCCTCTACCAAGCCAGCCCTCCTCAACCCTTTGTTTTTTTTATCAGTATTTAAAATTCCAAACCCAGGAATCTAATGGTATACTGTTAAACTCCACCTGGCTGACTTGAATTCTTCATTTCAACCTGCTAGGAGGCGATTTTGATTTTTGACCTTGTCATCTACTATGCATCATTCTTTCCAATGTTACATTTTATATAATTTTGATTTGCTTCAATGAAGTATAGGGCAAATTCTTGAATAGTACATTTTCCGGAACAGATGGGTCCTACACTCCTCAACAGGCTAGCAATCAATATAGGCAAGTGAGGTAGGCTTTACTCCACCCTACAAAATAGATGCATTCTTCGTGTTTCATCCAGTGTTTTTTCTCTGTTCCTTTTCATGTCGAAGGTATAATTGAGCCTTAAAACGTGCAGAGCACCACATTCCAGTTGCTAATTAGAATACTACTAATGTTATTTCACCCACATAAAATTGGTCCAGGAAGTAAGTGTTGTAATACCTTCTTTCACCACTTGTCTTAAAGTGCTTGGCAGGAAACAGAAACCAATCAGTATGACCAAATTTTCTGCTCCTGTCAGACAGAATTCCATGTCAGCAGAGTTTGAGTGTTTATCCATGAAACACGCTATTGAGGATACATTTCAGGATCCCTCTTTTGACACTTAAATTAATATTCTTCCTTCTACTGCTAGTCCAAATATCAACTCCGTTGCCACTACTCAAATTTGCTATTGTAGCACAAAAGCAGCCATAGCCAATATGTAAATGAATTTACATAACAACGTTCTAATAGGAGCCCCTGGGTGCTGCAAATGGTTAATGTACTTGGCTTCTAACAGAAAGTTTGGATGGTTGAGTCCACCCAGAGGCATCTCAGAAGAAATGCTTGGTGATCTACCTCCAAAAAATCAGCTACTGAAAACCCTGTGCAGCATAGTTCTACTCTGACACACGTGGGATCGCCATGAGTTGGAATCAATGGCAACTGGTTTTGGTTTTTGTGTTCCAATAAAACTTTACACAAACAGGTGGCCAGCCCAAGAGCTGTAGCTTGCTTGACTCTAGGCTAGATCCCTGAGGGATAAGAAGAACAAAACTACGAACCTGTGTTGTTTTAAGTCAGTGAGATTTGGGTGTTGATTGTTATTGCATCATCACTTAGTCTATCCTGACTGACATAGTAATAACCTATATCCCTCCTGTCATGGATCGAATTGTGTCCCCCAAAAATATGTGTCAACTTGGTTAGGCCATGATTCCCAGTATTGTGTGGTTGTCCTTCATGTTGTGATTTTCCTATATGTTATAAATCATAATCTCTGCCTATGGTTATAGAGGATTAGGGTGGGATGTAACACCCTTGGTCAGGTCACATCCCTGATCCAATGTAAAGTGAGTTTCCCTGGGGTGTGGCCTGCACCACCTTTTATCTTACAAGAGATAAAACGAAAGAAAAGCAAGCAGGGGTGGGGGTGGGGTACACCGCATACCACCAAAAAAGCATTACTGGGAGCAGAGCACGTCCTTTGGACTCAGGGTCTCTGTGCAGAGAAGCTCCAAGTTTAGGGAAAGATTGATGAGAAGGCCAACTGAGAAAGGCTTCCCCTGAAGCTGACACCCTGAACTTGGACTTGTAGCCTACTTTACCGTGAAGAAATAAACTTCTTTTTGTTAAAGCCACCCATTTGTGGTATTTCAGTTATGGCAGCACTAGATGACTAAGACACCCCCCTTTTTATTACCCACCTAAATATTTCACTCATAGTATAATAAAGGTATATCCATACCTCTATGCATGTTATACATTTCTGGGCCTAATTCCTGGCCCCTTTTCTTCACCCCCCTATTTATGCTAGCATTTGGGGTTTTATCTACCTTACAAATTACTGTAAATCCTTCCTGGAACGATATGGAGTATGATAAAATTTCCTGGGTCTTGGGGAAAAAAAATCTTGTTTTTGCCATGTGACAAGTTACACAGAGCTTACTTGAGTACGAATGAAAGGGAAGCAGCCCACAGCCCCACATCTTGACAAAATGGGAGGCGGATTGGCCCGTCTGCACTGCTCTGTTTATCGGCATAGCAACCCCAGAGCCTAATCACCACTCTCCCATTCCTCTATGCTTTACATCTGAATGCTTTCAGCAGTGTGTGAACCCTGGAGTGAATGATGAGTACCCATGTTGCTTAGTGCTGCCAGCTCCTCAGCTCCTCTGCTCCTCCTTGTTCTGGGTAGTTCATTTTTGGAAGGGAGAGGAGCCATGTCGCCCTGGCAGTGTTAAGTAACCTGTATTTCTACAAGAAATGCATCATGCCACAAGGCTATGGCAGGCAGGATCCCAGGGACACTCCAAGGATTATCATGCAGAGTGGCACCTGCAGAGCCTGGGGGCCCATAACACACCCCTTCACTCGGAGGCCACAGCAGAGCTCTCTGGCTGCCTGTGTCACATCCTTTCGGACTATACCAGTTCTACAGGGGCCCACCAGCACTACAGAGGGTAGAGCTTTCTCCCGTTTAGGGACTCCAGATCTGTCATCAGAAGTAATTCCTTTCTTCCCTGATTCAGCCCACACAGCCCCAGGGTTCATTCCACATAGATCCCACAAAATTTGGCTTGACTCCCAACGGCACAAGCTGGGCCCTCTGGGCCACAGTTGTAGACATGCAGCAGTGCTGGGATTGGCCAGGTGGAGTCAGGGGCTGTTGGGCTTTGGAGGGGCATGTTAGCCTCAGGCGTAGTGGGGAGATGGTTCTCCATGGGAAGGATGAACAGGGTTGGGCAGGCAGAGAGTGTGCTCCCTACTGTATGAGTTCTGCGTCTAGGAAACAGCCTCCCTCAGCCTCGTCTCTAAATATAGCACAGAGATTTTTAGTAAGTCGATGATTCTCTAACATTTGTAAGATGTGGAAATCACTCCTCAAAAATGCTTATGTGGGAATCAGGAAAACAGAAAATAACGGATGTTGGAGAGGCTGTGGGGAGATTGGAACTCTTATGCACTGCTACTGGGAATGCAAAATGGTACAACCATTTTGGAAAACAATATGGTGCTTCCTTAAAAGGCTAGAAATAGAAATACCATATGATCCAGCAATCCTGCTCCTAGGAATATATCCTAGAGAAATAACAGCTGTCACATGAATAGACACATGCACACCCATGTTCACTGCAGCATTGTTCATGATAGCAAAAGTTTGGAAACAACCTAAGTGTCCATCAACAGATGAATATATACACAAATTATGGTACATACACACCATGGAATACTATACAACGATAAAGAACAATGATGAATCTGTGAAGCTACTCACAATATGGATGAATCTGGAGGGTATTATGCTGAGTGAAATAAGCCAATCACAACAGGACAAATATTGTATGAGACCACTACTATAAAAACTCATGATAAGGTTTACACACAAAAAGAAACAATCTTTGATGGTTACAAGGGAGGGATGAGGTGGGAGGGAAAAACATTAAATAGACAATAGATAGGTGGTAACTTTGGTGAAGGGTAAGACAGTACACAATACTGGGGAACCCAGCACAACTTGTCCAAGGCAAGGTCATGGAAGCTCCATAGACACCTCCAAATTCCATGAGGGACCACATTACTTGGCTGAGGAATCTGGCGGCCATGGTCTCAGGGGAACATCTAGCTCAATTGGCATAACATAGTTTATAAAGAAATTGTTCTACGTTCTACTTTGGTGAGTAGCATCTGGGGTCTTAAAAGCTTGTGAGTGGCCATCTAACATACTCCGCTGGTCTCACCCCATCTGGAGCAAGCAAGAATGAAGAAAACCAAAGACACAAGGGAAAGATTAATCAAAAGGACTAATGGAACACAGCTATTGCGGCCTCGACCAGACAGAGTCCAACACATCCAAATGGTGCCTGGCTACCACCACCAACTGCTTTGACACGGATCACAATTGAGGGTCCTGGACAGAGCTGGGGAAAAACGTAGGACAAAAGTCAAACTTACAGAAAAAAAAAAAAAACAGATTTACTGGTCTGAGACTGGAGAAACCCCAAAAGTAGGGCCCCTCAACACTCATACAGCTCAGTAGTGAAGTCACTCCTGAGGTTCACCCTTCAGCCAAAGATTAGACAGGCGCATAAAACAAAACAAGACTGAATGGGCACACCAGCCCTGAAGAAAGGATGAGAAGGCAGGAGAGGACAGGAAAGATGGTAACGGAGAATGCAAGGTAGAAAAGGGGAGAGTGTTGACATGTGGGGCTGGTAACCAATGACACAAAACAGTATATGTATTGTTTAATGAGAAATTAATTTGCTCTGTAAACCTTCATCTGAAGTACAATAATGATTAAAAAAAAAAAAAAGACAAAAAAATTGCTTATGTGGGTGCCTAGCATAAGGGCAGGAGGAAATCTGTTCTGTGTTGGGAGGGTCTGTAGCCTGAGCACCAGGTTGCTCTGAGGAACCTGCTCCCGCCAACTGACCAATCAGCATCCTGTGGTCAGCACACACCTCGCCACTGACAGAGAGGTCAGCGCCAGTTTAGGTTGATCTCCCAGCCTATCATTTCATGTTCTGGGTAATAACTATGGCCATGGGGCGGCCATGTAGAGATGTGGCCGTGAGGCAGTGGTCCCTTCATTTCCAGGTCTCTCCCTCCTGCACCTGTAACAGATACAATAACTTCTGACATTCACAGAGCACTCACTACACACTTGGCACAACAGTAAACGCCAAATGCATGCTAAGCACTGCAGCTACCAGAGCAGCAGCGCACTGTGAAACGTTTACAGCCAGAGAAGGAAGACACCTAAAACTTGTCATTGAACGGACTAGCACTTAAAAATAAGTTTAAAGTCCTCTCCAGGAATAAGAACAAACAGCATTCTATAAAAGAAAAGCTTATTTCGGGAATACTGTTTGCAGGAAATACAGGGGATGGAAGAACACATTATACAACACTAAAAAACAAAAAAACAAACCTGTTGCCATCAAATTGATTCTGATGCATAGCAACCCAATAAGACAGAGTAGAAATGCCGCATAGGATTTTCAAAGAGCAGCTGGTGGATTCGAACTGCTGACCTGTTAGTTAACAGCCATTGCTCTTAACCACTGTGCCACCAGGACTTTATACAATACTAAGGGGATGCAAAACTCAGACTGTGGGAAACTCTACAGGGCTTCATTTCAACAATAAAAATTATTTAAAAAAATAAAATAAAGGGGAGAACTCAAAGACTAAACGGATTTGAGAGAGTCACCAACGAATTGTGATGTGGGCCTTATTGGATTCAGATTGAGACTGGTCAGTTGGGGGATGCAACACTCTCTGGATATAATAGTGGTGCTGTGGTCCTGCTTTAAAACTAACCGTCCCTGTCTTCTACTAGAGATACCACATACATACTGAAATACATAGTCAAAATGATACAACACCTGGGACTTGTTTGAAAATAACGGGTGTAAGGAGCAGTTACGGATTAAACCAGATTAGCCATAAATTGTCCTCTGTTGAAAGTAGGTGATGGGTATGCAGGGAATCATTGTTATTCTCCATACTTTTGTATGTTTACCTGTTTGGAGGAAGACTCATTAGCAACCTGCATTATGCAGATGACACAACCTTCCTTGCTGAAAGTGAAGAGGACTTGAAGAACTTACTGATGAAAATCAGGCTATAGCCTTCAGTATGGATTACACTTCAATATAAAGAAAACAAAAATCGTTACAACTGGACCAATAAGCAACTTTATGATAAACAGAGGAAAAATTGAAGTTGTCAAGGATTTCATCTTACTTGGATCCACAATCAATGCCCATGGAAGCAGCAGTCAAGAAATCAAAAGATGCATTGCATTGGGCAAATCTGCTGCAAGACCTCTTTAGAGTGTTGAAGAGCAAAGATGTCACTTTGAGGACTAAGGTGTGCCTGACCCAAGCCATGGTGTTTTAAATAGCCTCATATGCATGCAAAAGCTGGACAATAAATATGGAAGATCAAAGAATTGATGTTTTTGAACTACGGTGTTGGTGAAGAATATTGAATATACCACGGACTCCCAAAAGAACGAACAAATCTGTCTTGGAAGAAGTACAGCCAGAATGCTCCTTAAAAGCAAGGATAGTGAGATTATGTCTCACATACTTTGGACATGTTATCAGGAGGCATCAGTTCCTGGAGATGGACATCATGCTTGGAAAAGAAGAGGGCCAGTGAAAAAGAGGAAGACCCTCAATGAAATGCACTGACACAGGAGCTGCAACAACAGCCTCAAGCGTAATGACGATTATGAGGATGGCACAGGGCCAGGCTGTGTTTTGTTCTGTTGTACATAAGGTCACTATGAGTCAGAGCCAACTCAATGGCACCTGTCTTAGCCATCTAGTGCTGCTATAACAGAAATATCACAAATGGATGGCTTTAACAAACAGAAGTTTATTCTCTCACAGTCTAGTAGGCTGGAAGTCCAAATTCAGGGTGTCAGGCTATAGTGGAAGGCTTTCTCCATCTGCTCTGGAGGAAGGTCTTTGTCTTCAATCTTCCCCTGGACTAGGAGCATCTCTGTGCAAGAACCCCAGGTCCAAAGGATGCACTCTGCTACCAGCACTGCTTTCTTGGTGGTATGAGGTCTCCGTCTCTCTGCTTGCTTCTGTCTTTTATGTATCAAAAGACACAATCCAATCCTGTAGATTGAGTCCTGTCTCATTAACATAACTGCCTCATATTCCACTCCATTAACATCATAGAGGTAGGATTTACAACACACAGGAAAATTACATTAGATGATAAAATGGTGAACAATCACACAATACTGGGAATCATGGCCTCGCTGAAGAAACACTAATTTTGGGGCACACTATTCAATCTACGACAGCACCTAACAAGCTATACATTGTCAACTGTTGAAGGTGGGTGATGGGTATGCTGGGGATCACTGTTTTCTCCAGATTGGAAGAGATCTGTATTTACGCCTATTCCCAAGAAAGGTGATCCAACTGAATGAGGAAATCATCAAACAATATCACATACAAGTAAAATTCTACTGAAGATCACTCAAAAGTGGCCGCAGCAGTGTATCAACAGGGAACTGCGATTGAAAATATGGCTTTTGTCAGGCGCGTCTTAGTCTCCAAGGTGGTATCTTTGCTTTTAACACTTTTAAGAGGTCTTTTGCAGCAGATTGGCCCAAATGCAAGAGGTTGTTTGATTTCTTGACTGCTGCTTCCACAGATGCTGGTTGTGGACCCAAGTAAAATGAAATCCTTGATAATGTCAATCTTTTCTCAGATTATCATGACATTGCTTATTGGTCCAGTTGTGAGGATTTTTGTTGTATTTATGTTGAGGTGCAATTCATACCGAAGACTATAGTCTTTGATCTTCATCAGTAAGTGCTTCAAGTCCTCTTGGTTTCACTAAGCAAGGTTGTGTGTCATTTGCCTATCACAGGTTGTTAGTCTAGTAGTCAGGTGCTTAACTGTTCCCACCACTGAGGGACTCCATACCAGTCCAAAACCCAAACCCACTGCCATGGAGTCGACTCCGACTCATAGCGACCCTGTAAGACAGAGCAGAACTGCCCCATAGTTTCCAAGGATCGCCTGGCGGATTTGAACTGCCGACCTCTTCATTAGCAGCTGTAGCACTTAATCACTATGCCACCAGGGTTTCCACAATACCAGTAAAAAAAAAAACCAACCAAACCCAGTGCCATCGAGTTGATTCCGACTCATAGAGACCCTATAGGACAGAGTAGATCTGCCCCATAGAGTTTCCAAGGAGCGCCTGGCGGATTCGAACTGCCGACCTTTTGGTCAGCAACCATAGCACTTAACCACTACGCCACCAGAGTTTCTACAATACTAGTAGCTGACACTAATTGAGCCATTAGTGTCTCAAACGCTCTTGTAAGAGCTTTAAAAATTATGTGTTCTTTCAACACCCCTGTGAGGTAAGGGCTGTTGCTGTTCCCATTTTACTGATGAAGATACCAAGTCCAGTGAGTTGGTAATTTGTCATAGTGACAGCCAAAGCCAGGACCTGAAACCACTGCAATCATCTGCTCTGGAATGGATGACTGCAGGTCCTGTCCAAAGTAAGGGAGCCCAGCCTGCTGTGGTCTCAGACCCCTGTTGATCTACCGCCACAGGGCCTGCTAGTTATGTGAAATTTCTTTAGAGCTTCCACCTGCCTGTGCTACCTATCGGTAATGACACCTCAGGCTGGACATGAGTTGCAGGGGGTACAAGGGTACAGCAGTTTGGTCTGCTCCTCAGATGACCTGTGGGGGTGGCCTACTCCTGGGACTAGAGGGGTCTGCTTCTCAGACAGGTGACCTGTGGCGGGGGGGGGGTCTGTTCCTCAGATGACCTGGACTGGGGGGGTCTGCACCTCAGACAGGCATCCTGTTGTGGAGGATCTGCTCATCAAACAGATGACCTATGTGTGTGCCTCAGGGAGGCAACTTGTGTGTAGGGGGATCTGTTCCTTGGACAGATGACCAGATGGGGTAGTCTGCTTTTTGGACAGACAAATGGCTGGAGGGTCTATTCCACACAGGTGACTTGCCTGGAGGGGGGAGTCTGCTTCTTGGATGACCTGTGCGGAGGGGATCTGCTCCTCACAGACAACCTGCTGGGGTTGGTGGGGTCTGCTCCCAGGACAGATGACTTGCTGGCAGCTTGGCCCCAAGCCCAGACCCACATGTATCCCAGGTCCTGCCCCATGGCCCCCTCTGTGGGGATCCAGGTAAGTGACCTTTATTAGTTTGAATCTTTGTAATAAGATGGCTGTTTCTAAAAAAAAAAATGTTTCAATTGAGTCTGAGTATTGGAGAAGAAACAGTAACTCTAAGTCTTCTGTCTCTAGGACATGACACTTAAATACAGGGAAAAGCTACAGCACGTTTAATTAGCAGAACGGCAGACAACACCCCGAGAGCACTGCTTTTATAAAGTGCCTCACTTGTGCTTCACCTCCGTTGAAGAGGTGGTACAGTGCTTTCTACCTGCAACATCAACATCTGCTTTTTCATTTGTTGTCAAAGCTGAGGTCGTATGCCATAAACACAGCGTGTGCATGGACCCCAGGGGCTGCTGGCGTGCATCAGGCTGACGTGGGAGCCTGAGAGCAGGGCCGACCTCACAGACTCACTCCCCTGACCCCTGCTTGCAATTGCCTGTCTCCACCTCCAGTCCTCCACACTCTGGGGTGCCCTCCTCGAGCCACACATGATCTTCATCATCGTCCAAACTGTCCTCACTCTCTCCACCCAACAGGAAACTCTTGGGGGAGATGTCGTGGACAGGGGGCTTTGCTTTCTTCTTCCTCCTCTTTGTCTGCCTCACCAGCTCGGCCAGCTGCTCCCGCACTTGTTCCGACCGCCCCAGGCTCGCACATCCAAGCCCCTTCTCCTTCCTTCTCTTGTACTCCATGATTTGTTTGTTGAGTGCTTCGTGATCAATCCCAAACAGATGTGGGTACGCAGCCAGCCCTGCAGCACCAGACAGGGGTGGCTGGTCCGGGGGCTCCCTGTGAGGGAGAGAGGAGACATCACACACCACACAGAACAAAGACACCCACGTCCCCAGACAAGTCTATCTGGGGTAAACGGAGGACAGGAACAAAGGAGAAAGTAGGTTGTTTCCACTTTTTGGCTATTATGAATAATGCTGCTATGAACATTTGTGTGTATGTTTTTGTGGACATGTATTTTCAATTCTCTTGGGTATACACCTAAGAGTGAAATTGCTGGGTCATATGGAAACTCTGTGTTTTACTTTTTGAGGAACTGCAGACTGTTTTCCATAGCCGTGGCACCATTTTACATTTCCACCAGCATGAATGAGGGTGGGATGCTGTGTTTTGTCCCCTTTGCACTTGGCCCAGGGCCAGCACCTGTGGATGTTGCAGCCTGACGTTATTTACACAGGGACTCAGGGAGGCTGGCTAGTGAGCTCCACAGCCAGGGTGCCCAGGTGGTCTGAACATGAACCCACCTGTACCCCTGTTTCCTGGAGCCCTACTCAGGGCTGTGCTCTTCAAAGCAGGGCTTCGAACTGGCTCAAACTGTTCAGTCATGGCCTACAAAGGGAAACCAGAATGACCTGAATTTTTAAAAATTTGGGTGATCCAGAACCATAACTGGAATGGGTTGGAGTCCTAGAATGGAAGTCTCAGAAGAACTGTAGCGAGCCCTTTGAGGAGCTTGTTGCATGAGATTGTTGCCAGAACTAAGAGTGACACACATTCAAAGTTGTGAAGTTGGCTGCCATTTTTGAATGGGTGCACCACTGTTTCTGATTCTGCACAAAATCCTATGGGCAAGAGATTTGGTTGCTATGCAACATGTATTCTAAGAGGGAGATTAAATTTCTAGAAGGGCTTCAACCTTTAAATTTTCCCATTCTGGTTATGGTTCTGGTTAACCCAAATTTTAAAATTCATGTCTATTCTGATGTTGCTTCCTCAGCCATGACTGAACCGGGAAGAACTGGTTTCAAGTGCTGCTTCAAAGTGTTGCTTAACATGGGGCTACTTACGATTCAAGAACCTTGATATAACCCAAACATCAAAGTATAGGAATGGTTCAGTAGACTAGGACAGGCTATACTATTTTACAACCAGTAAAAAACCAGTAAAATGACGTTTATTAAGAATATCTAAGAATATGGAAAAGCACTCACCAGTTTAACTAGTTTGTTGTTTAAATAAAAACCCAATTAAACTCTTTCCAAAAAATTAAAAAGACCAAAGAAAATGCACTGAAATGTAAGAATGGTCACATTTGGAGGTAGAACTGCATCTTTTCCCATGTCTTAGATTTTATAATTTTTTAATAATTGTTCAGTAAGCATTTTATTATAATAATAATAAAGACGTTGACACGTCACAGACTGCAACGATGAAATTGTCTAGTTTTCCCTCTCTAATATGGTTCTTTTGGATTGCATCTTTAAATGTATAAATAAAACCAACATATTAAAAATATATTTTGAAAGTAAGAGAAAAGCACAAGGCAAATCACCTGACGTCATTTTGTATCAAGTCTTCTTTTCCATCTGGGGGTCCAAAATCAGCAACTGCCAGTAACTGATCAACCTGAAAAGGAGTAAGTTAAGACTGAAATAGAAGCCAGATTTCTCCACAGCCCTCACTTACAGTGGGGTTCCAGGTCAATCCCGCATTGTCCTCTCTGAATTGGCTCAACTGCAGATCTTCCCTCTACCTGCCCCTTCCCAGATACCGGGACGGGCTCAACCAGCCTATGCCTTCAAACACCTTACTGTTATTTGAGTACGTTACGTTTTCTCTGATGATAAACTGAAGCTTTTTAAAAACTGCATTTAAAACTTGTAAATGTAACCAAATTTATGAAGAAAGCAGTGGAATGTTAGCTGAATTGAACAGCATTTACTGGCTGGGTCTTTGGTTGAATATTAAGCTGTGCCTGTGGGGTGTGAGACCCACGAGGCAAAGAACCACTGGGGAGAAGTTGGCGCAAGAGTTCCCAGAGCACTCACAAGAAGGGACACATTCCAGCTCCAACCAGCCAGAGGGGCAACATCTGAGTAGGAAGGCTAGACCAGCCCTAGAAGAAAGGGTATTCTTGATGCATTCTAAACAAACTTAAAAACAAGACTCAAAAGGATCAAGCTGTGCTGCAAGTCACTTAACAGCCCACCAAAACAAAGCTCAACTCTCTAAAGGAAGACCACAAAATACCATCATGCAGCAATGTAAATTCACCATGTCCAGCAGCCAATAAAAAAATACAAACATAAAAAGGAGCAGGACCAAGAGAAAAATAAGTCAACAGAAGCAGACTCAGAGACTGAACTGACAATATTACCAAACAAGGATAAACTGAACTTCTCCAAAACTAAAAATGTGGAGAAAATACTTACAATACATGTATCTAACTTGTATCCAGAATATACAATGAATGTTTACAATAAAACCTAATAAAAAGTGGGCAAAAGTTTTGAACAGACCATTCACAAAAGGGGCAGTAGGCAACAGGAACATGAAAAGCTATCATTAGTCATAAAAAAAAAAAAATATGTAAATTTAAACCACGAGAATGGCTTACATTAAAAGAACTGTAATACCAAGTGTTGCCGAACGTATGGAGCAACAGGAACTCCCATACATTACTGGTGGGAATGTAAAATGGTAAAACCACTGTGGACAACAATTTGGCAGTTTCTTAAAAGTTAAACATATACTTACCTTTTTTTTAATTGACTTAAAAGAAATATAAGCACACTACACAGCACTACCACATACAAGGATAACTAAGTAACAATCTTGACCTCAAAGGATCATCTGCCAAAATTAATGATTTTTCCCTCTCTGGTCAAGACTTTATTCATTTCTTACAATTAGTGAGACAAATTTCTGGACAGTAAGACAGAGACCACCCAAACGGACCTGACCTTCCCTCTTCTCTCCCTTTGCCTCCAATCAACAGCCAAACTTTGGGGCACACATGGGGAACCACTGCAGAGTGGGAAACGACCCGCCCCCTTGATTGCCCAGCAGAAATTAGGCAGACCGGAGGCAACATCCAGTCACTACTCCCGCCTGTCATCCACGACATCAAAGTCCCCAACATAAATATTAAGCAGCACCATCTCTGAACAAAGGGCCTCATACAAAAAACTTTTAAGCACTGCACCTATCTTCCCTTGTTCTAATATCTTTTTCTGAAAAATCACTGCAAAGCCTTCTAGTGCCTGGCCATTTACTATTCTCCCTCTCCGAGAGAAGGGGAGAAGTCATGACCAGGTGAGGTCAAGAGCTCCAGAGGTTTTCCAGAGCAGGTCGGGGGAGGGGGTCCCCCACTCAACCAAGTATGCAGAGGTAAACTCCTTGCTAAGTATCCTCAGAGCACTCTTTCATGACCTATAGTCAACTTGATTCTTTAAAGTGGAGACTGTAACTTCACCCTTTTGTTTCTTTTCCTAGCTAGGGCAATCACTTACTATCAAGGTCACTTATATGTTTTCAGTGTTATTGAATAACGAATAACAAAAGACAAAAATGTCATATTAGATTTTTTTCTTTGGTGGATCCAAATACTAAGGCCAATATTAGTTACCTAACTGTAATATTGTAAATGCTATTTACTGTTTTTTCGTAAACTTTTTTAAGCTATGTTGCTGTTAGCTGCTATCGAGTCAACCCTGACTCTGGTGATCTCACGTACAAAGAAATTGGACCATTGTGATCCATAGGGTTTTCATTGGCTCATTTTTGGAAGTCGATTACCAGGCCTTTCTTCCTAGTGTGTCTTAGTCTGTAAGTTAGTCTGTAAGTTATGCTGAAACCTGTTCAGCACCATAGCAACACACAAGCCTCCACTGATAGACAGGTGGTGGCTATGCCTGTGGTGCATCGGCCAGGACTAGAACTTGGGTCTCCCACATGGAAGGTGAGAATTCTACCACTGAGCCAACACTGCGCCCCTTTTTAAGTGCTTTGTTGTTGTTGTTAGGTACCCTCAAGTAGGCTCCGACTCACAGTGACCTTGTGTATAACAGAATGAAACACTGCCTGGTCCTGTGCCATCCTCACAATGTTTGAGCCCATTGTTGCAGCCACTGTGTCAATCCATCTCATTGAAAGTCTCCCTCTTTTTTGCTTTCAAAGTGTAACATACCTTAATAAATACCACATAACCACCACCTAGATCAAAAAAAGTATATACTTACAGGTTTTTAATTTTTATAATTAACCTATATCTAAAGCAAGGAAACAATTACAAGTACAGAGCCAAAGATCTTATAAGCCTTAGCCTTATAAAGTAACGGCATACTGCCCAGAGCCAAAGGCAGGGGATGAGGGTGGAAGTAGGAAGGAGAGACCTCGGCCACCTCATGCTTATAAGCCAAGAAATACAGACTGCGTTTACTAGTCGGAGGATAGTGAGATGCGTAAAAAAATAAAAACCAGAAAAAGTGGCTACCTCTGGAGAACAAGACCGGGTACGGGGCAGGGAGCACAGAAGAGCTTCACTTTTCAGCTATACGCTTTTTTTTTTTTTTTTTAAACTATGGGCGTTATTTTTTGAGTATTTAGAAATTAGCTTTTTTGTTTTACTCATGTGAGAGTTTGGATTATAAAAAAAGTAACTATTTACAAGCCTCACCTCGGCCAGAGCCGCATCCTGTCTGTCCTGAACAAACACGATGGGTGGCACATTCCGCAGGGTCTGGTGGGACATCAGAAGATGCCTGAGGAGAGAGCGCAGACTCACTCAGATGCAACACGGCACCCAGTGGAGTGAGGGAACGGTGTTAAAAATAAAAATACATGAGGATCTCACTAAGAACCAAGGTTTGCATGGCACATTGTTCCAAGATGAAAATGTCAGCCCAGAAAAGTCTTTGTTAGCCGTTTTCCTCACCGTGCAAATGTCAGCACAAAGAAGAAGAGCAAATAAAGTCTCCACATTACTATGAAAATAGTTTTTAACCTCATGAACTCCCCAAAAGGACCTTGAGGAAGCTTAGGGGTCCAGGACCAACAGCTTGAGAACCAATGACCTAGATTACGGCTTATAGGAAAATGTAAATTATACTCTGAAATTCCAGAAAAAAACCAAAAACCCACCACTGTCGAGTCGATTCTGACTCATAGTGGCCCTTTAGGACAGAGTAGAACTGCCCCATAGAGTTTCCAAGGAGTGCCTGGAGGATTCGAACTGCCAGCCTCTTGATCACTATGCCACCAGGGTTTCCGAAATTTCAGAAAAGCATTTCAAGTTTTTCCTTAGGAGCAAAAATAAAGAGAAATTAAGAACGACTACCTACGAGGGAAACATAGCTGGGAGCCTAAAGGGGCAATCAAAAGCAAATACATTTAGGAAGTAAAATGCTCTCACCTCATATAGCCAGCGCTCTTCTGTAGGATGGCATGGGTGTGCTCATTCTGTTCAGCAGAGAGAGATGCCCTCCAATATACACGGCAGGCAGAGAAGTCTGAAGTCAAAGACACCTGAGTCCCACCCACCCCAGCAGCAAGTGACTGTTTTGTTCATACAGGTTTTCCAGATGGATAATTACCAGGAGGCAGAGGATAGCCCCTCAGCTTTGGGCACATCCATCACCACTGGAGCCAGTAGCTACCACCTCCTCCTGCAGTGACATCACCACAGGCATTGGAACTTTGTCTTCCCTCCTCTCTGGGTCCTGCCAGCCAGCTGATTAAGCCCAGCTTCAAGCCCCAGGGTACTCTGTTCAGGGCCATATGCCCTGAGATGCTCACCAAAAATGCCTGGCCTGCCATTTATTGTCCTTACATGATACCAAGATACAGACAAACAGGTGGAACTACTCCTCTTATCCTTAGATTGCCTTCTAATGTCGCACGTCATCATACTCACTGAGTGTGTGACAGTGCTGTCTGGTCTGTGTGCAGTGAATCCTCTACTTTGGCACCAGAACATGTGGAGCCTCCACCTGCCTTTAGTACTCAAATGGCCAGACTTCTTATCACTGCTGTCCCAAAACTAAAGGCCTGGTGGTGTAGTGGTTAAGTGCCACAGCTGCTAACCAAAAGATTGGCAGTTTGAATTCACCAGGCGCTCCTTGAAAACTCTATGGGGCAGTTCTACTCTGTCCTATAGGGTTGCTATGAATCGGAATCAACTCGATGGCAATGGTTTTGGTTTTGGTTTTGAGAATGACATGGTGTCTGTTTTTAAACTGTGAGGTAAGTGCCACCCCTTCTGTCACCAATACACCTCTCATGGGCTTTGGATCCTCAACCTACCTTGGAGAGCTCCACGTTCAGGTCGTAGACCTCCTGGCTCACTTCAGAAGTGCTTAGCAAATCCCTCAGGGCTTTGTAGAGAAGGCCATTCAGGGCCCTTAGGCGCACGTGGTCTTCCTTCCTGGTTTTCTTTGAGATATTCTTCGTTAGTAACTCCAACTTGGATGGTTTGTAAGTCTTCTTTAAGAAAAAGAACACGCAAAGGTAACATGACAAGTGTACATTAATCCTCTACTAGTTTTTAAAAAAAGGGGGGCTTAGGAAGGACTTGAACAACTGGATAAATATAATAAACAAAAATTACTCTCAGCCATCTCAGCTTTCACTAAGAAAGTCTATTTTATACACCAGCATCCTTCTAGATCTTATCTAGTATCCTTCCAATATTAAAAGTAATGCCATAATATTTCTTTATATTGAGATATAACTTACATACCAAAAAATTCATCTTTTTAAAGTGTACAATTCAGTGGTTTTTCATATACATATGTAATTATTTTTTAAGGTAGTAACTGCAAAACTTCTAACAAGAGCTACTTATTGTATAAAAATTTACAGGAGTTTCATATATGTATTAACTAAAAACTGAATGCCCATGACTGTATTAGAATGTGATACCAGATATGATATTTGGGAAAACTTTAGGGTCAGTAAATTTTTTTTTTAAGTCAAAATTCCACGTTACCAATGGCAACCAGTCCCATCCATACCGATAGTTTCCTTCTCTAAATACAGAAACAGAAAAAACTTTGCCAACTTTTAAAACCTAACTCTCGTCAAGATTATGAAGTGGTTTGTCACTGCTACTTTATACTTACCAGGTGAGATCCCAAGGAAGGGCCTTCGTACCAAAACTTTTTTCTACAGAGCAAAAATAAAAATTATGTTGCATATGGACTACAAATTTAAAAAAAGTTATATAAGCTAACTCAAGAGGTTATAATACCACAACTTTGTTTCTAAAGAGCTAAACTTGGACATAGAAATTATGTTGCTGGGGATCTACAAGATTTAGATATCTAACAACATGGGTCGTAGGCAGAAAATGGTTTTAATCTAACCTAAGTTCTACCTAAAGTCTACTTCTAGGCCCAAACGTAGAGATAGAGGATCTTAAAAATATACCTAGTGAACTGCACATAAGCACTATATTCTGGTTGATAAAGTGGTTTCCCACAGATGTACAGATTAACAACCCTGACACTGCTACACATGGATACTGCAATGGGACGAGTAAGCATATGGTTGACTGGAGCCAGGTTTCTCTCTGGTGTACCGAACACCGACTCATAGCGACCCTGCAGGACAGAGTACAACTGCCCCATAGAGTTTCCAAGGAGTGCCTGGAGGATTCAAACTGCCGATCCTTTGGTTAGCAGCCATAGCACTTAAACACTAAGCCACCAGGGTTTCCCTCTCTGGCGTAGCAGGAGTTTATAGACAAGCAAGGGTAGGTGGCTAGAATGATCCATGTAGCAACAGATTAGAGTTGGAGACATCAGTACAAACTCACTTAGCTTAATACAGATACAGATGATTACACATAGAAGTATTTATAGACATACGTACATACAGTGTTAGTATGAACAAATTTTTTTCTGTCAGCTGAGAGGGCCTAAAAGAAAGACACCCCAGTAGCCATGGCACACACGTAGCACACCGAACTTTGTTCCTAATACCATTCTCCAATACGAGAGGAGAAGCATTCGGTGGAGAAATGGCTGATTCCATGGCTGAGAAAGGAGGATCTCATAGTGCAAAAAAGTTTTATTTTAAAGAAAACAAAACCAACAAAAACAAAAAAAACATTGATGGGGTTATGTTGAAGGAGCACAGAAGCCAGCTGAAAGAGCTCCCAATGGCCAAAGCTGGTACAATTTGGGCAACGAAATAAAGTAGTATTGGACTACAACCCATGTGTCTACAGTGATATAAATGGTTGAATAAATTAATAAGTGAGGGAAAGGAAACAGAACTCCCATGCAGAAGAATTCCAAATAATTTACATGGATGTTCCACCCTCAAGGAGGGGGAGCATTACACCCTACTCCTTAAGCGTGGGCCAGGCATAGTGATTTCCTTCCAAAGAGTACAATATGGAAAAGGGGAAAGAAACAGAAGAGAAACCTGACAAACCCTACTTCAGCCACATGGCCAAGGCTAACATCAACAGTGATAAAAGTCATGTTGGTAACATGTACCCTTAATACGATGCGGTGAAAGTGTCACTTTACCTCATTGGTCTTCCTTCCAAAACCCATATCCCCTTGTTTCATCGTGAGAAAAACAACAAATTCTAGTAGAGAAACTCCTACTATAGACTTGGCCAGTATTCCTTAAAACTGTCCAAACCCGAAAACCCATTGCCAATTGAGACAGTTTTGACTCATGGTGACCCCACGGGACAGAGTAGAACTGCTCCACAGGGTTTTCTTGGCTATCTTTATGAAAGCAGATTGCCAGGCCTTTCTTCTGCAGACTGTGTCACCCAGGGACCTTCCAAAACTGTCAAGGTCGTCAAAAATAAGGAAAGTCTGAGAAACCGTCACAGCCAAGAGCAGTCTAGAGAGACATGACGACTAAATAATGTGGTATCCTGAATGGAATCCTAGACCCAGGAAATGGTCAGTAGATAAAAAATTATGGAAATCTAAATAAACCATGAACTTTAGTTAATAACGTATGGATACTGGTTCATTAATTGTAATGAATATATCATACTAATATACGAAGTTAATAGGAGGAACTGGGTGTGGGGTATACGGGAACACTGTACTATCACTGCAATTTTTCTGTAAATCTATAACTATTTTAAAAAATACGAATCCTATTAAAAAAACAACAAAACAAAAAACATATATCTACCATTGTAAAATTACAACTGCTGTGGAAATAAATTGTGATGGTTAATATTATGTGTCAACCTGGCTAGGCTATGACTCTCAGTAGTTTGGCACAAACTATGCAATCAGGTTCCATGATGTGATCTGCCAATCAGTTGAAAGGGAAGTTTCCTTGGGGGGTGTGGCCTGCCTCCAGGATATAAACAGATGTTCTGGCAAAGCTCAAAATGGACTCCAGAAAATGGGTTTTTGATTTGGCAAAGCTCAGGCTCTATTTCTCCACCCTGCACTCTTCTCCCTGCCTAACCTCTGGTTCTTGGCAACATAAGGCTGCAAAAGTCTCTGGCCTCCAGCCTCCTGACCTGCAGATTTTGGATTCAGCAACCTCCTGCACCAGCAGAGGCCTCCAGCCTGCCACCTGACCTCCATATTTTGAGTTCCTCAGCTCCTGCAACCACATGAGCCAGCAGAGGTCTTTAGCCTGCTACCTGACCAAAGGATTTGGGACTTGCCAGCTGCCACAACTGCGCCTACCATTCCCTCTAAGTAAATTTTTTTCTATAGCTGCTTCACTGGTTTTGCTCCTCCAGAGAGGCCAGACATTTGGTACCGAGTGGTTCTTAAGGAACAAAATGTTAAGGGTGACTTTTCTGAATTGCTTCTCAGCTCTGGTTTGACTTAAAAGGCACTAACGACCCTATTTCCAGTAGTAAAGAGGGCACTGTTAATCCATGGGGTGATGCAGCCATAGAAATACATCCCAAGCCCATGGGGAGGACACCTGCCCTTGGGCACCATATTTCCACCCCCTCCCCCGCGCCGTGAATCTCCCACCATGTGGATACCGCCCCCCCCATATCCCTCCTCCGCCCCCTACGTACCCTCCCCCCTGCACGCATCCCTCCCCCTCCTTGATTTCAGATCCCTGGCCATTACTTGGTTTTCGAGGCGAATTTCTTGAGCAGGTTCTTGCTGCCACAGGAGACCGGGGAGCCCTGCAGGCCTCGGGGGCGGCCCGGAAGGAGGCTGCACCCCGCGCCCCGGCCACCCAGCAGCACGCCGAGCCCCGCGCGGGGGCCCCACAGGCCGCGGGCCGGGGCCCACATCACAGGCGGGCGAGGTCGAGCGCCAAGCGGTGACGCCGGGCTTCCGCGGAAATGCGCGTCAGGACTCGGGGGGTGGGGCTACCGGCGAGCGGGTCTTCCGGTGGGTGGGACGACGGGGAGCGGGCGGGACGTGAGCGAGGGACTGAGGGCTAGAGGCGGGGCTACAGGTGGGCGGGACGCGTGGGTGAAACTATGGCGACTGCAAGACGTGTGTGGGCAGAGCGCCGCATGGGCGGGGCTGGAGCGTAAGGCGGTGCAGGGCCAGAGGTCGTGTGGGAGGGCCAACGAATGAGCGAGTCAGGGGGCGGGGAGAGTCGCCGCGTGGAGAGGGCGAGTAAACGGTACGGGGGCAGAGCCTGGCGTTGCTAGACGGGGCGGGGCAGGACGATGTGTGGGCGGGGCGCCGCGTGCGCGGGACGAGGGAGGGGCGGGGCCAGGCGCCAGGTTTCTCCGACGACGGACGGGGCGGGACGGGGCGGGGCCGGGCGGGGCCGGGCGCCCGGCAGCATTTCTCCGACTGGCCCAGGAGGCTCGGTTGGGGTCGGCTCACCGCGTGGGAAACGCAGGAACCACCAGGTTTCTGTGGGAAGTACAGAGCTAGGGAATACCGTTGATTTAAAGCCGTAAAACTAATACGGAGGAGTGTATTGTAATTCTTCCTGTCACAAAGTAGCAAAGCCGGGAATTAAGACTTTTGTGGGGCCTCGTTCTTCACTGGGGGGAGGGGGTAAATGTAATGATGGGGTATCCTGGAATAGAGCCTCGTCCTGCATTCTACAAAGCGTTGTGTCTTTCCTCCTGTTTCCACTACCAGTTCCTCTACTTATGCCAGGATATTTTTTTCCTGTAAAATTTCCTCACCCAGTGTATCTGGAGAAAGAGATGCCGAGTTCAAAACCTGTCCAGAAAGGAGGTATTCTAATCATCACCACACCTAACAATTCCTGCAGACAGACTGCCAGGAACTCTCTTCCCTTCTTTATTTTCCCTGCACTTAGCACCAGATGACAGTGATACTGTTACATTTTGTCTGGCTCTCGTGCACTAGAGTGTAAGGACCCTGAGAACACGGACTGGACTTTGTTTCCTAAGGTAGCTCTTGCAGGTCTTGACACACAGAAGGTTCTCAATTGTTTGTTGAATGATTGAAATGAGTGAATAATGAATAGAGTATCGGGGAAACGATTGTCCTCCTGAAGTCACTGAGCCAACACTCTAATTTGATATTTAAACAAGTAAAATTTATTGAAGGAATGAATCATAGGAGAGCATGGGTTCAGTTTGGCTCTAACGGTATGCTCTGCCTTATAGGCAAAATAGATACTTAACGAGTCAGTACAGATAACAATTTCACATCAAAGCCATGACAGGAAAGGAGGTGAGATTTACAAGGATGGCAATTAACTGTGAAACTTTCTTTACATTAGTTTCTAGACTAACACAAGTCTCTCATACTTGATACAGTTTACCTAAAGCAATATATCTAAAATGAAAACTATAAACAATTTCGACGTGGAAGTTTACTGATACATTTGCAGCTGAGCCAACTTAATTGGAATCTTTGGATCAGAACTATTAAACCAAGAAGAACCAAAGCCATTGCCATAGAGTCGATTCCAACTCATAGCAACCCTATAGGTTAAGAAAAAAAAGTTAGGAAAGTGTAAATAAACTCTGCTTATTTAGCTGAGAGAAAAGAGATAATGCCTAGGCGCTTGCTGGAGAACTTAAAGGTAGTTAAGACAACATATATATATATATATATATATATATATATATATATATATATATATATATATATATATATATATATATAAAACCCAGTGCCCTCTAATAATTTAACAACTCAATGCAGTGTTTTCTAAGGCCAGTTGTGGGAACACTCCTAAGATGCACAACTGAGCTTTGTTTTTCAAACAGCAAACTTTAACAGAAGCCTAATGGTTATCAGGGTTGTAGAAGTAAAATCCTCAGTTTAATTTCTAAATGGAGTGCTTAATTTTAGTTCTGAAATCTCCCCAGACCTACTGGCACCTCAAAATTCAAAGTTCCTCACACGCTATGTAACTCAAGAAGCTATCAGAATTTAACAGGATGGAAGGCAAAACAGTTCAATGGGAAATCCGCAGACCTTGGGGCACAAAGCCCTGGGTTTTAATCTAAATTCAGCTATTTGTAGGCTGTGAGACTTCAGACAAGTAGTAACTTCTCTGGGTTCTGTTTCCTCATCTGTGAGATAGGGGATGGTAATAACAGAACTTCCCTCATAAAGCTGCCGTGTGAATGAAGTGAGATAGAGTTTGAAGCACTTAGCAAACCCTCAGTAAATGTTAACTATTGTCACTATTCTTAAAGCTTTGTAGCCAAAAATATCAAACCAGCATATAAAATGGCCACCATCCATCAGTTTGTCCTACTGTGGTGGCTTTCATGTTGCTAAGATGTTGGAAGCTATGCCACCAGTGTTTCAAATACCAGCAGAGTCACCCAAGGTGAGCAGGTTTCAGCTAAGCTTCTAGATTAAGATGGACAAAAGAAAGCCCTGCGATCTACTCCTGAAGATTGGCCAATGAAAACCCTATGGATCATAATATTGTCTGTTAATAGTGCTGGAAGATGAGCCCCATAGGTTGAAAGACACCAAAAATACATTGGCTGCAACAGTGAACTCATGCATACCAACAGCCATGAAGATGGTACAGGACCAGATAATGTTTCATTCTGTTGTACGTGGAGTCATAATGAGTCAGAACCAACTCAACAGCAGCTAAGAACAACTATAAAATGAGCTCTAGCATGTATAAGAGGAGCTCTGGTGCTGCAGTGGTTAAGTGCTTGGCTGCCAACTGCAAAGTTGGTAGTTCAAACTTACCCAGTGGCTCTGAAGGAGAAAGATCTGGTGATCTGATTACTGCCTAGGAAATCCTATGGGGCAGTTCTAGTCTGTCACATGGGGTCACATGACTTGAATCGACTCGACAGCATTTAACAGCAACAGCGTGTATAAAGACACAAAATAGTGACATTTTCACATTTAACCTGCCATGTTTTAATCCCACTGAATTCTTGGCCCACATAAATCATTTAAGAAGCACTTCATTAGGAATGGGAAGGCCATTGAGAGAAGCCAGGATGCTTTTAACCAAATTTTCCATCATTTGTCGTCTGGCTTGATGAGTTGCACTTCCAGCGTGTGGTGTCAGAGTGACGTTCTTCAACTTCAACAAAGGATGATCTCTGAAATACAAATTAATTGAAGAAAACTGTTCAGACTTGTCTGGTCTCTTTATCTCATATTCTGGTTTCACTTTCCCCTGGGGACAGCCTTGCGCTGAGCTAAGGAAGGCTATGAGAGGCCTTAAAGCATACTCATACATCTAGGTGGGACTACCACTCATCTGATCCTAGTATGGGGAACCAACATTTTTGGGTGCAAAACATGAATCCTAACTTCACATGAGCCATAATACACAATGGCAACAAGATGTGTAGTGGATTAAGAAACGCTGGCCCACAGGACAGAAAAGGGCTTTAGGAGAGATAAGTGGTGCTAGTCTAGGTATCACAGGACAAGCTGAATTAGCTTTTAATGAGCAGCAGCATTCAGAGGAAAAAAGACTTGTTAACTAGAAAAACAGATTAGAGGAAGTTCTCTTCCAGGAAGGAGCCAAGGGAGTCAGCCTGGAGAGATAATGAGGCTTTAATGAAGTGGGTCAGAAAGACTTAACAAATAATGCTGGATAGTGCTAGAACCCAGCATCAGGAAAGAGCTTGTACCCTGACCCAACAGGACCTCTTGACTATTTTAATACAGATGAAGGCTGAAGTAGTCATGGGGCAATCGCTCTCCATCCTAGTGGCTGAGGCTCAAGGTGCATATCCATGGAAATCTTGTATATTTCCAAACCTATGAAACTTCTCTGGAGGCACCTGTAATTTACACTGGTGCACTATGACTGCCCTCACCCCAAAAATAGTTCAGAATAAGACATGTACAATTAGCAGGGGTAGGAACTATTCTGAATACCCTCATGTCCTCCCTGTAGGAGGGAGACAGACCTTGCTACACAACAGCACACACCATAAACCAGTCTCAGTACAAGCTTGTGAGCTGAGACAGGGTGACTGACTGTCTCTAGTTAATTTGGAACCCAGAAATAACCGAATCATAGCCAGTTGTAATCCGTATCCATAATACCAAACCAAACTCACTGCCATCAAGTCGATTTCAACTCACAACGACCCATTGGGTTTCCTAGGCTGTAAATTTTTATGGAAACATTGCCACATCTTTCTCCTGAAGAACAGCTGATGGATTTGGATTCAAACCACTGACCTTTTAGTTAGCAGCTGAGCACATATAACCAGTACACTACCAGGGCTCCAAAATAGTATCTAGTATATGGGAAAGGGCAAATACCTCTATAATTTTTACTGATGTGTTCTGTAAGGAAACAACTGAGCCATGACCACACTACGATATGGTGTAACACTGGCATTGCTGGTAAGATTCAACTACCAACGTAAGTCATGTGATAACACTGATACTGATGATCAAATGTATCGGGAGACAGTGTTAAGGCCTCCCAAGGATGTAATACCAATGGAAAATGACTGACCTGAGGAAGAACTGGATTTAGCTAACCATCAGCTAATTTTTATGCTAAATAGTTCTGTACACATTTATCATAAGGTACAGATAGCAGTAGATCGAGGGGGGAAATGAGTAATCAAATAAGTACAAAAATATGAAAATGCCTTTAATGGCCTTGTAGAACAAATTAGTTCTTTTAAATCTTTCCCTACCCCACACTGACTCCTCCAAATGTTAGGAATATTCATACTGATGTTGTCACTATATCTGTTATACAAATGCTATAGTAAACGTACATACTCAGACAAATATGATGGCTTTGCTACAAGAAAGCATAGGCCAAGGGCCGGGGGTAGCCTGTATTCACAAAAAAAGGGTTAATGCAGCGGCTTTGGCGTGCTAAAGCTCTGTACATTCCAAAGGAAAAACTGGTCCTTGACTGGCTCTGGGGAGATAATCTCTGAGTCCTTGGGGTTTCCTGCCTGATAAGTGTCATTGGAAGCTTAAGGCCTTGATCCATGCAGACAGTTTACGCTGACAACGTGATTTATGGTGAATGCCTGTTTTTGTTTGCCTAGGGCCCTGCTCCATGCTCTATCAGTTTGACTTCTGGTGGAGGCTGGAGACAGAATAGCTAAGATCAGTCACATGGGCGCTCCACACCTCTGTGACTGTGAAAATGGCAGTGGCATGGTGGAGGCCTCTGACTTCCTCTAACTTCACAATGGAAAAGGGGAATCACGATCAACAGCCCATGATTGCTTTGAGGCAGAGGTCAGACTGGCTCCACTCTCCAACCTTTTTACCAGTTCTGACAGCCACCATCCCTCCCATGGCACTCTCTATTTCTCTGCTGAGTTTGGTAACTCGTTGCAATGGCCACACAGAACTCACAGACAGTACTCAAGATTACGGGTTTTATTAGAGAAGCTGTTGTTGGTGTTAAACCAAAAAACCAAACCCACTGCCGTCGAGTCGATTCCAACTCGAAGCGACCCTATAGGACAGAGTAGAACTGCCCCATAGAGTTAAGGAGCGTCTGGTGGATTAGAACTGCCAACCTTTTGGTTAGCAGCCATAACTCTTAACCACTATGCCACCAGGGTTTCCTTGTTAGTGTTAGGTGCCATCAAGTAGATGCCGGCTCATAGCAATCCTGTGTGCAGCAGAAGGAAACCCCGGTGGAGCAGTGGTTAACAGCTAGGGCTGCTAACCAAAAGGTCGGCAATTCAAATCCGCCAGGTGCTCCTTGGAAACTGTATGGGGCAGTTCTACTCTGTCCTATAGGGTCACTATGAGTCGGAATCAACTTGATGATGATGGGTTTGGTTTTTTTTGGTTATGTGCAACAGAACAAAACACTGACCGGTCCTGCGCCATCCTCATGATCGTTGCTATGTTTGAGCCCATTGTTGCAGCTACTTTGTCAATCCATCTCTTCAAGGGTCTTCCTCTTTTTCACTGACTCTCTGCATTACCGAGCATGATGTCGTTCTCCAGGGACTAGTCCCTCACATTAACATGTCCAAAATACGTGAGATGAAGTCTAGCCATCCTCGCTCCCAAGGAGTACTCTGGCTGTACTTCCAAGACAGACTTGTTCGTTCTTCTGGCTGTTCATGGTATATTGAATACTCTTTGCCAACACCAAACTTCAAAGGCGTCAATTCTTGGGTCTTCCTTATTCATTGTCCAGCTTTCCCATGCATATAAGGCGATTGAAAACTTTGTGGCTTGGGTCAGGCACACCTTAGTCCTTAAAGTGACATCTTTGCTTTTTAACACTTAAAGAGGTCTTTTGCAGCAGATTTGCCCAATGCAATACATTGTTTGATTTCTTTTTTTTTTTTTAATTGTGCTTTAGGTGAAAGTTTACAGAGCAAATTAGTTTCTCATTAAATAATTAATACACAAATTGTTTTGTGTCATTGTTTGCCAACCCTGTGATGTGTCAATACTCCCCCCTTCTCCACCCCAGATTCCCCATTTCCATTTGTCCAGTCTTCCTGTCCCTTCCTGCCTTCTTGTCTTTGCTTCTGGGCTGGTGTGCCCATTTAGTCTCATATACGTGATTGAACTATGAAGCACGTTCCTCACGTTGTGTTATTCTTTGCCCTGTAGACCTATCTAATTGTTGGCTGAAGAGTGAACCTTGGGAGTGACTTCAGCACTGAGTTAAAAGGGTGTCCGGGGGCTGTCTGATTTTGTGACTGCTGCTTCCATGGGCATTGATTGTGAATCCAAGGAAAATTAAATTTGTTACAACTTCAATATTTTCTCCATTTATCATGATGTTGCTTATTGGTCCAGTTGTGAGACTTTTGTTTTATGTTGAATAATCCATGTGGAAGCCTGTAGTCTTTGATTTTCACCAATAAATGCTTCAAGTTCTCTTTGCTTTCAGCAAGCAATATTGTGTCATCTGCATATAGGAGGTTGATAATGAGTCTTTCACCAATCCTAATGCCAGATCCTTCTTCATGTAGTGCAGCTTCTCAGAGTATTTGCTCAGCATACAGATTGAATAAGTATGCACACCCTTCCTGATTTTAAACCATGCAGCATCCCCTTGTCTGTTTGAACGACTGCTTCTTGCTCTATGTACATGTTCCTCATGAGCACAATCAGGCATTCTGGAATTCTCATAATTTGTTATGATATACAGTTGAATGCCTTTGCATAGTCCATAAAATACAGGTAAACATCTTTCTGGTATTTTCTGCTTTCAGCCAGGATCCATCTGACATCAGCAATTATATCCCTCATTCCACATCCTCTTCTGAATCCAGCTTGAATTTCTGGCAGTTCCCTGTCGATGTACTGCTGCAACCACTTTTGAATTATCTTCAGTAAAACTTTACTTGCATGTGATGTTAATGATATTGTTTGATAATTTCTGCATTCTGTTGGATTAGCTTTCTTTGGAATGGGCACAAATATGGATCTCTCCCAGTCGGTTGGCCAGGTAGCTGTCTTCCAAATTTCTTGGCATAGATGAGTGAGTGCTTCCAGCATTGCATCTGTTTCTTGAATTATCTCAGTTGGTATTCCATCAGTTCCTGGAGCTTTGTTTTTCACCAATGCCTTCAGTGCAGCTCAGACTTCTTCCTTCAGTCCCATCACTCCCTGATCATATGTTACCTCCTGAAATGGTTGAACGTCGACCAGTTCTTTTTGGTATAGTGACTCTGCGTACTCCTTCCATCTGCTTTTGCTGATCCCTGTGCCGTTCAGTATTGTGCCCATAGAATCTTTCAATATTGCAACTTGAGGCTTGAATTTTTTCTTCTGTTCCTTCAGCTGGAGAAATGCTGAATATGTTTTCTTCTGGTTTTCTAACTCCGAGTCTTTGCACACATCATTATAATATTTTACTTTGTCTTTTTAAGGTGTCCTTCGAAATCTTCTGTTCAGCTCTTTTACTTCATCATTCCTTCCATTTGCTTTAGCTACTCTATGTTCAAGACCAAATTTCAGAGGGAAATAACAGGTTACCATTCAGGTTCAGGAATGCTCAGGATATAGTTCTTTGATCAGAACAGCCTCTTCTCAGCTGTGCCCACATGCACACCTCTCTCTGAGCCCTCGGCCTCTGCCCTGCTCGGGCAAGCATTAGAAAGCTCTTTTAGCTCTGCTGATAAATGCCCCGAGGCACCTCACTCCACCAGTAAGCCTTGGCCCAGAAGGTACTCAGCTCTAGCTCCATGGGTTGGCAAACCTAGCTCCACTAAGTACCCAGGGGCACCCTACTCTACCAGCAAGCCTCCTGCCCAAAGGCACTCAGTTTTCTCATTCTGTGGGCCAGAAAGCCCACCTAACCGTATCTCACCAGTCTCTAGGCTCTGCTGCTGCCATTTCTCTGCAAGTGCTTCTCACCATCTCTCGTGTTACAGCTCTCTCTCTCAGTCTCCTGTCTAAGCATGGGGATCCTGGGTCTAAAGTAAAGGATGCGCTCCACTCCAGGCTCTTCTTTCTTGGTGGTGCTGAGATCTTCCCTTCCTATCTCTGGGATGGCTCATTTTAAGCCTAGCCAGATGGCAAACCTGACCAATTCCCTTGTTAGGGTTCCAGAAGCCTTATTTGCATGCTCCCACCCCCACAAGGGTGCCAGGTACCTTATTTACATTACTGGCAACCTATCCAATCCCTTTGGTGGGCCATAAGAACCTTATTTGCATAGTTCCACCCAGTCATTGATGGGAGTTACAAAGATTATGGCTAGAAGGGTCATATTAAGTAATTCATAGCATTTCAGTGACTGACTGGCCCCCAGTAAAAACCCTAGTAACCAAGGCTTGGGGGAGTTCTCCTAGCTGGCAACACTTTGCACATATTGTCACACATTGTTGTGGGGAGAAATAAGCTCCATCCTCACAACTCCAACCGGAGAGGACAAATGGAAGCTTGTGCCTGGTTTCTCCTGAGCTCCACCTTATACACTCTTTGCCATTTCTGATTTTCATCCGTATCCTTTCACTATAAAAAACTGTAAATCTGACTCTAACTGCTTTTCTGAGTTCTGTGAGTCCTTCTAAAGAATCATCGAATCTGAGAGTAATCTTGCGGACTCCCAACGCCATTGGTAAGTGAGTTTTTTCCTTTTGCTATACTCTTATAGTAAATCTTTTTGTAAAACAAACAATACTTATATAGTATGACTAAATAACCCTTGTGGTGAAATGAATTCCTTTATGTGGGCTTTTACCTTGGTTCTTCAAAAATAACTTGAGAAATTTTTCCCCTAAGCTCTGAGGAGTTACCTTTGCCCTAGTTTTCTACCCCAGAGGGTTTGTTACTTTTGTCCAGGTTGATTGTCATTTCCTGGTTAAGCTGTAAACAACTCCTAGTTTGATACTTTTTGTCTGGTCCTGTGATTGGTACGCACCTTGCAGGGATTGGTCAGTATACTATGCAAATGAAGTGTCTGTAGCTTACCAAGCAAATGAAGTGTCTGTGGCCTACCAAGAAGGCATTGATCAGTTTGTGGCCATGGTGGAAGGGCCATGCCTTGAAACTGATGGGGAGTTTGTATATCTATGCAGCCAACTCCACAGAGGTTTTTGAGACAGGAAGAAGACAGAAGCAGAAGGAAGAGAGATGAAGCAGAGAGAGAAGAGGCAAGGAACCTCCTAAAAGAGCTGTAACATGGGTCAAGGGCTGTAACACTGAAGATGACAACAGGCCTAAAAGGGGCCCTGCAGCAGAGTCAGTGGGGATGGCAGGAAAGCTGAAGGCAGAAAGGCCTATCTGGAAGGTACCAAGAGGAGGCCTGTCCTCGGGGGGGCTTGACCTTGGGCTGAGAAGAGCCTGTCCTTAGCGGGCCAAGAGGAGGCCTGCAGGCCAAGAGGCAGAGAGAAGAGCCTGCTTGCTCGCATGGCCGAGAGGAACTGACAGACTGTCCTGCACTGAAGAAGGGGTAGACATACTCTCCTCTTTGGGGAAGCCTTCCGGACTTTGCCTACATGCTTCCTGATCTTGATTCTGAGTTGTAGTTTATTAATCCTGATCCTGAGTTGTACCCTGTTGCTTCCTTAATAAATCACTTACTTTAAGTATGGTCTGTGAGTTCTGTGTAGCCATTGCAGCAGATTAACGAACCCAGAAGAGAAGTAGAGAGTGCCTTAGGAGGGACAGCTGGTGTCAGAATTGGTAAAAAGACTGGAGAGTAGAGGTATGTCTCACCTCCACTTCACAGGAATCAGCTTTGGGCTGATGGGGATGCTGATTATCCCCAGAAGCTAGACAGGTTCTGATCCTGCTACTACCTGAATTTTATAACCTCAAATTTCCCACTTTTTAAATTATTTTTTTCACAGTACAGTACGCTGTGGTAAGCAGCAATAAAATTTTCCTCCAAAAAATAAAGATGAAAACTCAAAAACTACCTGATAGGGATAAGATAGAAATTAGAAACGAACATGGTTATTTACAGATTAGGCATAATTGTTAAATCTCTTGGCCACAAGAATTATTTCACATGGGACGCTGAGTGTGCACCACTTATTAAGTTAAACTAAACATTAGGATATAGCCCTGATATATCCTGTGACTAGATAGTGAATCTAAGAAAAAGCTAATTTTAGCAGAATAGGCAACAGGGATGACCATGTGGCTTCTAGGTTTTAGAGTAAGTTGACAGCTAACTGCCTAAAATCCTCATGCTTTCTAATTTATATTAAAATTAATTTTTGTTCTATATCAGTGGTTCTCAAACTTTTGATCACAGAACCTCTTTACACTCTTAAAAATTGAGAACTCCAGAGAACTTTTGTTTATGTGGGTTGTATCTATTGACATTTACCGTATTAGGAATTAAAATTGAAAAAAAAAATACAATAACACAGAAGCACACATTACATTAGCCGTCAGAGTGATGGCATCATTACATCATCAGCCTCTGGAAAACTCCACTGACCACTCGTGAGAAAACATTAGTGGAAAGATGAATAAATAACATCTTAGTGTATTATAAAAATAGCTTTGGAAAAAAATAGCTTTGACCTCACAGAACCTCAGAACTTCTAGATAAATTATTGTTTTTCTCGGAAATGTCTTAAGTTCTGTGGTCAATCTTGATACACTTAGTTATAAAATTTGGTTTTAATGTAAAACATTCAGCAGACAGTAACAATCAAAGTTAAGAGCTCATTTACTGAATGACAGAATTAAGCCTCCAGTCTTAACAGGCTGGATCATTAGGCCAAAACACAAACAAATGAAATTAAATAGAAATAAATGTAAAATTCCACATATATATCTTAAAAATCAGTTGAGGAGATAACAATTTCAGTTTTCACTGACTGAAAACTTGGTGAGTAAGGGTGTGATGTGACTGCTAGAAAACATGTACTACCAATATAACTTTTCTTTTATTTTCCTGCAATGGTGAGGCCACAACACAATTATTGTGCTCATATCTTAACAGCACATTTTCAAAGGAACTTAACAACTAAAAACTCTAGGGGGAAGACAATAATAATAGCAATTTGTCTGGAACTCCATCACTTAGGCTACAACTGAAGGGCATGAGGATATTTAGCCTCACAAAAGAAAACAAAGACGAAGCATACTAGGTGTCTTCAAATATATGAAGAGCTATAAGAGAGAATGATCAAACTTACCCTTGGATGCTCCAGGGCAAGCCAGGATGAATGGGTGAAGAGGAGGGCTATTTTGGCTCAATCTAAGAAGGAACAGTTTATGGAGAGTGTCTATAAGGGGGTGAAGGGGTGAAGCAGAGGCCAGGTGCGGTCTGTAGGAGCTGCGCCTCTTACCTTGAGGGAGATGTGCCACCAGAGGACTCCTCGGGGCCTTCTAACTCCAGGATTCTCTAGTTCTATTACTCAGTAAGACTACAAAAGGCCAAGAGAAGCCATTATCTGAGGACTTTGCCTCTACTTTTTTTCAAGAAGAATTTATAGACTTTGTTTTATTTAGTCACCTTGGCAGGGGTTCAGGGTACGTCACGTCCAATGCTGCGGCTTTAATTATCCCGGTCTGAAGAGCATCCACCAGGGCATCATGATCAACTAATAGGCCTGAATCAACAAAACAATATTCTATAGTCACCACGTTTAGACAACATACGGAAGAGAAGTATTGGTCACACCAGCTACTCATTCAAATACATCTTAATTTTTTTTCCAACAACATGTTTAAAGCTATGTCAAAGGTCTGATGAAGAGCATGTGAATATCACTCTACCTAAATTGTTACTATAAACTGCCTGAATTATTATCAACCAGTAATGAGAGCCCACCAGGTACCAGGCATGGTGCCCTTCATATACATTATTACTTCACCACTGAATTCTCAAATAAACCAGCAAGGTCAATACTCATTTTATAGATGAGCCAACTGAGGCTCGTAAGTTCTGCTGCACTACTGACCCTTGCACAGGCTTCACTTGTCAGTGTCAAGAGAACCTTGTCTCCCTCCTTAGTGAATGCCATATTCAACTCACCATCACATTTGGTTCTAGCACAGGCCCAACTACTTCCTGTACTTAAACGTATAAAGCACTGTGTAAACATCAAGCTGTCAGAGTAACACTCATTAGTTTTGGAAAGCGATAGCTCAGAAAATTCATCCCCACACGTTTTGTTTAATTTCTCCCAGAGAATGAAACTGTGGCATCCCCATACCAGATAAAAACCTAAACTTGGGTTTGAAAATCCCCACGTTGTTGCTTTTGTTACTAATTTGAGGTCCAAAACAATGTGAAGACAAAAATCAGAAGTATTTCTAAACAGAAAGTAAAGTTCATTTTAGATCACCCGTTCACAATCTTGCTGGATCTGTTGAACCAGGACGCCATTCAGAAAAGGGCGATGGGAACTGCTAAAAGTATAGCTGTGTGATTTTCTGACTGAAGAGAGCAGTACCCCATTTCGCCTAAAGCCAGACAAATGGGGTGTTGCTACCTCTGCCGACATTGATGAGAATCCCCGTGCGTTTCATCAGTCTCAGCTCCCTCTTCCCAATCATGTTATGGGTCCGGGGGGTCAGGCTGGTCGCCAACATCACGAAGTCCGACTGCCGCAGCAGGTCATCCAGGTGCTCACAGTAAGTGGCTCCAACTGCCTCCTCCTCTGCCAATATCCTACAAAGGTAATAAGGGGACAAATCACCTTCTCTAGTTGGAAATTTTGTATAACTGCCCCACAGGAGGGCAAGCCCATCCAAGAAGGAGTCTCTGAGAGTGAGTCTTGCCAGCTGGATGGAACTGGAGCTTCCCTCAGTGCTGCCATATGGCCCTTAGCACCTAGACTCTGCTGAGAGTCAAGGCATCAGGGCCTTCCAGCCACTTGGAATCTCCAACTGACCCTTGGAAACTTTCCAAGGCACCTTTGGGTTCTCCGACAGTTTGCCTCCTTAACGCACAGGCAATGGCTGTTCCACATCAGACCTGTGCTCCTTGAGGCAGGAGCTAGGTCTCACTACCTTGGGCCCCCAGAGCCGAGAGCAGTCCAGAACCCAGTCACGTGGCATATATATTTTAAATAGTGTCCGAGGCTGTGCAAACACATCTGAGATTCCCATAACACCAAACAGGGAAGAGCCTGGGAGTGCTGTTTGTTGAGTAGGAAGCAAAGGGTCTGATGCAGTCAAAATTTTGTGTGTTTTCTTTTTGTTTTTGGCCCAATTTCAACTCCTGCTCTGGCCGTCCCAGTTGATTACTCACAGAAATTCTATGGCCCAGGAGTTCACAGCATTCCTGGGTAACCACCGCTAACTTACAAACATGGAATAACAAAGCTGTACACATTCTCTTCTAACATGTGTGTCTGTGGCAAGGCATGGCACAGAGGAAAACAAATGCCTGGAAAGCCGTGGTCCCTCCCGAGTGTCCCACACAGCATACGTGTTCCATGGAAAAGCCCTGCGCACCTCAGCATTTGTACCCTCATAGCACACAATTTTTTTTAATTTAAAAACTATATTTCAATATCATTGGTAATATATGAAATATATGACTTTTTTTTATGACGTATTTTATTTTGTGCCTTTGAAAATATTATTCTGAGAAAGGGTCTGTCTTAGTTATCTAGTACTGCTATAACAGAAAAACCACGAATGGGTGGCTTTAACAAACAGAAATTTATGTTCCCATAGTATAGGAAGCTAGAAGTCCGAATTCAGGACACTGGCTCTAGGGGAAGGCTCTCTTTCTCTGTCCACTCCGAGGGAAGGTCCTTGTGTCTGAAAAGCTTCTATTCCTTGGTTCCTTGGTGATTATCATGGGATAACAGCATCTATCTTCCTCCATCTCTACTTGCTGCTTCTGTGCCTGATCTGTTCTTTTTATATCTCAAAAAGTGATTCGCTTAAGACATACTGTACCCTACACTAATACTGCCTCATTAACATAACAAAGAAACCCCATTCCCAAATTATAACCACAAGTATAGGGGTTAGGATTAACAACACATATTTCACAGGGACACAATTCAATCCATAAAAGGTCAATAGACATCATAAGACCAACAAAGCGTTTATGACCCAAAAAAGATGAAAAACCTCTGGGAGATAGAGATAGAGACAGGATTATACAAGGCCTTGCAGATGTTGGTAAGGAATTAGGTTTTGTTATATATGGAATGGGAAGCCACTGATGGGTTTTAAGCAATGGCTGCTTTATAGAGGATGGATTATGTCTCAGGCTGGGTTCTCTAGAGGAGCAAAACCAGTGAAGCGTGTGTGTGTATATATGTGTGTGTATATATATATGTATATATACACACACATAGAGAGAGAGAGAGAGATTTATTTCAAAGAAACGGCTCATGCAGTTGCGGAGGCTGACAGGTCCCAAATCTGTGGACCAGGCATCAGGTGGATGCTGGCGAACCCAAAATCAGCAGGTCAGATGGCAGGCTGCTGGCTCATGTACCAAGAACGGGAGGTCAGAGGATGATGAATTGGATGCAAGATTGAGAAAGAGAGAGAGAGCTTTGCCAGAACATCCATATATGTTTGATGCAGGCCACATCCCCAAGGAAACCCCTTTCAACTGATGGGCTGTTCACATGAGATCACAAAATGGAAGATGACTACACAGTATCTGCCAAGCCACTGAGAATCATGGCATAGGCAAGTTGACACATAACTGTAACCATCACAGACTGGATGGTTCAAGAGTGGGTATGAGGTCAGCCCTGAGAAAGACGTTGCTGTAGAATAGGTGAGAAATGATCGACTAAGGTAGAATCCACGAAGTTTGAGGGAAACAGGCAGGTTCAAGGTCTACTTTGGGGAAAGAATCAACAGGACTTGGTGTTGGACAGAGGAATTGGATCATGAAAGGAGAAATCAAGAATGACCCCTAGAATTTTAGGTTGAGTAACTGAGTGGGGCGTGGTGCCATTTACCAAGAAGATGAAGACTTAATTTAGAAGCACTAACACAACCATGAACCTCAAAAGTTCAGTTTTGAACATGGAAACTTAAGCTGTCTGTAAGACACTGAGTTTCAAAAGAACAGTGGGATACATGTGCAGAAAGCCCAGAGAAAAGGTCTGGGGTACAAGTGGAAGGCCAGCTAGAGAAAAATTTCAGAACTATCACAAAATAACGTACTTACCTTTTGGCAGAGTGAGACTCTCCCCTGAAACCAACTCACATCGAGTGGGGACAGCTTTTGCTGCCACTTAGCATGAGCAAATGAGGAGCAAATAAGGACACTTTGGTGGGCTCCCGGATGGGCAGCTCTTCCTGCTTGGTATGGGAAGCTGTAAAAGTTTCAAAAGCTTTGGAAAAGATGCATGAGTATATATTCCTCAGTATTAAAGGAACCAATCAAATTGTTCAATAGAGGTAGAAGACAGTATATCCTATGGTCAAAAAATAATTTTAGATATAAAGAAGAACACACAGTGTAGGAGAGTTAAAATTCTCTTTTCTTCCTGGTGAAATTTTTTCAGTGAAAAGGAGTTACAGCCACATTTCTAGGTAATCATCAAAAATACCACAGTCTCTTTCTTGATCATTGTTATGGATTGAATTGTGTCCCCCCAAAATATGTGTAAACTTGGCTAGGCCATGATTCCTGGTATTACATGGTTGTCACCATTTTGTAACCTGATGGGATTATCCTACGTGTTATAAATCCTAACCTCTATGATGTAATGTTAAGAAGCAGGATTAGAGGCAGTTATGTTAATAAGGTAGGACTCAATCTACAGAACTACATCCTTGTATCTTGAGTCAATCTCTTTTGCAATATAAAAGAGAAATGAGCAGACAGGAAAGGGGTCTCATGCCACCAAGGAAGAAGTGCCGGGAGTGAAGCCTGTCCTATGAACCCCAGAGTCCCTGCTCTGAGAAGCTCCCAGACCAGGGGACGATTGATGACAAGGACCTTCCCCCAGAACCAGCAAAGAAAGAAAGCCTTCCCCTAGAGCTGGTGCCCTGAATTTGGACTTCTAGCCTCCTAAAATGTGAGAGAATTCTGTTTGTTAAAGCCATCCACTTGTGGTATTTCTGTTATGGCACCATTAGATAACTAAGACAATCATCAATCCTACTTCTTAGAGAGATGAGTAGAGAGGCTTATAAAAAATGGAAGAACAATATATTCAAGCAATATTTAAGGTAGTAATGGTACAAATTCTGCTTAGTTGATACAGAAGTCCATTTTCTGAATTTTACCTGCGGGTCCTGTTATGATATAGAATCTTCATTTCGAAGGCTTTGGCCCTCTGAGCAATCTTATAGCCAATGGAGCCCATGCCAATGATTCCCAGGGTGGCCCCTGTCACTTCTTGACCCATCCAATTTATAAAAAAGTTCTTTGTATCTGGAGAAATAGTCAACTGATGACCTGAAATGTACAAGTACAGAGTGAGCAATGGAAATGGCACCAACAAAAACTCCCATAATCTTCACCTGGATCAGTTAGAGAAGGCCGGCTTGGACCACAGACCCTAATGCATTTCTACATAGCAGTCAACATGTTTCTGCAAGACATGAATAATAGGAATAAATGATAGTTTCCTCATAATGAGACCAGAGCCTCATGGTAGAATGTTTTAAAATAACTTCTTTCACATTAAGGAAGGCTTTCTGGTTGAAAGAGTTGTTGTTGTTATGTGTGTATGTTAACCAGTAGCCAGAAATAGAACCTGGTTCTTGCTTCATCTCTCAAAATTCTTCACATCAAGTCTCCATTTGGGGAGGATGGGAGAAGTTTTGAATTGCTATGTTATCTTTCCCAGGCCCACTCCCAGAGATGTTGTGTATGAATAGGTGCAATTCCACCTACTCATTTGTAGGTCATGATCCCAGGGTATTAAGCCTGACCTGCTAATGAATGACCTCCAAGGTATTTCCATACTGGTTCTGAAATTCCTTCACACACATACATATACATACATACATTTTTCTATCTGGTATGTAAGTGAGTGAAATTTGGGAATGGGTTGGGAAACAACCGTGAGCAAATAGAGATTGTTAGAATATATTTGCTTGGGGTTGTGAGCCTTGGATACTAATGCAGGCTGTAAACTACCAAGAGAGGCTCAAATTCCCAAGTGAAACAAAGTCACAGATATGCTATGGAGAAATCAGGACAACCAGAAAAATTTGTACTTTGAAGATACCTATTTAAAACCAAAACCAAACCCAGCGCTGTCGAGTCGATTCTGACTCATAGCGACCCTATAGGACAGAGTAGAACTGCCCCATAGAGTTTCCAAGGAGCTCCTGGTGGATTCGAACTGCTGACCCTTTGGTTAGCAGCCGTAGCACTTAACCACTGAGCCACCAGGGTTTCCGACACCTATTTATGTACTTCTGAATTATCTTAACAGGTATGTTAGTAAATATTCATCGGTAAATTTCTTTGGAAAACCAACAGCTTAAATGGGCATTTTACCTTCTACCAGTCTCCGGGCTGAAGCCAGCAATAAGGCCATTCCCATATCTGCTGTGGGGTTTGAGACAGCCTGTGGTGTGTTAGCCACCTTCACACCAAAGCTAGCAATGAGCTTCAGGTCTAGGTGATCTAAGCCTACTCCTCCATTGGCAATAATCTTCAAGGAGGGCAAGCTTTCTAGGAGCTCCTTGTCAATAACTGGCCAGCCTGCCCATATGTAGACAGCTTGGATCTTTTGACTGAATTGTGTTTTATTTTTCAAAAATTCCTGCATGGTAATGAGATTAAAGTGTTTCTGCAGATCTCTGACATGGTCTTCACATATACCACGTGGCCCTTCAAATCCAGATACCAAAACTCCAGGTAGTTCTTGATCTCCCATGACCTGCAAAAAGACAGAACATGATTTCTGCAAAGAGTCTTTAAGAGAACAGCCCACATGACCTTCTCCTACTCCTCAGATTTTCTAAATTAAAAGACTGCAATTAATTTTACTTCCTGGATAAATTCCTGTAAAACCTGAAACGCAAGAGACCCAGAGCTCTGACTCTACCAAGTCCTTTTCTATCTCTCTCACTTACATCTATTTTTATTTCTACCCTTTCGCTGCTTGTGCATGACCCCAGTGACTTGGACGCTGGTATTCATGTCTTTCTGTAATCTCCCCCAGAGAGTGGGATGAGTTGTTTGACTAGCTTCTAATGAATAGAATGTGGCAGAAGGACTGGGAAATCATTCTGAGATTCAGTCATTAAAAGGCTGGCTTCTTTCTTGGTTGCTCCCTCTCAGATCATCTGCTCTGGGGGCAGCCAGCTGCCATGCCCGGGAGGCAGCTCTGTGCAAAGGCCCGTGCGTGAGCTAGGAGGTGGATCCTCTCCCACTGGAGTCTTGAGGGGACTACGGCCCTGGCTGAAGCCCTGATTGCTGCTTTTTGAGAGACCCAGAGCCTGAAGAAAGCCTAAACCACTCTCAGATTCCTGGCCCACATAAATTGAAATAATAAACATCTGTTGTTTCAGGCCACTAAGTTTTAAGGTAATTTGTTATGTTTGCAGGAATGGTGCATACGTTATTCACTGACCATACTGTGAAGCTAAAAAGTATTTGTAGTTGTTTGTCAAATGAATTAAATACAGTTTTATGCTCCTTGTCCCTAATTAAAAATGAGATATTTTTAGCATTGTATATCTTTCCTCTAAAAGGAAAACCTGTTGCTTTTCAGGTGTTGAGGCTAGTGAATGCATTTTATCTTTGGGAATAGCAAAGCTAAAAAATTTTTTTTTCATTGTCCAAAGGTCAGAGCATAATTGGTAAAAAAAAAAAAAACCAAAAACATAATTACTCTTCAGACTTTGAGTAAAAGATTAAGATAGTGTTATTTGAGGTGTAAATGTTTTCGTTTATTTTCACAGAGAGGAGGGTTGATTCCTGACCTCTTTTAACTATTAATTGGGTTAAAAGCAATCATCATCATAATAACACAATATTATTGTTAGTGTTGTATACGGAGAGGAGCCAAGATTCTCCCTTGATTCAAGGTTGCTCCAAAGCTAAGAGAGAGTGAGATTCCCAGTCAGGGGAAAGGGGAGTTTCAGCAATCAAGAGCACAGGTAGATTCAAGGAGCTTACTCCTTTTTCAGTCCCTTTCTCTTGCTTTCTGATTCCTTTCAACAAGTAACCAGACTGTGATCCACCTCCAGTCACAGTCCAGGACCCTAAAACAGAAAGTTAGTTCCACTATCAACATCATCGGCCTTGAGAATAATTATTCAGCACTATGTACTCTGATGCCCCATGCTCACAGGGGAGTGTGCAGACTTTGGAATCACTGTGTCTGCTGCTTATCAACAGTCTGACTCTCGACAGTTATGTAACCTTTCTGCGGGTATCTCCTCAGTAACAACGGAGTAGTAATAACCAAAAACCCACTGCTATCGAGTTGGATCCCAACAGGTAGTGCTTAATAGTGACTGGCATGGGGCTGGCACACTAGCCTTGCACTTCGTTCTCTTCCCCTAACTCCTGCATAAATAGAGCTAAACAGGCAAGAAGCATGGTCTCTGTAGGTGCCCTGTGCTAGACAATAGGAATGTGAATCGACAGGTAGAGAACATTCTGACAAAGAAGGGACCCAGTACCAAATAGGTGCATTGTTAAGCACCTGAATTTTGTACAATTCAAAGGATAAACCATGTGTAAAATTTGGAAGAATCAAAATTTTATAGCTGTTTTCAACGAACAGAATAATAGTTAAGACATTTACATCTTCTGGTTGCTACGTGCATTCTCCTTATGCTGTTCAACTTGAGCTGCTGTCAATTCAAAATGAGTTATTTTTCTTCTACTTGTAAAATTATTGCTTAAAGTAAAAAAAGGAGAGAGAATATTACCTTTGTTGAAATTGTCTTCAACAGACTCCAGGCTCTAAATTCAGGTTTTTCTTCTACTCCAACGTTGTAAAATTGAGATCCAGAAAGAAAAACAAGCAGAATGAACTTCCAACTGCTTCTTTAAATGGAAATTAAGACTGATGTTTACCCAGAATTCTGGGCAGAGATTTTCTAGTTACAGTGCCTGTGGGAGGGGGGAGGTCCCAGAGGGGAGGAGCCTGATCCAGTCATTCCTGAACAACCAGGTGCTTTGTTGGGAGGAGACTCTAGGAACCAGAGGAGGAGCTTCTTCCTATTAGGAATCACCTAAACCACCTGTACCAGGCAGGGAGGTGGAGCATCTGTAATACAAGGACAGACAAAACTAATTTAATTCAAAGGAGAGGAGGAAGAGGCCAGGTGAGGGGGAGGGGGAAGCAAAGAACAAACTTTAATTTAAAAATTAAAAGCAAGAAATATAAAAACCAAATGCAACCAATAGAAATATTTTTTAGGTTTTGGAACAGAGAGAAATAGGGACAAGGAGGATGGGAAGGAAAGGAAAGCAGGGTTTGGGACTGATTCGGTCTGGTTCCACCACCTGCTGAGAATTTACATTTCCAACCCAGATATGCTGAATCTACAGTTTAACAAGATCCCCCAAATGAATCTCATGTACACGGTCCCATGTATACAGGTGATTCTTGTGTATATACAAGAACGTGTCCTTGGGGGCTGTGCTATTCTGTCCTATAGAGTCACTATGAGTCGGAATTGACTCCAGGGCAATGGGTTTGGATGGGTGGAGGATGGCGAGATTTTAAAAAGATAGACAATTACGAGTGTTGGCAAGGATATAGAGAAATTAAAAAAAAAAAATCCCCGTTGCCGACAAGTCAATTCCGACTTATAGTGACCCTACAGGACAGAGTAGAGCTGACCCATAGAGTTTCCAAGGAGCACCTGGTGGATTCAAACTGCCAACCTTTTGGTTAGCAGCTGTAGTACTTGACCACTATGCCACCAAGGTTTCCATAGAGAAATTAGAACTCTTATATCCCATACCCACTGCTGTCAAGTCGATTCCAATATATATTGCTGGCAGAATTGTAAAATGGTACAGCCACTGTGGAAAACAGTATGCTAGTTCCTCAAAAAGTAAAACGCACAGTTACCATAAACCAAACCAAACCCGTTGCCATCGAGTAATATTCTGACTCAAAGCGACCCCATAGGACAGAGTAGAACTGCTCCATAGGGTTTCCAAGGAGTGGCTGGTGGATTTGAACTGTTGACCTTTTGATTACCAGCTGAGCTGTTAACCACTTTGCCACCAGGGCTCACAGAGTTACCACATGACTTAGCAATTCCACTCCTAGATGTATCTACCCAAGATAATTGAAAATATGTGTGCATATGAAAACTTGTACACAAATATTCATGGCAGTATTATTCATTATAGCCAAAAAGTAGAAACAATCTAAATGTTCATCAGCTGGTGAACAGATAAATAAAATGTGGTATATACATAAAATGGAATATTATGTGCCATAAAATGGAATGAAATACTAATACACACTATGCCGTGGGTGAAGCTTGAAATCATCATGCTAAGTGAAAGTAGTCACAAAGGACCACATATTGTGTGATTCCATGTATATGACATATCCAGAATAGGCAAATCCATAAATACAAAAATTAGTGGTGGCCTAGGACTTGGTGGGTTGGGGAGAAATGGGAAGAGACAGTTAATGGACAGCAAATTTATTTTTGGGGTGGTGGAAATGCTCTAAAATTGACCGTGGTGATGTTTGCACAACTCTGTAAATACACTTAAAAACCATTAAATCATACCCGTTGAATTATACTCTATGGATTCTCTCTACCAAGTGTAATTGTAATATTTAACTTGTCAGTCAATAATATCATTTTATAATGTCATATTCTTCTCATTTCATTCTTCTGGCCAGTGGTTTCCTCACTTTGTGATATTACAACACATCAGCAGACAAATTTTGAGCAAGCAGTCCAATATATGTATAATTATTTATTTTTAAATTTAAATACATACACAAACTACTAACACATGTGCACATAAAACACAAAAATATTAATAACGAAGAAAAGATGAAAATAGCATTTTAAGTAGATTTATGTATTAGTCATACACAAATATTTCAGCTGTCATTAAAAATATTCATATATTTTTTGAAAACAACAAAATTGATTATAATGCATCATTCTTTTGACGAATTCTGGTTTAGCACTGTGATACAGCTATTGGAAGGTCTGGTTCTATGGTGGATCCACTGTGACCCTTGGCTGTCAGCGCCGTCACAGGTTTAACAATTGTCTCCCACTGATACGGAGAGTGAAACAGAACAAGTCCTCCATTAGCTCAGCAGTATTCATAATTCAATAAGATTCACCAAGATTTTTGTTGAAAAACAGCTGGGAAACTTCAGTCTTCTCCGGTATTATTTGCGCCAGTGAATTGGAAATGACAACGAAGTGCAATAAAACCCTGATTTTTCTCATAATGACCACCTTGATGCTTTTTAAACATACCATACTCTAAATACCTACTTGAGGATTCTACTGCCGAGCGGGCGGCGTTCCCCTGACAGAGGTATGACAGCGCCGCCGCAGACGCGCGCACGCACGTGACGCACGCACGCACGCATTACGTCGATGAGCGACCGCGTTAGGAGATATTAGAAGGGCCGCGGGGCCTGGCGCTGAATTAGGCGTCCTGCCGGGGAGAGCGTAGGGCGGACAGGAGGTGCGTGCGAGCCCGGGGGGCGGGCACGGGCGGTGTGGAGGCCGGGGGATCGGGGGCAGGTTCCGGGTGGCGGCCGTGGGGGACATGGGCGGGAGGCCGGGAAGAGGGGGCGCGTTCGGGATGGTGGGCCCTCCGCACCCCGGGGTCCCCATTAGCGGGGCGGTCTGGGCACAGGGCGGTGGAGGCCGCGTTCCTGGCGCCAGGTCCATTGTGGCGGCCGGGGCTCTGCTGATTGGGGAGCTACCACAGCTGAGGGTCGGATTCTGTGTCAGCCACTCCATCGAGAAGGTGGTTGCAGCTTCCTGATGAAATCAAAATGATTTGTCCTGTCGTCAGGCGACAATGAAGACTCATGCCTACGGCTCTCTGTAGCAGATATCGGTCACGTTTTCAAGATGTCGTACATGCTTCCACATCTACACAACGGCTGGCAGGTGGACCAGGCCATCCTTTCCGAGGAGGACCGAGTTGTCGTCATTAGGTTTGGACATGATTGGGATCCTACCTGTATGAAAATGGATGAAGTTCTATATAGCATAGCTGAAAAGGTAAATTTTCTTCATATGGGTTGCAATAATCAGTTTAATAATTTCATTGTGCTTGAATTCCTTTTGCTTTGCCAGTTGGCAGTAAAATCTAAAAGTGAGGTTCAAAACTGCATTTTATACTCTGTTCTGTGTAAAGACATTTTCCACATAAAGAAAGGATTAACGTACAGACTGGTTCTTACTTTGTGATTGAGGATGGGCTCCCTGAAATTGTACAGAGTTCAGGTCTTTTTTTGGGAGACGTATCCGTAGTTTTCTTAAAATGTAAAGCGGTTCATGAGCCCCTCCATAAATAAGTAATTTCTGTTAACGTTGTTTTTCAAAATTCACATCTGCGTTGCAGTGAGAAAGCAGATTTGCAGACTTTGGCAAGAGCACTGGAACTTTAGCTGAGTTAGAAAAGTTGGTCTTTTTTGGAACCTTGTTTGTTTTATTTATAAAACAGAATATCGATGTAGTAAACCCTGTTCTTGGTGGTTTTTTTTTTTTTCTTTACCCAACCATGCTCTTTATAAGTCACTTGACAGAGTTTTGAGTGAGTCAAATTCATGTCACATTAGGAGAAAAGTAGAATTGTGGTTTGTTAGAACTAATTTTCCGAATTTTTAACATTAGCGCACTGGGTAACCTGTGGCATTTGTTTGCTGAGGATAAAAGTGCAGTTATAGGACCCTATTACATAACCAGAGGCTTAATTCTTTTTCTGTAATTTCCTGATGGATGACTTTGATTCTTGCGGTTGTAGCAATAGGGCAAAAGACAAAAATATGAAGATATTAATAAAATATTAGTACTCTATAAATAATTTGAGAGGCCATTCATTTGAATCGAGAGTAGAAGTAATAGAAACATTGGAACAATCTTTTCTTTCTTGCTAATATAGGCTGAGTTAAAATAACCTCCTTTGAGTAAATAGTAGTATGTATGTAATATCAGGAAAAGGAGAGATGATTGTTAATTTTTACTATCCCCTATGTTTTTATGTAGTATGAAGGGCAGCGTGAGGTTATGGTGGTTGCTTTATGAACTTCTGGGACTATTCTTATGTTTTACTAGTGCTTATTAAAATGCTTCTCAGAGATTCCGATTCCATAGGTCTGGGGTGGGATCCAAGAAATTGTTTTTAAAGAAGTTCCCCAGGGAATTCTGAGTGGCTAGACCATAGGCCTCACTTTCAGAAACACTTCAGTTGAGGTGAGATTGAGAGTAGTGAGGGCTTTGACTATCAGCCATTTTCTAGTCTCATCCTCTTGGACAGCAGGATAACGAGGAGCTTAGTAGACACTTGGAGAATTCAGGCGAACAGTAGTTTCTCTCACCCGCTGGGAACCCTCCCAACCACCTGACCTCCTCTAACCGCACAAGCAGGGCAGAGAATTGTTATCAGCATCAAGAACCCAAGGCTGATTCCTGTGAGGCGGAGGGCAGACGTACCTCCTGTCCAACCTTTTTACCAATTTTGACGCTAACTGTCCCTCCCATGGAACTCTCTGCTTCTCTGCTGGGTTCGATAATTCATTGCAGTGGCCACACAGGACTCACAGACAATACTCATGATTCTGAGGTTTATTAGGGAAGTACCAGGTTACAATTCAGGATTAGAAATGACTCAGGATACACTTCTTAGGTCAGGATAGTTTCTCAGCCCTGCTGGTAGGCAGCCTTCTATCTGGCCCTTGGCCTGGCCTCTGTCCTGCTTAGGCAAGTGTTTCAAAGCTCTTTACCTCTGCCAGTACGTACCTGGAGGCACCCCACTCTGCCAGCAAGCCTCCTGCCTGAAGGTGCTCCGCTTTTTCAATCTGTGGGCCAGGAATCTCATCACGCCGTTTTCTGGTTCTGCTGTCTCTGCTTGCCATAGTTCCTCTGCCGCTGCTTCTCGCCATCTCTTGCTGTCTCTGGTATTATAGCGTGCTCTCTCTCTCCTGGGTCCAGGAGGTTGCCAGCACATGGATCTCTGATCGAAAGGACGTGCCCCTCTCCTAACTTTTCTTTTTGGTGGTAGTGTGGTCCCTCTTTCCACCTCTGGGATATGGCTCGTTTTAAACTTAGCAGGATGGCAAAACTTACCAATCCCCTCATTAGGGTTCTGTGTACTTTATTTGCATGGTCCCACCCCCACGAGCGTGCCATGTGTCTTATTTGCATTATTAGCAATCCCCCTTGGTGGGCCACAAGCACCTTATTTGCATAGTCCCACCCAATCATTTGGTGAATGTTAAAAGACCTTGGTGATCCATTGTACAGGGTCAGAGGTAATGAGTGAGATGGTGGCAGGGAACCATTTAAACATTGCTTAATCTGGGATGGGTATGGGCAAATACATTGTAATTCAGTGAAAAATTGACTAAAAGCAATTTTTGGATCAGCAAATCATTGCTGTATTGACTGAAATCATTTGAGATATGTATTCTGGAACTTTTCACTGTTCTACCTTGCAGGTGGTGGCATAAACATCGAGTGATGCCCAGATCCCCCTGCCATCAGTGCGAGGCTAGGATGGCTAGAGATGAGGGTCGTGGCTCTCCAGATCTAAGCAGAGCTCAGCAAGATGCTGTTAGCTAGGAAACAGACTTTATGTGTATTAATGTAAGTTTTAGGGACTTTTACCAGGCTTGTTCTTTGCTTCTCTAATTCCTTTACGTCATTCTTTAGCCTGAATCAGTGTATTCCTAGTGGACACACTTTATGTGATGTTGAACCTAATGAAAAGGACGGTTTGATTCGGCTCACTTACAGCAATTTTCTCTGGTCTTTTAAATTACTTTTTTGCTTGTCCAAAATTTGGATTTATTTTTAATTGGTTTTTGCCGTTATAGTTATTCAAATTGCAAACTTGAAATACACTCAAGAACTATTAATGTTTTATTTTCTCTTTAGTGTAAGGGCAGAATATGAATTTATAGTTCTAGAAGCCCTTTATGGGGAAGCTCAATGGGAATTTTTGAAATTTAAGGTTATAGTATAAAGAACAATATAACTCTCTATTTAAAAATCTCCCTCTGCAGAAATGGCATATAGTGGGGGATCGCCCTCATCATGTAACGAGTCCTGTTTGGATATCACAGCTGTTCTAAAGTGAGTAAAAGTTCCAAATGTTGAGGCTGGACTTGATGATGCTATTTCTCCTACATGTGGTGTATTGACTTGCTGTTTATACAAGGCCCACCCCCATGTCATACCAGATTAGTTTTGAGCTGTATATGGAATAAAGGAAGTTAATCTGAAGACATAGGAGGGTTGTTAAAAGACTTTACAGATGTTTGGGGGCTTGCTGTTAATAATTATGGACAAGTTATTTGGTAGAATGATAAAAAATAAATTGTTGAGCAGCTAGTATTACACACAGCTTTGAAGAGAGACTATTTAATGTACGTTTGAGCATTCTTTCCTTTTTGAAGGGACATAGTTTGTAATAAGCAATGTTTCAGGGTTCACTGTTACCTAAATCCCATGATAAATAAGAATAAATGGGACATTTAATTTTCGTAAGTTAAAAAGTCCATACAAACCTGGGGTCCCTGTGCCCAGAAGCTTCTAGTCTGGGGAAACATTGATGAGAAGGCCGACAGAGAGAATAATTTGCCCTGGAGCTGAGGCCCTGATTTAGACTTTTAGCCTACTTTACCGTGAAGAAATAAATTTCTCTTTGTTAAAGCTAAAAAAAAAAAAAAAAAGTCCATACAAGTGAATATAAAAACATGTAAAATCTTAGTGATCTCGTTGACTCACGATCATACATTCTAATAAAAATATATATAAGGCAAATATGTGTAGAGCTTTTTGAGACTGATATTATGGGATTAGTCTGAAGCATTACATTAAGAATTACAGAGAATCAGTTATCAGTTGAAGTTGATGTCCAGATAAAGAGTCTCATTGGGAACAAATAGTGTGCATATTTTTTGGCTTTGCCATGGATTTGCACCTCTGGGTGTAAGTAGCCTTGTAGTTAGATAGAGACTCGAGTTAGGCTCTGCCACTAGCTGTCTAATCTTAAATAAGTTGCCTCTGTGACTCATTTTACTTATCTATAAAAAGGAATAATAGTACCTAACTCAGGGTTGTCGTGAGGATTCAGTGAGTTAATATAAAGCTTCCAAAACGGTTCCTTGTCACATTGCAGTATATTCAGTAACTGTTAGCCACTACTATTATCATTACCAGTACCAGTTGCTGTCAGGTTGACTCTTGACTTATGGGGCCCCCATGTATGTCAGAGTAGAACTGTGCTCTGTAGGGTTTTCAAAGGCTGATTTTTCAGAAGTAGACTGCCAGGCCTCTCTTCCAAGGCTCCTCTGGGTGGATTCCAATCTCCAAACTTTTGGTTAGCAGCCCAGCATTTAACAGTTTGCACCAATCAAGGACTCCATTATTATCGTTACCTCTCTCAAATTACAAAATTTACAAGAGTTATTGTGAGTAGTGTTAATTAGGGCAAGTATTGTTATGTGCCATTAAGTTGGTTCTAACTCATAGTGACCCTGTGTTCAAGAGAATGAAACTGGCTGGTCCTGCACCATCTCAAAATCGTTGCTATGCTTAAGCCTATTGTTGCAGCCACTCTGTCAGTCCATCTCATTGAGGGTCTTCCTCTTTTTTGCTGACCCTCTACTCTACTAAACAGGCTATCCTTCTCCAGGAACTGGTCCCTACAGATAACATGTACAAAGTATGTAAGACAAAGTCTCACCATTCTTCTAAGGAGCATTCTGGCTGTACTTTTTCTAAAACAGGTTTGTTCATTCTTCTGGCAGTCCGTGGTATATTCTTCTCCAACACCGTAATTCATAGGTGTCAGTTCCTCTTCCATCTTATTTACTGTCCAGATGCCACTCACCAAAGCGGGATGCAGAACATTTTCTTAATAAACTTTGTTATGCCGATTGGCCTAGATGTCCCCTGAAACCATGGTCCCCAGGCCCCAGCACCTGCTACTCTGTCCCTGGAAGTGTTTGGTTGTGTAACTTCTTAGCTTTTGGTTTAGTCCAGTTGTGCCTACTTCCCTTGTCTTGTGTGTTGTCCTTGCCTTCACCTAAGATGATTTTTTTTTTTAAGTTTTCATTATTATTGGCTTATATTATCAGTATCTTTATAAATTTGATCTTTGAACATCTGGGTATGATAACATCTGCAAATTACATGCTGCAACACTGTGTGTACAACAAATTACTAATGAGAAGATGTGGAAAAAAAAACGGTCGTAACTGTGGTTATTTGTAACTTGGATACATTGTAAGTCAGGGAGTACCTATAAAGTTATCACTCAGTTTTATAATGGCTTTGAGATGAATTATCTAAAAGTGTAAAAATACAAAAATACAGAGTGGAATTGACTGTCCAGAACTTTTTTTTTTTTTTTTAAGAAATTTTATGTGGATTGTTAGCTAGTTGAGGAGTTCTACACAAAAGGATGACATGGTCAGTTGGCATCATGTGCGGGCCTTCAGATTTGTGTTATTGTTTTGTGTGTTTTATCTCAAATCAGATTTAGTGGAATGCAGGACTGTTGGATTTAATCACTGACTTGCCTGAAGAAAAAGAAAGCATGCGTCTAAAATGTGTAGGTGGCACGACTGCCAAGGATATTTAATAGATGATCAAAAGAGCATATGTAAAGACAACTCTATAGGTTGAAATTATAGAATGCAAAGAGTGAAAAACTTATACATGTTACTGGGTTTAAAAAAAACAAAACTATACTATTTAACAACCAGTTAAGATTACTGCAAATACAGTAGGCAAAAAGTTATTTTAGATATAATAAAAACCAAAAAACAAAAAAAACAAACCCAAACCCAGTGCCGTTGAGTCGATTCTGACTCATAACAACCCTATAGAACAGAGTAGAACTGCCCTATAGAGTTTCCAAGGAGCGCCTGGTGGATTCGAACTGCCGACCCTTTGGTTAGCAGCTGTAGCACTTAACCACTACGCCACCAGGGTTTCCTTTGGGTATAATAGGCTTATGCAAATAAATAAATTTAAAACACCATTTAAAAAGATAAGATTCCATAGGTAAATGGGCAAAGAACTTGAAAGAGAAAATTCAGATGGCTCAGTAAACTTCAAAGAAACACACATTAAAACAGTATACTGTACTATCACTTTTTAGATGTATCAATGTATTTTATGGTTGTGTTACTGAACCTGGAAAGGCGGGTCCTTGTCCAGTGCGCCCAGACTTGCCAGTTGTCTGGACACCAGTCTTTGAGAAAGAGAAAGTAACTTTACTACAATGCACAGAGTGAGGAGCCTGGAGGAAGTTCCTTGAGCTATGGGTAGGCAGGGCTTATATGTGATTTGGGTAGCAAGATGGCGGCTGCACAGGTGTTCTGGGGAGGAAAAACTCTAGAAGGCGGCCAGGAAACAGAAGGTGACATGGTTCTTGTCTGACCTCTTGCTTTGAAACAGAGTCTGGGTGATGATTTTCCTTTTGATTCGTTCCTCCTGTTGCTGCCTCCTCTGTTGAGGTCAATCAGTGGTCACAGCTGGCCCTTTTGTGGGTTGGGCCAAATCTGATTTGGGCTAGTTTAAGGACTAATAGAAATTTACTGGCATTAGTGCAGTCAGGTTGCAGTTGGGATGTGGTAAAAGTAAATAGGATGTTCAGGTAGGAGTAGAATTGATATAATCCTTTTGGAAAGCAGTTCGGCGTGGTATTAAGGCCTTGAAAATACTCATATTTTATGACAGTAATTTTCCTGATAGCACCTCTTCAGCAGGGAAAAAGAAAACTTTGGTATGCAAATTTTACGCTCAATGAGAATTTTGCAGTAGTTTATAGTAAAATTGGAAACAACCAAAATGTTTTATGACCAGAAAATATGGCAGTACAAATAACCTCCATTCACTGAGCACTAGTTGCCAGTCATGATGCTGGGAAGTGAATCTGATACATGTTTAGTTCTTGGGGCAACTCCCTGAGGCATTTGATGTCAGTTAATTTGTCCAAGCCAGGAAATGGCAGAACTGGGATTTAAACTGAGAGTGCCCACTGGATGGAATATTATTTGAGCATTAAAAATGATTCTCTAAGAGCTTTGTGTCAAAACATTCAGAAAACGTTTGTTATATTGTTAGCTGGACAAAAAGCAGAATGTATATGATTTTCCCATGAGTGTGCATGTGAGTCTGGGGAAAGGAAAGCATTTACTTTTCCCTTTTAAACACTCGTATACAACTAATGTTGTTTGAATGTCATTTTTTTTTTTAAGACTTCATTCTTTAGAGCAATTATAAGTTTACAGAAAAATTGAGCAAGAAAGTACAATGTTCCCATATTACCTGGCCCTGTCCCCTCCCTCCAGCTCACAGTTCTCTTTATTAACATCTTGCAGTCGTGTGGTCCCTAGTTTCGGGTTCATTCTTTGTTGTACAGCCCTATGGTTTTGACAAATATACAGTATCATGTGTTCTCCATTACGGTATCATGCAGAACAGTTTCCCTGCCCTAAAAATGCCTTGGGCTCCACCTGTTCATCTCTATTCCCTTCCCTGAACCCCTGGTAACCACTGATCTTTTTACTGTCTCTGTAGTTTGCCTTTTCTGGAATGTCATGTTTTTGAAATCATGCAGTGTAATTCATACAGATACAGATTCAGACTGGCTTCTTTTCGCCTAACAATATGCATGTAAGATTCTGTATGGTTTTGTGTGTGTGTAGCTTGGTAGCTCATTCTTTTTTTATCGTTGAATAATACTCCACTGTGTGTATGTGTGTTCATTCATGTATTGAAGGACATCTTGGTTGCTTTCAGTGTTTGATAATTATGAATAAAGCTGCTGTAAATATTCTCGTGCATACTTTTGTGTGGCTATAAGTTTCCAACTCATTTTGGTAAATACCTAGGTGTGTAATTGCTGGAACATATGGTAAGCCTATGTTTTAGCTTTGTAAGAAACTGCCAAACTGTCTTCAAAATAACTGCCATTTTGCATTCCCTCCAGCCATGAATGAGAGTTTCTGTTGTTCAGCAGCCTTACCAGCATTTGGTGTGGTCAGTGTTTTGGGTTTTAGCCATTCTAATGGGTGTGTATTGGAATCTCATTGTTTTAATTTGCAATTCCCTGAAGACAGATGATGTTGAGCATCTTTGTATATGCTGTTTGCCTGCTGTATATCTTCTTTGATGAGGAGTCTGTTCAGATCTTTTGTCCATTTTTTATTTGGGCTGTTTGTTTTCTTATTGCTGAGTTTTCAGAATTTTTTGCATATTTTAGATATAAAATCTAAAACTGAAGATCACCAAACCCAAGGTTACCTAAGTATTCTCTCCTTTATTATCTTTTAGAAATTTTATAGTTTTGCATTTCACTTTTAGATGTGATTCTTTTTGAGTTGATTTTTGCGAAAGACATAAGGCCTGTGTCTAAATTTTATTTTTTTGCGTGCGGGCGTCCATCGTTTACACCATTTGTTGAAAATACTAGCATTTCTCTTTTGAATTGTCTTTGCCCTTTGGTCAAAGATCAGGTGACTGTATTTGTGTGGGTATACTTCTAGGCTCTCTATTCTGTTTTCTGACCTATTTGTGCATTTTTTTTTGCCAGTACCATACTGTCTTGATCATTGTAGCTTTATAGTAAGGCTTGAAGTCAGATGGTGTCAGTCTTCCAACTATGTTGTTCTTCAGTATTGTGTTGGCTATTCTCTGTCTTTTGCTTTTCCATACATATAAACTTTAGGATCAACTTGTTGATGTCTACAAAATAACTTCCTGGAATTTTGGTTTGGATTGTGTTGAATGTATATATCAAATTCCATCAACAGGGAATAGCTCTCCATTTATTTAGGTCTTCTTTGATTTCTTTCATCAGAGTTTTGTAGTTTTCTCATATAGATTTTGTATATGTTTCATTAGATTTATACCTTTTTTGGTGTGTTTCTCATTTCAGATTCCAGTGGGGCATTGCTGGTATATAGAATAGCAATTGTCTTTTGTATGTTAGCCTTGTGTCTTGCAACCTTGCTATAATCACTTATTAGTTCCAGGAATTTTTTTGTTTCTTCTTTGGGATTTTCTGCATGGGCAGTCATATTATCATCTGCTAACAGAGACAGTTTTATCTCTTTCTTCCCAATCTGTGTATCTATGAACTCCTTTTTTTGTTTTACTTCATTGCATAGGATTTCTTGTCATATGTTTTTAAGTTATATAATTTGTTTAAAATAAAAAATACTGGGCTGGATAAAAGCAATGATTTTTCCAACCCATTTCTATATTTCCAAAATGAACATCTTTAAAATGGAGAAAAGATAGTAGACACCTAGCTTAATCAGAACTCATTAATAGATGGGAAACGTTCAAGAGAAATAGTTCTGCAATATCCCGTACTTCAGACCATGAGGAAAGTATTATGACAAATGCAACCTATCTTTTGAGAAGCTTTGGCAAACTGCAGCCCTTCCAGAGGAGAGAACTGGGGAAGGGCTCAAAGAGAGTCAGTGGAGTTAAAGTCATAGGAAGGCAGGTTTAGTGCAATATTAGCACTTTCTCACAAAACTGCCCCAAACTGGAATAAATAACATTTAAGGTAGTGATCCCCCCTCATTACTGGCAATATTTGAGCAGTAGCTTGATAACCTCCTATCAGGATATTGCCGTTAAGTCAGACATTGAACTAGATGATCCCTTGAGGCAGGTCTGATTGAACTCAAGATTATGTAATTAAGTCCATACTGTCCAAAACCATTTTTTAATGACAATGATATGTTTTTTGAGTTTTGAACTTTGTCATTCACTAAATATTTTCCTATTGCCTTGTGTATGTTGAGTCCTGTGGCTCTGAGGACATGTCAGAAAAGTAGACACTAATCCTCCCTTTGTGAGGCTTCAAATTAATTTGAAGCGCCATATGTAATTTTTATAGAACAGAAAGAAATTAAGTAATGTGATGTCACTTGATTGTGGTTGATTTTGCCTCTGGATGAGCTGCAGGTTTTCTACTTATTGACGAGAAAGGGAATTAAGGCCTTTTTTAAAGTCTCACTGTATAAACCAGCACTTGCAATGTGAAAATGATATGAAACCATTGAGTTGGAATAGTTGAATGACCTCATTTACAATGTACATGAGATATATTTTGGTTACTTTTAAGTGGATGTTGCTTTTGATGACAGTTTCTACCTTAGCTTGGGAGATGTGAAGGCTGGATGAGTCAGTCCCTACATAATTCACATTGCATCTGAAAAGCATTTGGGGCTTTCATTGGATTGGCAGTTATGCTTGAGGAGGCAGAATTTTTTTTCTTGTGTTTGGTTACCCTAGAATGTTGTTGTCTTTCATTTTTTATTATAATATGTTAGAGTTTTCTATTAGCCATTTGTTGCATTTATGTATAAAGAAAGTGTCTTTGCTTAGTGAAATTCGGATGTAGGCAGAACCTTAAACACTGACAGGAAATCCTGGAAAGTTCTGTGTGGGAGCACTTGGCTCCTTTTACCCACTCCTACCACTGTCTGAAGGCCTTGGTGACCTCATTGCCTAGCTCAAGTTCCTTTAGCTTACCTCTTCTTTCCACCCCACAGGCATTGTCTGTTATTCATCAAGAAAATGGGTGGGGGATGCTGGGAGACACCACCCCCACCCTTCTGGACCTCAGCTCTTGAGTCCTCCAGCGTCTTTCTTCTCTCTTTTCATGGCCACACCTCCTGGAAGAGTTGTCCGTACTTAATGCTTCTGTTCTTCAAGCCACCCTGTTTGGTCTTAGTTCTGGTGGGCCTCGGAATTGCTGTTGCACTGTTGGCCTTCCAGTGGCCAAACTCACAGGCCCATCAGCCCTCATCTGACATGACCTTCCTGTGGCATTTGACACAGCTCACCCTTGAGGAGTCTCTTCTTGATTTGAGTTTGCTTTTTCCTGGTGGCCCTACACAGGCCATACTTTTCCTGCCCTGGGCTCTGCACTGGCCACTCTGCTCCAACTCTGTAGACCTTTGCAGAAGACAGGAAATGGCTGTCTGCCCCCCCCCCCAGACTCCTTTCTTAGCCCCCAAGCTGCGCCCTTCATCACCAATAGGAACTTTTCCCTCGATGCTCCTTAGTTGTCCCAAGCTTGGTGTGTACAAACCTGAGCTCTTCAACCCTTGCCTACTTAAAAATGAGACTCATTAGTGTGAGGGTCTTTCCTGATCTGGCCCTTGCCTACATAGCTGCCTCGTCTTCTCCCACCTGTGCTGCCTTTGTTTAGGTACATGAAGCCATCTCCAGGTGTTAGGTCTGGACTTACCGAGCTCACAATATTTTTTATCTGCACCCACGTCACTCTCAGCCTCTGGGTGGACAAATTTCTTCAAGACTCCATGTAGGAAATACCCAGGGTTTGGGCTATGGGGCCAGACTGGGGCTGAGCTTCAGCCACTTACTTCCCTGAAGGGGGCTCCTGGTCACCTGACCTTCCTGAGCCTCACTTTCATCATATGCAACACAGTAATAACATCTCTGTTTTGGGGTGCTGAAATGATTAGAATTAATGAGTCAGATGGGCCTTGTACCTGATGGGTTCTTATGTGCTTGTGAAACCAGTCTAATGAAATAAGAGTATGTTCAAGTTCTCATAGCGTTTCTGTTAGAATTCAGGTTGGGGTTAGGTACAAGGAAGGCAAAAGGAGATAGATGTTTGCATCTTTAAACAAGTTAGCATTTCTTCAGTTGCCTTCTGATTATTAAATATTTTAATATTTACATAATGAATCCATAGTTAATATTTAGTATATTCATTGTTGATACTGTATATATCACTAAGCAAACATTGAAGGGACATAAATAAGTTGAGACTTGATCTCTGCTCTCATACTGCCTATGACCATTTTATGGTCTCATCTGTGGTGGGTTTTTTTGTTCTGTTTTTAAATAAAACCAGAGTAGTAGCTTATTAGTCTACCACACTCTCACTGAGGACATCACAGGAAACTAGGGTTTCAGAATGCATTCAGCGAGAATGGCATCAGACCAAGAAGAGCTACATAACTTAAATGTATAAAGATGCTGCATTAAGGCTTTCAAACATGACTCGTATTTAAGACCATGAGGCTGGTGGTGCATGCACGGGATTATCACATCCAGGGCATGTGCAGTGCTGGGGCTTCACGGAGGCCCCCTCTGACCAAGCCAGGGGCAGGCGGAGTCCTCACTGAGTGTAAACTTTCTTCTTTGTGGGGATGGAAGAAGAGGTAGTGGTTTAAATTTACATATTAATTTTTAAAATATTCCCAAAAGAGAGTTATAGTGAGCCCCCAAATGCCTGTCACTCAACTTCAACAATTATCAGTATTTTGCTGGTTTTGTATCATCTCACTGCCTCAGATATTTTTTATGCTGCAGTATTAAAGCAAATCCTAGATATGCTATTTTATCCATAAATTACAGTCAAGTTTCTAAAATTAATTTTGTATGAAGTAATGTTATGCATATAAATTGGTATGAACTTTCTAGAGACTATGGAGACAGTATTTATAAGGAGTCTTTAAAATGTTCATATCCTTTGTTCCAGAGATCCTATTTTAGGAAATCTATCCTTAGGAAAATAGTGGCGTACACAGATTTAAGAGTAAGTCTTAAGCTATAGCTGAATAATCGATAGGAATAAAAAAAATTTGGTTTACTAATATTCGTGAAAAATCAGAAAATAACAAAAGAATAATAGATTAGTGGCATAACCATTTGATGAAATATTATGCAGCCATAAAACTGTTTTTGGAAAATATGGGATTTACATACTTAGAAGTAGGGTTTAAAATATTATAGTATGAACTATATTTTACTTAACATTTTGTTAAAACAGTATAAACAGGTTTTTATAGATATACTTAGGAAAAAAAGAAGGAATATATATACAAATACTAACAACAGTTACCTCTGGGTGTTGGGATTGAAGATGATAGTATTTCCTTTATGTTTTTCTAAATCTTCGAAGAACTTGCAGCTAATGAAAAGAATTAAAGAAAATTATTACGTAGACAATATTATTTTGGGGCACTATCAGTATTTCCAAGCATTCAAACCCAAATAATTGGGAGGATTGTTTGGTGTTCTAGAGGCATGTTTTTAGAGCAGTTGTTTAATGCATGCAACTATCGAGTATTTGCAAAAGTACAAATTTGTAACCCTATATATAGATTGTTATGAGATCAGAATAACATATTTGTAGACATATTCTGCAGTAGTTCATAACTTGCTGCTTGAGTAGAGCTTAGCTAGTCCTATACTATTCTGAGGAATGGAAAGTGAGGTGTGAATCCAGATTGGTCAGGAGGTCCTGACGGGGCTGCATTATTTTCCTGGCTGTCACCTCTACTGGGGGAAAAGGTTGGAGAGCTAGTTTGAAAATTGTCCTGTTTTACCCAAATTTTTTGTTGTTTTTTTAAAGTGCACTATTGCAGAATGAAAGCCAGATCGATTTGTTTTTTTAGTTTTTTTTGTTTTTTTACTTTTATCTCCTTTATTTTCAGGTTAAAAATTTTGCAGTTATTTATCTTGTGGACATTACAGAAGTACCTGACTTCAACAAAATGTATGAGTTATATGATCCTTGCACTGTCATGTTTTTCTTCAGGTATGTTGCATTATCTTCAAGTTGTTACTTAGATTCAATATTGTCTGGAACTTGAATGTAATCAAGATATCTTTAGATTCTTTTATTTAGAAGCAATTATATCACAATATCAACAGACAATGTGAATCTTTAAAAGTTTTTTTAAAGTGACAATTCCAGTTTTAGCATTTTACTCAGGAATGAATTATCCTTTTGTAGTCACTTTGCCTAGAAATTTAGGTGAGGTCTAGTTGAGTGGAAGATACTCCTACTGAAATTTAAGATACTGCAGTGGGATAGATTGCTTTTGTGTGGCCTTTCTCACCATGGTCTTGTAACTCCCACCCTAGCAATTGAGTGGGACTGTGCAAATAAGGTAATTGTGGCCCACTGAGAGAATTGGTAAGTTTTGCCATCCTGCTAGGCTTAAAAGAGAGCCAATTCCAGATCAGAGAGATCTCACTACTACCAAGAAAGAAGAGAAGAGCAGAGTGTGTCCTTTGGAGCCAGAATTCCTGTGCTGAGAAGCTCCTGGAAGCAAAAGTACGAGAGAGAGAGAGAGCAGTAACACTAAAGACTGTGAGAATTTGTGGCAGATTGGTGGAGCTAGGTTCACTGACCCACGGAGAGGGAGCTGAGCACCTTCAGGCTGAGACATACTGGGGGAGTGGCAAAGATCAAAGAGCTTTGTAACACTTGCCCGAGCAAGGCAGGGCACAGAGAGAGCTCTGCCTGTGGGCATGGCTGAGAAGAGGCTGTCCTGATGGAGGAACTACATTCTCAGGGTTCCTGAATCTGTTCCTGAAACTGTTACTTTTCCTAATAGACCCCATAACTGTGAGTATGGACTGTGAGTTCTGTATGGCCATTGCAATGAATTACTGAACTCAGCAGAGAAGTAGAGAGTGCCATGGGAGGGATGGTTGGTGTCAGAATTGGTAAAGATGGTGGAGAGAGAGGCATGTCTGACCTCCACCTCATAGAAATCAGCCTTGGACTGCTGATCTTGATTTTCCTTTGCCTTGTGAAGTTAGAGGAGATGAGACCCCCACCTCCATGCCATTTTTACAGATACCTTTAAATATATTTTTTTAAATATAATCTGTTGATAAAAAGATCAGTTTTAAAATAACTCAACAATAAAATATGGTATCAATGACTTTTTTGTGGTTCAAACTCACTAAGCCACTCCTCGGAAGAAACGCCTAGGTATCTGCTCCCTTAAAGGTTACAGCCAATACCCTATGGACTATTTCTACTCTGTAACACATGGGGTTGCCATGAGTCAGAATCTATTCAATACAACATGTTTAGTCTGCCCTCTGGCTCCCATGTACAAAGTCTGTGCCCTCCCCGCAAGGTTCCTGAGGGTCTTAACCTCATTACTATATCAGTTAAAAGTCCCAGCTCTCCTATATATTGACTAAATTGGGTATGAATGAGGCTACTTAGGATAAGCGAACCAGGTACAGCTCCTGGGCTCTACCTGTGGGCCTGTGAGACTGAAGAGAGCTTATAGCAACTTAGGAAGGGAAAAATAGAACAGCAGGCTTTTTTTTTTTTTCCATGAATTCTATGTTTAAAAGATATTTATGAGAACTGAGTTCTCCCTCCTTTTGTTTTTTTTTCACTTTGAAGAAACAAGCACATCATGATTGATTTGGGGACTGGCAACAACAATAAGATTAACTGGGCCATGGAGGACAAACAGGAGATGATTGACATCATAGAGACCGTCTACCGAGGAGCACGCAAGGGCCGGGGGCTGGTCGTGTCTCCAAAGGACTACTCTACCAAGTATAGATACTGAGTTCTCCTGGATGTCTTGTGTCCGGTGCTCTCACTGTTCTCTGTGTACGTGAGTGTTGTGGAATCACTTAAACTATTTAAAGCCTTGGAGAAATTGTTGGAAAAGTACATGCAGCTCAAGGAACTGGAGTGTTTTTTTGAAGTAAGGATTGCATAGCCTTAAATTTTCAGTCTGCCTGTCCGTTGTATTTTTATATTGGCAAATATCTGTAAATACCTAACTGAAATAAATAAAATACAAGGTTATGAACAGTTATAATTATTTGTTTTTAAGAAACTTGATGTGCGGATTACTGATTTTGGTAACTAAAATTAATTCTTGTCTTTACCATTGGGGCGAAATTATGAGGCTGACAGGTTTTGCATACTTGGCAATGGGAATCCAGAGCCTTGAATTCAGAAAGAATACACAATTAGGATAAAAATATCTTTTAATCTTATTCTCCTGACTATTAAAACAGTGAAATAAAATAATGAATCTTTGGAGCCTTCCCTTCAGATTTGAGAAAGAGAGTTGTCTTTTATTCCCGCGGAGATTGTGTCTAATGTACTTAAACATACTGCATTTTCTGTGAAGTCTATAGAAACCATGACCTTTCAGTCCCTATAGCTAAAAAGTTTCCTTAATACAATTTCAAGTTCCTCTTGCTAGATCCCCTTTATCCTGGCATATGTAGAAGGGTTGGTTGGGACCCTTTGTCCTGGAATATGAGGAATGGTTGGTTGGGATCCCCCATGGCATGGCTCAGCACACACTTAGAATGGTTGGTTGGGATCACCCATGGTGCACCTCAGCACACACTTAATACTTTGTCTGAATGCCCAGTGCAAGTGGGAGCATAGCCAGGAGCCTCTGTCTGGTTTCAGATCCTGGCTCTGTTGCCCAGCTGCTCAGTGGCTTTGGACAAGGTACTTTCCTTCTCTGTGCCCCATCCCAGCTGTGAAAGGGGAATGACAGTGTCTGCCCATAAACAGATGTGTTGCTACATGTAAACCACTTCGGACAGTGCCTGGGAGGTGTGTAGGTGGTGGAAAGTGTTTGCTGCAATTGTTCAGTCTGGTTATTGTTATTGTTAAAGCATGGGGAGCACTTACACAATAGGAAGCAGATTTTTAAACATGTCTAAATCTTGCTTTAAAGTTCAAATGCAAATCTACAATTTAATCTCTCTAGCCTTAATTTTCCCGTTTATAAAATTGGGAGTATAATACCATGTTACAATATTATGAGGTGGTACTGAAAAAAATCTGTGTGAACTCAAGTACCCAGCATATAATAGACATTCAGTACTATACTCCTGCCATTTCTCCAAAGAAGATAAATGGCCAATAAGCACATGAAGAGATGCCCAATAGGGAGATATTTAGCAAAACCACCTCACACCCACTGGGATGTCTATTACCAAATAAATGGAAGATATAACAAGTGTTGATGAGGGTGTGCAGAAATTGGAAGCCTCATGGATTGCTGGTGAGTGTATAAATTGGTGGAGCCACTGGAAAAGTTTGGTGGTTCCTCAAAAAATTAAACGTATAATTACCATGTGACCCAGCAATTCCAATCCTAGGTATATACTCACAAGAATTGAAAGCAAGAGTGCAAACAAATTTGTACTCCCGTGTTCACTGCCGCAGTATTCACAGTAGCCAAAAGGTAGAGACAAACTAAATGTCCATCAACAGATGATGGATAAGCAAAATATCGTATATCCATACAATAGGATATCACTCAGCCACAAAGAAACATGAAGTCTTGATAATGCATGCTACAACATGGATGAACCTTGAAAACATGCTGAGTAAACTAAGTCAGTCACGAAAGGACAAGTATTATATGATCCCACTTACGTGAAATATCTAGATTAGGCTAAAGTATAGAGACCAAAGTTTCTAGTGGTTACCAGGGATGGTGGGGGGGGTGGGGGGAAGTGGCCATTGGGAAACATTCTGTCTTTGTTCACAGAAATCTTTAAGTGGTTAGAAAAATAATGAGTCACCTGAATTCTTATTACATTGCCTTTGTTCTTTTAATCTTTTATTTTACTAATATGAATTTTAAGGTTACCGAAAATCAGAAGTCATGTAGATTATTACTCAAAAGAACAGTTTTCATTTGATCACATTTTCAAGTGGCAGGTCTAATATCTTCAGGCCTGTAAGAAAAAATTTTGAAAGAGGTAAAGGCTGATTTATGTACCAGTTAATGCACAGTTAAATACACTGAAAGCCAAAATTGTTAATAAAAGTACCTTAATTTCGTGTGATTTTTTAAAACATTTTTGTATAGGAAAATACAGAAAAATATAATGTTAAATGATTTTCATTTTAGTTAGATGGGAGTCAATGTAGATTTGAAGCTCCAAGTGGATAAATAGTATGTATTCTTCAAACAAAGCCTCACCACTGTATCAATATTCCATCTCTGTGATTAACCATTAACAATGTCCAGGAAAGCGTACCTTTTCAACATTATGCTGCCTGTCTGGATTTTAATTAAATGCAGAAAAGGTATGACGGATGTTGTTGTTTGATGAGGAGACTGATAAAATGTCAAATCCATTAGGATATACAACAGTCATTGCCAGCATTTTGTGGTCACAAATCTCTTCCGCCATTCATACCCCTCAACAGGAACACAATTGTGGGAGATTCACAGAACTTTTGAAATCTAAGCCATAAGCCGTTTTTGTTAAGAACCCTGATGTAGCGCAACAATAAGCACAAACTTATCCAAACAGATTTAACCTCACTTAGGTCTTTCTTTTCATTTAAAGGACGTCAAATCCAAACCCGTTGCTGTTGAGTCAATTCTGACTCATAGCGACGCTATAGGACAGAGTAGAACTGCCCCATAGGGCTTCCACAGGAGCACCTGGTAGATTGAAACTGCCAACCTTTTGGTTAGCAGCCATAACTTTTAACCACTACACCACCAGGGTTTCCTTAAACAACTTCTAAATTTTTAGATAGTTCACCTTCTTTCATGCTATTTTAAATTGTTGCTTTATGTGCATCTAAAAAAGAGAAGTTTTGATACCTACTTAACCATTTAATTTGATGCCCAGTATTTGGTGGATTTCTGACCAAATGTGAGCCGCCCACTGAAGCATTGGGGGAGTGGGAAGGGACACTTCATCCTTGCGTGACCTACCCCATACCTGGCATTGCTCTCAGCTGGGGTAGGGGTGTGCCGCAGAGACAGCATAGACAAGGCACTTGCTCTCGGCGTTTTCTGCCTTGTGCTTAATCACCCTTAAGCGATTTTGGAATTTTATAGTGGGAGAGTGGAGAAGGCTAAAAGGCTTCAGGACCAGTGGGAACTGCATGATGTAACCTTAATAGGTAAAGCAATATTTTTCATCCTACAGACAGAATTTTCGAGTGCCCCCTCCCCTCATTTTGCAGCTCTTGTGTAGCAGTAAGACACAGGCTGTGGTTATCTTATTTTACCAGAATGCTGGATTTAGGTATTTATAAATCACTTATCCATGAACTATCTTTGCTATAGCAGGATAAGTATGGGTAATTTGCCAGCTGATTTAACAGTTGTCAGCAAACAGTTATTTACATTGTTCAGTTAAAATATGCTTATGTATTCAGCATATTAGAGAAATGTGCATAAGCATTTTAATAAAATTGTGTATCTCCGTATGTGTCACATGGACATACATCCAGTCTGGGCCTTGAGACAGCATTTATTTTATCCTTAAGACAAAGTCTGAAATTCCATTAGAAAAGATGTTTCAGTTTTATGGGGGCTGGGGGCAGGGTCCTTGGGGCCACTCATGGAATGTATTAAGGACTTAATGGACGTAGGATTTCTTTAAATGGTTACATGAATATATTATGTCAAACTACAAGTTATAATCCCAAATCTCCAATTCACTGTGATCTGTGTTTTGATGGAAGATTGACTTGAGGGGTGGGGGTAAAACATACTTTAATAAAATCCAATTTCTAAATAAATGTGTTTTTCATTTAAAATGTGTGATTTTTGAGAAATTATGATGAATTTTGATTTAGTCTATTTAGAAAATAAAACCCATTGCTGTTGAGTCAGTTCCAACTCATAGTGACTATACAGGACAGAGTAGAACTAACTACCTCATGGAATTTCCAGGGAAAGCCTGGTGGATTCAAACTGCCGACCTTATGGTTAGCAGCTGTAGCACTTAACCATTACGCCACCAGCGTTTCCATTTAGAAAAGAGTATTTGTAAACATCTTTTATTATTCCTGAAAATTTTTCATGTACAGAAGAGGTAATTTAATAGCAAACAAATAGGGGATTGTATTTTTCAAGATGAACGCAATCAAAAGACGGGCAAAAGATAAACAGATTTGGTTTCATAATAAGGATCTTACCATTTGTTCTTTAATAGGACTTTCAATCCCAGCTTGCACCATTAAGTCATTTACATTCTTCTGTAAGTCGTCAATACGATTTCCCATTTCTTCCAGTACAATGTTAAGGAGAATGCAAATTAGTTGCTTCCACTGAGGTTTTTTTTTTTTTTTTTTTTTTAAATGTACATATTTAAGCTTTAAACTTGAGAGCTCAATGTGAGAACCTGGCTCACTTTGTGGACCTGTTGGTGTTGTAACACTGGACATGATGTCAGGGACATGAGATTGGTATGTTTAGCCAAATTATAATGCGTATGTAACTGTAATAAAAATAAATTATTTTTTTAAACTGCCTTTGCTTTGGTTTAAATTTATTGCATTTCAGAATCTTTCCCCCCATGGGAGCCCATCTCTAATATCAAAAGTTGCAAATAAATGGTCCAAATGCAAATACTTTACACAGTTTTGCTTTTTAATAATGATTTTTTTTTCATTTTTATCAGTGGCCCCTTTGTCGTATAACACCATTATTTCTTGATTCTCAGCTGCACATTTTTTTCTGCAATTGGATGTTTTGAACATAGCATGCGTCTTACAATTGATATACATTTTTAATGCCATGAGTTTCCTTGTTTTGTGGTAAGTATGTAGGTAACAAAACATTTGTCATTTCAACAGTCTTTACACGTACAGCTCAGTGACATTATGTTCTTCATGATTCTAAAAATGGTGTGGCAGGGGCGGCATCTGACCTTCTCCTACTTCACAAGGGGGAAGGAGGATCAAGATCAACAGCCCAAGGCTGATTCCTATGAGGTGAGGGCCAGACATGCCTCCTCCGTCTCCCCTTTTTACCAATTCTAATTCCAACTGTCCCTCCCACGGCACTCTCTGCTTCTCTGCTGAGTTCAATAATTCATTGCAATGGCCACACAGAACTCATAGACTGTACAGTTATAGGGTTTATTAGGAAAGTAACAGGTTCGGGAACGTTCAGGATACAGTTCTTTGATCAGAACAGCCACTTCTCAGCTGTGCCTGCAGGCATATCTCTCTTTGACCCCCTTGCCCGGCCTCTTCCCTGCTCAGGTAAGTGTTACAAAGCTCTTTTAGCTCTGCTGATAAGTACACAGAGGCACCCCACTCCACTAGTAAGCCTCCACACGAAGGCGCTTACCTTTCTTGCTCTGTGGCTGAGAAGCACCGCCACAACTATCTGGCTCTTGTCTCCTGATTCCTGCTCTCTTGTGCAACCATTTCTTACTGTCTTCTGTGTTACAGCTCCTCTCTCTGTCTCCTGGATCTAGGAAGTTTCAGTGCAGGGATTCCAGGTCCAAAGAATGTGTTCCACTCCTAGCTCTTTCTTGGTGGTGTTGAGATCCTCCCTCCCCACCTCTGGGTTGGCTCATTTTAAGCCTCGCAAAACTGACCAATCCCCTCATTAGGGTTCCATACACCTTATTTGCATGGTCCCACCCCACAAAGATGCCATGCACCTTTTTATTAGCAAGCTATCCAATCCCCTTGGTGGGCCACAAGCAATTCATTTGCATAGTCCCACCCAGTCATTTGGTGGGAGTTACAAAGACTATGGCTAGAAGGAGCATATTAAGTAATTCATTGTTCAACCATAATGTTCAACTGTCACAATTAATTGTTCCTGAATTTTTCCATTACCCTTAAAAGCTAAGTGTCCCCTAAGCATTGTGTCACACACAGTTTTTAAGGAATACATTTAGTTGTGTAAAGTGAACTCAAACTGGACATTTGTGTTACAGTTGGATTTGCTCAAACCAGAAGCAAATATTCTATCTTAATTCTGTTTGATTTCGTGTTTCTAAGACAAAACAGTGAGCTGCTGAAGTTAAAACAAAGGTGAAGGAGAACCATAGCTAGTATTCTGTGTTGGAGACCTTCACTGTTACGTTTGTAGATGTATGATTGTTGGAGAATGACAAGCAGAGTGTTATAGGGCAGATCAACCAGATTTAGGGCTTTTGGAAAAGCCCCATTTGGTGGTGGTATTGATTGAATTGTGTCTCTCAGAAATATGTCAACTTGGCTAAGCTATGATTCCCAGTATTGTGTGGTTGTCCACCATTTTGTGATCTGATGTGATTATCCTATGTGCTGTAAATCCTAACCTGTGTGATGTTAATGGGAGCCCTGGTGGTGCAATGGTTAAGAGCTATGACTGCAAACCAAAAGGTCAGCAGTTCAAACTCACCAGATGCACCTTGGAAACCCTATGGGGCAGTTCTACTCTCTCCTACAGGGCTGCATCGCTAGATAGCAACTTTTTCCTTTTAATGATCTTAATGAGGCAGGATTAGAGGCAGTTATGCTAATGAGGCAGGATTCAATCTATAGGATTAGGTTGTATCTTGAGTCAATCTCTTTTGAGACATAAAAGAGAGAATTGAGCAGAGAGGAGAGGGATCTCATATCACCAAGAAAGTAGTGCCAGAAGGGGAGCCCATCCTTTGGAGATGGGGCCCCTGTGCTGAGAAGCTCCTAGACCAGGGGAAGGTTGATGACAAGGACCTTCTCTCAGAGCCAACAGAGAATGTCTTCCCCAGGAGCTAGCACCCTGAATTTGGACTTCTACTAGACTGTGATAGAATACATTTCTGTTTGTTAAAGCCATCCACTTGTGGTATTTTTGTCATAGCAGTGCTAGATAAGTAAGAGAGGTGGTATCATATGTTGTGTTCCTTGCGCTTTATACTTGCCATACAGATGTATTGTCTGCCAAACAGGAAGTTAAGCCTGCTCAAGGTGAATGGTGAGTAATACATCAGGATTCCACGTTGAAATGGCAGGCGTGAGTACTGGGAAGTTCTAAGTAAACAATTGTCCACTAATAGCAGACAATGAAAAGATATTTCATTGATCATTTGAACAGTCTAAAAGCATTATGATATTTGTTATAAGAAAAGGATATTTCTGAGGTTTAATGTTGCAGTCAAAGCTTGAAAATGTTCTTGAAGTTCTTGAAATAGATTCTCTGCCTGAAAAAAATGAACCATAAGTCTGCTGAATATAAAATTTCCTGTTGGTATAAGGCTTTTACAAAGTCATGGAATAGACACATATCATAAGGTCAACTAAATTTTGACAGAGGTGCCAAGGCCCTTTGATTCAAAGGGCAAAAGAAAATCTTTTCAACACATGGTGCTGGGACAATGGAATAGCCATGTGCATGAATAAACAAATAAGCAAGCCTGACCGTTACCTCACACCATACACTAAAAATGGTCATTCACCTAAACATAAGAGATAAAACTATAAAACTTCTGGGAGATAACATAGGAGAAAGTCTTAGTAACCTTGGGTTTCTCAAGGAATTCTTAAACAGAACACAAAAAAATCACCCACGACCATATCCCTAAGTGTCTCCTTTTCTACGCTTGTGGATATTTATTAGATGATATAGGAATTGCAGAAATCGTTTACCAGGTCACATAGAAATGGCACTACTATTACTGACATTTCATATTTACATATTCCTTTGTAGTTTGCACATTGAAATCTCATACATGAATTACATCATTCAATCCTCACAACCTTGTACTATCCCCACGTTAGAGATGAGAACAGGCAGCTTAGAAGTGCCTGCCTGGGCCCCTGAGCAGGTTGGTTTCCAGTCACAGGAGGCTTCTGGGCCATGTTCTCCTGTGTGCCTCTAGAATTTGCCTATTTTCCCTGCCTCTATAAAAGCTTCTCAGTAGGGTTCTTTACCTTTGTGGGGCAGAAGGATGTCCTCGAAAATGCAGCAGACATCTAACAAATGACTTTCACCCACGGATTAATCAGCCTTTTAAGCTCTACGGAACTCTTGGAAGGAGCTTTGGTGGCACAGTGGTTAAGGGCTCGTCTACTAACCAAAAACTCTGTTGTTCCAGGGAGAAGGATGTGGCAGTCTGCTTCAGTAAAAATTTACAGCCTTGGAAACCCTATGGGGCAGTTCTACTCTGTCCTACAGAGTCACCATAAGTTGGAATGCACTCCACCACAACGGGTTTGGTTTGGGACCTCTGATACTGGGGGAGGAGCCAGAAAACTAGAAAGGGTGGGGACAGAAGGGGCGCTCACACCAGCACCGAGTGCAGCCACCCGCAGGGGGTTTCAGAGAATCGGTCAAGTGCCTGATGCAGCCGAGAGGAGCTTGCTGAGTCACCCCAAAATGTATGGACTGTTCTCTTGGTGTTGTTTCCTTTAATTCTAACACTGTCCAGTCTCCCCGGGGCAGGACGCCCCGCGCATCCCCCACCGCTCTGAGCGTCAGCCAGGAGGGAGGTTGATGGGTGGGGGGGGGTGAGCCCCTGTCCCCTCCTGAGGGCGGGAGCCCAAAACTATCCCCTCCCAGGGCGGGAGCCCTCCTATGTCCCCTAGGGTGGGACCCCCTCCGTCCCGCACCCCGCCGAGGGGCGCCTGGGCGGGACCTGGGTCTGTCCCAGGAAGGGACGAAGGGGACATGAGCGTGCCCGAGCCAGGTGACCCTCAGGCCCGCAGGACCCCCGGGGCCGCGCCCCCAGGACCGGTTCCGGGAAGCTGACGCACTGCAGGGAGGGCGAGGACAAGGATAGGGTGAGGTGTCCCCACTCACAGCGTCCCGGAGCGGCCCCGCCGCGGGTTCTGGCGCCCGCGAGTCCATCGCGTCCCAGGGTCACCACAGGCGCCAGGGAGACAGGCGGTGCGAATTTACGAGAGGCGGATGTCTACCGAATGGAATATTCATGAGGAGTTGATGCCTCTCCGCAATGACGTTGGAAACGTACCCAGTAATTAAAAATTTAAAGAAATGAATTCCTGGGCTTGAGGTGGTAGGTGGGCAAGGCCATTCACGCTCAGGAGACACCCCGAGGCATTCTGTGTGAGATCCCCTTTCCGGGTCCCGGACCACCAAGGAGGGTGACAGAGTGACAGGCGCATGAGGGGGACCGGCGCACATGTGGCACTGAAGGGGCAGGTGTACCTATGGGACACTGTGTGGGGGAGGGGGACAGGTGTGCCTGCAGCGGTGGGCGGGGGAGACAGTGTACAGATGGCACCAAGGTGGGGGGGTGGATGTATCTGTGGCACCTGGGGCCGGGGGGATAAGTGTACCTGCTGTATGGGGTGGGGCAGAGGGACAGGTGTGCTGATGGCCAACACCTTCTGCCTCTGTCTCGCACATCTTGGCCTTGGGAGGGGCTGGGATCCTGCACCAGGGACTGATGCCGGCAGTGGCAAACTGGCAGCCAGTCCAGTTTTGCAGCTCATCACAGATTCCTTAATTACCTTGTGGAACATCAGCTGGTTTGCTTTGCTTTTGGTTATGTCAGAGATGGTGCCGGCATCTTACACCAACAAGGGTTAATTGGGATTGGCTTCATGTAATGAAGAGATGGAAGCATCCATTACTGTTTGTCTACTCACCCCAGCAAACCACACATGCGCAGGTGCCTGTCTATTCTCAGAACTGCAATCACCAGGCAATCCTGGAGTCTGTCCTCCTTTGAATCTCTGCCATTGGTTCAAGTGTCACTTTAAAATGCAGAATAGTCATGTTTTGTGGCCAATGCTCAACACACTTCCAACACTCCTTCCATTCTGATCTCCTTGAAGATTTTGAAGAGCTTCTCACTCTGAAGTTTCTCTTTCTGGACCACCCTGTGGGTTATGGTTGATCCTTCCTGGGTAACCTCCCAGGGCCTTGCTGTATCCCCTCTGGACTGGAAACTGCAAGTGAATTTCTCCGGGCCACCCCAGGATACCCAGAGCCCAGCCCAGGACAACATGGAGGCTGGCTGGCTGAATGTGTGGATAAACAAAACACTGTGTAGGGGAAGGAAAATGCTCATGAGGAAATACAAATCAAAACCTCCACCAGATATCACCTCACACCCACTAGGATGGCTATAATCAAAAAAGACAGACAATAACAAGTGTTCTGGAAGATGTGGAGAAACTGGGACCCTCATACTCTACTGGTGCAGTTGCTTTGAAAACCAGTTTGGGAGTTCATTTGACCCAGCAGTTACACTCTTAGGTATATACCCAAGAGAATTGAAAACATGCCCACACAAAACTTGTACACAAATGTTCATAACAGTATTTTTCACAATAACCAAAAAGTGAGAAAAGTCTCACTGATGAGTGGATAAACACAATGTGGTACATCCATACAATGGAATATTACTGGGTCAGAAAAAGGATTGAAGTTCTGATACATGCTACTACCTGGATGGATCTTGAAAACACTACACCAAGTTAAACAAGCCAGAAGAGTCAAATCTATAAAGACAGACAGTGGATCAATAGATGTCTAGGGCTGGGGTAGGAGATGGGAAGTGACTGCTAATGGGTACAGTTTTCTAGGGAGGGGGGAATTGTTCTAAATTAGATGGTGGTAAGGATTACACAACCCTGTGAATATACTCAAAACCACTGAACTGAATATTTAAGTGGATGAGTTTTCTGATTATGTTTTAATAAAGTTGTTAATAATAATAATAATAAAAGTATTGCCACTTTTTGCATATTTTGACATCTGCCTCCCCGCCCACCTCACCCCCCCCAAAAGGGGCAGAGTTGGGAAGGCGACCACCTGTGAACACCATGGTGGTGAATCACAGTGACAAGAAAGTTTCAGACTTGACAGAGTGGGCCAACCGTGCTCTTTAGGGAAGATGAGCACTGGCACTGGCTGGCGCTCAGCCTGGGGTCTGCCAGTTCCTCCCTAAAAGATGGCTCCACATGATGGCCGTGAAGGTGGCTTCCCTCTGCTTTCTGGGGAGGCGGCAGGGTGGTCTCCTGAGAAGGTCGGGAGGAGAGGGCAGGGCGTGAGGAGGCGGGGTCAGAAGTGAGCCCAGCCGCTTTGCTCCCTAGCCAGGCTCCTGACGACACTCGACACTTCGGCCTGAGTCAGGGACAGGGTCGCGCCAGCATGTGCAGAAAGGGCCTTGAAGGTCCCCCAGCTCTCCTGGTCCCCTGAATGGCAGAGGAGAGGCCGGCCTCGTTCCAGTACAAAGCCATGCCTGTGCCCTCCTCTTGTCCAGTGTTGGTCGCCTGTGAGGATGACCAGGATGCCCAATCCTGAAACTCGGAGGGAGCCCCAGGCCACACATCCAGGTGTCTGTGCGAGGCCCAAGGAATCTAGGCGGGGCGACGAGTTCATGAGTGAGGAATGGTTTGTCTTACAAAACAAGACTTGAGTTTCTTTGGCATAAAGTACATCTTCCCAGGCTGAAACCCCACGAACCTAGGACAGCCATGAGTCTCTTCCCCTCTCCTTTGTGTTTTTTAATGTTTTATCTTTCTCAACTGAAATCTCTCTGGCACAATAGAAACTACTTAAACTCACTAACCCTTCGCACCCAACCCCCACTGGAGAGCCAGGGCCTGTTGCTCTATCATTGCCATCTGGGGTGGTTTTCATCTGCATGGAGTCAGGGGCCAAGCTCTTGTCCTGTCTGCCCCGGAGACGAACCGCTGCTGTGGAGGTGAGAGTCCCTCAGCATAAACTTCTGCGTTAAACATGTTAAATCCCAGGAATGAACTTCAGGGAATAAAAATCCTTTACTGCAGCTGACCGAGTTCAGTTTTGAAAGGCAACTGTTATTTTCATTGTATAGGACACAAGCTTAATAAAAACTAAAGTAAACCCTGTAAGGTTTTGTCAATATTTAGGCAGTTGTCTTATATCTAACTTTAGGGAAAATTTCTATTTCAAAAGACTTTTTTGGAGTTTCTTCTTCTCACACCCATGATGATCATTAACAGATAATAATAAAACTACATAGCATCAGATTCAATCTATAGCTGTTTCTCTATTTCTCTAAACCCTACAATTCTATTGATGGGATAATCTCAACTCTTACATTTAAAAATCAATCTTTACTACACATTTATTAGTAGACAGAGACCAACTCTAACAATCAAATGGTTCCAGGGTTGCAGGAGGAACAGAGCGAGAGGGTGGGGGTATGGGTGGGGTGGGGATGGGGCGGGTCCATGGCTGCCTTGATGGTAGCAACACCCCAGGAGCTTCCAAAGTGGCTTCCTTTTCCTTTAATAATAATTGCTGGTGGCAGGAGTTCAGCCAGGAGACAGTCACTACCATTCTTGAGTTTACAGATAGTGGAGACTAAAATTGGCAGACAAACCTAAAAGCTGTCTCTTTTTGGCTTGATATAATAATTTGTAAAATAGCTCTGCTTTCCCATTTAGGATGCATGTTTGGCTGACATTGGGGGTGGAATACAGCCTTTCCTCACTTGATCCCACTAGGTAGTGTTGAAGCCCCTGCACAGAGGGAACCACCCAGGGTGAGCCTACTCTTGGAGAATGTCAGAGTGTGCTAGAAAGCTATAGAAATTAGACGATGCTTTTTTTTAACCAGTGCAAGGATAGACAGGCTAGGGGAAGAAAACCGGGTCTAAGTAAGACTCTAGAAGCATATTTATAAAACCAAGGACTCAACACACAAAAAAGAAGCTAAGTAAGAAACAAAACTTTAACTAATAAAGTAAAGGGAAACTTTGTTTTAGACAGGTGAGAGCATCTTGACGTAGCCAAGGGTAAGGTCAAGTTCTACTCTGTGAAGCACAAGTGCCAGTGGGAGCCCCAGCACTCAGTTCGGTGTAAGGCTCACTGTCAGGGGCTCCTTATCACGAGGAAAGGGACACATGCTGACCACAACCTGCTGCCTCCAGGTGTCACCTCTGCTTGTAAACAAACACTCCCATATAGTTATTGGAGCTGGAGACAGACACACAGGGTTTCATTGTACTAGCCTCTCCACTTTTATATGTTTCAAAATTCTCTTTAAAAAATTCTGTAAGAAAAAAGAGCTCTTTTGGGGGGGGATATATAGATTTGGGCAGAGATTTTTCTCCTGCTTTTTTATTATTCCAAAATAGTCGCAATATTTTCATAATTTTAACTTCTACTTTTTAATGAAATCTTAGAAAATTATTTTTTAATCCCACTATTTACTATGAAAATCTGGTCCCTTCATTGTAAGTGGCCTCTTCTGACACAATTAGCTTGGAGTAATGAGGACCTCCTGTGAATGTTAAAACAGTGGCTGCCAAGCCCCCAGGGAATGATGAAAAGGCTGCATCCAGACTGATTACAGCAGCACCTCCCGGCTGGGCCCAGGCATTTGTAGCTTTTAAAGCTCCCAGGGGTTTCAATGTCGACCAACCAGTTTAGAACCTGGGAAATGACAGTAACACTGTTACAGGACTGGTTTAAATCTCCCTATAAGCAGAACCATCACCTGTCTGTCAGTTTGTCATACTATGGTAGCTTGCGTGTTGTTGTGCTGCTAGGAGCTACACCATTGGTATTTCAAATACCAGCAGGGCCACCCATGGTGGACAGGTGTCAGTAGAGCTTCTAGACTAAGACAGACGAGGAAGAAAGGCCTGGTGACCTACTTCCAAAAATGAGCTGAAGAAGACACTATGAATCACAACAGAATATTTCCGATGTAGTGCTGGAAGATGAATTCACTAGGTTGGAAGGCACTACGCAATGGCCACAACAAGGGACTCAAACATACCAGCAATCATGAAGCTGGCACAGGACCAGGTAACGTTTTTGTTATGTTATAAGGTCACCATGAGTCAGAGCTGAGTCAATGGCAACTAACAATAACAGCAACAATTTTGTCTACTATTCTATTGCCCAGTGAGTACAGTTTATATATAAGTAAAGCTTGAATTGTTTCCCTTTCTTCCTCCAAAGATGGCCAATTAAGCATTAAAAAATATATTATTATGAACTCATGGATTTAAACACATTTGATCCGTTGGAATTCTTATCCTTATTGAAGCTCAAATTGCTCTCTTTGGCTGGTAGGAACATCGGAAGTTGATACCAGATTTAAGGGTATAAACTTTTTAAAAAGCTTTTGTGGTTAAATGGATTGTTTTTGTGTGGCCTTTCTCACCGTGGTCTTGTAAATCCCACCCAAGTGACTGGGTGGGACTGTGAAAATAAGGTAACTGTGGCCCACCAAGGGGATTGTTCGGTTTTGCCACCCTGCTAGGTTTAAAAAAGAGTCAACTCCAGAACAAAGAGGGGATCTCACCACCACCAAGGAACGGAGCATGTCCTTTGGACCTGGGATCCCTATGCTGAGAAGCTCTTGGAACCAGGAGACAGAGAGAGAGAGAGAAAGAGCTATAACACTGAAGACAGAGAGAAGTGGTGGCAGATAAATGGCAGTGGCAGGAGAGACCAGCAGGAGATGGTATGGTGGGCTTCCCAGGCCATGGAGTGAGAAAGCTGAGTGTTTTGGGCAGGAGGCTTGCTGAAGGAGTAAGGTGAATCTGGACACTTGGTGGAGCTAGGTTTGCCGACCCATGAAGCTAGAGCTGAGCACCTTCGGACTGAGGCTTACTGGAGGAGTGGGGTGCCTTTGGGTACTTATTGACAGAGCTAAAAGAGCTTTGTAACACTTGCCCAAGCAGAGCAGAGCAGAGGCTGAGGGCCAGAGAGGTGTGCCTGCAGGCACATCTGAAAAGAAGCTGTCCTGATGAAAGAATTGTACCCTGAGCATTCCTGAACCTGTTATTTCCCTAATAAGCACCATAATCATGAGTATTGTCTGTGAGTTCTGTGTGGCCATTGCAATGAATTATTGAACACAGCAGAGAAGTAGAGAGAGCCATGGGAGGGGTGGTTAGTGTCAGAATTGGTAAAGATGATGGAGAGAGGAGACATGTCTGACCTCCACCTCATAGGAATCAGCCTTGGGCTGTTGATCTTGATTCTCCTTCCCCCTTGTGAAGTTAGAGGAGGGCAGACGCTGCCCCCCGACCATTTTTTTACAGCTTTTTAAAATTTTTATTATGCCTTAAATGAAAGTTTACAAATCAAGTTAGTCCCTCATACAAAGATTTATATACACCTTGTTACATACTCTGGTGGCATAGTGGTTAAGTGCTACAGCTGCTAATCAAAGAGTCAGCAGTTCGAATCCGCCAGGTGCTCCTTGGAAACTTTATGGGGCAGTTCTACTTTGTCCTATAGGGTCGCTATGAGTCAGAATTAACTCGACGGCACTGGGTTTGGTTTTTTTGGTTTACCCGTTGCCGTCGAGTGGAATGCGACTCCTAATTGCTCTCCCCCTAATGAGACAGCCTGCTCCTTCCCTCCACTCTCTCTTTTTGTGTGCATTCTGCCAGCCTCTAACCCCCTGTGCTCTCTCATCTCCCCTCCAAATAGGAGATGCCAACATAGTCTCAAGTGTCTACTTGATCCAAGAAGCTCATTCTTCACCAGCATCTTTTTCTATCCCATTGTCCAGTCCAATTCCTGTCTGAAGAGTTGGTTTTGGGAATAGTTTCTGTCCTGGGCTAACAGAAGGTCTGGGGGCCATGATCAACAGGGTCCTCCTAGTCTCAGTCAGACCATTAAGTCTGGTCTTTTTATGAGAATTTGGAGTCTGCATCCCACTGCTCTCCTGCTCCCTCAGGGGTTCTTTGTTGTGTTCCCTGTCAGGGCAGTCATCAGTTGTAGCCGGGCACCATCTAGTTCTTCTGGTGTCAGGCTGATGTAGTCTCTGGTTTATGAGGCCCTTTCTGTCTCTTGGGCTCATAATTACCCTTGTCTTTGGTGTTCTTCATTCTACTTTGATCCAGGTGGGTTGAAACCAATTGATGCATCTTAAATGGTTGCTTGCTAGTGTTTAAGACCCCAGACACCGCTCTCCAAAGTGGGATGCAGAAGGTTTTCTTAATAGATTTTATTATGCCAATTGACTTAGATGTCCCCTGAAACCAGGGACCCCAAACCCCCACCCCTGCTATGCTGGCCTTCGAAGCATTCGGTTTATTCAGGAAACTTCTTTGCTTTTGGATTAGTCCAGTTGTGCTGACCTTGACTGCATTTTCATAGCTTTTTAATACATACTTTTAAATGGCTGTAGATAGAGGTTGTCCCAATTCAGTTCCATGAAGATATTCCCATCATCTCCTTCAACTCTCCCTCAAAAGACATTCCAAATAAAAAATAAACACTTTATAGCAGCCCTGGTGGTACAGTGTTTAAGAGTTCAGCTATTAACCAAGAGGTCATCAGTTCAAATCCACCAGCCTTCTTGGAAACCCAATGGGGCAGTTATATTCTGTCCTATAGGATCGCTATGAGTCAATGGAAATGGATTCATTCAACAGTGTACTGGAAGTTCTGGCCAGAGCAATTAGTTACGAAAAAGGAATAAAAGGCCTTCAAGAAGAAGTAAAACTAAAACTATTCACAGATGACATGATTCTATATAGAGAAAACCCCAAAGAATCCACAAAAAATCTACTAGAGCTAGTAGGTGAGTTCAGCTAAGTTGCAAGGTACAAGATCAACACACAAAAATCAGTTATATTTCTATATACCAGTAATGAACAATAAAAAAGAAATTAAGAAAACTTCCATTTACAATAGCATTTGAAAGAATAAAATACCTAAGAATAAATTTAACCAAGGAGGTGAAAGACTTGTACACTGAAACTACAACATTGTTGAAAGAAATTAAAGACACCCTAAATAAATGTAAAGACATCCCTTGTTCATGGATTGGAACACTTAATATTAAGATGGCAAAATTCCCAAAAGCAATCTATAGATTCAATGCAAGCCCTATCAAAATTCCAACTGCCTTTTTTGTACAAATGGAAAAGCTGATCCATAAATTCACATGGAATTGCAAGGGGCCTCAAATAAACAAAACAATCTTGAAAAAGAACAAAGCTGAAAAACTCACACTTCCTGATTTCAAAACTTACTACAAAGCAACAGTAATCAAGATAGTCTGGTACTGGTGTAAGAATAGACATACAGACCAATGGAATAGAATTGAAAGTCCAGAAATAAATCTAAGATTGTGACAGTGTCCACATCAGGTCCTTCCTGTGTATCATCTGAGTCACACATCTGGCTACACGGACAGTACTGCCCTGAAAAGGCTGAGTTAGCATTCAAGGTGTTTAAAGGCCAACGTAGGTGTGTTCAAAGGAGCTGGGCAGTAAAGGAGGTAACGTTCTTGACCCTCAAAGACATAGCATGGCTCTGCCTTAGTCTGGTAGGAGTTGGAGGAGAGAACCTAGGAGAATTTTCTTACTTCTACTGAACAGCCATCTCAAGGCTGGGCTGGAAAAGGATCTCTTCCAAGCTCATTCACATAGCTGTTGGCCATTGAACTGAGGCCTCGGTTCCTTGATGGTCACTTGCCAGAGCCACCCTCAGTTCCTACCGTTCCTACCCAGGGGGCTCTGCATAGGGCAGCTTACAGCTTCTTTCTGTGAGTGAGCAAGCAGAGCTTGCAAGTTACACAGCAGTCAGAGCATTTTGTGACCAAATCTCAGAGGTGGCATCCCATCACTTTTGCCATACTCTGTTCAAGGCCGTTAGTTAGGTTCAGCTCAGGAACCCTGGTGGTGCAGTGGTTAAGCACTCAGCTGTTAACTGAAAGGTTGGACATTCAAACACGCCAGTTACTCCTCAGGAGAAAGATGTGGCTTCTTCTATAACGATTGTTGTTGTTACGGGTCTTCGAGTCGGTTCCAACTTGTAGTGACCCTACATGCAACAGAATGAAACACTGCCCAGTCCTGCGCCATCCTCACAATTGTTGCTATGCTTGAACCCATTGTCGCAGCCACTGTGTCAATTCATCTTGTTCAGGGTCTTCCTCTTTTTCGCTGACCCCTACTTCACCAAGCATGATGTCCTTCTCCAGGAACTGATCCCTCCTGATAACATGTTCAAAGTATGTGAGATGCAGTCTCACATTCCTTGCTTCTAAGGAGCATTCAGGTTGTACTTCTTTCAGGACAGATTTGTTCAATCTTTTGGCAGTCGATGGTACATTCAATATTCTTTGTCAACACCACAATTCAAAGGCACAAACTCTTCTTTGGTTTTCTTATTCCTTGTCCAGCTTTCACATGCATATGAGGTGATTGAAAACACCATGGCTTAGGTCAGGCACACCTTAGTCCTCAAGGTGACATCTTTGCCTTCCAACACTTTAATGACATCTTTTGCAGCCGATTTGTCAATGAAATGCATCTTTTGATTTCTTGACTGCTGCTTCCATGGGTGTTGATTGTGGATCCAAGTAAAATGAAGTCCTTGACAACCTCAATCTTTTCTCCGTTTATCATGATGCTGCTTATTGGTCCAGTTGTGAGGATTTTTGTTGTATTTATGTTGAGGTGTAAACCATACTGAAGGCTGTGGCTTTTGATCTTCATCAGTAAGTGCTTCAAGTCCTCTTCAGTTTCAGGAAGCAAGGCGGTATTGTCTGCATAATGCAGGTTGTTGATGAGTCTTCCTCCAATCCCGATGCCCTGTTCTTCTTTAGGTAGTCCAGTTTCTCAGACTATTTGCTCAGCATACAGATTGAATAGGTATGGTGAGAGGATACAACCCTGACACACACCTTTCCTGACTTTAGACCATGCAGTATCCCCTTGTTCTGTTTGAATAACTGCCTCTTAATCCATGTACAGATTCCTCATGAGCACAATTAAGCGTCCCAGAATTCCCATTCTCTGCAGTGTTATCCATAATTTGTTATGATCCACACAATCAAATGCCTTAACATAGCCAATAAAGCACGAGTAAACATCTTTCTGGTATTCTCCACTTTCAGCCAGGATCCATCTGACATCAGCAATGATATCTCTGGTCCACGTCCTCTTCTAAACTCAGCTTGAATTTCTGGCAGTTCCCTGCCAATGTACTGCTGCAACTGCTTTTGAATGATCTTTGCAAAATTCTACTGGCATGTGATATTAATGATATGGTTTGATAATTTCTGCATTCTATTGGATCACCTTTCTTGGGGATAGGCATAAACGTGGATCTCTTCCAGTTGGTTGGCCAGGTAGCTGCCTTCCAAATTTCTTGGCATAGATGAGTGAGCACTTCCAGTGCTGCATCCATTGGTTGAAACATCTCTGTTGGTATTCCATCAATTATCAGAGCCTTGCTTTTCACCAACGCCTTCAGTGCAGCTTGGACTTCTTCCTTAATTACCATTGGTTCCTGATCATATGTTACCTCCTGAAATGGTTGAATGTCGACCAATTCTTTTTGGTACAACGACTCTGTGTTTTCCTTCCATCTTCTTTTGATGCTTTCTGTGTTGTTTAATATTTTCCCAGTACAATCCTTTAGGATTGCAACTCGAGGCTTGAATTTTTTCTTCAGTTCTTTCAGCCTGAGAAATGCTGAGCATGTTCTTCCGTTTTGGTTTTCTATCTCTAGCTCTTAGCACATGTCATCATAATACTTCATCTTCTCGAGTGGCCCTTTGAAATCTTCTTTTCAGCTATTTTACTTCATCATTTCTTTTGCTTTAGCTACTTGGCTTTCAAGAGCAAGTTTCAGAGTCTCTTCTGACACCCATTTAAGTCTTTTCTTTCTCTCCTGTCTTTTTAAAGACCTCTTGCTTTCTTCATGTATGATGTCCTTGATGTCATTCCACAACTTGTCTGGCTTCAGTCATTAGGGTTCAATGTGTCAAATCTTTTCTTAAGATGGTCTCTAAATTCAGGTGCAATATACTCAAGGTCCTACTTTGGCTCTCGTGAACTTGTTCTAATTTTCTTCAGTTTCAACCTAAACTTGCATATGAGCAATTGATGGTCTATTCCGCAGTCAACCCCAGCCTTGTTCTGACTGATGACATCGAGCTTTTCCGTCGTCTCTTCCCATATAGATGTAGTCAATTTGATTCCTGTATATTCCATCTGGTGAGGTCCACGTGCACAGTTGCTGCCTATGTTTGTGAAAAAAGGTATTTTCAATGAATAAGTCATTGATCTTGCGATCTCCAGCATTGTTTTCATCACCAAGGCCATATTTTCCAACTACTGATCCTTCTTCTTTGTTTCCAACTTTCGCATTCCAATCACCAGGAATTATCAATGCATCCTGATTGCATCCTGCCAGCCATGGAGGAGAGTTCCACTTGCTCCACATCCTCACCAGGCTTGGTATTGTCAGTCTTTGTAAATTTAGTCATTGCTGTAGACTGTAGTCAACAGGGCACCGGTGTATACGTAATGACTGGCTCCCGGTTTGTGGCTTTTCCCCTTTTCCATGGTGTAAACACTTCCACAGTGGCCGATTTTAAGTTGCCAATGTGATCTCATTGAACCTGGATTTGGGAAGCTCTGACTCCAGACAGGGTATTCAAAGATCACAAGAGGCCATCAATTCACTCCACTGGAGACCTCTATGGGGTGAAATCTGGACTGAGAATGCAAGACTGGGTACATTTAGCTGAGCTGCTCACTTGTGTACAGGTGGCCCAGGGGGCACTCCAGACCTCTCCAGAATAGTAGAAGGCTCCAGGCTGGCCACGGATTTGCCCAAGTGCCTCTAAGCCTCTCACATGTTCCAGAAACAAACAAGGGTGAGCAGTTGGTACCCCTCAGATGCTCCAGAGAATCAAAAGGGAGAGCCTCCAGAACAGAGAGAATGAAACATTCTAGAGGCTATAGAGCTCAGGGGAGGATATGGCTAAGTAGGAAGACCTACTTTCCTTTCCCAGCCCTGCCTCAGCTTTTTTCTCTGCGTGTGTTCTTATTTCCTATCCATTCCTGGGGCTATATGCTGAGTTGTTCCCTTGGGTGGTGCTCTGAATAGCGATGATTCAGAAATGCTCAGTGTCAGCCTCATAGGAGAGAAGTAACTTAAGTGGCCAGTCCTGTATTTCTTTATTTAGGGGCCTGTCATGATGTTCAGGCTTGTCTGAGAGTAGGTTGTGACTGTTGCCATGATTTCCCACAAAGCCAGCCAAGCAGGAATCAGGAGGCCTACCTTAGGCCTGGGGAGGCTCAGAAAGGCAACTATGAGGATGGGGCAAGCCCCCGGGGGCCTCTCCCATCCAGGTGGTCTTCCTCTGTGACACCTGGGTTCTGCAGAAGCCTTGACAAGAGGCGCTGCGCCGGGTTCTAGGCCCGGCGCAGTGGGCGGCTTTCCGCACAGACTTGTCAGGGCTGGAATTTGACTCCTCAGCCCCCAGGCATGCGGATCCTCACGCCCAGCCACCTCCACCCTGGGCTCCACGTGCTGCCAGCCCACCAGAGCCGACTCCCCGGGGTCTGAGCGCTCTCCCTTTGCCCCTTGCGGTTCGGCTGCTGCTCTCTGAAAGGAAGGGTCCAGGACTCGGCCTCTAGATTCCAGCTCCAGACCTCGTTGAGTAACGGACCTCAGGTTCTTGTCTGTCTTTAAGAGGCACCGACAGTCTGCCCACAACAGCATGGTAGGGAGGTGACTGGTAGCCGCTCCGTGCATCCCAGGGCAGGTGCAAAGGTACTTTTTGAAAGGACACGAGTCCACACGGTCGCCGCTCCTCTGGGTGGTTGCTTTGGAACTCGGAACTTCCTCAGGCCGATGGGTGGACTTCTCTGTTTTCCCGAGACAAGCTCCCACCCACCCCAACCCCAACGAGTTTCTTCTTCCTGATACCTGGCCGACTTCTGAATCCCATCCGCGTGGCCGGGAGCAGACACTGTTCGAGGATTCATGGATGGAAGGGCCTAGGGATGCACAGTGGGTGCTCACCGCCCTGAGCGCCCCGACCTCCCCAGTCCCCCGCTACCCTCCCCGACCCCTCTCCTCATGACGGGGGACGAGTTCGCGCAGGACCTTCTCCGGCACCGCTCCCCATGACCAGGGATGTGCAATCGCAGGGCCCTTCCCAGCCCCACTTCCTTCGAGGAGGGACAACCCCCACAGGGTGCGCCCGGGGACGGCGCTCAGGGCTGTGGCTGGACCCAGAGCTGACCGCGGGGCAAGGACTGAGCCCCCTACTCAGTTCTTCGCTCCAGGTGGCCGCTGGCTAAGCGCCGCGTCTACAAGGCTCCGCTCCGGGACACTTGGAGTCGGGTCTACGTGGGCATCTGACTCTGATCTTCACTCGGGCCAGGTGAGAGGGCGGAAGCAACTCCAGGTCCTCCTCCTCCTAGACCCACTCAGCCTGGGCCCGCCAGTAGCCTGTCATGCGCTAGGACCCAGAGGCTCCCGCCCGCCTCCCAGGAGTGGGCGGGAGCTTCAGACTTTGTGACGTCACGCGAGGCGGGGCTCTGCCGGCGCGGGGCGGCCTGACTTGCGCGGACAGACAGACAGACAGACTGACGGCGGCGGAGCCCGCGGGTGAGGGACCCACGGCCTGGGGTCCCGGGCGCTCTAAGCGCGGGCTGGGCGGGGCTGGGAGGGGCAGAGCAGGGTACCTCGGGGGGCGCCACCTGCCTGGGCCCCAGGCCTCAGGGCTGTGCGAGTTCACGTGTCAGGGTGCGGGGTGCTCCCCCTGCTCCCCTTTCAGCTCTCGGGGCTCCGATGTGGGGGCACAGGGCGCTGGCCCCCGAGCGCCCCGGCCTCCGGTCGCCCCTGCGCAGTGCCGCCGCGTCTGCCCGTGGCCGGTCCTTTGCTGGCTTCCTGGCGCGCTGGCTGAGCCTCCACCCCAGCTGGACTCGAGTCCTCACGTCCTCACTTTGCTCCCTGCAGGCCCGGTGGCGGCAATCACTCAGACAACGCTGCAATGTGGAAATAAGGAGCCAGCGTGAGCCCCGGAAGCTCCGGAGGCTCGGCCAGGTGCGCGGCGCCTGCAGCCGGCGCCCGGGTGCGGGATGGAGGCGCAGGGCTTGGACTGGCTGCTGGTCCCGCTGCAGCAGCTGGTGTCGTGGGGCGCGGCCGGCGCCATGGTCTTCGGTGGCGTGGTGCCCTATATTCCTCAGTACCGGGACATCCGCAGGACGCAGAACGCCGACGGCTTCTCCACCTACGTATGTCTGGTGCTGCTGGTGGCTAATATCTTACGGATCCTCTTCTGGTGAGCAGGACTTACTTACGCTGGTGCCCGGGGAGAGATGGGCGTCTCTACAGTGCATTCCAGGCAGGACAGGTGGGGAGTGCCTTCTTCTTGGGCAGGCCACATTCTGCACTTCTCAGGATGAAGGGGTTGTTGTTGTGTGCCGTCGAGTCGATTCCGACTCATAGCGACCCCTAGAAAACTAGGGTTTTCTAGGCTGTAATCTTTACGGGAACAGATTACCAGGCCTTTCTCCTGAGGAGCTGCTGGGTGGATTTGAACCGCCAACCTTCGAGTTAGCAGCTTAACGCTTATCTTTTCTGCCACCAGGGCTCTTTCAGGATGAGGTTATGCCCCCCCAAAATGATGGAGTTGGGGTGAGAATCTCAAGTGTAACTTCTAGTTCTGCTTACTCATTTGTGGTCTCTCATACTTAGACATCAGCCACTTTCCAGGGCCCTCTCTGTGTGACATTGTCCTAGGACTGGGGTGCTGAGGTCCCACCGATGGGGTCCCTCCCCACAGGGAATTTCATTTCTAGTGGGAGGAGACAAGAAAACAAGGAAGTGTACAAGTGAATAAGAATAACAGAAAGTGAGGAAAATGGCACTGCCAGGTATGGAAAGGCCTTTCTGGGGAGGGGCCTCTGAGCTGAGACAGATGCTGGAAAGGGGCTGTAGCCCCCAGCCCTTCCAGGCCTGGTTTTGTTTCACTAGGGTTGTCTGTGCGTTTAATAGGAAGTCAATATTTAATAGGAAGTCAATGTTTTCTTTGCCTCCTCCTGGGCCAACTTTCTTTTATTGTCATTAGCATTCTGCTGAGGAAATTGAAATTAATTTTAACCGCCGCTGAAGCCACACATAATTGAGAAGGGGAGTTTTCAGAAGAAAATGAAGAGAAGTCTTATAGCTGCATTTCAAGGCCAAAACACCTGGAATTTTCCTTTCTTGTGATCCTGAGGCAGGTGTGTGCTCCCCTCTGTCAGCTCAGATAAGGAGGAGCAATGTTGTTCTTCTCAAAGATCAGCCTGAGAGCAAGGGGAGCAGGGAGGTGAGTCCCGACAGCTAGCATCCTGAGCTTTGCTGCTTCTTTTTAATATTTTATTGTTTTTGGAGAAAATTTACATAGCAAATTAGGTTCTCATTTAACAATTTCTGTACATATTGTTCAGTGACATTGGTTACACTTTTCACAATGTGTCGGCATTCTCATTATTTCCATCCTGATTGTTCTGTTGTCATTAATCTACCTTCCTTGTCCCTCCTTATCTTCTCATCTTTGGTCTAGGGTAAATGTTGACCGCTAAGTCTCATTTAGATGATTGTTTAAAGGAGCATAGTTCTCATGAGTAATATCTTTTATTTTATGAGCCATTGTGACTTTTGGCTGATAGATGACCGCCAGGAGTGGTTTGATTTCCAAATTTAAAAGTTATCCCAGGGCAATAGTCTTGGGGGTTCCTCTAGTCTCTACTGGTCCAGTACGTCTGGTTTTTTTGAGGAATTTGAGTTTTGTTCTACATTTTTCTCCCATTCTATCCTGGACCATGTATTGTGTCCTGGTCTGAACAGTCGGTAATGGTAGCTGGGCACCATCTAGTTCTTCTGGTCTCAGGGTGGGTGGGCTTGGTTCCTGTAGACAATTAGCCCTGTAGAATAGTTTCTTCTTTGAGTCTTCTGTTTCCTTCTTTCTCTTTTCCTCCTGACACCTAGAGACCAATAGTTGTATCTTAGCTGCTTGCAAGCTTTTAAGACTCTTCACGCAACTCACCAACCTAGGATGTAGAACATTATCTTTGTGATCTATGCTATACCAAATGACTGAGTTGCCTCATGAAACTGTCGTCCTAAATCCTCAAACCCAGTAAACCAATCCCATGAGGTATTAGGTTATGACTAGGAAGTGTCCATAACTGTGCCCCTCCTGAGCTTTGCTTCTGTTTATTACCTTTTGATTTTTGGGGTTACTTTTTGAGTAATCATAGATCTGCTTTTTTTTTTTTTAACATTTTATTGTGGTAAAATACGTATAACAAAAAATTTGTGATTTTCACACATGCAGTTCAGTGATATTACATTCACCATTTTGTACAACCATCACCATTGTCCATTTTCAAAACTTTTTCGTCACTGCACACAGAAGCTCAGGTCCCCCTATTCCCTATCCCACTCCCCGTCTCTGGTAACCACTAATAAACTTTAGTCTCTATGCATTTGTCCAGCCTGGATATTTCATATAAGTGAGATTATACACTATTTGCCCTGTCGTGTCTGACTTAGGTCCCTGGGTAGCACAAACAGTTTGTGTGCAGCTGCTAACCAAGAGGTTGGCAGTTTGAACATACCCAGCAGTTCCATGGAAGAAAGGCCTGTGATCTGCTTCTGTAAAAGATTAGATCCAAGAAAATCCTATGGAGCTTGTTTTGTTTTTAGGTGCTATTGAGTCAGTTCCCCTATATGCAACGGGATGAAATACTGCCCAGTCCTGGCCATCCTCATAATTGTTGCCGTTTAAGCCCATTGTTGTAGCCATTGTGTCGATACATTTCATTGAGGGTCTTCCTCTTTTTCGCTGATCCTCTACCAAGCATGATGTTCTTCTCCAGAGACTAGTCCCTCCTGATAACATGTCCGAAGTATGTGAGAAAAAATCTTGCCATCTTTGCTTCCAAGGAACGCTCTGGCTGTACTTCCTCCAAGACAGACTTGTTCGTTCTTCTGGCAGTCGATGGTATATTCAGTATTCTTCAGCAATACCATATTCAAAGACATCAATTCTTTGGTCTTCTTTATTCATTGTTCAGCTTTCGCATGCACAGGAGGTGATTGAAAATATCATGGCTTGGGTCAGGGGCACCTTAGTCCTCCAAGTGACGTCTTTGCTTTTCAACACTTTGAAGAGGTCTTTTGCATCAGATCTACCCAATGCAATACATTGTCTGATTTCTTGACTTCCGCTTCCATGGGTGTTGATTGTGGATCCAAGTAAAATGAAATCATTGACAACTTCAACCTTTCCTCTGTTTATCGTGATGTTGCTTGTCAGTTCAGTTGTGAGGATTTTTGTTCTCTTTATGTGGAGATGTAATCCATACTGAAGTCTGTAGTCTTTGATCTTCATCAATAAGTGCTTCAAGTCCTCTTTGCTTTCAACCAGCAAGGTTGTGTCATCTGCATATTGAATTGGTGCTTAATTCTACTCTCATGGAATCTCAGTGAGCTGGAATCGACTTGAAGGCAACAGATTTATTTTTTTCGTGTCTGACTTACTTCACTCAGCATAATGTTTTAAAGGTTCATCCATGCTGTGGCATGTATGAGGACTTCATTTATCTTTATAGCTGAATAATATTCCATTGTGTGGATGGACCACATTTTGTTTATCCGTTCATCTGTTGGTGGACATGTGAGTTGTTTCCACTTTTGCTAATTAGTTTTAAAATCCACCATATTGAGGCATAATTTTCATTCAATAAAACGCACCATTTTAAGTGTAGAGCTGATGGGTTTTGGCAAATGTACTCACCATTAACCACCAAGATACAAGTTTCATAAGCCCAAAAGTTCTCCTGCCACTCTGCCTTTAGTCCAGTCCTAGCCTATATGTTAGTTCTGCCTGTGTCTGGAATCTTAAAGGTGTTTCAGCCCTAATCAAAGAGCCGGAGAGGTAACTGGCTAATCCCAGATTGTTTGACTCTGAAGCAGGGTGTTTTGTGCACTGCAGCTTCCTTTGAGAACAGTTTTAAGTCTCCTCCCAGGGTCTGTCTCTGCGCCAAGGCTACTTCTGAAGGGGCTGTCCAAAAAACCAAACCAAAGCCGTTGCTAATTTTTGTTTAGCATAAGCTGCAAAACCACATTTCGGAAATTCCTTCCCTTTCTCCACCCATTTCCCTTTCTGGGAGGCCTGGTTGCCTGAGTGGCTGGTGCCTGAGCACTTCTGCTTCTTCTTCTAAAGTGGCCTTAATTAAGTCTGTGGTTGAACAGAAGCAGCTTCCAGAATGTGATTGTGTCCGATAATGTTGTTTACTCTGAGCACACTGGGTTAGGGTGGGGGTGGAGTGGGAGAGGGGGACAGGGAATGCCTGGCCTGGAACCTAGCCCGTCTTTTTAGGTTGTGAAGGAGCACTGTGCTGTCTCTAGGGTTGTGAGATACATTTTCTTCAAAGCAGTGGGGGAGAGTGGCCTGAGGTTGGATTACCACATGGAGAAAGCAGTTCTGTTTAGAGGCCTCCCCCCAGTGTGTTTATCACTCAAAATCGCTAATTCCCTGGTTTGGAGATGTCAGAGAGTTAAAACAACTTCTTATCTGCTGCCTCAGCAGTGCTTCTGGGTTTAGATGGTCACTGGCAGGTGCTACAGATGATAGCATTGGAGCAGGGCTTCTTATTTTCCTCTCAGGGCCCGATGTCTAAGGAAGCATGCAGAATGTGCGGTAGCCTTACATGGGATTCTGAACTTTGTTCCCTGTGGGTGTGTTTCTGTCCCCTGTTGGTCTTCTTTCATAGAACCAGCATTCTGACAGTGCTGGGTTCCTTCCAGCCAGCCTTCCCTAACACAGGACTCTCATTCCTCAGTGCTCCAGGAAACATTTTGGGAACTTGCAAGATGAAGAAGGGAGAGCAGAGGGAGCTGATCCCTTCTGGGTGTCTCTCTGGCTTGGAGGTACAGGCTCCATGTGTTATACACTGTAGTGTTTAATGCTGGTGTATAAGGCCAGGAGCCTTCTACGACTCTTGTAGCCAATGCATGTGCTCTGTCCCCACCCAGTTCAAAATCCTCTTGCTTTGAGGGTAATACAAACGATTCCATTTATTTTTCTCTCTGGAGCCCCTCTTGTGGCCTGCACTCCAGTAACCCCATCCAGCCTTCATGACTAGCAGCCTATTTGATCCAGTGAATTTTTTGAGGGTTTCCTATTTGCCAGGGACTGGACCAGATTCTGTAGGATTTATGCTTTTATAAGAAGTGATATGTGGAATATTCCTTCCATCCTTCCATCCATCCACCCATCCACCCATCCATCTACCCACTTACCCATCTATCACCCTCCCATCCATCTACCCATAAAATCTACCCAACCACCTATCTAGGCACCTGCTCATCCATCCACCCATCCATCTACCCACCCACTCATCCATCCAACCATCCATCTACCCACCCACTCATCCATCCAACCATCAATCCGTCCAACCACCTAGATGTACATATCTATGGCATAGGGGCAATGAGTCATAGAAGGTCAAGAGAGTAAAAGTTGGGTGGGGGCTATGGCAGGGGTCCAGGTGAGAGGGAGGAGGGCCTACACTGGGCCAGTGGTGGTGGGAGACACGGTGGAGTTAGACCCTTGAGCAGCATTTCCCAAAGCTGGTCTGAGGACCTTAGCCCACAGAGCTCCAATCCATTTGGAGTGTATCTGCATTCTGTTCCTCTCTGCCCCATGCACAGTATCTGAGAGGCCCTGGGTCCAAGTTAACTTTGTTTAACCTAGGGTTTCTGAAATGTGTGTAACTCTATAACCCTTCGTTTCATAAAGTCCTTATTATCATTTTGCAAAACTAGCATTCAGCAGATTACACTCTGTACAGTGGTGATGTACAGGATTGGCCTTTTGGCATCAGAAGTTGGCAGAAGGGCTCAACGATGCCTTGTGGCTAATATGTGCAGACTTTTGATTAAGCAGAGGACGTGGGCATAGAAGGGTCCAGAGTGCTGAGTAGAGGTATTGGTATTGCTGGACTTCTCACCAGATCCACATGCATTCAGCGGGACCTGGACCAAGCCTACACATTCATACACAGGATGTGAGATGCCCAGCTTCCTGGCATAAATCTAAAAATGAAAACACAGTAGCAGCAATTAGTAACATTTTACTACTAAGACTGATAAGCAGTGAGTGTTGCCAGAGTAGTGAGTGTTGCTGAGTGATAGCGGTGAGTGTTGCAGGAGCAGTGAGCATTGCTGGGGAGGAGACACACACTTCTTGACTCGAGTTCTCATTGCTACTTTGGCGACATGAGGAGGTGCTCATTTAGGAACTTCTACTGGAACTTGGCTGAACAGCGCAGGTGTGCATACCTCCCTGTGGCCTAGCACTTACCTGCTGTAGTAATGACAACACGGCTCTGGAAGCGGCTGCTTTATGGCGTTTGAGGACAAGGCTTCCCACACTCTACAGTCCTATGCCCAGGCTGTTGTCATTAAAGGGAAAGAAATGAAATCATCTGATAAGTAAAAAGGGATGTCTTTCTATTCTGGAAACCCTGGTGGCATAGTGGTTAAGAGCTATGGCTGCTGACCAAAAGGTTGGCAGTTTGAATCCACCAGGTGCTCCTTGGAAACCATATGGGGCAGTTCTACTCTGTCCTATAAGGTTGCTATGAGTCGGAATTGACTTGACAATAGCGAGTTTTGGTTCTATTCTAATTGGAGCCCGGGTGGCACAGTGGTTAAGAGCTCGGCTGCTAACCAAAAGGTCAGCAATTTGAATCCACCAGCTGCTCCATGGAAACCGTATGGGGCAGTTCTACTGTGGGGTCACTGTGAGTTGGAATTGACTCGACAGCATAGGGTTTGGTTTAGTTTCTATTCTAATTAGATTTTTAAGATTACTTATGATGTTGAACTTTGTTTCATATTTATTTTGTCAGTTATGTATCTTTTGTGGAAACCTGTGCCCTTTGACATCTTGAACTTGCTTGTCTTCGTCTTGAAGCCAGTTAACTCTTCACCTGTGTGTCCCGTGCACGTTGTTTTAAATGGCTCACATTTATTGTAAACTTGGATTTGTCTGGGTTCGACTTTTGACGTGTGGTATCAGGGGAAGCTTAAACCTTGGTATCTTCTCCCCCAGTTATTCCAGTCACTCATCACTTCTATTGAAAATTAAAAAAAAATGGAAGTGGTCTTCTGTGTAAAATGGCCCAAATTGCACACGGATAGCCTTATGACCCTAAGTTAAGTGGGAAGAGTCCCTACTGGATTCTTGTAGACTCACTCGCTTTTATCTTGGGGAGGCTGCACCCCAGCTTCCTTGCCATCCCCTTGTCTGACCTCCACCAGTGGAAGCATTCAGTAATACCCCCCCGGGCCAATAGGTAGCTGGTGGGGCTGTTTCTAGGAACAACCATGAGCTGTGTGGAGCAGGGGGGCGCCTGGATCCTCTGATAGGTGTCTCTTTACCTCTCCAGGTTTGGAAGGCACTTTGAGTCCCCTCTTCTGTGGCAGAGCATAATCATGATCTTGACCATGTTGCTGATGTTGAGACTCTGCACCGAAGTCCGCGTGACCAACGAGCTGAACCTCAAACGCCGCTCTTTTGCAGGTTGGTGAAGGAGGGTTATCACTCTGGAAATAGAGCTGTACTAATCAGCAGGCACCATGCCTGTCCACTGGGGAGATAGCAGGCACCTTGATCTAATGTTATCTAAAAGCAGCTTGAATTTCATCTAATGGCACTGTTATCTATAACTGGTAAGAAGATTTTCAGTAGGTGAAATTACTTTAGTGACAAATTTTATAATGCAAACCAAGTCCTGATAGTATAGCTTCTTTACTGAAAGTTGAGTAAGTTATTAACTAATCTTAGTGTATTATTCTTCGCTAATAATTACTGTTGCATGCGAACTCTAAATTATGGTAGGCAGAGTGTTTCTTTTCTATCCAAGTTTTGGTTTGATCAGGTCAGGGAAAGACACAGCCTGTGAGTGCAGTTCTATCTCCATCTTTGTGTATGGCTTATACATAAAATGCACCAAGTTTTCCTCTTGCACCCACAAGGTAAACTGGGGTCTTTCTCATGTACTTTGTTAAGTATACATCCAAAGTTATGCTTTTGTGGGTCAAGGTGACCAGACTTCCTAGAATATGTATCTGTGCTCTGATGGTTAGAGCTGGCCAGGACTAGTTCCGGGCTTAGTCCACACTACTCCCTGACTTTCTGGTTAAAGCTCCTTGCAGTCTAACATCCTGTGTTTGAACCAGAAGGGCAGCGGGCTGCTTCTATGCAGGAGTGCAATGCTTTACTTTCGTTTCCCTTCTGGTGACTAAATCCAAGACAACTCTCTTTCTAACTTTGTCTGAGATTTTCGGGGGTGTGTGTGTTTTAATCTCACCTGTTGTGCAGAGAAATATTTTTCCCCAGAGTTTGTTTCGTTTTGGGGCCCCCGTGGGTTCCACATCTTGCCGGGAAGTCGGCACCCCTGTAGTTTCATTCCTGATCATGGTTTTCTCTTCCTCTAAGAGGATCCTTTCCCCTTTTGCATGCTTCTGTTTTTAGAATGAGATGTATGTGTGCCATTTCAGTCTTGGTAGAAAATAGGTCAGCTTCTAGCTCTAGTGAGTATCCTGGACCAAATAAAGATTTGTTTAGTGTCGTTTAAAGCTGTGAAGATGACCACTAATATGTTCTCTAGTGTGTTTTTGTTCTGTCTCCCCTGTTAATGCCGTTTCTTTTCTCCTCTACATGTCCTTTTTTGTCTCTCCCTGTTGTGATTTGGGTTTGAAATGACATTAGAGATGGCACTTATTATACCACTAATGTTGCCTAGGAGGCAGGATTTTTAAACCCATCAGGATATTACTAGGTAAGGACTTGTGCTCTTAAATTTATGCTTAAATGGCTTGGGCTTTCATTTGCATGGCTTCTGTCCCTCCTCCCTGTGACTTAGGAGCTCTATCTGTCCCCTTCCCTTTGTGTAAACCCTCAGCCTTTAGCTTGGATGTGGTGTCTTAACTGACCAACAGGACACAGTGTGAAGTTTTTCCTTTAGAACACTAATTGCCCCGAGGGAAGGAGGAGAAAGATGAGAGGATAATTTGTACCCATGATAGCAGAGACCAGGTTTGGGGACCCTGTTTGAAATAGTAAGCAGGCTGAGGTAAGATGCCAGATGTAGCAGGTTTGAGAACCTCTAGGGATGCCTCAGCTTAGAATTGAAACTTACATGGCATTGTTGAAATGCAGGAATACCTTCAAGAACCTAAATCTACGTGGTCCCCTTTATTTGGATTTTTGCCACCTGGTTCCCCTGGTGGCGTAGTAGTTAAGTGCTATGGCTGCTAACCAAAAGATTATTAGCTTGAATCCACCAGGTAGTCCTTGGAAACTCTATGGGGCAGCTCTGCTCTGTCCCACAGGGTCACGACGAGTCAGAATCAAGTCGCTGGCAATAGGTTTGGTTTGGTTTTTGGTTCCTCAAGTTGTCCTAGGTAAGGGCGAGGGTGGGCACTTTGTGCATACACAGAAACTCCTTCTTTCTGGTTGCTGCTCATCAAAAGGGAAGTTTTAGATTAAAAAGTTGATTGCGATAGTTGATAGCTAACTATTCTCTTTACTTCCAGTATTCTACATAAATTCCTCCAAAAGGAGGTGAGGATTTAGTTAAAATGCTGTTGTTGTTAGGTGCCATTGAGTCAGTGTACCCTGTGTACAACAGAACAAAACACTGCCTGGTCCTGCACTGTCCTCACAATCATTGTTGTGTTTGAGCCCATTGTTGCAGTCACTGTCACTCCATCTCATTGAGGGTCTTCCTCTTTTTCGCTGATCCTCTACCTTACCAAGCATGATGTCCTTCTCCATGGACTGGTCCCTTCTGATAACGTGTCCAAAATACGTGAGACGAAGTCTTGCCATCCTCGCTTCCAAAGAGCACTCTGGCTGTACTTCTTTTAAGACAGACTTGTTCCTTCTTCTGGCAGTCTATGATGTATTCACTATTCTTCACCAACACCATATTCAAAGGCATCAATTCTTCTTTGGTCTTCCTTATTCATTGTTCAGCTTTCTTATGCATAGGAGGTGGTTGAAAATATCATGGCTTGGGTCAGGCACACCTTAGTCCTCAAAGTGACATCTTTGCTTTTCAACACTTTAAAGAGATCTTTTGTAACAGATTTGCCCAGTAGAATACACCATTTGATTTTTTTGACTACTGCTTCCATGGGTGTTGATTGTGGATCGAAGTAAAATGAAATCCTTGGCAACTTTAATAGTGAATCTCAATTCCCAAGAAATGGCCAAAATTTATATTTTTACAGAATAATAGCCTCCAAGGGCGTCCACGTCCCAGGTCCCAGGATTGTGAATGGTACCTGATGTTGTAAGAGGAGTCTGCACGTGGGACTCAGATTACAGACTTTTAGATGCAGCAATTGTCTTGGGGTATCCAGGGGCTTGATCTCTTCACAGGGTCCCTAAATGGGGAAGGAGAGCTGGAAGGTCATAGAGATGACATGAGAGGGACTCAACCCACTGTGGCTGTTGTTGAAGATAGAAGAAGGGGCCATGAGCTGAGGAATGCAGAGGCCCCTGGGTGCTGGGACACCCTCATATGCTCTTCTAAAGAACCCAGACCTTGGTCCTACAACCACAGAAGCTGGATTCTGCCAACACCCGAGTGAGCAGGAAATGAGTTCTCTCCTGAGCCTCCAGAAAGGACACAGCCCTGCTGACACCTTGATTTTAGTTCTGTGAGACCCATGTTGGACTTCGGACTTCCAGAACTGTAAGAGAATAGATTTTTGGTGCTTTAAGCCACTAAGCTTGTGGAAATTTACAGCAGTAGGAAACTCATCTACCTACCCCTTTTCCTTAAGGTATTAAAGTTTGTCGAGTGCTTCTCTCAGTAGGCATTTATGATTTGTCTCTGTTGGTGATGTTGACAGTTGACATAATGGCTCCTGGGGCATTTAGGCCAGTCAGCAGTAAGCAGTGCAGAAGTTGCAGTGTGCTTGACCCATATGCTTCTGTTTTTTTTTTTTTGCAGCTTTGCTGAAGTTGCAGTCTATAGTGGTTGAATAGCGTCCCCCTGTAAAAATGGTGTGGTGGAGGTATCTAACCTCCTTGTCAAACTTCACAAAGCGGGTGGAGAATAGTTATCAGCATTAGAAGCCCAAGGCTGGTTTCCTATGAGGCAGAGATCAGATATATGTCTTTTTGCCAACTTTTTACCAATTTTGACACCAGCCTTCCCTCCCGTGGCACTCTCTACTTCTCCGCTGGGTTCCGTAACTTGTTGCAATGACCACGCAGAAATCACAGACCATACTCACAGTTATGGGGTTTGTTAGGGAAGTAGCAGGTTACAGTTCAGGTTCAGGAATGCTCAGATACAATTCTTCGATCAGGACAGCCTCTTCTCAGCTGTGCCCACAGGCAGGCCTGTCTCTGGCTCTTGGTGCCTCGGCCTGGCCTCTTCCCTGCTTGGGCAAGCGTTACAAAGCTCTTTAGTTCTGCTAATAAGTGCCTGGAGGTACCCCACTCCTCCAGTAAGCCTCTTGCCTGAATACACTCAGCTTTTTTGCTCTGTGGGCCTGGAAGCTCACCATGCTGTCTCCTGCTGGTCTCCTGGTTCTACTGCCTCTGCTTCTCACCATCTTGCTGTCTTCCATGTTATAGCGCTCTCTTTCTGTCTTCTGAGTCTAGGAGGGTCTTGGTGTAGGGATCCTGGGTCCAAAGGAAGTGCTCTACTCCCTCTCTTCTTCTTGGTGGTAGTTAGGTCTCCTCTGCTCTGGGATTGGCTCTCTTTTAAGCATAGCAGGATAGCAAAACTGACCAATCTCCTTGTTAGGGTGCCATACACCTTATTTGCATGGTCCCCCCCCACCACAAGAGTGCCATACACCTTATTTACATTATTAGCAAGCTATCCAATCCCCTTGGTGGGCCATAAGCACCTCATTTGCATAGTCTTCATCCAGTCATTTGGTGGGACTTAAAAAGACCATTGGTGGAAGGGCCATATTAAGTAATTCACTGCAATGCTCCTCCAAAAAAATTCATGGCCACCTAGAGCCTCAGAATGTGACCTTATTTGGAAATAGGGTCTTTGCAGATGGCATTAGTTAGGGATCTTGAGATGAGATTGTCCTGGGTTTAGGTTGAGCCCTAAATGGAATGACTGGTGTCCTTATAAGAAGAGAAGATATAGAGGCACAGAGGGAAGGTGGCCATGTGAAGACGGAAGCAGAAATTGGAGAGGTGCTGTCACAAGCCAAGGAATGCTTGGAGCCACCAGAACCTGGAAGGAGCAAGGAAGGATTCTCCTCTGGAGCCTCCAGAGGGAGCACAGCCCCGCCCATGCCTTGATTCTTGACTTCCGGCCTCCAGGACTACAAGAGAGTAAATTTATGCTGTTTTAAGACTCTTAGTTTATAGTCATTTGTTACAGCGGCCCAAGACACAGGTACACAGACTCATGGGTGACATCTGTGACTCTGATGGATCAGAACCAGCATGCAGAGGGTGCCTGGCCCTGCTGCCCCCAGGCCTGCCCAGCCTGTGCTCCTCTGTGTGGTCCTTTGTTAACAGAGAACTGTGCCTCCTGCAAGGCTCTCCAACCCTGAAACGCCAGCTGGGCCTCGCAGTGACTACAGATGGAAAGCCAGCGGGGACACAGTGCATGTTGTGAAAATCCCTAAGAGTCTCACACTCAGCACTTTCAATATTTGAATCAAAGTCAAGTTGACCATTCTTGTGTCTGTCATATGTAGCTTATTCCTGAGGGAGTTTAATGAAATGTGTGGATTGTTTCCTCTCATCTGCCTGCTGGGAAGGGGTGGGGCAGAAACCAAGCAATGCAGGCTGAAAATTTGTTTCATTTTATTTATTTTTGCTTTTTAAAAGTTTAACTTTGTTTCATAATTTATTTTTTGTTTTTAATTTCTCTTAGAGAAATAGAATTATCTGTGGCTCAGAGTCAGGGAGTTGAATTTCTTTTACATTTACCCCAAACCTCAGCCACAGAGTTCCAAAATAGAACTGGCCCAGCCAGTCCACATATACCGTTTTAAGGGACGGAAGGACAGCAAGACAGACAGCCCAACTATTGCTGGCTGGGGCATTATTATTATTTTTTAAACAACATGTTTCTATCCTGTCTGCTTCACCCAAGGCTTAACAAGGGGAGAAGAAAAAAAGCTTTATCTTGATGTTGCTGTAACTCTTTGGGGGTGTGTGGACAATCTAAGCATGGAAAGGAAGGCCAGAGCTGAGGTGTCACGTGGTTCATTTTGCCTCACTTTTTCCGAGGAGCACTACCAAGGCTTAAAACGTGGATCTTGCCCCTCTTAGCAGCACTTACTCCACACACTGAGTCAGCGCTGAACCATGGCTTGTGAGCAGCCAGCCTTGGGGAGGAGGCGTGCTCCGTGCTGCTGTGTTTTTGTCAGTCCCTTCCTACCCTGTCGGATCTTCTTCTGCCCCATCACTTCTTAAAAAAAATACACACACACATACACACGCACGTGTAAATGCACAGGCATGCACACACACATATGTGCACATGCATACATGCTTGCACATTTCAAAACAAATGTTCTATTTGAACACATGCAAATAATGTAGAAAGAAATATACTTCAGTGCTGCCCCTTTCACTCTTCCCTAGATCTGTTAACTGTTTGGTGTGTATTTTCCAAGAGTTTTTGTTTTTTCTTTTTAACTTAATTTTTATTTTGTTGTGGTCAAAAAAAAAAAAAAATGTATATAGCAAAAATTTTCCATCTTAACTATTTTTAAGTTCAGAGGCATTGTGAATATGCTAAAAAAGACACTTTAAAAGGGTGAATTTTTTTGGTACGTAAATTATATTTCAGTTGAGATTAAAAACTTTTTTGGGAGGTGGGGGTCAAATACCTTTTTGAGAACGAAAGCTGAGGACACTCCCCTAGGCAGGGTTTGCACACAAACGTTTTTTAATGTATTTTGTAGGGGTTTGCTGGCATCCTAGGACATCAGGCTCCATAGATTCCTATACTGTCCTGCCTGCTGCCCAGCTCCGACATAGACCCGTCCCGGATTTGCCTGGACCACTGTGAGCATACTCCATTCACTGGTCCCCGGTCTCCAGTTTGTCCTGTATCTCACCTGTGGCATCCTCCCCCTCTGCTACCAGCGCACCCTACCCCAACGCAGGCTGAGCTGTAATGTATCCTTCCTTACCTGCCTGCAGCAGTAGGTCTCAGATATCATGTGACCAAATCCCTTGGGAAGCAGATGAAAGTCTGGCCTCTTGTCATCTGACCAGCCTTCTCTCCTGCTGGCCTCTGACCTGTTCTCTGACCATCCAGAACTGACTCTCCTGGGTGTTAGCTCAGGTGAGCCTTCTGCCAAATCACCTTTTGTTCCAGTAACTATGGCTGCTTGAAAAACTACCCCCAAACTGAGTGACTTAAGTCAACAACATTTATTTTGTTCACAGATCTGCAGTTTGTGCAGAGTGTGGCAGGGACTCTCTCTGTTCCATCTGACATCAGCTGGGTCAGCTCAGAGGCTGGGGGCTGGAGTGACCTGCAGCTCATTCACTCAGACATCTGATGGGTGATGCTGGCTGTCACTGGGACCTTAGCCGGGGCTGTCATGGAGCGTCTATATGTGGTCTCCTCACGTGGCCTCGGCTTCCTCATGACATGGAAGCTGGGTTCCAAGGGCAAGTGTCCCCAGAGCAGGAGTCCTGTGGAAGTTGGCTTGGAAATCACACAGCACACAAGCCCACCCGTAGTCAGGGGAGAGGACGTGGACTCTACCTCCTGAAGGGGAGTGCCAGGGTTCTGGATGGTAATGTGGGATAGAAATGTTGCTATGGCCATCTTTGGAAAATACAACCTGCTACATCTGTGGTTCCCTGGTGCCTGGCAGAATATGTGTTCTGTCCAGATTTGCGGAAGTGCATGATTGTAGAGAACATTCCCCAGTGGCTTCTCAGCTTCAGGTGGCTCCCTCTTCCAGTCCATCCTACACCAAGACACTTTTCTGAAACAAATCTGATCATATTGCTTTCCAGCCAGGAAACCGTAGGTGGCTTGACGCCATGCCAGACAAGAGTCCGACGTGGATTACAAGGCGGTTGCAGTCTGAGTCATCTCCCCTTATACAGTCTCTGTCTTGCTTCTCCCACCTTTACAGATGTCTAGTTAACCCACAGCTGTGTCCTCCACCCTTCTTGCCTTTGCTCTCCCCGTGCTTCTAGAAGCTGACCACATGGACCCCATAGCTCTGCCCTTCAGTGTCAGCATGGTTAGGCCTGGAAGATGAAGAGGGAAACAACTGAGTTGTTGTGCTGTGTGCTGCTCATTCCTGTGTTCTGCATTCACTCACCCCCTCCCCCACCATGCTCAGGTGCTTTCCTTTGGGACCATGATCTGTAGAGGAGGTACCAGTGACTGGTAAAATTGGTCAGAGGTAGAGAAATAAAGCAGAGAGGTCAGGAAATCCAGCAGACTGGTGGTCAGCACCAGGACACAGGAGGTGGTGCAGGACAAGGGCAGGGTGAGGACTGCAGTTTGTGTCCTTTGTGCTGTCGGCTCGTAAAAGCCTCTACTTTCCTGGCAATGTCCCACCTCCCACTGGCAGCATCTAGAGGGCATCTGCTGACACCCAGTCTAGGCGTGAACTTTGTTTAGCGTTTGCTTTTAGCTGTTTGCTTGCAAAGTTTCCATTTGAGGTCGATTCTGCACTGCCTGGGGCAGATGACACACAACCTTTGATTCCACACCTGCTTATGGAGCCCCCTGATTTGAGTCCTACTCTTCCTTTTTAGCCACCTTCCGTCCTCTGGAGGTGCTTGGCTCGTATCTTTAGGGCCTTTGGGCAGCTGTGGAGGGGCAGCGTGGTGCAGTGAGGTCCTGGTGGGGAGAAGCAGGCTTCCAGGCTGAAGTCAAGCGTGTTGTTCCAGGTGCTTCTGGGTCAGCCAGTTGCACTCAGGTCTGGAGGTGTGTGGGTCACTGGGGGCCAGGGTAAGCCTGGTCTGGACCATGTGGCTGCCAGGGTCACATGCATTTGCTCCCCACTTCCGTGGGCATTTTCTCTTCTCATGTGCTCTGAAAACAGCTTTATGAGCAATCATCTGAATAGATCTTATTTGACCCTGAGACAGATGTACAGCAACTGAAGCTTCTAGGGAGTAAAAATGAGAGAGAAACGCATGAATGAGTTTCTGGGGCAAATAGAAGTGGGATCTGTGGTGTCACTTGTCCATAGTGTAGCAAACAGGCAGTAGACTTTTTGCCACTATGACCTTAGGAATTAAATGAAAACGTAGCAACTTTTAACTTTGTCCCCAAATTTCCTCCTCCTGCCCCTGTGCACTTTTTTTTTATAATATTGAAAGAAGGTAGCTTTGGAGAAAAAGAATTCAGAAAGTGAATTTTCCTGTACACAGAAACCAAAACCTTGTGGTCTTTCTATTCCAAGGGTTTTTTTTTTTTTTTTTTAAAGAAATTCAAAACGTCTGGGAAACATATCTGCTTACCAGTGTTAAAACCGGTCTATTTTTGTCTTTTCTCCTCTTCCTGTCTGTTTTTCTCTCTTTTTTTAATGTACCTGCAGATAGTAAGGATGAAGAAATCAGAGTCCCCCTCAGGCGGTCCTATCTGGGTATGTACCACACTGCATGAGACTGCCACTCAGAACATGACTCATTTCATCCTCTGCGGCTCTGCTCCTTCTGTGTCACTCCCCATCATGCCTACCCTGTGACCGCGCATGCACGTCTTTGAAACCTGGCAATATGCACAGTGACTAACAACTCATAGCTGTGCCCTTTTCCAGCATGATGTAGTTCTAGAAGCCTGCTCCTTTTCCTCGTGTGTGTGTGCATGTGGGTGTGCTTGTGTGTGTATGAGTGTAGTTTTCAGGGTATGAGTTTCACACTTCTTTTGAATTTGTTCCAAACTAATTTATTCTTTTGATCCTATTGTAAATGCAGTTGTTTTCTTAATTTCATTTTGGATTGTTCATTGCTACTTGATCTTGTATTGTGCAATCTCACTGAACTTGTTTATTCAAAGAGCTTTTTAGTGGATTGCTTAGGATTTTCTTTTACAAGATGATGGCATCTGCAAATATAGTTTCACTTCTTCTTTTTCAGTCTGGATGCTTTTTTATTTCTTCTTGCTTAGTTACCCTGGCTAGAACTTCTCGTGAAGTATTGAATAGAAGTGGTGAGAATGGACACCCTTGTCTTGTTCCTCTTAGGAGGAAAGAATTCACTCTTTCTTGATTAACTAAGATGTTAGCTGTGGATTTTCAATGGATGCCCCTTAGTAGGTTAAGTAAGTTCCCTTCTATTCTGAGTTTGTTGAGGGTTTTTATCAAGAAAGGGTATGGAATTTTATGAAATGCTTTTCTGTGTCTGTTGAGATATCATGTAGTTTTTGTCCTTTATTATTATGGTTTACTACATTGGTTGATTTTCATTTATTGAACCAACTTTGCATTCTTGGGATTAAAGCCCACTCGCTAATGGTGTGTAATCCTTTGTATATGTTGCTCGGTTCTGTCTGCTAGTAATTTGTTGATAATTTTTGTGACTATATCTATAAGAGATATTGGTCTGTAGTTGTCTATTTTTGTGATGTCTTTGTTTGGTTTTGATATCAGGATAATAGTAGTCTTATAAAACACATTGGGAAATGTTCTCTTCTCTTTTATATTTTGGAAGAATTTGGTAGAATCTGCTGGTCTTTGTGATAATTTTTTTTTTTTAGTAATTCAATATCTTTACTTCTTATAGGTCCATTCAGATTTTCTATTTCTTCTTGAGTCACTTTTGGTGTTTGTCTTAGGAATTTGTCTTTTTCGTCTAAGTTATCTGATTTGTTGGCATATAATTGTTTATAGAATTCTCTTATAATCTTTTATTTTTGTAAGGTTGGTAGTAATGTCCCCTCTTTCATTCTTAGTTTTAGCAGTTTGAGTCTTCTCTTTTTTCTTATCAGTCGAGTGTTTTCTTTATTAGTCCAGCTAAAGGTTTGTCAATTTTGTTGATATTTTCAATGAACTAACCTTTGGTTGATTTTCTGTATTGTTTTTCCTTTCTCTGTTTTACTTATTTCCACTCTCATATTTATTATTTCTTCCCTTCTGTTTGCTTTGGGTTTAGTTTGCTGCTCTTTTTCTAGTTTATTGCGGTAGAAGATTAGGTTAATGACTGGAGATGTTTTTTCTTTCTTTTTTTAAATAGAGGTGTTTACAGCCATAATTTCCCTCTAAGTGCTGCTTTAGCTGCATCTTATAAGCTTTGGTGTGTTGCATTTTTATAGTCATTCATTTCAAAGTATTTTCTACTTTCCCTTGAGATTTCTTATTTGAGTCATTTGTTATTTAGGAATGTGTCATTTAATTTCCATATATTAGTGAAATTGCAAAACTTCCTTCTGTTGTTGATTTCTAATTCTTATATAGTTATTATACATATTATGTCTGTATATGTTATAGACCTAACAATACATTGTTGTTATTATTAATTTTTGTATATTTATAGGTTTTTAAGAAGTTGAGAGAAGAAAGGACAGCAATTATATATTTGTAGAGTTTGTTATATTAACCTTCTTATTTACCATTTCTGGTTCCCTTCATTTCTTCCTGTAAATTCGAATTACTATCTGATGTCATTTCCTTACCCAGTGCAGCTTTGCTCCCACCTACCTCCTTTGTACTGTTATTTTCAAATATATTACATTTTTATTTGTTAAAGCCCTGACAATAACCATAATATTGTTTTATTCAATTGTTTTTTAAGTTTTAAATCAGTTAAGAGAAGGAAGGAGAAGAAATATGAACTTATACTGTCTTGTATAATTACCTACATGATTACCTTTACCTATTCTCCTTTTTTTTTTCTTGTGGATTTGAATCACTTGCTTTCATCATGAAGACCTTACTTTATTATTTCCTGTAAGGTGGGTTCTCTAGCAACAAATTCTCCCAGTTCTTGTTTTATCTGGGAATATCTTTATTTTACCCTCATTTTAAAAAGTTTTGCTGGATGTAAGAATCTTGGTTGACAGTTTTTTTTTCTTTTCAGCACTTTGAAAATGTTATCCCACCGCCTTCTGGACTCCATTGTTTCTGATGCGAAGTCAGCTGTTAATCTTATTGGGGTTTCCTTGTAAGTGACAAGTCATATTTCCCTTGCTGATTTCAAGATGTTATCTTTTTTTTTGGCCTTCAACATTTTGACTATGGGAATGTATCTCTTTGTTTTATCCTACTTAGAGTTTGCTGATCTTCTTAGATGTGTAGATTAATATTTTAATCAAATACAGGAAGCTTTTTGTCATTATTTCTTTGATTATTCTTCTCCTCCTTTCTTCTGTCCTTCAGGTACTCCAATTCTGCATATATTGGTGCATTTAATATTGTCTCACATTTCTCTGAGGCTCTGTACATTTTCCTTAATTCTGTTTTCTTTGTTCTTCAGGTTACATAATCTCTACTGACCTATCTTCAAGTTTGCTGATTCTTTCTTCTGCCAGCTCAAATCTGTTGTTGAGCCCCTCTAATGAATATTTTATTTCAGTTATTGTACTTTTCAACTCCAGAATTTCCATTTAGTTCTTTTTAGAAATTTGTATCTCTTTATTGATATTGTCTATTTGATGAGACAGTGTCATCTTACCTTCTTTTAACTCTTTTTTTGCAAGATTTCCATCAGTTCTTTGAGCATATATATTAGTTATTTTGAAATCTTTCTTTAATAAGTCCAATGTATCTATCCTTTCAAAGTCAGTTTTTTTTTCTGCTTTTTTTCCTTTCTCTTCTGTTTCTTTGTATGTCTCCTAATTTTTTGCTGAAAACTGAACATTTTAGTGATATATTGTAACAACTCTGTTTATTGATTCCCCCACCTCTGGAGAGGGGCAAGCTTGTTGTTTGCTTATTTATTTGTTTAGTGATTTGGCTGGACTAGTTCAGCACTGTCTATTTTGCCACAGTGTGCAGTGTCTGAACCTCCTCTCCCCTAAGAAATGACTGCTTGTTCTAGCTGGGTTTTCTGCAGTCTTTCTCTAGCCTCCCTGATGAGCTTCTGACTGGTCTGCCTCTACTGGTATTATGCCCAGCTGTTGAACCCCAATGAACCCATTGCTGTTGAGCCAAATTCTGACTCATAGTGACCCTGTAGGACAGAGTAGGGTCCCTGTAGGGTTTCCAAGGCTGTAAATCTTTACAGAAGCAGACTGCCATATCATCTTTCTCTACAGAGTGGCGCTTGGGTTTGAACTGCTGACCTTTCGGTTAGCAGCTGAGAGCTTAACCACTGTGCCACCAGGGCTCCTCCATTAATTGCCAGCCTATTGCTCTATTTTTTTTTTTTTTTTTTTGACATTACCCTGAGGCATAAATTGTTCCACTGTCTGATCCAATTGGGTTGCTTTGCAGGAGTAGTCTTTGAGGCCAGTCTTAGACATTTGCTCTGGCTCCAGGAGGGCTCTTCTTAGCTGTCCCTTTTCCTGGTTACCTCTATTAAACTTTTAGATGGTCTCCATATTTGCTGGTTGCTTTGTGGAGCTACTAGCTTCCTCTTGATTGTTCATCATCAAGGTTTCCATTGTTTTATCAATGCCCTTAAGCTTGAACTTCCCCATGCTCTCTTCCAAATAAAGTTAATTGCTTTAGGGAGAGCTGTGTCTCTCTGTTCTTGCTCCCCAAGAGCAGAGACAGAACCTCTGAATGACTGCTCTGGAGCTGGTGGTGGGGACAGCAGTTGGCTTCTCTCAGAATCACACCCCTGCTCTATAAGCCGGTGCTGAGGAGGTTGCAGCCCTTGGTCTTCTTGGCTTGTCCCTCCCAGTGTAGAACTTTCACCCTACGACTAAGCTGGGGCAGGGGTGATTGAGGCCCAGTATTCTCTGTACAGCTGAGGTACAACTTCCCACCCAAGTGGAGCTGGGGTGAAGAGAGGGAACCCAGACTTCTTGGCCATGTTTGCGGAGTACAGCAGAAGCTGAACCTGGGGGTGAGAAATGCTGGCAGCCTACCCCTCCTGGGAGAAACCATTGCCTGATGCTGAGAGCTGGGACAAGAGGGAAACCTGTCTTCCTGGCTTCACCCATCTGTAGTAGAGCTTTTGTCACACTGAGCTTTGAGGGTGGGTAGAGGGGAGCAGGTCATGGCTCAAATGTCTCAGACTTCTACTGAGATTGAGTAGATTTCCAATTTCTAAAATTAAAAAAAAAAATTTTTTTTTTTTTTTAATTATTTTCACCACTATTGTTGTTTCACCGGGGAGAGGATCTACGAGATTCTCATGTTACCATTCCAGAATTTAACCCAGCTAGGTCCCTGTGGGCTGAAATTATGAAGAATGTTTCAGGCCAGGAGAATAACATACTGTTGTGCTTTTATGTAACAGCTGCATTGATGAGTAAAACCAGTGGCCTTGAGCACTCACTATTGGTTTTGGTGTCAAGTGGGTGGACACATGGTGAGGTATCCAGTTGGATAGATAATCACTTTCCTTTGTTAAGTGGTTTACAAGTAGGTAGTCTTAAACTTTTAATTAAAAAGTGAAAGAGCCGTTTTGCTTTGGGGAAAAAAATTTATTTATTCCAGTGCCATTTGGACCAAGGTGTTTCTGGTGCTGTTTCTGCTTCATACAAGAGTGGGTAATGAATTCAACAGCAGGATCTATTCAGTACACAGGTCTTCATTCTGTTAGCCAGAGGGGCAGACCCTATAGTGGTGAGGGATGTGGGGACAGTGCTCAGTCCGCAGAGAGGTGGTACCAGTGCCTGGTCCAGGGAACACTTCAGCCCCTTGCTTCCCTCTGTCCATTCTGCTGCCTCACTGAGCAGAGACTAGCAGGCAAAAGAAGAGAAGGATCTGGAGGTGCTGAGATGGATAAAAGGGGGAGAGGCTCCTGCAAATCAGAGGAGGCAGAGGAGCAAACAAACCAACAAGGCCAATGACAGAACACATCTTGACAGGGCTTTCCCCAGCGATTCATGGCAGCGGCTGCAGTAACATCACCACCTGGCTGCTGTCAGGCTCAGTACTAGGACAACTCTGGGTCAGGACTGGGATGCTGGTCCCTGGAAGAGCCTGCCCTTTCTTCCTGTGGAGGGTGTGTTTGTGTTAGGGTTTCCAGGGATTTGCTCAGTGCCTGCCCTATCTGCCCAGCTTCATGGGGCACCGTCACACAAACAGGCACTTGTAATCCTCTCAGTGTGTCTTTGGGGAGTGGCCTATCTCATCATCCCTTTGCCTGCTGTGGTGAGGATGTGATTAAAGGAGGATCAGGGAGTGAACCCAGGCTTTGAGAGCCAAGAGTGGACTTCATACTCACAGAGTTGAATCATGCTCCTTAAAGTTCTTAATAACCCCAGTTTTCAGGGGCCAGGCAAGTCCAACACCCTCCCCACCCTCCATGAGCCCCTGGTTGCTCCCCACCCTCTGTGAGCACCCATTGTTCTCCCCACTTTCCATGAGCATCTGTTGTGCTCCCCACCCTCTGTAAGCACCCACCATGTTCCCCATCCTCCATGAGTGCCCGTCATACTCCCCACCCTTTGTAAGCTCCCACCATTTCCCATCTCCATGAGCACCTGCATGCTCCCCACCCTTCGTGAGTGCCCACATGCTCTGCACCCTCCTTGAGCACCTGCCATGTTCCCCATCCTCTGTGAATGCCCATGTACTCCCCACCCTCCTTGAGCACCTGCTGTATTCCTCATCCTCCACGAGCACCTGCTGTGCTCCCCACCCTTTGTGAGCGTCTGCCATGTTCCGCATCCTCCGTGAGTGCCTGGGTGCTCCCTAGCCCTGTGAGTAGCTGCCCCTCTTGCACGTGACTCTGCCTGAGTCTGGACTTGCACCTTCAGGCCTCAGCTGAGCCATCCTGTCTGCAGATGGGTGGCTCTGCAGTGCCCGTGCCCACCCTTATTTGCCACCAGGAGTGGTTTGTCCAAGCTCTGGCAAGTTGAGGCTGAGGCCGGTGGTCAGGGCTGTGTCCTAGGCTGAGTGAGACAGACAGAAAAACATTCGCCAATGGAGGGTACCCTCTGTTGTGCAGAAAAGTGGTCTGATAAAAGCCTGGCCTTAGTCAGAACTCTTGGTGGCACAGTGTTTAAGAGCTCGGCCGCTAACCAAAAGGTCAGCAGTTCAAAATTCACCAGCCGCTCCTTGGAAACCCTATGAGGCAGTTCTAATCCGTCCTATAGGGTTGCTATGAGTCGAAACCAACTCGACAGCCACCTAACAACAAGTTAGAACCAGGGTTTTGAAGGAAGGGATTTCTTTGTTTTGTTTTCTAGGAAAGTTGATTTAAAAAATTATTTAAATTTTGAAACAGGCACAAAGTTACAGAAAGTGGAACTAAAACGCACATTTTCGTGGACTGTTTGAGAAGTCCCGACCTGGTGTTCCTGATGCTGAGCATTCCTGAAAGTGAGGACTACTCCCATCTAACCACAGTGCACAGCAGTGCTCTCCTGTCCTAGCCAGTCAGGCTCATGGCTGCCCCACAGCGCCCTCTGGAAGGAAAGGCTGGCTCTGCATCTGGTGCTGTGGGGGCTGTCAAAATCTCCTGTCTCTCTTGGCCAGGGCACTTCTGCAGAAGACATTTATGTTGGGGAGTGTCCTGGAGGGCTCGTCTTGTGCTGCCTGGGGTCTGAGGTGGTACCTGGTAGGAGCCTCTCAAAGTGGCACTGTGTCCTCTAGGGCAGTGCTGGTCTGTCTGTTCCCAGGGATGTACATGGATAGATAGATGGGTGGAGGCATGTCCACCGGCTTCCCTGCTGCGAGCTCTTCCCCACTTGTGATTAATACATGTTCCTGGGGAGGAGCTTAGAGGTTGGTGGCCACCAGCTGGTCAGTGGCCCTGGGGTCACTGTGGTCGTGACATGCAGTAATTCCAAGAGCAGGAAGGAGAAAGACAGTGGTTGTCCAATGTGTGTCTGAATTGGCCTGGGGTTTGGAAACACTCTTTCATTTAAGTTTGTACTACTGATGCTTTCCCCAGTCATTCCTTTGGAAAGCTATCTGTGGGCTAATCGGTTCCCAAAGGTGGGAAGACGGCTGCGTGCCCTCCGGTTCTTGTTTAATTTCCTTTTCTTACTCTTAAATGATCTTTCCTGTGGCTGGGAATGATCCTTTGCAACTCCTGTGTCCCCTTGCTCCCATGGTCTAATTGCCTAAGAGATTTAGAAGTTTAAAATTACCTGGCTGTCTCCCTTGGTTTAAAAATAAAAGAGAAGGAAAATATAGAAGCTCTTCAGCCACTGCTGGCTGCCCAGAAAAGAGAGCATTAGACTGCGAGCTATTTTGGGTCTGTTGTCACCAGCGTCTTTTATAGCAGGAATCAACTCCACAGCAGTGGTTCTGGTTTTTGGTTTGCCCTTCCTGGGGTATTTGTGATGTGACATCCCTTGGAATCACAGCAAACTGTCCTCTTCGGCTGCGCGGTCCCTCAGAAGTGCTCAGGCCTTCTCCCTCTTCCTGTCAGTTACCAGGGATGGCCCTTTGCCCTTCGCCGTGGAGGCTTTGCTGTGCCACACCTTCCACTGTGAAAATCTCAGAGCGCATGGACTTTCAGCTTTATTCTGGGAGCCTGGTGGGTCCTGAGGCAGCCAGGATTTCATGATCGCTTTTTAGCTTTGTGTGACTTGTTGAATCCCCAAATTCACAAATTTGGATGTGGGTTTGAGTGGCCGACAGGGCCTATAACCTGATGAAGGAAGGGCCCCTCCCGCCCACTTTCAGCGCCCCCTAGCGGCGCCGGGGCCGCAGGTTGGTTGTGGGATAACTGGGTGCCTCGGGGCTCCAGGTGAGAGCGCGTTCCTCCTCACCTTCTGTAGGAGGGGACCCTCCTTACAAAACGGGCCTCTAGCCTGTCATTGCGGTCACAGCACACTGAGAACCGCATCCTAGCCGGGCCCCTGGCGGCTGCCATCTCTGCACCCTGCACATTCACGCACGTCCCTGGTGTTTGGGCCTCTGGGAGGCGGAGGTGGGGGGGGCGAGAGGGGAGGTGCACGGGATGGGGGCTGGAGATGGCCAGCGGGGTCACAGCACTGCTTCTCTGAGTCTTTTCCTGGGAGCAGATGAGCTTTCCCGGGGGTTGCAAAGGGTCTTCGGAGGGTCTTTCGTGTGTTCCCACGGGGCCAAAGGCCTGGCAGCTCCGGCTGGGGCGGGCGGAGGTTGCCCTATGAGCAGGGGACACGTCGAAGGGCCGCGGAGGGCCCCATAGGGAGGTGGGTTCGGCGGCCCCGGTGGTAGCTCTCCCCTGCTGAGGGAGGGGAGAGACTGCGTGCAGGGCGCGGACTCGCCACACGGGGGCGCTGTGAGCTTGGCGGAAGCGCTGCGCGACCCCACCACCGGGGTCTCAGCAATGGGGGCCAGGAACTCCTGCTCCGGCCTCGTTCTTTTTCCTGCTCTAAAAGAGAAAAGCTGGTCAGGTCTGGGGAGAGTCTTTGGGGGATTCCGACCCCTCTCCGCCCCCCAGGGCCTACTGCACCGCCGGGAAGTAGGGTATCAGGCCTCTCCATTCGAGTGCAGTGACGGTCAATGCTCGTAAAGTGTCCTGTGCGCACGAAGCTTGAGCAGGTGACAAGTGGAGCTGCTTTCACTATTGTGATACATGTGTGACATATGGGGTAATTTCCAGGGTTCCTTAAACCTTGGTCTTTTAAAAAAAAAATTTTAACGCAGAACTCTAGAATAGGCTTGTCCCACATTCTTGGGTAAGATTACCAGCCAAGTTTAGAAATCTCATGCTGATTTTTAGTAATGGAGTGGGAGCTGGATCCTCACCCATTAGCTAATTTCTTTTACTGAGCCAGTGAGAAACGTCGATGGGACATTCCTCTGTTGTGGGGGGTATTAATCTGGGAATTCACGGACACAACTTAGATCCAGAGGACTGCCTGGGGAAGGTCCTGGATCTTTTAACCCCTGAGGCCACAGCTTGTGAATTTATGGAAAACCTAACCTTGATTTACAAAAGGAGACTGCTAGGTCGTTAGTGTGGTAAATGTTAAGTGCTCACACTCAGCAGGGTCCAGGCAAGGACATGCCGTGTTTGGTTTTGGGCTGCCTGGCTTCACAGTGCTGCTCGCCCGTCCGTATGCCGGGTGTCTGTGGTTCCCTGGCTGGGGGACACGGGGCTCCGGTCTGCAAACACTCCCTCTCCTTCTGCATTTGAGACATTCCCTCCCTGCAGACAAGTCACCAGCCAGAGGTGCATCTTTGAGAATTTCCTGTTGGGTCGGGTTCAGGAGGAGCGAATAGCACAGCTGTGGGCTGGTGCAGGAAGGGCAGAGGGCAGGAGTGGGTCAGTGTGCTTTCTGCTGTCCCGTTCTGCCTGGTGGGCTGGGTGCAGAAAGCCGCCGGGCTGTGTTTGCTCCTGCCTCTCTTCTCCACTGATCTGCTTTTGCATCTTTGCCAAAAGTGAGTTGTCCGTTATGTGTGGGTTCATTTCTGGACTCTGTTCTGTTGCATTGACTTTCTTCTCTGTCCTCTGCTCCAGTCCTCAGAGACAGCTGCAGTGGGTGGGGGGATGTCAGTCTTAATATCTGCCTAGGTCAAATGCTGCTTCTTCTGACCACCCTGCTGGGTCTTCAGAGACCAGCTGTTCCTAGTCAGTGGCAGAAGATCGAAGCTAGCGAGAGCAGTGAGTGTCTCCACAGACCCTGAAATGCAGCATCTCAAAGCATCTTGGCTGAGACTCCTATGTCCTCCCAAGGGGCGTTCTGCCTTCCCAGCAAGGAGGAGGAGGTGGTGCTGGGAAGTGGGGCCTCCTCCCACGTAACCACCTTGAAGCTCTAAGACTCAGGAGATGGAAAAGTAGTTTCTCCTCACAGAAAACTTGGGGATCCCTAGCGTGTGGAACCTGTAGAAGCTGTGAGCCTCTGACCAGAGGACCTAGAGGAAGTGTGTGCCCATCCTTCTATTCTAAGAGACCCATGGGTAATGGGAAGGCAGCAAACTTTAGAACTTATAATGTGATGCTAGGGCAGAGTGGGTTAAACTCTGGGCTCTGGGTTCAAATCCCAGCTCCAGCACCAGCACACTGTGGGACTGGATGGGTTTTTAACCTCCAGTGATAATTAAATGAGCTAATACATATAAAGTGTCAAAACAGGCCTGGCACGGAACAAGTGCTTAAAAACGGGCTTGATACTCAGCAGACGCCAAAGAAATATTTATTGAATGAGGGAGAATGAACAAGTTGCACGTGATGTCCTGAACAAAGCAGGGAGTAATTGTTGTCCTGATAGAGCACGGTCTAGTTTGAGACATTTCCTCATAAAGGGTGTTAGGTTTGAAAGAGGGCCAGTAAGAATGTCAGCAAGTGGTTTGAGAGTTAAATCTTCTAAGCAGAATGGGGATCAGAACTTCTCTTCAGATCATTTCCAGGAACTGGAGAAGAGAGGCTGGGTCTCAAAGGGAGCAGGCTCCATGTGGAGTGAACTCACCTTTCAACAAAGCATCAGGCAGTACTGCTACCATGTTCAAACCTCAGACGCAGCTCTGGGAACTTGGACTTGCACTAGGAGGACGACTTGGTGAGGAACTGGAGCACTATCTCTACTTCATCGGTAGTCAGTGCTGAATGAGCCTGACAGGCAGGGCAGGGGCCTGCTTCCCAGCTCCAGGCAGTTCAGGTGTTTTTTTCCCCCTCTAACTGCTTTATTGAGACATAATTGGCGTATAATAAACTGTACATATTTAAAGTGTATTATTTGGTAAGTTTTGACGTATGTATACCATCATGAAACTGTCACCCAGATTAAGGTAATGAACATATCTGTCACCCCCAGAAGTTTCCTCATGCCTCTTTGTAATCCCTAACCACCCCTTCCCACCCAGGCACCCCTAATCTGCTTTCTGTCACTCTACATTCATTTGCATTTTGCATTTACTAGAATTTTATATAGATGGAATCATACAGTATGTACTCTGTTTTGTCTGGCTTCTCTCACTCAGTGTGATTATTTTGAGATTTGTTCATGGTGTGGTATCAATAGTCCATTCCTTTTTACCACTGGGTAGTATTGCATTATATGGAGCTACCACCATTTTTTGTTTAGTTACTGGTTGATGGACATCTGGGTTGTTGCCAGTTTTTGGCTATTACAAATAACGCTGCTGTGAACATTTGTGTACAAGTCTTTATATGAACATGTACTTTCTTTTCTCTTGGGTAAATACCTAGGAGTGGACTGCCTGGATCATATGGTAAGTGTATGTTTAACTTTTTAAGAAAACTGCCAAACCATTTTTCAAAGTGGTTTTTCCATTTTGCATTCCCACTGCCTTGTGTGAGAGTTCCAGTTGCTCCACATCCTCATCAACACTTTGTATGGACAGCTTTTTATTTTTAGCCATTTCAATAGGTGTGTGGCAGTATGTCATTGTGGTCTTAATTTGCATTTCACTAATGACTAATGAACAACTTTTCATATGTTTATTTTTTGTCCTTTTTATCTTCTTTGGTGACTTGTCCAAATCTTTCTGCCGATTTTTAAATTATGTTATTTGTATTTTTATTACTGAGTTGTAAGAGTTTTTTACATATTCTGGATACAAACCCCTTATGGATATATGATCGGCAAATATTTTCTCCCAGTCTGTGGTGTGTCTCTTCATTCTCTTGATAATATTTTTGAAAAGCAGTAGTTTTTACTTTTGATGAAATCTAGTTTATCAGTTTGTTTTTGGATCATTCTTTTGGTATCATGTCTAAGAAATCTTTGCTTAATCCAGGATCACAAAGGTTTTCTCTTAGTAGTTATACATTTAGGACTGTGACCCATTTTGAGTTAATTTTTGTTTATAGTGTGAGGTATGGATCCAAGTTCATTGTTTTTTGAGTATGGGTATCCAGCTGGTGTACCACCCTTTGTTGAAAAGACTATCTTTTTCCACTGAATTGCCTTTGTATCTTTGTTGAAAATCAGTTATCCTTGTGTGAGTCTATTTCTGGACTCTGTTCTGTTGCATTGATTTATTTATCTATCTTTATGCCAAGACCTACCATACTGTCTTGATTACTATAGCTTTATAAGTCTTGAAACCAGGTAGTGACAATCCTCCAACTTTGTTCTTCCTTTTCATACTTATTTTGGCTCTTTTAGGTCTTTACATTTCTATATGAATTTTAGAATCAGTTTGTCAATTTCTATAATGAAGTCTACTGGGATTTTGTTTGGGATTGTCTTGAATCTATAGGTTACTTAGGGGAGAATTGACATGGTGACAGTTGTGCAGAAAAGTGTTAACAGAGCAGGCCTGAGGCAGTTATCCTTAGAAAGATCTGCTTGCAAGGTTGGCCCTTGGCTGATGTCTGAGAACTTTGATTTTGGGAGAGTTCCCACCACTTCCTGATAAAAAATGGATGTTTAACCTTCTTCCCAGAAGCAGTGCTGACTTGGATGAATGATTCCTTTTGCTTCCTTCACTCTGGATTAGGGCTGCTGCTAGTTGGGCTTTCCCTGGGCAGCAGAGAAAATCAGGCCGTTCTGCTCCTCACATCAAACCTACTCCCCAGAGTGAGTCTTGCCCTCCACTTGTCCTTTTGCTCACCTGCGGATCCCTGCTGTTCCCCTGCTGCTCTTTGGAGCTCTCCTCCAACAGTCCATCTGTGGTCAGTACATGAATAGAGGCTGTGTAGATTGCGTTACTAAGCTTCTCCATAGACCATGGTGGTCAGTGTGTGACTGGTGGTTGTATAGAGTGTGTTGCTAAGTTTCCCAGGGCCCGTTTTAGAGGAAGACCTGTTGCCTTGACTTCAGTGATGAGGCATGGGACTAGCTGGCATGAACTAGCAGGCTGAGATGGAGTTGGACATTCATTCACTTGTTAAAGGCCATAGACAGGGATGAATGGCCACACTGGGAGACCGAGGACATTACACCGAACCATCAGTCTACCATTGCCTTGGAAACACACACCAGGATCATCAACAGCCTCTCATTCCCCTTGACTGTAAAACACATTTGTTTTCTTTTCTTCTCCCAGGCATGCAATAAATGTCCTTACAACATTCATGAGGACTGATTTGCCTTTGGTGAGTCACCAATATGTCATTTTGGTGGTGCTGTCCCTGGTGCTGAAACATGTTTCTACTGGTTCAGAAACAATGATAAACCCAAATCCTGAAAGAGAGACTACTGTGCTTCCTATAACAGGCAGGGAACAGACTTCTGGGAGAGAGTATTGATTATTATCTGTCCTTCCTTCGTGGACTCAGCTCAGATCTCACCTCCTTCGAGACAGAATAATCTCACCCCTTCCTGTTCTCATAGTGAACTTCATCCTTATCTTTAAAGTATGGCTGCAAATCATCCTGCACTGGTTGTCCTTGCAAGTCAGGGAGCTTGTAATCTGTGTTGTTCTCTGACACCCAGCAAAGTGTTTCTGCACATGGGAATGTTTGTCAAATCAGTGTTGAGTCCTTTTATTCCTGATACTAGCTTTTTACTAGTACACACACACACACACACACACACACAGACATCCTCCAGGACCTTTGGAGAAAACAACCTTTATTTATTCATTCAAAACATTTGTTTGGTTCCATCTTTTCCTAACTATGTAACTGTGACCAAATTATGTGACTTTTTTGTTTCTAAGTTTCCTATCTCACAGGGAGATAATGATGAAATCTAATGAGTTGTTTGTTTTTTTGTGGTTGAGTTGTTGAAGTTTTCTATATATTTTAGAGATTAGACCCTGTAAAAATGGCATGGGGGTGGTGTCTGACCTCCTCTACCTTCCCAAGGGGAAGGAGAATCAAGATCAACAGCTCAAGGCTGATTCCTATGAGGCAGAGGTCAGACATGCCTCCTCTCTCCACCGCCTTTATCAATTCTGACATCAGCTGTCACTCCCATGGCACTCTCTACTTCTATGCTGGGTTCGATAATTCATGCAGTGGCCACAGAGAACTCACAGGCTGTACTCACAGTTATGGGGTTTATTAGGGAAGTAATGGGTTACAATCCAGGCTCAGGAACACTCAAGGATACAGTTTTTCCATCAGGACAGCTTTTTCCCAGCCTTTCACAGACATGCCTCTCCCTGGCTTTAGGCCTCTGCTCAAAGACACTCAGCTTTCTCTGTCCATGGGCCAGGAAGCCCACCACTCTGTCTGCTGCTGAGTCTCTCCTGCCACTGCTTCTCACCATCTTCAGGGTTATAGCTCACTCTCTTTCTGTCTCCTGGTCCGAGGAGCCTCCCAGCACAGGAATCCTGGGTCCAAAGCGCACCAGGTCCTGGCTTTTCTTCCCTGGCGGTAGTGGGATTCTCTCTTTCCTGCCTCTGGGGTGGCTTATTTCATGCCCAATTGGATGGCAAAACTGACCAATCCCCTTCGTGGGCTACAATTACCCTATCTGCACAGTCCCACCCAATCACCTGGGTGGGAGTTACAAGACCATGGTGAGAAAGGGCACACAAAACCAATCTACCACACCGCAGACCCTTATCAGATATGTTGTTTCTGAAGATTTTTTTCCCAGTCTGTAGGTTGCCTTTTTACTCATTTGGTAAAGCCTTTTGATGAGCATAAGTACTTAATTTCTATGAGGTCTCAATGATCTAACTTGTCTTCTGCTATTTGTACATTTGTAGTTATATTAGCCTATTTAAAAAAAATAGGTCTCATAGTTTTCTCCTAGGAACTTTATAGTTTTACGTTTAACATTCAGGTCTTTGATCCATTTTGAGTTAATTTTTGTGTATGGTGTGAGGTATGGGTTCTGTTGCGTTTTTCTGTGTGTGGAAAGCACTTTATTAAAGAGACTGTTCTGTGTTGAATGGACTTTGACCCATTGTTGAAAATCCTTTGTCCATAAATGGATGGATTTATTTCTGGGTTCTGAACTCTATTCCACTGGTCTATGTGTGTGTCACTGAACCAATACCAAGCTGTTTCAATTACAGTGGCTTTATAATATGTTTTGATATTGGGGAGTGTGAGGCCTCCTGTTTTATTCTTGTTCTTCAATATTGCCCTGGCTATTGAGGGCCTCAATGATGGAATCTGTATTGTTGAATTTGGGGATAGTAGGTGAGTTTTCACTTTTAAGAAGCTAGAGTTGTATCTGGTGCTGTAGTTGGTACTCAGTAAGAGTTAACTGCTGTTGTCATTACTGATATTGTGTGCGAGGCCATCTGAAGGTGTTAGCTGCACCTGGTTCAGAGAAGTAGTGTCCGAGGATGAATCTGTGCCAGAAGAAGTTGGGCCCTGGACTGGGCTTAAGGAGCCTGGATTTGGCTTGGGTACATGACTCCATGGAGCATGGGTCTCTCCTTTGGTCAGATGGTGGTGCTAGTACCATGGGGGGTGTTGGGGTCCCATGAGCTCCATGAGGAGCCTAGTCTCTAGCAGCCTTGGGTGGAAGTCTTAGCCTCTTCCTCTCTGCAGCTCCTGCAGCCCCTCATGGGCCCTCAGCCTCACTCATGTGGTTCTGCTGAGGTGGACGTGGCTCCTGAGAATGCTCTGTGTCCAGAGCATGTGGCACCTGGCCATCAGGACCAGACCTGAGCAAGTTCCTTGGTATATCGGTATATCAGGCCTCTGAGGTTTTGTGTCTGCAGTGCCATTACCACATACAGGTGCTTTAGGGAGAAAAGCAGTAGTTAGAGGGAAGAATTGAATTATGCTGAGTAGCATTCTGAGCCTCTGGTGACAGCGGTCAGCTGTGATGTCCTCACTGTTGATGCTGACTTGCATGTGTATGGTTTGCTCCATGGCTGTGAGATGTGGGGCTGAGATGTGTCATGAAGGTGTTGGCGCAGCCAGGCTGCAACCTGGAAGAGCATGTGATGAGAGTGTCTTGAGTGTCTGGAGCTGTCTGTGAGTCCAGGAGCCAATGTAATGACATGCAGCAGTGCAGAGGGCAGGAAGGTCTCAGTGGCCTAGTGTGTTCAGATTTGAGGATAGTGAATCCTAAAAAACCCCTTGAGCTTGGCAACGGGGAGCTAAGGGATCAGGACAAAAAAAAAAAAAAAAAGAATTAAAATATTATGGCTTTTGCATTGGTTCCTTGTTGGAATAATAATATCATAGATGTGTTGGGTTAGATGAAATATATTATCAACATCAATCTGGTTTCTTCCTTCTCAAAATTTGCCTCCTAGAAAATTTAAACTCAGGTTGTGGCTTCTGCTACAGTTCTGCCGGGCTGTGTGGTCCAGCCCTTTGGACATCTTGCTCACGGTTTGGTCCGCGACACGCCACCTCTCGGTCTCTGATGCTATCCCTCCTGCCCCTTGTACCCCAGGGCACTTGCTGTTACCTTGTTCTTTGAGCTTTAATTGTTTTGTGTCGTGTTCCCACTAGGTTTCCTCCCTTCAGCTTGATTGTGGGCTCTCTAAGGGCAGGAGCTGTTCCAACATGTCTCGTGTCACTGAACTTCCTGCACACTCAGACTCTGTCTTTCCTGCGAGCATTTTCCTGGTAGTCATTTGCCAGCTTCTTCCCTCCTGGAGAACCTAGAAGCTAGAATTGACTTCAGACTCAGTTTCCCAAATGCCAGCTGGACACTGCATCCCTACCCCCCACCTCCTGCATCCCTCCTGGACCCCCATGTGCTTCGTCCTTCTTGGACTCCCCTTTCCTCACCATGTCTTGTGTTCCTTTTGGACTCTCCCCCATGTCCCGTGTCACTATGAGACACCCCTGTGCCCTGCATCCCTTTGGACTCCCCTCCCCCCCATGTCCTTCATCTGCATGCAACCCTAGTTTTCTGTGTCCCTGGCTCCCTGTCCATGCCCTGGGCCCCAGGTCCCCAGGCTGACCTTGGTGCTGCAGCTGGGGCCACCTCTGTGAGGCACTCAGGCCACTCCCTACCATTTCCGTGGTGACGCCTGTGCTACCCTGCCTGACCCTGGAACCTGCAAGCCATGCTCCCCAGCCAACTTCTCACTGCCTCAGCTGCTCACTGACACCCCCAGAACTAGTGGCTGTGTCACCTAGGATGCAGGAGTGGACTAAGGTGGCACACCTCGGGGTGAGGGGGGCAGGCATTTCTGTGTGTAGCAGACTGCCTCCAGCCCTCACCTGTTGCTCTGGGACCTCTTGCCTGTGTCCATGCTGCAGCCACTGGGCAGCCTTTCCCTCTGCCAGGGCTGCCCCACCCCTCCACTGCACTCTGCCAGGTGCCCCTCTCCCCTCCAGGTCCACTGTCTGGCCCTCCTGCTTCAGGCTCTTCTCTGCCCATCTCTGCTCTGGTACCTTCTATGAGCCTTGTTTAATTTACTGATTTGGGTGAGCTCTTACAAATTCGGTTCCTATGGAATGCATCTGTGGAGCAAACTCTGTTGTTACAGCAACTAACCTCAGTCGGTTCTCATTATCCACAGATTCTGTATTTGCAAAGTCACCTACTCACTAAAATTTACTTGTGGCCTGAAAATCAATGCTTGTGGTGCTTCCACAGTCATTCACAGACAGGTCCAGAGTGGTCACCCACCACACAACAGGGCTGGTTTGGCGTTGGCGGGACTTTATAGACCATCACTGCCGTGAATAACGAGAATCGAGTGTGGGTAGTGATGATAACTATATACGTTAATTGTGCTCTTACTCTGAGCTGAACTCACTTAACCCTCAAGGCCATCCTAGTACTTCCCTTTCCACTGCAGACATGGGATACAGGGGGACTCGACCTGAGGCCAGCAGCTCAAAGGTGGGCGACTGGGCTTTCAGCAGGGCAGTGAGGCCCCAGGGCCTGTGAGTTGGTGCCCTGCTGGGGCTCCCGCACCTGTGAACTGAGTCACGCTGTGCTGAGCCTGTCCCCACGTGCAGCAGGGCAGCGGCCACCCTCATGCTTTCCCTTTGCCCTAGACTTTGACCTGCACCACTTCTGGCGCTGGAGCAGCTTCATGGACTACGTGCAGTGCGTGCTGGCCTTCTCAGGTGTGGCGGGCTACATCACCTACCTGTGCATCGACTCGGCCCTCTTTGTGGAGACTCTGGGCTTCCTGGCCGTGTTCACTGAGGCCATGCTGGGCGTGCCGCAGCTGTGCCGCAACCACCGCCACCGGTCAACTGAGGGGATGAGGTAGGACGGCGTGCGGCTGCAGAGGCACACCTTGCACCTGCTGCTTTGTTTCCAAGCTTGCTGAGGAGTTCACCTCTGGCCCTCTGGCTTATGAGTGGGCCCATTAGGATGACGGGCATCGCCTTGTGGGCCGAAATCCTCATACACACAGGTAACAGCCTCCACACCTGTGAGCAGCTCCTTAGGGTGGCAGAGGATGAGGCTATGGAGCGGAGAGAGGGAGGGGTGCCCATCCTGTGCAGACCGGTGTCCCCAGACAGGAGGGGTGCATGTGGGGAGCACGGCTGTCATCCTTGTAAATGCAGGAGTGCTGGTGCCAGACAGACCCCAAAGCCATGCAGCGGAGTCATTGGCCCCACCCAGGCCTGAATGTCCTCACTCATCAGAGCTGGGGTTAGTGCTGGACCCACCCGGGTCACCTCAAGCTGTCCGGCACGCATCATTGGTGGCCCACACACCTTCTTGAGGAAAGGGTCCTCCCCTCTGATAGAGGCCTACCTTGCCCCATGCCTCCCAACAGCCGGCCCCCGGGTGGGCACTTGCCTGCATCCTGCAAGCCCCAATCTTGCTGAGCCGCAGCAGCCCTGGCACCTTTTGCACACATAGGTTCCCTGCCCACCTCCAAGTTAGCCCCCAGGGGTGGGGTGCAGATGGGTGTTGTCAGGGGTCTCCTGGGTGGTTTGAAGGTGGCTGGGGTGCAGGAATTCCTGCCTGCAGCACTTGGGTGGCCCTGACTGCACCGTCCTAACGAGTCTGTCCCCCCTCACCCACTGAACAAGCCACTGGAGGTGGGGTCTATGTCCCCAATTGTCTCCCCAGAATCTGGTGCAGTGTTTGGCAGATTACACAGTTCAGCAAATGTTTATTAAAGAAGGGAAGAGTGGGTGCTCTAGCTCGCACTGAGAGATAGGAGAGCACTGGGGGACACTGGTCTTTGTGGGGGATCTGACAGTTTAGGCAGGTGGCCGATCATCTAATTCTTGGGGAGTCTGATGCATCACAGCCCAGGCTGCGGGGCCTGTCTTGGGCAGCTGTCAATCCGATATGGGAGGCATCAAAGCAGAGCCTCTCCCTACTGCAGCTTCCAGGCCACTGGAGGTCCATGTTGCTCTGCAGAAACTGCCGGCAGTATCTGTGTTTCCAGCTAGAGGCTCAGCTGCTTCTCTTGGAAGGTGACGCTGTGACGGAGGAGCAGGCAGGAGTGGTCTGTGAGCATTTGTCTTTGGAACAAGGGCTGGCAGAGTGGCGATGTGGTGGCGCAGCTGGTGGGGGGAGCAGCATCCCTCAGACCCCATCCTGACCTCAGCCCTTCTCCTCCTGTGGCTTTTCCTCCCCCTCTTCTGGGCGGGCTGGGTGCAAGGAGAGCAAGATCAGGGAGAATTCCAGGGAACAGCCTGACGAGGTGCAGAGCCCCCTGAGTGGTGGATCCTTCTGGCCCTCCTAGGAGTACAGGTTTGTGAAGGACCCTCCTTTGGCATTTGTGCCAGATGCTGCTGGGCACCCAGGGGCTCTCTGGCCACACATGGGGTGGAGGGGAGGAGTTACTGGTGGTCACAGCCCCTTTGGGGGTATGACGAGGGACCAGGCAGAGGCATCGTCAAGACCGTGACCCCCCCCCCCCCCGCCAGCCTCACTGCAGAGCGGGGAGACCTGTGCAGTTACCTCTCCCGGTGCACTTTCTGCTTCATGTGATTTCAGTTATTATCCAGTGTCCTTCTGTTTGAGCCTGGGAGGAGCTTTTAAAGCTCCTGGGATTTGTGGGTATCCTTCTTCCCCAAGGCAGCATGGTTACTGTGGTGTGCAGCCTGGTTTGGGTCTAGCTGAAGGTTTGTCAGCCTGTGGCCTCTTGGAGCCCCATGTCACTGGGCCAGCACACTGTGCGGTGGGTGTCCTACGTTGCTGGGCCACAGGCTGGAGATAACACCTGGCCCCTGAGGCGTTGGTCCGTCCTCTGGACACGGCTTAGCCCTCCCTTCCTCCGTGTGCCCTGCCACACTGTCTTGTTCCTCTGTGCTTCTTCGTGCCCCCTCCCCTCCACCTGTGTTGGAGTGGGGCGAGCTGCAGGCCCACCTCGGGGTTCTCCCTCAGCCACTATCAAATGCAGCTCACAGGCTCTCAGTGCCAGCTGTGATGTTAGCAAATGCCTGTTGAATTATTCTGATTCAGGGGGCCTGTGGGAGATCATGGAGGTGCCTTTGTGCTCCAGCCCTCTAAGATGGAGCATTATGTTGCCACTGGATCAGTTGGGACAGGGGATTCTTGAACCATTGTTGTCATTTCCAAACTTGAGTCTGATAGAGTGTACGTGCTTCCTGGTGCAAAACCCTCCGGGGCATAAAACCATGTATTTAAAATGTGTACACACACGTGCGTGCTTATATATACACACATTAAACCAGGATTTTGGTGGGAGTGGTAATCTAAGCCTAAGAAATGACAGCATGAAGTTTTCCTCTGAGGACCTTCTAACTCCCTGGTCTGAGATAGGGGAGGTGTACATCCCTCCTAGAATCTGCTCAGGACTGTTGGCCTCAACTCTGGTTGAAGTAGAAGATCAGTAAGATGTTTAAGATGACATCAGGGACTGGCATTGTGAGAATATGAAGGAACCTGTGAATGTCTATTTACATAGATTGTAACTTTCCTTGGCTCATGTCAGACCTCCTTCTGCAAAGTCCTGCTTCACAGATTTGTTTAAAGGATGTGTGCATACACGTGCATGTACACACACACACATGCATATGGACAAACATGAGCACACACATATATGCACCCGTGTGCATATGCACGCACGCAGCACACAGCACAGTCACACATGCGTGCATATAGGCACATGAGCACACTCACAGATGCACAGTTGTATGCACACACATGCACACAGCACACATATGTATATGACACACGAGCACACACATGCACACTTGTCTGCACATGCACGCACATAGCACACTCACACATGTATATGAACACATGAGCACACTCACACATGCACACTTGTATGCACACACACGAACACAGCATACTCATGCATGCACCACATGCATGCACACGGATTTTCTGCCTTGGAGCAGAGGATTTCTTGTTGCTGCCATAGATATTTTTGAATTCTGATTTCTTCTGAAATATATTAAGTGGTTGTGGCTTCTGAACAATGACAAAAAAAAATGACAAAGCTTTTGAAAAGCTATTTTGAAATCACTAATTAATGAAGCATTCAAAAGATGACTGGGGAAGAGCTGCCTCCTCAAAGTAGAGTCGGCCTTAATGACGTGGATGGAGTCGAGCTTTCGGGACCTTCATTTGCTGATGTGGCATGACTCAAAATGAGACGAAACAGCTGCAAACATCCCTTAATAATCGGAACCTGGAATGTACAAAGTAAGAATCTAGGAAAATTGGAAATCATCAAAAATGAAATGGAACGCATAAACATCAATATCCTAGGCATTAGTGAGCTGAAATGGACTGGTATTGGCCATTTTGAATTGGACAATCATATAGTCTACTATGCTAAGAATAACAACTCAAAGAGGAATGGTGTTGCATTCATCGTCAAAAAGAACGTTTCAAGATCTATCCTGAAGTACAAAGCTGTCAGTGATAGGATAATATCCATACGCCTACAAGGAAGACCAGTTAATATGACTATTATTCAAATTTATGCACCAACCACTAGGGCCAAAGATGAAGAAATAGAAGATTTTTATCAGCTGCTGCGGTCTGAAATTGACTGAACATGCAATCAAGACGCATTGATAATTACTGGCGATTGGAACGTGAAAGTTGGAAACAAAGAAGAAGGATCAGTAGTTGTAAAATATGGCCTTGGTGATAGAAACAATGCCGGAGATCGAATGATAGAATTTTGCAAGACCAATGACTTCTTCATTGCAGATACCTTCTTTAACAAACATAAATGGCGACTATACATATGGACCTCGCCAGATGGAACACATAGAAATCAAATTGACTACATCTGTGGAAAGAGACGATGGAAAAGCTCAATATCATCAGTCAGAACAAGGCCAGGGGCCGACTGTGGAACAGACCATCAATTGCTCATATGCAAGTTCAAGCTGAAACTGAAGAAAATCAGAGCAAGTCCACCAGAGCCAAAATATGACCTTGAGTATATCCCACCTGAATTTAGAGACCATCTGAAGAATAGATTTGATGCATTGAACACTGGTGACCGAAGACCAGACGAGTTGTGGAATGACATCAAGGACGACATACATGAAGAAAGCAAGAGGTCATTGAAAAGACAGGAAAGAAAGAAGAGGCCAAGATGAATGTCAGAGGAGACTCTGAAGCTTGCTCTTGAGTGTTGAGCAGCTAAAGCAAAAGGAAGAATTGATGAAGTAAAAGAACTGAATAGAAGATTTCAAAGGGCCTCTCGAGAAGACAAAGTAAAGTATTATAATGACATGTGCAAAGAGCTGGAGATGGAAAACCAAAAGGGAAAAACACGCTTGGTGTTTCTCAAGCTGAAAGAACTGAAGAAAAAATTCAAGCCTCGAGTTGCAATAGTGAAGGATTCCATGGGGAAAATATTAAACGACGCAGGAAGCATCAAAAGAAGATGGAAGGAATACACAGAGTCATTATACCAAAAAGAATTAGTCAATATTCAACCATTTCAAGAGGTGGCATATGATCAGGAACCGATGGTACTGAAGGAAGAAGTCCAAGCTGTTCTGAAGGCATTGGAAAAAAACAAGGCTCCAGGAATTGATGGAATATCAATTGAGATGTTTCAACAAACAGATGCAGCACTGGAGGTGCTCACTCATCTATGCCAAGAAATATGGAAGACAGCTTCCTGGCCAACCAACTGGAAGAGATCCATATTTATGCCTATTCCCAAGAAAGGTGATCCAACTGAATGTGGAAATTATAGAACAATATCATTAATATCACATGCAATAAGACCAGACTTAATGGTCTGACTGAGACTGGAAGGACCCAGGTGGTCATGGCCCTCAGACCTTCTGTTGCCCCAGGACAGGAACCATTCCCGAAGCCAACTCTTCAGACATGGATTGGACTGGATAATGGGTTGGAGAGGGATGCTGGTGAGGAGTGAGCTTCTTGGATCAGGAGGACACTTGAGACTATGTTGGCATCTCCTGCCTGGAGGGGAGATGATGGGGGGAGGGGGTTAGAAGCTGGCAAAAAGGACACGAAAAGAGAGAGTGGAGGGAGAGAGCAGGCTGTCTCATCAGGGGGAGAGTAATTGGGAGTGTGTAGCAAGGTGTATATGGGTTTTTGTGTGAGAGACTGACTTGATTTGTAAACTTTCACTTAAAGCACAGTAAAAATTATTTAAAAAAAAATCACATGCAAGCAAAATTTTGCTGAAGATCATTCAAAAATGGCTGCAGCAGTATATCGACAGGGAACTGCCAGAAATTCAGGCCGGTTTCAGAAGAGGACGTGGAACCAGGGATATCATTGCTGATGTCAGATGTATCCTGGCTGAAAGCAGAGAATACCAGAAGGATGTTTACCTCTGTTTTATTGATTATGCAAAGGCATTCGACTGTGTGGATCATACCAACTATGGATAACACTGCAAAGAATGGGAATGCCAGAACACTTAATTGTGCTCATGAGGAACCTGTACATAGATGAAGAGGCAGTTGTTCGGACAGAACAAGGGGATACTGATTGGTTTTAAGTCAGGAAAGGTGTGCGTCAGGGTTGTATTCTTTCACCATACCTATTTAATCTGTATGCTGAACAAATAATACGAGAAGCTGGACTACGTGAAGAAGAACGGGGCATCAGGATTGGAGGAAGACTCATTAACAACCTGCGTCATGCAGATGACACAACCTTGCTTGCTGAAAGTGAAGAGGACTTGAAGCACTTACTAATGAAGATCAAAGACCACAGCCTTCAGTATGGATTACACCTCAACGTAAAGAAAACAAAAATCCTCACAACTGGACCAATGAGCAACATCATGGTAAACGGAGAAAAGATTGATGTTGTCAAGGATTTCATTTTACTTGGATCCACAATAAACAGCCACGGAAGCAGCAGTCAAGAAACCAAAAGACCCATTGCATTGGGTAAATCTGCTGCAAAGGACCTCTTCAAAGTGTTAAAGAGCAAAGATGTCACCCTGAAGACGAAGGTGGGCCTGACCCAGGCCATGGTATTTTTAATCGCATCATATGCATGTGAAAGCTGGACAATGAATAAGGAAGACCGAAGAAGAGTTGAATTGTGGTGTTGGCGAAGAATATTGAATATACCATGCACTGCCAAAAGAACGAACAAATCTGTCTTGGAAGAAGTGCGGCCAGAATGCTCCTTAGAGGCAAGGATGGCGAGACTGCATCTTACATACTTTGGACATGTTGTCAGGAGGGATCAGTCCCTGGAGAAGGACATCATGCTTGGCAGAGTACCGGGTCAGCGGAAAAGAGGAAGACCCTCAACGAGGTGGATTGACACAGTGGCTGCAACAATGAGCTCAAGCATCACAATGATTGTAGGGATGGCGCTGGACCAGGCAGTGTTTTGTTCTATTGTGCATAGGGTCCCTACGAGTCAAAACCGACTCGACAGCACCTAACAACAACAACAACAATAATTAATGAAGCAAGATCTAAAAGGCAAATTCTGTAAGAGTATTTGCATTCTTCTTCCTCCACTTTTTACCAGATGGAAGACTATTTCCTAACAAGCAATTATTGGAGAGCCAGGGGGCGGGGTGTAAAAGTTAAGAGGAAGCCAGCTATTTAAAAACTATCAACACCGGAACACATTATTATTAGAGTGGGAAAGGAATATATTGCAAAGCCAGTAGAGGTGTAGGAAAATATAAAGGCACAGAGCTTTAGAAAGCTGGTCCCTGGCTATGGCCACCCCAAGTGAAGGGAAGGAAGGAGGTTGGTGGGCCTGGGGCCAAGACCCCTCCCCAGGCAGGGCCGAGCATGGTTTGACCCTACAGCTGCCATCTCCCCTCTCCCCTTTGGGAGCCTGCGGGGCAATGAATTACTTAATATGGCCTTTTTAGCCATGGTCTTTGTGATTCTTACACAGTGATTGAGTAGGAGTATGCAAATTAAGTATATGGAACCTGTGATGGTTGAGATTATGTGTCAGCTTGGCTAGGCCATGATGGTTGTCCTTCATTTTATTTGTTGTGGATCTTGACGTCTACATGTTGATGAGGCAAGATTGGTGTGGGGTGTGTCTTGGGTGGCAGCCTTGCAGGAGCCTGTGACTCAAGTCTCACCCTTACTCAAGTTACACCCTTCCCTGCCTCCAGGTTATATATGTATATAAATGCTCTGGTGGGGCTCTCTCTCGCTCCCTCTGCATCTTCCAGTTAGTGATTGTCTAACTTCTGCCAGCAACCTATCATCTGACCTGATTTGCCAGCTTTGACAGCCTTGTGAGCCAGCAGCCGGTGGTCTCACCTGCCAGTTTGGGTTCATCAGCCCCTGCAGCCATGTGGGTCTGGAGAAGCCTACTCCTTATCTGCAGATTTGGGACTTGCTGGCTTTCACAACAGTGTGAGCCATTTCCTTGAGTTTTGTGAGAAGTTGCAGCAAATTATGGAACTTAAAAAGACAGGAAGGAGAGTGCTGAGGAGAGGGGGAATAGTTGGTGTTAGAGATGATGGAGTGGTACAGCAGCTTGGAAAACTTGGACCTTTGGGACATCTTTAACCTCTGCCTCATAGGAACCAGCTTTGTGCCGATCCTTACACAAAGAAATTATTCATTTGGAGCCGAAGCTCAGGCCCCCTCCTCAGGCCCTCTGCAAGGTCCCACATGACTCCCCGCTGGCACACTCCCACCAGCAGCACCAGGGAGGGAGCCTGTGCCCCTCACACATAGGAAGTGAACTTGCTGAGTTGTGGGTTCCGGCAGTCTGAGATGATGCCATGGGAGGCAGGTTGGGGCTGGCTAGAGCTTTCTGCCGCCCCAGTGGGCTGTCTGTGACCCGGTCCTCTGTGACCTGGTGGTCTGGGTGAAGCATTCTGTGAGGGCGGGCAGGGCTCAGTCAGGGCTGTGGGGAGGGGGCTTCAGCTCCCGCTTCAGCCCGACCTGTCTGGCCCCTGCAGGACTTTGGGGCTGAATGTCCGGGATCCCAGCCCACTCGCTGTGTCACCTTGGGTGTTCCATTCCCATGTCTCTGTCCTTGTCCAGAGCAGGGGGTCAGGGAGGCCCCTTGCCATGTTCTGGGGCCAAAGCAATGGGCATAGCGAGCAATGGGGACAACACGGCATTAGCTCCAGGGTGGCCCTCGGCAGCCACAAATCTGGCTGAAATCAGCCTGGCGCCACCTCCCGGCTCTTTGTGAGCCGTCCTGTCCATACCTGACTGCCCTGTGCCAGCAGTGCAGCCTGACACTGCCCAGTGTCTGGCCACCCACACCTGGGGCTCTGAATGCCCTTCCCCTAGGAGCCCCATGCCCCACTCTTGGCCAGTGCCCTCCTCAAGTAGCACCCTGGGGAGCAGTCCCTGCACCTTACACCTACCAGCAGCTCCATCCTCACCCACTCCTGTCTGTGCCTGGCACCTGGCACCCCACATCCCTGACCCTCACGCACCCCACTCCCCACGCTCTGTCCCATCCTGCACCTTGCCCCATGCTTTGCAAATTAAGCCACAGCCCGGAAAACTTCTCCACTATAATCATAATTTTCTGTTTTACAGTTGCCTTTTGTTGTCTGTGGAAAAGATGAATGTGGCTCAGATGGGCTCTTTTCATAATCTGGTTTTCTAGTAAGGTTTTAGAATAAGAGGACATTGAAGTCAAATTATGGCTTAAATGTGTTTTAAATTACAGCTTACTTCATATGTGATCCCCTTGGAAGAAAATAAGCTAGAAAGAAGGCTGGTTGACCTTACGCTACACACCGACAATGAGTCCAATTTCAGGGACGGAATTACTGGTTAGAGAATATATGGAGGCCCAAAAGGGAAGAAAGGCAGCCTGGGTTTGTATTGACTGTTTCCAGAACATTGGTCTCAGCCTTGACAATTGAAAACCTCCAATAAAACCCAGCAGTCCCGCTTATTACCCATAAACTGCTGAGCGTTTATCATGGCAGAAAATTGCCAAGCTGATTTAGCTTTGCTTTCTGAGTCATGGAAAGGTGGACTGTGTTTCGTTAGGGGAAACATCCTCTGGAAAATGTTTGCAAGTGGGGACAGTGTTGTGTTCTCATCCATTAGCTCTGAACTTACCACAGAGAAGAATGTGAAGGCATGTGTGTATGTGTACAAATGTTTTGTGTCCATGTGTGGTGTGTATATGTATGTGTGCCCGACTGTGTTGTGTTCATGGCTGTGTGGTGTGTGCTGAGTGTGGTGTGCATGTATGTGAATGCAGGTATGTGTGAGTGTGCATATGTGTGCATGCGTGTGTGATTGTATGTGCATGTGTGTGTGTGTTGGAACCCACTGTAAAGCCAGAGGGAAGAACCGTGAGTAGTGTTCCAGGGATGTCAAAAACCATCATTGGGGGCAGTCTTCAGCCCTAGAGAGATTTTTTTGCCTTTGTCCCTGGGGTTTGCACATTGAAGGAAGGAGGTGGAGTGCGGGCCTGGAGGAGGGGATAGTTTGGGACCGCACAGTGAGGAGGCAGCGAAGGCCTTGTAGGAAGGCTCCATGGAGCAGCTGAATGGGTTCAGAGCTGGATTTGGGGTCAGGCTATGGGTTTCAAATTGAATGCCATCTTCACCCTTTTCTCCCACTGGCTTTGGAGAAATTACTTAGTTCTGCCGAATCTCAGTTTTCCCACCTGGACGTAAGGAGAGTAATAAACACACGCTTGGGAAGGCAGTGAGAGCCCCAGAACGACCATAATGCAGCAGCTTGCATGGTCCTGCACTGCAGAGGAGACCCCAGAAGCAGTGGCCAGGGTCAGCACAGTGTGCCTGAGGGCTGAGGGGGAGCAGGCCAGAGCCCTGCAGGGGCTGAGTGGAGGAGTGGAGTCCGGCTAGGACTGGGATGCAGCACCTGGCCATGGCTCTGATCTGGGCTGTTGTCTCAGGCATTGTGGGCTTGCTGGATGGGCCAGCATCTGCCCCAGAGGTACCAACAGTGGTGTTTCGCTCACCAGGGCTGCCCTACTTCTGGGGTAGCCTGAGCTTCCGTGACATGATGTGCAGGTGTACCAGGGGTGCAAACCAGGAGACACCTGCAGGCTGCCCCAGACCTCAGTAGTGTTTTCCTCCCTGCCTTTTGGGTAGTCTGCACACTCCATCTTCCTTCCTGTCTCCTGGCCCAGCCTGACTTGGGAAGTCCTGCTTCTGCCTCCCACCCTGTCTCTGCCCCAGGAAGCCTTTCCTTGGCACATTAGCATTTGTTTTCTTGTTTATTTGGAGGGAGGGTCTCTGAGTCTCCTATTAAAATTTGAATAACCCTGGGGGAGACTTGTCTTGAGCTTTTTGTTCTGTAAGATTAAACTAAACTAAACACTGCTTTACTGAGCCCTGGGCCACAGTGGACTTTCTCCCCTCCTCACCGCCTTCTGCAGAGCCTCTGTTGGTTTCTGTGCTTCTCCCGGAAATGCTTCCCTGCTGGTGCTGATTTTCCACTGGAAAGCAGGGGGAATGCTGGCTGGCTGGTACTGCCAGAGTGCAGCATCTTGGCACTTCAGAGGGGCTGGTTTGGCTTCAGGCTGCCTAGTGGCCCACAGCCCCCCAGGTGCCCAGCTACCTGGTCCAAGGCCGCCTTTGAAGCCAGTGTGCCTGCGCTGTCTGCTCTGTGCCATGGCGAAGACTGCCCTTGGCCACAACTGTGGGCTTGATTAAATCTCAGCCTGTTCCTCTGCCCATGCCTGGGGTTTGTCATTCCCACGATTTTGTCCTCATAGCCCTGCGATTCCACCCTGGGATTCCAGATCAGCAAGCTAGCCAAGTTCCTGTCTTGGACACCACAGCCTGGTCTGCACAGTCCTCATCTGACTGTGCTTTCTACATTCAGCTGTGGGCAGCTCTGCTCATGACCCTGCATCCTGCCAATGGTTGGCAGCTGAGCCCGCTGTTGAATTCTTCACAGGCTGAGCTCATTTGTCTCGCTGCTACTTAACTCTGAGATTCTGAGTTGGTACAAGACACAATTCAGACAGAGAAAGGCAGAGCTTAAATTCAAACACATCAGTAGTTCGATTAAGTGGAACCGGTATGATCACACCAGTTAAAGGAAAGAGCTTGTCAGACTGATTAAAGAAACAAGACTCAACTACCCACTGTCTATAAGAAATCCACTTTACATATAATGCTAAAACCAAAACCAACCAAACTCATTGACATGGAGACGATTTCGACTCATAGTGGCCCTATAGGACCAAGTAGAACTGCCCCATGGAGTTTCCAAGGAGGGGCTGGTGGATTTGAAGTGCTGACCTTTTGGATAGCAGCTGTAGTTGTTAACCACTGTGCCACCAGAGTGCCACACAGAATGCAAAAGATAGATTAAAAATAAAAAGGTGGGGAAAACATGCCACATAAACCAATCGGGAGTGGCTATATTAATATCAGACAAAATTGACTCCAGAGTGAGGAAAATTTCCAGAATAAAGAGGGACATTACATAATGATAAATGGGCCAGTTCATCAAGAAGATATAACAATCTTAAATGTGTGTGTAGCTAACAACAGAGCCTCCAAATACATAAAGCCAAAACTGATAGAAATTAAGAGAAATGGACAAATTCACAATTATAGGGAATTCAACACTCCTCAGTAATTATAAGAAAAAGTAGACAGAAAATCAGGAAGGATAGAGAAAACCCAACCACTACCACCAACCAACTGGATCTTTTTGACATTTACAGAACACTCCACCCATAATACGAATTTTTTTCAAATGCTCATTGAACATTGACCAAGATAGACCATATCCTGGGTCATAAAATAAATCTTAACAAACTGAAAAGAATTGAAATCATCCAAAGAATGCTCTGTGACTATAATGTAATTAAACTAGAAATTAAGAACAGAAAGATGTCTTGAAAATTCCCAGATACTTGGAAAATAAACAACACACTTCTAAATAATCCATGATTCAAAGAGGAGGTCTCAGAGGAAATTAGAAAATATTTCAAACTGAATGAAAATAAAATACCATATTATAATCTGTGGGATGCAGTTAAAAAAGTGTTTAGAGGGAGATTTATAGCATTAAAATATTTCATAAAGAAGAAAGGTTCAAAATATCAACGCAAGCTTTCACTTTAAGAAACTAGACAACAAAATGCAAATAAACCCAAAGCAAGTAGAAGGAAGGAAATAATGATACCATAAAGCAATGAAATTAACCACAGAAAAACAATAGAGAAAATAAATTAAACCAGAAGTTGGTTCTTTGAAAAGATCATTAAATTGATAAACCTGCAGCTGGACTGGCAAAGAGAGAAAACACAAATTACCAATATCAGGAATGGAAGAGGGGATACTTTACAGATGCCCACAGACATTAAAAGGCAACACTCTGAACTACTCCATGCCATAAAGTCAACAAGGTAGACAAAATGAACCAATTTCTTGAAAACCATTGTTGTGGGTTGGATTGTGTCTCACTAAAAGATAAGTTGACGTCCTAACCCCGGTACCTATGAATCTGACCTTATTCAGAAATATGGTCTTTGCAGATGTAAATCAAGTTAAGATGAAGTCATACTGGATTAAGGTGTTCTTATAAGAAGAGGAGAGACACAGGGACACAGGGAGAAGGGCATGTATAAATGGAGGCAGAGAATGGAGTGATGCATCTATAAGCCAAGGAACACCAGCAATTGCCAGCGACCACCAGAAGATAGGAAGAAACAAAAAAAGAATCCTCACTTAGAGCCTTCAGAGAGAATGTGGCCCTGCCCACTCTTTGATTTTGGAGTTTTAGCTTTCAGAACTGTGAAAGAATAACTTTCTGTTGTTTTAAGCCACCCAGTTTGTGGTACTTTGTTATAGAAGCCCTAGGAAATAAATACTACCATAAACTACCAGAACTGCCCAGGAAGAAATAGATAACCTGAATAGTCCTATATCTAATAAAGAATTGAATTCACAGTTTAAAATATTCTGGAAAAGATTTTAGGGAAGCCAGAAATCTGGATTTTTTTTTTTTTTTAAACACAGGATTAGTTACCAACTAAATCAAAAACATTTTGAAACACTGTGTGAGCCAACACTGCAAGTCAATAAAATGTATCTAAAAAATAATAAAATGTTTCCGGCATGCAGAGCCTCTCTACTTGTTTGCAGCTCTCCAAGCCTTAAATCACAAAGGGCATGGACTGGGCACCTGCCATGTGTACATAGGATCGTAATCCTCACACGGACTTTCTGAGAGAGCAGGCTGCTTATCCTGGCTTTATAAATAAAAGTGGGCTGAGGCTCAGGGAGATTGAGGCCCCAGGTTCCAGAGCTGAGGCAGGGAGGGTGGATCTGAACCAGGGCTGTTCATGCCTTTTTTCTGCAGAGCCTCCTCAACCTGGCAGGTTGGCACCTCTCTGAGGGCTGCCGTGTCCTGGGGTCTGTGCTGGTGGGTCTACAGTTATAACCTGTGTCTTGTCTGCCCTGAGGACCCTGAGCCAGGCAGGCTGTCCTGAGGAGAGTGGCACACGCCCCCTCCCTGCACGCAGCTCTTGCTCTCTAAAAAAAAAAAGTCTGGTTTAATTAGCTGGAAAAGATTCAGCCTGCCAATGCAAATGTGTCTAATTTAAACACATTTCATGCAGAAAAATACATCGTGCTTATTTTCATTACTTGGCAGGCCGTGCTTTTAAATGCTGGGTGCAAACAAGAGATGTGTGTAGAACATAGGTAGTAAGTGGCGATTGTTCCTAATTTGCTCCCCATGGTTTTATGTGCCTTTAGGCCTGGTCTGATGGAGGACACCTGGAAGCCGTTTGCAGGGAAGGTTTGCTTCCAGTAATGGAATTGCCCTGAGTTATTTTATGAGTAAGATGGTCTGGGCCTGGCATCTCTCAAGAGCCCTGCTTGGCTCTGCTGTGTGGGGGGGGTGCTGGCTGGAGAACCGCCATTGGCCTGTGGTTTGTGTCCTCAGCACCCCCGGATGCAGATATGGGGCGCTCAGGGGTGAGAGCTACTCTTCAGCTGCCTTGCAGACATTGCATTTGAGCCCCGGGCATCCCCCATATTCTGTGCTGTGTCTCAGCCATGCACCCCCTGACCAGGTCCCCCATCACACACGGGCCAGATTTGAGAGCTCCCATGCAGGTGGCCTCTGAAGCTGGCTCAGGGTGGCATCACAACACCTGGCTCCCATTGCTCCTGGAGGGCCGAAGCCACTGCACGTGGTCCAGCCCTGCCTCCTGCCATCTTGGCCTCTGCGCCATCAGGACTGCACTCCCCATGGGGCACAGCCAAGCACACCACTGAGTGAGGACCACCTGGTGGCCTTCCAAAGAGTACCCCCTTTCCTTGGGAATTGGGGTCTGCTGGCTTAAGAGCTGCATTTATACAGAGCCCTCATCTTGCAAGGTCCAGTAGGGACCACCTTGACCCCTGTGTGTTTCCACAGCATCAAGATGGTGCTGATGTGGACCAGTGGCGACACCTTCAAGACAGCCTACTTCTTGCTGAATCGTGTGCCTCTGCAGTTCTCCGTCTGTGGTCTGCTGCAGGTGCTTGTTGACCTGGCCATCCTGCTGCAGGCCTACACCTACGCCCACCGCCCCCCAAAACCAGCACCCCATGCTGCTCACCCTGCCAGTGCCAAGGCCCTCTGAGCTGTCAGCGCTGAGACCTGATGCCTGCTGCCTGCTGGGGGGAAAGGGGCTCTTGCAGAGGGTGGGAGGGGTCCAGAGAGGTTGGGGAACAAGTGGGGGTCCTCGAGTGCAGGGCTCGCAGGTGGCAGGCAAGGGCACGGGGGGCCAGGCACTTTCCACTGAGAATGTGTGTGCAGGTGGGTTTTACGCCCCAAGGTGAGTTTCTGTTGTCTTTAGGTGATTGCAAAAGTGACCCCCTCTGCTACTTCCCCCCAAAACACCTGGCTGAACCTAGAATATGTTAATGCCACGTAAGGATGCAGCATGGGGCGGTGGGAGCCAGGAGGGGTGCCTGGTTCTGCACGCTGGTCCTGCTGGTCAGGCAGCCATGCTGCCCTGGGTGGGGCCAGAGGCACCTCAAGGTGGGGTGGGGGTGAGAGAGCAGGAACAGAAATAGTGTCAGAGGACAGTGGCCCCTGGACTGCAAAACCTTCAGACAGACCACCCCCCATGCCTGACACCCCTGTGTGACAGTGTGTGATGAGATGGCCTTAGAGAGGGTGGGCCGGAGAGGAGGTTGTAGAAATCCAGTGTAAAGGGAAGGAAGCCGTCTGCCTGCATTTTCATCTGTGCCATCTGTTTATGTGGCAGAGTTGGCTCTCTGAGGTGGCTTCAGAGCTGGCTTCCCCATGGAATGGTGTGGCCCAGGCTCTGTCAGCAGTGTTTGAAGTGGCCCCATGCATCAGGACTTCCTCGTGGCTCCATGTCCTTGATGTTCCTGGGGGCAAGTGGGCAAGTGGGCATTGCTGGAACACGCTCTGGGGTGTCAGAATCAGAGCCTGAGCCATAGGGGCAAGTGGGGGTGGGCAGCTTCTATGATGGTCCCAGACAGGACCTTGGACCACAATGTGGGGTTCTGGGAAGGCTGAGGGGCCGAGCTGGCCATGGAGATGTGGCCCTGGCTGCCCACCTGGAGGGGCCTCCACTTCGGGGTATTTTACCAGGTGTCGTGTTCTGGGTATCGTGTGCACACTCAGGGCATGGCCTCAGAGCCCACTGCCTGGCACAGTGTCAGGAGAGGGGGTCTGGAGGGCAGGCCCTCTTCCCACCAGGAGTTCTTAGTACCTCTGACCGCTCTTGGGCCTAAAGTGACCTTACAGAATCCCTGCCTGCCGCCCTGCCACTGGCTGCCCACCGTCTATGCATTCTGCTGCATCTGGCTATGGTGGAACCATGTGTCTGCAGACAGTTGCTTCCCCATTGTGTGAGATAAGCTCTCCCACCACGTCTGATTTCAAATGAACCCCAGCTCACCACAGACTTTGTTCCACAGGCCCTGCCTATGGCCAGTTCCCTTCCGCTGGGTGGAGGGGTCATCTGCAGATGGGACGGTGTCCACAGCTGGCACCAAAGCTGGGGGCAGTGTGTGGTGTTGCTGGGGCAGGTCTGTGGCTGGCCGGCAGGGGATGGCCAATGCTGCCCTCACTGCCTTCTGCCGAGTTTCCCTTGAGGACTGGAGTGTTGAGTGAGATCCTCACTTAGCTTTTGGGCCTCTAAGATGCTTTGGAGTGCTTATTTTTAAGAACTAGGGGGGATGTCTGCAGAGGCAATTACCTCCAGATGAAAGCCTGACCCAGGCACAGTCACTGTGTGAATGAATGTATCCTAGTCCGGCCATGGTGTCGAGTTTAAATCAATAAATGACTCACGGACTCAGCGTGCACTGGCGTGGAATGGAATGCACCTGCTGGGGTGGAAGGGCCAGGGCAGTCCTGTGTTCTCCTTCACCTGACGAGGCTGGGTGTTCCCAGTGCTAACCTCCAACTGGACAGTGAGGGTCAGAGCCCCCCTCTGCAGGCCAGGTGGGCAAGTGCTGGCCCCTCAAAAGTGCCGCTCTACACCCGGTTGTGACCTGGGGCTGCCCCCCTCCTGGAGCCAGACCGGCCCACTGTAGAGGCAACTGCTTTCCGTAGGGCCAGGCCTGTGGCAGGGCCCCTGCATCCAGGCTCTGGCCTGTTTGCAGGGGGTTTGACCCCTCCTTTTGCACCACTGAAGGAGCCCAGCCTCTGCCAGTTCACACGTTCAGGGCCTTCTTCCCACCGACTCACTGCTGCCTTAGAGGGTGAGAGTCTCATTTAAAGCCCTAGAGAGTGCTTTAAGGGCAGGTAATCGGCTGCTAACTGAAAGGTTGGCAGTCCGAACCCACTCAGTGGGCTCCACTGGAGAAAGACTTGGTGATCTGCTCCCGTAAAGAGTATAGCCGAGAAAACGTACGGGGAGTTCTACTCTGTCGCATGGGGTTGCTAGGACTCAAAATGTACTCCACGGCACCTAACAACAAGAAGGAGATTACAGGTGGGAGCAATACCTGTTTGTTTGGAATGAACAATTTTTTTTTTCCTATGTATTTAAGTTTGGGGCAAGGTATGAGCTTCTCATAAAAAAAAAATTGAAGATCACATTTTCCCAAACCCTAAACCTCATTTTACTTTTACAGTTCTTTCTTTCAACAAGGAGAATATTTTGGGAATGGGAACAAGGTGAGAATGCTACACTAGCGCCTGGGGTGAGCAGCAGAGTTCTTCTCTTTCAGAGCTGAACCTCTGAAAGCTTAGAGCACATGAAGAGCTGTGAACGATGTGAAATGTAAACAGGATGGTTAACCCCTGCTGAGATTTCCTGGGCTGCTTCTGCCATCCTCGTATCCAACTAGCCAGAGAGAAACTGAGTGTGGTGGATGCGTTTTTCCCTAAAATAAAGGGTGAGAGTTGGGTCTGTTTGGCAGCAGACGTGGGAGGTTTCCAACCGCCAGCACTGACAGTGGAATATGTTCAATTCTGTGGTGCCCTGTTCAATCTGTCAGTCCCTCTGGGGTACCTGTGGTCAGTTGGGGTGGTGGTGGAGGGAGCAGAGATGCAGCCTGGGCTTCTGGCTGAAGGGCCCGCTTGGGTCCTGTGGGAATATGCGCTGCCCTCTGCAGAAGGCTCCTGTGGGTGAGGCGGAATGCTTGGTGGTGAGGCTGGCAGATCCCTGAAGGGTCACAGGTACAAGTCGCCATCTCAAATGCTGAGAAGGTTCTCAGGGACCATTCTGGCCAACTCCTGATTTTACCAATGAGGAGGTGAGGCCAAGCAGCACTGTCAGATAAGCCCTGTGGGGCTGGTTCTCGGTGCTGGCATATTTCTGCAGGTGAGTGGAGTGGCAGGACACCAAACAGCAGCCTGTACTAGAAATAGCTGCCATGTCCAAACTGAGCCTCATGTCACTGCTCTCTGATCTTCTGATCATTTTCGAATGACAGGAAGCAGCTTGTTTGCTGCATCTCACAGGAGTCACCATGATTTTACCTACTGCAGGTGTTTTTCCAGGCAGGTCTCTAACACAGCATCATTGGGGGGCTAGGAGGGCCTGAGGAGTCAGAGGGGCCAAGTACGGAGTGTTCTATGCCTGAGGGTAAAGAATGGGCCCTGCCTGATGCTCTACCAGCCCCGGATGCCGCGTTGTGGGAAGAGACACAGAACCAGGTTGTCAGCATGGGGGGGGGGGGCAGGCCATAGCATCCTTAGGGAAGGAAGAGGAAACTGGGCGGGGGGGGGGCAGCAACCTGTCAGGGTCACATGAGGGGTGCTGGGCAACCTGCCAGGGGCTCCCAGGAGGCCAGGGTTCTGGCTCCCTAGCTTCTGAGAAATAAAGACACTTTACAAACACAAGGGCAGTGTCTCCTTGTTCAACGGGAAATGTGTGCCCCCCACTGCACCTCCCATTCTTAGAACTGGCATGCAGTGCCCCCATTGCAGTGATCTGGGTGCCCTCTGTTTGCCTAGCTGGTGCTCCTGGTCTGGGGGAGGGCTCCCAGTTGTCTGGGCTGGGGGGGCCCTGTGAGGACCTGTGGGAAGGGGTCAGAGACCCTGCATACGAGCCTTTCCCTCCTGCCTGGACTCTACGGCACTGGGACTGGGTGGGTTGGGCTTATTTTCAGGAGGGCTTCATGGTGGTCAGCCACTCCTAGCACATGTGGAATGACTGTTGGCCTTGAGGTCACAGCAACATCAGGAAGGGCAGTAGATGCCCTGAGGGCACCCTTCAGGCAGGGGCCCTATGGGGTGCCCTGGGCACCCGAAGGTGTCTGCGTCAGCCATTGGCCTTGCCCTTGGCCCTGAGCAGGGCCACACACTGGGGCAGGAGGGAGGGCAAAGGTCCAGGGGTGCATGTGTCACCACCCCCAGTGTTTAGAGGGACATGGGTGTCTTCTCATGGGGTCCACCAGGAGGAGGCCCGCCTGGCCCTGGAGCCCTGGTTCCAAGGAGTCCCCCGGGTACAGCTGGTTGTAAGCCCCTGTTTGGGGGAATGTGCAGGAGCCTCCCATCTCAGGTGTGCCAGCCTGGCCCCTGCCCTCTCAGTAGCCCGTGTTCCTACAGCCCTTCCACCCCCAACCCCTGGGAAGGAGAGGGGGACTTGTCTGGGGACTACAGGAGACAGGGCAGCGGCTCAGCCTGCAGATGAGGCTTACCTCCATGGGACCCCTGAGTCCGGGTAGGCCTGCCCTGGCCTCCCTGGACACCTCTGCCTCCCCATCTGAAATCAGCAGTCATTTCTGTCCCAAAGAGCCAATATAAGGACCCCCGAACAATGAGGACCACTAGACAACAGGAAAGCTGGGATGAGGGTTGCCCTCTGTGTTTGGGGATCCTGGGCACCATCTCACCACCGGGCAGAGCTCATCTCCTTCCAACGCTGTCATTCACCTGTCTGATGGCCTCAGACTGATGGACAGATTCAGGGAGACGGAGCCTATGACAGTGTGGTTGCTGGGAGCAGAAACTGGAGGGGGGGAGAGTGAAGGGAGGAGACCTAGGTGACATCCTGGTGGCCCAACTGCCCATGCAGGCCTAGCCCATCCTGGTGTTGGCTCCGCTCTGGGCAGGCACCCTGAGAACTTGGGCTTGGCACCCCCAGAACAGCAGCCCTGCCCTGGGGTGGGGGAGGCAGAACGAGGTGGGGGTTTCGTGCACCATCACGGGTGTGGTGAGATGGGACTTGCGTTCACCGGGCAGAGCCAGTTGCAGGCACAAAGCAGACAGCTGTCAGGTTGGGCTTTCACTGTTGCTGCAATCTGGGTCTATCACCCCTGTGGTCCCAGGACCCCCACTAGCCCAGCACATGCTTTGGGCGTGATCCCGCAGGCCAGCAAGGCCCAGAGAGGCAGACAGCTGTGCTGGAGGGTGGGCGGCTTTATTGAGCTGCAGTGGTGTTTCAGGAAACACCTGTAGTAGAGAGGTTTCAGCACAGGCCCCTGTTCCACAGTGGGCCCTGCAAAGCCTCATATGAGGTGGCAGGGCAGTACCTTGGGGACAGGGACCCTCCGTTGGGGTCCGTGGCTGTGATGTCTCAGGGGACGCGGTGGAGCTCCTTAGAGTGAGAAAGCAGCGAAGCAGCATGATTTGGAAGTTCCGTTCGTTCCTCCTGAGCTCCGCATAGCAGAGAGCGGCTGGCGCTGCAGTGGACCCCTGCTCCTGGAAGGGAGTCGAGCCTAGTCTCCTGCCTCCTCCTATGGCACCTTTCAAAGGGCAGGGTGCTTTCCACATTTGAACTGACTGTTGAGGAGATCTCCTACCGGGAAGATGAGGCGTCACAGGAGGGTAGGATGTGGACCTGGGCCAGCTGAAGGCAGGGAGAAGTTTGACGTGTCCAGCACTGCCAGGGGTGTGGGAGTGAGTGGGGAGATCAGTATGCCTTTTCCTGGGGGATGGACCTGTGGGGCGGGACCCACGAGGAGCTACCGTTGGGACGAAGGGGCTGGGACCCCCAAAAGGTAGTGACGCGGGCAGGACGAAGGGCAGAAGTGGGCTTTGGCAGAGCCGAGGTGGCGCAAAGGCCCCCTTCCCATTTGGCAGTCCCCACCGTGGAAGGACAGACGCAGCAGAGACAGGAGCGAGGCCTAGGGCGGGTGTGGTCCTCTTGCCTTTACTACAGTCTAGAATTTCTGGGACACCCTGATGTTACTTTTAGCTAGCCATAAAAAATTAAAAATTCAAAGGAAAATCAGAGGAAGCGGGAGGAGGACAGGCTGGTGGCGCTCTAGGAACAATTGCTTACTCAGCGCAGGGCGGCTGTGGCCCCACCTCCGGAGTCACGAAGGCCAAGGAGCTGGATTGACGGAGGCTCAGAGCCTGCGCCTGGGGGCAAACATGCGCAGGACGCGGCCAAACTAGACCCTTCCAGGTCAGCTCTCCGCGACCCCACAGAGTGGAACCCCCTATCCCTGCTGCGCGTATCGGGATCCGGTCGCAACAGCGTACTGTGGTTCTCTGGGAAACGGGACACCTGGATGGTTTGAGGGCCACCGTGAAGCAGCTCCCTTGCCCGATTTGGAGGGAGCACCTTTCCGGGCCCCAACTCCCACCCAGCGGCCGGCCTGGGTCACGCCCACTGCTCGGCCTCAGCCTCCGCGCTATCCGCGCTCCCGGCCGCGAGAGCGCCGTCCGGGCTCTGCGAGCTGTCCTCGGTGGGCGAGCGCGTGCTGTCCTCGCACAGGGCTGGCTCTAGGCTGGTGGCGCGCTGCTGCTGCTCCTTGAGCTCCGAGTAGGAACGAGAGAAGGTGTGGAAGATGGAGGTGACGGGGAAGGCCAGCAGCAGGATGCCGCTGAGGATGCTGCTCAGCGCCACCACCTGCCCGGGCAGACTGCGCGGCACCATGTCGCCGTAGCCCACGGTGGTCATGGAGATGACGGCCCACCAGTAGCTGGCCGGCACGCTGGAGAAGTCGCGGCGCGCGCCCAGCTCGCGCTCGGCCAGGTGCACGAGCGGCGCGAAGAGCGCCATAGCTACGCAGAGGAAGAGCAGCAGCAGGCCGAGCTCGCGCGCGCAGCGCCGCGCCGTCAGCCCCAGCGTGCGCAGCCCCAGCGAGTGGCGCGCCAGGCGCATCACGTAGAGCACGCGCAGCGCGCGCAGCAGTCGCAGCACCAGCCCCGCGCGCTCCAGTAGCTTGTTCCCGCCCGAAGGGCCCGCGCTGCCCGTCGCTCCCGGCCCCGGTCCCGGCCCCCCTCCGGCCCCTGGCCCACCCCGGGTCGCCAGGTCCACCAATAGCGACACGTAAAAGGGCAGGATGGCCAGGATGTCGATGATGTTGAGCGGTGTCCGCAGGAAGGCGCACTTGCTCTCGGCCTGCACGGAGCGCAGCAGGAATTCGAAGGAGAACCAGGCTACGCACACCGTCTCCAGCACGAACAGTTTGCGGCACTTGGGGGAGCACTCGCCCTGGGGAAAGACGGAGGGACAGTGTTGGCTAGGCCCGCAGCCTGCGCCTTCATTCCCCGACGCGGGGAGATGTGGGCTTTTCCTCAGGGGCCACAGAGCCACAGCAAAGCTGCCCTTCCTCCCCATCCCCAACGAACCGGCCTGTGCCTGCCAGGGGTCAAGGAGTACTGACAAGAGAAGCCCAATTCTCATAAAAAAGGTTTAAACGAAAATCGATATCCGGCATGACAGCGAGAGGAACTCAGTTGATCCATACCCCAGTAAAATTGCTGAAAGTTATTTAAAAAAAAGGGGGGGGGGATTAAAGCAGCCGGAAATGTTCCTAAGTTCAAGCAACAAATGAGGAAACACTTAAGAAAATCTACAAAAATCAGTAAGAAAGGCAAGAGTCTGTGCTGTTTGAACCAAGACCACGCACTCCCTCCCTTCTTCCAGCCCCGCCGGGTGAAGAGTCCACTCCAGAGTAGGGCAGCAAAAAACAGGGCTCCTTCTCCCCACAGCTCCTAGCTTTCTTTACAGGAGGAACAACGTTTCTCACCCTGCCGCCAGCTGTCTGTTGCTGAGGCGAAGTCCCAGGTGCATGGTGGTAAGGTGGGGCTCCTTTTTTCTTTCTGCCCAACCCCCACTGATGCAACAGAGGTGTGACCTTGGACACAGAGCTTTAACACTGAGTCCCTCCTCGTCCTTCCCTGGCCTGTGAGGTGGTGGGTCTATGCCAGGAAAGGCAAGCAGAGAGGACCTCAGGCTTCAGCCCTTCAGCCCCCACTGAGTGCTCAGCTCTAAAGTGCAGTGCCGTTTAGAGAGACCAGGTCTGGGTCAGCTCCGCCCCACACCATTGTACCCATGCCAGCTCCAGAGCCAGGGATGAGATTCTGCCTGGAGGAACAAGCTGGCTGCAAAAGAGCTCCAAGTCTCTTCCCAAAGGGACTGGCAAAAGAGCATGGAGAAGTTTAAACCTAAGGATGTTCTCCAGAACAGTAGGGGTTGTGTTGAAGGAAATTGGGGGAAGATTCGTGGATCTAATGAAGATATAGCCTAGACTGTAGGGTGGCTAGTTTGTAGGAGAGAACCTGGAAATAAGACAAGGGGGAGGAGTCCTCCTGGGATTGGAACACTGATCTCAGAAACCACTGAGAAGGAGCCACAATTGGATTACATTAGTTTATATAGGAATTTATGCCTCAGGACATTGTTGTGAACTGTAGAGCAATCAGCCAGCAGTTAGTGGGGCTTAACATCTGGTGTGGTCAAGGAAAAAGTGGAAGAGAACACTGCCATGATCACTGTCATTCCAGGGTGACTGTGGGCATCCTCAAAGCTGACCCTCCTTATGGAGCAACCTGAGAGGCCTACCACTGCAGAGGAGAAATAGACCACTAAAATAATCCAATTAGTCTCTAAACAAATAAGCAATAACAAACTCCGGAGGGGGAGGAACAGTACCCAGTTTTGTTACAATATTTTCTCTAAGATGTTCAGTTTACAATGAAAAAATTATAAGATATAGAAAGAAACAGGAAAGTATGACCCATGCAGCAAAAAAATATCAGGAACAGAAACTGCCCATGAGAGCAGACAGTTGCCAGATTTAACAAGATCTCAAAGTAGCCAAAACAAAACTTATTTACAAAAAGTAAGGTGGCAGATGTAAATCCAACTGCATCAACAATAACATTGAATGTGAATGAATTAAACAACCCAATCAAAAGGCAGAGATCTGTCAGACTGTTAAAAAAAAAAATCCAATTGTATTGCTGTCTACAGGAGACACACTTTAGATTCAGTAGATAGATTGAAAATAAAAGGATGGGAAAAACAGTATCATGCAAACAGCAACCACAGGAAGGCTGGAGTGGCCATACTAATATCAGACAAAATAGGCTTTAAACAAACAAAAAATGTTATTAGAGATAAAAGGGACATTTTATGATGATAAAGGAGTCAATCCATCAGGAAGATATTACAATTAAAACACATGCACCTGATAACACCATGATGTTGGTGAAGAATATTGGATATACCATGGACTGCCAGAAGTACAAACAAATCTGTCTTGGAAGAAGTACAGCCAGAATGCTCCATAGAAGTAAGGATGGCGAGACTTCATCTCACATACTTTGTGCATGCTGTCAGGAGGGACCACTCCCTGGTGAAGGACATCATGCTAGGTAAAGTAGAGGGTCAGCAAAAAAGAGGAAGACCCTCAATGAGATGGACTGACACAGTGGCTGTAACAATGGGCTCAAGCATAACAACGATTGTCAGGATGACTGGCACAGGACTGGGCAGCATTTCATTCTGTTGTACATGGGGTCACTGTGAGTTGGAAATGACTCGATGGCACCTAACAATAACGTAACACCAAAATGCACTAAGCAAAAATTGACAGAAATGCAGGGAGAAATAGACAATTCAACAATAATAGGTGGAGACTTCGATATACAACTTTCAACAATGGATCAAATAATTAGAAGATCAACAAGGAAATAGAAGACTTGAACAACACTGTTTACCAACTAGACCTAACAAGATGTCTATATATAGAACAATTCACCCAACAACAACAGAATATACATTTTCTCAGGTCCACATGAAACATTCTCCAGGATAGCCCATATGTTAGGACATGAGACAAACCTCAATAAATTGAAAAGAATAGAAATAATACAAGTATGCTCTTCTGACCACAGTGGAATAAAATTAAAAATAAGTAACTGTACAAAATTTGAGGGTGCACAAATATATGGAATTTAAAATAACCAATGAGTCAAAGAAGAAACTGAAGGGGACATCAGAAAATACTTTGAGATGAATTAAAATCAAGATGCAACATACCAAAACTTATGGGACTCAGCTTAGAGGGAAATGTCTACATTAAGAAAGATCTCAAATCAGTAACTTAACCTTCCACCTTAAAATACTGGAAAAAGAAGGGCAAACTAAACCTAAAACAAGCAGAAGGAAAGAAATAAAAATTAGAGTGGAAACTAATGAAAGAAAGAAAACCAATGAAACCAAAAGCTGTTTTTTTGAGAAGTTCAATAAAATTGACAAACCTTTAGCTAATTTGATCAAGAAAAAAAGAGAGTAGACTCAAATTACTAGAATCAGAAATGAAAGAGGAGACATGAACACCAATCTTACAGAAGTAAAAGGACTACAAAGGGATACTATGATATACAGCATAACATGTCAATGAATTAGATAACGCAGAAGAAATGGACAAATTCACAGAAAGGCACAAACTACTGAAACTGAATGAAGAAGAAATAGACAATCTGCATAGACCTATAACAAGTGAAGTGATTGAATTTATAATAAAAAAATATATATATATCCACAAAGAAAAATCCAGACCCAGATGGTTTCACCACTGAATTCCACCAAATATTCAAAGAGTTAATATCAGTACTTCACAAACGCTTACAAAAAACAGAAAAGGAGGGTACGCTTCCCACATCATGTCATGAGGTCAATATTACCCTGATGCCAAAATCAGACAGTCACCACGAGAAAAAACACTGCAGACCAATATCTCTTATAAATGCTAACATGCTGATTTCAACAACATATAAAAAGAATTATACATCATGACAAAGTAGGATTTACCTCAGGTATGCAAGATGGGTATAATATGTGAAAATCAATGTAATAATATCTATATTTATCCATACCAGTAGAATAAAAAGCAAATGAAAAAATCATATGATCATCTCAATTGTCACAGGAAAATGTGACAAAATTCAACACACTTGCATGATAAAAACACTCAGAAAACTAAGAATAGAAGGGAAGTTCCTCAACCTGATAAAGGGCATCCATAAAAAGCCCACAGCGAACATTATACTTATTGGTGAAACACTGAATGTTCCCTCCTAAGGTCAGGAACAAGACAAGGATGCTTGCTTTCACCACCTCTATTCAACATTGTATTGGAGGTTCTTGAAAAAAACAAAACAAAACAAAACCCCATTGCCATCAATTCAATTCCAACTCATAGTGACCCTATAGGACAGAGTAGCACTTCCTCATAGAGTTTCCAAGGAGCGCCTGGTGGATTTGAACTGAAGACTTTTGTTAGCAGCCGTGGCTCTTAACCACTATGCCACCAGGGTTTCCACTGGAGGTTCTAGCCAGGGCAATTAAGCCAAAAAAAAAAAAAAAAAGGGCATCCAGATTGGAAAGCAAGACATAAAATTATCGCTGTTCACAGATGACATGGTTTTGTAATTAGAAAATCCTAAGGAATCCACTAAAAAACTATTAGAACTACTAAATGAGTTTAGCAAGGTTGAAATACAGAATCAACTGTATTTCTGCACATTTGCAATGAACAATCCAAAATGAAGTTAAGAAAACAATTCCATTCAGAAAAGCATCAAAAAATAATAAAATACTTACTAGTAAAATTAACAAAAGAAGTGCAAAATTTATATTCTCACAGCTATAAAACATTGCAGAAAAAATTAAAGGTGACCTAAATAAATGGAAAAACATCCCATGTTCAGGGATCAGAAGATTCAACATTGTTAAAATGGCCATACTCCCCAAACTGATCTACGGGTTCAAGGCAATCCCTATCAGAATCCCAGCTGACCTCTTTGTACAAATTGACAAACTGATTCTAAAAATCACATGGAAATGGAAGGGACCCAGAATAGCCAAAATAATCCCGAGAAAGGAGAAAAAAGTAGGAGAACTCACACTTCCTGATTTCAAAACTTCCTACAAAGCAATGATAATCAAGACAGTGTGGTACAGGCACAAGGATAAACATAGAGGGCAATGGAATATAATTAAGAGTTCAGAAATAAACTCATACATCTATGCTCAACTGATTTTTGACAAGGGTGCTAAGGCCATTCAATGGGGGAAGAATAATATTTTCAACAAGTGGTGCTGGGAAAACTGGATAACCACATGCAAAAGAATGAAGTTGGACTCTTAGTTCACACCATAAACAAACATTAACTAAAAATGGGCCAAAGACCTAAATGTAAGAAGAAAAACTATAATACTCTGAAAAGTTTTATAGGGGGAAATCTTAATGACCTTGAATTTGGCAAAGGATTGTTAGATATGACACCAAAAGCAAAAGAAACAAATAAAAAAATAGATACATTGGACTTTATCAAAATGGAAATGTGCTTCAAAGGACTCCACGCAGAAAATGAAAAGACGATCCATAGAATGGGAGAAAATTTTTCAAATCATGTATCTGATAAGGGATTTGTATGCAGAATATGTAAAGAACTCTTACAAGTCAATAATAAGAGATAAATAACCCAATATAAAAATGAGCAAGGGATTTGAATAGAAATTTCTCCAAAGATATACAAATGGCCAATAAGCACATGAAAAGATGTTCAACATTACCCGTCAGAGAAATGCAGATCAAAACCACAATAAGATACCACTTCACACCCACAAGGACGATTAGAATCAAAAAGACCAGTGTTGGCGTGGGTGTGCAGAAATTGGAAGGAAGCCTCATACGCTGCTGGTGGGAATTTAAAATGGCCCAGCCACTTGGGAAAACAGCTTGGTATATCCTCAAGTAATTAAACATAGAGTTACCATTTGACCTAGGAATTCCACTCCTAGATATAAACCCAAGAGAAATGAAAGTGTACATCCACACAGAAACTTGTACACGAATGTTTATAGCAGCAGGCGGAAACAATGCCAAAGTCCATACACAGACAAACAGATAAACACAGTGTGGTACATCCATACAATGGAACGTTATTCAGTCATAAAAAGAAGTGAAGTGCTGATACATGCTATAACATGGATGAACCTTGAAAACACGGTCAGTGAAAGAAACCAGTCATAAAAGACCACATACTATATGATTTTGTTCATGTAAAATGTCCAGAACCGGCAAATCTAGAGACAGAAAGTAGATCAGTTGTTGTTTAGGGCTGAGGGTTGGGATAGAGGACAGGGGTGACAGCTAAAGGATATGTAGTTTCTTTTCAAGCAATGAAAACGTTCTAATGGTTTTAATGGTTGCACAACTCAAAAACCCACTGAACTGTACACTTTAAATGGGTGGACTATATGTTCTGTGAATTGTATCTCAATAAAGCTATCTTACCCCTGACTGAGTGACTGTCAGGGTGTTGATGTGGGGGAAAGCAAGTTGCTGGGGCCTTTGTGGGGGGGGCGGGGGGAGGTCCCGATGCTGTTGATCTGCTTGCAGTGGCTTCCGGGGGTCTCAGTTGATTAGACAGAAGGCACGGTCACTTCCTGGGGAGATTCGGGATAAGTGCAGACTTCCCAAAGGCATGGCTGCTTGTTGGGCCACATTCTCACCCTCTGGCCCTCAGCTTTGCCTAGCCTGGACCCCCACAGCTTCTCTGTTCAAGCTGCGTAGACCAGTTCCCAGGTTCAGGGAAAAGCACCCACATTAGTCACCTTGTTTATTGATGAGGAAACTCTGGGCTGATGACAACCAGATTCTGTGCAGTACTTTGGGCTCCTGCTCTCATGTCCTGACCTACTTAACAGGAGTGAGCATGTTCGGAACTGATCTTGTATTGCTCCCCCCAGAGAGACCTGGCCCTGGCCAGGGTCAAGTCTCCTGTGAGCATTGGAACAGCACAGCCCTGGATCCAGAGAGGGCCACACCCCGGGGCCAGCAGGGCTCCATTGCTGGGGGACATGAAGCCAGAGACAGAACCCCAGGACCAGGAAGGTTCCATTGCTGGGGGGACATCAGGCTAGAGACGCAGCCCTGGGGCCAGCAGGGTTCCATCGCTGGGAGGACATGCGCCCGAACACGCAGCTGAGGCTCCAATACTAGGACAGATCTTTGTCCCACAGCTCTCTGTCGTAGGCTGTCCCCCAGCACTGACCTGGGTGCTCTGGGGCACAGAGATGAGGGGACCCACAGGTATGATTTGTCACCCCATCTGCAGAGACCCAGCCGGCCTCTTCCCCTCTGCTCGTTCCCAACTACTCACTGCCTAGGGAGAATCTGTGTTTTGGGTGGAGCAGGCCCTTTCCATTAACTTCAGGGTTGTTAATGAGCTGTCCAAATCCAATAACTTGCCCTCTACATTAGTCATCATCTGCTATTGTTTGACTAGAAATATTGGCTGTGGGCTTGTTTTCTTGCTGGGGATCAGTGCCAGAGGGCTTGTGGAACCAGGGGGACTATGGGCAGGCTGCAGAATTCCAGGTGTGGGGCTGTTCCTGATCCCCTACTCCTGTCATTCTCTTCTCTAGAACCTTCTGCCAGTGGGCAGAGAGCTGGGCACAGAGCTTTCCTTCAGGGTGAGCTTCTGTGGGTGATCTTTAAAACAGAGGTTCTCCTATACCTTGCCTTGTATTTGAGTTCTGAGGTCAAGGGAACCATTAAGAATGGAGACCCAGATACCTCCTCAGTGCCCCGTACAAGAAGCCCCACGGAGATACCCGCCTCAGTTACTTTACAAGGAGTCCCATAGAGACACCCCCTTAGCCCCTGTAGAAAGAACCGCCTCATAGAGATGCCCCTTATCACCCGTACAAGGAACCCCCCCATAGACATGCCCCCTTAGCTCCTGTACAAGGAACCCCCCATAGAGATGCACCCTTAGCACCTGTACAAAGAACCCCCATAGAGATGCCCCCTTCAGCCCCGTACAAGGAACCCCCCATACAGATGCCCCCTTAGCACCTGTACAAGGAACCACCCATAAAGACATTCCTTTAGCGCCTTTATAAGGAACCCCCTGTAGAGCTGCCCCCCTTAGCGCCTGTACAAAGAACCCCCCCATAGAGATGCCCTCTTCGGCCCCTGTACAAAGAACCCCCCCAGAGACCACCCTTCAGCCCCTGTACAAGGAACCACCCATAGAGATGCCCCCTTAGTGCCTACACAAGGAACCGCCCACAGAGATGCCCCCTTAGTGCCTGTACAAGGAACCCCCATAAAGATGCCCCCTTAGCACCTGTACAAGGAACCCCCTCACAGAGTCATCCCCTAAGGCCCTGTACAGAGCCCCAGAGAGACGCTGCCTCAGCCTCTGTATGAGGAGCCCCCTAGAGACACCCCCTTATCCCTGTAGGAGTCCCATAGAGAAGGGGTTATGATGGGAGGGGCTTGGGGTCAGCAGTGGTGATGCTTTCCCCCTCCCCGCCCCTCCGCTCCCATCTGTCCTTATCCGCCCTGTTACAAGAGACAGCTGTGCAGGCTAATTGGCGGGAACTATTCCTGGAACTTTTAACCCAGAAAACAGACCCTTATTTATCATAAGTTGGACACATCTGGTCCACTTGTCAAGCTTGGTCAGAAATAAATCTTGTTCGGCCTGGCTTGATGTTGAGGGGCTGCCCTCACCGTTGACTTCTGCTTGGCGGTTTGCTGACATCTTCACCTACACTTGTGTTTTCTTCAGTCAGACCACCTGCTGCAACTCCGCCCCTCTATGGCTGTGACATGGACTGTTTGCACTCGGCACTGGGGGCAGCAACCATGGGGGCCATGGTCACTCTGGGTGCAAGCTGGCTGGCACCTTCCAACTCGGCCTCACTGGTCCCAGGCTCTGTAAACACAGCCGCTGTCCTGACACTGGCTCTGCTTCCACTCAGGAACAGAAGGGAGAGAAGAGGAAGGGGAGGTGGCTGTGTGCTGGTGGGGGGACACTTGGGTCCCACAGAAGCAGGTGGAAGAACCCTCTTGAAACGGCTTAGTCACTCCATGAAATGGAAGTGGAGGTGAAGGCTGGGGATCGGGGAGAGGTGGGAGGTGGCAGATGTTGGAGACCTGCCTTCAGGGCCATCACAGGGTGTGGCCGCTATGGTGGGTAGCAGGGATCTGTGACAGTCAGGGGTTATGTGGTTCCTGCTGGCAGTATCTTAAAAAGGAATTAAACTACTTGGTCCCATCATTTTGTTTTCCTGATAAAGCTGAGTGTTCTCGTACAGATCTCTCCTGCAAGTTGCAGAGTTGAGATGTGAGTGTGGTCGCCTGAGGCCTGGTCAGCCAGTACTTCTCTCCTGGGACCTCTAGGATGTGTACCCGCCCTGGGCCTGCTGTGGTATGTGTGACACGTCTGTGAGCCAAGCTGTGACACGCCTGGGCCTGCTGCGGTGCATGTGACATGCCTGGGCTGTACTATGGTGTGTGTGATGCGCCTGAGCCTGCTGTGGTACGTGTGACACACCTGAGCCTGCTGTGGTGCATGTGTCTTGCCTGTGAGTCAATCTATGGTGCATGTGACACAATTGTTCTTCCCACTGCTCCAGTTGTGCCCCGAGGAGGGAGCTGCACCTGCTCCGCTGGGCCCGTGGACGACTTCCTGTCTTGGGGAAAGACTACCACACCTGTGTCCCTTGGGAAACACACTGTACTCACCAGGGAGCCACCACCACCTCGAGTCCCAGCCCACAACCACAAACAGCCCACAGGCCCCTCTGGGCCCAGCCACGACGGCTTTCACCTTTAATACACTGTCTTCCCAGAATAGCCAAGCGGACCTGAATTACTGTGGCTCAGGAGCCAAAGGCTGTGCTGTCTCCTGAGGACACGGCCTCCTCCGCTGAATAAAAGTTGCAGCCATAGCCGCCAAGGTCAAGTGGTTAATGAGTTCAGCGACACCGTTTCCTCCAGAGAGGAGAGAAGTGTCAGCATCAGAGTGTAGGGAAAAATGGAGGCTGAAAAATACTGCGCCCTCCGATCCTCATAAAATGCAGAAAATACGTGAAAACAAGATACACAGAAAACATGGGCGCTGCCCATGCGCAACAGGTGTATGTTAAACCCGTGTGGGTGCCTCCTGACACTTTGCAATGACCGAGGGCAGGTTTTGATACTGCAAAAGAACACGAGCTATGAAGTAGAGGTGAGGGAGGCTATCAGCCTGTCAGCTGAGCTCCGGCAGGGAGGACCAGTCCCATCTCACCACGTCCCCGCTCACCCAAGGGGCAAGGAGAGGTGAGTCAATGAGCCACCGTCACCTGAGTCCTTTCCCTGACCTCACGGCTGCAGAAGACATGGCGCCCCAGAGACAGAGGCAGTGATGTGCTCTGAGATGTGGCTGAGTGGAGCTCCCTCTGGGTGGGGCTGTTCAGTGGGGACTCTGTCGGGGGGAACGGAGGGTCCACACAGTGCCCAGGTACACTTACACACATGTACACTCACACACTCTCACACTCACATTCAATCACATCCCACACACACCCATACTCACACTCAATCACTGACATTCACGCTATACTTAATTCAATCACACACACTCATACACACCCACACTCTAAACTCACAATCACACACTCACTCTCACACTTAATTCCATCACACACTCATACGCCCACATTCTCACATACACTCTAACACTCACATTCAATCACACACACTCCCTCACACTTAATTCCATCACACACACTCACACTCCCACACTCACTCCCTCACGCTCACATTCAATCACACACACTCTCACACTCTCACGCGGAGGGCCCCTTCTGTCTTCACCGGCGGCATGTCCCACACCTACAGCTTTCCTCCAAATGCTCAGTGTGTGAGTCCACCAGCGTGCTCCCTGCCTTACACAAAACTGCCTCTGAGATCTCAGACCTCTGGTTCTCACCTGGCGGACAGGGGGCAGAAGTGTGGCCCTTGTGAGGGTCCCCCCGTCACATTTTTTTTTCTCTCATTCTCTAGAACTCACAGGCTAGGCCTCCACCTGCCTTTCTGCGGGTGGAAGGTAAGGTTTTTGAGTTTATTTTGTGAAGTTCCAGCAACACCCATTGGGATTCTGGCTGAGGCTGTAATAAATGTAGATGTTAATTTGGGGAGCTGTTTTCCCCACTCAGGAACATGGTGTGCCTCTCTGCTTGACCTGTCCTTTTATGTCCCTCAGTGGAGTCACATTGTTTTCGTTCCTTATAGACCCTGCACCTTTCTTGCTAAGATGATTTGTAGGCATTTTATGGTTTTGCTCTTACAGTGAACAGAATGGTTTCTTCATTAAGCTTTCCATTACTGCTGGCATAGAGAGAACTGACTGATTTCTGCCTACTTCATCTTACGCCTTAACACATTCACTTATTTCTCCTAAGTTTTCAGTTAATTCTCTTGGATTTTCATCTGACCTGTAAATAATGAGGTAAATCAGATAATCAATATAAAACACACATATCCCCGTGGATATTCTAAAAACATTGAAAGGTGCATTTTCTTGGGTGGACTGTACGGTGTGTGGATTACACTTCAATAAAGGTGTTTTTAAAAAAGGGCCTGGCGATACACTGGTTAATAACACTGCAGTAACGGGCAGGCGAGCGCGGTTCCTGATCCTGAGGGCAGTAGGTCTAAGGCCTCACAGTTAAGAAACTGCTGGCCGACAGTGAGTGGGTCTGTATTTTTTTTTATCGTGTAAGAATATTTATCTTCCTTTAAATCAAAAAAGTTTACATTTTTTAACTGTATGTATTTTATCATCTGTTTTTTAATATGAACTTGTTTACATCAATTTCAGCAAGAGTTTTTAATATTAGAAATGAATGTTAAATTTTAAGAAATGCCTCTACAGTACTTGTGACTGAGGTGCTTTTCTTAATTTCTTCATCTAAATGACAGAGCTAGCAATTTCCTCCTTTAAGCGACATTGTAAGATCAAATCAGCAAATGTAAGTAAAGTGCCTGCCATGGCAAGTGCTCATGAAACTCACTCGGCTGTTTCTGGGTGTCACCAGAGACCTCACCTCGCAACCTCACAAGACTCCTTCAAGGAGGGGCTCATGTCTTTGTTTTGCAAATGGGCAAACTGTGGCCTCCAGAGGGTTGGTGACTGACAGAGGCACTGACAGGGTCAGTGACTGACCAAAACCTGGCTCAATCTCTGAACAGTCATTGCTGGGTTTGGTGGCCTGGCTCTGCCCAGGGCTGGTCAGTGGGCTGGTTGTTCAGTGGGCTGGTCAGTGGGTCAGAAAGGGGCCCTTCTCAATCTCAAGCCATGTCCTTTAAATTCTTTTTTTTTTAATTGTGCTTTAGATGAAAGTTTACAGAGCAAATTAGTTACTTATTAAATAGTTAATACACATATTGTTTTGTGACATTGGTTGCCAACCCCTTGATGTGTTAAACTTTCCCCTTTTCCACCTTGGGTTTCCTGTTTCTGTTTGTCCAGTTTCCCTGTCCCTTCCTGCCTTCTCATCTTCGCTTTGGGGCAGGTGTGCCTGTTAGTCGCATATACATGATTGAACTATAAACACGTTCCTCATGTGTGTTATTGTTGGCCCTATCAAACCAAAAACCCAGTGAACCTATAGGACAGAGTAGAACTGCCCTAAATGGTTTCCAGTGAGCAGCTGGTGGATTCTAACTGCCCACCTTTTGGTTAGCAGCCTGAGTTCTTAACCACTGGGCCACCAGGGCTGAGTGACTTCAGTACTGAGTTAAAACAAAGCGATGTCCTTTTGGTTGCACCATAGGAAAGCTGACAGAAGAAGCCCGGCGCTCGTTCTCACACAGAGGATGAATCTCCTGAGATGCTTCACTGAGGAAGCTTGCCCTGACACTGCTGGTAGACGCACTGGGCCTGGGGTGGGTGCAGGTGGAGGCAGAAGGGTGGAGGGCAGATCTGGTGTCAGGGAGCCACATCAGAGACCCTGGCAGGCAGAGGCAAAGACACCGTGCGCCATTGCAGTTGTCGTGGAGGAGTTCGGATTGGAGCCCTGCCTACGTCAGAGTCTGAGAACTTAACCAGCATCCAACTCTGCCTCTCACGGTGACGGGAGAAGCCTTGGACAAACTGCCAGAAAGGTAACCTTGGACCTTCTTTCAAAGTACAAGTCTTTGTTCAAACGAAACACAATATAAATCTCTTATTTTTTTCCTGCCAAATTTGTGCTGAAAGGAGAGGGCCCCTCCCCGAGCTTTCTATTTATCACTTGTTTAGTAAACTAGCCCACATACCAGCTCTGTCTGCAGCAACTGTCAGGGCTCCCAGCATGAACCCGGGGCAGTGGTCCCTCAGATATGGGCCCCAGAACCGAGGGACCATGTGGGGCGGGGGGGTGGGGGGGGGCGCTGCACGCAGGGGCCTGGGAAGTGCCTTGTGAGCCCTTGAGTGCATTGGGTCCTGTGGTAGCCCAGCTCACCTTGTGTCAGTGGGACTGCACTCAGGGATGGCTGGCTCCCCTTCCTTTCTCAGCAGCCTCAGAGGAAGCCCTGGCCTCACTCCATGGAGAAGGAGGGCAGAAACAGGATCTAAGCCCAGCTGTGTCTGACCCAGCACTGGGCTGGGTCCTTCCCCTCACCTCCCCCACCCCGGTAACAGTGCCGCTGGGTTTTCTGAGACCTTGATCAGACAATATTTGCTAACAGATTAAATAACCAAACTGGCCCCTTTCCAGGGTTCTGGCGCAGCCCCCGCTCTGGGCAGCAGCTGTGGACTCTGAGTTCTGCAGTGCCCACAGCTTCCCTGGGACACCACCCTGGCCTTCACTGCCAGCATCAAGACGCAGAGTTGCTGGTGATGCTCCCTTGTGCTTTGGGTCTCTGGGCAATGGGCAGAGATGCTTTGGGCTCTTGGCAGCAGTCTGGTGGCTGTGCTGGCTGCTGACAACCATTCTGTGTCCCCCTCCTCCTTGGGAACACCAGCCCATGTTCCAGCTGGGGAAGACTCATCTGCCGTCTCTGTACTGCCTGCACCAGGGTTTGGTGAGGTTTTTTGGAACCGCCTGTCCTCACTGTCTGCTGCCCTCCTGTGGCTAGGAGTGGCCGGCTGGGCGCCACGTGGAGGTCTCTCGCCAGCCCTGCCCTGCTGGCCTTGGGCTCTGTGGGAGAAGGGACTTCACTCTTGTTGAGGTGCTGTGGTTCCGGACCAAAGCTGCTGATCTTAGGCCAGTAATGGGTGGGGAGTTCCCCCAGGCATGCTCAGGAAAAAAGCCCCCAAGGGTCTCTTCTTTGCCTACTCTTTCTGGAGAAAGGAGCTCTTACTGCAAGAAACCCGCAGTGTGCCTCTTGCTCAGTCCATGAAGGGCTTGTCTCACTGCGTTTGGTTCCAGTAGCAGACAATGCCTTCTGCCACAGCTGCAGCAAGCCTCATACAGATGGCCATCTTGGTGTTGATGGGGCTGGCTGGGCTCACATATGTGGCTGAGGAGCAGATTATGGTAAACATAGAATAAACGTGTCGCCTTGTGGAGTGTGCCAGTGACAAGAACACCAGGAGGCTCGCTGACACACGGAAGCTGCAGCGCTCTCACCCGCTCCCACGTGTGGTCCACGTGACGTCACAGCTCCCACCGGCTCGGCAGAAACGTCCTCAGTGAACCCAGCACTCGAACACCATGCCCTGAATCTATCACTAATTACGTGGCTGTGACTCATCCTGTGAGTTTAAAGGAAAAGTCAACTCCCACTGCCAGTCTCAGCCTCAGTGTAAAGGAAGGAATGGCTCTTGAAAAACAAACCAAACTTCAGTGAAGACGTGCTGTTCCCGTAGGCAGGGTGGCTTGGAACCCTGCCACTGCGTCTCTAAGCAACACGGACAGTGCCAGACAGAAGGACATGTAGCTCTCTGTCCCCCTCTCTGTAGAGCATCCCGATGGCCTCATTTGGCACCTCCTCGTCATGTAGCCTCTGTTGTCCCAGCAGCCTGGGAATCTATGCAGATCAAGAGCAATGTGGCTCCAATAACATGCTACGTTGCTAGAAAGGCCCCGGGGGAAGTTGTTTCCACCCAGTAATAGGGGTGCACTGGTGAGTAAAATGCCACATCCCATCATCAGGGACAGTGTCCCCATGCCAGACCCTCCCCTCATGTCTGCGTATTCACGTGGCATTGCTGTCACTGAGGCATGTAGGCTATTTTATCCCCAGACAGTGGGATGGAAGAGATAGGACGAAGGGAGAGACATTTCCTTTTTCCCTTCCTGCACACGTTTCTACATCAAACTAAAGGCCCCAGGACTCAGTGGACATTTGGGGAGGCAACAGGAGGTGAAGGCGTTACCCTTCTGCATGGAGGGGCTTGTACAGTGCGGTGAATGCTTCAGGGCCAACGATGACACTGAAGGCTGAGACCCGGGGACGCAAGGCAGAGAGACTGGGTCTCAGCTTGGACCCACCTTCACTGCCCCAGGAGAAGTTGTTCAGTATTCAAGTCTGAGATTCTTCGCCTTATCAGGCTTTGACCACCCTCGCTCTTCAAGGAGGCTATGGCCTGCCAAGCTCCCTCCAAGCCTCTGGTATTAAGAACATCTACTAGTCTGCCGGGGGAGGGTGTTCAAGGCGGTGATTCCAGGGAGGACAAGAGCAAGAACCGGCAAGAGCTCTTTCCAGAACACTAGCCCACCAAGGCCACCCAGGCCATCCACCCTGCTGGCCTGGGCACCTCAGGCTGAGAGCTCATGCTCATGCGAGCTTCTGACCATTGCCCTAAGCTGGCTCTTTCCAGAATACCAGTCCACCCAGCCCGTCCACCCTGCTGACCTGGGCACCTCAGGCTGAGGGTCTCACACTTACGAGCCACTGGCCTTCTTTCTCACCACTCACAGGTCCCCTGAGCATCTCCATGCTGTTAGAGATGTCATGGTAGTTTTGCTTGAGGTTTTACTTGATTCTGGAGCTAATCTCTATCTTTATATACCGACCAACAGACCAACAGCTCAGACGAACAGGAGCATTATGCAGTGATTTTCTTCTGACTGGGGCATTGTCTCTTCAAACAGGCAGGTTGGAAGGAGCTGGCTCCATATCCTGAGAATTCTCATATCCCAGAGCAAGACCCACCATGGACCTCACCACTCCTGTTGCCCAATTCTTACATGAATGACTTTTTCTCCTGAATTCCATGTGGAGTTATTATTACCTAGAAAACCCAAGCGTGTAAAGTACCTCTTTAGAAGCAGAATTAGAAAGCTGGGCTGGGTCAAGACAGCTGGAATTGAAGGCCCAATGAGGAAGCCAAACCAATTTCCTAAAATTTACATTTAAATTTAAACTCCAGTTAGTGCTACATCTCTGGTCAAGGCGGCTTTACGGGATAACATCCTGGGAGCATCGGGGTGCCCCCTCCCCAGCTCCTCACTACATCTCCTGATAATGAGGTGACCTGCCAGGTCAGCTCAGGCTTGACTTCCTGTGGGAGTTGGTTAAGGTCAGGGAGGGAAGGCCAGAGCAGGAGGGAGGAGGGAAGGCTCAGGACCCCCGCAACCACTTGGTGTGACTGCACGTTCTGGGGGTGTGCCATCAGAAAATGGCCCCCACATGGGCTTTGGTACAGTGCTGTTCACTTCTCCATGAAGCCCGTGGACCCTGTCAGCACAGACCCTGCTCTGGTGTGGGCGCCACCCTCTCCGAGAGCTTTCTGGATGTTCTACAGCCCATGCACCGTGACAGGTCTGCCAGGTCTCCCCGCTAGCCATGGAATCCCACTGATCCACAGGGCACTTCCACCACCATTTGAGGCTGACACTCCCAAATCAACAGTGATGGGAGAAGGACAAACAGAGGGGCAAGGAACTCTACAACTTGCCAAGGAACATGACCCAGCACCTCCTGATTTTTGCCTCTTTCCCACAAAGCCGGTGCCAGCATTGCTGAACAGGGAGCCTGGGCTTGGACCTCGACCCCTGACCCCTAAAGAACACTCAGGTTGTGGCCTTCTGGGCTAAGGTGACCCAACTTAAAGCACAGGACTCTCCAGACCCTTAAGACTCAAATACTTTTCCTCCCGTTGTCCAGCTCTGGCACCTGCCTCCCTGAGCTGCTGGAGAGAGGTGCCGACAAGGCCTCAGCCTGCCTCGCTGCTCTGGGCAGCTGTTCAGATTGGCTGTGACTCCGGGCCTGTGCTGTCTTACAGGGCAGCGGTCTGGCCTGGAGGTGTCATCCGCTTATCGTGGTTCTCTGGACCAGATTATGTGAATGGGTCTCTTCCATCACTGAGTGGGTGGGGTGTAGGACCCCGCTGGGCCTGCGTTCCCTGGCTACACCACAGCCCTCCCCCGGCGCCCTGTCCACACTGTCTGCGCCCACTTACTCAGACCACCCTCGTCCACTCCTGCTGCCCCGGCCCTCACACCCTGTTTCCCCTGCCCGGATGCCACGGCCGCCCCCATTCCCTTGCCTGGCCCTTGGTGCTTGCTTACCCGCTCCTCCTCGGCGCGGATGTCCGGCATGGTGCTCAGGCAGAGGCCCACGGCGGTGATGGCCACGAAGGAGACAGAAACGCAGGCGAAGAGCTTGCCCGCCAGCCCCGAGTGCGGGTTTTCCACTACTTCGCGCAGGAGCCTCCGGCCACGAGCCAGCCGCCCGGCAGGCCCCAGGGTGCACTCCTGGGAGCCCAAGGAGGCATGGCCCGGCCCGGCCCCGCGCTCGGCCTCCGCCACCTCCTCTTCGCGGCGCCGCAGTCGCCGCAGGCAGCAGCGCTCCAGGCGCGCCTCGTCGATGCCCCAGTAGGCCAGCTCGTCGCGGAAGGCCAGCGCGCACGAGTCGCGCAGCAGCCGCAGTTTGCCTGCGCGCAGGAGCGCCGCAATGATGCGGAACGCGCTGGGGTTGCGGTCGAAGAAGAATTCGTCGCGGCCCGCGTCGTAGTCGTCGCAGACGCGAAGCAGTTCGTCGGGGCCGCGGCAGGCGCGTAGGCGCTCCAGGCGCGCCAGAGGACAGCGGGCCAGCGCGGCCCAGGGCAGGCGAAGCCGACAGCCACCCACGTTGATAATGACGTGCCGGGTGCCGCCGAGGCCACCGCCAAGACCACCGACGCGGGGCTGCTCTGCGGGCCCGGGCAGCAGGGCCATGGCCCCATGCACACACCAACTGGGAGACGCGGGGGCAGCGTCTGGCAGCCGGGCCTGCAAAAAGCAACAGACTGCGATTAGGGCCCTGACGACACGAGGACACAGCTGGCAACACGTGCGACCCAGGGGTGCTGGAGAAGGGCCAACACAGCACGAGCTACTCAAGAGCTTCCTGTGGCCCTCCTGTCCACTAGGTTATCCCTTTCTGACATCAACAGCATCTACAGAGACTCCAAACCTGTTACTTGGGTCACTAATGTCAGACCCATAGAGCTCTCCATACCCCCCTTTAGGTGTGGACCTGGCCTTAATTCACTAGAACAACCAAAATATGGGCCATGGGACAAGTGACAAAAGGCAGCTTTGCAAATAGACGCCTGGGTGTCATCTCTGGAGATGCTACCTCCATAGATCTCAGTGAGTAGTTCTGAGCCAGGGCTAAGGGCTAGGCATTTGCATATTAAAAGAAAAAAACACCCTACCTGCTCTTCAACAAATAAATGTAAAGGGAAAAAAAAGATGGCTGCTATCAATTAAAATAGACATAAGAAACAGCCAAATTCAACATGAGGACACTGGACTCCCATCAGAATGAACCCACTATAAAAAGACACTCAAGAGTAAATGAGACAACCTGGGCGCTGTACATTATATGACTTTAAGGGATTTGTCGAAAGGTATGATGATAATATGGTGATAATGTGGTAATGTGAAAAAATGGGGGCTGGTTTTTATCTCTTAGTGATACATAGTGAGGTATTTACAGAGGAAATGGTACATTTGGGATCTTCATTAGACCAATCCAATGGGAGGTGGTGTATAGATGAGACAACCTTCACCTGATTTCACAATTGCTGGAGTTGGGTGATGGGGACACTGGGGTTCGTGACACTATTCTCTCTACTTTTACCCATGTTTGGAAACTTTTTAAAGAGCTTCCAGATAACTTTGCTGTGTAGTTGGGGTTGACGACCACTGCGCCAGAGAAATAGGAAACTCAGTCCCTGACTCCTCTGTCCGCCACAACTACTCTGAATCTGAGGTTCATTATTTGGTGTCCGTAGAGATCCTTCAGGGGGACCATGAACCTTCTAAAATTATATGCAAATATTTCTGTATATGCACATTTTTGATAGAGGGCCCACAGTCTTCATCAGATTCTCAGTAGGATATGTGGCCCCAAAAGATTAAGAGCACAGCTTCAAACGTTCAGAGAAGGGGAAAACAATCTTTGGAGCACAGGCAGTCCCTGGGTTATGAATGTCATGTGACTTACAGACAACTCGTACTTGCCCTTCAATGTTGTGTAAACTTGCCCTCAGTTTGAAACGATTGAACCAAAACTTACTCACAACCAATTCTTCATCACAGTCACCTTCACTTGCCGCACGTACAGCTTTTAAATAATTGAAAAGTCTTTGAGCCTTTTCCTGCGCTAAAACCCGAAGCCAAACCTGTTGCCATCAAGTCAATTGCAATTCATAGCAACCCTATAGGACAGAGTAGAACTGCGCCATAAAGTTTCCAAAGAACAGCTGGTGGATTTGAACTGCTGGCCTTTTTGGTTAGCAGAGAACTCTTAAACCACTTAGTCACCAAGGCTCCTTCTTGCACTAAAGTAAGGCTAAATAAGAACCATATGCACCTGTTCCAGCTTACCCACAAATTTGACTTAAAGACACAGTTAGGAACAGATCTCATTCATAACCTGGGGACTGCCTGTATATGAATTGCTAGCCCAGGTTCCATTCAAAAGATGATGGATATGCATCCCCCTCACTAATTGGTAGTATGGATTACACCTCAACATAAAGAAAACGAAAATCCTCACAACTGGACCAATTAGCAACATGATGATAAAGGGAGAAAAGATTAAAGTTGTTAGGGATTTCATTTCACTTGGATCCACAATCAACACCCATGGAAACAGCAGTCAAGAAATCAAACAATGTATTGCATTGGGCAAATCTGCTGCAAAAGACCTCTTTAAAGTGTTAAAAAGCAATGGCATCACTTCCAGGACTAAGAGCACCTGACCCAAGCCATGGTATTTTCTGTTACCTCATACGCATGTGGAAGCTGGACAATCAATAAGGAAGACTGAAGAAGTGATGCATTTGAATTATGGTGTAGGCGAAGAATACTGAATATACCATGGACTGCCAGAAGAATGAACAAATATGTCTTAGAAGAAGTACAGCCAGAATGCTCCTTAGAAGGGAGGACGGCAAGACTTCGTCTCATGTACTTTGGTTATGTTATCAGGAGGGAGCAGTCCCTGGAGGACATAACCCTTGGTAAAGCAGAGGATCAGCAAAAAAGAGGAAGACTCTCAACGAGGTGGATCGACAAAGTAGCTGCAACAATGGGCTCAAACATAGCAGTGATTGTGAGGATGGCACAGAACCGGGCAGTATTTCGTTCTGTTGTACATAGGGTTGCTCTGAGTTGGAATCAACGGCACCTAACAATAACAAGACTAATTGGTGGTCATGAGCACTCAGCCACTCATCATCAGACGCCTGCTTAGGAACACTTGTGCAAAGACAGGATTTAGATGAATTACTTATACAAATCATTATTGAACTATTCTCATTTTATTCTCTGAACCAGGTAAGAGGCTCACAGAAGAAATTATATTCTTCTTCCTAACGAGGATCTCATACTAGCATCAGCACAGACCAACAACCAAAATTCCTAAACACTTTGGCTTACTCAGCACTCTTGAAAGAGCTATTTCACAAAATACGTTAATGTGACCAAATCATTTTTTGGTCTGAATATGTACATTTTTATTTTCATGACATGTTTACTTAATATATTATGTTTCATTCTGTTATAATGGGGTCAAAATGCAGGTGGAAGGAGGAAGACGTCTACAGTAATCACAAGGACAGCGTGTGCTGTGACCTTCACAAGCCAAGTTCACGGCATGATTTGAAGGAGGAAGTGACCAAGACCCAAATTTTTGTGTGTGCTTCTGCCCCATGTCAGTGTATTCATTCAATCCAAATTTAATCAATGTCTGCTGTGAGACAGACATCCTGATGTTGACAACTTGGCTTCATGGAGCTTCCAGGTGGGAACAGACAAATCCAGTACGTTCGATCCCGCATGATAAACTCTATGACAAGAAAGAAGAAGCTGCTGGACGGGCATGTAGCAAGGGCCAGGACAGTCAAAGAAGGCTCCTTAGAGACAGCTGAGGCCTAAAGGATTAGCCAACGGGAAGTTTGAAGAAGTTGTGCTAGAGGAAGGAGATCCTATTTTATTGAAGAGCAGCCAATTGTTTAGATCATGGAAACTGCTACAGAGACTTCCTGAGCTGCATCCTGAAGTCAAAGACTCTGGGGGATGAGAGGCTGTAAGAGCTCCATCTCGTCAGACTCCCGTGGGCTTCCAAACCTGAACTCTCTTAATGAGGCAGTCAGACATCTGAGCACGCTGAGTGTGGAACTGCAGGGAATAAACAAGAGCTGTGCCGACTTGTCAAGGAAGGGTAGGTGCACACATCCAGCCTCACTCAGGGACTGTGGGGAATGGCACCTGAGGCTGCCCTGCAGTCTCCAGAAGCACCGGAAAGCGGACTTGGAAGGATTTCAGAGTCACGTGCAGTTCCGGGAGTGGCTCACGGGGCGGGGCCGTGCAGTCCTGTTGTGTGTTTGCTTTTAAGCCGACACTCAGAGCGCATCTCGCAGACGTGTGTCAGCAGCCCTGTTGTGTGCCTCAGCTTCAAACCAAGCTGAACACACTCATGAAGTCCACCAAGAAGACCCTCAGCAGAATTTCTTTTTTTCTATTACTCTTGGTATTGCTTGAAGTTTCTGGTCACAGTCTGGCAGGTTCTGGGTCCATTTTGCTCTGTGGGAGCACAGTATAATCTCTTTCAGGTAACTGCTGAAATCAAAGCGGAGACTAGTGATTATACCTGAAATATAAACCTCAAGTTTCACCATATGAGACCGAGAAATAATCTGACTTATGTAACACACATTATGTCGGGAAAGCTTTTCTTGGCTCCTGTCTGGCTTGATTCCTCCACTTCTCTATGTCCACTTAGAACGTGTATACTAAATCTGTAGAGCAGGTTGGGTTCTTTCGTAACCAATTCAAATGTGTGCTCCAAATTCTTTGTACGTAGGGATGAAAAATCATTCAGATAACTGATAGTTGGCTGATTGTCAGGTGCCGTTGAGTTGGTTGCGACTCATAGTGACCCCACGTGCAACAGAACGAAACACTGCCCAGTCCTGCACCATTCTCACAGTGATTGTCATACTTGAGCCCATTGTTGCAGCTGCTGTGTCAATCCATCTTGTTGAGGGTCTTCTTCTTTTTCACTGACCCTCTACTTTACCAAGCATGATGTCCTTCTCCAGGGACTGATCCCTCCTAACATGTCCAAAGTATGTGAGATGAAGTCTTGCCATCCTTGCTTCTAAGGAGCGTTCTGGCTGTACTTCTTCATAATCAGCTAGAATTTGGAAATTTTGCTGTAACCCCGCCCTCACCAGAATATACATTTAAAAATATAAACAAATTATATGCCATTTTAAAAGTCAACTTGTTTTTAAGTCAACTTGAGGTTGACCTAAGAGATTACAAAGTTACTTCTGAAAGCCATGAAGTACATGCTCCATCCCCGGCATGGAACATAACAGACACTTAAGTGCTGTTGATTATAAGAAAAAGACTGACAGCTCAATAGAAAAATGGGCAAATTGACATAACATTTATAGGGAAGGAAAACAAATAGATTTTAGACATAAGAAAAGATGCTGGACTTCATAGTAGCAAAAATAAACATTTTAAATTGCCATGAGGTATCATACTGGCATAGATCAATACATTTGGTGACACACTTTATTGTCAAAGATGTGGGCTCATTAGAATCGTTCAATGATGATAGAAGGGTACACTGGTACAACCATCATGGCAATATTCATTAAGATCTTAAACGCACATATCTTTTGATCTGGCAAGCCGTTCTGGGAATTTGTCTTCTATATTCATACTTTTACAAAATGATGCATATAGAATGACATCCTTTGCTGTATTTTGTTGGTGGTAGTAAAGGATTGGAAACAACCTAAATATCCATTAATAGGGCATTGATTAAGTACTTATGGTATATCTATGGAGTCTTGGCAGCACAGTGGTTGAGAGCTCGGCTACTAACCAAAAGGTTGGCAATCACTGCTTGGAAACCCTATGGGGCAGTTCTACTCTGTTCTGTAGGGTCCCTATGAGTCGGAGTTGACTTGACCGCAATGGGGTTGTTTTGATTTGGTATATCTATACAATGGAATACAATGAAGATGTTCAAAGGAACGCTCTCCTAGATGAAGCAGGAGAGAAAAGTCAGGTAGGCTTCCACTTCTGGCAAGATGGTGGAGTAGATAATCTGAAAACTCTCTTTACTCAAACATCTAAAAATGCTGGATAAAATATAAGAAATATCCTTTACCACGCATAGCTCTTTCTTGTTTTCTCAAGAACTTGCTTTAAAATTTTAAAGAATTAAAAATACTAAAGAGTCTACTTTTAATGTAAGGTATTTACTTACTCACTCAAGAAAGTAAGAGAAAGCCTCAGGGCTCAAACTCAAGAAGAACCAAAATGCAGAGTTAAGTATGAGCTGACTAGGGGCTGCTCTGTGCTTGTGTTTGGGTGGGAAGAAGTGCTGTTGATCTCAGTATCTAAGGAGCTTTGGATACAGTGGCCTTGTAAGGAAAGAAGAGAATCCTTGGCCTGGCATGAGGTGGGAGTTTGATCTGATTCCACGTAAAGCAGGGACCTTCGTAGGGCTACATTCTCAGTAAAAGGGTACTCCTGGAGAAAATTACCTCCTGGTATAAGAAGATTAACTTCTGTGCCTGGCTCCAGGTAAAAAATGAGACTACGTGTCTAAAAGCCTACCCACACAAGGGGTTTGAGGTTGAAAGTTTGGTCTGTAAAACTCAATATGGTCCATGAAACTCAAAGCTAAGAAATTATCTCCCATAAAAAGTAGTCGCAGGTTGGTGATCTACCTGGGGCACCTGATGGAACCAAATTCACAATCAGTCTGTAGCAGGGGTCTGAACTGGGGTGACTCTTCCCCCAGAGGACATTTGGCAAGATCTAGAGGCTGTTTTGGTCATTGTGACTAGGGCAGGGGGGGATAAGATGGCATCTATCAGGTAGAGGCCAGGGATGCTGCTAACATGCTGCAATGCACAAGTCACCCCCCACAATAACGAATTATCTGGCTTAAAATGTCAATAGTTCTGTTGGCCTAGTCAAGCTTCATAGGATTCCCACAGATAAAGCCCCAACTAAGCTGAATTTACAAACCCAAATTATAAAACACACAAGGAACAACCCACCATGAGCAAATATCAGCAGACACATTAATAATAAATAGGATTAGCCCGCTAGGAACTTTAGATAATAGAATTATCAAAACAGTTAAAGACTGAAAGAAGAAATTGAAAACACAAGGAAAAACAAGACATTATCAAAAAGACTAGGTGTATCTGAATACGAAACAAAACACCTAAAATTAAAAAAATATCTTCACTATGCGGGATGAAAAGATAAAGTTGAAAACCAGGTTGAGGAGTTTTCTCCCAGAAGGGCATCAGAAAGGGGTCAATAGGTAGCAAATACTACAGAAAGATTCACACATATGGAGGATAAATTGAAAATAGCCATATTTGCTTGCTAGGAATTTCAGAAGAAGAGGCAAAAATAAATCAAAGAAAGAAAGTATTTAAAGATTTAGAATTGGCCAGAGTTAAAGAAAAATGAAAGACCTCTCGTCAGAAAAGCTCTTAGAGTGCCAAACAGGAAAATTCCACCCTGGATTCATTAGGTGTCAAATGTGGAAGCTTTAATCACTAAAGTAAATGGATCGAAAGGACCTTGCAGATTTTTTAAATTGGAAAATAAGAAACGCTGTAGTTCTTTAGCCTAGGGGAAAGAGGCATTTGAATGCTGTAGCCACGGACTCTGAACAGTGTTCTCCTTTCGCCACCTTGGCCAGGGCACTGCTACCCTCACTCTGCATAAACCAAAAAAAACCGAACCTGTTGCCATCGAGTTGATTCTGACTCATAGTGACCCTATAGGACAGTGTAGAACTGCCCCATATGGTTTCCAAGGAGCACCTGGTGGATTCGAACTGCCAGCCTCTTGGTTAGCAACCATAGCTCTTAACTACTACACCACCAGGCTCTCCAAGTCAGACAGTTTTCAGCGTGAATCCCTGTAACACTTTGGTAATTGAGGCTCAGGCAATGAGGCCCTGCTGTGTCACGGACAGAAAAGTCCAGAAGGCTTGATTGGCTCTTTCCTTCAAGGCAAACCGCTTCAGAGCAGATGGTGAAATTTTTTTTTTTTGCATTTTTTACCTGGAGCCAGGAACAGAAGTTTTATAATCTTCTTATACCAGGAGGTAATTTTCTCCTAGGGTACCCTTTCACTGAGAATGCAGCCCTATGAAGGTCCCCGCTTTAAGTGGAATCAGTTCTCACCTTGTGTCCAGTTTTCCAGTCCTGCCTGCCAGCTGCACCCCAAGGCCCCTGAACCCATCACAGATAAACCTTTGCTGACTGGAAGCTACGTCAGGCACTGCCGGCGGCTCCAGGAGAGAAAACACGTGGGTAAGTGTGGAGCAGCAAATTAAAGCTGGATCTCTGGGGAGATGGAGGAGACAGTGCTGCCAGAGGTGTGTGCAGGGGGCACCTCCACAGGCAGGTGAGAGGACACTGGTCCGCAGCGGAGAGAGGGTTTACTCTGGACTGAATTTGTTGCTTTGGAGTTAGGTGTAAAAACATTAAGTGGAACAGACTAAACCTCTTTAGTAGACCAGGAGGTTTTGGATTTTACGAAAAGACTGAAGGGTTCTGTCCTGGGGGAAACTTCCTTTCTTGTACAAGAAAAGGCTCTGAGCTTTCTCCTCAGAGAAGTCAGCCTTTGACAGGAGCCCCCTTGCTCCATCTGGGAAGATGTGGCAGTTGCTGCCCTGCGTCATTCCTGACCGTCCATCCTAGAGCTGTGAGTCAGATGTCCAGCTCAGCTCCTGTATCTCTCCATGGGCTGTCTGGCTACCTGGCCCCATCCTGCCAGGATATGCTGGGGAGGGATTCGAGGACTGACGCTCCCAGGAGCAGCTTGTAGCCCACAAGGAGGAAGCTGGGGTGCACATTGGGCGGGGCCTCTCTGAGGCACGAGCTGGCATCCAGTCCAAACTCCGTCAGGTGAAGCCCCACCACCTGTCAGGGGCCTGGCTTGTGAACTGCCCCTTGCTTGGCTGCCTGCCCTCCAGTACCTCTTTCCCCAATCCCAAGTATTTTCTGGGATCACCTCCCAAACATACTACTTGCTTTCCAAACCTTGACTTAGGATTTGCTTCTGGGAGAATCTGAATTAAGACTGCAGGGAGGTGTGAGCCCAGCTCTTTGTCTGGGGTTTGCTCTTCCTGGATTTTGTGGTAACAGGAACAAGCCAAAAAAGTCTAAAAGTGTCATTCATTCATTCACTCAACTAAAGTGGTTACTAAATGCCTTCTTCTATGTACCAGGTGGAGTCCCTGGTGGTGCAAACGGTCAAAGCTGCTCGGCTGCTAACTAAAAGGTTGGCAGTTTGGGTCCACCCAGAGGCACCTCAGAAGAAAGGCCTGGTGATCCACCTCCCAAAAATCAGCCATTCAAAACCATGAGGAGCACAGTTCTACTCTGACACACATGGGGCCACCATGGTCAGAAGTGACTCAATGGAAATTGGTTTATGTACCAGGTACTAAGATTTAAGAAGACAACTTTTCTGTTTCTTGTAGAAAGAAAAAGGATTTAATGACACAATCTTGGGCTGCTTTTACTATATCTCTTATAGGAATTAGTACTATTCTGGAGCCCTGGTTGTGCAGTGGTTAAGAGCTCGGCTGCTAACCAAAAGGTCAGCAGTTCGATCCACCAGCTGCTCCTTGGAAACCCTATGGGGCAGTTCTACTCTGTCCTGTAGGGTCGTTATGAGCTGGAACTGACTCGGCGGCAATGGGTTTGGTTTGGTTTAGTACTATTATGACATTATGTCTCTATACGCCCAATATCTGCCCTGTCAATTACACTCTTGGGTGTCTGTATAATTTATCATCCAAACTGGGATACTTCCTTGGACTGCACGGAGTGCTACTATAACGGCACCTGGACAAGGTAAAGTGAGAGCATGTGCCCTGCTCTTCAGGGTCGATGGGGCTGCATACAGCAGCCACGCAGTGGGACTAAGCAACTGTGCTTGATGGAGGTGGAGAGATGACAGAGCCCCACGAGAGTCCCTGAGTCCATCCACCTATCCAGCCATAAGAAACTGCGGCAAGAGAGAGGGGTGGTAGGTCCATGGAGGCCCCTGACCCACCTTGCCCAAGGAATAGTGAGGCATGGAAGAGGGGTGAGAGTGGAAGAGGAAGCCCTGTGATGAGGCACTTACAAATCCTGCCCCCAACATGCATGCCGACTACCCATGACTCCTCTCTGTCTGGCCCACGGGAGCAGGAGAGAAAACAGGAACTCAGAGCAGAAAGAGGGTGGAGGGCTCAGTCCTCATATGTGATGGAAAGTGGCAAATGAACTTCTTGAGTCCAAGAACAACAACAGTAGCACTGTTTAGTATTAGAGGGCTTGCAGTGTGGTAGGATTTTCATAAATCTTCTGTCTTTTAACACACGTTGACCCTAAGAGATAGATTCTATTTTACAGATTGAAAAACTGAGGCTCAGAGAGGTTAAGCAACGTCCCCTGATCACATCCTGAAAAGTGATAGAGTTAGGATTCTAATTCTCGTCTATCATCAGCTTCTAAAATCCACACTCTTTACACTACTGTACCCTGAACTACCTCCCCTGTTTCACCACCAGATTCCCTTTCCTTCAGCTTTATGTTGATTAATCCAGAAAGGAACATGGTCCTAGCAAACTTCCTGCCTTCATCTACTTTTTCCAAAACAATTATATGTGATGGAATTGGACTTAACTGATGGTTCATTCAACAAGAGAACACCAAGCTCATAAACAACTCCTACATAAACCAGGGTGATGAGACTTGCTACATCGCTAAGACGTGACTATCTGAATCGAAAGGCGATTTTGAGTAACAGGAACTCATATGTTTTGTTCATTCTTTGTGCCTTGGCATTTCTGTAGAAGGCTATACTGCTCAGGGGTATCTGGCATTGCTGATAGCAAATCTTCTAGCAGGACTCAGACAGCCCTGCACTGTTCATCAAAATCCTCTGAATGGAGATTGGCCTTCCCCTGGCTCCTCATCCATGTGGAGCACGATCTTGGCAATGACGGTGGGGTCTGACTGGTCATTCTGGCCTGGCTCCGCAGAGTGGACTGACAGCAATGGCACCACTTTAAGATCCCTTCAGCCCAAAGGCCCTCTGGCCTGTGCTTTTTATTCTAATGTTTCAAGGGTGCACTGGGCAACCACGGGTATTGCAAACTGATTCCTCCTTAAAGAGGGAATGGCTTTCGTATTTCTGAAATTTGGCATCTTATGTATTGTAGAACATCTAAGATCTTTATGTACTCACTTGAAGAATGCAACATATTTAGGAAAGCGTATGTAGGAAATGAGAGCGAGAGAAATCTCAGGCCAGCATGTTTGGGGTATGTGAGCCAAAAGGAGCTGAGAGGCTGTGCTCTGAGGAGGGGTCCCTGAAGACAGGGACTGTGGGCCCCTTACACTTGAGGACTCCTCTAAGGACCTTAGCCATAGCAGTGCCTGATGTTTAATTTACTATGTTTTATAATTATAATATACACCCCTCCATTATCTCCCAACCTTCAGCTAGTCTGTAATATGCACGTGGGTGCACACACACATGCAGATACACACACAGAATCTCAGTGAAGTTCGTTCCTTAAGACTCTGACTTAAAAACTGGGCCCCAGAAGTTGGCCATGCATTCATTCATTCCTACCCATTTATATTCCAGAGGAAATAAAATCCATCTCCTGCTTCTTCGAGTTCCCTGTGCTTTACAAGACTACATTCATCAGCTGGAACCCAGTGAAGATCTTGAATCCCAGCACCATTTTGCCTCGAGGACCACAATGGGGTGGCACCGTCCTCACTTGAGAGAAAAGAACCTACATATCTGGTCCAGGAGGGAAGTCTCCATCTGTTCCCAGACCTCTGACCTTCATCATGGCCTCTCCCCATCACACAAGCTTCTGTAAGAATCCCTCTGGGTTGACCAGCAGCTGCTTAGTGTTGACACCATGTATTTGGTATTTTTTAGCAATTCCTGGTTTCTGCTGGTGTATGGCCCTGACAGATGTCCCTATTTCTGCCCTGGCCTCCCTATCTCCGTTTCTAAACACGCCCTTCTGAAGCCGGCCTGCTGTCCTCTGCTCCCAATGCTGCAGTGTTCTGTTCCCTCAGAGGAAGAGCCAGAGTCCTCACGGTGGTCTACAGGCCCTAACGCCATCACCCCCATCACCCCTCTGCCTCCTCTCCTACCGTTCTCCTCCTTGCCTGCTCTGCTGCTATCTCAGCCTCCTAGTCTGCTCTGGCCTCAGGGCCTTTACACATCCCCACCCCACCTCCTCCTCCCACGGCTGCCTCCCTACCCCTGCAGGCTGTTCACATCTCACCTTCTCCTTGAGGCTTACCCTCATCTCTCAGTTACACTGGTAGATTTTGGGGTCGAAGTAGTCTGAACTGACCAGCTGAACTGGCTCCAGGAACATGGCCATATAATGCCCCCAGAAGAAATGGTAAACCACAGCCTCCACCAGCCTCAGCTCAGAAGAACTAGAGGTGCCTGGCTACTACCACCGACCGCTCTGACAGGAATCACAATAGAGGGTTCCAGACAGAGTGAGAGAAAAATGTAGAACAAAATGCAAATTCACACAAAAAAAGACCAGGCTCACTAGTCTGACAGAGACTGGTAGAACTCCCAAAACTGTGACCCCCAGACACCCTGCTAACTCAGAACTGAAGCCACTTCCAAATTCTACCTTTCAGCCAAAGATTAGACAGGCTTATAAAACAAACAATAACACTCGTATGCAACGCCCCTCTAGTTCAATCAAGTGTACGAGACCCAGTGGGCAATACCTGCCCAAGAGCAAAGATGAGATGGCAAGAAGGGACAGCAAAACTGGATGAATGGACATGAAGAACCTGGTGTGGAAAGGGAAAGGGGGAGAGTACTGACACAATGCAAGCAAGGATTGCAACCAATGTCACACAACAATTTGTGTATAAATTTTTGTGCTGTAAACTTTAACATAAACACCCCCAAATTAAAAAATTAACCATCACAGATGCATATTTAATAAAGTTCAATAGTAGAACAAAAAAAGGAAATGGTAAAAGCCCCCTAAGGCACAAGACCAAGCCCCACACAACATTGTGGAGCAGAAACAGCACTAAACGGGGTCAGGACACCTGGTGTCTAATTATGGCTCCAGGACTAATTGGCTGGGAGAGCCTGGAGAAGTCTTAATTTTCCCTTGATGAGGTGAAGGTCCTCTCTGACACCTGTAGGTAGCACTACCTGGGTGGGAGGAGGGAGATTCTGGTCACCATCCTGTGGGTCATGGAGCCGGTGAGGAGCGTGGTCACTGCTACACAGGGACCCAGGCCGAAAGTTGGCCAGGGAGGCCTCAAAGGAGCCTGGCCAACCCCCCAAAAGGCTGCCTAAGTTGGGCTCAAGCTCCCATGCTGAGGTGCTGTAAGGAAGAGTTTTGGTGTCGAGCTACAAGGGAATGTCTGCCTTCTCCGTTAATTAAAGCCCTGTTCTCTCAGTTAAGTGCATCTGATAGTGTGTGGGCTCCTTGGACAGGATTTGATATTACAGACATAAAGCAAAGGTTCAGTTGGATGTAAATGTGCCGTAGGGAGTTGGGAGAGTTCAAACAAAGCATCTTTCTGCCCTGCTGGAGATTAATGACACATTATTGGAAGCAACAATGCCAGCATTATCCCTTCCCTGGGGCACCACGCTCATGAAATCCGAAGAAAGCTTATCTGAAGTAATGTCATTAGGAGTGAGCGCATAGCTTGTTTGGTTGTAATTAAATGTTACTTATACCCACTACCATGACTTAAAATTCTCCCTCAACTCTGGCCCTAAGAGAGGTACCCACGGGACATCCAAAGAGCTCAGACTCAGTGCGGCGTGATGATTAAGAGAGTGTGGCCTCCCAGGTCAGACAAAACCAGGTTAACATCCTAGCTCTCACACTTACAAGCCGTGTAACCTTGAAAGCCTCAGATTTCATGCCTACAAAACTGGAAGAAATAATAGCACCTATCTTATATGGTTATTGTGGAATCGAAATATAAGATCCTTTGAATAGTGCCTGGCACCTGAGACCTCAATAAACGTTAGTACATATACCACATACGTGCATACATGTATTTATTTATTCTTTTATTTGAAGAATATGTAAGGCCTCAGAAGGTATTCTGAGGGAAGAGGGTTATAGGAAATTGAGGGGTGTCCAGGCTACGAGGCCCAGCTTTTCCCTGAGGCTGGAGTCTATTTACGCCTTTCAGAGAGGACTGTTAAGGAATGGATGGAGGGCTGGAGGGGGCAGCTGGATGTGCCAGTCAATGCCAGACAGGAAGGGCCTGAGTGAGAGGGGACATGGGAAGAGAGGGAGCATGGGAACAAACTCCTTATTGGTGAAATGCTCATTATTCACGGTTATCTCATTATATTTATCCAACAAACACTCATAGAGAACTTAGGAGGTGACAGCAGTGTTCTGAGTCTGTGAAAACATTATATTAGTCAGCTAACGGCCCTATGAGGTAGGTAGGATTACTACCCATATTTTACATATAGGACACTAAGACACAGAGAGGTAACTTGCCCAAGGTCACACAGCAGGTAAGAGGCACAGCAGCTATTGAACCAGGCAGTCTGGCCTGAGTCTGCATTCTTCACCACGATAGTATGCTGCCTCTTGGTAATAAAACTCCCAAAGTACAGGCACAGTGAAATTATGCTTTTTGGGGTAACATAAAGGGGTGAGCCAGTTGGGGGTGGGCAGGTCAGTGATGTGGGCTCCCAGCCCATAAGGACCAACCCCACTGCCTTTTTCTCTCCATGTGGCTGCTGCCCAAAGGGAGAGTAAGGGTAGGGGTGAAAACATCATACCATGTGCTTCCCAGCAGAAAGCAAACTACATGTATCAGCATGTGCAATACTGCTACATGGAAAGGAAGGAGAAATGGAGTTACCTCATTTATTGATGCCTGACCTCTCTGTGGAAACCCTGGCGGCATAGTGGTTAAGAGCTATGGCTGCTAACCAAAAGGTTGGCAGTTCAAATCCACCAAGCGCTCCTTCAAAACCCTATGGGGCAGTTCTACTCTGTCCTGTAGGGTTGCTATGGGTCGGAATCAACTCAACGGCAATGGGTTTGGTTTTTTGGTTTTGGCCTCTCTGTTGGTGCTGCACTAAATGTTAGGTTTTTAGCCACTTTTTTTTTTTTTTTCCTTTTATCATGAATGGATTTGAAAGTTTGGTTTGGTTAGGATCCCAGGTCAAGTTTTATGCATACTCCACGGATTATTTTCTCATCCAGGATTCTTCCCTGCCCAGCCCCACTCCCCTGATACAGTACAACAGTCCAGAGGAAAATAATGACTATTTTGTTTAAACCTGGCTGAATAAATGCAAATAAATTATATGAGTCTAGGACCACTCCTCCCAAGCAGTTTAAAATAAACGATGGGTTAAATGGCATCATGAACCTTAATGCCATTTGCAGTGGGTCAGATCACACAGTTCATTATCATGGTGCCTGGCTCAGGGAGTGGACACCCTCCACCCACGCTGGCCACAAACATGCGCTCCATGGAGCCATAGCGGCACAACAAAGCCACTGTAAGTGTGAGGTTTTCTTAATGTGAGAATGGGTTGGTAACATAAAAAGCTGAGAAAGATATTACCGTCAGTGTTACAAAGCTTTCCGGTAAATGTAATAAATAAAGAGAAGTTGCTGGGACATAACAATATTTACAATCCTGAATTAAAATTAGCCAGGGTTTCTGTAAGTGCTCATTTGGGGTTCTTACACATAGCACACACATACTTGCCCCCCCCCCCCCACACACGATGGCACTTTCACACTTTGGCAGGTCAATTAATTTACGTACATGTTTGTAAAACAAACGGCACCCAGGCAACCCCAGTAGAGGAGGGAATTATTGCATAAGTGAAGATATCGAAGGATGGTTTTCCAAACCAGTGGTTCTTAACTGGGGATGATCTCCTACCCCTACTGGAGACATTTTTGGTTGTCACAGTACAGGGGTGGGGGGAGGGTTCTAAGTGACATGTAGGGGGAGAGGCTGGGATGCTCTCACTGTAGTGCACAGGACAGCCCACCACCAAGAATGATCCAGCCCACTGCTGAGGGTGAGACCCTCTGTTCAAAACTTATCAGTCTTATTGAGTAAACAGCTAGTTCTGACGGCAGCGCAAGGAAAGAAAGAATAAAAAAAGCTGGATAGAAGTTCAGAGTTTGGAGGGCAACACAAGGCTGTTGGGGAGGACCAGTCAGAAGAAGTTTTGCAGGAAGGTGAGAGGTGCTGCTATCAAAAGGAGGAACATCAAAGCAAGGGGGAAGTTCAAAGGGTTGGTTTTGATCTAAGTTTAAAAGCTAACTATTTGAGGATTAAAAAAAAAAAAAAAAAGTGATGCCATAGATTTTGCAAGATAATTAATCCAGCCAATTAAAGCTTTTAGTAAGTTGTTCCCTGCCTCTGTTTTGGTTAAGGTATCTTCATAAATTCCGTTCCCACTTCTCACATACTTGGTTTTCCTTTTCCCTCCCTTCTTACTGTCAGCCATGCTGTGGCCCACAGTATTCTTTCACAGGAAATGGGGTGACCACAGCTCAGGCCCTTCTCAAAGGTGAGTCCAATTCTTGTATGTCAGTCTTTTCTTTTCTCCAAGATGCACTTTACTTTGTGGTTGGAATATTTTGCCTCTGAGATGACGCAGGTTGCAAAGAGCAAAAACATAAAACGGAGTCATGTGACAATAAGAAAAAAAGTGATCTAAGTAAGATATAAATTTCTTATGTATATTGACCTTAGCTGAGGATAGTTTAAAATAAATATTGCATCTAGCATCACGACAACACACAGGTCACAAGTTAATATTTGGTGAGCATTTTTGCTTTTCGATTCTTACTTGTGCTACCAGAAAAACATAAATTAAGGTAATCATCAGCCATGGGTTAAAAAAGAGAGAGAGCACAAAAAGTAAATAAGAAATTTTCAATAAAACAAGATTCTTAGGTGATGTTAGTAGTCTCAAAGATAAGTACTATCAGTGTCATTTCTACTATTCTTTTTGATTATTAGCCTCACGTGTTCAATTACTGTACATTTTACAATGGATTTATTTTCTGTATGTCAAAATTACACAAATTACAAATAGGTTTTTAAAGCATATATATGAACAGGACCCCAGACTGGCTAACTACATCTATTTTTAGCCATGTTGTTGACAGAGAAATTAAAACATTTTTAAATTATGATTTATAAGAACTAGGCATAATCTTCAAATCTCTAAGACATATAGATATTTGATAATTAATAACTCTTGCCCAACTTAAAAAAATTGTTGAGGTTTGTTTTATGGTCTATCTTAGCATATGTTCCATGGCATTTGAAAAGAAAATGTATTCTGCTGTTGTGGGTGGAGTGTCTTATAAATATTAGCTCCTGTTGGTTGATGGTGTTGTATCCAACTATAATTGTGGAGTTGTCTATTTCTACTTTCAACTCTATCATTTTTTGCTTCACTTAACTTGTAGCACTGTTGTTTGGTGCATATATATTTAGGATTGCTATGTAATCTTGGTGGATTGATCCTTTATCACTATAAAATGTCTCTGGTAATTTTCACTACTCTGAAGTCTACGTCATCAAGTACTAATATAGTCACTCCATCTTTCTTTTGATTAATATTTGCATGACATATCTTTTTCTTTCCTACTTTCAACTTACCTATATTGTTATATTGAAGTGAGTTTCTTGTAGACAACAACTCAAGAGGAGAAGAAAGTCTATTGTACTTACCCATAATTTTGCTTACTGTGCTGTTCCTTCCTGATGTTCCAAAGTTCCTTCTTTTACCATTTTCTTTCTGTTTAGAGGATTTCCATTACACAATCTTTAATGATAGGTTGGCTGGTGACAAATTCTCTTAGTTCTCCTTCATCTGAGTATGTCTTGATTTCATTTTTATTCCTGAAGGATTTTTTCACTAGACATAAAATTCTTCGTTGATAGTTCTTTTCCTTCAGCACTTGGAAAATGATATTTCACTTCTTTTTGGCTATCATGGTCTGATGAGAAATTCACTGTATTCAAATTATTTTTCCTCTATAGGTAGTGTGTCTTTTCTTTCTTGCTTCTTTGCAGATTTTTTACTTCTCTTTAGTTTTCAGAAGTTTGACTATGATGTATCTTGGTATAGATTCATTGGATTGGATTTCAATGTTTGGGATTCATTCTGCTTCTTGAATCTGTAGATATATGTCTTTTGCCAAATTTGGCAGGTTTTCAGCCATTATTTCTTTGAACAGAACAAGGAGATACTGCATGGTTTAAATCAGGAAAGATGTGTGTCAGGGTGGTATCCTTTCACCATACTTATTCAATCTCTAAGCTGAGCAAATAATCTGGGAAGCCAGAGTAGACGAAGAAGAATGTGGCATTAGGATTGGAGGAAGGCTCATTAACAACCTTCAATATGCAGATGACATAACCTTGCTTGCTGAAAGTGAAGAGGACTTGAAGCACTTACTGATAAAGATCAAAGACTACAGCCTTCAGTATGGATTGCACCTCAACATTAAGAAAACAAAAATCCTCACAACTGGACCAATAAGCAACATCATGATAAACAGAGAAAAAACTGAAGTTGTCAGGGATTTCATTTTCCTTAGATCCACAGTCAAGGCCCATGAGAAAGAAGCAGTCAAGAAATCAGACAATGTATTGCATTGGCGAAATCTGCTGCCAAAGACCTCTTTAAAGTGTTAAAAAGCAAAGATGTCACTTTGAGGACTAAGATGTGCTTGACCTAAGCCATGGTATTTTCAATTGCCTCATAGGCATGCCAAATCTAAACAATGAATAAGGAAGACCAAAGAAGAGTTGATGCCTTTGAATTATGGTGCTGGTGAAGAATATTGAATATACCAGAAGAACAAACAAACCTGTCTTGGAAGAAGTATGGCTAGAATTCTCCTTAGAAGGGAGGATGGTGAGACTTCATCTCATGTACTTTGGACATGTTATCAGGAAGGATAAGTCCCAGGAGAAGGACTTCATGCTTGGTAAAGGGTCAGCAAAAAAGAAGAAGACCCTCAATGAGGTGGATTGACACGGTGGCTACAACAATGGGCTCAAACATAGCAACAATTGGGAGGATGATGCAGGACCAGGCAGTATTTTGTTCTGTTGTACATATGTTCACTATGAGTTGGAATCAACTTGATGGCACCTAACAATATTCCTTTGAGTATTTTTCATCTTTCTCCTCTCCTTCTAGGACTCCAATGACATGAATGTTAGATCTTTTGTTATAGTCCTACAGGTTTCTGAGGCTTTGCTCTCCCCCTTATCCCCAGTCTACATGTTCTCTCTGGTGTTCTTATTGGGTAATTTCTATTGTTTTATCTTCTAGTTCACGGATTCTCTCATCTGTCACCCCCATTCTGCAGTTCAGTCTGTCAATTGAATTTTTCATTTCATTTGTTTCATTTTTCAGTTCTAAAATTTCCATTTGATTCTTTTTTGTAGCTGCCATTTCTTCAGAGACTATTTTTTAGAAAAGAGACTGTATAATTTTATTTGTTTCAAGCATGTTCCAATTGTTCATTGAAGTATTTTTGCAATGACTGCTTAAAAATTTTTGTCCGATAATGCTACATCTCTGTCATCTTGGTGTTGGCAACTATTTATCATTTTTTTTCCATTGTGTTTGAGATCTTCCTGGTTCTTGGTATGAAGAGTGATGTTTTAATGAAGGAAACCCTGGTGGCGTAGTGGTTAAGTACTATGACTGCTAACCAAGAGGTCGGCAGTTCAGATCCACCAGGCACTCCTTGGAAATTCTATGGGGCAGTTCTATTGTGTCCTATAGGGTTGCTATGAGTTGGAATCAACTCAACAGCACTGGGTTTGGTTTTTTGGGTTTGGGTTTTAATGAAACCTGTACATTGTATTATGTTAGGAGATTCTGGATCTTATTTAAACTTTCTATTGTGGCTAGCTTCCTCTGAAACTCACCCGGCAGGAAGAGAGGGGAGTGCCATCTCATTACTGCAGGAGTAGGGGTAGAAGTCCAGGTTCTCCATTGACACCTGAGGGAGGGGCTCCTCATTAGTGCTGGTGGGGCGTTCCAGCTCCCCATGTGGCCTTGTCATTGCTGGGCAGTGGTGAAAGTTCTAACTCTCCACGAGGTCTTCTCGACACCACTCCAATGGTGGAGGGCTCGTTACTACAGGTGGGGGTTGGAATCCAGTCTCCCACTTGGCCTGTGCTGGTGGAGGTAGGGCCATGGTTTTTCTGTAGTGTTTGGTGACCCTATTGCAGTTATTGTCTAGAAGTTTTCTGTCCTGCTAGGTTACGTCTTTACTGTTCCTTCACTTGAGAGACCAGGTCTGGGGCTTTTTTTTATTGTTGTTGTTCCCAGGTGGCTGGCTTCTGTGGCACCATCTGGAATCTATAAGGCAAAGAGAAAACACAGGGCACCCATTGCTGGGCTGTGCCCTGGGCATCGAGGCCCCAGCTGGTCTGTCTTCTCTTCCCTCCCCCATTTCAGCTGTCTCCTTGTGCTCATTTTCTTTCTTGTGTAGGTTGAATGTAGCAGGAAGAATAGGGAAAGCACATCCACTCATCTTTGCACAAGCCCCCAAAGATTTTGAAAGCAAGCTAGAAAATGTTTGCTAATCTCATGATTTATAAAAAAGCCATTTTTAAAAGAAGCCCCACTTACTCTGGAAATCAGCTACAATGAAGTAAAACCAATGTACAGTGACTTTTTCTTTAAAAATTTACCTAACTTATGTACCTGATGCGTACTGAGCATCTAGTGGGTCTTTTACTGTCCAGTCGTCCAGGGTCTTCCGAGTTTTAGCACACTGTCTAAAGACAAATGTGCAAGCTGTCAGATGCTTCAGGGGCCCACTGACTCTTATTTCTGAACAAACCATTTTTCTAGTATTATTCTTAGAATAACAGCCACTTAAATCAAGTGGTTCCTGTCTCCCAAGCTGACTCAGGCTCCCACAGTTTTAAAAAGCAACCTCATTTGCATCCCTGTGGGTCCCAGGAGCATCCCTGCTCGCATCCAGGACCTGAACTCTGTCCACAGCTCTCAGCCCACCTCCTGCCTGTGCCCGGCCCCTGGCAGCACAGGCAGGCGCTCAACGCAACCCACTGCTTTACGCTGCCTTTTAGGAACTTGAAGTTAGTAAACCTCATAAGGAAGAAATTTCCCTCTAAGTATTTGTGAAGTAAAGACGATTCTATAGAAAAAACTTGAAGTATGAATAAGAAAAGATTCCTCTTATACTCAGGAGAGTGAACACATCCAACACAGCTCACAATTCATGTGGTTAAATACCTTTTTCTCCTACCGACAAGACCGGTCCTGCCTACGTAGAAACCCCTTCTCACTAGAGAATGGTTGATTCCTGACCTGAGGCTGGGGAAGTATGGGTGAGACCAGACTCCATGGGCCAGACAGCACAAAAGGGCTGTGTTCTAATGGGTATGTGGCCAGAGGACATGGGAGCAGGCACAAGAGGCTCCTGCTGTCAAGCCTCGAGCATTGAGAAGCATGATGACTATAACTTAATATACAACACTGAGTAGATAAACATCCATGAGTCTGTGGTGATGCTTCAAGTAACAAAAGAGAGAGAGAGGAAAAACAACGAAAACCCATCTGCTACCATAGGAGGGCACCATATTCACCTGGGATCAACTCCTGGCCACTACAAAGGTTTATGACAGAAACATCCAGTGCGTACCACCAAATCCAGCAACAGACCCAGAACGCCGTCCTGACGGGCCACCCTGAGGTGACTCGAGGGAAGCAGCCACGTCCTCTTTCTCCACCTGATCAGATGTGCAGACCTAACTTCCAGGGCACAGTAGGCATGAGGTGAGAGCAACAAAGTAAACTAGATCCCAAGGAAACAACCGGAGAAACCAGAGTGCAGCCACTCCATGAAACCACAGCCTGGATTCTTCAGACAGTCATACGTTTTGGTGTAAGATTAAAGTTGTCGTTCCTGTTGTAATTCAGATTGCCTATAGTGCTTGGTGGAAACCCTGGTGGTGTAGTGGTTAAGTGCTACGGATGCTAACCAAGAGGTCAGCAGTTCGAATCCACCAGGCACTCCTTGGAAACTCTATCAGGCAGTTCTACTCTGTCCTATAGGGATAGGGTCGCCATGGGGTCACTATGAGTCGGAATCGACTCGACGGTAGTGAGTTTGGTTTTTGGTTTGATGGTGCTTGGTTATTATTTTTATAATCAGACAAGGCAATCTTTCTTTTTTTTTATTCACAAAATAAAATAAAATTTCCCAATCATGGCAATCTTTCTTTTTTTTAATTCACAAAATAAAATAAAATTTCCCAATCATTTCATGCAGAGGAAGCTTTTCCCATGATGAAGGCCTTGCTCTTTGCAGTGAGTGAAAACTCTCTTGGCAAGACTCATGTAAGTGATATCTCTCGCATCAAGATATTTTATTGCAGAACCGAGTTCTTTGCCTTGACTGAGTTTTGGAAGTTGGTGTACAGAGCTATTCTCTGGCAGCTGGCGACATCTGCTCGTTCTGCACAGACCCTGCTTCAGCCTGCCAATTCTCACCATGGCTGCTGGCTGACGCAGCTCCCCTGCTGTTCAGTTGACCTTGATTGGATGCTGCCCTTATGAAGAACTTTGCTCTCTGGATGCTGCCTTTGTTTCCTTGGGCCGCTGTAACTCTGGGTGGCTTAAAATAACAGAAATTTATTCTCCCCCAGTTCTGGAGGCCAGAAGTCCAAAATCAGGGTGTTGCTGTATGGATTCTGAGGCTCTGAGAGTCTCTGTTCCATGCCTCTCTCCTGGCTTCTGGTGATGGGTGGGTCTCCATGGCTTGTAGATGCATCACCCCTATTTCTTTCTCCTTCTTCACATGGCATCTTCCCTCTGTCTCTTTTCCTTTTTTATAGGATCCCAGTCATATAGGATTAGGACCCACCCTACTCCAATGTGACCTCAGATTAACTGATAACATCTTCAAAGATCCTATTTCCAAACAAGGTGATGTTCACAAGTACTGGGGTAAGGACTTCAACATGTCTTTTGGGGGACACAATTCAATCCACAGCAAGGACCTAATATTTTATACTTTAAAGTTAAGTATAAGTTTGTTTGTTTTTAGATAAACAAAGTGACAAAACCCCACTACCCAACCAAGAGAAGTTTCCTCTGCCCGGTCTTACCCTAGCTCCTCACTAGTGGCCCCTGGCTACACGAGTCCCAGGTCCTGCATGTTCAGAAGGACTGTGGCTGCTTGGGGGGATCTTTACTGTTAGACACTCACATTTCTTGATTATCTGCTGTGACCGCATCCTCCCACTCCTCTCACCTACTCAGTATAGCGGGCATCTGCCCCTACCAACTGCTTCTGAGAAGGGGCTTGTGGACATAGGCTCACATGCTCTTCTCCAATATGTTCCAATTCCACTGTTGAAATATCTCCTTCCACAACAGCAAGTCAGAATTTGCCCCACTGGTCTTGTCAAGCAAGCCAAGTTACTCTTTTTTATGCATCGACATTTACAGGCTTATTATTCACCCATTTATGCAGCAAACTTGGACTTTTCAGCTTTTTGTTTACCAGTGGCACTAACGTTCTAGTGAAAGTTTGTTTCTTTTAAACTCCATTGTGGACAAACAGACTTGGGTTTTGTTCTATAAACTCACAGGTTTTGTTCTACAAACTTGTAGTTTCTGATTTCTCACTTCCCAAATATAACACTAACAATGTGGGTGTTGAAAGAAAAACAACAATTAGAATCACAGAATTCCCAACAGACATAACAAAGTCAAAGCAAGCTGCGGCAAGAGAGATTTAGGTTAGACGGTAAGAAATTCTTATACAGAGCTGGAGAAACACTGAAATGTTGCGACAAAGGAAAGTTATAAAACTGTCTTCATTAACAATTTTTAAGGGAAATGAGACTTGTAACTATTTTCTCTGACGATGGATATGTTCCTGGCTCAAATAGGACAGCAGACATGGTTGGCCCTCTGAGGCGCATTGTTCATCTGCCTTATGATGTCGGGGGTTTGGGAGGGTGGGGAGATGAAGAGAACACCGCTCTCAGAGACAGGACCACTGGAGAGGAATATCACGTAATAACACAGCTGCTTGTGCAATACCTCAGAAAGCTGCCAAGTGGTGCACAAAAGGGGATTCTTTCTGCCTGTGTGGGAAAAGCCTCTGAGGAGTTGGAAGACTGAGGCTCTAGTCTTGGCCTAGTCAGCCGTAGTCTTGGGCCAGTTATTGCAGTCTTCCTGGGCCTCAGGATCCTCACAGTAAAACTTACACCTGTAAGTCAGTGGCTGGAGCAATCTCAAGTCTTCTAGATTTCCAAAAAACAGCACACAAGAGGAAATGTGGAAAAGAAGATGGAGAGGGACAGTGGAAGAAAAGGAAAGGTTGATGAGGAGAGAGGCTGAGGAGGGACTAGGTGGGCAAGGTTGTTGTTGTTAGGGGCTGTTGAGTTGGTTCTGACTCACAGTGACCCTATGTACCACAGAACGGAACACTGCCTGGTCCTGCACCATGCTCACAATCGTTGATATGCTTGAGCCCATTGTTGCAGCTGCTGTGTCAATCCATCTTGTTGAGGGTCTTCCTCTTTTCCACTGGCCCTGTACTTTACCAAGCATGATGTCCTTCTCCAGGGACTGATCCCTCCTGACAACCTGTCCAAAGTATGTAAGACACAGTCTCGCCATCTTTGCTTAAGAGTATTCTGATTGCACTTCTTCCAGGACAGATTTGTTCATTCTTCTGGCAGTCCATGGTATATTCAATATTCTTCACCAACTCCACAATTCAAAGGTGTCAATTCTTCTTTGGTTTTCCTTATTCATCGTCCAGCTTTCACATGCATATAATGCGATTGAATATGCCATGGCTTGGGTCAGGTGAACCTTCGTCTTCAAGGTGACAGCTTTGCTTTTCAACACTTTAAAGAGGTCCTTTGTAGCAGATTTGCCCAATGCAATGATGCATTACATTGGGTGGGCAAGGAGGAGAGAAGAAAGAGCGAGCTCTGACTCGAGCAGACAGGAGGGACCAAGGCCACAGGGACAGCAGGAGAGGGGAAGAGGAGGGAATGTGGGCAAGCACTGGCGCCCAAGCACGGCGGGCAATGGTCGGAGGCCTTTCTCGGTGAACCCGAGCCCTACATTCCAAGGTTCTAGGATGACCTCTAAGAACATCTTCCAACAGCTGAGGTCCTTTGGCAGTGACACAGAGCCAGCAGTGGGGAGATGCATGCAGTGCAGATTGGGGTTGGCTGTTAGCAAATTCTGTGCATTTCCATGGAGTGCCCCAAAGTCACAAGACGGTCATACCTGCATTAGGAGTGCAGGCACACATGGGCGGGGGAGTGTTCTCTCTTTAATCCTTTTGCCCCATCCCTGCTTCTCTTACATTATGGAGCCCTGGTGGTACAGTGGTTAAGAGCTAGGCTGCTAACCAAAAGGTCCATAGTTCAAATCCACCAGCCGCTCTTTGGAAACCCTATGGGACAGTTCTACTCTGTCCTATAGGGTCACTATGAGTCGGAATCGACTTGATGGCAACGGCTTTGGTTTTCTGGTATACATGGAGCAAGAAGCCCTGGTGGTGCAGTGGTTAAATTGCTCGGCTGTTAACTGAGAGGTCAGCAGATCAAACCTACCAGCTGCTCCTCAGAAGAAGGATGTGGCAGTCTGAGTAAAGATTATAGCCTTGGAGACCCCATGCGGTAGTTGTACTCTGTCCTATAGGGTTTCTATGAGTTGGAATTGACTCGATGGCAACAGGTTTGGTTGGGCTTTTTAATACATGAAACCCTTGGCAGTCTCTTCAAATACCATTTCTGTCTTACATTCAGTGACCAGAGCACAAGGTGGCTTGAAGGAACCATCTTGGGGTGGGGGTGGGGGGTGACATTCTAGCTGACCCAGCATTAATTCTTCCGGCTCTTTCCTCAAGTCCCATCTTTTCTTCCTGTTGAAAACCACCTATTGTTATCTAACCTCTGAGGAATTAATGTTTCCCCAGGCATTCATAATTTATACAAGAAGAAGAACTGATGCCTTTGAACTGTGATGTTGGTAAAGAATACTGAATGTACCATTGACTGCCAGAAGAATGAACAAATCGGTCTTAGAAGAAATACAATCAGAATGCTCTTGGAAGCAAGGATGGTGAGACTTGGGCTCACTTACTTTGGACATGTCATCAGGAAAGACCAATTGCTAGTAAAGGGCATCATGTTTGGTAAAGTAAAGAGTCAATGAAAACAAGGGAGATTCTCGGTGAGATGGACTGATACAATAGCCAAAGCAATAGACTCAAACATATCAAAGATCATGGGAACGATGCAAGACTGGACAACGCTTCGTTCTATTGTACATAAGGTCACCATGAGCTGGCGCAAACACAATGGCAGCTAATGACAGCAATATTTTAAGATACTTAAAATACGGTGGTTTAATTTATAAGCACTCCTTCCAGTTTTCTCTTATGGACTGTTAATATCTCACTTCTGTACACATTTCTCACCCTTGGTCAGTTGTACCATGTGGTGGCTCATGCCCAGTGACTCCTTCTAGACAATGCCATCTCATAAGATCTCGGTTCTTATGGCCATTCTGCCAGCCTTGGAGAAGGAATAAATTCACAATTGGGGGAAAATAAAATCTGCTAGCTCCACTAACCTGGGGAGCTCAGGATAGAATCGGTTCCTGTCCAGGCATAAACAGTCCGTGGACTTTGAATACCTTTCCCCCCTGCATGGACCCGTGCAGGCCTATTTCAGAAGAATAGGCCCTTGTTGGCAGACTGCAACTGTTTCAGCTGTGCGGTGGAAGGTGAGTGTTTGATGTGTGACACCGCTTTGCCTATTAAACTGGGTCCTCACCTACCCACATCAGGGGCCTAAGAACTGGTGGCTCTACTCACGTAACCCAGCCACCTGTGACAGGGGTCCAAGGATAACTGGTACCTCCCAGTCCTTACAACCAAAAGCATTGGATGCCCATGGTCCGTCTACAGAACCCACCCACCTGTGCGCTCTAGGGAACGGGGCACGCTTTCCTCACAGATGGTTGTCAGCCACCTGCCTTGTTCAGAGCGTGACCCCCTGCTGCAACCAGATACCTGTACCTACACCAATCACCCCTGCCCCTCTAAGACTGTAGGACAGATCCTGTACAGCTCACTTGATGACCAACTATCTGGACACCTGAGCTGAATCCATACAAGAAAAGTGAATGGACTCAATAAGCTCATATACCTGATGACAGCTCTAGCCATCTGGTGACAGGACATTAGAGCTTCAAAGGCAAAGATAATCAAGCTAGCTCACTCAAGCAGCCCATTTGGGAATATCAAAACAAAACAAAGCAAGAAGGTAGGATACAGTAAGCAAACATAAAATAAACTAATATAATAGCATAGGTGGCTTGGAGACAACAGTCAATATCAAATCACATAAAGAAGCAGACCATGGTATTCGAACCACACTTATGACCATCTGTTTCTTTTTTTTTTTATCTTATTGTTAGTAGTATGTACTACATATAATGTTGCAGCGCGTAATTTGCTGATGTTATCATTTTCAGATGTTCACTTGCAGATGTTCAATGTTATGACTTACTACTGTAGAGTAGGCAATAATGAAAGCTAAAAAAAAAAGAGGTATTCGACTTATGTCACAACCAACTTTGGATAGAGTCATCAGAACAGAACCACATTGTGAGTTGGGAACTACCTGCAATCCCTTGAGGTAAAAACTGCAGTTAAAAATGAAAATTCCAAATTTCACTTAAAGAACAATAAAAGAAAAAAGAAAATTCTCCAAGAACCCCAATGTTTCATTTAAGGTTTGCCCCAGCCAGGTTTACCCTGTACCAGCCAGAGGGAGAAAACAGCATTGTGTATTCAAAAGCTATTCTAATCTAGGAAAATACTTTTTCTATGTTCAAGGAAAAAGTGAACAAAAAGTATAGACTTTTATGAAACTGTGTATTTGAAAGGACCTGGAGGTTTTCTGGAGCCCTGGTGGTGCAGTGATTAAGCCACTCAGCCGCTAGCCAGGGGGTCAGTGGTTTGAACCCACCAGCTGCTCCACAGGAGAAAGATACAGCAGTTTGCTTCTATAAAGATTTACAGCCTTCGAAACCCTATGGGGCAGTTCTACTCTGTCCAGTAGGGTTACTATGAGTCTGAATTGACTTGACGGATTTTTGGTTTGGGAGGTTTTCTAGAAGGAATTCTGGTGACTCAGTGGTTAAGTGCTTGGCTTCGAACCAAAATGTCGGTGGTTTGAATCCACCAGCCACCCCATGGGAGAAAGATGTGGCAGTTGAGGAGAAAGTAGTCTGCTTCCATAAAGATTTACAGCCTTGGAAACTCTGTGGGGCAGTTCTACTCTGTCGTTTAGGGTTGCTATGAGTTGGAATTGACTCGATGGCAATAAGTTTGGTTTTTGGTTTTTTTGAGATTTTCTAGGGTTATTAATATCAAATAATAAACAGTTTAATGTAAAATGAGTTTCAGTGCAAATTCTAACTTCCAAAGAGTAGACAATTAGGCAGTGATCTGGGGGGAATGTTTAGGTGACCTAGAAACAGGGCCAGTCAGAGGGAAACCATTTCTTGATTGGAAGAAGACAAGCATGTGTGATTCTCTGTACTCAGGAAAGGCACAGAGGCACTGGCATGCATGCAAGAAAGAACAGCTTGTTCCACAAACTATGACCTTCTCTGCCATGAGACCAGAAAAAATGGATAGTGCCCAGCTACCATTACTGAACATTTTGATCAAGGACCCAGTAGATGAATCTTGAGCAAAAGAAGAATAATCCGGGAATGAAACTTCAAATTCATATGGAAACCAGACTTACTGGGTCCAATGAGACATGGGGGGACTCCTGAATCTATTATTTGGAAATAATCTTTAAACCTTGAACCAAAACTATCCCATGAAGCCACTGTTAAACTAAACAACAATTTAGCTCAATTACATAATAAAGAAGTTTGCCTTGGGGAAAAAAAAAAAGCAGACCATGATTGCTTCAACAAGCTCTCAAGACAAATAATCAAGGGATCTACTGGATGAAAGTGCCTTCCTGGAATTAGCAGATGCAGAATACAAAAGATTAATATACAGAACTCTTCAAGACATCAGGAATGAGATCAGGAAGGAGATCAGGCAATACACAGAACAAGCGAAGGAGCACACAGATAAAGCAGCTGAAGAAATTAAAAAGGTTATTCAAGAACATAGTGAAAAATTTAATAAGCTGCAAGACTCTATAGAGAGATAGTAATCAGAAATTCATAAGATTAACACTAAAATTACAGAATTAGACAACTCGATAGAAAGTCAGAGGAGCACAATTCTGGAAGTGGAAGGCAGAATTTGTGAGACTGAAGATAAAACACTTGGCACCAATATATCTGAAGAAAAATCAGATAAAAGAATTAAAAAAAATTAAGAACCCTTAAGAATCATGTGGGACTCTATCAAGAGAAATAACCTAAGAGTGATTGGACTACCAGAAGAGGGAGGGATAACAGAAAACACAGAGAGAATTGTTGAATATTTTTTGGCAGAAAACTTCCCTGATATTGTGAAAGATGAGATGATATCTATCCAAGATGCTCATCAAAATTCACATAAAGTAGATCTTAAAAAGAAAGTCACCAAGACATATTATAATCAAACTCGCCAAAACCAAAGATAAAGAGAGAATTTTAAGAGTGGTTAGGGATAAATGAAAAGTCATCTACAAAGAAGAGACAGTAAGAATAAGGTCGGACTACTTGGCAGAAACCATGCAGGCAAGAAGGCAATGGGATGACTTATATAAAGCATTGAAGGAAAAAAATTGCCAGCCAAGAGTCATATATCCAGCAAAACTGTCTCTCAAATATGAAGGTGAAACTAGGACATTTTCAGATAAACAGAAGTTTAGGGAATTCGTAAAAACCAAATCAAAACTACAAGAAATACTAAAGGGAGTCCTCTGGTTAGATAATCAATAATATCAGATATCAACCCAAGACTAGAACACAGGACAGAGCAACCAGATGTCAACCCAGATAGGGAAATCACAAAAATAAATCAAGATAAAAAAACACTCAAAATAGGGAAACACTGATGCCATTATGTAAAAGAAGACAGCATTAAAACAATAAAGAAGGATTAAGAAATGTAGTCACAGATCTTTCATATGAAGAGGAAGACAAGGCAATATGAAGAAATAAAAGTTAGCTTTAAGCTTAGAAATATAAGGGTAAACATTAAGGTAACCACAAAGGAGACTAACAATCCTACTCATCAAAGTAAAATACAAGAAAAAATAGAGACTCAGCAGGAACAAAATCAACAACAATGAATAAGAGGAAAAACAATATATAAACTACTCAGAGCAAAAAATTAAGTGGGAAAAAGAACCTGTCACCAACACACATAAAAGACATCAAAATGACAGCATTAATCTCATATCTATCCGTATTTATGCTCAATGTAAATGGACTAAATGCACCAATAAAGAGACAGAGAGTGGCAGAATGGATTAAAAAACATGATCCGTCTATATGCTGCCTACAAGAGACACACACACCTTAGACTTGGAGATACAAAATAAAACTCAAAGGATGGAAAAAAATATATCAAGCAAACAACAATCAAAAAAGAGCAGGAGTGGCAATATTAATTTGTGACAAAATAGATTTTAAAGTTAAATCCACCACAAAGGATAAGGAAGAACACTATATAATGATTAAAGGGACAATATAGCATGAGGATATAACCATATGACATATTTATGCACCCAATGACAGGGCTACAAGATACATAAAACAAACTCTAACAGCATTGAAAAGTGAGATAGACAGCTCCACAATTACAGTAGGAGACTTCAACACACCACTTTCCGTGAAGGAGGGAACATCCAGAAAGAAGCTCGATAAAGACATGGAAGATCTAAATGCCACAATCAACCATAGTTCAACACCCATTGACCTCATAGACATATACAGAACACTCCACCCAATAGCAGCCAAGTATACTTTCTTTTCTAGGCCACACGGAACATTATCTAGAATAGACCACATACGAGGTCATAAAGCAAGCCTTAGCAGAATCAAAAACATTGAAATATTACAATGCACCTTCTCTGACCATAAGGCCATAAAAGTAGAAATCAATAACAGAAAAAGCAGGGAAAAGATACCAAACCCTTGGAAACTGAACAATACCCTGCTCAAAAAAGACTGGGTTATAGAAGACATAAAGGATGGAATAAAAAAATTCAAAGAGTCCAATGAGAATGAAAACACTTCCTATCAGAACCTTTGAGACACAGCTAAAGTAGTGCTCAGAGGTCAATTTATATCAGTAAACGCACACATACAAAAAGAAGTAAGGGCCAGTCAAAGAATTATCCCTACAACTTGAATAAACAGAAAGAGAGGAACAAAAGAAACCCTCAGGCACCAGAAGAAACGAAATAAAAAAAATTAGAGCAGAATTAAATGAAATAGAGAACAGAAAAACAATTGAAGGAGTTAACAAGACCAAGAGCTGGTTCTTTGAGAAATTAACAAAATTGATAAGCCATTCGCCAAACTGACAAAAGGAAAACAGGAGAGGAAGCAAATAACCCAAATAAGAAATGAGATGGGTGAAATCAAAACAATCCAACCGAAATTAAAAGAATCATATCAGATTACAATGAAAAATTGTACTCCAACAAATGTGAAAACCTAGAAGAAATGGATGAATTTCTAGAAACACACTACCTACCTAAACTAACAGAAACAGAGGTAGAAAAACTAAATGAACCCATAACACAAGAAGAGATTGAAAAGGTAATTAAAAAGCTCCGAACAACAACAACAAAAAAGCCCTGGCCCTGACAGCTTCACTGCAAACTTTCAGAGAAGAGTTAACACCTCTACTACTAAAGGCATTTCAGAGCATAGAAAAGGATGGAATACTCCCAAACTCATTCTATGAAGCCAGCATATCCCTGATACCAAAACCAGGTAAAGACACCATAAAAAAAGAAAATTACAGGCGCGCTCCTTGGAAACTCTATGGGGCAGTTATACTCTGTCCTATAGGGTTGCTATGAGTCGGAATTGACTCGACGGCACTGGGTTTTTTTGGGGGGGGTTATATCCCTCGTGAAGTTAGATGCAAAAATCCTCAACAAAATTCTAGCCAATAGAATACAACAACATATCAAAAAAATAATTCACCATAACCAAGTGGGATTCATACTTGGTATGCAGGGGTGGTTCAACACTAGAAAAACAATCAATGTAATCCATCATATAAATAAAACAAAAGACAAGAACCACATGATCTTATCAATTGATGAAGAAAGGGCATTTGACAAAGTTCAACACCCATTCATGATAAAAAACTCTCAGCAAAATAGGAATAGAAGGCAAATTCTACAACATCATAAAGGGCATTTATACAAAGCCAACAGCCAACATCATCCTAAATGGAGAGAGACTGAAAGCATTCCCCCTGAGGTAGGACAAGGATGCCCTTTTTCACCACTCTTATTCAACATTGTGCTGGAGGTCCTAGCCAGAGCAATTAGGCTAGATAAAGAAATAAAGGGCATCCAGATTGGTAAGGAAGAAGTAAAAGTATCTCTATTTGCAGATGACATGATGTCATATAAAGAAAACCCTAAGGAATCTTCAAGAATACTACTGAAACTAATAGAAGAGTTCAGCAGAGTATCGGGATACAAGGTAAACATATGAAAATCAGTTGGATTCCTCTACACCAACAAAAAGAACATCGAAGAGAAAATCTCACCAAATCAATGCCATCTACAGTAGCCCTCAAGAAGATAAAATACTTAGGAATAAATCTTACCAGAGATGTAAAAGACCTATACAAAGAAAACTACAAGACACTACAGCCAGAAACCAAAAGAGACCTACGTAAGTGGAAAAACATAACTTGCTCATGGTTAGGAAGACTTAACATTGTAAAAATGTCTATTCTACCAAAAGTGATCTATAGATACAATGCAATTCTGATCCAAATTCCAAAGACATTTTTTAATGAGTTGGAGAAACAAATCACCAACTTCATATGGAAGGGAAAGAGGCCCCGGATAAGTAAAGCATTACTGGAAAAGAAGAACAAAGTGGTAGGCCTAACTCTACCTGATTTTAGAACTTATTATACCACCACAGTAGTCAAAACAGCCTGGTACTGGTACAACAACAGATACATAGACCAATGGACCATAGAATTGAGAATCCAGACATAAACCCAACCACATATGAGCAGCTGATATTTGAAAAAGCCCCAAAGTCAGTTAAATGGGGAAAAGACAGCCTGTTTAACAAATGGTGCAGACATGACTGGATATTCATCTGCAAAAAAATGAAACAAGACCCATACGCCAGACCATGCACAAAAACTAACTCAAAATGGGTCAAAGACCTAAATATAAAATCTAAAATGATAAAGATCATGGAAGAAAAAATAGGGACAATGCTAGGAGACCTAATACATGGCACAAACAGTATACAAAAAATTACTAACAATACACAAACATCAGAAGAGAAACTAGATCACTGGGAGCTCCTAAAAATCAAACAGCTATGCTCATCCAAAGACTTCACCAAAAGAGTAAAAAGATTACCTATAGACTGGGAAAAAGTTTTTAGCTATGACATTTCCGATCAGCATCTGATCTCTAAAATCTACATGATACTGCAAAAACTCAACTACAAAAAGGCAAATAACCCAATTAAAAAGTGGGCAAAGGATATGAACAGGCACTTCACTAAAGAAGACATTCAGGTAGCTAACAGATACATGAGGAAATGCTCACAATCATTAGTTATTAGACAAACGCAAATCAAAACTACAATGAGATTCCATCTCACTCCAACAAGGCTGGCATTAATCCAGAATTAATGGGGGGGAATGTAAAATGGTACAACTGCTTTGGAATTGACTTGGTGCTTTCTTAAAAAGCTGGAAATAGAACTACCATACGATCCAGCAACCCCACTCCTTGGAATATATCCTAGAGAAATAAGAGCCTTTACATGAACAGATATATGCACACCCATGTTCATTGCTGCACTGTTTACAATAGCAAAAAGATGGAAGGAACTAAGGTGCCCATCAATGGATGACTGGATAAATAAATAATGGTATATTCACACAATGGAATACTATACATCCATAAAGAACAGTGATGAATCTGTGAAACATTTCATAACATGGAGGAATCTGGAAGGCATTATGGTGAGCAAAATTAGTCAGTTGCAAAAGGACAAATATTATATGAGACCACTATTATAAGAACTGAAGAAATAGTTTAAACGGAGAAGAAATTATTCTTTGACAGTTATCAGAGTGGGGAGGGAGGGAGGGAGAGGGGTATTCACTGATTAGATAGTAGACAAGAACTATTTTAGGTGAAGGGAAAGACAACACACAATACAGGAGAGGTCAGCACAACTGGACTAAACCAAAAGCAAAGAAGTTTCTTGAATAAACTGAACGCTTCAAAGGCCATCATAGCAGGGGCGAGGGTTTGGGGACCATGGCTTCAGGGGACATCTAAGTCAATTGGCATAATAAAATCTATTAAGAAAACATTCTGCATCCCACTTTGGAGAGTGGCATCTGGGGTCTTAAACGCTAGCAAGCGGCTATCTAAGATGGATCAATTGGTCTCAGCCCACCTGGAGCAAAGGAGAATGAAGAACACCAAAGACACAGGGTAATTATGCGCCCAAGAGACAGAAAGAGCCACATAAACCAGAGACTACATCAGCCTGAGACCAGAAGAACTAGATGGTGCCCAGCTACAACCCATGACTGCCATGACAACAGAGAATCCCTGAGGGAGCAGGAGAGCAGTGCGATGCAGACCTCAAATTCTTGTAAAAAGACCAGGCTTAATGGTCTGGCTGAGACTGGAAGGTCTGCAGAGGTCATGGGCCCCAGACCTTCTGTTAGCCCAAGACAGGAACCATTCCCAAAGCCAACTCTTCAGATAGGGATTGGACTGGACTATGGGATAGAAAATGATACTGGTGAGGAATGAGCTTCTTGGATCAAGTAGACACATGAGACTATGTGGGCAGCTCCTGTCTGGAGGGGCGATGAGAAGGCAGAGGGGGCCAGAAGCTGCCCTAATGGCCAAGAGGAGAGAGAGTGGAGAGAAGGAGTGTGCTGTCTCATTAGGCGGAGAGCAACTAGGAGTATATAGAAAAGCGTATATAAATTTTTGTATGAGAGACTGACTTCATTTGTAAACTTTCACTCAGAGCACAATAAAAATTAAAAAAAAAAAAGCACACAATTTCGTGTTCAATTTGGGATTTTGTGGGCCCTCTAACTTGGCACCTGATCCTGAGGCCCCAGGTTAAGGATTCCTATTTCAGGGGGAGCATTTTAGATTTATCCCAATTACCAATTTAGTTACATCATGATGAATGTTTCACCTTTCCCCAACAACGCTCTTACTCTCACCTACGAAAGTATAGAACCTCAAAGTGCAGGGTTTTGACAAGACAAATGAAAGCATAATAGCTTTACAGAATCTGGTCCTTTGTTCTAATCTGTCTCCCATTAGCAAATTATACAGACACACAGGGATAACAGACTATAAATGCAGACCAAAGACAAAGCCCTCATCTTCCTGGCCCTGAGTTACCTCTTTCCTGCTTGAGGCTGGGGAGGTTCTTTCCAGAGGCTCAGCCATCTCATGTTCTAGGTCCCTGCCCACCCAGGGCGTCCTCCTGGGTCTTCTTCCCCAAGTATTTCCTCTTCCTACCTTTCTTCCACACCTTTGAGGTCCCCATGGGCTCTTCTTTCTCAGCATGTGTTATGGATTGAATTATGTCCCCCCAAAAAACCTGCTGAAGTCCTAACCCTTGTACCTGTGAACATGAGGTTGTTTGGAAATAGGGTCCTTAAAGATGTTATCATTTAGGTTACCATGTGGTTGTACCAGAGTAGGGTGGGCCTTAATGCCATCCAAGTGGTGTCTAATAAATGAGGAGAAGAGACAGAGAGACATACAGGCACAGGGGAAGACGCTAGGTGAAGATGCATCTACGAGCTGAGGAACGTCAAGGATTGCCGGCCTCACTGGAAGCTGGAAGAGGCCTGGAGCAGCCCTTCTCAGATCTGCAGTAGGAATCAGCACAGCCAACACCTGGTTTAGACTTCTGGCTCCAGACCTGTGTGCCAGCTACCACAGGTGGGGCTCCCGTACACAGCGTCTCAGCACACCCAGGGCTGGGTGTGGGCGGGGGTCCCTGATACAGAGCTGCCCCTGGTGGTGGTGTCCTCTGGTTTGGGCACATGCTAGTGCCCAGCCCCTCCAGGCCCCTCAGGGGCATGTGTGCGCCTGAGCCAGCACTCTACACAGGCTCACCCCCAGGGAGAGCCTCAGAATTCCTAGAAGAGGAAAGATGATGAATTGAGAGTAGAGAGACTGCACGACAGCTGGAGTCTATTAGGTTTCCAGCAGCCCAGATGCTCCCTGCAGCCTGTGCCACTGTGCCACAGGGAGAACATATCTTCATGCAGCCACATGGGGGCCAGCCTGGATGCCCACACACCCAGGACCCTTGACATGAACCCCCGCATGCACACAACCCTTGGCCTCTACCCCCACAGGGACAGGACACTTGGCTTGGACCACCAGACGACCAGGACCTTCAGCCTGAAACCTGCATGCACACAACACTCATTCTGAACCCCAACACGCACATGTCCCTCAACCTGGACTCCCCCATGCCCAGAACCCTTGGCCTGGAGTCCCACATGCATAAGACCCTCAGCCTGAACCCCCCTAGGCCCTCAGCCTGTATCCCCCCTCCACAAGATCCTTACCCTGAACCCCCACACGAACATGACTTTCAGCCTGGATCCCCAGATGCACATGACCCTCAACCTGGACCCCCACACACCCAGGATGAGGGTCCTGATGTCAGTGCTGAGCTGCCTGTGGGCAAAGACCTGGTGAGGAAGGACACCGCCCTCCCAGCTTCAGGGTCCCACCCGCTTCATCCTGAGGCTCCAGCTCTGCTGGCTGCCAGTGTCCTGTGCAGCCCCCTGGCCTGAGCATCATCCTCGTGGTCACCAGGTTCCTGCCAGGAAATGGGGCCTAGGTGGGGAAGGGCAGAGCCAAATCTTCCTAACAACACTACAATGTTGTTTGCAGTTTTCACTTCATTCTCCCACGAGTACATGGCGAAGTTCCCCAGAAGCTGCACGACGTGGAAAATGGCTATAGATTGACGGAGGAGCAGCTGTTTCCGATTAAGTCAGATGCTAATGAGATTTGCAAACAATGAAAACAATGCCACTCCTCTTGCTAACTTTTCTGGCTTTGGAAAATAGTTATTTTTCATAAAAAAATGTTATTTATATAAACATGTAATATATAATGGGTTTATAACTGTTATTTTAAAATGAACTAATACATAAACATTTTCAGTGTTTTCCAGTTTAATTTCTAACGTGTTAATTTTGCTAAGTATAACATGCATAAACAAACCCTTTTTAAAAAAGAGGTCCTAAATAATTGTTAAGAAGGCAAAGTGGTCTTAAGACTAAATCCCAGCTCTAAGCTGCCAGCTCCTCCTGGCCTGATCTGCGTGACGCCTGTGACCCTGGTCCAGCCTCTCCCTGGAATTCTGGCAATGGACAGACATTTTTACAGAGGCCCAGCTACTGAAATTGCCAGGGAAAAAGTAGAGGAAACCTTGGTTTAAAGTCATCGTGGATACTGCTAAGTTTCCCCTCCCTGCTGTCTGCACAGAGCCCAGCCCAGTGGTGGGCTGTTCCTTGGGGGATCAGGGGGTGGGGTGCAGCGGCTGCGACCCTCAGGGGTGCTCTGACAAGTCTTCAGTGAAGGGTCTGTAAGCTCACTTCCCTGAGGGGTCAGGGGAACCCCACCTCATCTGCAGGATGAGGGGTCTGTAGGCTCCATACCTCGTCAGCATGAACAGAGATCCTCACCCTGAAGATCCGTCAGCCTCCTCACCCGACACCCCACCCAGTCTCCACTCCTCACCCCCTTCCTCAGCTTCGCAGAAGTGAGCACAAGGCACTCCACACAAGCAAATGCTCCAGACAACAGAATTTTTCCTTTTAAATCACTGTGATTTCTAATTGGTAATTTCTTTTTGAAATCAATTTATTAAACAAGTGATTAATCATTTCCACAGCTTCTCAAACCAAGTGTAATGAACATAATTTAACCTTTCCTTGATGTTTGTGCAATTATCACAGGGAGCTGTCGACACAGTAGCCCTGGGGTGAGAGGAAGAGGCCCATGCCCAGAGGAAATGCTGGGGTCCCTGATGCCAACCACAGTATCAGGTGCCTCACCTTTGGTGAATGGAGGGTCAGCAAGAACAACAGAAACCCTTAATGAGATGGATGGGCGCGATGCTGTGACAATGGACTCGAGCATCCCAGTGATGGTGATGATGGTGCAGGACCAGGCAACCTTTCATTCTGTTATAGATAAGGTCACTATGAGTCAGAGCCAACTGGACAGCAGCTAACAACGACAACAGCAAGATAACTCCTCACAAAAGTGGGAGTACCCAGGAGACCTAATGCACTCAACTTTCTGCAAAAACATGTATTTGTTTGAATCGGAACAATGGCCTCCCGTGTGGACACCTCAGACTCCAGAAACTCTCTCAGGTTTGTGACTAGTGTCCTGGATTTGTCAGTGGCTCAGAAAGCCCCTGATGTTTCTGGGCCCCGATGCTGCAGGCCTTGCGTTTACTCCACACCAGCGCAAGAGCAGAGATGTGCTGAGGACTTGCTCTGGAGCCCACAGCGTCACCCCCAAGATGGTTTTCACACGCGCTGGCGGGGACGGTGCCCGCACAGTGTCTGAAGGCAGAGACCTAATGCATAAAGACTTCTGGAAGGAAAATCACTGACAGGCCACTGGCACTCAGGTGGGGTGGTAGGATTTCAGGTGATTTCTACTTTCTTTATATGGTTCTTGCCTGCATTTTTAAAAACGAAAAATACAGGTAATTTTAGTAACTAGGAAAAGGAAAAAAAATCTATTTCGATTTTAGGGGAAAAATCACATCTTAAAGTTTTTACATAATGAGACTTTGTTCCATGAAATGCCAGCACATAACTCCGCATTAAATCTTTATCAAGGTGCAATACCTTGAAGAGCATCTTGACATTAACAAGCAGTCGGCAAGTTAGCTAAAACTTCCTCTGATGTTGAGTCTGCTCCTGTAGCAGGGGTTCTGTAATTCTCAGGCAGTAAAACGACTTTTCTGGTGGGGCAATTCTCTAACCAGCAGTACAAAACAACAGGTGAGGTGTTCTCTTGTATGAACGCGTCATAAACTCAGGGAAAACAATACTCTGTAATGTGTTGACTTTGAAAACAACAATGCTTAAAATTCTAGTATGATGGAAGTTTTCAGTCATCCAAATTTCTTCCTTTTTCTTTTTTTAAAACCACACTATACTATCAAGAAGTTTGACTTTTCAAACAGAAGGAATTAAAAATTTTTAAGAGATACTTTGTAGACCTCTATGCAGATACATTCGAAAATCTAGACAAAATGGAAAATTTCCTGGTGAAATACAGGTGGCCAGAATTGATCCCATTAGAGTTAGCAAGCATAACCAGCAAATTTCCATGGAAGAAAACAGAGAACGTAGCAAAGAGCTGCCCCACAAAAGAGCACCAAGCCTGGATAGATTCCAAAGAATTCTACCAAACCTCATAAAAGCTAGGTAGACCTGATGCTCTGTGAGCAATGCCGGAGCATTGTTAAAAAGACTTTCCTCATTCCTTTTATGAAGAGAGTGAATGCTGTTTTTTAAATCAGACAAAATCAGGAAAAGAAAACTACAGACCAATGTCACTCGTGAATATTGATGCAAAAATTCTAAATAAAATATCGCTCTTGTTACGGGCTGTTGAGTCAGTTTTGACTCAGCAGCCCTATGTACAACAGAACAAAACACTGCCCGGTCCTTCACCATCCTCACAATCACTGCTACGGTTGACCCCGTTGTTGCAGCCACTGTGTCAATCCATCTTATTGAGGGTCTTACTCTTTTTCGCTGGCCCTCTACTTTACCAAGCAGGGACTGGCCCCTCCTGATAACACGTCCAGAGTACATGAGACGAATCTCACCATTTCCTTCTAAGGAGCATTCCGGCTGTACTTCTTCCGAGACAGATTAATTTGTTCTTCTTGCAGCCCATGGTATATTCAATATTCTTCACCAACAACATAATCCAAAGGCATCAATTCTTCTTCGGTCTTCCTTATTCATTGTCCAGCTTCACATGCATATGAGGTGAGGTGATTGAAAATACCATGGTTTGGGTCAGATGGACCTTAGTCCTCAAAGTGACATCTTTGCTTTTTAACGCTTTAAAGAGACCTTTTGCAGCAGATTTAACATAGACAAGTGAGTACCTCCAGTGCGGCATCCATTTGTTGAAACATCTTAATTGGTATTTCATCAGTTCCTGCAGCCTTGTTTTTCGCCAGTGCCTTCAGTACCATCAGTCTTTGATCATATGCTACCTCCTGAAATGGTTGAACGTTGACCAATTCTTTTTGGTACAGTGACTCTGTGTATTCCTTCCATCTGCTTTTGATGCTTCCTGTCCCGTTTAATATTATCCATAGAATCTTTCCTTATTGCAGCTTGAGGCTTGAATTTTTACTTCCGTTCTTTCAGCTTGAGAAATGACTAGCGTGTTCTTCCCTTTTGGTTTTCTAACTCCAGGTTTTTCACATTTCATTATAATATTTTACTTTTTTTTCTCCAGCTGCCCTTTGAAATTTTCTGTTCCGCTCCTTTACTTCATTATTTCTTCCATTTGCTTTAGCAAATTCTGAATTATTAAACAGAATTCAACACCTCTTTAGGAAAAAAAAATGCTCTGGCAAAGTGGACTTATTTCAGGAATGCAAGCACCATGTAAAATAGGACGACTCACAAATGTTTGCTTCTTTCTGATGCTGAGCTGGTCAGGGCATATTAAACTGGACAAAATGGCTCATTCAAGTGAATGTCCTTCAGGTAAATGGGACTGCCGGAATGTCTTGGGAGAGTCTTGTGTGATTTGTTCAAAGTGTCCCACCACGTACGCAGAAAACACTTCTCCACGTGAGGACTCTGGTGGAAAAAATTTCAGACACAGAGAGCTGGCCAGCAGCCCTGGCTCCCTAACTTGGATTCTCTCCCGGACTGTTTTTCAAGTACGAACCCGATGGGCGGGTGAAAGCACCGCTCCGGAAGCCCCAATTCTGCAGCCATGGATGGGGTCAGCACCAGCCCTTTCTGGGTCAGCTTCATCACCTTTAAAATTAGGGGCTGAATGGAGTCTCCCCAAAGTTCTTTCCAGTGAGAGAAGAGGAGAGGGGAGAAGGGAGGGAAAAGGAGCTCAGGGGAGCCCTGAACCAATGCATCTTTTTGAAAATCGACTGTCCTTCATCTGAAAAGGGGAAGAAGAGTGCCACTTCCTTCTTTATTAATTTGCTAACGTTTGCTGCCTGGAGGCGCTTTTAAGCCCATATTTCTAGGTTCAGCCCCAAAGGGGGCCCTGGCTGTGGTCTGCAAGGGGAGAATGCCACGTATTAAAACGGACAGCAGAGGTTATTTCATCGGTAAAGCAAAACACGTTAACAGAGGAGTAAGAGAAAACATGTTCTGAAATGTTCTTCTAGCAAGTATTAATGCTACAAATGTTTTCCTAAAATAATATCAGTTGGGAGGCAACAGGCCGCTGCCACTCTGGGTGCTTTCTTCCTAAGGCCCAATAGGGGTCGAAGAAGGCATTTTAGGAACGCCAATGTAACCTCCTTGGGGGTCATGTGAGTATAAGTGTGTGCAAGTATAATTGTGAGTGTGCAAGTATAATTGTGAGTGTGCATGTGTATTTGTGAGTGTGCACGTGTGTGTTAGTGTGTGTGTGAATGCGTGAAAGTGTTAGTGTGAGAGTGCTAGTGTGTCTGAGTGTGAATGTGTATGAGTGAGACTGTGTGTGTGAGTGCCTATGAGTCTGTGTGAGTGTGTATATGAGTGTGTGAGTATAAGTGTGGGTATACATGTGCGTTTGTGAGTACGAATGTGAGTATTAGTGTGAGTGTATGTGTGTGTGTGAATGTGTGTGCCTATGAATGTACATACGCATATACTTCCTCCTCCCCCACAGCTAGACTTTACATTTTACAGGGATGAGATATTGTTCTCATTCTAATGAATCACTCTTAGAACAGAATCCAACCCACACTGGGTACTCAAAAATGTTTGTTCAGATTCTAATAAGGGACTTATATCCAAAGTACACAAAGGATTCTTAAAACTCAACAATAAGTAAACAAACAACCAAATTAAAAAATGGGCAAAAGATCTGAACAGACAAAGAAGATGTTGTTGTTGTTAGCTGCCTTCAAGTCAGCCCCAGACTCATGGTGACCCCACCCATAACAGAATAAAAAGCTGCTTGGTCCTGTGCCATCCCTATGATTGGTTGCCGATCGGACAATTGTGATCTCTGGGGTTTTCATTGGCTGATTTTCAGGAGTAGATCTTTTCTTCCTCATCTGTCTTAGTCTAGAAGCTCTAATGAAATGTATTCAGCATCATAGCAATCCAAAATCCTCCAGTGACAGGTAGGTGGTAGCTGTACATAAGATGCACTGGCCGGGAATCCAACCCAGGTCTCCCACATGGAAGGTGAGCATTCTAGAAATGAACCACCAATGCCTCCCAAAGGAGACATACAGAAGGCAAATAGGCATATAAAAAATGCTCAAAGTCAGATGTTCAGAAAAATGCAAATGAAAACAACGATGAGATGCTACCACACACCCATTAGGATGGCTAAAACCCAAAATGTTGGCAACACCAAATGCTGACAAGGATATGGAGCAACAGAGCTCTCACTCATTGCTGGTGGGAAGGTAAAACGGTACAGCCACTGGTTTCTCACAAAGCTAAACATATACTTACCATGCATTCCAGCAATTACGCTCCTAGGTATTTACCAAAATGAGATGAAAACATATGTTCGTCTGCATAAAACCTGCACAGGAATGTTTATAGTAGCTTTATTCATAATTACCAAAAATTAGAAGCAACCAAGATGTCCTTCAGTGGATGAATGGATAAACAAACTGTGGCCCCACCATACAATGCAGCATTAGTCAGCCATGAAAAGACATGAAGGAACCTTAAATGCACATGGCTAAGTGAAAGAAGCCAGTCCAAAAAGGCTGTAGATGGTGATTCCAAATATATGACATTCTGGAAAAGGCAAACTATAGAGACAGGGAACACATCAGTGGTTTCCAGGGGTCCGGGATAGGAGAGGGGTGAACAGGTGGTGCCCTGTAAAGTGGCAGCCATTACCACTGGAGAGTGGGATTACACGGATATTTTGAACCTATACTTCTCTAATTTGTATTTCCAAGCCTTCTACGATAAAAATGTACTACTAGTATAATGAGGGAAAAACAACACAGTGAGTTGCACTCATTGTACCTGGAGACAGGACGAAGTGGTTCCAACCTGCCCCCACAGCTCTCTGCAGCCTCTGTCCGTCTCACAGTCTCTTTGGTGTGAAGTGAGCCGCTCAGAGGATGTCCACCACCAGTTTCAATGAAAGCAAATCCATCCAGTTGACCAACGTGCAAACCTTTCTGGGCGGTCAGCAACGAGGCGGGCTCAACGGCTGCATCCTCAACCCCCTGCCACACCTGTGAGGTGGCCCACACCCCAAACATGGCCTCATCAGAGGACGTGGCAGTGCTGGTCAGTGGCTTGGCCCCAGATGGAATGCATTGAAACCAAGTGCCAGCTATGTAGATCAACGATTTAGCCATAGGAAGGGAGCCAGGGTACTGATTTCATGGTTATTGGTCCAGGTTTATTTCTCTGAAACTAAAAGAGCTAAGACAGCATCCAGTCCAACCATCTTATCTGAGCTGGGAGGAATTATATACGCAGTTGGAAGATTGCCCAACACCCAAGACCGGAGAAGGCCAGTCTGAGTCTGCATCTTCCGTGTCCCTGTGCCTACGGTCTCGAGCCCACAATGAGTCCTAGATAGAATTCGCACCCATTAGTTTATAGAGTAGAGAGCTCTTAACAACCCTTGTGTGTGTTGCTGTTTAATCATAACTTCATTTGCCAGATGAAGAGCTGAACTATCATGTATAGAACGCTTCATAAAAACTCTGAGGCTGAGTGACCTTCCCGAGCCCCTTCCAATGATTTGGGTGGATTTGTCGTTTGGTTTGTTTCTCATGACAGTTTCTTATCTGGGCAGAATAAACCTACTTGATAAGATGCCAGGCAAAGACTGTACGTGCCCACAGGTAAGACACTGCTATGGATTAAATTGTGTCCCCCCAAAATGTGTGTCAACTCGGCTAGGCCATGATTGCCAGTATTGCGTGACTGTCCACCATTTTGTCATCTGATGTGATTTTCCTATATGTTGTAAATTCTATCACTATGATATTAATGAGGCACGATTAGAGGCAGTTATGTTAAAGAGGCAGGATTCAATCTACAAGACTAGGTCTCTTTTCAGGTATAAAAGAGAGAAGTGAGCAGAGAAACAGGGAACCTTATAACCACCAAGCAAGAAGAGCCAGGAGTGCACATCCTTTGGACTCAGGGTCCCTGTGCTGAGTAGCTCCCAGACCAGGGGAAGATTCACGACAAAGACCTTCCCCCAGAACTGACACACAGAAAAAGCTTTCCCCCGGATTCACCCTGAATTCAGGCTTCTAGCCTCCTAGACTGTGAGAAAATGAATTTCTCTTTGTTAAAGCCATCTACTTGTGGTATTTCTGTTACGGCAGCTCTAGATAACCAAGACAGACATTGAACAGCAAGGGTGCTGACCCAAAGCCAAGAACCAACTCACTCTGTTTGCTCTGCTTCCTCTTTAGAGAACTGCCACACTGTCAGGAAAGCTTTGCCTGGGAATGGGTGGTTGTGTTCCTTTACTGCCAAATAGACCTGGAGCTCATCTCAAACTTTAAAGTGTACACAAGGTAAAAGGTAGATTCTGACTCAGCAGGTCGGGGTGGGGGGTGGTTCTGCATTTCTAACAAGCTCCCAGGGACCTCAATTCACTGAGGGGGGATGCAAACCCGCAAACTTTGCTCAGTCCACACCCTTGTCTTGTGGTCAGGAAGACCAAGTGCAGGGCTCTGTACTGCGCAGGCACTGTACTGTGTGGTCCTTGGATCCTGGGTTAGATGTCAGGTGCCTGGCTCTTGTCCGCGGTGTCCTGCTTGATGACACCCCTGGTTTAGTCTGAACTGCGACACCCCCAGTGCTCCTCAGCCCTCACAAGCAGCAGCAACTCAGTGGTCTCCTTCCTCAATGCTGAGAACGTGGTTTCTGTGGAAGTTACCCTTCAGTGGATGCCGCCGCTGGCTACGTGTATGGCCCTCTGACATCTGCCCTTGGACACCAGAGCCCTGCATCCCATCTGGAAAGGCCTCCTCCCCCTACCTCAGACCCACTGCTGCCTCTCCAGTGGCATCCAGGCTCCTTCCTGAACCCATATATTCTGCCCCATCTGCTCCTGTCCCTCCACCCCCACAGCTTTCCCTAGGCGGCAGAACCGGGAACACCCTCCCACTCCTGGCGCAGCCAGCCGACCTGCCCACCTGTGCCTGTCCCGAGCCACTACAGCCCCAGAGGGGCTCGGCCCAGCAGTGCCTCTGCAGCTAGGTTCCACCAAAGCCCACTCAGGCACCAGAGCGAGCCTTGGATTTTATCATTTCCTGCCAACCTGTGTGTCTCCACCACCTGTTAGTTATGGTGCATGGACCCTGTAATTATGATATGCACTGGGTAGAAACTCAATTAGAACTCAAGCAATTCACCAGCCAGGGTATACTGTTTCAGTACCTGCGGGACCCTGAGTGGCACTAACAAGGAAAAACCACACAGCCTCAGCTTCTGTAGGCTGAGAACTCGCTTCTCTCCTTTAATTTCCATACCCACAAAACACCCAGTTTCCCCCTTAAATTATGGAAATCTCAAGCTTTAAAAAAAGAGAACTTTTGCAAAGTGGAATATATAAATGGTAAGACGAAAAGGATCAAAACACTATTTGGCACTGGCCTTGGATCTTTCTGAAAGTTGTTTTCATAACCATTTTCCAATTAAGCTACAGATACAATGGTATTCTCTTGGCAATATTGTATAATTCTTATTATCTGTGTAGCCTGTAGGTAACTAAGGACCCACAGCCAAGTAAATTTCATCCCCAAAAATTCTGCTTAGAGAACTCTTCACAATTATGATACTCTTATTCCAGAGAAGGAGCCATAGCGGTGCAGTGGTTAAGAGCTGGCTGCTAATCAAAAGGTCAGCAGCTGGAATCCACCAGCCTCCCTGGGAACCCTATGGGGGCAGTTCTACTCTGTCCTATGGGGTCACTGAGTCAGAATCGACTAGATAGCAGTGGGTTTGGTTTTTTGGTTTATCCTAGAGAAACTAGAATCCATTAACCGCCTACTCGGGTTATTAATGACTGAACCTTTCACAAGCCAGCTGTAAATCCTAGAGAGACTGAAGGCTGGACAAGGACAACCACCCTCTTGGCTATGTGCCCCTGTCTGGGTTTGCAGGATAGCCCTGGGGTTCTCAGCAGGGCTCCGTGCCTCACTACACACACGAGAGGCCCTGTGACCAGTCCACACTGCCTCACAGCACACAAGATGCCCTGTGGCCGGTCCACCCACGGCCCCAAGTGCTCCCTCCTGGCTACCCCTGACCAAGTGTGCTGAGGCGTTAACCCAGTTTAGGGATCCTCAGAGGCCACGTCTTAATCCAGTCATGCCAAGCTTCTCCTGCAATGTCAAAATCCGTTATCTACGGCATGCCGCCCGCTCCAACGTGAGATGTGTGCACACGCTTCAGGGAGCCCCCGCCTCCGCAGTCAGAAGGCAGGACCTAGGAGAGAGCCAGGCATGAGGCAGAGGAAAGGCGGACTTTCTGGAATTTTGAGGGATGGCTATAAAATCCATCCACGGAGCCCAAACCAAACTCCTGGGCAGAGTTTGGAAGAGGTGAGAAGGGCCCAACCCACCTCGGTGCTGCCCCGGGGTGGGGGAGAGGCTCGGGAAGTGCAGAAACCACGCACAGAGCGGGCTTGGAGCGGGATCACAGAAAAGGTGTGCAAAGAACCCCCCTGGGGGGCGGGGCTTGGAAGCTGGCAGGGTGGTCCTAGGAGCGCAGAGAAAACTGAGCTCATCAGCGCGGGGTCCCTTGCCGTCAGCGCAGAGCCCAGGCCCAGGATCATCCCGGGCCCGGCTCTCTTCGTCCCAGGGTCACCAGCCGTCCCCGCGGCCGCGCCCCAGCCCGGGCAGTCCACCCAGGCTTCGGTGTAAGTGGGCCAGTCCTCGGAGCAGTGTGCCCAGCCTCTCCGCAACCCCCTCGGGAAGAGGGGCGCTCTTGGGCTCTCAGATTTCCGAATTCGAAGCAGCTCGAGGCGGGCCCCTCTCCGCGGCCCCAGGTCAGCGCCCCGCCCATGTGTGCAAGTAGAAGGGTGGGGGTACATCACATCCCCCATGCCCAGGGGGACCGAGGGGGCTGCAGAGAGACTGGGCATGCGGCGCCAAGGACTGGCCCATATCCGCCCCCAGGCCAGGCCCAGGCGCGGACGTTGCCCCCGTCCACCCCTCCAGCTATCAGAGGCTCCGGCGGGATCGGCTCCGACGGACGTGGCGGGCGGCGGGTGGCGACACCCGGGCTCCGGCCGCGGCCGCTCAGACCTCCAAGGAAGGGCGTGGAGCTGCTGCCGGTCCACCACTGGCCTCCCCCCGGGGCTGCGCCCGCGTCGGAGACGCGGCCAGGACTGGTGGCGGCGAGCTTCCCGCAGCCCTGCCCAGGCGCCGATCCTCAGCTCTGAGGTCCGGGGGCGGCTGGAGCCGAGGCGCTTCAAATGTCCCTTCCTGGGCGCTCCCCTTGCCCCACCTCCGCCACGCACCCGGAGTAGAAACTGCGTGTGCTGGAGCATCGCCCCTGCGGGACACGCGCCCGAGTCCTTGCGCCCGCTCCTGGCCCCGACACTCCGTGGTAGCCCCACGCCCCTGCCCTGGAACCCTCTGGTGTGGACCACCGCGCCCCACTGCACCTCTGCTACGGTTCCTGTTCCTTCAGCGTAGCCCGGCGCACCACTGACCCGGGCCTCTGCCTCGGGACCCTCCAATGTAGCGCCCGCGTTCCACTGCCCCCTCTGGCCAGGGATCCTCTGATATAGACCCTGCTCCCCATTTTCCCTGCTCCCAGGACCCTTTGGGTCTCCTGTCCCCGCTCCTGCCCCCCTACCCTGGGGTGTAGACCCCCACCCCCCGCCGCGGGTGCAACTCTGCCGCTAGTGCCTCACCTGCCAGCCGGAAGCTCCGCGGGTCCGGTGCTAGGTGCCGGGCCTAGTTACCACCTCGGGAGCGGGGCAGTCTCCCATCCGCTTAGCCCGAGCCCAGCCCCGCCCCGTGCCCGCCCCCCGTCGGCCCTGCGCTCGTCCCAGTCCCGCCAGCGGTGGCACGGCGCCCCCTCGCGCCCGGGCGCGCCCAGCTTGGGTCCGAGGGCTGTGGACCTCTGGGCGCTGCAGCTCAAGGCGGGGGCGGCTCCGCTGCAGCAGGGCACCAAGGCCACAGGGCTGCGCGCAGGCGATCAGGCAGTCGGCATGGAACCCTGCGTCTGGCCCGGCTCCGCCAGCCACGCCGACCCCCGCGCGCACTCAGATATGGACGCGCTGAGACCCGCGCGCACTCACATGCGCTCACTGCGGCCGTTCCAGAGGTGTGAACTCCTATCTCCTATCTCCAAATCACCACCCGCAAAGCAAACTTTGGGGGTGAAGGGAAAGAAATGCGAGACCAGGACAGCAAAGCCGAAGCCGGCATGGAGCCCGCCACCCCGAGCTCCCACGGACAGGAACGCCATAGTCTCGGTGTCGACGCTAAAGTAACTTCCCACGGTGTGCAGAGACTCTGGGCCACTGGCTGAGACTCAGGGAGCGCCAGGCTTTGGTAACGAGCGGACACCAGATGCACGGGTGTCACAGCACAAGCGCAGCATCTTCGATCCCCCCCACCCCCAGCAGGCGGCCTCTGTTGGGCGGATCTTTCAGCGTTTGCATTTACGAGAAGGAAATATTTCTCTCCAGCTTCAGCCTGGGTGTCAGAGATGTTGGAAAGGAGGTTTCTTCTTCCTAGGAACATTCATTGACTTGCACAGCTGGAGAGACTTCATCACCAGACCCCTGTCGCCCAAGGATCACTCTGATTGGAAACCTCCGCTGACCGGGAACTGTTACTCTGGGGCGGGGAAGGGGAGTTCATTTAGGACAGCTCTATTTGTTAACAGTTAAGCAGACCACTGCTTCCAGGAACGTGTGCCTGAGAGGCCGGTGAATATTTGTAGCTGCAGAAGGCAGAGCTAGGCCAAGTTATTCCCTAAGCAAAAACCGAACTAATCCGTTCACACAGAAGCCCTTCAACCCTGTGACAACCCTCCATTTAAAAAAAAAAAAAGATACTCATGAGATGCACTCAGCAGGGTGGTTGTCACAGAGTGGGTACTCAATCACTGGTCACTTTGTTTACACACTTATGAATGTGTGTTTGTGCACGTGTGTGTATTTTCAGGCTAAATACTGCACCCTGGTTGCCTCTTTCAGTCCCTCCACTTTAAGGTTGCTTTTAAACCTTCATTAAAGGTCTGGGTTGCTGTGATCTTTGCAGAATGGAACTAGACTATCACCTCCCTTTTATAGTATCATACCTCTGTTGATCCAACCAAGCTTTCACTAGCCTGTTCTGGCACCCACACCACACTTTCAGACAACCTGGCTTTTTAGTCCACTTGAATCCTCAAGGTTGTTTCACACAAGCAGGGTAACAGCTCTCTCCAGGGTTCTCATAGCCTTCACTGGTGCAGATGAATTTTTTTTTCTTTCCTGATCCTTATTTTCAGTTATGCGATTCTTTAAAATCTACATGCAGCATATTGTTATTTCTCCCTATTAAATCTTATTCTTTTAGTTTTTACTAACCTTTTTAGTGAACCCGTTGGACCTCTCAGAACCTGAATCCTATTACAGACATATTAGCTCCCTCCTTACCTTGAGCCATTTGAAGGTTGGTAAATTGAGCTGGATGGTCCAAGTCACTGATACACAAATGTTTGCAAAAGAAGAGAGAGAGTAATGTAGCCCCAAGTTATTCCACTGAGATCTTCCTCTGGTTGAATATGGCCTAAGAATCAACATTCCGTGTGCCCGATGGTCACGCCAGTCAGGATTCTACCTACTCCCTATACCCCTAGGATCAGTTCAACATTTTACCATTTTATTGAGGAGATGATCATGGGAGACTTAACCAAATGCCTTTCGAAACTGAAATATAATTAATTAACCATCTGAACAGGTAAGTCTAGCAATTTTACAAAAGTAAAAGGGATAACAATGTGGTTTGTTTAATATGATTTTTTTGAAGTAAAATAGAAACAAAACAAGTTGCCTTCGAGTCAATTTCGAAGTATTGGACTAATATTCACTATTTTCTTTTTGGAATCAGTATAGTGTAAACTTGGTGACCCTGGAGGGTTCGAAACCTGGGCCACATTTTGTCAGTTGTTGATTATTGCTTTTCCTAAATGATGGTAAATTCATGTCCCAAGTGAACACTTTTGAGTAGCTTCTGTTTTAGGAGAGGAGCAAACCAGGTACAAAATGTTTTTTATCTTGTTACAAATGTAACGTTGAAGTTGTTCAAGGATCTCATTTTACTTGGATCCACAATCAATGCCCACGGAAGCAGCAGTCAAGAAATCAAACCACTTATTGCATTGGGCAAATCTGCTGCAAAAGACCCCTTTAAAATGTTAAAAAGCAAAGAAGTCACTTTGAGAACTAAGGTGTGCCTGACCCAAGCCATGGTATTTTCAATCGCATCATATGCATGTAAAAGCTGGACAATGAATAAGACCAAAGAAGATTTGGTGCCTTTGAATTATGGTGTTGGCGAAGAATATTGAATATACCACGGACTGCCAAAAGAATGAACAAATCTGTCTTGGAAGAAGTACAGCCAGAATTCTCCTTAGAAGGGAGGATGGCAAGACTTCATCTCATGTACTTTGGACATGTTATCAGGAGGGACCAGTCCCTGGTGACGGACATCATGCTTCGTAAAGTAGAGGGTCAGTGAAAAAGAGGAAGAGCCTGGACAAGATGGATTGACACAGTGGCTGCAACAATGGGCTCAAACATAGGAATGATCGTGAAGATGACACAGGACCCGGCAATGTTTTATTCTGTTGTACACAGGGTTGCTATGAGTCAGAACTGACCTGACGGCACCTAACAACAACAAAACAAATGTAATACATGTTCATTGTAGAAAATCTGTAAACTTTTAAATAAAACACAAGGGAGAAAATAAGACATCCTGTGCAACTCTTACCTTCACCATCCAATCTTTATCACCTATCCTTCTGGTCTCTTTTTAATGTAAAAATATATTTTTGTTTTTTTATATTAAAAAAAAATGCTGTTTGTTGTCGTTAGGTGCTGTCAAGTTGATTTTCACCGCATAGAGACCCAATGTGACGGAACAAAATTGCCCCGTAGGGTTTCCTGGGCTGTAATCGTCACAGAAGCAGATTGCCAGGTTCTTTTCCCATGGAGATGCTTGAGTGGGTTTGAACTACCAACCTTTCAATTAGCAGCTGAGTGCTTAACCACGGAGCCACCAGGGCTCCTTATATAAATAGCATCGTAATATATACTGGCTTTCAACTTCAAACTTTCCGGGGTCTTGGAGGCTGGATGAACCCCTGAAACTGTTGCCTGGAGATAATCTTTAAACCTTAAGCCAAAAATATACCCTGAAGTCTTAAAGCCAAAGATTAGTTCAGCTTAACGAGTAAAAAATGTCTGCCTTGAGCATTATGCTCTTTTAAGAACTGTCTGTATGGGATGAGAGTGACAACGGTAAGTCAAAAGATTAGATAGGAAACTTAGGGGGAAGTGAGTTTATGTTAATGGGGGAGGAACAACTCAGAAAAGGAGAGTGACAATGGCTGCACAACTTGAAGAATGTAATCAATGTCACTGAATTGTACATATAGAAACTGGTGAATTGGTATATGTTTTGCTGTGTATATTCTCAACAACTACACACACACACACACACACACACACACTGGCTTTCCTCCCACTTAATAGAAAACGAACATTTCCCCAGTTTGTCTTCAATATTATTTAAATGATTGTATAGATTTCAATCCATTTATTAAACCAAATTTATTATTTAATTTATTCAACTAAGTATATTTAACTGCAAGTCTACCACTTGACATTTTTTTTACCCAGTTTTTCACTATTATAAAATACTCTGTCATATACATCCTCATAGATATAGCTTGACCCACCTACTTGACTATAGCGATATGTTGCTGAATAAGGTAGAATTTGTGGAAATTTCTTGCAAGTGTTACCTCAACCTGTAATTGGAAATTCATATCTTTGAAGAAATAGAAAGTTCCTGAATGCATTTGCTTATCTGTGTATCTGAATAGACACTCAGCCTCTTGCGGCAGGGGCATATCTTATTTTTGCATCTTTGGTCCTGTAGGGTTGTTATGAATGGAAATTGACTCAGCGACCATGGATTTGGTCCTTAGCACAGGGCTTGGCACTTAAGCATGTGTTTAGAAAATGTTTATTGAATGCATAAATTAGGAAGTGAATGAATAATACTGTTAAAAAAAAAACTTAAATGTCAAATTACTTCCTTTACTAATATTTTCCTTATTAGTAATTTTCTCCTACACTTTTAGCTGTAATTTTTATTTCTTGGCTGCTTTTCAAAACCAGATGATCTATTTCTTTCTTTCTTGGTAACAGCTTTGTTGAGAAATAACTCACATACCATACAATTCACCCACTTAAAGTGTACAATTCAACGATTTTTAGTATATTCACAGAGTTGTGCAACCATCGCCACAATTTTAGAACATTTCATCATCTCAGAAAGGAACGCTTGTACCCTTTAGCTACCACCCTGCCCCTGTCCCCCAGGCACCCAGCCCCTGGTAATCTCTAACCTACTTTCTGTGACATATATTTAATAGCTGTGAGTCGTAATCTACTCAAGAGCACGTGGCTGGAGTCTTATCTCACCTCATCTGAAATGTTTGAAGAATTCCAGAAGATGTCTTCTGTACCTCTGGATTTCTCAGTCTTTGAGACACTTGCATTCTTTGCTTACCTGCCTAGCTTGTAGCTTTCTTTATCTTTGTTTCTGTCTCTTATTTCATGAAAGGAAGATGTTGCTGTGATATCTGCCCCCCACTGTCTCTGAATGATGAAGCAGAAGACCTGGTCCTCCTTGGTGGTGGTCACTCTGACGGTCTGTTACCATGTCCTTCCCCATCGTGTGCCTTCTTCTGCCTCTTTCGGCTGCGACTTGAAACCATTTATTTTTCTGTGTTTCCATTTTCTCCTTTTTCTTTCTCTTTAGCGTTTGCAGCATTTTCTTCTTCAAATGTCATTATGCAATTCTTCCAAAATGACTCAAGATTGGTTCCTCTCTGCCATGAAAGCACCTATGCTTCTAGCCACGGCCACACTTCTTTTTATCTTGGTGCCATTTCCATTTTTTTGATGGTTCAAACATTTCTCAGCAGAGGGAATCTATAGTCTTTCATTGAGCTTTCTCACATTTCCTCCTTTGTTCATTACTTTTAAGCCTCTAACCCTAAATTCTCTAGCTCTAACTTTATTGTGTTCTTCTATGTCCTCATCATAATTTGAGCTCTAAGTAGGAATGTAATCCACTAAAATGCATCTCCCCACCTGGGAAACATACTCCTGACAAAGCCAAAGATGGTCAGTTCCTCATCCTTATGGTTAGAGATGGTACAAAGAATATGAAGGTATTTCATTCATGAAATAGATGTGCACATGAAGTCTGTGTAAATTAAACATGTGTAAATCAACTCAAATTTAAATGCTCTAAGATGAATTCTCTAGTTAAAGGCACTTTCTGGTGGATTCTTTAGTAATATAAGCAATTAGCTGCTTCTTTTTATTCTTTTCTTTGAATAAAGTAAGATCTAACTTATATTTTATTTTTTATTTGCAAATGATTCCTATTTATTATTATTTTATTGTACTTTAGCTGAAGGTTTACAGAACAAACTAGCTTCTCATTAAACAATTAGTACACATATTGTTTTGTGACATTGGTTACCAACCCCATGATGTATCAACACTCTCCCTTCTTGACCTTGTTACCTATTACCAGCTTTCCTGTCCCCGCCTGCCTTCTTGTTCTTGCTTAGGCTGGTGTGCCCCTTTAGTCTCATTTTGTTTTATGGGCCTGTCTAATCTTTGGCTGAAGGTGAACCTCAGGAGTAACTTCAATACTGAGATAAAAGGGTATCTGGGGGCCATTCTCTCAGGGTTTCTCTAGTCTTTGTTAGACCAGTAAGTCTGGTCTTTTTTTGTGAGTTAGAATTTTGTTCTCCATTTTTCTCCAGCTCTGTCCCGGACCCTTTAGTGTGATCCCTGTCAGAGCAGTCAGTCAGTGGCAGTAACCGGGCACCATCTAGTTGTCCTGGACCCAGTCTGGTGGAGGCTGTGGTAGTTGTGGTCCATTAGTCCTTTGACCTAATCTTTCCCTTGTGTCTTTGGTTTTCTTCACTCTCCCTTGCTCCAGATGGGGTGAGATCAGTGGAGTATCTTAGATGGCCTCTCACAAGTTTTTAAGTCCCCAGATACTACTCACCAAAGTAGAATGTAGAACATTTTCTTTATAAACTATGCCATGCCAATTGAGCCAGATGTTCCCCGAGACCATGGTCCCCACAACCCTCAGCCCAGTAATTCAGTCCCTCAGGGAGTTTGGATGTGTCTACGGAGCTTCCATGTCCTTGCCTTGGACAAGTTGTGCTGGCTTCCCCAGTATTGTGCAGTGTCTTAACCCTTCACCAAAGTTACTATTTATCTACTATCTATTTAGTGTTTTTCTATCCCCACCCTTGTCCTCCCTCACAGTCATCAAAGATTGTTTCTTTTTGTGTGTAAACCTTTAGCAATTAGCTTCTTATTTATCTGTTTGACAAGTTGTTGTTGTTAGGTACCGTCAAGTCGGTTCCGACTCACAGTAACCCTATGTTCAACAGAATGAAACACTGCCCAGTCCAAACACTGTTTGGCAAAGGGAGGGAGTTCAAACACTGAGTTTTTCTCATCCAAATGAGATCTGCATGGTAACACATATGTTCTTTAACCAGTTGCTTCTCTCTGAGAAGGAGATTGCACGGGCATAGTTGTGCTTTTATACTGATGGACTTTCAGAATTGGAGCCTTACTGTTCAGTTTACATAACACTTCCCAATATTGCTTTGTTACTATGAAGTGTTTGTGATTCAGTTAATCACCGCGGTATTTCTTCGGGAGCATCTTATATCATTTAATTTAAATCTGCAGTGGAATGGAGGGATCTTTTACTGCCTCTATCAATTTTGTGCTTATGCATTTAACATTCAATTGTGCAAGTGTCATGCTTCCAGGCAACAGTTTCAAATTTCATGAAATAACTTTTTAAATTATTTGAATTGCTTAATCCTGTATGGCTTACTGTAATAAGGTTTTGGATGATTAGGGCTTGCTTATTTCCCCTGAATTATATGGCATCGATGACATTCTGAATGAAAAAGCTCCTCTTGTCTTTTGTGAAGAGTGGAATCCCTGGGCCATTCAGGTGTCTGGGAACAGATCATTTACTTTTATCTTATTCAACAAATATTGGTTCACCTACTGAGTACCAGATGTTCCAGGCGCTGCAGTTCCTAAAAGATGATCAACACAGCTCTGCCCTGGAGAGGCTGAAGGCCGCCCCGTGCAATGAGCTGTGCTGAAAGTCAAGCCAGTTGAACGACTGAATGTTAACACCTCAAGAACTTATGTAGGAAGGGCCATGGCCTTAAACAGAGCTTTAAATTCTTCCCTCCCAAAACATGAGCCTCCCGGGTCTTCAATCTTCACAGAAAACTGCTTAACTCAGAACAGAGATAGACAGAAGAGGGGGGGAGAAAAAAAGCTTCGGCTTCCCCCCACCAAAAAAAAAAAAAACCCAACTAGAACCGAGAGCCTCTCCCACACGCATAGTCTCAGATGACGTGTTTTAGGGAGACGGTCTCCTCAGTAGTAAAATATGAGGACCGTATTTAAAGCCTGGACTCAGAGTAAAAGAACACGTGCAAACACTGAGCGTGTCTTGTGAGAACTAACAGAATGGTACAGATGACATGCAGAAGAGGATTGTTAGCATAAATAAGGCAATAAATGAAAGCACTACAGATACCCAGAAGTGATGGTCCCGCCACCCTGGCTAAGAGTTGTTGCTAGTCCTCAGTGGAGAGGACAGAGAGTCATTATTGCGCATTTGCCTCTCTCCGAGCTCCCTGCCACTCTCCTGGTTCCAGCCACCACGCTTCCTGCTTGGATTATTGTTGGTGCCTCACTGACCTCTGGTTCGGCCCCACCCCTAGCCCCTTCCTGCCCCTTGCCAGCACCTTTTTGATGCAGTGCATGTCACTGACCTGATGGAGGCTGCTGACCAGCACGCCAACCACTTGTCCTGGCAGCACCCCAGTGCTGAGAGGGGTCGGTCCTAGTGGGCACAGGCATCCGACAGACACCCGGCAAACACCCCGCATTCAGACATGCCTTGAAGATGGGAGGTGCTCTCCAGGGTGTCATCCAGGGTAAGCCCAGTGAGGAGCAGGGGGACCACACCAGGAAACCATCTAGTTCCCTGGAGGTGGCATGAGAGGCCTGGAGGAGGTGGAGAGAGGTCCCCAATTTTTAGGAAAGCAGATCACACATGGGGGAGCAACTGTGGTCACATATTTAACAGTAGAGAACGATTCCTTCTAAATGTACACTGCATCTCTCTATCTGCACGCTGTTACCTAGCGCTTTGCTGGTGTTATACCACAATCACTACAGGTTTCTGGAAAAAAAAAAAAAAACAAACTGGACGTAGTTCTTGCATAACAAGCAACTATTTTGAAATTTTTAAAATGGAGGCCAGGGTGAACTCCTCCTTGCTGGATGTAATCAACTAAAATTTTTCTTCCATGTTGTAATCAATTGGTTGAAATTTATCCAGCTGGGCAATTAAGTAGATAGAAAAAAAAAAAACAACTCTTTCTCTTTGTTCAACTCTCCCTTGGAGATGAAATCTCTCTGCATTCTTGGTTATTGTTTTTTTAAATGGCGTTTGGTATCAGCAAAGGGATGATTGATGAATGCGCGGAAGAGGTGATTAGCTGCTTCAACAGCCAAAGAGGAGAGAAAGCGGTATGCTAGGTAATAAGACCAGACATGGCCTTAGGAGGTTTTCATCTATCCAGAAAAAAGTGTTGCAGCAGAAATACAATACTACAGACAATGGATAATACCTGATGGAAATCGTTAGAATTTACCTCAGCCTGAACCTCGGGAGCCAATTTGGGGCCCTGGGATGGAAGAACGGAGAGACAAGTATAAAGCGTGCTTAGGATTGTGAACTCAGAACCAGGACAACTGTGGGTATCACCTTTGCTGCTGCCGTCAAGTTGGCTCCGACCCATGGTGACCCTGTACACAACAGAATGGAACGCTACCCAGCCCTGCACTCTCTTCATGATCACTGACATGCTCGAGCCTGGTATAACCTCGGGGAGAAGTCATTCTGAGAAGGAGCCCTATTGTCTTGTGTGTAACAAGGGCGTCCCTGCACGCTGTGAGAGACCACTGTGTGATTGCAGAGAGCTGTCACAGCTGGGCCCTTGAGGGCTGAGCCTTGTCCTGCATGCGCAGGTTGGAATGTCAGGGTGTTCTGCACACACATAGCTGACTGACCTGATCACCGGCCTCGCACAGTCCCACTGCGCCTGTTGAGTGCTGAGGCTCTCAGAACTGCTCTGTGAGCTGGGCTCGCTTAATGTGCCCCCAGATACCGGCACTGCCCCCAGCACACAACATGAAGGGGGCTGAGCCCTCCTCTGGGGTCAGAAACGGGCTGTCTACTGACACCATACAGAGCAGGACCACTGCTTTCCACGCATATTTTTACGATCACCATTCCTCAGGATGGTGAAGGTTAGGCCAGCACATTGTTATGACTGCAGTTCATTGGGATGGTGATGATAAGGCCAGCACGTTGTTAGACAGCTGTTCACTGGGATGGCAAAGATTAGCGCAGCACTGTTCATCCACCTAAGCATCCCTCCCGATTGGCTATGATTAAGCATGAGCATGAACGTGGTCAGGCTATGCCTTTCCTTTCCATTTGTATCAGGGAAGGGAGGCTGCCCTACCAGCAAATAGCTCTTTACCATGCACTCCACCTCACAGCTCCCCCAGAGGGAAGTGTCCTTTATCCCTATTTACAGAGAAGGTATGGGAGGACTTCCTCAGCGACAGTGACAGCAAGCCCAAATCTGCCTTCTTTCCTTCCTCTTTCTCACGAGGCTTGACTTTTAACTCCAAAACCCTCCTCAGCATTTCCTTCCCTGGTGGATTTGCTTCTCAGACCAAGGAGGTGTTTTATTTGTTTGCTCTCTGAGAATATTCAAGACAGGCACCTTCCTTGAGGACTAAAATGAAAGCTGCAAAATATAGAAATATCAGCAAACATTTGAAAAAGGGTTCAACCTCACTTAAAGAATGCAAATTAAACCATGAGACACTATTTCCTATAAAGCTAGAAGAGTATCTTCTGACTATCCCAGTTAATTTACTCTAGAAGTCAACCCTAAGAAATAAATTGGAGAGTTCATAAAAATTTAGGTCCAAGAATGTTGATAGATTGGTTTGATGGATTATGGTACATCCACATGGTACCTAGAATACTTGTTGTTGTTAGGTGCCATCAAGTTGGTTCCGACTAAGTGGCCCTATGCACAACAGAACGAAACACTGCCTGGTCCTGAGCCATCCTTACACTCGTAGTTATGCTTGAGCCCATTGTTGCAGCCACTGTGTCAATCCACCTCGTTGAGGATCTTCCTCTTCTCTGCTGACCCTGTACTTTGCCAATAGTATGTCCTTCTCCAGGGACTGATCCCTCCTGACAACATGTCCAAAGTATGTAAGATGCAGTGTCACCATCCTTGTTTCTAAGGAGCATTCTGGTTGTACTTCTTCCAAGACAGGTTTATTCGTTCTTCTGCCAGTCTATGGTATATTCAATATTCTTTGCCAATGCCACAATTCAAAGGCATCAATTCTTCTTCGGTCTTCCTTATTCATTGTCGAGCTTTCACACGCATATGATGCGATTGAAAATACCATGGTTTGGGTCAGGTGCACTTTAGTCTTCAAGGTGACATCTTTGCTTTTAATACGTTAAAGAGGTCCTTTGCAGCAGATTTACCCAATGCAATGAGTCTTTTGATTTCTTGACTGCTGCTTCCATGGGTGTTGATTGTGGATCCAAGTAAAATGGAATCCTTGACAACTTCAACCTTTTCTCCGTTTATCATGATGTTGCTCATTGGTCCAGTTGTGAGGGTTTTTGTTTTCTTTATGTTGAGGTGCAATCCATACTGAAGGCTGTGGTCTTTGATCTTCATTAGTAAGTGCTTCAAGTCTTCTTCACTTTCAGCAAGCAAGGTTGTGTCATCTGCATGAAGCAGGTTGTTAATGAGTCTTCCTCCAATCCTGATGCCCTGTTCTTCTTTATATAGTCCAACTTCTTGGATTATTTGCTCAGCATACAGATTGAATAGGTATGGTGAAAGAATACAACCCTGGTGCACACCTTTCCTGACTTTAAACCAATCAGTGTCCCCTTGTTCTGTCTGAACAACTGCCTCTTGATCTATGTACAGGTTCCCCATGAGCACAATTAAGTGTTCTGGAATTCCCATTCTTTGCAATGTTATCCATAATTTGTTATGATCCACACAGTCGAATGCCTTTGCATAGTCAATAAAACACAGGTAAACATCCTTCTGGTATTCTCTGCTTTCAGCCAGGATCCATCTGACATCAGCAATGATATCCCTGGTTCCATGTCCTCTTCTGAAACCGGCCTGAATTTCTGGCAGTTCCCTGTCGACATACTGCTGCAGCCGTTTTTGAACGACCTTCAGCAAAATTTTGCTCCCGTGTAATATTAATGATATTGTTCTATAATTTCCACATTTGGTTGGATCACCTTTCTTGGGAATAGGCATAAATATGGATCTCTTCCAGTCAGTTGGCCAGGAAGCTGTCTTCCATATTTCCTGGCATAGATGAGTGAACACCTCCAGTGCTGCATCCATTTGTTGAAACATCTCAATTGATATTCCATCAATGCCTGGAGCCTTGTTTTTCTCCAATGCCTTCAGAGCAGCTTGGACTTCTTCCTTCAGTACCATCAGTTCCTGTTCATATGCTACTTCTTGAAATGGCTGAACATTGGCTAATTCATTTTGGTATAATGACTCTGTGTATTCCTTCCATCTTCTTTTGATGCTTCCTGCATCATATAATATTTTCCCCATAGAATCCTTCACTATTGCAACTCGAGGCTTGAATTTTTTCTTCAGTTCTTTCAGCTTGAGAAACACCAAGCGTGTTCTTCCTTTTTGGCTTTCCATTTCCAGCTCTTTGCACATGTCATTATAGTACTTTGTCTCCTCTAGCCACCCTTTGAAATCTTCTGTTCAGTTCTTTTACTTCATCAATTCTTCCTTTTGATTTAGCACTCAACGTTCGAGAGCAAGTTTCAGAGTCTCCTCCAACATCCATCTTGGCCTCTTCTTTCTTTCCTGTCTTTTCAATGACCTCTTGCTTTCTTCATGTATGTCATCCTTGATGTCATTCCACAACTCGTCTGGTCTTCGGTCACCAGTGTTCAATGCATCAAATCTATTCTTCAGATGGTCTCTAAATTCAGGTGGGATATACTCAAGGTCGTATTTTGGCTCTGGTGGACTTGCTCTGATTTTTTTCAGTTTCAGCTTGAACTTTCATATGAGCAATTGATGCTCTGTTCCACAGTCGGCCCCTGGCCTTGTTCTGACTGATGATATTGAGCTTTTCCATCATATCTTTTCACAGATGTAGTCAATTTGATTTCTGTGTGTTGCATCTGGTGAGGTCCATGTGTATAGTCACCGTTTATGTTGGTGAAAGAAGGTATTTGCAATGAAGAAGTCATTGGTCTTGCAAAATTCTATCATTTGATCTCCAGCATTGTTTCTATCACCAAGGCCATATTTTCCAACTACTGATCCTTCTTCTTTGTTTCCAACTTTTGCATTCCAATTGCCAGTAATTATCAATGCATCTTGACTGCATGTTCGATCCATTTCAGACTGCTGCAGCTGGTATCCTACCTAGAATACTATGTAAAACCCTTTGCCGTCGAGTCAATTTCGACTGATAGCTACCCCATAGGACAAAATAGAACTGCCCCATACGGTTTCCAAGGAGCGCCTGGTGGATTCGAACTGCTGACCTTTTGGTTAGCAGCTGTAGCTCTTAACCACTACGCTACCAGGGTTTCCTATGTATCCTATGTAGCCATTAAAAATACTTCCAAAAAAGATTTAACAACACTGGAAACTATTCATGGCATCATGTTAGTAGAAAGTGGGATATATGGTGTGTGATGTCAAGGGCCCCTGGGTGGCCGCTAGCCTAAAGTTTGGAGGTTCAAACCCACCCAGCAGCTCTGTAGAAGAAAGGCCTGGCCATCTGCTTCCATAAAAGTTACAGCAAGAAAACCCTATGGAACTATTCTGCTCTGTCAGGTGGGATCATCATGAGTCAGAGTTGACTTGGCAATGGGTTTGGGTTTGTTTTTTTTTAATGGTATGATGTCAATTTTATAAAACCAAGCGAACATGTACACGTGGTACAGTGGTTAACCCCAGACTCTTGCCAGGCTGGGTTCAAATATTTCATTTACTTACTAGCCCTGTGACCTTGGGGAAATGACTTCTCTGTAATCTTAACATTTCTCGTCTGTAAAATGGGATCACAATCACACACAGGTGTAGGATGTTGAGATTACTCTGAGGTACTCTATGTGAAGTACTTAGCTAATACTAGGCACTTTTTTTTTTTTTAACCACTTGCCATCAAGTTAATTCTGACTCATGATGACCCAATGTGTCTCAGAGTAGAACTATGCTCCACAGTGTTTTCAGTGGCTGATTTTTTGTAAGTAGCTCATTAGGCCTTTCTTCTGGTACACCTCTGAGTGAACTCAAACCTCCAACCTCTCAGCAGCTAAGCACATTAACTGTGCCATCTAGGGATTCCACTGCCAGGCACATAGTCACATTTAGTAAACGTTTGCCATTACTGCTAACATACATAAGCAAGAACAAAGGTCTGGAAACGGAGACCAGAATAATAGTTATCTGTAGTTCGCCAGATTTGAGTGATTTTAAAATTCTCCCTTACGCTTTTCTGTATTTTTCGTATTTTCTACAAAGAACACGTGTAACTTTCATACTGATAAAAGGTGAAAAATGTAGGACATGAAAAAAGGGGTCCTTTTCATTCTTTGATGTTTTCTCTGTCACCCCAGTAAGGGAAGGAGTCACCTGCCACCAGCATGTCAGACTTCTGTATTTTCACTGTAAAACCTGCTGAATTCCCAAATAAGACTTTATGTGTAATGCCCTAGCAGCATTTACAAGCAGGTTCTTTTACAATTTGGTGAAATGCTGAGAAAACCAAATGTTCTTCCTAACCGTAAAATGATGAAGTGAATAGAAATAAAACAGAAAGAAAAGCTAGTTTATTAGACTACCTGATATTTTAAAAAAAGGGAAGAAGGAAAGAACACTAAATCTGGTGGAATATAATATTTCCAACTTCCAATTGGATAAAAGAGTTATAGGCCAAGTGTGTACTGAAGAGTGAACGATGCTGTATTTTATCTACATAGATTGCCCCTTTACTGAAAACATTTATGACATAAATAAGTGTATCAGCCAGGACTCTCGATTGCAAATGACAGAAGAGCTTCCCAAACTGGCTTCTGTGGAGGGAAGCCCCCTGACCACCAGCCTACTCATGGAGTGAGCCTGGCTCGGGCAGACCTGGGCTGAGGGTTTGGACAGTGCAGTGGTTGTACAGTGTGTTGGTTCTCAACCACCAGGTACTGTTGTTTTCCCGAGTCTTGGCTCTGTTCTCCACAGGCTCCCCCACATGGAGATAAAGGAAACCCTGTCTCTCCATGTTCATCTTAGTGGCTCCAGTGCAAGGAAAGTTCTGGAAAAGTCCCAGGGCGGAGATTGGATTGGCTTAGTTCAGGTCATGTGTCCTGACCTGCACTGGTGGCCAGAGAATGAACTGCTCTATAGATCAGACTGAGAGATTGGGGGTCAATCCCAGCTGGACTATTGACTGCAGTCCCCCCAGGAAGGGGGTGGAGGGATTGGCATGTGTGCTGAGCAGACTACCACACCATCCACGGTACCCTATGGTTCAGCCCAGGTGAGCTCAGTGACCCGGACCAGGCATCTCACCTCAGTACGTGACACCCAGGGTCAAGTCCTTCTGTATGCACTGCAAAATGTTGAGCAGTGTCTTTGGTCTCCACCCACTTGTTGCCAGTACCACTTCCCCCAAGTTGTGACAATAAAAAATGTCTTCAGCAGGGGGGAAGGGTGGACAAGATCAGCTCTGTTGACAACGACTGCACTATAGAAAGTCGCCACCGAGGGTTCTCTACTGGAATAAATGTGAGACATTGCTGTGTAGCAGAGATTTCAAATTCCTTGGGCTTATCTAGCCTTAGAGACCACTGGCTCTCACGTCACAGGCTAGGACAGGTGAGTCACCCCCTTTGCATTGATTCCAACTCATAGCAACCCTATAGGACAGAGTAGAACTGCCCCATTGAATTTCCAAGGAGTGTCTGGGGGATTCAAACTGCCAATCTTTTGGTTAGCAGCCATAGTTCTTAACCACTATGCCACCAGGGTTTCCAGGAGAGGTGAGTACTGTCTCAGATATAGCCTGGAGGAACCAAAGGGGAAAGGCAGAGTCCTGGTTTGTCCCCAGTGTTTGTGGCTGACAGCTCACTGCAAGGGGGAAAATGTGACCCTGGCCACCCAGGGAGCATGATGAGGAACATGCTGGGTTTTCGGGAGCTGCCCCGGCCCCCCTCGACAAGACAATGGCAGCTCCAGCAAAAGAATCGCCCCTAATAGTCCTCCAAATTCCCAAGCCTCCAAAATGGGAATTGCAGAAGCTAAAAATAGAGCTGCGAGCTGTTTCGGGTAATGAATGCAGGCTGTCTTCTCCCTCCTCCAAGCTAAATAATTCCGATCCCACTAGCAATTTTTCATAAGATTTATCTGCCAACACTTTAATCATCTGTGTGGCCCACGACTAAATCCGTCTTGAGTCCTCCCTCTCTCTTGTAAGCCGTGGGTCCGTAGCAAGAGCCAGCATTTAAAATCACTCTACAATCAGTGCAGAGCGTCCTTGGGAGCGATGTGCTCTGTGGGAACATTTGCAGGTACTGGAATAGATTTTCAACCAAGTGCCTCAGAGGAAACCTTTTCATCAAATAACTTGGAATAAGTACACGATATACTTCAGCATGTCTTCTTATGTTTGCTTGTTCTTGTGCAACCAGCGTCGGCATAGGCTTTATCAACAACTTAATTGTTTTGACTCCAAATACCAGTCAACCAGCTTACCTGCATGACCCCATGCATTCCTTGTTGAATTGACTGGTCAAATTCAAAAAAATGAAAACACCTATTAAATTTCCTATTATCCTAAAATAATTTCTTCTAATTCATTCAAGAACGTTCTTTAATTACCTGCTATTATTTATTATGGGTCGAATGGTGTAACCAAAAAGATTAAGTTCAAGTCCTAGTACCAGTACCTGTGGATGTGACCTTACTTGGTTGCTGCAGATGGAATTAGTTGAGGCCATCAGGGTGGCTCTAATCTCTTTATGACCGGTGTCCTTGTTAGAAGAGGAGAAGGGACTGACACATAGAAGGAAGATGGCCAGGCGGTGATGGAAGTAGAGATTGGGGTGACACAGCCACAAGTCAAGGAACGCTTGAGTCCACCAGAAGCTAGAGTCTTCAGAGGGAGCACGGCTCTGCCCACATCTTGATTTGGGACTTGTGCCTTTGCAGATGTCATTAAGTTAACATGAGGTCATGCTGAACTAGGGCGGGGTCCTAATCCAAGGCCTGGGAGCCTTATAAGAGAAAGGAGCAGGCGATTTGGACACACAAGAGAGAAAGCCATGTGAAGATGGAGCAGAGATTGGAATGAGGCAGCCACAAGCCAAGTAACACCTGGGACCACCAGAAGCTGGGAGAAACAAGGAAGGACCCCTCCCCCAGAGCCTCTGGAGGGAGCGAGGCCCTGCTGACAGTGACGTCACTTGGGGGTGTGGGGGGTGCAGATGGCATTGGGTGACACTTTCAGAGGGGGTGACATCAAAATAACTGTCTATAAAAAGATCCCGGTAGTTAAACAACAAAAGCATTTTTTTGTAAGCCCAGCTTACGTGTACAATATACCTACACGGCTATAACCCTAGGCTGATTTACTTTCTGAGCCTTCTGGTGTGCTCCAGACAGAGCTGTCTTTATCACGTGATGCTTCCATTCGGTGGTTTCTTTGGCATCTGCTACCAGCAAGCCCTGTTTTTGTTGCTGGTGGTGTCTTTATAGTCATTGATTTGGTCAAATTTTCTGGTGTTTTAGCCACAATACTGTGATAATTAGTATTTGTGAACCTATATCAATAGCTTTTTGAAAATAAAGTAGTAACTAAAGGGAAAAAAAGGAGCGATATGTGGGAATTATGATTCATGAGTACAAAAAACATTACTAAGGGCCTGTGTGGTCTGGTACCGGAGGAAGTCTATGGGGGGCTAACAGTATGAGTTACCGCACTGGGTGACACCAACCCTAGTGACACCACTGCCTGCTGACAGCCTGAATTCAGACTTCTGGTTCCAGAACTGAGAAAGAATGAATTTGTTGTTTCCAGTGGCCCAGCTTGTTGTACTTTGCTAAGGCAACCCCAGGAGGCCAAGCACCTCTCAAGGCTCCACCTGCCAGCGCTCTGTACTCACGAGGGTCCTGTTCTGAGGGCTTTGGCTCATGGAGGAGGAGGCGTAGCCCGGACAGGCCAGGTGGTACTCTGTGAAGGTGTTATTGGGGGTGATGGGTGGGCGTGGCTCCAAGAGGGCACAACTTCCAGCTGCTCTTCACTGTCTCTCCTCCAGGGTGGGTGTCTGTTCCCTACAACCCCAGGTGGCGACTTAACAGAAGGAATGAATGGCACGTGAATTCCACTAAGAAGTGATAGTTTCACTTCTGATTTGTTGATCGGCAAAGCAGCGTTTGTAGTGACTCCTGCGACATTTTGGCTTCTTACTGTCAAAGGGCGTGGAGTGATGTAGAACAAATATGAATCCATTCCCCAACGCTGTGTGTGCATACTTCCTCTCCTCTTCCGGGAACTGGGTGACGTGCTAGGCAGCCTGAGAACAGTGAAACCTTTGGTTCAGCTCCTCCACTCCAGTGAAAATCCCTCAGACAGGACTCTGGAGCCAGATGGAGAAGGGCCCGGCTGATGGGTCATCCGCTTGCTCGGCCACATGCCCACAGTCCACACCCAAGTGGTGTCTTGGATTATCAGGCACAAGAATGGAGATAGGAGACCTTGTCCTTGTCAGTTGTCCTGTCCACAGCACCATCTGATAGGGGCCCAATTCAAGCCAGGTGTAGCTGGTACTGAAAATGCCCCTTTACAACCATGAGTGTGGGCCTGGGTCAGAACTGACCTCTCAGACCCCAACCTCTCAGGCCACCGAACCCACTCCCTGAAATGAGGAGCCAGACCAGCTGCTGTCACATAGACTGTGGGGGGCCAGAAAGCCCTGTATAGGGAGCCGGGGGTTGGGGCTCCTGCTTCTGCTCAGGCAGCCTCCAGAACCACCCACCACCCAGAAAAGGCCTGGCCTGCTCCTGGTACCCACTGTTCAGTGAGACTAGAATGTTCTCCCCTCACCCACCTCCCCTCCCTACCCTAAGTGTCACGGTCTCCAGTGCTTCCCATGCGGCTCGGATCACCTGGTCTCTGTCCAGGCAGGGCATCCTGAAGACAGGCTTTGTCTGTGGTACTTACCTCCCCGGCCTGGCACCCGCCTGTCTCGGATGTGGGACGAGGGTGAACCTGCAGGCCAGCCGCCCTTCCTGTGGGGATGGCCAAGGTGACCCCCTGCGGGCTGCCCTTCCTGCTGAGACGACCAGGGTGACCCCATGCTGGCTGCCTGCCCTCCCTGTGGGGACAACCACTGTGACCTTGCGCTGGCTACCTGCCCTCCCTGTGGGGATGACCACGGTGAACTTGCGCCGGCTGCCTGCCCTCCTGTGGACGACCACGGTGACTTTGAGTGGGCCAGCAGTGCTGCCTTTTCTGCAGGACAGAGGTGAGAGGGGGCATCTGTGACACAAGAGCACAGCCCCCACGGACTTGCTGCACCTGGAGCCAAGGAGTCAGAATGTGTGAGGACGATGCATGAGGTCATGACTCTTCCTAAATTCCCTGGGGTCCCTCTTAACAAGGCTGGGAGTGGGAACCCTTGGAGGTCACAATCCCAGGTCTTCCTGAAACTTCTGATGAATCGGCGGACTAGTAATCAAACTACCAGGTACATCCATCACGGAGGTTGGGAATGAGAAGGGTGTCCACAGGAGATCAACAGATTTACAGGACTGAGCTGAGCTAGGGTCTGTTAGAGGCTGGGCACCACCTCTAAATCAGCCCCCTCCCTGCCTCTCTCTCTCTCTTCCTCTCTGTCTCTGTCTTTCTGTCTCTCTGTCTGTCTCTATCTCCCTCTCCCTCTGTCTCTCTCACCTGTGATTTGCATTTTGCAACTCATCAGAAGTGGGAAACAAAGTGAGGAATCTTAAGTACAAATCTGTAGATAATGGCAACAACTTTGGTTCCAAGGCTAGTTTGGTTGTAAAATTTTGGTTTTTTGACAGATAGTAAGATAACAAATATTAAAAAGACACACTCTTTAGAACAACTACTTCATTGGAAGGAAATTCAAAAGACTTTGCAAGCTGTCCCCTGAGGCTCATCTAACCCTGGTTCAGCCGGTGATGATGGGAGCTTTAGCTGTAAACCCACAGGTCAGGGCCTTCAGAATGTGTGAATGGGCTCATAGCTACACCTCCAGGCAAACCTGGCTTTATGCAGAGACGTGTACAAAGTATCACTGAGCGGTGTCTGAATGCACCTAGGAGACACCCGCTTGAAGAGCCCTGGCTCAGCTTGGTGAGGCCAGCATGCGGCACTGCCAGGCACAGCTGTTCTGTTCTGGGTTTTTTCAGGCTAAGGCTCTGGGGCCTGGGGAAAGCTGCAGAGGGTGGGATCAGGGCCCTTAGCCTGCCCTCTGTGGCCATGATGCCACAGGACCAGGGGGCAGCATTGGCCATCCCAGGTGCCCGAGCAGTGCTTGATGGAGTGTTTGTCCTGCCGTGGCCGTGGGGAGAGATTAACATCTGTATTGGAGATTCAGGGACAGTGGCTCGGGAGGTGCCCGGGTAAGAGGAGCTGGCCACTCCTGCTCCCACAGCCGGCGCCCTCCCGGGTGCTCTGAAACTCAAGTGATTTGACGCAGGTATCAGACATCCATAGAGACATCGTTGTACTATGTGGACAAGGAAAACTTTGCTTGTTCATTCATTTATTCTTTTAGCAAATGTTTTTCGGGGCCCATAGGCCGACGCTGCACCAGCTGCTGGGGCAGACACAGCAGCTAAGGACAGCCTGCCCACCACCAGTAGTTTGCAGCACGGGGCAGCCGCGTGGCTTGTGAGTGACTGGTCATGGCCAGTAGGAACCCTGACGTGTGTGGTCTGGAGCGTTTACTCAGGGAACAATTGGTTAGCCCTGGGGCCAGCACTTCAACCCGAAATGAAAAGCAGTTTTTGGAAAGGCGAAGGCATGGCACTGGATTGTCACTTTGTTCTTTTGTATTTCCTGTATTTTCTTGGAGTGACTGGAAAATTCCTGTCCCTCCACACCTACAATCCAGAGATCAGCAGGGCAGAAATAAAACAGCACCTTGCAGCTTTTCAACGGCCCAGCGTGTGACCAAGGCTCCACTTGAGGTTTTCACATTGCTCCGCAGCATCTCCAGAACAGCCGGGGCAATTAAAGACACACTTGCACTCGAGAAGGAAAAAAAAATTACATGCTGCCAGCTCTTAATTTTCTTTCTTGTCACGTTGGACTCTGGCCAAGTTATAAACTGAAAATGTGTAGTTTTAGGGAGAGACACCTGGGCTGATGGTTCTAGATAGGACCAGGCCTGTAGACTATGGTGCTGTGAGAACCACAGGGGGAAGCCTCCCAGTGCGGGTGGGTATTTTTGGGGCACTTGTTCTGTGTATTCCCAGTGCCTGGTTGAAAGCTTTCCAGTGCTATCATGTTTGGTACAACAGAAAACATGCCTTGCTGCACTTTTCCACAAGCCGCGTAACCTGCTGAGTGGATGTCTTACAGGCTACCAGAAGTCTCCAAAAAAGCTTTCTCTCAGGATGAAACATCCCTCTACCCTCGGCTAGCATTTCAGAGACAGAGATAGACACCCGCTCTCCTTCTACAGCTGGGCAAAGCAGGAGGATGCAGAGAGGCGGTAGATGGGGTGGGAGACAGGCAGGAGACTGAGTGGCAAGAGGTATGTAAACTTTCAGGAGCTGCCTCACAGTCTTAGTTTCTTTCTAAGGTGATAGAGCCCATCACTGTCCTAAAAGCAGCCAACCGGTGACACATAGTGTTGTTAGGTGCTGTTGAATCAGCTCTGAGTCACAGCCACCTTATGTATGACAGAACGTAACGTTGCCCAGTCCTGTGCCATCTTCACAATCGTTGGTTTGTTTGAGTCCATTGCTGTGACTGTTGTGTCAATCCGTCTCATGGAGGGTTTCCCTTGTTTTCGCTGATCTCCTTTACCAAGCATGATAACCTTTTCTAGCGATAGATGATGTGTCCAAAGTAAATGAGTCAAAGTCTCATCATCCTTGCCTCTAAGAAGCATTCTGGCTGTATTTCTTCTAAGACTGATTTGTTTGTTCTGCTGGCAGTCCACAGTATATTCAATCTTCTTCCCCAACACCACAGTTTAAATGCATCAGTTCTTCTTCTGTCTCCCTATGTCATCGTCTGGCTTTCACATGCATATGAGGCCATTGAAAAGACCATGGCTTGGGCCAAGCATACCTTAGTCACATCATAAAAAAAAACCCAGTGCCGTGTGGCTATGAAAGGCAAGTGCCTGGCTACAGTGAGGAGTTTTCTTGGAAACCAGGAGGACTGCATGTTGGAGAAATTCCTAGTGCAGAAAACTCACAAAGGCGGCAACTGGAAGTGTGTCTCAAGATGCTGCTATCCGCAGCAAGACAAAGAAAATGGTTTCATTTTCTTTATTTGTAAGAGGAGCCTTAAAGAACTCCAGTTTGCAACTTTGATTTTGTGTATATTTTGTTTCACGAAGCAGCTGTTTCCTCAGTTCTGGAATCAAAGACATTTGTTAATTGGATGAACCTCTGTCCCGGCGTTTGCCTGGTCGTGGTGCAGTGAGTCACGATTTCAGACAGGCAGCAGGACTCGCACCCAATTCAGAGCCTTTTCAGAATCGTGCCCAACAGGGCCACACCATAGTTCTTCCTGCTCAGTCTCTAAGCAGTGGGTAGATTATTGCTGAGAAATGAAACCCAAAGGAACATCTTGGTGTATGAGCTTGGAAGCTCAAGTGATTACCCTGGTATAGCCAGCTTGCATATTTCCTGCCATTTCATTACATGCACAATATTCCTGGGGAAAATTCTATTTACATACTCATTTCTTTGGTTTTGTGTGTGTGTGTGTGTGTGTGTGTGTGTATAGTGTGAGTGTACTAAAAATAGCTGCAAATTTGTAATAAATAAATAAAATAGCTGGAAAGGTCATAAGAAGGCAAATAGAGGAGAGCAGACGACAGGAAGTGGGGAGGGAAACAAATAGCCAGTTAGTCTAACCAACCAGCAGGGAGACTGGGGGGAGTTACTTAATCTCTCTGGTGCTCAGCTGCCTTATCTTAAATTAAAGGCATTAGACTAGATTTTTGCTGCTCATGGTGTGGTCTGTGGACCAGCTGGCATCGGCACCCTGGAGCTTGCTAGAAATACAGGTTTCCAGGCCCCACCCAAACCCACTGAGTTAGAACCTGCATTTGACAAGACCCCAGGTGGTTTGCCAGCGATTAAAGTTTGAGAAGCTCCGGACTGAAGCCCTTGTCCCTGAAGTCTCCCCTGGGGCTACGTTTAGTTGGTTCTGTGGAAAGAAAGGAGGTGCTAAAGAGGCTACAAAGGGATCAGTGGAATGAGTGACTCTTCCACACAGTGGACAACAGAGCAACGCTTATTGAGAATTCTGCTCATTTAATGTTCGTATCCACACAGGGAGATATGTACAGTGGCTGGGCCAGCTTGTGGAGCCGGTTGTTAAATTTTTGGGAGTTTTTGCAAGGCAGCTGTTGACACAGCCGTTATTAAAAATTAAAACTCATAACCTTACAATTAACTGAAGCATCTTAAAAAAAAAATGCAACTCTTCAGCTTCTAATTATTGTCCTACATTTTCTTGTTACCTCTGCTCTGAGGGTGGATACTGCATCCGTGAGGGGGAAATACCACGTAACGGTGCCCAGTTTTTGCTAGGGCTGCTGTCACAGAAATACCACAAGTGGGTGGCTTTAGACAACAGGAATTTATTGTCTCACAGCTCAGGAGGCTCAGTGCCCAAATTCAGGGCTCGCCTCTAGGGGAAGGTCCTTCTTTGTCTCTTTCAGCTTCTAGTACTTGCAGCAATTCCCGGCATTCTGTGCTTGTCGATGCACCTATACGTCGTGTGTCTGTTTGCACATGGCATCTGTCCTTCCCCATGTGTGTCTGTCTGGCTCATTTTATAAGACACTTCTCAGCAGGGATTAGATTTAGGACCTACCTACTCTGGTATGACCTCATTCACAAAAGAAACCCCTATTCCCACACAGGGTCACCTTCACAGGTTCAGGGGGTAGAATGTTTGGGGGATGTCACTTCTCAGCTTGCACTTAGTGACATTATACCGGTCTCTTGAGACTGGCCACAGTGGCAGCATTTACACCACTAAAACGTGCAAACATTACACATTGGTCCCCTCCTGACTCCTAGAGCTGATGGTTAGCCAATTACCAGTCACTGTGAACAGTGTGCACCCCACTATTGGGGGTGCTTTGTGGACTATCTCAGGGGTGGTGTGGGGACAGTGTGTACCCCACTATCTCAGGGTGCTCTGGGGGCAGTGTGTTGTTGTTGCTGTTGTTAGGTGCCATCAAGTTGGTTCCAATTCATAGTGACCCTGTGTACCACGGAATGAAATACTGCCCAGTCCTGCGTCATCCTCACAATCGTTGTTATGCTTGAGCCCATTGTTGCAGCCACTGTGTCAGTCCATCTCGTTGAAGGTCTTCCTCTTTTCTGCTGGCCCTGTACTTGACCAAGCATGATGCCCATCTCCAGGGACTGATCCCTCCTGACAACATGTCCAAAGTAGGTAAGATGCAGTCTCACCATCCTTGCTTCTAGGGAGCATTCTGGTTGTACTTCTTCCAAGACGGATTTGTTCGATCTTTTGGCAGTCCATGGTGTATTCAACATTCTTCGCTAACACCACAATTCAAAGGCATCAACTCTTCTTCGGTCTTCCTTGTTCATTGTCCGGTGCTCACATGCATATGATACAATTGAAAATACCATGGCTTGGGTCAGGGGCACCTTAGTCTTCAAGGTGACACCTTTGCTATTCAACACTTTAAAGAGGCCCGTTGCAGCCGATTGGCCCGACACAATGCATTGTTTGATTTCTTGACTGCTGCTTCCATGGGCATTGATTGTGGATTCAAGCAAATTGAACATGGCCCTGCCAGTGCCTTGAATCTGGACTCCCGGCATCTAGAACTTCGAGCCAGTAAGTTTCTGCTCTTAGAAGCCCCTCAGCTTGTGGTCCTTTGTCACGGCTGCCCTAGGAGACTCATATACCACCTGACCACCTATTTGCTTTCATTCTGCAAGACAAACTCTAGTTCAGTGGGACATCTGGGCCCTCACCCATGTTGTAGCTCACCCTTGCCGACCTGGTCTGACCACCTATTGCACCTATTGACCACCCTCAATATTCATCATTCCTGCCCCCAGTGGGCTGACTGGGCAAGGAGACCCGGAGTCTGTGCTGTGTGTCTTCCTGTGTCCCCAACAGCTTCAGGGACACCAGCTGTGTCCTGATGACTGTCTCTTTCCAGGCTTCTCAGTGGTGGCTGAAGATGGTGCTGGAATGGGGGGAGGAGGTTCAGACTGAGGCTGGGAAGGTGTAGTTGGCCAGGTGGCCATGGCTCCACCTCCAGCCCCTCCCTGGACTCATGCTAAGGGGGCACAGTTGCCTGACTCTCCTCCCTGACCCGGTCATTGCTGGTGGTGGTCTCATTGTGAGTGGCTGAGCTGTTCCCTGGAGGATGAGGAGGGCAGGTCCTGTGGCTGCGCCCACCGCGGTCCTTCTCTCAAGACGCGAGGATGTCAGCTGAGTACACAAAGTGAAGCCACACGGGTGTTTTCAGCTGGAGAGCTACCCACTCACCACCCTGCCCTCCCCACCCACCCCCCGCCCTCCCACCCACCACCCTGTTCTCCCCCCACCACCACCCTGCCTTCTCTCCCGCCACCCTACCCTCCTCCCCACCACCCTGCCCTTCCACTCACCACCCTGCCCTCCTCCCCACAACCCTACCTTCCTCACCCACCTACCACCTTGCCCTTCACTCCCACCCCTGTAGCCCATGGAGCTGTAGAGAGGCATTGCTAGTCTGATTCGAAAACACGGTGGAAGACTAAGGAATACATATCAGTTAAAGGGTGGCTCCTACTCTGCTGCTGCTGCCTCTGGGGGTGGCCCAATGATAATTTTATCTCTTTCAAAATGCACATATGCATTTATAGAGTAATATATGCAAACAAAATTTCAGTTTATTTGCTTGTGGCTTTCATATTTATGTCTTTTTCTGTTGCTGAAATGGAAAACCACAGCTGGATACATGTGCGTGTTTTCTGATATCTTCAGCATACATATTTTTACATCTGCGCTCTCTAATATACTTCCAATAATACTGATTTTAAAAAATGACAAACATTGGAAAAAAACCCTTTCCTTTTACTGTTTGTGGGTGCTGTTCTAGTGACAGTGGCTGGATTTTCTGCTATAAAGGAAATAGCTCCTGAATAGCTTTGGCAAATACCTTGCTTCAGCTCTGGGGTGATCTCTGACCCCCTGGTGCTTGGTGAAAAGGGCCCAGGATTCCTGACACCACCGAATACCTTGATCTGGAAGAGGAAAAGGCAGCCCATTTATGAGATCATTTCCTCATTCCTGGCAGAGCCCAGTGGCTTTGGTCTTTCTGGAGTCCCCTGGGCCAGGAGAAGTCTTGCCTCTCCAGGGTCCAGAGCTTCCTGGCCTCCTACGGCACCTTCAGAGCTAGTAGGAGACCCCCTTACAGGTCTGGGGATGAAATTTGAGTCTCACCCAAAGGTGAGAGCGCTGCCTCCTGGACACCAGACGAGTTCTCCCATTCCTGGCACTTAGGCCTTTTCCAGCTTCTTTTGCCATCCTGGGAACTAGGCCTTAACAGCCCCTTTTAGCCTTCCATCTCAACCCAGCCCCTTACAGGAGCTCCCCAAGTCTTGTTTTCTTCTAGAACCAGCTCCTGGCATTGTGTTCTTGCTTTCTCTGCTCCGTTATTAAAGCAAACAAGTTCAGCTCCATCCCCTTGCAAAAAAAGGCTGGTTTCTGGGGCCACAAAGCGTCCCTGTGATGGGTTTGGGTCGCCCAGCCCTCCTGGTATGCACAGACTATAACTGCATTTGACTAACACAATTGGAGCTACAAAATAAGTAGCAGAGGCAGTGATTTTACTCACAGAATAAAACTGATACCCTCAAGCCCACCCCAATGTAAACGAGAAATCAGATAAATGGGGAGAAGGGGCAGCCTTTCCTCGCAGTAGAATTTCATTTAGTAAACACAGAAGGAATTATGGAAATAGGACAGAGAATTTACACAGTCTCAAAGCCCTCGCCCATGCTTAAAATAATAAGGGGGAAATCTGTAACTTACAGGGGAGAAACCCGGCAGACACCTCTCTAATTGCGTGGTCAGCCCTGAAGTGATGCATCTAGGCATTGTGTCCTGAGAAGATGCACCAAGAAGGGCTCATCGCCTTGAGGTTCTTGTAAAAACATGTGACTGTGAATTTCCTCTCGAGGAAGCACTAGAGATGCCCAAACTGAGGAACATTCTATGAAACAAATGACCAGGACTCTTCAAGGTCCTGAAAGACAACGAAGGACTGAGGGGTTGTCACAGACTGGGGGGAATCTGGCAGCCTGACAATGAGATGCAATGTGAGGTCTGGATCGGGTCTGGACCAGGGAAAGGGCAGGGTAGACACTGGACCAGGCAGTCTACCTGTCTCCAAGCACAGTTTTTGTGGTTGGGCTCTTTTGAAGGAGAGAGCACGTTTGGTTCATATCCCAGCACCCACACCACATTATACTGTCCACCAGTGACCATCTTAGACTAGTCCTGGCCCCTCGGCCACTGGGAGGAGCATGATCCATAGGTGGCAGGTGCACAGTCTTTACTTATTTATTCATTGTGCTTTAAGTAAAGTTTACAAATTAAGTCAGTCTCTCATACAAAAACTTATACACATCTTGTTATGTACTCCAGCTGCTCTCCCCCTAAAGAGACAGCACACTCCTCTTCTCTACCCTATATTTCCTGTGACTATTTAACCAGCTCCTGTCCCCCTCTGCCTTCTCGTCTCACCTCCAGACAGGAGCTGCCCACATAGTCTCATGTGTCTACTTGAGCCAAGAACCTCACTCAGGTTCAGGGTCTTTAAATGAATAATTTATTTTATAAGGGTCAGCACAAAGCTGGTTCCTATGAGGCGAATGTTGAAGATGTCCCAAAGGTCCAACTTTTCCAAACTGCTGTACCATTCCATCATCTCTAACATCAGCTACTCTCCTACCCTCAGTATTCTATCTCCCGTCTTTGGGTTTCATAATTCACTACAACGTCTCACAGAACTCACCAGCTGTATTAAGGAAATGGCTATAGTGGTTGTAGAGGCTTCTCTTGATACACATGGCTGCCCAAACCAGCAGGTCAGTCCACAGGCTGCTGCCTCACCAGGCTTCTGAAGCTGGTGAATCAGGTCAAATCAGGTCAGATGATAGGCTGCTTGCCCATGGGGCTGCAGAGCCTGGCAAATTCCAAAATTGGCAAGTCAGATGGCAGGCTGATGGCTTAAGTCCCAAGAGCTGGAGGTTAGATGATCATGAACCAGATGGGGGATCTAGGTGCAGAGACAGATAGAGCCCTGCCAGGGCACCCACATATATATCTGGGATGTATCTTACCCCAGGGAATAGAGTAACTTGAAAAGGGGCGAGATTTGAGTCATTCTCTACTGTAAGGCTGTGACTCAAGATACACCCCACACCAATCCTGCCTCATTAATATGTAGAGGTTAGGTTCACAACACACAAAATGGAGGACACCCATATGACACTGGGAATCATGGCCTAGCCAAGTTTACACACAACCCCAACAAACATAAGTTCCACATACCTTATTTGCGTAGACCCACTCAATCATTGTGTATGAGTCACAAAGACCAAGGCTAGAAGGGCCATGGTAAGTAATTCACTGCACTGTGGTCTTCCTGATCCGGAAGCAGGGGTGGGAGTAAGGAGGACCCCTCACTGTCCTCGCTGGTGTGGGGAATGAAGGCTCCCACAAAGAGCCCCCTTCTGTGAGGACAGAGACAGTGGCATGGCACCTCCCTCCTGGCTGTAAGTTGTGGAGTCACTCCACATAGGCAAACGGGCTGGTACTGGCCTGACTCCTCAGTCTCCTAAGGGTGAGAGTTCTTATTTCCTGTTGGAATCCACGGGTGTGGTCGCTGTGCTGAGCTGACTGTGCGTTCCTTTTCATTTACAAAGTGCACGTTCTGACACCCGAATGGAAACGAATAGACAAACACTTTTTCCCATCGAGGAAGAAGACAGTGCTACATCTTTCTTTACTGCTGGAAGTCCCTAACAGGTTATTTAGGCGTGATAGTTCAAACGCTGTTGTTGTTGTTTTTAATATTTATGAGCGAAACCGTTTCCTCAAACACCGTCTGGGTGGAGACCAGTGTGTGGACACAAGGCTGTGAAGTGGGTCTGTGTGGGGGAGCGGAGCTTGAGGAGGAAGCACAAGGGGTAACTCCCACCCTGATCTTCCTCCATCTCTCTGTGCGTTAGGAGTAGAAACCTCTAGAATCTGGAGCGTGTTCCACACCTTTAATCCTCCAACATCTTGAAGCCAGAGCTTTGATTCTCCTTGCCGTTGCCCATTACTCATGTGTCCCAGGCCCTATAGATGGTGGTGCCCGCATGTGAGATAATGAAGGGGAGGGGTAGGGTGCTGGGTAGGACGGTGACTTTTTAATAGGCTGGTTGGGCCACATTGTGGGGAGAACTGAAGGATGTAGGCCATGGAACATCTGGGGAAACAAACTGAAGGTTATTATAATTTTAATAATAACAGCTGGAATGTCTGTTTTGTCCCCAGGGCCATTTTTGGGCAGTGGCTGCAAAAGCAAACACACTTTGCTCCCAGCAAACGTACTGGGTTTAGTGCAGCATGGTGGAAAAGCTTTTCACGGGCATGTGGGCCCCTGGGCTGTGGGCTCTGGGACACACCCAGGTTCCCCAGTGAGGTGTCTACCACCTCGCCACTGAGAGGACCTGGAACTGGGCTTGAGCTCCGCTCTGCCCCCTGGAGTGTACAGCCCTGGAAAAGTGCTTGGATTTTTCTGGGCCTCAGCCTTTAACATGTGGAACTAGGACTCCAAACTCCATTCCTCAGGGTGAGTGTCAGGTCACAACATTGCTAGAAGTGGTGTGTCCACTAGGGGTCCAAGGAGGGACCATGGGTATTATAGTTACTATTATCAGGATTGGGAAGTAGGCTGGGAAATTGCAAACTTGGGTATGGGGTAACTTATTTTACTGGCATTGATAAGTGTCTATAGTTGGAATAGTGTGGTTCTTAACTTTTCAACTTCCCAAAATAGTTAAAGGCAACCCATGGACTGGGCAACCCCTTCAAGATAATGGGTGATTTTTGCTAAGTATGAGGCAGCTATGCACGTGACCTGCACACAGGTTGGGGCATAAACTGCTGCACTCTGCTCTTCCCTCTCTTGAATCACCGTTCGTTCACATAGATTTGAGTTTCTGGGTGTGTGTAACTTGGCACACCAGAAAACTTGCTTCTCTCAATTATAGGGAATGATTTATAACCAATAAAAATGGCTTCTGGGTTAATGCTCCTCTTGTTTTTGCATTCCTCTGAAAGGGAACAAACTTCACAACATATTGTTCTCTGAATGAAACTGACATACGGCAGAGTTCAGTAGTTACTAACGCCAGTTCTAGCTAATTAAAAGGATGCCTTCTGCATGCTCATGTACATAGTCACAGATGTCTGGGAAATAGATTCCTTATAAAAAAAACATTAGGCAGCATCTTCCTGGTGACCCCTGAAAAAAACCTAAGAACTGAAAAATGCAGTTAAGCTGTCTTTTATTTTGTTTGGTTTGCAAGATGCCAAATTATCATGCACTTTTCTATTTTTTTTTCCATTTTTAATTGTCTTGATTGAATTATTTTGGTGTCACATGGGCAGAAGCAACCATGAAATGGATTTTCGTGTTACCGTGTTCTAGAGTTGCAGTATATCTTTTGTTTCTAACCGAAAACTGAACCGAACCCCTTGCTGTCGAGTCGATAGGACAGAGTAGAACTGCCATATAGGCTTTCCAAGGAGCACCTGGTGGATTCAAACTGCTGACCTTTTGGTTAGCAGCTGCATCTCTTAACCACTATACCACCAGGGTTTCCGTTTTATTCCTAGTATATGATAATAGGAGCCCTGGTGGTGCAGTGGTTAACAGCTCAGCTGTAGTGGTTAAGAACTTGGCTGCCAACGAAAAGGTCAGCAGTTTGAATCCACCAGCCACTCCTTGGAAGCCCTATGGGACAGTTCTACTCTGTCCTACATGGTTGCGTGAATTGACTCGACAGCAATGGGTTTTTATATAACATAGGGCTTTTGGAGGTGGATTTAAGACCATTTGGAGTAGAAGAAAGAACTCTTGAAGCAGAATGTGTGCAATTTTTGAATGTCTTCCTTGTTCATTTGTTTAGCTTGGAGTTTTCAACCTTATTTGATTAAGGTACTTGGAGGCAGTGAGTTGGATTGCCTCTGTTATTGAGGTGGTGGAGATAAAGTGAGTAATAAAGAGCTCACATTAGCCCTTAACACAGAAATGAGAGAACGGGCCTCACAGCAAGCTGACCGTGTGACCTGACTTTGTGAGATGCAGCCTCCTCCTCACAATCATAATAACGAGCCGATTAAAACACAGAGCAAACCAAGGGGAGGAAAAGGAAAACAGCCAACGGTTATAAACAGCGTTTTTCTTAAGCAAGGCACCTAAATTGGGATATACTCTATGACATTTGAGTGAAAGCTCTAAAGACGCCAAGCCCAGACTTGGGGCAGACCCCAGACAGGGAGATGTAATGACAACTGGTACTGCTGGTGGGACCCCCGTTAAGCCTGGCCCAGTAGGGGGCCCTCCTGGGCCACCAGGATGTGGGCTGTGTTGCCTGCTTCTGCTGGGTCGGGGTGCAAGCCGCTCCACGTTGGGTCCAAGCAGCTTGCCTGCCTCTTCCCAGAACTGTGGTTGCCTCTTGTGTGATTTCCAGGGCTTAGAGTTATGCAGAGTGAGGGAAGCAGAGAGAAGTATTGTGGGTCTTGTCTGCACTTGACTTTGTGGCTTTTGTGAACGTTAACATTACTTAGATCTGTGTGAGGAAATGCTACTAAATCAATCAACACATATTTAGTAGAACCTGAAATTACAAAACTAACACCAGTTCTATGTAGATTTTGGGCTTTAAGCATAACATACTCTGTTCCCAGTGCCCCAGTGGGTACAATGAGTGTCAAGTCCTCCATGTGACTATCCAGAGGGACACTGTCCCCGAGACACAGCAAGTGAACGGCCCTGTTGTTTGTGAATGAGCTTTGGGGGGAGGCTGGTTTTGGCAGGATTTCAGAAATGGGGGAAGAGCCAGAGTGAGATCAGGAGAGATGAGCCCATGGGGAGAGGCGCCCATAGGGCCTGGGAGACACCTGCACTCACGTGCAGCAGAGCCTTGTTCCGAGAATGGCAGGGGCTTGCCGCTGCACGAAGCCTTCCTTCCATGGAGTCTGGCGGCACTGAGAAAGATGCAGGTCCCTGGAAGGTCGAAAGGTGGGCTCCAGGCCATTCTAGCTCAGAGTCAGGGCCTTCCATCACACGTATCTAATGGGTAATGAACAACAGTCTCCTAGCAGAACACTGGGTTGCAAGCAGGGGAAGATCCTGCTAAGAGTTAATTAAAACTGAGAGCCAGTGTTTCTCAGGATAAACCTTCTGTGAATTGCAGGCCATCAGTGAGATGTGAGGAAAGTGCTTTAGGGAAAAATAGGAGGGAGGAGCATTTCGATTCTAACCTTGGTCACATGCATTTATTTTACCTTACAGTTTCTAGTATTGAGATTAGAAAAATAACGAACTAATACAATTTTTAGTCCAATCTCTTTTTTCTGAAGGAGTGTGTGAAGCTTGTGGCGCCTGCGGGTATGGACGGAGGTGGTAGGGCGGGGCTATCCAGGCTCCTGACCCTGGCACGGGGCTGACCTGATCCCCCAGCCCCGCTCAGACCCTTCCAGGGCCACCTACATGCAGGCGGCAGGGTCAGGTCAGGTCAGCAGCCCAAGGCGTCACTGACAGGGAGGGAGGTGCTTCCTTTGACCCCGCAGGACTCCCAGCTCCATAGTCACTCAGTTCTTTGGCTGCATTTCTCTGAGACAGTCCCTGGGGTCTGAGGTGGGGTAGCTATAGTACTGCCTGGAGATGACACTGTGCTAGGGTGCCTGAAGACCCGCCTGGCTCGAAAGGAGTGGGCTTGCAAGGTTGGTGTGCCCTGACCCTGGGTGGACCTGCCCCTGGGTGGATCTGGCCCTGGGTTGCCCTCTCAGTGGACATGACCCTGGGTGGCCCTGACCATGGGTGGCCCTGACCTTGGGTGGCCCTTGACCTGGGTGGACTTGACCTGGGGTGGGCCTGACCCTGGGTGGACCTGACCCTGGGTGGGCTGGACCCTGGGTGGCCCTGACCCTGAATGGCCCTGACTCTGGATGGGCCTGACGCTGGGTGGACCTAACTCTGGGTGGGCCTGACCTTCGGTGAGTGGGCCCTGACCTTAAGTCAGCTCCGGCCTTGATCCCTCACTCCTGCCTGTGGCATGCACCGGAAGCCCAGTCTTCCATGTTAGAGCTGCCCAATCTCAGATCCATACAGACTTTTCTGGAGCAAACCCTCATCTCTGGGGAAATGGAGAAGCAGGAAGCAGCTGTCTGGGAAAAATGTTCCAGGACACTTTCCAGTCCCTCTGAAGCGACACGTCACATTTAATACCGTCTGATGGCAGAACACACCTTGTCAGCTCACATTGTGGGTGCTGCTGAGACTGAAAAGCTGTGTCCACACAAATGACTCCATTCTGGGCTGGTGCCACGATGCCACCAGAGCTAGCACTGTTTGCTGGTTCTGTGACTTCCCAGGTTAGCACCCACAGGGAGCGATCTCGTGTGTGCAGGGTGGGAAGCAGTCTGCCCTGCAGGGCACATCCTCCACCACCTGCAAGTCACAGACAGGTGTTCCTTCTGCGCGTGGCATTGTCTGAAAGCTAATGGGGTTCGGGAGCAAGGGAGGGGGGCTTCCGCCTGACTATGAGCCACTGGACATGTGAATGGACCACAGAACTGAGGACACAAATCAGGGTTTGGTGAGGGGCCGAGTGTCCCTCCACTGAAAGAAGGCCCCTTGAGAACCAATTGCCCCATGGGCTCACTCCATTGCCTCTTCATGTGTCCCCGAATGTAGCTCTGGTGACTCCCCTGGGAGCCTGATGGAAATGCTGCTTCTGCCTGCATTTTAATAACCCCCTGGTGCCTCATATGCACATTAAAGTTTGAGAAGCAGTGCTCCAGAATTCATCGCTGATTCCGCAGTAAACTAAGGGGAAATAACCTTTGTGAAGTTAACATAACTCCCAAGACAATCAGCTACAGCAGCAAATTGCAGTTTTTTCTCTGTTCCTAGAAATACTCACCACAGCCCAGAAATGCTGCTGGACACGGAAACCCAGCCGAACCCAGCCGGACCCAACCTACTGGGAGGTGCCCTGGAAAGTTCTAGTCTACCGACTGTCTCGGCCCGGGGCTTCTCAGCAGCAGTGCTGCATTTAAGCAAAGCAGTTCACACTGCGCATTCTGCTGGGGTCTCAGGGGGCATCTTTCCATATTTCTAATGCCCTGAGACACATGCTGCCAGTGACATCATTACGTACTGTCCCTCCCTGCCTTCCTATCCCAGCCTCCCTGTCTGCTCTAATAGTGTCATGATATCTCCATTTATTAGTCTGTCAGCATTGCTTATGTATATCCATCAGAATTCCCCAAATGGAAGTACTCTATGCTTAACAGATAAAAGCAACTGTCCTCTTGGGCGTGGCAGCTGCAGAGTAGAGTCTGGAAACCAGCCCTTGCAGGCAAACGTTAATCATAGTAGCAATCCAGCCCAGAGTTTGGTGGTCAATTTGCCAAAGTATTGATTAAGAGATTAAATGTCTCGCCAAGGCAGCAGGGGGGAAATGTCCAGCAGAGCACTGTCACCTGCCGGTTTGAGTTCTTACAGGGGTCTCAGCTCCCCTGCCTCATATTCACCGGCATTTATTGGGTCATGGTTCCTCCAGGGAGATTTTGCTGTGTTGTCTTTGCTAAGAAAGTGCTTTTTGGAGGCACCCAGGGATGAGTGTGCAGATGACCTCAAGAGGTGGAGGCTTGCCCGTCTTCTGTGGATAGTGTACCTCTGTGCTTGGGTGTGAGGGAAGGGAGAGGCCTGTCTCCCCAGCAATGACGTCAGGTATGGCAGCAGAGCCTCCTGGTGGGCAGCTCCTCCTGGCCGGCAGAGCCTCCTGGTGGGCACACTGCTGCCAGGACTCATGGCCACAGCGGCCATGATGACTGGGACGCCTGTCAGGGCACGGGGAGGGGTATAGTTGCATGCTGCCACCTGCCTCTCATTCCATCTGTGCTGAAGCCAATCCCAGCTCCTGGTGGATGCTGCTTGCTCCTCAACAAGGTATCCTTGTGTATGAGTGAAAATATTTTCTAGTCTCTTCCACCTATCTGTCTGTTCACCTGTCCGTCCACCCACCCACCCGTCCGTCCGCCCGCCGGTCCGTCCATCCACCCACCCATCCATCCATCTATCCACTCGTCTGTCCATCCGTCTCTGCCCATCCATCCATTAATTGTCCATCTGTCCTTCTATCCATCCATCCATCCACCTTCTCAGGCACTGTACTGAGCACCATGTGCGTATTAACGTCAATGACTTCACAATCTCGAGAAGAAGGCACATGACTATAGGTAGTAATAAGTGAGGCTACACTTTAACCCAAGCACAAGGCTTCAGTGAATAATTGAAACTTAAGTTGGGTCTTAAAAGATGGGTAATGAGTTTCTTAGGCTAAGGAGCAAGGGCATTTCAGGCAGGAGACATGACATATGAAAAAGCATGAAAACATGAAATTGGATGGCAAGGTCGGGGAATAGATGAGGAAGGGTGCACGGGCAGAAGAAGGATGGCAGAAGGATGCATTGGGGCCAGGTCTTGGAGGATCTCGTGTGCTGTGCTAGGGGTCTTTAACTTTATCCTCAAACTGGGGACAACGTGGAGCCCTTGAAGGCTAATAGTAATAATAATAACAACACCAACAATAGTAAGTGCAGGTAACAGTTTCTGAACTCTTATAAAGCATAAGATATCACACTCAGCATTTTTATTTCATTTCATTAGGACCCTAGATACAAAGAATTGGATTAATCATAATTTTTGGCCCATGATCACATTCTCCTCATTGCTCCGTGTGTAGCCTCATTTCATTAACTTATTTTATTCTTAAATTACCCAATAAGGTTCAGTACCGTTATTATGGTGAGAATTTTGTCTCACATACTTTGGACATGTTATCAGGAGGTACCAGTCCTTGGAGGGCATTGTGCTTGGTAAGGTAGAGGGTCGGCAAAAAATAGGAAGACCCTCAAAGAGATGGGTTGACACACTGGCTGAAACAATGGGCTCAAACATAGCAACCATCGTGAGGATGGTGCAGGACCAGGCAGTGTTTTGTTCTGTTGTATGTGGGGTCATTATGAGTTGGAATTAACTTGACAGCACCTAACAACGACAACAACCACATTATGTCCATTTTGTAGGCAAAGAAATTTCAGCATTTTTGTTTGGGTGTAAGAAACATGCTTAGACACAGCTAGAAAATGGCAGAGCTGAGATTTGAACCTTCTGCTTTTCAAGCACACTGTGGGGTTGACTGGGATGAATGTCCCAACTTCACCATTACTTAACCACTAACTTATACTTACATGGGCCAAAGCACTCTCAGGCAAGGCACTCCCACAGCCCCAAAAAGTTAATGCATAAAATGAGTCACTCAACCTCAGCATGGCAGATCTCATCTTTTCGTTCCTTTAATGATGGAAAAATAAGCTACCAGCAGAATAATCATGCAAGCACTTAATAAAAGTGACAGGAGCAATAGGACAGAAAGAAAACAACCTGATCAGTTTCTCCTTGCCCCTCACTCTCAGCACAGTGTGACAGTTCACAGTGTGATAGGCCACTCTGTTGGGACACAAACTTTGTCACTAACTCACTGAGTGACTTGGGGGTTTAACGTCCCAGAGAAAAACCGAGAACAAAAATGGACTTAATCAGCAGCATTGGAGGGATTTAAAAATATGTATATGATAAATTATTCTTAAGAGAGCCTAGAATTTAATATGCTTGCTCCAGATCTCCCATTCATGTTTGGAGTTCTAAAGGCAGTTGAGTTTATTTAAACACAGAACATTTCTCAAAAATATCTTAAGGCGATAATACATTAATACTATTTTGACTCACAGACACAATCTCTTGAATTGGCCTCTGTGCTCATGTGTCTGCCTGAGCCCATTTTAGGAAGTTGGGTTTCTCAGAGACACAGCCAAGAAGGGGCCAAGGGCGGGGGTGGCCCTGGGCAGACTGTGTACTGGGGATTGCAGCACAATGGGGCTCGCATCAGGTTCTAGCAGGGCTTTGAGCCAATTCTTCCAGGTCAATCATGGCCAATGATGTGACACCATAACAGGCCCAAAATTTTTAAAATTTGGATGAACGAGAACCATAACTGGAACGGGGAAAACTATAGGTTGAAGCCCTGATAGAAACTTAATCTCCCTATTAGAAAACAAGGGCAGCGTACATGTTGCATAGCAACCAAATTTCTTGCCTCGTAGGATCCTGCACAGAGTTGGAAACAACAGTGTCCAGCTCAAAAATGGTGGCTGACCAAACCACTTTGAATGTGTCACTCTCCTGAGTCCTGGCAAAAATCCAATCTCATGCATCATGCCCTTGAAAGGGCTCATTATGCCTCCTCCGAGTCTCCCATTCCAGGGCTTCAACCCATATGATTTTTCCCTTTCTGGTTATGGTTCTGCATCACCCAAATTTTAAAAAATTTTGGTCTCTTCTGGTTTCACTTCATCGGCCATGACTGAACCGGTTCAAAATCCTGGGTTCTGGGATTACCGCTAGGAAGCAAAGTGTGACTTGGGGGCCCCCGAAGCTTTCCAGCAATGCAAAACGGCTGCTGGAAACATTAACATAAATAATGTGTTTCACTGTCATGGTGTGGTCTTAGCCACCTCTCCCTCCCCCAATGTATTTAAAAGGAAATGATGGTTAGTGCCAAGGTCAGAAGAATTACCCTTTAATGACAATGTATTGGAAGGCTTTATTATAACAGTAATCAAGGGAAAAAGAAGTTATTCTTTTCCTTATTCCCCAAGAGCAGCGAGCCACTTAGCAGCTGTTAGTGCAGAATGCTTAGAAACAAATGCAGGTGGTAATGGCTCTGAGCCTTAGGAAGGAGGAAGTAGCCCAAACCTACTTAACATTTCTCTTAGTGCTATTATTTTAAAAGTATAGCTCTTTATAATTATTCTATATTCATCTCCTGGAACACTACGCCCACACAATCGCCTTGCTTCTGTCAAACAGGCTGCTAACAACCTATTTTTATGTTCTCAAAATGTAGGTGCATATCAACTTCTCGACACAATTATTAAACTTGAATGCACCTCATTGTTCTCAGGGGATGTTTATGAAACAGATGAGGCAACAAGGCCCAGGCAAGGACAATGGTGCCTTCGTTGCAATTTGTCAGCTTCTCTTTCTTCAAAAGCTGCTGGTAGCCACATACTTTGATGCCGGGCCCCTGTGGGGAGGCATGGTCTCCAGGAAGGCTGCTCTGTTCCTTGGAATGTTGACCCCAACAGGGGAAGCATAGTAGAGCTCCCAGCATCTCACTCATTATGCTGTTGAAAAGATTCCACAAGCTCTTACTCAAGATCCCTGCCAGTTAAAAAAAATTGACACCCAGTGATGGAAAAACATCCAGTGAATAAAATACTCTCCATATTTCCAACTAAATGCTAGCATTCTGTGCATCACAGCTCTGAGTCACTCATGCTCTTATTCATCCACCGAACAAGTATCCATTGAATACTGTCATGGGTTGAACTGTGTCCCCCAAAAGATATGTTGAAGTCTTAACCCCTGGTACCTGTGAATGTGACCTTGTTTGAAAATAGAATCTTTGAAGATGTTATCAGCTAATGTGAGGTCATGCTGGAGTAGGGTGGGTCCTAATCCAATACAACTGGTGCCCCTATGACTGGAGAAGAAGAGATGGGGAAGACGGCAATGTGAGGAAAGAGGCGGAGATTGGAGCGATGCATACACAAGCCCAGAAATACCAAGGAACCCTGGCAATCACCAGAAGCTGGCAGAGGCAAGGAAGGATTCTCCTCTAGAGCCTTCAGAGAGAGAGCACAGCCCTGCAGACACCCTGATTTTGAACTTCTAGCCTACAGAACTGTGAGAGAATACGTTCCTGTGGTTTTAAGTCCCCCAGTTTGTGATCTTTTGTGACAAAAGGCCCAGGAAAAAGCTCCTGCAAATACCTACTCTGCAGAAGTGCTGTTAGACCCTGTGGAGGACACACAATCTCTGCCATAAGGAAGTTTAGGTAGTGAGGGGAAGGCAAATAACGCTCTGGACTTGCAGCCCTGACACTCAGTCAGTCCTGACCTTGATTCTATGCTTGGAGGAATCAAAGAAAAAGGAGTGCCAGATGACAGGAGAGCAGATGTGGACTTAATTTTATACTTGGGGGAGATTTGTAGAGATTTGAGACTGCAAGCTTGCATTGTTCATTCCTTCTGTATTCTTATTGTGTGTTGTATCAATTATGGAGAAGTGTTAAAATCTCCCAAAATTATGTTAAATTTGTCAATTTTTCCTCAGAGTTCTCTCAGATTTTTCTTATGACAAATCCAAAAATTATTTTGGAGCTATGTTAGTAGATCTTACCTTTGTTAAGTGTACACATACCAATATCCAATATGTAATACATAAGGATATGAATACTAGGAGGCAAGGGTCATAAAGGGCCATCTTGGAACTGGCTACAACATCTTATAGAATTTCCTTTAGGTGAGGGTCTGTTGTTCGTAAACTTACTGTTTTTGTTTGAAAGTATTTTTGTCTTTGGTCTTGAAAGATTGCACTGGGTATATACTTTTAGACTGAGTTATTTTCTCTGAGTACTTTGGAGATACTCTTCCAGTCTCCTTCCATTGTTGCAGCTGAAAAGTTAGCTGTCAGTCTGATTTTTAGGTAACATATCTGGTTGCTTTAAGGACCATGCCCTTTTCCCCATATTTGACTATGATGAGTTTAGGTGTGGCTTTTAATTATATTGCTTTGGAGTCAGTGAGATTCTAGAATCTGGGGGCAGAGGTCTTCAAACAATTTTGGAAAAAATTCAATTATCTCTTCAGACATTACCTCTTCCTTGCTTTCTCTAGTCTCTCCTGTTGAAATCTGGGTTAGATACACCCTGGACCTCCTCATCCTGACCTCCGTGTGTCTCAACCTCTCTTTAATATTTCCTATCTTCTTGTCTCTGATTTCTGAAGTTCTTTGGATCTTTTAGTTCACTAGTTTTCTCTTCAGCTGTGTCTAATGTGCTGTTCAATCTGTCCATTGAGTTTTAAATTTCAATTAAACTCTTAAATAAAATTTTTGAAGTGAAAATTCTTTTAAAATCTGATTTTAATAGCCTTTTGTTACACACAGGTGTGCACACACCTTTATTTCTTTAAAAATATTAAACATGCCTACTTCAGTTTCTATCTATGTCTGATATATGAAGTCTCTTTTGTCTCGTTTTTGTTGGCTTTCACTCACAGTGACTTGTGTGTTTGGTGATTTTTGATTATTATTTCATGTTCTGTTGAGTTTTACCTGTGGGTATGGAGATTTAAGTTGAAGTTGTGGTCTTCTAGACAGGATTTGTACTTGCTTCTGCTAGTTGCCGGAAGACATTTCCAATATGGTATGCTTTAAATTATATTATCCACCTGAGGTTTTTCAGATTACATAGGTAGCATAAATTTTGGCTACAGACTTGCTTGGGGACCAGCTTGTGGTTACTAATTCTCAAAGGACTTTTTTTTTTCCCCTCCCTTCACTCAAGATCAAAACAACCAAGTTTCCTTACTGATGTCCTTAGCACGGGGGGCTTATTTAGTCTTGCACTGAAAGTGTAGTCCTCTGAGGTCTCAAATTTGTGGTATTTCCTATTAGATGTTTTACCTTAGCTGGATCCTAGGCTTACTTAACTCCTGCCTCATAAAGCTGTCAAACTGGAAGCTCAAGATCACCAGGGTCTGACAGGTTACCTTCAGGATAAAAATCTCCTTCCTTTCAAATGTTATTCAACACTGTTAGCTATTTTCACCTGTTGTTAGATGCCACTGAGTCAATTTGAACTCTCAACCACCCTATGTGACACAGAAGAACTACCCCATAGGGTTTTCTAGGCTGTAATCTTTATGGGAGCAGATTGCCCTATCTTTCTCCTGTGGAGCCGATGGGTAGGTTCAAACTACCAACCTTTTGGATAACAGTCAAGTGCTTAACCGTTGCACTGCAAGGGTTCCTTATAGAGCACCTAGTAGCGTCTAATCTACCATTTTGAAGTCCATTAGCATTTTTCAAACAGATCAATAAAGTGAGATGGAATTAAGGCTAAAATTTAGGAACTTTAGAAGAAATGACCCAGGCATGAGAACTTGTGGGATAAGCAGAGCTTTCCATCTGGACAGAGTAAAATATGGGTAATTTAGCCAGAATGAAATGGGCTTAGCAAGTAGGAGATATGTATGGAAGGAAGCAATACGAAAAAAATTTAAGCACTTTCTAGGGGTGAGGGATGGAAGCAGAAAAGAAGAAAAAGCAAGGTAATCCTCTTTTTTAAGATGAATCTGGCCCAAACAGTAATAAACAAATATCAAAAGCATACGGTGGGATAAAGGTGGATCAGCACTTTCAGCCCCATGTGTGCTGAAGAGGAAGGAAACACATTTGAATTTTCCTATTGACCTATAGGTGGGTATTATCAGGCTTGGGATTTCAGGTCTTTATTTCCCATAGAGTGCACATTGGTGCCATGATAAACATGTGACTGTCATGTGAGCCATCGTTCCAGGCCCTGGGAGGTGTCTCTGGGAGTCTAAACTTGGACAGCACAAACATTTCCCAGAGCAAGGGCAATGACGAATTTCCTGTATCTCCTTCTACTTTTATTGAGCCCCTACTTTTTTTTTACTCCATACATGTTATTGTTCCAGGTCCAGGAAACGCAAAAAGGAAATTAACCTAATGTGGCACATACCTAAAAAGAAGTAACAATATGTGGGTAGCAGGCAAGTGCCAAGGCAATGTGCATGTGGAGGTTCAATACCTTTGGATGATCAAAATACATCTTCCCAGGGAAGAGGCTGGAATGGATATTTGAAATGACACTTGAATAATCTTGAAAGCGTTTTCTCTTGTCATTTGTCTTTTTCCTGTCTTAGTGCATAAAGCGGGAGTTACCACTTTCTTCGTTCCTGACTCTTCCAAGCATCTGAAGAGTTTTTTGGAGTAAAGAAATTGCTTGTTAGTTTCCTCGGACAAATATATAATCCAACTATGTTTTTTAAAAACCTTTGGCAAAGATGGTTCACCTTTAAAATCACTGCATCTCTTCTGGCTGAGCCTATTTCTGACTTTCAGGCAACCAACTTTTTCCTAAGACTTCCACTAAAAGCATTTGCTACTTAGCGTTCAGCCTTCCAGCCTTCTGACTTGGAACTCTCCGAGCGACACTTAAAAGGCAAAAGGCTTCTCGATAGCAGCTTTGTTATCATGTCACGAATGTCACTAGATGACTCTTCACATAGCGCTTACTGACATAGCTTTCCTTCTTTCTTCACTGCAAAATCTAAAAAATGGATTTTTAAACTGGTTTTAACAATAAAAATAATCCTAGGGGCTAAAACCTTTTGCCAATGCCTGGTTTTTCCTTCTCTCTTCACCCCCTTTAGAAGCCAAGGACCTGAGAGAGTTTGGACGCTGTGGGCTGAAGAAGTATCTTTTGCTCTCTCAGCCATCTCATTAACTACCTTGTTTATCAAAAGAAGCAATCTCATGCCATTCGTTGTTAGGTGCCGTCGAGTCGGATACACTCATAGCGACCCTACGTAAAACAATGAAACACTGCCTGGTCCTGCTTGAGTCATTGTTTCAGCCATTGTGCCAATCCATCTTGCTGAGGGTCTTCCTCTTTTTCCATAATCCTCTACTTCACTAAGAATGGTGTCCTTCTCCAGGGACTGCAGAAGTTGGTAAAAATCTTTACTTTCTTCATCTTTGGCCTTAGGGATTGGTGTGTAAATTTGAATAACAGTCGTATTAACTGGTCTTCCTTGTAGGCGTATGGATATTATCCTATCACTGACAGCATTGTACTTCAGGATAGATCTTGAAATGTTCTTTTTGGCAGTGAATGTGCTGCCACTCCTCTTCAAATTGTCATCCCCAGCATAGCAGACCACATGATTGTCTGATTCAAAATGGACAATACCAGTCCACTTCAGCTCACTAATACCAAGGGTATCGATGCTTATGCATTCCATTTGTGATGACTTCCAATTTCCTAGACTCATACTTTGTACATTCCACATGCTGATTATTAATGGATGTTTGCAGCTGTCTCTTCTCATTTTGAGTCGTGCTACATCAGTAAGTGAAGGTCCCAAAAGTTTGACTCCATCCACTCTACTTTGAGGAGGCAGCTCTTCCCCAGTTGTCTTTGGAGTGCCTTATATTTCGGCAGTATATCAGTGTTCCACTGCTATTCACAAGGACTTCGCTGGCTAATTCTTTCAGAAGTAGACTGCCAGGTCATTCTTCCTAGTCTTAGCCTGCAAGCTCAGTTGAAACCTGCCCCCAATGGGTGACTCTGCAGGTATTTGAAATATAAGTGGCATAGCTTTCAGCATCAGAGCAACATGCAAACCACCACAGTATGACAAACTGACAGACCCATCATGCCACTTGGTCAATTCCAATTCAGATAGCCCTGGGGGCCCACTCCCCCACCCCACACCTGTGCTTAGTGATAATTTGTGGGTTCAAGATGACGCCTTCATCCTCAGGTGCGGTGGACAGTAGGGGCTAAGCTGCTGGTGAGTCTTTCTGTGGAGTGTGGCACCTCTCAGTGCCACAGCCTCAAACAGATTGTGGATGCCTCTGACAAAAGGTTTGTCTTTGGAAAACCAGCAGATGAACCTCTGTGAGCGAGCTCATGGGAAGGCACAAAGCCCTGTCAAGAAGTCAGTCACAGCTGACACACCAACCACAATGCTTTAGAGTTGTCCTCTAAAGCTCAGTGTTTCAAAGTCTGGCTGGTCCTGAGTGTTGGTGGCCAGCACCAGCTGCCCAGTGGCAGACTGACAGTTCTGAGGAGGCAGGGCATTTCCACCCAGTTACTGCTAGTCTGAGCGCTTGAGTGGGTGTGGACAGTACTGTCCCTGTGGTTGTGGACCCTGCTACAGAAAGGTACAGTTAAAGTGCAAGCTCACAGCTCCTGGAGATAAGTCTCTCAGGGACCTTGTGGGAAGCTAGTTAGCAATGCCTGGACCGAGTCTTTCTGGCAACAGATCTATAAGATTTTTAAATTATTCTCTTGACTGGAGATACCTCCTGTCCCATGCTGAGAGGCTCATTGTGAAGTGACCCTTCATATTCAGTTGTGCCTGGAGATGCTGATTTAACACTGAGCCTGAGTGTGGTTTGGCAGGTGTGACCCTTCCTCAGAAGGAAATACTCTGTTCCTCAGGTCTGCTCCTGAGCCAAGGAAACGTCCTCACATCTCTCTCTCTCAAGGCTTTCCATAAACACACTTAGAAACAAGCCACAGGCAATTCAAACATCAGTGAGAATAATAACTGCAGCGAAATGAAACACATAAAATCTGTCTGAATCCATAAAATTCATAGTATTGTTACACACAACAAGGAAAAAAAACTGGTCAACATTGAAGAACGCTAATGAACCAAATCATGATGTTATAAAAACTGGTGAAGAAGAGAAGAAACTGGGCACTCATCCATGAGCCGGAGGCAGATGAGGGAAAGGGTGAGGCCTCCCTACCGCAGTGTGGCACTTGGGGGTCCCAGGAGTGCTCAGCCTGGTGCCTCACTCCACTCACCCTTGCCTGGCTTGGATCCACGGCACCAGTATGGGCTGCAGCAGCCTTGTGCCAGCTCTTGAGTCCGCTGCCTGCATGTCTTCCCAAACTTACCTTCACTGACATCCATGAGTAGCTCAAAATCAGTCAGGTGGGAGTATTTACATTGCAGAAAATGGCAAATGCTTTGAATCAGCCCCCAACCCCCAAGCCAGTTATTAAACACTCACCACCCCACCCAGTCTACTGCTGGGGAGCCAGAGCATACATGTGGGAAGTCCTCTCTATAGAAAAGAAACTCATTATCCTAATTCTAGCTGATAGATGAAGAAAGAATGATAGAATGTCATCATTTCAGGACCCTACTGATTTAACAAGGGTACACATTGAGCTTCCACGGCTGCTAATATCACAAGAGACAACCTGCCATTCTGTGCCTGATGGAAAATACAACACTGCCACGGAGAAGTCTCGCTAAACGATTGGACCTGAATCTAATTAAATCTCCATACCTGATTGCTAATTTAAGTACACAGAAGACAGAGGACAGGTTAGACAGCACGGGGGTGGGGCTCAATCAGCAAAATCCAGACTAGGGGGAGCTTTTTAGGACAAACCACTCAACACGTAAACTGCAAACAAAAGGAGTTTAAAGGCAAATGTACAGATTAAAAGACTCTTAAGAGACATATCAACCAGTTGTACAGTGTGGACATTATTTAGATCTTAATTCAAACATAAAACTGTAAAAACATTTATGATGATTATGTGGTGGTTAAAATTGGAACACTGATTAGACACTTGATAATATCAAAGTATAACATTTTAGTTGTGAAAACTGTACTGTGGTTATGTTTTTCTTTCAAAAGAAAACAGTTATCTTTTAAAGATACATATTGACATTGCAGCATTATTCACAATAACCAAAAGGTGGAGACAATTCACATGTCCATCAACAGAAGAATGAATAAACACGTGGTCTATCCACACGAGGGAATGTTATTCAGCCATAAAGGGAAATGACACTCTGATACAAGCTACACGGTGGATGAACCTTGCAAACATCAAAGCTACACGAAAGCAGCCCAACACAAAAGGACATGTATGGTATGACCCTGCTTACATGAAACATCTAGAATAGGCAAATGCAGAGACCAAAGTAATCAGGGGTTACCAGGGGCAGATGGGAAGGGAAAGAGGAGCTATTGCTTAAGAGGTACTGAGTTCCAAGTTTGGGGTGATGAAAAACTTCTGGAAATAGTGGCAATGGCTGCACAACATGGTGAATGTAATTAACGGCACTGCATTGTACAGTTAAAATGGCAAGTTTTATGTTATATATATTTTACAATTAAAAAAAGCTAAAAACAGATCCCTACTGAAATACTTACAGATGAAATGATGTGATGTCTAGGATAGGCTTCAAGGTGAAGGGGGGAGTGGGACAGAGATCAAGCCAGACTGGTCTAAGGATGTTAAGTGTTGAAGTTCTTTATACTATTCTATCTGCTTTTGTGCATATTTGAAATTTTCCATAATTAAGAATTTTTAAAAATCCCTAATGGTTACTCATATACAAACTTGATTACATTACTTTTTCTGAGTTCTGCTTAAACAGAAAGGACTTCCTGGGCTTCTGGTTCCACTGGCAAATTGCCTTATGTCAAGCCCGGGTGTGGTGTGTATCTGTGTATGTTAGTGTATTATGTGTGTGTGTCATGGGAGTATGAGTGTGTATACATATGCATGTGTCTTATGAGTGGTGTGTGTGGTACATGTGCGCGTGAGTGTGAATGTGTGTGCGTATGTGTGGGGTGGGTATTAAGTTTCTGTGATCAGAGCTGCCATCTGTATCTGTTTCTTAGATTTAATTCATATAAATCTAATAAACAGATACAATGACAATTCCTTGCATTATTCATGTTTTGGTGCAAGCTTTGGAAGCATTCCCCCCAAATTAATGGAAAAAGTAAAAACGGAATGGCTTAAGAGAATAAATGAAAGCACCTATTCTTGTTTAAACATCTGTTGTTGTTAGGCATCGTCAAGTCGATTCCGACTCATAGCAATCCAAAGTGACAGAGTAGAACTGCCCCATAGGGCTTTCCAGGCTGTAGTTTTTATGGGAGCAGATCGCCAGGTCTTCTCTCCTGCAAAGCTGTTGGGTGGGTTCTAACCACAACCCTTCAGTTAGTAGTTGAGTGCTTAACCATTGTACCACCAGGATTCCTTGTCTGAATGTCTAAGATCCTGGCATTCAGGTGCGTCTCCAGCAAAGTGTCCTGCAAACCTCAGTGTCCTCATACCGCGTGACCTGCTCAGGACGCTCCGGTGGGCGGGACCAGCCCCATGCAGGAGCCAACTTGCTGCAGCAATGTACCAGGGAGGAAAGAACTACAAAAAGGACTTTTATTAAATGAAGGAAAAGTCTTCTTGGTGGGTCAAATATGAAACAGATATACAAACACTTTACATTCGATCTCTCAAAAGACACAAAATGCTCTCCAAGGCCACTGATGCCACTCTTGTTCGTGAGCCCCAGATGGGGGTCCTGGCAGCAGGTCAACCTGCAGCAAAGCTAAAAGCTGAGCAGTTCTCAGACCTACTGGCACACAGCCCTGTGAACACAGCGCAGCAGCACGCATTCTCTGAGCAGCATGGGGTGTTGCCAGGCCTGTGCACACAATTCTCAGCATTTATACACGTTTCATTTAAAAATCCTTTAATACCCCAATAGCTTTAGTTCTGAAAAAAAAAAACAAAAGATTATCAGGTTCTTGCTATATCATTCTTTATGTCTTGTCTGATCCCCCCTAAATTCCTTACTCTAAATAATCTGCTGTGGCATTTAAAGGGAACCCCCCCTCCAGAAAAAAAAAAAAACCTCACCCCCGACAAGTCACAAGGCCCAGCCCCCACAGGAGCGCACAGCATTCACAGCGTCTTTGGCATTGAGCACACTGACTCCCATTAATACTCCTGTCACTTAAAAAAGTAGACTTTCCTGTATGTAGTAAAACTTCTTAAAAACACCTATTTCTGTAAAATAATGTGTTTCTGTATGATATACACGTCCTTCTGGGAGAACAGGAACCCATGTTGAGGAGGGCTGGAATGAGGAATGGGACACATGTCCCACCCCCGCTGGTCACATGAAGTCGCTCAGCTCGGCCTCCAGGGCTGCTGCCATCTCGTCAGCCTCCGAGCTGCTGCCCTCCTCATCTTCATTGCTGGACTCCTTGCTGGAGTCGCTTGCTGCGTCCTCTTCATTCAGCTTCCTCTTATGGCCCCTACGAGAGAGGCAGACGTGAGTGATCCGTGTGGACATGTGTGGGTATGACCTGTTGTGCAGGCCCAGCCTCACTGGCAAGGTGCACAGGGGCATCATGGCCACACCCCTGCCCACCCCCCCGCTCCGGAAACACTTGGTGGGGACATGCGTGGGTGTGACACAGGCTCCAGACTCAGTGCAAGGGCACAGGGCTGTCACGGCCATGCCACCACTCACCCTGCCCAGAAAATGAACGACTTCTGTACATTTCACTAGTAAACAACTGTTGCTGAAACACAGGGCCCAGCTTGCTTCTGAACTTCTGGCTCAGGGGTCCGGGGGAAGGCACCACACTCAGGAGTCCCCCTGCCCCCACAGAGTGTCCTGGGAGTCGAGAGGGGACAGTGGTGCGCCCACGGGGACTCCTGGTAGTGAGGGCTAACCCCAGCCCTTGGTGGTTCTATGGCTCTGCAGCAGAGGACTAGAAAGGCTTTACCAGGAATAAAGCAAACCTTCACTTCTGGTTAGATAATGTTTGGGGCATGATGTTTTCAAATACAACACATGACTAAAGATTAATAATTAAAAATTATCTCAAAAATTGGAAACAGACAGCTGCAAATCACGCTATAAATGCTGTTACCAGAGCCGGCTTCATTTCCTCCTAGTACGACACGCAATATTTACATTTTGTTGTTATACCAACTGCACAGTACTGCAGAAACGTGCCAAGATTTAATTTTGGAAGAGCTTACAGTTTGTAAAATTATCCCAAATTCAACGTGGATAAGGCAAGAGCACAGAGCAGAGCAAGCACATCCCCGTGTCCTCTGTGAGGTTCCGGTTCTCTGGGCACACTGCTGCCACGCACACGCAGACGTGTGCCCAGTGCGAGCTGCCTTCATGACGGTGCAGTATACTCACGTCATAACTCCATGACACAGCATGTGACCCAATGAGAATCAAACAATCTGTATAGCATGTGTTTTTCAAATTGCTAGTTTCAACCGGCTTGGTTTTTTTTTGGCAGAGAAAAAACAGGAAACATCAGCACTGCACACAGGGAGGGCACAATTTTGTTTAACATGATTTGTTTCCGCTGTGAGAATGAGGGCTGGGTGGCACGAGGGACTCTTCTCACCAGCAGGGTCCGGTAGGGCCGTTGGGAACTGGCACTTGGGCCACATTCGGGGAGCCAGCCCTGGTGTGGTGCTTTCATCTGCCGATGGTGGTTGGGCTCAGCCAGTCAACCGGACAACCAAGCAGGCCTGTAGGGGGACAGAGCTCGTCCCCAAGTGCACGCCACCCACTTTGAGTAACTCCCGGGTGCCCCACCCACTGTGCGGCTCTGCCGCATCATTTGTCAGAAGTGCAGGGACCAGAATCCAGAGATCAGGTCCCACTGTGTTCCAGCTCAGGCGGGCTGAAGCTCATCCCCTCCTTGGCAACTCTACAATGGGAGATTGAATCTGTATTATTATATCTATTTAAGTTTGAGTTAAACAAGAAACACCTTTACAAAATTAGACTAAGAGGCATGATTACTTAAAAATATGGACTTCCCCAGGAAAGGATTTGAGTATGGCTTCACACATCCTGGTCCACATTCTTCTCTCTAAAGAACCAACACCTTTTTTCTCTCTTTTTTTCTTGGTCAATGTCACTAAAGGTTTGCCAGTTTTGTTGCTCTTTTCAAAGAACCCACACTTTTGGTTTCATTAATTTTATCTATTTCATTAATTACTGCTATAATCTTCCTCGTGCTTGCTTTAGGTTTAGTTTGCTCTTCTTTTTCCAGCATCTTTAGGTGGAAGGTTAGGTTACCGATTTCACAGCTTGCTTATTTTTTTAATATAGGCATTTATAATAAAAAAAAATATAGAGGGCTATAAATTTCCCTCTAAGAACTGCTTTAGCTATACCCCATGAGTTTTGCCAAGTTGAGTCTTCATTTTCATCTGTTTCAAAGTGTTTTCTCATTTCCCTTGAGATTTCTTCTCTGACTCACTGGTTATTTAGGAGTGTGTTTAATTTTTTTGAGTTTTTCAGATTTCTGTTAATGATTTCTAATTTCACTGTGATGTGGACTAAGAATATCCTTTGTATTATTTCATTTCTTTTAAATCTATTGTTTTATGTCTAATACACAGTCTATCCAGAAGAATGTCCCATGTACATATATGTATCCATTAAAAAGAACATGGCGGCTCTTTATAGATTAGAAAGGACCTCTAAAACATACTTGTGAAAAAAGAAAAAGTATGGCATCACACTAACTATACAGGATGCAACCATTTTGGGGTGAAAATAAGGAAGGGAAATTTACATCCCTAGATTAACAATCCTGAGACCCAGATTCACTTATTTTATTATCAGTCAGTCAGCAGATACTGGATCCTCTCCCTTCCAGTATCAACAGTAACTAAGGTGAGGGGATAGAGCAGTTAGAAGAAACAAATGACAAAAACTCACAAAAATAAATGTGAGCTATGTTTGAATCAACTCGATGGCAGTGGGGTTTTTTTGGACATTTGTTTTCTGAAAGTTAACATTACTACAAAGCTTCATGTTTTCTCCCTTTTTAGAAATGACAAATGTCCCTCCAAAACATATTTAAAGAAAATCTTGCCAAGGTGAATTATTCAACATTAAAAACAGCTTTGGGGTGTGAGTTCCTCTGGAACATTATTTAGTGACGCTCGTCTACATGATGGCGCAGTGGTTAAGTGCTTGGCTGCTGACAAAAAGGTGGGTGGTTTGAACCCACCAGCCGCTCTGAGGGACAAAGACGCTGCAGTCTGCTTCCATAAAGATTACAGCCTTGGAAACACTATGGGGCAGCTCCACTCTGTCCTATGAGGTCTCTATGACTTGGAATCGACTTTATAGCAATGGGTCTATATGTAAGAGTAGAAACGGATGTAATCTTCCTGCAAAGAAAGAAGAAAGAACAGACCTTGGGAAAGGAGCTCATGGCTGTATCAGTGTCTACAGAGCATGTGGCTACGTGTCCCTTATGGGGAGGGGGGGATGGCTAGGGAGGACTGAGTTGTGGTAGCTTGGTACTTGTGTCAGGAAGTTAAGTCTTTAGAAATGGTGTTATTTTCCTTACTTGTTATCACTGTACCAGATGGATGGGAAGCAGTGCCAAGACCAAAATATTCTAGTACTTACAGAACAGATCTTTAGTGAAGAAAAAGGCGGCTGTTATCACTGTCAACAGATAGTGGAAAACTGCTACCTCCATCTTTCTTTCTTGACTTTCTCTACCATAACGGTTACCAGCTATGCTCTACTATATTTTTTGCTAGTTAAATACTTTGTTTTTACTTTCCTCTAGAAACAATCTGAAGGAAGAAACCACATTTTCTGTTGTTTTCCTGAAGTCGCCTGCTGCCAGCTCTGAGGCCCTCCCACTACCCCAAGCATGAGGCACAAGCTGGCGCTACCTGAGAAATGAACAGAACGTTAAAGATCTTGAATACACTGCATTAGTACTGACTTTTTCCATTATTTGCAAAGGGTGGTGATGATGATGTGTTTGTATTTTAAACATTCTGAAGTTATTTTCTTGGGGCAAATGCATTTCAAATATACTTGGCTTTTTATCTCAGTGATTTACCTAAGTAATGAAAGTGCCCTGTATATAACAGACATTTAGCGTTTGTTGATCTGAAAGAGAAAAGAATTAACTCTTAGTTGGTAGACAAATTTAAAAATACATCTATCCTCTTCTGTTAAGTCATTTTCAAGCTTAAGTGACATTACGATCCTGGAGAACAGCTTGCCCACGTGCAATCAGCAAGCTGTGCTACCAAACCAAACCTGCATCTCAATATGGAATGTGTCACAGCACATGGGAAATCACTACAGAATCGACACCCTATACGCAAAACAAACAAAAACGCCCAAAACATGCTCGACTTCCTTTCAAATAAAAATACTATTTTGTGAAAATTAAAACAAAAAAACAAAAAAAACACACTTCTATTCCCCTAGGAAAGGGAATGAAATATAACCAGAAAATGATACTCATTAAGTTTCCGGTATTGAAAGGAATAAGATCCCATGAATCTGAGAGTCACAATTTTGATAGCTGAGGGAGAACATGTGAACATCCCCCAATAAAGGCTGGAGATGAAAGCACACAATGGCTCACAACTGGAGGCTGGGCTGCTGCTATCACATGTTAAACCTTTTGTGATGGCCAAATACACACAAAGTAGACACATGGTAGGAATGGAAAATAGGCTCTATTTATAATGAATTCCTAATGAATTGCATTATGTTGCATTAGTCTAGCTGACAAATGAAAGAAAGCTTTACAGCAGGTAAAAGATGTAATGGAGTCTGTATGAAACAAAGCTGAATGTGACCAAATGTTTAGGATGCTTTATTTTTCTGATCTCAAATTCCACAAATTACCCAAGTCAAATATATCAAGCACAAAGTAAAACTATGATTAAAGTAAAGTATGCCCACCCTTCCCGCCTGAGGACTTGGCAAACAGATAGGCAGGTTCCTGGGAGGCCAATTTAGGAGCAAGTTAGCAAGAGGAACTCTGACGACCAATCCACCTGGACTCCTGCTCCAGCTCCACAGCGACCTGTCCTTCTCACTTCTTGACATCCTCCTAGCCCCCACTACGTGCCTGAGGATTCTAACAGCCCATCAATCCCATAAAGGCTTCCTGCCAGAACACTTGCTCCAACAACGTAGGGGAAATCTGAGGGGATGCTGGGTCATCCTCTCACTGCACAGGAAGGAGTGGATGCACAGAAAAATCAAGTGCTTCACTGTCTTAGTCATCTAGTGCTGCTGTAACAGAAATACCATAAGTAGACGACTCTAACAAAGAGAAATTTATTTTCTCACAGTCTAGTAGGCTAGAAGTCCAAATTCAGGGGGTCAGCTCTAAGGGAAGGCTTTCTCTCTATTGGCTCTGGAGGAAGGTCCTTGTCATCAATCTTCCCCTGGACTGGGAGCTTTTCTGTGCAGAACCTGGGGTCCAAAGGATGCACTCTGCTCCCGTCACTGCTTTCTTAGCGGTATGAGGTCCCCTACTCTCTGCTTGCTTCTATGTCATTTTATCTCTTGTAAAATAAAAGGTGGTAGAGGCCACACCCCAGGGAAATGCCCTTTACACTGGATCAGGGATGTGACCTGAGCAAGGGTATTACATCCCACCCTAATCCTCTTTAACCACAGGCAGGGGTTATGATTTACAACACATATGGAAATCACAAAATGGAGACATCCACACAATACTGGGAATCACGGCCCAACCAAGTTGGCACCTATTTTGGGGGGACATAGTTCAATCCATGACACTGGCCCAAGGCCACAACTAACGAGATGCAGAGCTGAGCCTAACACCTTACCCTCCTGGGCCCACTGGCCACTCATTTAACAACACTGCCTCTACAGCGCGCCAGAGCTTTTCCCCTCTCCTCCAACCCAGGAGAGCAGGCTCTTGTTTATGTAACCTGATTTACTTTGTGAATTTCGGTTCTGCCACAGACAGATAATTTAGTAAATACAAAAAAACAAAGCAAGGATGTTCATTCTCATTCTTCGACCAAGTCCTGTACAGATCACTCCTCAAGGTCTGCTGAGCACTGGTGTCTGCTACGATTGCCCCAAAGCAGGGGCAGGTACAAGTCAGGGAGATGCAGCCACTTGCCGATAAGGGTGGCCTTAGCATGGGCCCTGCAGCTGGGGGCTCTCAGAGAAGTGGTGGACCTCTCAAGGTTCTCCCAGGTGCTGGGTGCTCCAAGTACTCTGTATACGCTATCTCCTGAATTCCAATCCAGGAAGCACGCTATTTTCCCCATTCTCTAGGTGAGGTGACCAAGATCAGAAAAGCTCGGTGGCGTGCCTATGGGAGTCCACAGCACAGTGCTAAGTGGTAGGGCCAAGGACTTGAGAGATGGCATCTGCGTATGGAGGCGCGAGCTGGCCATCCCCCAGGCAGGTGGAGGCTGGTTTGTGGAACACACGAGCATAGCAAAAGTGAATGTGGGCTTTCAGAGAAAAGGAAGGTCACTCTATGACCTGGGCAGTGTCACCTGAGTCCCAATGTGTGAGAATACTGCCTTGTGGAGATATTATGAGCTGGGGACCACTTTGATAGAATAACTACAGCTATATTGTTTCCTTTAAAAGCACTGGATTGATGTTTACTGGATTAAAAACATCAAGGACCATATAGGGGCCACTTAAGGCTCTAACTTCAAGGGGATGTTTTACTAAATGATAAAATTGGCCACAGGACTAGAACGAAGCCTGTCCAGACAGTAGCAAGCAGGTGATGATGCTGACAGAAGGTTCTATTTAGTATTTTTGACCAAAGCAAACAGCTCCCTATATGACCCACTGACCGGATCATGCGGATTCCTTCATGGGGAGTGCGTGAGCACTGCCTCCCAAAGATCAGGGACCATCTGCACTACGTGACTACAGTGACAGGCAGACACACTGGGACTAGGGCTGTGCATGACTCTGTCTCAACAAGGGTGTGTTACAGAGAAACTAGTGCTAATAACCAGAAAGCCCAGGAATCTCCCCACATTTACACTTGCATGTGAGAAGACACGCTGCAACATGGTCTCTCTAGGCAGAGTGCTGGGGACTATGGGGCCAGCTGGGTAACACGCTGGCATCATACAAGGGACATGGTTAGTCACAAAAAAGGATCAGAAAAATCCAGTGTTCTGATTATGGCATGAGCTCCAAGACACAGCCTTAAACATGGAAACACATGATGCCAGGGAGAGGGTCTTGGGCAGGGGAGGGAAAGGGGGCCTTTCTGTGCCCGCCCTTGATACAAAGAACACCCCCACAAGGACACCATGAATCACTGACCGCAATCCCCTCTCAAAACATGGACTGGGTTAGCGTGAGCAGCATTCCACTGCACTCCCTGTGCACTGCTTGAACACACTCTCACACGTGCAGTGCCACTTATAATACACACAGGCAACTTTTTGATAGAGAAAAAAATCAGCGTGCCTAGTAACTCAAATCATAAAAACTTCAATAAAAATTCACGTTACCGTGAATGCTTTATTCTGAAAATGTTAAGGTGTTAAGAATCTATATTTGCTCTTAAAAACTCTGAAACAAGACAAGACAGCAGTATCTGCCATCTCAGGTCCCAAGCTCTGGACCATTGGTGTTCAGCGTTTATGCAGCGTTCCCACTTCCTGCAGCTTTGAAAAATGGCGGCTCTGAACACTTACTGTGGCCAGGAAATGCAAGCACTGGTGAGACAGCACCTGTTTCCCGTGCTGGTTGGTAAGACACCCAGAATAATGATGATGACAATGACGCAGTAATGAAAACAGAAGCTGTCTGACACACCATTAATGCCCAGCGCCTCCTGGGGTTGTCGTGGGTGGTCTGGCATTCTCTCCGTACCTGCAGATGCTTACCTGGGTACAACACTGCCTGCCAGGCTCTGCTCGCTGGACCAAGACAGCATGGCCTTTTGCTCTGCTCTGGCTCCCGGGGCCTTGGCTTCCCTGTTTGGTGGCTTCCCTTCCTCCTCCTCCTCTTCCAGCTTCTTCTTTTCACTGTCACTGTCATCGCTGCCTTCTCCTAAGATGTCATCCACCTGATAATTGGCCAAAAGTATGTTTACGTTAATTTTCTAAAGAATCCACTCAGTTTGCCCCCATCCCCAAGGGAAGAAAAACTGTAACAGAGGATTAACTCCCAGATGTAACTTTTCCACCATTAAGCAAAATTTCCGCAGTGGACTAGATAATAATTCCACACGATACGTGAATACTGGGATCTGAAGTTACACAGAAGCAGACAGTGAATGTGCCTTTTTCCAGAAAGATATGTACACAGAAGAAGGATACGGCAGCGACACATTGTGCAGAGCCTTTCCTGACCCCTGCAGGTATGCCCACGTCAGTTGTGACGTGGTCAGATTGTGGCCACATTTGGGGCCTGGGTGGCCGAGCACCCTCACCACTTCTGTAACACCCGCTTCTTCACTGCTTCACCCACAAACTTATCTGTGAGGCTGGACTTGCTGCAAGCCAACATATACTGAGGTACTTCCCTCTTACAAGACTAAAGACGGGGAGAGCCAGGTGATTCTCCTTTCTCATTTTACAACTGTGCGTGTAAACTTTCCGCTGAAGAACCACATGGGCTCTGTGCTGTAAGCTGTCTGTGGGAGGATCATTTGGGCACTGGTGCGGGCTGTCTGTGGGGAAGACCATGGGGGCTCTGTGGTGTGAGCTGTCCTGTCTGGGGAGGATTACGTGGTGTGAACTGTCTGTGGGAGGGCTACATGGGCTCTGTGTTGTGAGCTGTCTGTGAGAGGACCACGTGATGTGATCTGTCTATGGGAGGACTATGTGGGCTCTGTGGTGCGAGCTGACCGTGGGAGGACCACATGGCAGGGGCTGTGCACAGCTGAGGACCTCAGTTTTACCACCACAAAACTGAATTCTACCAACAACCATGTGAGCCTGGAGGAAGCCCTGAGCTCCAGAAAGGACTGCAGCCTTTCTGATACTTTCAGCCTTGTGAGAGCCTGAGTGAAGTCCCCAGTCACACCATGCCTGGATTTCTGACCCATGGAAACTGTAAGATAATAAATAGGTGCCGTTTTAAGCCGTTAAATTTGTGGTAATTTGTTATGTAGCAAAGAAGACTAACATGCCAGTTAAAATGTATTTTTTAAGCAAATCATGCCAATTAAGATATTTTTATGAACACAAAAATTCAAAGGTCAAAGAGGAAATTTTATGACGTGAAAAAGAAACACAGAAAACCAACCTGAGGTATTCAGAAATGGCTTCTGACAGGAGCCAAACTTGAGTTGTGTGATTTAAACACCACACTCAAGATGTTGGCGGTGGGCAGTACATATGTTCCCTAAAGTGATTTATGCAAATCAGGTACTCTAAAATTCACTGAGAAAGTTCTCCATTTAGAGGAAGATTATGATAAATCTTTTATAAAATCAGAGATAACACCATAATTTCTTTCTTACATACAGATTTTCACACACAGTAAAACTTTAAACCACTAGCACTTTAGTAAACAAAATTTTCAATAAATAAAAACCTAAAGCCCACAGACAGACGGAGGTGTCCTTGTGTCAACACCACAGAGTACACAGATGCCGACCCCAGGCCCTCCTGAGAGCAAGAGGTAGCCCCAGAGCATTTGTCACAGGCACTGACCCCTAAGGGCCAGGAAGGTGAAGGGCAGGGGCTGACGCGTGTCTCAGGGGGCGTTTAGGCTGAAACAGGAGGCTGGTCAGAATCTGTGTGGTTTGGGATCTGTGCGGCCCTCCGAGTCTCCTTCCTAGCAGGAAGCAGAAGCACAGTGTGGTGAAGCTGTAACAGAACGGTGATTTGCAGAGGTATATTCAGGGTTAAGGGAAACCAACCCCCTCTCCACCCTCAACTCTGAGACCCCTCTCTGCAAATGCTGACTGCACTGATATTTGACTGTCCCCAAGGAAATGACCTAGTCTCCCCATCACCCTACAATGAATGTCACCCATGTACACCAAGTGCGGACCCACTCATCTGCACTGAGAGGACTCACCGGTCTACACTGAGCACGAACACATTTGTCTACATTGAGAAGACTCACCTGTCTACACTGGGAATGCCCAGTCAGCTTTTATTGTGTCCCTTTTAAATGAGAACAGAAAGCCAAGGATCCTTGGACATTTGAGGAAAACCTTAACTGACATAAACCAAAAAAACCCAAACCCGTTGCCACTGAGTTGATTCTGACTCATAGCAACCCTATAGGACAGAGTAGAACTGCCCCATAGTTTTCAAGGAGTGGCTGGTGGATTCAAACTGACAATCTTTTGGTTAGAAGCTGAGCTCTTAACCACCATGCCACCAGGGCTCCCTAACTGAAATGGCAGAGACCATACCCGGCAAACAGCAGGAAGGGATCTTAAACAAAGTTGGTGTGAGTGACAGACGGCACTTAAACATTCAGGGAAAGTAAGTCATCCTCAGACATTAAAAACTGAGAGCAGAAACTAGAAGCGGAAGGGTTGGAAGGTTAAGCTGAAGAAGTCTCCCAAAAACTGCAACAAGACAGAGATATGAAGCTGAAAAAGTAACGCGATGAGAGTGCCAACCTAGGAGGTCCTGCCCAAGTGTGACACGAGTTCCAGAAAGAAAAGATTGGGGGGAAAGGAAGTTGTCCAAGAGATGACACCAAAATGTACTCTAGAAGTAGGGCCCAGCTTACACGGCATACGAGTGCAGCACCAACGTGGTAGCACCCGCCTCTCTGGCAGCAACGCTGAGGCGACAGAACCGGCATGATGACGCCAGAGTGAGGGCAGCGTTCGCGCCTAGATTTTATGTGCACCAGATGACAAGTCAGGCTGAAGGCAGAATAAAGGTTTTTTGGATATGTGAGATCTAAAAATCTTCTCCCCAGCTCAGGAATTCCCTGAGGCAACCAGCAACACGGGTCCAGGCTGAAGACATCGCTAAGAACACCCAGGGTGCTAGAGCCTACGGTGCGGGCTCCATGTTTCTGCTGTAGTCTGGAGAACTGTGTCATATGTATGGAAAAACAAAAAAACAAAAAGCCAACCTAACACCTCCAAGAAGAACAAAGTCCTGTACGAGAAATGAAACGTGGTCCCATTATACTGCGACTCAGCCAGGGGCACTATTCAGTCATGTTTAACCAAGATTCGTGACACCAACTACACAGGAAGGTAAGGCAGAAGGAACAGGTGTGGGGCGGGGGGGAGTGTGAGAATTGCTGTGAAGCAGATAAAGTTGAAAATTTAAACTCAAGAAACAACAGTGTAGGCTCAGGACTTAGAAGCCAGAAAGTGGCACTAGAACAGGATTTAACACTGACGTGGGGCCCGGGACCAAGACCCAAGGGGTTAACACCAATGTAAGGAGCCCGGGAAGAAGATTAACGCTCAAGTGGGGGTTGGAGACCAAGACCCAAGGGGTTAACACTGACATGGAAGGCCGAGACCAAGACCTGAAGGGTTAATGCTCTCATGGGGGGCCCAGGACCAACACCCAAGGGGTTAACACTTATGTGGCGGGGGGTCTACAACCAGGACCCAGGAGAGGGAATGAGGAGTGCTAGTGCTCTCTCGTGTGAAGCCTGTGGTGCTATTTGACTTTTAAAGTTACGTGCAGGTTTTTGATTAAAGTATTAATAAAAATTAAATTAAGAAGAATGAAAATCTGATATTAGGCAGTAAAAAACAAAACTTAAAAACCAAACCAGCTGCTGTCGGGTCAACTCCGACTCAGGGACGGCAACCCCATGTGTGTCAGGGGAGAGCTGTGCTCCACTGGGTTTTCAACGGCTTCAGTTTTTGAAGTGGATCGCCAGGGCTTTCTTCCAAGGTGCCTCTGGATATGAAGTGCCAGTCTTTTAGTTAGCAGTTGAGTGCCTGTTTGTGCCACTCAGTGACTCCTTATTAGGCAGCAGATCTTGTTTAAAACAAAACAAAGCACCAGAGAGAGACTGACAGCTGTAAAGCGGGGGCAAGGGGCAGTCTGTTTCAAGAAGATTCAAAGCTGCTTGAATGTTCAGGCAAAATTTAAAAGAAAAAGAAGTATGGGCATTAGTTATTGAGGTCTATGAAGCTTAAGATTTCCTACCCTTTCTGAAGTCCTACAAATTTATTCTGGAATATATTTTCCATTTCTGCATATTCTAAAGAAATCAGACATAAGAGTGTACACGAGATGGCTCCATTTTAATGAAACCCCACCACTGGCCAAACTGGTCTGCAGCACACAGAGTGGCCCGCTGGTGTCAGAGGAGGGTAGTCTGGGGGCTGCAAAGGGTATGACACTTTACAGGGGTGATGGAAAAGTTCTCTGTCTTGCCTGTGGTAGTGGTTACATGGGGTAAACAATTATCAAGAGATACCAAACAGTACACGTAAAACTGAATTATGGTGTTGATGAAGAATATACCATGGTCTGTCAGAAGAACGAACAAATGTCTTGGAATTAGTATAGCCAGAATGCTCCTTAGAAGGGAGGATGGTGAGACTTCGTCCTGCTTACTTCGGACATGTTATCAAGGGGACCAGTCCCTGGACAAGGGTATCATGCTTGGTAAAGTAGAGGGTCAGTGAAAAAGAGGGAGACCCTCAATGAGATGAACTGACACAGTGGCTACAACAATGGGCTCAAACATAGCAACGATTTTGAGGATGGCACAGGTCCGGGCAGTGTTTCGTTCTGTTGTGTATAGGGTCGATACAAGTCAGAAACCAACTTGATGGCACCTAACAACAACAAACACTTAAAATATGTTTTGCGGTATGCAAATTATACTTCAATAAAGTTGAGGGTTTAGTATATGCCATGAATCCCTGAGTGGTGCAAATGGTTAAGCGCTTCACTACTAGCTAAAAGGTTGGTGGTCTGAACCTACCCAGAGGCGCCTTGGAAGACAGACCTGGAGATATGGTTCCAAAAGGTCACAGCTCTGAAAATCCTATAGAACAGTTTCTACTCTGACATACACAGGATCACCATGAGTAGGAATTGACTTGACTGCAACTAACAACAACGCTGATTCAAAACATAAAGCTAAAATCACTATGTTCAATAAACAATGGGGCATATAGAATAAGTTTAAAAACACTCCATTTACTAATTTTTCCTTCCAATTTAAGTATTCAGTTTGCTTAAGATTTTACATACATTAATTTCACTATTAGTTTTCCTAAGTACATAGATTACCACCATGATCAAGTTACAGAACAATTCCACCACCCAAAAAAGTCCCTCATGAAGCCCCTTTGTGGTCAGTCCCCTGCCCCAGCTCCAGCCCCTGGCAACCACTGGTCTGTTCCCCTCTGTGGTCTTTTCTAGGACATCATGCAGACACCATGTGTAGGATGTGGCCTATGCACTGGCTTCTCCCCTCGCACAAAGCGTTTGAGACCATCCTGCCGTGTGTCTACCAGGCTCCCTCCTTCTTACCGCCAAGAAGTATTGTTCCACTGCACAGACACCCTGAGACATCTGGGCTTCCAGTCCCTGGAGATATGAATAAAGCTGCTATACACATTTGTGTACAAGCTTTACACGAACGTAAGTTTTCACTTCTTTTGAGTAAATATATACCTAGTAGTAGCGGGGCTGCTGGGCCATATGTTAAGTGTAAGTATTTATAGGAAACTGCCAACTATTTTCCCAAGTGGTGTACCATTCACACCCCCCTCCAGCAATTCTCCACTGATTTTCACTGTGGCTTTAATTTGTACTTCCCTAACTCTGGTGACATAGTGGTTAAGAGCTATGACTGCTAGCCAAAAGGTCAGCAGTTTGAATCCACCAGGCGCTCCTTGGAAAGCCCGTGGGGCAGTTCTACTCTGACCGACAGGGTCGCTATGCATCGGAATCGACTTGACAGCAACGGGTTTGGTTTTTTTAATGACTAGTAACGTGGAAAATATTTTCATGTGCTTATGTGCTAGCCATATATCTTCTCTGGTGAGGTGTCTATTGAAATATTTTGCCCATTTTGTTATTGAACTGTTTGTCTTCTTACAGTTGGGTTTTGAGAATATATTATATTTTCTGGATACAAATCCTTTGTCAAATACATGTTTTGTAACTATTTTCTCCCAGACTTAACTTTTCATTCTTTTAACAGTATTTTTCACAGGGTAAGTTTTTAAAATTGATGATTATCAGTTTTATATTTTTTAATGCCATCATGCTTTTGGTGTTGCATCTAAGAGCTCATTGCCTGAACCAAGGTCACAAAAAATTTCTCCTATATTTCCTTCTAGAAGTTTTACAATTTCCATTTAGATCTATGACCCATCTTGAGTGAAATTCTGAATAAGGTGTAACACATGCATCAATGGATCTTTTTGTGGCAGATGGCTGTCCAATTGTCCCACCACTATGTGCTGAAAAGACTACCCTCTTCTGCATTGAACTGTCTTTGCACTTTTGTCAAAAATCAACTGACCATATTTGAGTCTGTCTATTTCTGGATTCTTTATTCCTTTCCATCAATCTGTGGGTATCCTTCTGTCAATCCCACAGTGTCCTGAACACTATTGTTTTGTAGGAAGGCCTGAAGCCAGGTAGTGAGTGCTCTTAGTTCTTTTCCAAAATTGTTTTGACCATTCTAGTTCCTTTACTTTTTCATGTAAGTTTAAGAACCAGCTTCCTGATATCTAAGAAAATTTCTGCTGGAATATTGATGACACGGCATTGATTCCACAGGTCCACTTGGGGAGAACCAATTTCCTAACAACCTTGAATACTCACAGTTATGGATCAGAGATATCACTCCATTTGTTTAGGTCTTCGATTTCTTTCATCAGTGTTTTGTGATATAAGGCGTTATGTATCCTGCACATATTTTGTTATATTTATACCTAAGTATTTCATTTTAGGGAGAACAACTATAAATGGTACTTTCCAAAAATTTCAATTTCTAATTGCTCACTGTTGTTATGTAGAAATAAAACTGATTTTCGTACAGTGACCGTCTGTCCAGAGTCCTTACTAAACTTATTTATTAGTTCTCAGAGCCTTTTTCGTAGCTCTGTTGAAGTGTGTTCCACGGCCCAGACCACTGTGTGTTGATGTGAGACCCACGGCTTGGGAAGACCGTGCTATGTCTGCGAATGTGATTCAGCCAGGCTGGATGCTGCTGCCCAGGTCCTGTGTCCTTGCTGACTTCCCATCTGCTTGTCCTAAGATTACCGAGGAATGTTCGAGGCTCCAACTATGCCTGGGCATTTGTCTATTTCTCCTTTCAGTTCTACCAGGTTTTGTTTCACGTATTTGGAGCTCACTTGTTAGGTGCACACATACTTGAAATCATTCTGTCTTCTTGGTGAACTGACCCCTGGATCATTATGCAACGTCCTGCTTTATTTCTGGTGATTTCCCTTACTGTGAATTCTATTTTGTCTGACATTAATATAGCCACTCTAACTTTCTTTTGATTAGTGTTTGCATGTTAGTATCTTTTGCCTAGCCTTTAAAATTTAGCCTATCTAGGAAATCCTGGTGGCGTAGTGGTTAAGTGCTACAGCTGCTAACCAAAGGGTCGGCAGTTTGAATCTTCCAGGCCCTCCTTGGCAACTCTATGGGGCAGTTCTACTCTGCCCTATAGGGTCGCTATGAGTCGGAATCGACTCGACAGCACTGGGTTTGGTTTTTTTTTTTTTTTTAATGTATATTTAAAGTGTGATTCTTACAGACAGAATATAGTTTGGTCTTTTTAATATTTTTTCTTTGTATCCTCTGTTTTTGTCCTGTCTCTCCTTTCTGCTGCCTCCTATTGTGTTATCTGAATACTTTTTTTTGTATTCTACTTGATTTATCTATTGGCTTTTTGGCTATATCTCTTTGTATGACTTGTCAGTAGCTGCTCTGAGATTACATCTGTCCTTCTTTCCATCCTCCTCCTCCCTCCCTTCCACAGTTCACCGAGCACTTTACCACTTCAAGTAAAATGTAGAAGCCTTACAACCACACACCTCTTTAGCCTCCCTTAGTTTGTGTTACAGCTGACCTATGTATCACATAGGTCAGTGAAACCCTCCTCAATTGACCTGCTGCTGCTGCTGACTTTTCAGAGTGGGTTTTAGATGCTGTCCAGGGTACTGAGCTGTAGTCAGTGGAAAAAGTCCACTCGCCTGGGCCAGCACCAAGAGCCCTTCACTGCATTTCTCTCCAAACAAACTCTAATGCTTTACTTTTAGAAATCAAAATGATTCTGTTACATCAAGTTGTTCTTTGATTATTTAAAGCTCATACTTAACCAGTTATCTAACCCCAAAAACAAGTTTAATGTTTTAACCTTTAGAATGGATTGTTGTATGTTTGGATTTGAATTACAGAATTTTTCTTCTATTTTGGAGCCACAACCCACATATCCAACCACAAAAACCTCTTATCTACTTTGAATATGGCAAACACAGGCCATCAAAGAAAGTATATTCTCCAAGTTCTAGTTAGTGGCCCTTTAAGATAGATCAATGAAGATATAATATGGCCAGAAGAAGCAAAAATGGCATCAAGTTTTAATTTGCCTCCAGTTAAAGAAAGGTGGATTAAGAAGAAAAGAAAGTGGGAAGAGACAAAAATGGAGAAATACGAAGAGGTGAGCATGAAAGAGGCAGATGTTTCACATTTACACACACGTGAATCCACACACACAGCCATGTGGAGGAAGCAGGATGCACACACACAAAATGAGAAACACAAACAGGGTGAAAAGGCCAGAGACATGACAGACGGTGGTGGAGGAGAAAGGGGAGACATGGACAGAGTCTGACACACACATCACCCAGCACGCCCAAGGGGCACACAGCCAGCTGGCTGCTGCTCAATATAGGTCTCCTCCTATTGAAACGCTTGCGCACAAGGACTGAGGCAGCACTTACTGGGACAGAGACACAGAGGGATGAGGACGGTCCTGGCCGGACACCAGTTCTGCCACCAAGTGTGTGCCACCACCCACTCGTCAGTGGAGGCTTGCGTGGCTGCTAACGGACGAGCTGGCGGTTCAAACCCACCCTGTGGCTCTATAGGAGAAAGGTCTGGCCATCTGCTCCTGTAAAAATCACAGCTGAGAAAACCTTATGGAGCAGCTCTACTTTGTCACATGGGGTTGCTGTGAGTCGCAATTGACTTGATGGTACCCAACAACAATGATGTTGAAGAGGTTTCGGTGGATCTTCCAGACTAAGACAGGCAAGGAAGAAAGACCTGATGATCTGCTTCCGTAATGATTACAGCCTGGAAAATCCTATGGGGCAGTTCTACTCTGTCACATGGAGGTGCTATGAGTTGGAATCGGTTTGACGGCACCCAATAACAGCAACGATGCTGAACATGCTTCAGTGGAGCTTCCAGGCTGAGACAAGGAAGAAAGGCCTGATGATCTACTCCTGAAAATCAGCCAATGAAGACTCCATGGGGTCGGGGCTCACTTGACAGCAGCTAACAATGATATCTATGTTACAGTCCTGGCCCCTATCTTCCTCAAACTCCCAAACCAACCAACCAACAAAAACAAAACAAAACCTGAAACATGTTGAAAAGGTTAAAAATAAACCGTACGCTAGATTCTTCAATAACAAAAATCCCTGAAGTTGTAACTTGTGTGGAACTCTTTCTGCAGAGGAGAGAGGAGAAGAGGTGCATACCAGAGTTCTTAACCAGGTGTCACAGGGAGCCGCGTGAGTACCATAGATCACGCCGACAACCGCACAAGATGTCAGGCGTGTCTCATTAAGGCAGCAACTACCTCCTCACAGTAGGGTCCAGACTGGCATTTCTCACACGGCCGGGTGTAGCAGAGTGGTAATTGGTCTGATAAATGTCCTATGATCAGGGAGGAGTTAGAACACCAGGCCGCCTGCAGCAATGACAGGGACAGCCTGACAGAGACAGCATTACTACTGTGTACACGGGGCCACAGGTAGCGAGCACCAAGGTGAGGCACTCGTTTTCCACGATGGATGTGCCCATGTCAACTCAGGGTAGTAGGCACGAAACTGCCCCTCAGCCCTCAGGAAGGCACACAGGCCCCTCCTCAGAGCAGCGCTTACTGTCTCTAACATCTTCAAGCCACTGAGGCGTGGAATCACACTGCATTTTACATCTCATCAGAGAGGTACGTGCTTCCCATGTTGGCTTCCTCCGCCCTTCAACTGTGGTGGAGGTGAGTACACCCACCGCCACCACACGGGACTTGGTACAGTCAAGGGTGTAATGGGTTCCTACATTGACTTCTACACTAAGTGCAACCACCACCATCTGTTCAGGACTCAGTACAGGCAAGGGTGTAATGGGTTCCTGTGGTGACTTCTACACCAAGTGCAACCACCACCATCTGTTCAGGACTCGGTACAGTAGAAGATGTGATGGGTTCCCGCACTAACTCCTACACTGAGCAAGATCACCACCAGCGTGGGCCTCCTTACAGTAAAGGGTGTGAGGAGTTCCGGCATTTCTTCCAGTTCTTTATAGAAAGGGCTGAAAAGACTATGGCTACTGTAATATCACAAAATGTAATATACCTGACTTTCAAAAATCCAAGGACAAAACAATACAATGTAATACACATACATGCTTGTAATTTATATTTTAAACAGAAGCAGTTTCTAACATTAGTCCTCTTAAACTGCGATCTCAAAGTTCTGCTTGGTATCAGGTAAACCTCATCGGAAAGCAGGTCCCAGAGGCAGGAGGGGAGGCGAGGCTGGACACAGCCAGTAGCTGTGGGGCCCTTCAGCTATCCTGGGTGGAGCCCATCTCACAGTGGTGGAATAAATAGCCTCACGCATCGCGCCTGCTGCACGTGACAGCCATGTGGCTTTGTGAACAGCCCCATCTGAGATTCAGTCTAATACCTGCTTTCCACTCATGCATTCACCCATGGGTGCCACTTCCATCACTTGGTCTGATCCTCCCTAATGCAGTAGCCACAAAGCAAGTCTTGCTTTGGCGCCCCTTGAATCTTAGGGAGTCAGCATCTAAAGAACTGGCCCAAGACCCAATCGAGCTGAAGGGCCCAGAGTGCGCCCTGCCTGCTGCACACTGCGGGACCCCAAGTGTCATCAGTGCAGGACGCACTGCCCCTGGGCTCAAATGCTCATCCTCATCCGTCACCAACAGCCATCAGTGCCATTAGACACTATACGTGGGAGTACACTAGGTCAGAGATAAGCAGGTGTAGACCTGGAGCATAAGACAAGAGCGTGGGGTTGAGTCAAGCATGCCAGTCCCTAAACCGAGGGGCTGTCAGGCCAGGTGTTTGCTCTGGGCCTTCGCTATGAGACGGTGGTACCCCTCAGGCTGCCAGGGGGTACTGAGGTTAAGGGGAACTAGGCCTGAGCCCTCACTGCCACTCCCCACACCCACGCAGCCCTTGTTGTGTGATGGGGACGATGAGGACCACACACTAAGGCTCAGTAGCTGCTGGTGTGGCCTCCACATCTAAGGGCTACAGCTGCAGTGAGCGGTGTGAGCTCTTACATCCTATATACCACTGTGCCCACTGGTCCCTGACCCTTCCTCTTCATCAAGAATGGCACATGGCATTGGTGTTCCTCACTGTCACCCATCATGGTGGGCACAGAGCACAGCAATGACCACACAGCAACCAACCTCCCAGGATCTCCAGAAACCTGAGGCATGGCCACCCCAAGACCAGCAGGAAGGGTTGGGCACGCCTCCCCAGGAGTGAGTGGCCATCAGTGCCTTGGGGCAGGAACAGCACTGTCTCTCCCTCAGGACACAGTGTCCCTGCACACACAGGACCTTTATCAGACACCAGTGCACTGCTCGCCAGGCTCTCAGTCCAAACAACCTCTCTAACAATTTTGCTCCTGAAAAGCCAAATCTAAGGCTTTAAGGTTAATTTTTATTTCTGAAAGAAAGGGATTTGATTTTAGTGACTAAAGCCGCTGTATGCATCTATGATGGTTAATTTTGTGTGTCAACATGGCTAGGCTGATTCTAGGTGGTTTGGAAGACACTGGGCTGGATGAAGTGATGAGATGTGATGTTGAGATGGGGTGACGTGATGGGTGGTGTGATGGGAGTATGTGATGAAACGGGATGATGCCATGGGATGACAGTGATATGATGTGATGTAATTTCAGCCATGATGTGATCTGGTGTGATCTACCAATCAGTTGAAAGGGAAGCCTTCTTGGGACTGCGGTCTGCACCTCCAGAATATAAATGGATGTTCTGGCAGAGTCTGCTCTCTCTTGACCCTATGCTCTTCTCTTCACCTGACCTCTGGATACTGGACCGTTAGCCTGCAGAAGTCTCTGGCTTGCTGCCTGACCTGCAGATTTGGATTCGCCAGCCCCTGCAACCCTGTGAGCCAGCAGAGTCTCCAGCGTGCCAACTGACCTATGGATTTGGGACTTCCCAGCCCTATAACTGCATGAGCCATTTCCTTGAAGTAAACTGCTCTCTTTCTATGTGTATGTCTCACTGGTTTGCTCCTCTTAAGAGCCCAACTAAGGCAGCATCTAAGACTTTAATGCACATTAAGATTTTAATCCCCTCTGATATCAAATGAACAAGAACCAGAGTTGTTGTAATACCTGGCAAACCAACTGCATGTCCACACAAGATACAACAGCAAACACAAAGTGCCACTGACCACCTAGGAAAACCAGGAGGGAACAAACACGGAGCAGTGGAAGCTGGGTGCTATGGAATGCTGCCCTCCTCTCCCCTGAGTGAAAGCAGCCAGCCACCCCTTCTCATACAACCTGATGTCCCAGATGCAAGAGACTGGGCCTGAGAAGAAGTGGTAGTTGAGGGGAATTTTTCCAGAAAAAAATTTTCATGAAAGAATAAAAAAACCAGCACATATTTAAAAAAATTTTCTTAAAAGGCAGAAAAATGGCAAATAGAGCCATTCAGCACACCTGAAAAAAGAGCTAATTTCTAACAAAATATGCTACTGTCTTAGCCTGTAATCTGAGTTGTAATAAGATTCAACACTGAACATAACCCTCTGCATTTTTCTGCTATTGCTGAAAATAAACTAAAATACTGGTGTTTCCCCCTAAATGCTCCCACAGCATTCCCAACAAGAATGGAGATGGTTCTTCTCTTCACGGACCAGGCCCCAAGTGCATGTGTGAATGGCGGGCTTGCTATTTGTCTGCAGGAAAGGCTAAGATATAAGCAGAGAAGGACGGCGTTCATAGGACCCAGCTTCTGGCTGGGAGCTGGCACAGGCGCAACTCACTGGTGTACACACCACAGGCACACATCTTATGGGTGTACACACCACAATCACATGTCGTGCGTGTATTCTTCTGCAACGGCCCTTCTGAAGAACCATCTGCCACAGAATGAATCTGTACAAACCTCCTACTAAGAAAAACCCCAAAAGGTATGAAACCTCCCAACAAAAGCCTTGGGCTAAGTGCTGAGAGGGTGCTGGGGACTGCAAGTAGCCTTACATGTGAGTGTCTATTCAAGCTTTGGGGGGTCCTGTTGTTGCTGAAGATGAAACCAGGAGACAGACGGCAATGTGGCCTTATAAAACTATTTTAGTTTTGTTTGTTTTCATCTAAGGAACGTCTCCATTATGTTTAGTCTCCAATTCAAAATGGACTTGGAGTCCTGTTATCACTATTCCCACTACGAAGATTTGAAAAAATACGCACCAGCCCCACCTGTGTTGCCTAAATCCACCTGGTGGTGTAATAAGGTGCTACAATAAACTGCCAGCGTGATTTGTGACTTTAAAGACAAAACATCTATGTTCAACTGAAAACACGGTCATCTAGGGCTTCTCAACTCTAGCACTCCTCGTTTGGGCTGACCATTCTCTGCCGTGGGGCGTCCTGTGCACCACAGGGTATGTAGCAGCCTCCCTGGCCTCCACCCACTAGATGCCAGTATCGCCTCCCCCTGCCCAGCTGTGACAACCAAAGTGTCTCCAGATACTGCCCAATGTCCTGGGGGTGGGAGAGGGGACTGAGAACTGTTGACGCAGTTACCAAATCTGATTTTTAAAGTGTACTCGTGCCAAATTTTGGCAGCACACCACTTAACATAGTGATAGGTCTCTTTTACAGGAGTGCTCCGCGGCATACGGAGGTACTCGCCCACAGCCCCACACGCAGCGCTCCACACGGCGTGTGCATAGGCCTGGGCTCTGCCTCGGTGTGCTGGTGCACATTCAGGGTGCGCCTGCACACAGGCTCTCATGGGGTGAGCCCGCGGGCGCGGTGCCCTGGGTCCCTGCGCAAGACCATTTGGCTCACCTCTTTGTCCATACTCTCTAAATCCTCCTTACAAAGTGTGTACAGCGGCATTGTCTCTGACATACTGGGCTGCCGTTTTCTTCTAGAAGGACCAGGCTGCTCTTCATCTGGATTATCGCGCAACTCTTCATCAAACATCTGCTGTTGATGTGGCTGAACAACTCTGAAATGAATTTTATAGGTCCCACATGAGGAAATCGGTTTGCATTGCACCTTTCAGCACTGAATCAGACCCTGATGCTTGGGCAGGTAAACAAATGCATACATACAGACAACATTTTAGCTTCATCAACAGTACCTGCTCATTATACTTTATCTGAGCTTATTTAAAACATGGAATCTCTGCGAGCTGAGCCAGGTGAGGGCAGCCATGTCCACACTCATGTCTGTGGGAAGCTGTCACCTACCTTCTTTTATCAACAAAAGTGACAAGACCATGTGGCCGCAGGCAGCGCCCACTGGCTCCACAAGAGTCAGAACAAGGGGCATGTGGAAGAACGGTGATGAACAACTTCCCAGAAACTGGCAGGAAGTGCTAGTTATCCTCGAGGTGGGGCCAAGGCAGCCATAAGATTTAAAAAAGAATCATTTATTACCTATCAATAGCACTTAAGAAATGTGAGTTACTTGGGCTACAGGCACAAAAAATTTGTTGGTAAATTTAAGAAACAGACTTCAGTGGGTTGAAATTAAAATCATTTGTTCACAAAGGACAAAAACTTTAAAGGCAAAAAAGTCCTTCTTCCTAAAAACAAATATGTTACAGTTTCCCTTCAGAAATGCCAGAACAAGTCTATGTCCCCACAAACGCTGGTCAGGAGAACACTGACCTTCAGTGTGCAGGGGCTGCTGACAATACCCGGTGGTGTGGGGCCCTAGAGACAGAGGAGCCCCTTGCTCTGGGCACTGAGTGGACAGGATGCACAGAGACCTGGGACACACGCTCAGCGTCCATGCGAGGAGGCTGCTCTGAGTGGGCCGCACCCCACATGCATACGTGCCTCTCCTCAACTGGGTAAGACGCTAGATGGAGGGGCCAAAATCAAGGTGTCCCATAGACCCTCCCTGCCCCTTGCACGTTCCCACAAGAACACCACCTCCCGGCAGACTGACAGCAGAGCAGCCAAACACACTGTCCTCAGCCACGTCGGGCACTACGGGGATGCCCCTGTAACATCTCTTTTCATTTGGAAAATAGAACTCGTTAAGAAATGCTATTTGTGTTAACATGCAATGGCTTTTACCGTTACTTTTAAATACATGAATATTTTAAAAATATCTGCTGATGCATTTATTTATTTATTTATAAAACCGGTTGCGATAGAGTCAGTTCTGACTCATGGCGACCGCGTTTGTGTCAGAGTAGAACTATGCTCCATAGGGTTTTCAGTTGCTGGTTTTTCAGAAGTAGATTTCCAGGCTTTTCTTCCTAGCTGCATCTAGGTGGACTCGAACCCCTTTGCTTTTGGTTAGCAGCCAAGCACATTAACCATTTGTATTATCCAGGGACTATATATGTAATTACAATAGTTGTAAGCCATTGTATTGATGTACCATAATAAATATATATCGCCAACTTTTGATGGACGTTTAGGCTAAAAAAAAAAAAAAAATCTGTTGAATTTAATGTGGTAAATATGGGCAGACATAACCCTAATTTTTAAGAGTATAAAGGGGTCCCGGGGCAAGAACATTTGAGAACCACTGCTCTAAATCATGTCACTTTGGTAATACTACCATTCTAACCATATCTACAGGAAAATCCTTTTAAAATGGCATACCTAAATAAAACTAAGAACCCTATGAATTAAAAATGTTAATCACCACCATTCATAGTTTTATGATTTAATTATACAAGGACATTTTTCTTTTTAATAAAAAGTTAGCGTACCATAATTTGATGAGTATTTTGAAAAAGAAACAAGAGCTATTTAAGATGTAAAAAACATGATCCATGACTCGTCCTTACTTTGTGCTGACTGTGGAGCGGGTGGCCCTACATCCGCACCACAGACGTCTGGGCCGTGCAGCTCTGCTGGGGCTGGGGGCTCACACCGCAGGATGAGGAGCGGCAACCGAGCCTAGCACCGACCCCTTCCCAGCTATGGCCAAAAATGTCTGCAGACATGGCCAAATATGGGGTGGGGGAGGGCTTAACTGACCCCAGTTGTGAGCACTGATTTGAGGAAGAACAGGCACTATCAACTTTATGGCAGTGACTACGCAATTACTTTACAAGATGACAGAACTGAAGTTGATCTCAAGAAGTACAGCACAACCGCAAAACCTGTGAGGCCTCTTTCCACCGAACAGCCACGTCAGTAGGTCAGCTGCCAACACACATACTAAATCTATCTCAGGTGAGGGCCTCTGATGGCTTCTGGGGCCCCTGCGATACAGCTCATCATTCAATACCACCTCCTCCCACCGTCCCAGCACACGCCCACCACTCAGGGTTTGGACCACTGCAGTGTGGGCCCACCGATCAACACCACCACCTCCTGAGGCTGGACCAGCACAGCCTCTTCTCAGAGCCATCCTCTTCCCCTCTCTGAGCTGTTCCTGACCTTCCAGGCTCAGCTCAAATCTGCCTCTTTCTCACAGCTTCCCTGACTTCCTGGCCATCGCTGCCCTCTCTTATCTGAATTCCTCCGGGACATGCACAGGTTCCAAACAACTGAGCATTTAATTACACAGGCTTATATGGCTTGCTATCTATTCATTTTTATTAATCTCATCTCCACAGCCTTAGTAGTACTAAATACATGGTTTTTCTTATTTACTTATTTGGTCTTATTACATATTAAGGTTATTAGCCCTGCTGTATTTGTGGCATTCAAAAATATAATTGGACTCTTTGTTTTTTTTGCTATATATTAAATGGGTAAAATTGGCATTTTTTATGGAATATTTTCTACTGCTTAAAGAAGCTTTACAGTTTTCAAAAGCTCACTGTATCAAGTCACACAATTCAGAGCGCAAGAGACAATTTAATAATCCACGGCGAGCCCTTCCCCCCTGAGCAGGGTGACTAACCCTGACGGTTTGACGTACACCCTCTTTATGTCTTCTCCTCTTGTCCATACAAGTTTGCATATGGCATCACATTATACATGCTACCTCACAGCTGTGTCCGTCAGCCAGCAACACGTCACAGATGTCCTCCAGTTCTTCTATACACAGAGCTTTCTCATCACTGCACGGCATGCCATCATATGAACTTTCCACGCTTTATCAGACAGCACCACCCCAGCCAGGCACTCGAGGTGACCCTACCGTGGACAATACTGCACACACCACTGCAGCTGTCTTAACAGCCAGTGTTCACTGACACGTGTCGACTCTTTCTGGTGTTCTCTGTTTCTTTCCGCATGTCTGGCAGCATTTTCCTTCAGCTAGAAGAATTCCTTGTAGTAGTGCTTGTTGCAGGTCAAGGGACCACACATTTGCTCAGATTTTGTTTGTCTGAAAAGTTATTTACCTTGTCCTCATTTTTGAAGTTTTTTTCACCGGGTGTAGAATTTTGGGTTAGTAGGTTTTTTTTTTATCCCTCCATTGTTCTGTGGTACTTGTAATCTGTTGAAAAATTGGCCCCTCAGACTTACTGTTGCTTCTTCGAAGGTGAGGCACTTTTGTTTTTCTGGTTGCTTTTCAGATTTTCCCTTTGCCTTTTAAAAAGCTTAACTATGATGTGTTTATGTCTGGTTTTCTCCCATTTATCCAGCCGTGGCTCACTAAGCTCCTGGAATCTGTGGGTTTGTTTCTCAGCCTTTATCTCTATCCACCTTCTTCTTCCTGGGAGTCTAACGATTTGGGTGCTGGACCTCCAGGTTGTGTCCCACGAGCTCCGGTGTTCTGCTTTCCCCACTCTCTTTTTTCTGGACACTGATAGTTTGGTTATCTTCTATTGAGCTATCTTCCAGTTAATTTTAGAGATCATCTTTTCAGTTTTAGGATGTTCACTTATTTTTTACAGATTGCAATTTCTGTTGAAATTCTCCATCATTTCACTCATTTTACTCCTTTCTCCTATTTTATTCAACATAAAAGACATAATTATTTTAAACTCCAAAAAGACGGTATTTGTCTGTTTCTATCATCTATTGTTTCTCTTGGTTCCTGGCCAACTGGTACTGCTTTTTAGCATGTCTCGTAATTTCTGACTGGATATTATACATTGTACATAAAACATTATGAAGACTCCAAAGGTTGTTTTTCTTTGGGCAGATGGAATACCAAGTGGTCATTTTAGTCCTGTTAAAGTTTGTGACTGTGGTTTTGTTAGCGCTTATCTACTTCAGTTTTGCCTTACTACTAGGGCATGGTCCTTCCAAGATCCCAGCTGAAGGCCTGGGGTGTTTGCCAAGCTTCCCCACCCTTCCCATCTCGGCAGGGCTAAAGCTCCTTAGCTTTTTCTATCCCATCTCCCTGGCTTATGTGCTTCATCAAGTATATAGGACAAATAAACACGAGGACTCTTGTAGGTCTATATGATTTCTTACATTGGTATGTTGTTCTATTTTTGAGCCAGTACCATACAGTTCTAACTCTGTATGTTTTAATAGTCTTTAATACAGAGCTTTTAAAAAAGAAGTTTCTTTACAATCTTCTACTAACACCACTCCTGTCTCCAAGGCCCACCTTTTCACCTTATGAAACACAAAAATGTAATTTTTCTGTCTTGAGTACCCACTTGGTTGGTGAGCCTTTTCTTAATTATATTATTTGCTTTTAATCAAGGATCTTTTTTCTTGAAAAGCTGTTATTAAATTAACACTACCATGTTATATATGTATACTTCAACTATACCCAAACCCAAACCAAGTCCATTGCCAGCGAGTCGATCCCAACTCATAGCAGTCCTACAGGACAGAGTAGAACTGCCCCATAGAGTTCCCAAGGAGCACCTGATGGATTCGAACTGCCAACCTTTTGGTTAGCAGCCATAGCTCTTAACCACTACGCCACCAGGGTTTCTAGCTATAAGACATTCCAATTTCAATAACAAACGAAAAACTTTGCATTTTACAATTTAACTCAGCAATTACTGACTACCAACAGCAAAAAGCATGCCAGCACTGAGTTCCCTAAGAGGCAGGAGTAGTGAGAGCATGGCACTGGGCATGTCCACACAGGGCAGGTGTGCCGGTTCCACGGGTGCTGCAGCTGCTGTAGGGGGCCGTGTAGAGGACATGCGCCCTCGTCTATCTATGTGGTCGAGCACTAGGCCCAGCCACTTCTGTGCAAAATCAGGGTGGCTTGCCTACAGTACCATGTGGCCCCTCACAGCATGGCGGTGTTCTCCATGTGGTCTGAGAACCTGGTGCTCCACTGCAGACACCCCAATTACTTTCTAACCTAGAATACATTAGAAGTGAGAAGGATCTGATTGAAAAACACTTCTGCACAGATGCTATAAAGTAATAAACAAAAAATACAGAGAGCCTATTTTAAAATCTATCTGCATTTAAGAAAGGGAATGATAAGCCTAGATTTAAAAAAATCCATCTACCTCTGGAATTCTTTGGGACAGTAAATTAAATACAGTGCTCTAATCCAAAACCCAAATCTTTCCTAAGAGCTGGAGTTATTATAAACTATTGAAAAACTTTTTTTCTCTTTTTTTTTTATTTCACACCCTCCACAAATATGGAAACAGACTTCCCTACATGCTTCAGATGAACTTTTAATTACTCAGCAATTCATTTAGCAATAGCTCTGGCAATAGAAAATGCCCAAATATCCATTCTATCTATGTGTCCTAAGACAAGGCTACACTTTAAAAAATATGTAGAATTTACCTGAAATAATATTTGATCACCAAAGAATTTGAAAAAAAAAAAAGAAGGAATACAGAATAAATCCACTGTGACAACAGACTGTCCGTTGCCGTCTAGTCAATTCCGACTCATACCGACACTACAGGACAGAGTAGAACTGCCCCATACTGTTTCCAAGGAGTGGCTGATGGATTTGAACTGCTGACCTTTTGGATGGCAGCCAACTCTTAACCATCGCACCACCAGGGCTGAACCTAATTTGACGAACATTATTTATAGATGCCCGAGCCACTGGTGTTAACTATGAAGAATAACACCTAACATTCTGTATGTTCAAAAACAGGATGAAAAATAAAGCCAAAGCACAGCAACTGGACCCGGGCTGGACGACTCATCGTGCGTTCATGTTACGGGCGTCGTGCAGCTTAGTCATTCACTGGGAAGTAGTTGTAGCTGTGTGTAGAGGGCGGTTGCACTCTGTCAGTGTGAGCAGTACCTACATGTCTGTGTCTGTGTGAAGCTACCGAAAGGGGAAAAGCAGTATACACAGCGCACCACGCTAAGGAGGCATGCTACGGAGGGGTGGGGAGACTGAGTGATTCATTTTTATACACTCTGCATTATTTAATTTGTTACAATACTTATGTAATTTAAAAATTAAACAAAACAAACACATTGTCTATAATTCAAGTTCAATTTATTTCAACTGCCAACACTGTAAGCACCAGGGAGTTACATCTCTGGCTGCTCCGGGTGCCTGCGTGCTGACTATCTCAAAGTCTTCTCCAGCCCTGGCCTCACAGACTATTGTGACCTTAGGCCCTAGAACTTAAGCAACCAATAAACGAGTGTTGAGCTATAAACACTGTTTCATTCTACTAAGAAAGTGATACCTTAAAGAAATAATACAGATACCTTTTTACAAATGCTAAAGAACTCTAACGAAAGCACTTGAGAGTAAAGAATGGTAGTTTCCAAACAGAACGAAATGAGCAAAAACCGGCAGCAGTGGGTGAAAAAACAAAGTCAGGTGGAAATGTGGAGAGAAGAGGTAAATAAAATGCTTCTTCCGTTCGAGCTAATGTCTAAGGAAGAGAAAGAGAAGACACAAATGAGGAAATGCTCCCATACTACTACCAAATCTAAAAACCCTTTGGAGGACATAATCTATTTAAACGAGTAAATATATTAGTGGAAGAAAATGCGAACTCAATGAGGGACGATTCTTTCAGGATCCAAATAACAAGCAGCCGAAAACCCCACGCAGATGGCACACAAGGCACTGATGTCTTGTCTGGGGGCCTCATGGGACGAGGGCCGCCTGGCGTGGGGGCTGTATGGGATAAGGCTTCATGGGGCAGGTGCTGGAGGCCTTGGGCCTCTCTCCACAGCACCCCTCTGCCTCTTTGGGCGTTGCCCTTTCCAAGGGAGATGCTCCTGACCCTTGTGGCGTGTCTCCACCTGAACCAGCACCTGTCGGCATCTGTCTGTTCTGAGCACGTGAGAGAGAGGAGTGTGACCCTGCATGCATCTGAGTCTGAGCCGCTGCCCATCCCTACATTTACTCCAGTGGGATGACACTGTTCGGTGAAGGCCAGCCAGGCTGCTCTCAGGGCCAAGGGCAGCATCGGTCACCCTGAGTTCTAGGCTGCACAAGAGCAGGAGGGTGGCTCCCCTAGGGAACAGCCTGGTCTTTCCAGGAAAGGAGGGCAATGACTGACCCACAATTGTTCAGTGTAGTAATTCAAAAGCAACCTCCCCTTCCAAAGTAAACAGAACATCTGGAGAGCCCTCATTTAAACCTCAAAGCACATTCTAAGGCTGTTTCCTGGGGAGTCTGCGTAACTCTCCACCTCAGCCTGGGGGCTGACCTAAGGTCCATGTGGAGCACAGCGAGCTCGTCCGCTCTCCGTTGGCATGGTGCTCCGCTCCACATGCCCTCTCGTCCCCGAGCTTGTCTTTTCCTCCTGTCACAACCCCCTGCCGCCACCTCCCCAAGACTCGGTGTGTGTGAGGCTGGGGCGGAAGGGCTACTTGGCTCTCACTGCAGACCACTTCTCTCCATCCTGCTGGGAAGGACTTGAGTAGGGTGGGGCAGGGGCATAAAAGGAAGTAGGGCCATCCCTGTAGACCCCAATGTCACTCTGCACCACCTTCAGCTGCTCGCCTTTTCCCACCGAGGTCCAGGGCCCACATGTGGTCTGTCACGAAAGCTGCACCCTGGGCTGCTCTGGGCAACCTCAAGTGTGTGCACCTGCACCTGGGGTCACAGATAAGCGGGAGGGACAGAAAGATGGCTGACAACGTCACGGCACTCCATGAAGCACTCCATGAAGCAGGAGTCAACCTGAGACTAATACCCTTCACTTTACACATCAGTACTGCTAGCGCCCTGGATGACCACGTTAAAACAACCAGCATGACACACAGGTTATGCTGTAGATGGTACTTGGCAGTAAGCCCGCTCCGCGCCCACAGATGTACCTGAAGGAGGAGTGCTCCCCATGGGCCGACAGCGAGGCAGGCGGTGCAGGGGCCTGTGCGTACGGGGGTGGCACCGTGCGCTGTGCGCCCTTCCTGATGAGCTTCCCGGTGCTGGCGTCGTAGATGCGGGCCTCAGGGCTGGGTGGGCTCCTGGGGTGGACGGGTGTGGGATGGAACAAGGCCGTTTGGAAGGCACTCTGCCTGTCGGCAAAGGCTGCAGGGCTGGTCTCCCTGCTGGAGGAGAGTGTGTATGAGGGCTCTGGAGCCACTGGGCACAGGACAACCCCGCCAGGCCACCCACTAGGGACTTCATGGGAGATGTATGTGACTAGTCTTAAATATCACAGCCCAACAACAGTGTGGGGAAGCAATATGACGTGTGAAATGACAACTGTCTTCCAGACTAAGGGCCAGACCCGCTAGCCCAGTGTCCAGCAGACTTCGTGCGTGGAGGACACTAAGCTGGCAGGCACCCGCCCACATGTGCACTTCCCACTTGCTGGCAACTATACAGCACACTCGTCCTGTTTCTCTGATACCTGTTTCTCAGGTTTCTGACAAAGAACAGCAATTTTCTAAGCCTTTCCCAACAAAACTAGTTAACTCTCATGCCTTGCCACTTTTCTCAACACACGTGGCTCTCTCCCTGTAAATACTTAAAATATACCTTTTCCATTTTCTTCACCCACCTCTCCACCACTTTTTCTTCTTGTTAATGTCATAGACCCTCTCACTACTTTGTGAGGTAAAACCTATCGTAACATTCCCCTCCTGTGAAGGAAGTTAATATCCACTATCAAAGCCATACTGCATTTCTCTACAAGAAAAAGCACTTTGGTTTCTTTTACAAACGATAATGGCTACATAAGCACTTTTTGGGTAACATATGAGTAAACAGGGTCAAGAGTCCAAGGTGTCATCGGACTCCTTGCTGTGTGAGAGGCTGAGGGGGGAAGGCGAGGACACGGCCAGCAAAAGACACGCACACGCCAACTGACGGCTCTACTTCCTCTCGAGAACACTAAGCCTTTCGCAGCAGCCTGGGGCATGAATCCTGGCTCTGACCCATAAGCAATGGGTTCTCTCCCACACCACTGAACTCAGCTTTCTCATCCATAGTCAGGGTTGGTGTGCAAGACAAACGGATGTGTGGAGGGGCACTGACGTGGTTTCACCCAGGCCTCCCCAAGTGTGCACCATGGCGCCGCCATGCGCCAGCCTAGCCCCTGGCCTCTCCCCCCAGTACGCCATGCCCACAGTCCTGCTATGTGATGAGAACTATGGCCAGGAGTGGGGGGGTACTTACCTTTGCATCCTGGTGTAGTCGTCCCTGAGGGGGAAGAGCTGCTCCTCTACCTTGTCCCACCGCTCCAGGCAGCTCCACAGCCAGTCGGGGTTGACCACGTGCAGGTGCCTACACTCCTGGGCCTGGCGCACCTTCTCAGTGCCTGCAGGGAGACATCGCTCGTTAGTCCAGGAGGGTTCACGGGCTCATAGGCCCTCCACCACTCCACCATGCAGACACCAGGCAGGGACTTGCCCTCAGGGTGACCTCCCTAAGCCTGGATGTCACACCCACAGCTCTTTCCTCAGCTCACACCTCTGGTCTACCTTGTTGACAGGTGGCTCTCCCACACACCACAGTGCTCCTCTCACAACAGAGTAACCACCCATGACACTTCCTTCCCCACACCTCCACTGTACCCCCATACGTACCCCTCAGTGAGTTTTGTCAACTTGTCTTCTACACAGACCACCCGTTGGTCCACTTCTGCTCCCCCACAGCTGCCCTATTCAAGGCCATCGTGTCCTGCGGGATGAGTGTGGCTTCTCTGACCCAACATTGCACCTGCTCACCATCTTCCATGAGATGGCAGACAGCGAGTGATGTCACACCATTGTGTGACCCTAACCGGACAGGCCTGAGGTCCTCACACAGCCAGCGAGGGACTGACGCGCTCCAGCTCACTGGGTGATACCCTGTTGCTGTGCCCACCCAGCTTGTCTTTCCCAGGAGTGCCTGCCCTGGGTGCAACTCAGGTAACCATGGCTTGCTCTTGGCCCTGCCCTACCTAGGTGATCTCCTGCCCAGTTACGCTCATTCCATGCCCCGCATTTTCCCTACACACAGTGGTTGGGGTTTAGTCACACCCTTCACAAACAGCAGGTTGCCCTGCTCACGCTGAGACCCTCACACTGTGATGAACTCAGAGGCTTTCTGGAAGAGTATGAGCCCCATATCAAACCCAACCTTCCTCTTCCAGGCCTACCTCTGGGAGAAGCTATTTTACAGCCATGAAACCTTGTGTCCCCTCCACAGCCCCTCTCTACACCTGTTCCTCCCTTCCTCCCTCTATCCGATCTGGTAATCTGGCCATCTAGGGCCGTCTGCCCTGGTCATCAATCTACACCCACGGGGCTGCCAGGTGAATATTCCTGGAAGGGTCCTTCTGTCACAACCATCTACTCCAGAGCCTTCACAAGACCCCTCTTCTCATGAAGCCTCATCTCCCCTGCAAAACCCTCAAGGCCCAAACCCAGCTCCACCTACCACCATAACCCATCACCCCCCAGCTCAAATGCCATCTTTTGGACCCCCGAGAAGTAGCCACAGACAGGCATGAGGAGAGATGTTAACTAAGACTGTCAGGTAAAGATGTGATCCCCTGAGCATCTGAGGGAGAGCTCACCGTCGGGTAAAGATGTGATCCCCTGAGCATCTGAGAGAGAGCTCACCATCGGGTAAGGATGTGATCCCCTGAGCATCTGAGGGAGAGCTCACCGTCGGGTAAGGATGTGATCCCCTGAGCATCTGAGGGAGAGCTCACCGTCGGGTAAGGATGTGATCCCCTGAGCATCTGAGGGAGAGCTCACTGTTGGGTAAGGACACAGTCCCCTGCCCACCACTTTTCCAGCCTCCATGAACTATTACGGGCTCTTGTTCCAGTCCAGACCTTTGTGTTCAGGTTCCAGCTCAGAGGGTGGTCAATCTTTTACCTCGTAAATTGAGGACTTTTGACTCCTCTAGAACCGACTCACCACTTCTTCATTACTGACTTACTAGTCAATACTCCACTTCCAACCCATTCATGGCCTTTACTCAGGATAGACCCCTGGTACACACTGGTTAAGAGCTTGGCTGCTAACCAAAAGGTCGGCAGTTTGAATCCACCAGCTGCTTCTTGGAAATCCTATGGGGCGGTTTTACTCTGACCTTTTTTTTATAGGGTGCCTATGAGTCGGAATCAATACAACAATGATGGGTTTGGCTTCCTGGTTTTTACTCAGGACAGAAGATTCAGACTTTGCATACAGAACACGGAGGACACAAGTAACTGATGCTGCACGGACTCTGCACACGCTGCACACACAAGGACAACACACGCAGGCACGAAGCACCTAGGCAAGTATAGGGAGTCAAGCAGAGCTTCACCAGCTTGTCACCATCTATGCAGCCTCTTAAGGTCATGATTTGGGAAAACGTTTTTGCAAATTCAACATGGAAGCAATAGCGGTGCTAATTTAAAAGAAAATGAATACAATAAAAGCAGGGCAGACCAATTACACATATGCTGGAAACACTCTCTGTACCCTGGGTTCCCACCCCAAAGAGGACCGGTGGGGGGGTTGGGCACTCACCGGCCCTCGCCGCAATCAGGTGGGTGGCCCTGTTGGGGTCATCAGGACTCAGCACGAGGTTGGTGAGGATCCTGGCCCCAAGGGCTGTGGCATGGTAGTGCTCCCGGGTCTTCTCCACGGGGAAGTTGGTAGGGTGCAGGCCACTGAAGATGATGGCAACGTCAGCTAGCACTTTGCTCTTCAGCTCTGGGACGATTTTCCGTATGTCTGGGGCCTCCTCTGTCTCCTTGTTGAGGTACCTGTCGTACTTAGCATAGTAGTCAGTGTGCACTCGGACAAGGATCTCCTCGAGGTGGACCAGGTGGTCATCATCATCAGTGTCCTCCTCTTCCTCCTCCTCCATGCTCTGGTCCAGGGACTCGCCCACGGTGATGCCTGACTGCTCACTGTTCTGGGACTCGGTCTCAGCCTCCTTCCGGTCAGCGCAGCCATTCCCCAGGTCACAGAGGCTGCTCTGCTCACCCTCCTCTGGTGCCTCGAGGTCAGGGCCTTTGTCCTGTGGGCGGACACTGCGTCCGCAGGTGCCAGAGGGGGCCACCCCTGGGGGCTTCTCTGCTCCAGGGTGGGTGCTTGCACCCTCCCGTGCAACCCTAGACTTCCTGCGCCCTCTCTTCCCCTCGTTGTCGCTGTTGGAGGCAGAGGAGGAGGAGGACCTGCGGCCGTCCAGCTCACTGTTGCTCTCGCTGTCACTAGACAAGTCAAAATCCAGTTCGTTCCCTGGGGTGCCATGAGCAGACTGCTGCTCTGGTGATGCTCGGCCACCCTGTTCCGTAGACACCAGGGGCTCCTTCCCACTGACTGGCTCACTGCTGTCACCCTCGTCTGCTTTCTCATGGGCAGGCGTGTCCCCACTGGAAGGGTCCCCCGTCCCCACCTTGCTGCCGTTCAGCTCCGTGGGGGGCTTCCCAAGGCCATTGCTCTGCTCTGCCCCAGAAGCAGGCTTTCCTTCCTCAGCGTCCTTCCCGGACAGCATGTGCTCTGAGGCATCGGCACCTTTAGAAGAATGATTTACTAAACATACACACAAAAGAAAAAGCTCCCATTACTTAACACGAAGACAAAGAGCTTCTTAAATTAAACGCAGCATGCTTCTCCCTGTTGTTTGAATTTAACTATCTTCTCGACCAAGAGTCAGCAAACTTTTCTGTAAAGGGCCAGACAGAAAATGCTCTAGGCTTTGCGGGCCACGTATTGTCTCTTCGTTATTTTTTTCTTAAACACTCGTTTAAAAATGTAAAAACCATTCTAAGCTTGCAGACCCAGCTGCAGTTTGCCAGCCCTTATTCTAGACGACTTCAGAACCAGCACCAGCACCTAGAAGGGTTCTGTCCACTCTCCCCCGCCCGGATCGCTAGACTCCTCCTAGTGGACGACAGCAATAATTGCATGACTCAAAGCACTGCACTGGAAAACTAAAGATCACCCCGTAAAACCAAACCAAACCTGCCGTGTCGAGTCGATTTTGACTCATAGCGACCCTGTAGGACAGATTAGAACTGCCCCACAGTTTCCAAGGAGCGCCTGATGGATTCGAACTGCCGACCTTCTGGTTAGCAGCTGTAGCACTTAACCACTACGCCACCAGGGTTTCCAAAGATCACCAGACATACTTTAAACTGAAGTTCTCAATTTTCCTGAGACCTTGGCTCCATGCTTGGAGTGTACAGAGCTCAGATGGTTGAGACTGGGGCCCACTGTGCCCCACATTTCGCTCTCCCAACAGCACGTTAGGCCAAATTTCCACTGCTGTGCTTTTTAAAGAAACTACAAGGAAAGGTAGTATTCCAAAGTATTAATTAAGCAGCATCTTTTAATCTTTACTTGATTGAAGAAAGTATCTAGGTTTGTACTACTGGAAAAAAAAAAAAAACCCAAACAAACTAAACAATACCATGCTTTTTAGTATTACATAAATAAACCTAACAACCTCTTCGAAGCGTAACACAAATAACAACAACAACAAAAACAAACTGAATCTTGTTTCAGGAGCGTGATAATCTCTTTTTATATCAGTGAGAAGGCAGTTCACCCACCCTTCTTTCTCATCTGTGTGTCCCGGGACCCAGGAGGAGCATTGATATCGCCTGTGCCCTGGAAGTAGACATATTTCTTCACGGTTATCAGATTGGGGGCAAACTTCCAGACATCTTCTCGGTCATCAATAATGCAAACCATGGAGTCTCCACAGGGAAAGAGATTTCTAGAAGTAAAAATGTATCAGAGCTATTAGCACCATTTACAAAAAATAACCAACTAAAAACTGGAATAATCTTTCCTTTTGCTGAGCATAAATGTTTAGGATTCTAATCTCTATGTAACACCCAGATATTTTGGTTTTTGTGGGCCAGCTCTGTCACTGCAGTGTGAAAGTAGTCACAGACAACAGGTAAGTAAATGGGTGTGGCCATGTGCCAATAAAACTTTGTTTACTAAAACAGGTGGCTAACCTGCTGGCTGCATTTGCTGGCCCTGCTCTAAGAGGTAAGGAACTTCAGATAGGAGAGCATGAACTTACTTGTTTTTTCAAGTCCAAGAAAGTGACTGCTGTATTTCCAAAAGCCATGGGGATATGCAAGGTGAGCAGAATGTAACAGAGGCCCATAGGGCCTCCTGAGCAATGCAGGACATAGCTCTGTTATTCTCATGTGTCTGATCGAGTTCAACCTGGGCCCACGGTTTTGGGTCTCAGACAGGCAGGCTTATAGCACCCAACATTCAGAATGATGACTGCTTCGCACCTGTCTTCTAGGATCAGGAAATAAGTGGGAGAAATGCTCGCCAGCACCTGGTCCACAGACCTGGCTCCTCTGGCTGCTTTCAGGAAGTGAAATCTCCAACACCTCCTCACTCTTTATTCTCTTTTGCTGTCATCAGCCTCCAAATCCCAAAGCAATTGGTAAAAAGATTTGTTTTTGAAACACACTCAATTCTGTTCTTAGTTGGTATTAACTTGAATAGGCCACACAGTCATGTGGATTTCCTAAATCTAAAAATAAATGTTTGCTGAGGGTGGCCAACACTGAGGCAAAGGTGGCTGCTCTCCAAGTCTCTTCAGGTACCAGTATCCATGAGAACAGGCTATACTTGATGTTGTTATAATGGCTAGGACTGCCCACATGGGGCAGCAGGGGTGGAAACCAAAGTCCGCTAAGAGTTGTCTCAAAAGTAGGCGGACTACCACAAGGACCGCTGGGGTACAGTGGAGGCGGGAGAAGGTTCCCCACATGGGCAAGGGGAGGGCCAGGACTGACAACACAGGAGGCAGGTAGAGGAGAAGACTGGGCTAGAAAATAGGCATTTTCTAAAGACTCTGAGGTCAACACTCAAATTGGGGTGGGGAGTGGGCCTAAAACTCTAGAAAACGTTACATACAGAAATATCACTATCATTTTCAAAATGCACTTTTAAAATGGGACTGAGGAGCAATCTGCGGAGAGATGAACACAGCCAAGTACATACCTGAGGTTCCCCGTTTTAGAAAAGGGGTCAATGCATTCATCCCGCGATAATATTCGGTGAGAAAAAAGCTTCTTCTCAGGGTCTAAAAAGCCTTTTAAAAGAAAAAAGAACAGAGTTCAAATGCTGAAGGTTCATTTCACATCACCTTTGCAGGCAGGGAGCCAGCTAACGTGGCTTCAGCACACTGGAGAGGAAAGCACGTGTCATCCATCCTTATGCCGGCACCACACTATCTTGATGACCGCAGCCCTGTGGTGAGTCCTCTCACTCTTTTTCAAAATTCTTTTGGCTGCTCTGGGTCCCTTACATTTTCATACAAACTTTAGGGATCAGGTTGTCAATTTCTGAAAAAGAGCCAGCTGGGATTTTGATAGGGCACAGAGTTGAATCCATCAATCAATTTGGGGAGTACTGCCATCTCAACGACAGCTGCGTTTTGATTTTTTTTACACTGAACTTTGTTTATTGATTAAATTTTTCAACTTGCACATTTAACACAACATTCCTTCCATACAGAAAAACTTCTAATACTATACCTTAGAACTGACATTTTCTGCAAATCATCACAATATGCATTATCTGAAGAACACAGAAGTATTTTTATTTTTTTCACTTGATGCAACACACAAATGCTGACAACATATATTCAAACATAACTTTTTCTCACTCATTTACAATCAAAACATTGGTAAATCCAGAGGAACTGCTGTAATCACTATACCATGGTGGCGCGGTGGTTAAGCATTCAGCTGCTAACCAAAAGGTCGGCAGTTCAAATCCACCAGCTGCTCCTCAGAAACCCTATGGCGCAGTTATACTCTGTCCTACAGAGTTGTTACAAATCAGAATCAACTTGACAGCAACAAGTTTGGATTTTGGTTTTATATTAGTATTTCAATAGTTTATTCCAACCCATTTCTTCTTTTGTACTCTAAAACATCTCTGTTATGTTGTTTGATGAGACAGACCCACGGGAAGACTGTGGTGCTTAATAAGGTCAGTCCAACTTTCAGCTAATCAGGCTTGCTATTCAGTAGCTCCTGAACGTAGAACTCTGACCAAGCTAAAAGGCTGCTTGGGAGCTGGGCTGGGGCCAGCAGCCAGGAGAAGGGGTGCAGCAACGTGGATGGCACCATCTTGCTCGCTGGGTATGTTAAGTTTTTGATCCATGAACATGGTATGTCTTCCCATTTATTTAGAACTTTTTAAATTTCTTTCAACAATGTTTTGTAGTTTCCAGTGTATAAATCCTCCACTTCTCTTGTTAAAATATTCTTAAATATTTTATTATTATTTTAATATTTTATTGTGCTTCTGGTGAAAATTTACACAGCAAACTTTTTCCCATTTTACAATTCCACACAAACTGATCAAATGACATTAGTTACATTTTTTCACAACGTGTCAAAATTTTCTGCGTTCTGTTTGTTCAATTTTCGGTACTCTAGTTTCCCTGCCTCTTTATCTTTTCGTCTTTGCTTCAGATTAAATGTTGACCTCTTGGACTCAGATAGTTTTTTAGTAGAGCACTGATCTAACATGTAATATCCTTTGTGTCATTCTGCTTTGCTGCTAAAAGGTGATCTCAAAGGTTTATCATTTTTGATACTATTCTAAATGAAATTTTAATTTCATCTTCAGATAATTTATTGTTAATGTATAGAAATAAAATTGATTTTTGTATACTGATCTTGTATCCTGCAACCTTACTAAATGTGTTCATTAGTCTTAGTAGTTTTTTTTAGTAAAGTTCTTGGATTTTTCTATAGACAAGATCTTGTCATCTGTTCATAGGACAGTCTTACTTCTTCCTTTCCAATACGGATGCTTCTTCTTTTTCTTGCCTAAACGTCTAGGCTAGAACTTCTAGTACACTGTTGAACACAAGTGGTGAAAGTGGGCATCCTTATCTTGCTTGTTGGGGAAAACACTGAGTCTGGTGTGAGCTATGGGTTCCTCATAGATGCCCTCTATCAGGATGAGGAGGTTTTCTTCTAGTTCGTTGAATGTTTTTATCATGAAAGGGCATTGGATTTTGTCAGATTCTTTGTGTGTCTATTGAAATGAACGTGTGATTTTTGTCCTTTTTTTCTACTAATGTGAATGATTTTGAGATGTTAAATCAAACTTGCATTCTTGGGGTAGAACCCACTTGGACATTAAAGCAAAGAGAATCCGATTCCACTATGCATGTTTGCCCTCCAACAGTATTCAGGCACTATCCTCCCACCCTTGTCAAAGATCTGGGCCACTGGTGAAGAAGTCCACATGGTCTCCCCCAACTACCAACTTAGTCTCAGGGATAGGTTATTGATTCTCTTCTCCTTAATCTTTAAGAAATCTTTAATAATTAAAAATAGGAAATACATCCTACCTCCCTCCCATAATGTTAAAGGTCACCCACCTGCGATAGTGTGTGCATATAACCGGCTGCCGAAGGTGAAGACGTGTAGCTCGTACAGCTTGGCAACCTTCTCCAGGAACTCCTTGCAGTGCGGACGCAGGCGTGTGTGCAGCATCGGTTCGCCCCGGCCCAGCTGGAAATGGAATATGCCCTGAAAGGACAGAGGACCAGTTGCAGACAAGACCTGTTACAAAGATCACAATTTCTACTTGTGCACCTTAGGACACTAATCTTGCAGAATGTTTTACGCTTTCCATGTCAAGTTACTGCTGTCAAGACAATTCTGAAGTACTACCACACGTGTGCTCCCAGGTGAACAGTACCCTCTCTATTGTACGCCCAGCTGCCTAGCCAACACAGTCTCATGAGAAGGTTGGAAGAACATAAATAGGTCCTTAAACTTTCCTATTTTACTCCATGCTATTATTGTAATAATAGATAAAACGAGCATCCCTAAAATATGTCATTTATGCTTTTGTTTCTTCAAACAATATTCGTCAAATAACAGAGCCACAGCAGGTTGCTTAGAACACATCTCTACATAACATACAGACAGAATTTTACTGAGTTATTGGTAAAAGTCAACTGGACACTCCTGGATGACTTAAGATGGCAAATATCAAAAATGTAAATTAAAACCAAATTAAAATAAGATCTTGTTAAAAGTCTAACTTAGCTTTATTTACTTTCAAGTGTCATTCAGAAGCTGAAACTGCATTTGAAATTGTCTTTAGTAGACAAATGAAATTAGTAATACCAACCAATTTCTGCTTAGACACGATTAATACACAAGTAAGTTTATTTTCTTTAGGAAGTTAAACTCTGACCCTTTCTATTCTGTTTATCATTAATTTTCTCAGTAAAAATGTCTACCATTAGCGACAACAACAACTAAAAAACGGTATGCTTGTTGTTAGGGCTGAGTTAAATTTTTGTTACTCTGAATTAATCAAACCCCTCAAGATGAGGCTATTCTCTTAAAAGATTTAGAAGTATGAAATTTTATAAACTGCCTTCACCCTACCCATTTCTGCTGAGTCAATTCCAACTCATACTGACCCTATAGGACAGAGTAGAACTGCCCCATAGGGTTTCCAAGGAGCAGCTGGTGGCTTCTAACTGCCAACCTTTTCGTTAACAGCCAAGTTCTTGACCACTGCACCACCAGAGCTCCACTTTCATCCTAACCAAAAAAACCCAAACCTGTTGCTGTTGAGTCAATTCTGACTCACACCGACCCTATAGGACAGAGTAGAGCTGCCCCATAGTGTTTCCAAGAAGCGGCTGATGGATTCCAACTGCTGACCTTTTGGTTAGCAGCTGAGTTCTTAACTATTATGCCACCAGGGCTCCACTACTCAACAGTAAAACAAAAAAAAAAAGTCCAATAGTTGTAGTAAAACCTTCCTTAAAAAAATACAAGTTCAGATTCCCAAAGTTAGGAATTAAATCCATCTTTCTCCATGCTGCAAGCAGGTTTCCAGGGGTGACGACTTTAAGGAGCTTCAGGAGGTGTGGAGTATAGGCGGAGGATCCTGAGTAAACATGGGAAAAGCCTTTTAATTAAGCCCTAATGAGCCCATTAGCAAGACACGAGGCAGTCTGCAGGTTGTCTGCAGGTTGTCCGCTCTGGGTGCAAAGCAGAGGGAAAACAGGAAGGGGTGGCCTGTGAAAGCTACCCACACGAGCTCAACTGCTGGTGCCTAACCCACTCGGCGCCATCACAAAGACACACTTTCCCTCCAGATCACACAAGCTGGCAAATGGGCAGCTTATAAATAGCTCGAATGGTCTCTTAAAACTAATTAAAAATGCCAACCTTCAAAGGCACAATAAAACCAGAAATAGCCAAGGCAATACATGCAGGTATATATGCGTACATAGTATCTTCATAAAATTCGTACACTTTGTAAAGCATTTAGTAAGTACGGTGAAATTTAGCTAGCAGCTTATACTACACAAAAGAATATAATGTATTCCCATGTAAGATCCTAGGATACACAAAAACAACCAATGTTACTATAAAATATAAATTGTGTTTGGTAGGTGAGATGCTACACAAAAACGACTAATATTACTATAAAATATAAATTGTGTTTGGTAGGTGAGATGCTCACTGCTGGTCACCAGGAACATTAAATTACCTCCATGATACATACAACAGAGTTTAAGGAGACTACGCTTTACTGCATAAGGAATTGGTGCAGACCACTGTACACGTTTGTATTACTGATATACACCTACTCCTCTCTATTTTCTTATCTGACATTTTGCATTTAACACCAATAGCGAAAAATCTACTATCCAACTATTTTGTCCATTAACGACATATGTCTGGCAGTAACGAATGCTGAGCTGCAAGGTGACAGTAACGCTGGCTGTGATGGTTAGGGTTATGTGTCAGCTTGGCTGGGCCATGATTCTCAGTGATTTGGCAGTTACGTAATGATGTAATCTGGCAGTTATGTAGTGATATAGGCATCCTCCGTCTTGTGGCCTGATCTGGTCACCGTCCACATTCATATACCGCTAATTTTCCCACAACCACCTGGTCTTTTGAACCAACAATGTAGATAAGAGTGGGTGTATTTACTAAGACAAAACTTAAATGACCAAACTTTTTTCAGATGCCATTTATACCAAAACTTTAATTACACATAGTTTTCACAAATCTATTTTTGTCAAACCTCTCATACAGTAATACTATTCTTCTAAGGCTGCCAATGAAGAAAGATTTTCAGTTCACCAGTGGCAATAAGGGACACTTAGTTCTTCAGTCCAGTCTGGTTCCAGGCCTACCTTAAGAACACAGACCCTATAAAAGGGTACATACACGGGCAAAGATGAAATGACAAGGCACAGTTAAATAGATAAAATCGATGACCCCAATCTGTTTCTCAAATCCAGGCTGACTTATGGAAAATGATAAAATAAGACGACATGCTTTAAGCTTCCTGAGGAACTGCAGACGTACCTTGTTTGACATCTGTTGGCAGTGCTGCTCCGTTGTGTGGATCAAGGTCTGATCCAAGTCAACCATGAGCACCAGCTTCCTGTTCCGGTGTAGTCGCTGCTGATCTTCCCGTCCTAATTGTTCAGCTTGCTAAAATGAAAAAGAGAAAAACAACAAAGTAAATGTATTTGGGCCAAAAGGAGACTCAGTTTTATTAAGAAAAAAAGGATACCATGGAGTTCTAACCAATCTCCACCACCTGCCACCTCCCAGATGGACCCCAATGCATATGGACCCTCTACACAATGTCTGCATGCCTGACCACTTGGCTCACAGGCCACTCCTTTGTTGGCCTGTGTTGTATGTGTGTCAGAGTAGAACTGTGCTCCACAGGGCATTCAATGGTTGGTTCTTTGGAAATAGATGGCCAGGCCTTTCTTCCAAGGCGCCTCTGGGTACATCTGAACCTCCAACCTTTCAGTTAGCAGCCAAGCACTTAACCATTTGCACCGTCCAGGGACTCTCCTTCTGTCTTGTGAGTAGTTATTTCAGAAATAACGGAGATGGCAAATCTGGTGCATTCTCCAACCCTCCCTCTACCAAAGAAGGGAGTTCTGAGCGTGCCCCTGACTTTCCTTAGGAAAAGGTTTTCTCAAATGTTACTTTGCATAAAGCAGCAGGACTCACCTCAGAGCTCACCATCAGCTCGGGCACGCTGTGCACCATGGACACAGTGGCCGTGGAGAGTGGTGCCCGCTGCCGCCCATTCTTGCTCTGTAGCCTTTGTACAAAGAGAGGAGTGTTATACACGTGCTTTCTAAACCAAGGGTGCACACAGTAGCACACTTATGTGTACGCTGGAGGGTTTCAGCCCATAATTTAATTGACATGTACCGCTAGCTTAGTGTGGACTCTTACTCTGTTGCTGACTACCACTAAAATGTCTCCATTGTCAGAAACTGCCTGAAAACAGACAGGAACCCTGGAGAACAGAAAGCCGATGATCACAATCAAAGTTCTCTATGAAAATAAACTGTTAAGAGTCACTCTGAAACACAAGGGAGCTCTTACACATGAAAACACAGGATAAAAAGTCCAGTTAAGAATAGCCCACATGGTGTTTAATTTACCAACTAGAACCACTGTGACCCAGTGTCAGTGGCTAATCTCATCCACAGATACGTGCTCAAGGACTACAGAGGCTACAAAACTGGGCCTTCTTCAGAGAGGCTGCCACGGCGGGAAGTACCATGCAGTTTACACACTCCCCTGCTCTTCCGCACATTTGGGATGCCCCTTGAGACTACCAGTAGAAATAATCTAGTGTTTTTAGAATGCAAAGAAATAAAAAGGACGACCTCCTGGGGAAACTGATCTGATGTGAGTACATCTAGTAGAGAGAAGGGGACATCCGTCATTTGTAATTAAAGCCCTTCCGCTACCAGGTCTATGCCTTGAAAAATTTACTCTCTTCTTACCCAGAGGTCAATGGATCGCAAACGCTGATGGACACTGTTATTCTCTCCTGGTGGTACTTACTGGGTTAAGTCCTGGCCACACTCGGCACACAGCCCTTTCATGACAACAGGGTGGCTGCATCCCTCCAGTCTCAGCAGGATGGCTCTGCAAACAGATGGAACCACCATTATCAGTATGCACGGTGGGGACAGGGAAACTCGAATGTGAGCGCTGCTCTACCCTGAGCTCTGGTGTGAACCAGAGTGTGAGCACCACTCTACCACGAGCTCTGGTGTGAACCAGAGTCTGAATGCTATTCTACCCCAAGCTCTGGTGTAAATCTGGGTGTACGCACGCTCTACCCCCAAGCTCTGGTGTGAATCCAAGTGTGAGCACCCTCTACCCTAAGGTCTGGTATGACCCAGAGTGTGAGCACCACTCTACCCCAAGCTCTGGTGTGAACTGGAGTCTGAATGCTGTTCCACCCCAAGCTCTGGCGTAAACCCAGGCATGAGTACCCTCTACGCCGAGGTCTGGTGTGAACCTGGGCTTGAGCCACTACTCTACTCCAAGCTCTGGTATGAACCACAGTGTGACCACTACTCCTACTCTGAGCTCTGGTGTAAATCAGAGTCTGAGCGTTGCTCTACTGCAAGCTCTGGTATACACCTGAGTGTGAATGCCCTCTACCCCAAGCTCTGGTGTAAACCTGAGTGCAAGCACTACTCTACCCCAAGCACAGGTGTAAAATGAAGTCTGAGCATCGCTCTACTCCAAGCTCTGATGGGAACTAGAGTATGAGCGCTGCTCTACCCTGAGCTCTGGTATGGACTCAAGTACAAGCACTGTTCTCCCTCAAGCTCTAAAGTGAACCCAGCTGCAAGCACAACTCTACCTCAAGATCTGATGTGAACCAAAGTGTGAGCACCACTCTACCCTGAGTTATGGTGTAAACCCAGGTGTGAGCACCCTCTACCCTGAGCTTGGATGTAAATCAGAGTGAGAGCACCACTCTACCTCGAGCTCTGGTCTAACTACAGGCAGGTCTCATTGTCCCCCGGGATCTCATTTCATATCTACAAAATGAAGGCACTAAGCCACACTGTCACTAGTCTCACTCATGGTGTCTCTCACTTAAGAGAGAAGGACAGACTTGGGATGATGTATTCATCGTCTGAAATACCTAAGATGACCTCTTTGTATTTCTGATAAAGAATTTATAAAAACTGAAAACTTGTTAATTAATTAAATACTATAAGGAACAGCTTAGCATAATACCAAAGATTAATAAAGTTATTATCTCCTCATGTTATTTCCAGTCTATAGGGAGGCTATGGCTTGAGGAAATTTTTATGACAGAACTATTAAAATATTTCTAGGTTTCATACACAGAAACTGAAATTAAAAACATAATACCATTTATAATAGCTAAACAAAGAAAATGAAATACTTAGGCATAAAACTAATAGAACATGCATAGCATCTGCGTGCTGAAAATCATAAAATGACGAAAGAAATCAAAGAGGACCTTAATAGCTGGAGAGACATACTATGCTCATGGACTGGAAAACTCAGCATAGTAAAGATGTCAATTTTCCCCCACTGATCTACAGGTTTGATGCAATTCCTATCAAAATCCCAGCAAGTTTTTTTTTTGTAGTCATAGAAAGGTGTATTCTAAAATTTTTATGGAAAAGCACAGGCCCTAGAATAGTTAAGACAATCCTGGAAAACAATATAATGACAGAAATCAGTCTATCCAACTTCAAGACCTATTATTTAGCTACAGTAATCAAGACAAAACCAAAAATCCAAACCTGCTGCCATCGATACCAACTCATAGCAACCATATAGGACAGAGTAAAACTGTCCCATAGGGTTTCCGAGGAGCACTTGGTGAATTCAAATAGCCAATCTTTTGGTTAGCAGCTGTAGCTCTTAACCACTGTGCCACCAGGGTTTCCTAATCAGGATAATGTGGCATTATGGGCAGACAGACACATAAGATCAATGGAACAGAACAGAGAACTTGGAAATAGACCCACACAAAATATGCCCAACTAATTTTTGACAAAGGTACAAAAATAATGAAAGAAAGGCTCCCATAAACAGTGCTGGGGCAACTGGACATCCATAAGCCCCCCCCCCCCAAAAAAACCCAAATCTTTGACCTAAGTCTCACACCTCATAAAAAATTAACTCAAAGTGGATCACAGACTTAAAAGTAAAACTGTAAACCTTCTAGAAAAAAACGAAATCTTCAGAATCCAGCTCTTGGCTAATATTCTTAGACTTTACCAAAAGCACAATGATTCATAAAAGAAAAAAAAATGATAAACTGAACTTCATCAAAATTAAAGACTTGTTTTGCAAAAAGCCTTGTGAAGAGAATGAGAAGAAAAAGCTATAGACTGGGAGACAGTATTTGCAAAGCACATATCAACAAAGGGCTACTATCTGGAATATATGAAGAGTGCTCAAAATTCAGCAGCAAAAAACCAAACAAGCAAATTACAAAATGGGCAAATGACATGAAGAAACATTTCCCTGAAGAGGATAAACAGATGGCAAAGATGCACATGAAAGATGTTCAATACCATTAGCCACCAGGGAAATGCAAGTTCAAACTATGGAGATATCACTACACACTTACCAGGGTGGCTAAAACAAAAATTAGTGACAACACCAAACGCTGGCAAAGATGTGCGGAAACCGGATCACTCTTGCAAGGCTGGTGTTAAAATGGTACCACCACCCTGGAAAAGTTTGGCAGTTTCTTAAAAACACTAAAAGTGCAAAAGCAAAACAAAAAATGGGCCACAAAATATAGAGACACTCTGCGTTCCAAAGAATCAGCTTACCAGTATCTCATAAATAAAAATGGATGGTTATACACTACCTCCTTCCTTACCCCTTTGTATCCCAAAGTTGGGACACAACTTCTGAGACTGTAATTTTCATGGGCTGACAGGAACCAAATGGCGACATCTAACAAAAGCAGCACCCACCTCTTTCCACTCAGGGGTAGTACCCAAGCACTCACCTCTTTTCTTCCCTTCAATTCTGTGCGTTACTGCTCCCCATTAGTCACTGGATGTGCCCCTCTACCCTCGTTGGACTGTGAGCTCCCTGGGGATGGGGGCTGCACTTACCTACCTTGTATCCCTCGCAACCCAGGTGCGTGCGTTACCCAAAACAAAAAATATTTGTTCAGTGAATCTGGCCTGGGCACCTTCTGCACACATCACTCTCGCTGCGCATTTTTCAGAGACAGAGCCCCTTTCTCGGTACTTTCTACTCCTGGAAGTTCCCCCTGAATCTTGATCCCTCTCCCTAAAGTATCTTCTTCTCCTTCTTTAATGCCATTTTAACCTCTACCCAGAAATTTGCTCAAATTTCTCCAATCTTAAAAAAAAGGAAATACGAAAGCCCTGTACCTGGACCACACCACAGCCCCTCTCGTCCTCAAAACTATCTTCCTCTTTTTATCAAACTTAGTCAAAGACTAGTCCATATACTGTTTGAGATTTTGTTTTTACTCCCATCAGCAATGGCTCAATACCTTCTCTCTTCAGCTTTCATAAACATTTAACTTCCTACCTACTAATCGCCACTGGTTATCGAACACTCTCCAAGGACATGCCTGCTCCCTGTAATCCCATCACGACTGACCAGCTTGTTTGTTTGTCCCTCCAAGCCCTTCTTTATTTCTTGGGCCTTACACCAACGGTCTTTGTGCCTCCCACACCCAGCACTGCCTACACAGGGCCCTGTCCGCAGAGCTGGGGTTCAGGTCTGGCTTCCCAGTTCCAGCCTACACCCTCATCAGCCAGCAAGTCCTCTTCCTGCCAGCGGCCCCCCAGCCTCTCTACCACAGACCACCAAAACCCAGTCCTCCATGTGAACTCCCAAATCCTGGCTCCTGATTTCTCTTAACCTAAACACCATTCTTCTAATGATCAGGTCTTAAAACGTTGGAATGCTTTACTTTTCCCTCTCACTCCATCACTTACCAAGTCTCAGCAATTCAACTTACACAAGAGCACCTCCATCCCCTTTTCTAACCCTCCACCACCACCTCTAGAAACAACCACCACCAATGAGTCTCCCTTGTCTCAATCTCTCATTTGAAGCAATTCTACATATCACTTCCAGATTAACTCTCTTTAATGAAACACCTCTTGAAGCTCCCAGTTTAATTAAGAGCACCATCCTCAAGGCGGAGTTCAAAGTCTTCAACATGGTCCCACCCTCCTTTTCCAGATGAACCTCTTACAAGCAATTTAGAATTCAGGCTCAAATACCTGCTACATTTTCCACTTCCTTTGCTTATGTTGGTTGTTTGGCTTAAATACCCTTTCCTGAATGAGTTAGAGCATGAGAGGTCTGGTAAGGTGGAATGCCTTGTTTGAGATCACGCTGGCATAATCAGCACTGGAACCTGAGGCTCTTTCCCAAATATCAGACATATTTTGATAATTTACCAATGAGTCTTCTGAGGGATTTGCTAGTAAATGTCTGTGAGGTCCTGTGTAACCAAATCGAGGTGTTTTGCCTAAAAATCTATTTTGTTTGCCTCTTGGAATGTTGGGTAAGTATTACAAGAAATGGAGTAAACTGGTTCATTCAACCATCTGGAAGTCTGAAAAATGCTTCAGCTGCTTAATTTTAATTATAAGGTTCTGTTGATTAAACATCACACAGGAATGTGTACATAAACAGTGATGGGAAAGGGCCTTCATGAGCGTGGCTGCATTTCCTAATGAGAGGCTTGGCCTCTTGACTCTGCTTTTAATCTCCGGGCATGGTTAACAGAAGTGAAACTTTGAACATTCTTTGCATTTACTCTTAAAAACAGTCTTTTGAAGAGCAAATGTTCTTAATTTTGATGTAGTCTAATTAATCAAATCTTATGTAGTTTTTGTATCCTTATTAAGAAATCTTTGCCTAATCCAAGGTTACTAGGATTTTCTCCTGTTTTCTTCTAGAAGTTTTAGTTTTAGCTCGTACATGTAGGTCTATGGCGTATTTTTAAGTTAATTTTTAATATGGTATAAGCAAAGGGTCTGTTTTTTTTTTTTTTTTGCATATGGATTGTATTAGTTTCCTGTTGCTGCTGTAACAAATTACCATAAACTTAGTGGTTTACAACAACACAAATTTATTATCCTACAGTTTTATAGGTCATAAGTCCAACAGGGGTCTCACTGGGCTAACAAACATCAAGGTGTTGGCAGAGCTGGTTCCTTTCTGGAGGTTCTAGGAGAGAATCTGTTTCCTTGTCTTTTCCAGATTCCAGAGGCCTCCTGCATTCTTTGGCTGTGGCCTCTTTCTCCATTTTAAAAGCCAGCAGCAGTGGGCTGTCCTCAGGCTCTCTTTTCCATCATCACATCTCCCAGTGACCACAGCGGGGAAAGGTTTCTGCTTCTAAGGACCCATTTGGTCACACTGAATCCACCTGAATAATCCAAATAACCCCATCTCAAGGTACTTAACCTAATCATGCCTGGAAAGTCCCCTCTACCATGCAAGGTAACAGTTATAGGGCCCATGGACACTTTGGGAGGGCAATTAACTGGCTACCACATGGGCTACAACTGTTCTAGCACCATTTGCTGGAAGCTTCTCTCTTCTCCCTGAACTTCCTTGGCACCTCTGTGGAAAATCTATGGTCAGATATTTGTGGGTCTATTTCTGGACTCTCTCCTGTTCTATGTGTTTATTGATCTACATGTCTACTTTTATACCAAAACCACAGTCCTGATCACTGTACCTTTATAGTCTTGAAATCAAATAGTGAAAAATTTCTAACTTTGTTCTTCCTTTTCAAGATTGTTTTGACTAGTCTAGGTTCCTCGCATTTCCATATAAATTTTAGAACCAGCTTGTTAGTTTCTACAAAAAAGCCTCTTGTGATTTTTATTTGGATTGTGCTCAGTCAGCATTTACCAAGCACCCAGGCAACTGGGATGTAGATGAGAAATTTGCTCCACGGTGTAATCACGTCCACCTGCAAAAATGAAAATGCCGTGCAATCTGTGCCCAATCTACTAGCTGTGGGCTACTGGTTACCAGCTTAGTATAAAGTCAGACATGCAGGTGTTTCTTCTAATTCTCAATTCCCCCTGCCCTTAGGAGACTGCTGAGATATTGCCTACCTGCCCCCTGCCCCTCTGGGAATGAGCAGAAGTGCCACATGGGGGTCTCCTCAAGGGCAGCATATGTCACAAGGCCAAATGCCACACCTGACAGCTCCCAGCCAGTGCGGAGTTCCCTGAAGGTGCAGGTCAAACAGCAAGCCCCAGGAAAAAGCCCCGAAGCCCTGAGCCGCAGAGCCCACGGCAGAGGGTAGCCGCTCGCTCTACAGCTCCGGAAATGCACTCCACACAGGTTTTGGTAAAATTCTTTTCCTAAAACCTGTGGAAGTATATTCCTCATAGAGGTTTAACTCCTCAGCACTTAATTCTATAATAATCAAGGTAACTGCAACAGTATTCGAAGTGGAAGGATGCTGAGGCAGGGAGAATAAAGGACCAAGATGTGAGACATTCTGAAGAAAACAGCCACATGCTGAACAGCTGGTATGCAACCGCCTGCTCTCAAACAGCCCCAACGCAGAAGGAAAGACTCACCAGCAATTTTAACAGGAGCCTTTAAACAAAGTGCCAGCAAAGGCATAAACAACATGCAATGGGAACCCGGGGGTGGGAGCAGTTGATGAAGCCCAGATGGTGACTCCTACTCTAGGTGGAAAGAGGCTTCAGGACAGCTTCAAGGGGGTGGCACCCGGGTCTTGACAGGTGATGGGCAAGCACAAGAGGGATGGAGGTGAAGGGGCAAAACTGATGGCCAAGTGGCCAGTACACAAGGGTCTCAGAGAACGCTCTGCTGTCCTCCAGGAGAGTGGTGGCTCTGAGGCCAGACAGGAAGAGTCCTGAGTACCAGGACCAGGACACACGCTGGCCAGGGAGATGGGTGGAGAGCAGCCTGGCCATGGTGGGAAGGATGGATCACAGGGATGCTGAAACGTTCCTGAAATAAACCCAACAAGATCTGATGACGGACAGACACAGAGGATGGGGAGGGTGAAAGAGATTAAAAAGAGTACTAACACTACAGCCTGGAAAACTGAGTAAGGGGCAAAAGTTGAGGGAGAAGGGGGGAAGCACAGGAGTGCAGGGGGTGGATAAGCACTTCGTCATAAAGGGATCTGGGGGTCCTCACATGCCCCTGATAAGAGGGAAGGAAGGTCAGGGTGGGAAATGCAGGTGCAGACACTCAAGCAGGCCAGGCCATGGTTGGACACCAAGAACAGTCAGAGATGATCCTCGGGGAACTCTGCATTTAAAGATGGGCAGAGAAAAGAGCATTAAAAAAAAAAAAATCAAGGCTAAAAGAGGCAGGAGAACCAGGACCACCACAAAAAGTAGGCCTGCAGGGACCATCCTAACCAAGGGCTCCACGCTGACATCATCAGAACCGGACACAATGAAATCACGTGTACTCAGAAAAACGCATCACCACTCCTGTGACAGGCCCACTGAAAACGCAGACAGCGATCTAAAGTGAGTGACGGTCTACAAAGAAACAGCCCATACGCTTCAAAAACATCGATGTTAAGAAAAACAAAGAGCTGTTCTAGATTAAAGGAGAGAAAGATATGACAACTAAATGCAAACTATGACCCAGGATTTTCTTTTGCTACAAAGGAAACGCTGGTTGCATAGCGGTTAAGTGCTACGGCTGCTAACCAAAAAAGGTCAGCAGTTTGAATCCACCAGGCACTCCTTGGAAACTCTATGGGCAGTTCTACCGTCATATAGGGTCGCTATGAGTCAGAATCGACTCAATGGCACTGGGTTTGGTCTGGGTTACAAAGGACATTGTCGGGGCTATTGGGGAAATCTGCATGAGCCCTGTAGAGGAGAAAATGGCATGGTATCAATGCACTTCCCGGTTTTGATCATTGTACAGTGATCATGCAAGAGAAAATCTTTGTTATTAGGAAATTGAGAACATTTAGGGGTAAACTAACATCACGTCTGCAACTTTTCAGGAAAAGAAAGTGTGTGTGAGCAGGGGGAGAGAAGAATAAAGCAAATAGAGTAAAATGTGAACATTTGAGAAATCTGAGTGGAGCTTATACAAGAATTCCTTATGCTATTCTTACAACTTTTCTCTACGTTTGAAATTATGTGCCCCAAAAAAAGCTAAAAAGAAAAAAGGATTTGTTTTGTCTGTGAAGTTTCAGGTTGGCACAAAAGGTTTGTACCTGACAACTAACCTAAAGGGTGGCGGTTCCAACTCCTCCAATCTCAAGGAAGGCCCGGCGATTTGCTTCTGTGAAGATTATGGCCAAGAAAACCCTACGGAACAGTCCACTCTGTAACACACGGGGTTGCCATGAGTTGGAATCGACTCGACAGCAACTGGTTTGGCTTTTTTTTTTTTTTAAGTAAGTAACCACTGGGATGGGAGTGGGTGGCAGAAGAGACTCTGAAATCCACCTACCCAATCCACAGCCACAGGGCTGGCGCTGACAGGGGCCCCAGTGGTCTGTCATTTACTGGGGCATCTGGCTCAGAAGCCACTCAGAGCCCATCACTGAGCATCTCAAAGCCATGGACAAGTCAGGTTCCTGCAGTGGTCACTGAACCTACGGTGGTAAAAAGACAGTGTAAAGCATCTGGAGAAAAAACTAAAACAAGTATGGGCTACCCCAATTCTATTATGTATGTGTGTATATATACATACACGCATACGCATATCTTATATCTATCCCTCTCACACACATAACATGCCAACGATTTTAAATGCTTCCATCTTAAAAAGCAATAACCGTCCCCACTGTATGCTTAAGGTAAAAATCCAATACTGTGCTTACAGATCAGTTAACGGCACAACGCTAACTGAAAGGCACCATTTCTATCAATTTATAACTAAAACCCGTTGCTGCTGAGTCAACTCCCACTTATAACAACCTTATAGGACAGAGTACAACTGCCTCCATAGGGTTTCCAAAGAGCAACTGGCGCAATCGAGCTGCTGACCTTTTGGTTAGCAGCCTGAGCTCTTGATCACTGCGCCACCAGGGCTCCTACCAATTTATAGCCAACACAAAAAAATGGATTAAGATAAAATAGCATGAGACCAGTATCATTCACAAATTAAAGCACCACATGAAAACTACTGAAAACCTTTTATAAAAGCTACCTCAAAATATTAAATTTTAGCTTAAGTTCTTCTTGAAACTACAAGAAATTTTGTAAATATGAGGCTATATAATACATAAAATTCAGTACACCACCTGATAATCATGAGGAAGTATATTTATCTGAAAATATTACACAAAAACAAACACCCTGAAACTGATTTGCTCTATTTTCTCTATATTCTCTCTCCTCTAAATATATAAGGCGCTTTTTCTGAGACAAGGGACATACTGCATCATTTATTGTTGGTTTTAGCTTTATGACCTGTATTTGTGTACTGACTTAAGATACATATAAGATGAAGAGTCTTCTATTCTTCTGTACCTAGATATTTGATGACTTCATACAATCCACTTTAAAATTAATGTTAAAGGAAACAGACATGGAGATAAATCTGATAACACACACAACAGATTCTTAAAACTCACGTATCATTTTCAGGCAGACAGGCTTCAAAGCCCATCTATAGTTCAAAGGCTTTTATTTAAATGACTAGATCAGAGACACGTAAAAATCAAAAGAACTACAACCAAGGTAAATAACTTATGCCCAGAGAACTAAGGAAGTAAAAAGGTCCAATGGTTTTGTTAACTAAAAACTGGAAAAAAACAAAACAAAAACCCATCTAAAGTACACCTTAGCAGTTTAATGGGTTCATTTAAACAAAAGAATAATTTCTTAAGTTTTGGACTTGGCTGTCTTTTACATAGTCCAGATGTCAACAAAGAAGGATAAAAAAATTTATCTAAAACATCTACCACTTCATCAAGATTCTCCAGAATGGGATGAAAGCAGACTTCAGTAGATGATTATCCCAATGCACGGTGTGAACTGTGTTTAGAATCTTAAAAACCTCTCACAACCTAATTTTAGAATGTTAAAATGGGGTCCTAATCTTAGGCCGTATTCTAAATTTAGTTTCTCCGAGATTCGTAATTCTAAAATCCACAAAGCAATACACACAGTAATACTGCTATTGTTAGAATCATTTTCACTTTTTAACAATTTTTTTTCTTGCTTTTTGGTAGCACTCTCACAAACCCTCGTGGTGCAGCACTTAAGTCCTACAGCTGCTAACCAAAAGGCTGGCAGTTCAAATCCAGCAGGCGCTCCTTGGAAACTCTGTGGGGCAGTTCTACTCTGTCCTATAGAATCACTATGAGTCGGAACTGACCCCATGGCAACAGGTTTGGTTTTTTTGGTTTTCTCACACTAAACTCTGGCTAATACAGACATGCTTCCAGATAGGCTGTAAGGGCGGAGATGAGGCCAATCAGATATCAATTAAACACAGGAAAACAAACACCCACACAACCTCCAGCTGAAGCCATGGACACTGTTTTGTTAGTCTTCACCCCATCACCAGATACAGCTCTAAGTTTATGCCTCTTCCTTTCTCTCCTGGGGATTTCAATGTCTCCCAGTAAATGACAACAGACAGAAAAGGCAAAGGCGGTGGCAGGAAGGAAATCATTTGATAAACTCATAATCCACAGAGTTTCTGACAGGTGTTGCCTTGTTAGAATATTATCAAAACAATTTTAATCCACATAAAAACCAAACCAAACCCAATGTCACTGAGTTGATTCCAATTAATAGTGACCCTATAGGACAGAGCAGAACTGCCCCATAGAGTTTCCAAGGATCTGAGCTGCCGACCTTTTGGTTGGCAGCCAACCACTACACTACTAGCCTATCCAAAGTAAGTGTGTTGCATATGTTACAAAAATAAACATAGTATCCTTCTATAGGCTTCCCAACTCTGGGCATCTCTATGGTTGAAACAGAGCTGGAGGAGAGAGCAAGGAGAGGAAGACACAGGACAACACTTCTCTGTGAGGCCACGCACGAGCCATGGGCACCTCCAGCTCCTTATCTGTAAAGTGAGCACGGTTCCTCTTTCTCCCTGACAGGCTGAACCCACCCAAAACTCACTGCCATGGAGTTGATTCTGACTCGTAGTGACCCTGTAGGACAGAGCAGAACTGTCCTACAGTGTTTGCAAAGCTGTAAACCTTTATGGAAGCAGACTGCCACATCTTTCTCCCGAGGAGTGGCTGCTGGGTTTGAACTGCTGACCTTTTGGTTAGCAGTCGAGTGCGTTAACCACTGTGCAACCAGGGCTCCCTTGATAGGATGAAGCCCTTTAAAAATGTATGACCCTATTATAGACCAAAGTGATAATCTAATGACTATTTAACTACACCCAAGTGTAGTATATTTAGGTTCCTAGAATTGCCCCTTGCCTAATAATCGCTAATCTGCTCAGGATGAACCTTGCTGATGATAACAATGATGGTAACAATGACAATTACAGTGCAACTCTGCTGTCCGTGAGTTACATACACTCCCTCACACCTGCTGCTTCCACGTGGAGGCAGATGCGAGTTCCACGGGGCCCGGGGCCCACTCTCTGCAGTGCTATGTTTCAATAACTAATTTCAGAGCTATACAAAGCCAGTTTACACACCAATATGGGATTCTCCTTTCCCTTGATAACAATCCTTACTGTAAAGGATCTTTTTAAGATTTAATGCTCTAAACTCCTTAAGGACAAAGTCACAGCTTCCCTGTCTCCTAACACCCTGCCTGGCAGGTCCTGTTTGAGTGAATGAGAGCATTCTGACCCTGGATTACCTAAACACTGTTGCCTTTCACTCTGGTACACACTAACATTTCAATAATAAAAATGTTACTTGTCAGGAAAGGAAACCCTGGTGGTGCAGTGGTTAAGTGCTACAGCTGCTAACCAAGAGGTCGGCAGTTCAAATCCAAAAAGGCGCTCCTTGGAAGCTCTATGGGGCAGTTCTACTCTGTCCTATAGGGTCGTTATGAGTCAAAATTGACTCGATGGCAGTGGGTTTGGCTTTTTTTTTGGTTTTGTCAAGCAATCTATTCTGAATAACCCAGACACCCAGTGCCGTCGATTCTGAATAGGGTCAAAAAAAAAAAAGGCATTTTAGCTAAAGAGGAGGTGACAAAGTCTACACACTCAATCTCAAATCCATTACAAAATTACCCCTACCAATGCCTACTCCTTTAAAGCTCAAAATTAGTAAGCTTAGTTACTTTCATCAAAAGATAATTTCGCTTCATTTTTTAAAAATAAGTATTTTTATGTGCTCCACGAAAAAAAATCAAGATGAATGAACAATAATGGGTAGGGAAAAATCAAACCAGAAACAAAGATGGCATCCACCATAAGGCTAGTACAAAAAAGGCATGCCAAGAAAGTTTGGATGAGGATAGCAATAAATGTGGCACAGTATGAAAAATGTAATCAACGTCACTGAGTTGTAAATGTGGAAGTCGTTGTGCTGGTGGATGTTTTGGCACATATGTTTTCTTCACAATTAAAAAAGGGGGAGGGGGGAATGAAGAAAAGAATTTCAAATTCTCATGGACTCCAGACTTCCTGGAGCCATGAAGTTTGGATGAACTCCTGAAACTACTGCCCTGAGATAATCTTGAAATCTTAAACCAAAAATATCACCTGAAATCTTAAAAACCAACAACAGCTTAGTTTAGTTAAAAAAAACAAAAGTCTGCCTTGAGTATGATGCTCTTTTAAGAACCATCTACATGGGATCAAACTGACAGCGGCAACTTGATAAGAACCTTAGGGGCAGTGACACTAAATGGTACATGCAGCAACTCTTGTGTTGGTATATGTGTTGCTGTGTATATTCTCAACAACAAAATAAATAAAATTTCACAAAAAAGAGGGGGGCAGGGAAGCATGCCAGGGCTCATAAAGAAAGGAGGGCCTGCAGGAGAACCATCACTAACGCTCCCAGAACGTTCTGTATGATGGAGTCAACAATGTCCTCAACAAGAAACACTCCTAGAGAAAATTCTGAATTGAGTTCCATAAGACTTTCTTCAAATGTTCCTAAAGACGTTTGTGATAATGTCTCTTAAGAGCCAGTGACAAGACTAAGCAAAGGTTCCTAAAAAACTCCAGGAAGGGCCAAAATAAGGTGGTCCAAGTACCAAAGGCTCTGAGGGTCTGGCTTGCCCGCCATACAAAATTTGGGCTATTTAATCTTAGATGAATCGTGTAACTGAATACTGCTCAGGAGCCCTCCAAGAATACCATTTCTTACATTCATGTTTCTGATTAGTCAGCAGAGAGCTGGATACTACTCTCTCTGACGAGAGCCACAGGTTGCAAACCGAGGGCAGACTGGACACATGGCTGCTAGGAGGTCCCTGTAAAGGGGAAGAACCTTTTCTTATCAGGGCGTGTGCATGAGCAGGGTGTCTCCCCAACTGCCACCCCTTCCCATACTGAGATGAGCCAAGGGTAGGGACTCAATTTCCCTCATAAACAGTTCTTCATTCACTCCAATAACTGTCAGTACTAGTTGTATGTGATTTTAAAAATATGGCAGGTGTTCTAAGGATATATACTCAATAAATCATGCTGGCAGTCATCTAAGTCTAGAAACGTTTAAAGCAAACGTTAACCAAATGTCCATTCTCCCATAAAAAGATTCCCAAAAGCATGTAACTTTGAGCAGTAAGACTTCCTGGAGATTGTCAAGATTAATCAATTGTAAACTAGCTTTACATGTGACTGTGTGGACTTAGTAAAACAGTCACACATCTGGGGCTTTCTAGCAACAATATTAATGGTTTCGGTACAGTTCTACTGGAGCTCCATGTCCTGGTTTCCCAGTCATTGCCAGGTGTGGCATTGCCAGTCCAACCCGTGGGGCTGCCACTGGGAATGGTCACACCAACCATGAGTAGACAAACTAGCAGTGAAAGAAAAAAGTCTTAAAGTCAAAGTATTGTGTTTGAGGATCCCGACGTTGCTGGTTGCCATCAAGTCAGCTCCAGCTCACAGCAACTTTATGTATGGCAGAAGGAAACGGTGCACAGTCCTGTGCTATCTCCGCGACTGTTGGTATGTTTGAGGCTACTGATTCTGCTACTGCTTGATGTTCAAGTGTAATCCATACTGAAAGCGGTAGTTTTTGACCCTCATCAGTAAGAGCTTCAAGTCATCCTCATTTTCAGCAAGGAAGAGTATGTCATTTGCATACGGCAGGTTGTTAATGAGTCTTTCTCCAGTCCTGATGCTGTGTTTTTCTTCATATAGCCTGGCTTCTTGGAGTATTTGTTCAGCATACAGATTGAATAAATAAAAAAAAAAACCCGCTGCTGTCGAGTCGATCCTGACTCATAGCGACCCCAAAAAACAGAGCAGAACTGCCCCATAGGGTTTCCAAGGAGCACCTGGTGGATTTGAACTGCTGCCTTCTCAGTTAGCAGCCTTAGCTCTTAACCACTACACCATCAGGGTTTCCAAAAATGGAATAAGTAAGGTAAAAGGATAAAACCCTGCCGCACAGCTTTTCCAATTTTGAACCATGCAGCATCCCCTTGTTCGTTTGGACAAGTCTCTTGATCCACGCACAGGTTCTTCCACGTGAGCAAAACTAAAAATGTTCTGGAATTCCCATTCTTTGAAATGTTACCCAAATTGTGTTATGATCCACACAGTAGAATGGCTCTGCATAGCCAATAAAAACACAGGTAAACATCTTTCTGGTATTCTCTGCTTTTGGCCAAGATCCATCTGACACCAGCAATGATATCCCTCATTCTACAACCTCTTCTGACTCCAGCTTGAACTTCTGGCAGTTCCCTGTCGATGTATGACTGCAAGTATTTTTGAATTACCGTCAGTAAAATTCTGCTAGCATGTGAAATTAATAATATTGTTTGATAACTTCCACATTCCATTTGATCACCTTTCTTTGGAATGGGCATGCACGTGAATTTTTTCCAGCCGGCCAGGTCTTCCAAGTTTCTTGACATAGACGACTAATTGCTTCCAGCGTTGCACCTGTTTGTTGAGGCATGTCAATCTGTACTCTGAAAATTCTTGGAGGCTTGTTTCTGTGGGTACACTAGAAATGATCTCAACATCCCATCTGTGCCATCGTGTACACACTCATGCACAGAGACACCCTAGAAATGCCCTGGATGTTATATCACTGCAGCACTCCTTGGAATGCCTACAAAAACACCTGTACACAAATGCATGTAAGTACCAGGACTTGGGCAAGGCGGGGGTGGGAGGGCATTTTAAAATTAATTCAAGGAAATACTGTGATGGGCTTTCTCTAAATCCATCTCTGTGGTCCACGGACAGGCAGCACAGGGATCGATGAACCCTGAAGTTGTACGACTGCCTTTGGTGCCGCTTATACCTAAGTAGACACGATACAACTTTCACCAGTTTCTCAAAGAGTTCTGAGACAGACCACTGCTGTAAGATGCCCCAAAATTTCAAACATCAAAAACAAAACAAAACAACAAAAAAATAACAGCAACCACACAAAAACTACCCACTGCTGGGAACTTAATATCAAATTAATTAAATGACTGATTGAACTAATGTACTGGGTTAATCTGATTAACTAGATTAATTCGATCAAAAGCACGGAACAAGGAGTCTGGCTCTATGATCAAGTCACTTACTCTTTCAGGGCCTCAGCTGCCCTTTCTGTACAAATAAAAAGAACCAAGATTTCTCACATTCAGTGTTTTCTACAAAGGCAAACTAGCACTGGACTTTTTATCCATTCATTTATGTAATGATAGTATGCTAAACTTGCTAATTAGGGTCCAAGCAGTAGTAAAGACTTGATTTCAAGATAATAACTTAGAATATACTTTTTTGTGACAGTTATGTTACGGGTACAACCGCAGTGCCTACCAAGCCCATAACCTTCTACAAGCAGCTATGCAGAGCCCTGAAGCAGCCAAGTCTTCTACCCATGATCTCTTATTCCCACCCCTCAAAATGCAGGGGGGCCCCTCAGCCAAAGGTGAAAACCCAGAGCCTGGCCAGTGCCCCATTTCCAGATGATGGATCAAATTCTTTCTCTGGAGAAATGGAACCAGTAAATACAGGCTGAGAGGTAATATCAGGAGTAGAAGTGTATAGCCAAGAACGAGGCTCCAGAGGTGCGCTGTTTATCAGCATATGTGCGAAACCTGCCACATAACCCAGTGCTGTCGAGTCGATTAACAAATGGACGGTAAGTGGACTGTGAGCCACAGGTAGAGAGGAGCTGATGCCATGAGCAAGCTGAAGTGACTTAGAGAAAGCAAGAGTGAGCAGGGGAGGGAACCAGTGAGGAGCTGGCAGAAGCAGCTACTCAAGCAGACAAGCAGCCAGATAAGATACCTTGATGCTGGTCCCCTAGAGGGAAGTAGCTCTCACAGCCAACCCACCTCAGGCAGGCCCATGTCCTCAGGCACGATGCTCAACCTTCCCTCGTCAAAAAATCTGAGTTTCTGTTTGCGATGCAATGGATCACTTTTATATGGCCTTTCTAGCCGTGGTCTTGTAACTCTCACCAAAAGATGGGGTGGGGCTATGCAAATAAGGTGCTTGTGGTCCACCAAGGTAACTGGACAGCTTCCTAATAATACAAATAAGGTCCATGGCATCTGTGTGGGGGTGGGACCATGCAAATAAGGTGTATGGAACTCTAACGAGGGAACTGGTTAGTTCTGGCATCCCACTAGGCTTAAAATGAGCCATCCCAGAAGCGAAAAAGGGGGACCTCACTACCATCAAGAAAGAAGATTCAGGAGCAGAGTGCAACCTTTGGACCTGGGGTCCCTAGACCCAGGAGACAGAGAGCTGTAACACTCGCAAGATGGCAAGAATTAGTGGCAAGTGCAGCAGAGAACTGGCAGTAGCAGAACCAGGAGGCCGGCAGGAGACTGTGTAGTGGGCTTCCTGGCCCACAGAGCAAGAAAGCTGAGCACTTTCAGCCAGGAGACTTGCTGGCATAGGAGATGGCGCTAGGGTTGCTGACCTACAGGGCTAGAGGGCTGAGCGCCTTCAGGCTGAGGCTTACTGCCAGAGTAGGGTGCCTCTAGGCACTTACTAGTGTAGCTAAGGAGCTCTGTCACACTTTCCTGAGCAGGGCAGAAGCCAGGCCAGCTCGAGAGGCCTGAGGGGCCAAGGGTCAGGGAGAGGCCTGCCTGTGGGCACAGCCAAGCTGTCCTGAAGGAAGAAGTGTATCCTCACTTGTTCCTGATCCTAGACTGTAATCTGTTACTTCCCTAACAAACCCCAGAGTCATTAAGTATTGTGTGTGAGTTCTATGTGGTCACCGTAGCAAATTACAAAACCTAGCAGAGAAGTACAAACTGCCTTGGGAGGGACAATGGTGTCAGAATTGATAATAAGGGTGGAGACAGGAGATACCTCTGACCTCCACTTCAAAGAAATCAGCTTTGGGCTGATGCTGATTCTCCCCCTGGTGATGTTAGAGGAGGTCAGACACCCCCACCACACCATTTTTATACTGTTCCTAAGAGCTGTGGCTGCTAACCAAAAGGTCGGCTGTTCAAATCCACCAGGTGCTCCTTGGGAACTCCATGGGGCAGTTCTACTCTGTCCTATAGGGTCGCTATGAGTCGGAATCCACTCTACGACAACAGATTTGGTTTGGTTTTTTACAATCGAAACAGCCAAACAACCCCGTGTACATATCCATGTGTACACACATATCAATCCCAAACTACTTTTAGCACCATGAATTTCAATCTCAAGAAACAACACTGGTAAATTCTGACATAAAGTGTAGATTTAGCGAAAAATTTCAATGTCGGAGTTTATTAACAGCTGCAGAATCTGTCCTGTGGCAATTCACTACCCTGTCACATTAAACTAGCCTGTGGTGACTCCTGCTGTTGTCAACTATGCGGCCATAGTGGGAAATAGCGCGCGGGAGGCTGTCCACACCCTGGTGCGTCGCTGAGTCTGGTCCTCCCTTCTTTAGTTACGACGCAAAATTGCATCAAGTTTTTACAAAAGAGTTTCACAAAGTTTGCAAGAGCTTAAAAAAAAAGCACACACCTCAACCGGTTATGTTTCAACAACAAGTCGAAAAGGTGCTTGATTCATCCTGCACTCGCTGTCACCTTGCATTTTCTCAGTTTACAAACATGGAAAAACTACTTATTACACACACACACGCACACAGAAAAGAGTAGAACTGTTTGTCTAAAGAGCAACTTCAGCTGGCTAAAAGGAGTTCGTTCCTAAAGGCTGTGAGGTCACACGTGCTGACTATCCCGCTCCCTCTGAGTCCTGCACCCGGCCCCGCCCTCCCCGGCCCCGCGCGTGGCGTCCACTCACCCGGGGGCCACCACCTGGCCGGGCTGCGCGCACAGCTCCCGCACCACACCGGCGCGCTCCGATCTGAGCCTGCGCTCGGCCCCCCGCGCCGCGCGCCCGCAGCCCCCGGCCACCGGTGCGGCGCGGGGTGGCCCGGCGGGCGGGGGGCCAGGAGCCGAGACGGGGGGCTCGGGCGCGCACACGGCCAGCACCGAGCCGATGCGCACCGCCGCGCCCGCCGTCACCTTCCACTCCAGCAGGCGCAGTGGCGCGGGGCCCGGGCAGTGCACGTCGGCCACCGTCGCCGTCAGGGCGCTCTCGGCGGGACCGCGCCCCCCGCCCGGCGCCTCCATGCCGGGCCCGCGTGCGGGGGTCGCTATGGCAACGCGCGCGCCGGGGGCGGCCCAGGCGGCGCGGCCGAGCCTGAGGGGACGGAGACTGGGTGCGGCCGGCGGCCGGCGGCGGTGAAGGTCCGCACCCGCGCTCACGGCCCCGCGCCCATCGCAGCGCGGCGGCAGCCTCAGACCCGCCCGGGCGGCGGCGGCGCGGCGACTCGTCTGCAATTCCCGCTCTGGGAACCGGCTTCCCACCGGCCGGTGCGCTCCACTCGACTTCCTGGAGAACGCGCTGACGTCATGGGGCGCGGGGCTGGCGGCTGGCCTCAAGCGCCGCCGATTGCGTGCGTGCGCAGCGGCGCCTCGGGTGTAAACAGACGCCCACGCGCAGGCCGGAAGGGACGGTGTGCGAACGACTGTACCGGAAACGCCGAGGAACAAACCTCGGGGGACTTAAAACGGCGGGAACAGTTATTATTGTGCCCCGTTTACCTTCTGAGGCTCGGAGTCGCTGAACTACGAGTTCCGGCATGCAACTCGCACCGCCGTTCAACAGCTTACTGTGCCCTGCGGCCAAGTGTCGTGGAACTACCAGTCCCGGCATGCAACGCGGGCCGCCGTCCTGCAACGTTTTGCTCCTAGACCGCTGTCGTGGTACTACAAGTCCCGGGATGCCGCGCGGAGCGCCGTTTAACTACGAGTCCCGGCATGCAATGCGGGCAGGCGTCCTACAACGTTTTCTTCTGAGTCTGGGCGTTGGGGGACTACGAGTTCCGTCATGCCACGCGGCCGCCGTTTTACAACGTTACGGCCTGGTCGCGGAACTACGATTCCCGGCGTGTCACGCGGGTCATTGTCCTAGAACGTTACGCTTTGAGGTCCTGCCTCACGGAACTACTAGTACCGGCATGCCACACGGCTGTGGTGCCGGAGGGAGGTGAGGGGAGGAGTGACTGGCGTTCGCCGTCAGTTGACTCCTCCCCCTGTGGCTGCCCCAGACCGTGGTCACGGGTTGAGCTCTGCGGAGCTGCAGTGGTAGAGGCGCAGTAAAAAAAAAAAAAAAAAAAAAGAGGCGCAGTAGGGACTTTCATTTATGGTGGGCTCTTCTATGCAGTTGTTTCTGGCGCATCAGGGTTTGAAGAGGGAGAGTTGGGGAATCCCGCGTTACCTCGGCCCAACACACCTCAGCACACTTCTTGACCCAAAGGAAGGAAAAGGCTTGAGTTGAGAAACGGGAGACGGGCCCCAGATGGAAGAGTACAAAGTAAATACAAGTGGTAAATTACAAGTGGACCAAGACGGTTTCTATCCCAGTTCTCATCTAGTGCTATTTTAACATTTTTAAGGAAACACTCTTAATAATAAATGACTTGGTTAATCCTAATTGAGCCAGTTGTGCCCAGTTTCATATTTAGGCAACAAAGTTTTAGCTCCGGTTGTAGTTATTATTTACACTTTCTTGACATCTTTTAAGAGCTAAAATTTTTCAGCTCCTGTGTTATCCAAGAAGCTTTCAAAACAAGGGAAGACAGTGTATTTTAAGCACTGGAGAGCGCTTTAACCATCATGAACATATTTTACACGGGAGGTAGCAAGCCCCAGGAACTTGCTTGTTGATGGTGCAGGAGCTAGAATCTAGGTGTTTTGATGATAGTATTCTGCCACTACACCACCTGATGGTCAGAGGTAGACTATGGTAAGACTGGGTTCTATATACATGCTTGATTTGAGGAGTGCAAGGAGGTTTTCCCATGTTCAGGAACATTTCTAGCAGTTTTCCACAGTACTCTTGAATAGAGTTATCTTAATGTGGAGCCCTGGTGGCACAGTGGTTAAGAGATCCGCTGCTTACCAAATGGAAGGTAGTTCGAATACACCAGAGTTCCTTGGAAGCCCTGTAGGGTAGTTCTGCTCTGTCATATAGGGTCGCTATGGGTCAGACTCGACTCCACAGCAAAGGGTTTTGGTTTACTTAATGAGGAGCCCAGTGGTTAAAGCACTCGGCTGCTAACTGGAAGGTCAGCAGTTTGAACCCACCAGTCAGCTCCATAAAAATTGTTGTCGTTGTTAGGTGCCATCGAGTTGGTTGCACTCATAGCGACCCTATGTGCAACAGAATGAAACACCGCCCTGTCCTGTGCCATCCTCACAATCGTTATGCTTGAGCACATTGTTGTAGCCAGTGTGTCAATCCATCTCATTGAGGGTCTTCCTCTTTCTCGATGAGCCTGTACTTTACCAAGCATGATGTCCTCCTCCAGGGACTGATCCCTCCTGACAACATGTCCAAAGTATGTGAGACGTACTGTCACCATTCTTGCTTCTAAGGAGCATCCTGATTGTACTTCTTCCAAGACAGATATGTTCATTCTTTTGGCAGTCAATGATATATTCTTCTCCAATACCATAATTCAAAGACATCAATTCTTTGGTCTTCCTTATTCATTGCCCAGCTTTCACATGCATAGGAGGCGACTGAAAACACCATGGCTTGGGTCAGGCACACCTTGGTCTTCAAGGTGACACCTTTGCTTTTCAACACTTTAAAGAGGTCTTTGGCAGCAGATTTGCCCAATGCAATGCACCTTTTGATTTCTTGACTGCTGCTTTGATGGGTGTTGATTGTTGAGCCAAGTAAAATGAAATCTTTGATAACTTCAATCTTTTCCCCATTTATCATGATGTTGTTTATTGGTTCAGTTGTGAGGATTTTTGTTTTCTTTATGTTGAGCTGTAATGCATACCGAAGGTTGTGGTCTTTGATCTTTATCAGTAAGTGCTTCAAGTCCTCTTCACTTTCAGCAAGCAAGGTTGTGTCATTTGTATAATGTAGGTTGTCAGTAAGTCTTCCCCCAATCTTGATGCCCCATTCTTCTTCATATAGTCTAGCTTCTCGGATTATTTGCTTAGTATACAGATCGAATAGGTATGGTGAAAGAATACAACCCTCAGTTTAAACCATGCAGTATCCCCTTGCTGTGTTCGAACGATTGTCTTGTAATCTATGTGTAGGTTCCTCATGGGCACAATTAAGTGTTCTGGAATTCCCATTATTTGCAACGTTATCCGTTTATCCGTAATTTGTTATGGTCCACACAGTCAGATGCCTTTGCATAGTCAATAAAATACAGGTAAACATCTTTCTGGTATCCTCTGCTTTCAGCCAGGATCCATCTGACATCAGCAATGATATCCCTGGTTCCGCATCCTCTTCTGAATCTGGCTTGAATTTCTGGCCGTTCCCTGTCAGTATACTGGCTGCAGCTGCTTTTGAATGATCTTCAACAAACCAAAAATATTACAGCCTTGGAAGCCCTGTGGGGCAGTTCTACTCTGTCCCATAGGGTCTATCTGAGTCAGAATCTACTCAAACGTAACTGGTTTGATTTGGTTACTTAATACACTCTGTTAAAGTGCTGCTGCTCATAGGAAGAAATTTAGACACCATGGAGATGCTGGTTACAGTGGACATGTGTTGGTTTTATCTGTCCTAACCCATGCCCTGTTTCTCTGATAACAGCACCTCCTTCCTTGGAGGAACTACTACTTCTGTTCGTGTGGTTCTGGTAGAGCTGTTAGTCACAATATTGAAGATTCTTGGTTGGCTCATGATAGGACAGATAACCCAAGCTAAGCCAATTAAATGTTTCCTTGGCATTTTACCTATAGGTATTAGGATATAGAAGCTCTTTTCTCTAGGGTTGTGAATGTAAAGTTGTTGAACCCTGAAACTTCAGCCACAGCCACAGCCACAGCCCTCTGTCTACCCAGTTGTGAATCCACTCCCTCCCAGGGAGCAAGCCTTTCTGCAATAGGAAAGACTGAAGCTAATGGGGCAAATTAGAGAGAAAAACAAGGTGGAGAAAAGGAGAGGCCAAGAGCTGTAATTTTTTGCCCTGAGTGTGTCACAGTCTCATCTTTGTGCCCCCACTGTCCTGTTAGACACTTCCACAGCTTCCCTGCACTCATTTTTTTTAATAGTTCTGTGTCCCCATCAAGGCTTAAGTAAAATCCTAAAAAATCCGGTCCCTGTTGTACGCTGTTGGCCTGAGTAGCATATGACACATATTAGGGACTTAACCAGTGAAGATTATGAGGCAGAGATGACTCCAAGTTCTCCTTTAGGTACATATCTAGATTGCATTTCCCAGCTTCCATTGCTGTTAGGTGTGGCCAAGTGACTGAATTTTAGCCAACGGAATGTGAACAGAAGCGATGTGTACCTCATGCGGGCCTAGTTCGTAAGAATTTCCTCCATACTGCAGCTGTCTGGGTTGGAAGTGCTCCCATGGCAATCCCTGAAGCCATGAAATGAAGATGGCAGCTTTCAACAGCCTGGACCTCTGCATGACCACCTGGAGGAACATTACCCTGCTGACTTTTATGGGAGCAAGAAATAAATATCTATTGCACTGAGACATCACATGTCTGAGTCACTTTATTGATGCCGCCTAGCCACTGCTAAGTAAACAAAAACCCTAATACACTTGATTTATTTCTCAGATAAATTATAGCCAAACCAAAACAAAACCCTCTTGCCATTGAGTTGATTCCAACTCATAACAACCCTATAGGGCAGAGTAGAATTGCCCCTCCTAGGGTTTCCAAGGAGTGCCTGGTGGATTTGAACTGCCAACATTTTGGTTAGCAGCCATAGCTCTTAACCACTCTGCCGGCAGGGTTTCCAAAATGAATTATAGTTTCCTCTTAAATGTATATGTATTCAATTTCTCTGAGAAAAAATAATCATTGTGAATAAAACTCACTAATCGTGAAAATGGTTGTCTTTTAAAAATAAATTATTAGAAGGAGCATCACCATTTAGACTGGGTGTTGTTGACTAATTCTATCTCTAGGTGAGATACATGTATTACAATTTTTTAATCTATATTTTAGGTACCTAAATAAATAAAACTGTAGTTATTGGGAAAATCCTGTAATTTGGAATAAGTAATGATCTGCTCTTCATGATATTGAAGGCTGTTTGCTGAGAGGAGATAGTGAATCTGCTGGGAGACATGTAGATAGATAATATCGAGGACAGTTTTTATTAAGAGTTGTTGTTAGTTACTGTTGAGTTGATTCCAACTTATGGTAACCCCACGTTTGCAGAGTAGAACTGCTCCATAGGGTTTTCCAGATTGGGACCTCTTGGATGCAGATCACCAGGCCTGTCTTTCAAGGTGCATCTGGGTGGATTCGAACCACCACTTTTTGGCTAGTAGTTGAACGCTTAACTGTTTGCACCACCCAGGTACTCTGAGTGACTACACTTCCTTCAGAAATTACTGTTACATCGTTTGTATGTTAAGCCCTTACAAGCATTGTCTGCAGTCTTGTGGCAGAGTTTGTGCCTAGCTGACGAGCACACCATGCCTAGATGGTACTTTCAGCCTTGGTGTGTAATACTGTTTCCCTTTCCCCTGAGGAAAAATACCAGATTCATTCTCTATGGCGCATGGCACAGCATCCCGGATGTTGACAAAGCCATTGTTTTTGATTATTTTTCTCATCCTAAATATGATCAATCCCAGGTATCTTAAAAGGAAAACTGATTCTGTACGTTTCCTTTTATTATAATTTTTTAAAAATCAATTTCACTAAACAGAATGATGGCACAGCATGTGGAAGAATCTCATCAAATTTTGTACAGAGCTTAGAGAGAGCAGATCTGAAGAAGAGTTAGATTGGGGTAGTGTAGGTACTCTTTCAAACTCCCCAAGTCTTTAATATTTTCAGAGAAAAAGGCCTGGGATAAGTATTGTTCTATCAAGAAAATCATTTCCAATTTCATTTTACCCCCAAAGCTTTAAAACCCCACCAGGTTATTCTTTTTAAAAATGAAAGGATTTCTGGGTTGTATGGTAGTTCTATTTCTAACTGTTTAAGATAACGCCAGATAGATTTCCAAAGTGGTTGTACCATTTTACATTCCCACCAGCAGTGTATGAGAGTTCCAATCTCTCCGCAGCCTCTCCAACATTTATTATTTTGTGTTTTTTGGATTAATGCCAGCCTTGCTGGTGTGAGATGGAATCTCATCGTAGTTTTAATTTGCATTTCTCTAATGGCTAATGATCGAGAGCATTTTCTCATGTATCTGTTGGCTGCCTGAATATCTTCTTTAGTGAAATGTGTGTTCATATCCTTTGCCCACTTCTTGATTGGGTTGTTTGTCTTTTTGTGGTTGAGTTTTGACAGAATCATGTAGATTTTAGAGATCAGGCGCTGGTCGGAGATGTCATAGCTGAAAATTCTTTCCCAATCTGTAGGTGGTCTTTTTACTCTTTTGGAGAAGTCTTTAGATGAGCATAGGTGTTTGATTTTTAGGAGCTCCCAGTTATCGGGTTTCTCTTCATCCCACTTTGAAATATGGCGTCTGGGGTCTTAAATGCTAACAAGCGGCCATCTAAGATGCAGCAATTGGTCTCAACCCACCTGGAGCAAAGGAAAATGAAGAACACCAAGGTCACACGACAACTAAGAGCCCAAGAGACAGAAAGGGCCACATGAACCAGAGACCTACATCATCCTGAGACCAGAAGAACTAGTTGGTGCCCGGCCACAATCAATGACTGCCCTGACAGGGAGCACAGCAGAGGACCCCTGAGGGAGCAGGAGATCAGTGGGATACAGACCCCAAATTCTCATAAAAAGACCAAACTTAATGGTCTGACTGAGACTGGAGGAATCCCGGCGGCCATGCTCCCCAGACCTTCTGTTGACACAGGACAGGAACCATCCCCGAAGACAGCTCATCAGAAATGAAAGGGACTGGTCAGCGGGTGGGAGAGAGACGCTGATGAAGAGTGAGCTAATTATATCAGGTGGACACTTGAGATTGTGTTGGCAACTCTTGTCTGGAGGGGGGATGGGAGGATAGAGAGAGAGGGAAGCCGGCAAAATTGTCAAGAAAGGAGAGACTGAAAGGGCTGACTCAAGAGGGGGAGAGCAAGTGGGAGTAGGGAGTGAGATGTATGTAAACTTATATGTGACAGACTGATTGGATTTGTAAACGTTCACTTGAAGCTTAATAAAAGTTATTAAAAAAAAATGAAAGGAGTCGTAGCATTGTGTCTCACAATGCTGTGAACTAAACTCATTGACGCCACTCACAACTCAACTGTTCCTACCACATGAGCAAGTTTTTAGTTGAAGGAGCATGATCAGTCCTCGACTGTATTCATCAACAGAACCTGCTTCATATTCTTGCATGTCTGAGGCATTCAGCAACTCACAGTTCAGCTTGGATGAGTCAGTTGTCCCAATCGAAGTTCTCTCTAATTTATAGTTAGAGTCTATCAACATAACCCACTACCTTGGAGCTGATTTCAACTCATAATGACTCTGTAGGACAGAGGATAACTGTCCCATAGGGTTTCCAAGGCTATAAATCTTTATGGAGGCAGATTGCCACATCTTTCTCCCATGGAGTGGTTCAGACCATGGACCTTTTGGTTAGCAGCCAAGCACTTGAACCACTGCTGACCAGGGCTCCTCTCTATCAACTTAGGTACTTTCTAAGCACAATCAGTTTGTTAGTTTGTTCTACAAGCATTTTTCAAAATTTGTTGCTATATACCAGTAGGCTGGGTTGCTATCTGTCTTAGTTATGTAGTGCAGCTATAACAGAAATACCACAAGTGGATGGCCTTAACAAACAGAAATTTATTCTCTTGCAGTTTGGGAGGCTAGAAGTCCAAATTCAGGGCACCAGCTCCAGGAGAATGATTTCTGTCTCTGTTGGCTCTGGATGAAGGTCCTGGTCGTCAAACTTCCCCTGGTCTGGAGCTTCTCGGTGCAGGGACCCTGGGTCCAAAGGATGTGCTCTACTCCTGGCTCTTCTTTCTTGATGGTAATGAGGTCCCTTCCCTCTCTGCTCACTTCTCTCTTTTATATCTCAAAAGAGATTGACTCAAGATACAACCTAATCCTGTAGATTGTGTCTCGCCTCATTAACATAACCACCTCTAATTCTGCCTCCATTAACATCATTGAGGTTAGGATTTACAGCATATAGGATAATAACAAAGTCGTCAAGGATTTCATTTTACCTATATCCACAATCAACGCCCGTGGAAACAGCAGTTAAGAAATCAGACAATGTATTGCGTTGGGCAAATCTGCTATAAAAGACCTCTTTAATGTGTAGAAAATCAAGGATGTCACTTTGAGGACTACAGTGTGCCTGACCTAAGCCATGGTATTTTCAGTTGCCTCATATGCCTGTGAAAGGTGGACAACGAATAAGGAAGACCAAAGAAGAATTGATACCTTTGAATTATGGTGTTGGCAAAGAGTATGGAATATGGGCTTCCAGAAGAATGAACAAATCTGTCTTGGAAGAAGTACAGCCAGAATATTCCTTGGAAGTGAGGATGGTGAAGCTTCATCTCAGTACTTTGGACACGTTATCAGGAGGGACCAGTCCCTGGAGAAGGGCATTATGATTGGTAAAGTGGAGGGTCAGCAAAAAAGAGGAAGATCCTCAAAGAGATGGATTGACACAGTGGCTGCAACAGTGGGCTCAAACATAGTAAAGACTGTGAGGATGGTGCAGGACTGGGCAGCGTTTTGTTCTTTCGTACATAGGGTTGCTATGAGTTAGAACCGACTCGATGGCTTCTAACGACCACAACAGGTAATTCCGTTTGATCACAGAATAGAGGACAGCTATACAACACTGGGAATCATGACCTAGCCATGTTGACACAAAATTTTTAGGGTCACAACTCAACCTATAACAGTATTTTATACATTAAAGTAGCTATTTCTATGTATCATTTTTATTTTAATATTTTTAATCCTCAATGGTGGAACGTTTATGCCCTGGTTTAAGAAAATCTAATATACAAAATTCCATGTTCTTACAACATGTAAATTAGAATATTGGCCTTTGAAAGAGGTTTCAGCGCAGAACATGAACCACCTAAGGCAGTGGTTCTCAAGATTTAGTATGCTAAAGACCACAGAAGGAGCTTGTTAAAATGTGGATGCTCAGGCTCCTATTTCCAAAAGTTTTGACTCAGTAGGTCTGGGAAGACCTTAAGGAGACCCCTGGTGGCGCACAGTGGGTAAGCACTTGGTTGGCAATTGGAACCTATCAGCTGCTCCTCTGGGGAAAGATGTGGCAGTCTGCTTCTGTAAAGATACAGCCTTCGAAACCCTATGGGACAGCTCTACTCTGTCCTTACAGGGTCGCTATGAGTCGGAATCAACTTGACTTCAGTGGGTTTGTGTTTGGTTTGGGAAGACCTTGTCCCAGGAATCTGACTACTTAGCAAACACTCCTAGGTTGCGGTGGGCCAAAGATATTACTTCGAGAAATTTGACCCTAAAGTATTTAATGGTGAGACTAAATGTATAAACATGTGTCTTAGGTTCTCCAGAGAAACAGAACCAACACAATGTAGGGAGAGACAGAGAGAGATTTATATCAAGGAATTGACTCATGCAGTTGTAGGGGCTGGCAAGCCCAAAATCCATAGGTCAAGTGATGGGTTGGAAACCCTGGCAGTCTTGTGTTGGAAATTGGTAGGCCAGGCAAATGACAAGATGTCTATATACAATCTTGAGGCACAGTCCCTCTTTCTCGGGAAATCTCAGTTTTTGTTCTTATACTGACTGGATGAGGCCTACCCACATTATGGAGGCTAATCAGACTTAAATACTAATCACATGTAAATACCTCCACAGCAACATCTAGACTAGTGTTTGACCAAACAGCTGGGCACCGTAGCCTAGCCGAGTTGCCATATAAAATTAGCCATCACGACATATAACGTCCATGTTACCTGGGATATATCTATTACTATAATTTTATTAAAATGGTAAAGGATCCTGGTGAAAAAAACTGCTGAGAATCTACCCACTAAACCTAGGCCCTTACATCCTACTCTTGAGAAGGGGGTTCCAGCTGAGGGCCAGGAGGACAAACTGGAAGTCAGGATGCTGCACCAGGCTTGGCTTCTCTCATAAATGAAAAGCATCTGGACCAGACCTAAGGTCCCTCACTGGACTGATGGAGCCCATGATCCCATGACTTGGAAGCCTCTGCAACCTGGGGACAAAACAAGTGCAGTATGGCCAGGTTCGCTCCTTCTGTTCAACAGGCGTTCCATGCTGACCTCAAAGGGGGTAAAACATGAGGAATTCTATCTCAACTGCCTTCCTTGTTTAGGCCAGGATGTCCAAAGGGCCTTCTGCAGCTGGTGATTCTTGGTGGGAGCTCTGTCTGGTCATCCCTGCCCAGATAGCCCTCCCATCCACAAGATTGACCAGGTGCAATGACCCCTGTTCTGGAGGAGTTCCCACATGGACCAAAGGCACCCTAGATGAAAATGTTCTTTTCCTCCAGCATCAAGCAGCTCTCATGGGGCAGCCAAGAGTTAGAGGACTAGAAGTTGTAATTTTATCTAACTTACTTTCTCTCAGTATTACAAAAGGCCTCACGGACTTAAGACCTTTCAGAGAGAGATGTTTTATGTCAGTATTTTCTTACTCCCACCTCTGTTTCCTGTTCCCCGCGCCTCTGGCCCTCCCATACACAGCCTTCCTCCACAGTAGCTTCTTTCAAAGCCCCAGGGCTCAGGCCTGGTGAATGTGGCCTCCTTGAGCCTCCAGCTCCAGGGCTCTGGTTTCAGAGAGGAAGAGCCAGCAGAAGTTCCAACTCCAGCTGCACTCCCCCTCCAGGGAGCTTTTGCTAAGTTCTTCTGCGGTCACCCAAGAGGCAAGCACATCTCACTAAAGTGAAACTCTTTTTTTTCTAGAATTAACAGCCTAGCCTTCATGGTGAAAGCATATACTTTCTGTTAACATGACTTTGGCACTGCTCCTTAACCCAGAAACCCAGTGTCATCGAGTTGATTCCTACTCCTAATGACCCTATGGGACAGAGTAGAACTGCCCCACAGAGTTTCCAAAGAGCACCTGGCAGATTCAAACTGCTGACCCTTGGGTTAGCAGCCGTAGCACTTAACCACTACACCACCAGGGTATACTTTCTATTAACATGAATTTGGCACTGCTTCTTAGAGAACAGTAACTCAGGCATTATTGCCACGAGGAGCATTCGACTCTTCCTAGTCCTGACTACGGGAGAAGAATCACACATAAGGTGTAATGACTTTACCTTTCCATCTTACAATGGTGGCATTTCATTTTTCTCTGCTCCCCAAACCCATTTCCTGATAAATGGAGGTGGTGCTCAGTCACTCAAGCCATTATAACTGCAAGTCCTCTATCTCCTACTGTTCCCAAACCAGACCCCGAAGAGCTGTATATGTGTCAAGAGGCCAAACTGTAATACTCCAATAGTCCTCTTGACTCTTGTGGTTGTTGTTGTTAGCTTCTGTTGAGTCAGTTCCAACTCATGGTGACCCCATGTGTGTCAGACTAAAGCTGTGTTCCATAGGATTTTCAAGGCGGTGGCTTTTTGGAATTAGATCACCAGGCCTATCTTCCAAGGTGCCTCTGGATGGGTTTGAACCACCAACATTTTGGTTAGTAGTTGAGCACTTAACCACTTGCACCACCACCAGGAGCCTATCCTGATGAGATTCTTAGGACTCATTCCACACAGTGGCCCCATGGAGACAGGCTAGTTTCCACCTGCACAGTCCCGCCAGGCTCAACTCGTAGCTACCCTGTGCACAACAGAACGAAACACTGCCCGGTCCCGTGCCATTCTCACAATTGTCGCTATGCTTGAACCCATTGTTGCAGCCACTGTGTCAATCCATCTCGTCGAGGGTCTTCCTCTTTTTTGCTGACCCTCTACTTTACCAAGCATGATGTCCTTTTCCAGGGACTGACCCCTCCTGACAACATGTACAAAGTATGAGAGATGTACTCTCGCCATCCTTACTTTTAAGGAGCATTCAAGTTGTGCTTATTCCAAGACAGATTTCTTTGTTATTTTGGCAATCCATGGTATATTCAGTATTCTTTGCCAACACCACAATTCAAAAGCATGGATTCTTCTTCAGTCTTCCTTATTCATTGTCCAGCTTTTGCATGCATATGAGGCAATTGAAAACACCGTGGCTTGGGTCAGGCGCACCTTAGTCCTCAAAGTGACATCCTTGCTTTTCAATACTTTAAAGAGATCTTCTGCAGCACATTTGTCCAGTGCAATGCACCTTTTAATTTCTTGACTGTTGCTTCAATGGGTGTTGATTATGGATCCAAGTAAAATGAAATCCTTGACAGTTTTAAAAATATTCAACCACGTATGTAAATTTTCTGTGGACATTACGCTGTATTGAAGAACAATGAATTTTAACGTCTTTTTGAAGACTAATCTCTGCATTACTAAAAAAATGGCACCATGGGCGCATCTGACCTCCTTGTCTAACTTCACAAGGGGAAAGGGAGAGAATCATTATCACCATCAACAGCCCAAAGTTGATTTCTATAAGGCAGAGCTCAGCCATACCTTCAACCTCCAAACTTTTTACCAATTCTGACATCAGCCATCCTCCCCACAGCACTCTCTACTTCTAATTCTCAGAGAATTCAATAATTCGTTTCAGTGGCCCCACAGAACTCGTAGGTCATATTCACAGTTATTAGGTTGATTAGAGAAGTAACAGGTTACAATTCAGGATCAGAAATGGGGGATACAGTTCTTCAATCAGGATAGCCTCTTCTCAGCTGTGCCCACAGGAAGTCCTCTCTGTGGCCCTCAGCTTCTCTACATCTCGGCCCCTCGTTCCGTCAGCTCCTCAGCCATTTGGCCTGTCCTCTGCCCAGATGGAGCAGGTGTTACAAAGCTCTTTAGCGCTATCAATAAGTGCCTGGGGGCACCCCACTCTGCCAGGAAGCCTATTGCCTGAAGGCACTTATCTTTCTAGCTCTGTGGGTCAGCATACCAACTGTAGCCACCTTGCTCTGTGGGCCAGGAAGCCCACTGTGCCATCTAGCGCCAGTTTCCTGGTTCTGCTGCTTCAGTTTCTCTACTGCTGCTTCTCGCCATCTTGTGCCGGCTCTCCATCTTCTGGGTCTAGGAGGTTCTCAGCACAGGGACCCCAGGTCCAAAGGGTGTACTCCACTCCTGTCTCTTCTTCTTGGTAGTAGTGAGGACCCCCATTTCCACCTCTGGGATGGCGTGTTTTGTTCTTATTCCTTTAATTTTTTTACTTTGTTTATTGGTTTTTGTGTTTTTTAATTGTACTATAGGTTAAAGTTTACAGAGAAAATTAGTTTTTCATTAAACAGTTAATACACTAATTGTTTTGTGACATTGGTTGCCAACTCCACAATGTGTCAAGACTTACCCCTTTCTACTCTGGGTTCCCTATTTCTATTTGTCCCATTTTCCTGTCCCTTCTTGCCTTCTCATCTTTGCTTTTGGTCTGATGTGCCCATTAGTCTTGTATACATGATTGAACTGTGAAGCATGTTCCTCACGTGTGTTACTGTTGGCCTTATAGACCTGTCTGATCTTTGGCTGAAGGGTGAATCTCAGGAGTGGCTTTGGTATTGAGTTAAAAGAGTATCTGGGGGCCATACTCTTGGGATTTCTCCAGTCTCTGTCAGACCAGCAAGCCTGGTCTTTTTTTTTTTTTTTTGCGTGTGTGTAAATTTGAATTTTCTTCTACATTTTTCTCCCATTCTACCCAGAACCCTCTATTGTGATCCCTGCCAGAGCAGTTGGTAATGGTAACTGGGCACCATCTAGTTTTGGGCTCAGTCTTGTGGAGGTTGTGGTAGTTGTGGTCCATCAGTCCTTTGGACTAATCTTTCACTTATGTCCTTTGTTTTCTTCATTCTCCTTTACTCCAGCCAGGATGGGACCAGTAGACGTATCTTAGATGGCTGCTCACAGGCTTTTAAGACCCTGGACGCTACTCACCACGGGTGGATGTAGAACAGTTTCTTAATGGACTATGTTATTTCAGTTGAGCATGGTCCCCAGCCCTCAGCCCAGTAGCTTAGTCCCTCAGGGCATTTGGATGTGTCTGTGAAGCTTCTGCAGTTTTGTGGGGGGGCTCCTTTTAAACCTAGCAGGATGGCAAAATTGACCAATCCCCTTATTAGGGTTCCATATACCTTATTTGCATGGCCCCACCCCCACAATGGCACAGCACCTTATTGGCATTATTAGCAAGCTGTCCAACCCCCTTGGTGGGCCACCAGCACCTTATTTGCCTAGTTCCACCCAACAATTTGGTAGGAGTTACAAAATGTTATGGATTGAATTGTGTGCCCCAAAAATGTGTGTCAACTTAGCTAGGCCATGAGTCCCAGTATTGTGTGGTTGTCCTCCATTTTATGATCTGATGTGATTATCCTGTGTGCTGTAAATCCTAACCTCTATGATGTAAATGGAGCCCTGGTGGTGCAGTGGTTAAGGGTTCAGCTGCTAACCAAAATTTGGCAGTTTGTATTTACCAGCCACTCCTTGGAAACTGTATGGGGCAGTACTACTCTGTCATACAGGGTCTCTATGAGTGAAATCAACTCAATGGCAAAAAATTTTTTTTTTATGATGTCAGTGAGGGAGAATTAGAGGTAGTTATGTTAAAGAGGCAGGACTCAATTTATATGATTAGGTTGTAGCTTGAGTCAATCTCTTTTGAGATGTAAAAGAGAAAATCGAGCAGAAAGGAGAGGGACCTCCGACCACCAAGAAAGAAGAAGCCGGGAGCAGAGCACATCCTTTGGACCCAGGGTCCCCTGTGCTAAGAAGCTCCTAAACCAGCAGAAGATTGATGACAAGGACCTTCCCCTAGAGCCAACAGAGACAGAAAGAATTCCCCTAGAGCTGGCACCCTATATTTGTACTTCTAGCCTCCTAGACTGTGAGAAAATACATTTCTGTTTGTTAAAGCCATCCAGTTGTGGTATTTCTGTTATAGCAGCACTAGATAACTAATACATAAGATCATGGCAAGAAAGGCCATATAAAAGTGATCCATCACACTGCAATCACAAATACTTACAGATGTGTTTCTGGAGGAAGAAATAGCAGACAGGACAGCAGAAAAAAACGTTTTGTTTTGTTCTCTTTTAAATAAAGCAAACCTAGTTGTTTTGGTGCTAGTAATTCTCCTTTAGAAAACATGAACATTCCTTTCAGAGAGATAGTATTAGTATTGTTGATGTCCCTCATTTTCCATTTTCTCTCCCAGATCCTTTTGTACAGATGAGGATATGGATACATTTCTACCCCAATAATAACATCTAATATCTTTTAGTTGGATATCTCTAACTCTCTGCCTCTCCATTTTTCTTCCCTTTTCCATTTAAAAATTATATAAATTATGTACATACCAAAAGTCTATAAGGCATATAAGGTAAGGCATATAAACTTACCTCTATGTGTAGCATATAGGTGAATTATAAAGCATAACACTAAAGTGAACACCCACCAGCCAATCTGAAACATAGAATGTTACCAACATTGTTACAACTATGAAAGCCCTGGTGGCACAATGGTTAAGCACTCAGCTGCTAACCTAAAGGTTGATGGTTTGAACCCACCCAATGGCTCCATGGGAGAAAAACCTGGTTATCTGCTCCTGTAAAGATTACAGCCTAGAAAACCCTATAGGGCAGTTCTACTCAGTCACATGGGGTAGCTATGAGTCAAAAATCAACTCTATGGCACACAACAGCAACAAATATATATAGTCTTCTGTCTTAGTTATCTAGTGCTGCTATAACAGAAACGTCACAAGTGGATGGCTTTAACAAAGAGAAATTTATTTTCTCACAGTAAAGTAGGCTAGAAGTCCAAACTCACGGTGTCAGCTCCAGGGGAAGGCTTTCTCTCTCTGTGGGCTCTGGAAGAAAGTCCTTCTCATCAATGTTCCCCTGGACAAGGAGCTTCTGCACTCAGGAACCCCAGGTGCAAAGGATGCTCTCTGCTCCTGACTCTGCTTTCTTAGTGGTAGGAGGTTCCCCTGTCTCTCAGAGGCTCGCTTCTCTCTTTAATATCTCAAAAGCAATTGGCACAAGACATAATCCAATCTTGTAGATTGAGTCCTGCCTCATTAACATAACTGCCGCCTATCCCACCTCATTAACAACATAGAGATAGGATTTACAACACATAGGAAAATCACATCAGATGAAAAATGGTGGACACTCATACCATACTGGAAATCATGGCCTGGCCAAATTGATACACATATTTTTGGGGGACACAATCCAATCCATGACATCTTCTTTGAATAGCTTTTTCACTCATTATTATGAGTATCCAAAATTACCTATTATTTTAGATAGTTATAGTTAATTTATTGTCACTTCTGTATAATATTTCATAAATGAATACAACAGACTGTATTTATTCATTCTCTTGTAGATGGACATTTAGATTGTTTCCATTTTTTGGTATTATAAAAAGTGTTGCAATGAACATTCTTCTGCAAATTTTTTGGTGTACATGCTTCAAAGTCTATTGAGGTATATACCTAGATGTGAAATTAATGAGTTACAGAGTATGCAAATGTTTGGATTTATGAGATAATGCCAAAATATTTTTTAAAACAGTTGTCTCAATTTATACTCCCACCAGCAGTGAATAAGAGTTACCCCCACCCACATCCTCAACAACTTGGCATTGTCAGATTTCTTAATCTCTGCCATTTATAGTCTCCTTTTACTTGCTCATTTTTGTAATTTTATTTTTAATAGTTCACACATAGTTTTTTAAGTTCTGTGTCTGATCATTTCAATAACTGAGTTCTTTGTGGGTCTAAATCTGTTTTGTGTTTGTAGTTGTTCCCACTAACTCTTATTCTCAGAAGCATGTTTGCTTTTATGTTTGGTGATTTTTGACTCTGAGCTCAAATGTAGTTGATGTTAATCTTGGGAGTACTGGTGGCATTTGCTACTGTCAAGAGCCAGAGGGCCCAAGTGGGAACACTTTTGCATCCTCTCAGGTTAGAAGTCTAGAGTTCAATTCTCCTTCTGTGCAGGAGACCAAGGTTTACCCTGCCCACCTCCACAATGGCCAGGTAATTCTGATATTGGCATGCTCTTTCAGGGAAAACCTGATTTTTGCATTTTATTACTGGATTTCATCCCTCTGGATTCAGCTCATAAGAGTTTTAGAGCCTTAAAGATGTACCTTACTTCCTTCAAGTTCAACACTGGCACGGAAAAGTATATTTTATACAGGATCTAATTGCTTTCGTGTGACGATACTTGGGAGTAACTAGACTGCCGTTTCACCAGAAGTGGAAGTGCTTCTCTCTGTTTTCTCTCTTTGTTTTTAACTGGATCAAATTCACCAAAGAGGAAAACATTCTCCTCTTTGGCCCTGTTTTTCAAGATGTAGCACTCATCTTAGTGGAGTCGTGTGCTCACAAGTCCTTTTTACTTTGATGAGTGGGGCAGAAGAAGCAGGCGGAGCTAGGGAAAGATTCAGTTAGTAAAAGAGCATTATTGGACATGTCTAGGAAGAGATATTCTGACATAAGAGTTTTAATTCATTTGGGGGAGAAAGCTCTATAAGATAAGGTATTTACAAACAAAAAACCACTTCTGCATATCAGATGTTATTAAACGATAGGATTAACTTTAGCTCACTTGTACCCTACAACCTAATACACAGACCAATTACATCTTGGCAATGATATAATGGCCCCAAAGTGAAAGTCCGTTTTGTAAAACTTTTAAGTACTAGGGCTGTCCTAGCTTAATCAACTCTTTACTGGCTCTTTTTTTACCACTCCCAAAGGTTTGGATATATAGTACTTTACTTTCAGTAAAGTGACTCATTGAGAAGAGAGAAATAATGAGAACAAATGCATTTCAACTAAAGGAAACTTTTTTTTTTAAGGCTGCAGTAGTAGATATTATGTCAATTATGGGAAGAAAAGGACAACTGGAAAAGCAGGACTGGTTCACATGCTCTGCAGGAGGAAGGCGGCGTCACAAGGATGGAGACAGCACCCACAGTTTGTTACCCGTGAGACCATCTGGTGCTCCGTGCAAGGCAGACTAGGATAAAGTGTGGAACACATGCATTTCTAACCATCAGTGAGCAGAGGCTGTGCGTCGGAATGCTCACACACACTTCGTGCTCAGTGACTGGTTTGCAGGAACATTTCCCAGCACTTTGAAGCAAGCAGGTAATCAAGAGTGAAGACATAGACAGACTGTAATTCTTCCTGCTCGCTCTTTTTATTGTTATGCTTCCTAGTAAAGGGAGATGCAATAAAAGCTGTGCTTAGTTCTTCATCTGGAACGCCCCGTGGGATTATGACTCCAGGGACAGGAACAGAGCTAGACGGAAGCCTTCTTAGAATTTTCACCAGGTATATTATTAATTTTAGTAGGATAGAGATGACATTGCAAAGTTTTACTATTTGAGCCTTGCTACATGGCTTGGAGGAGCCCTAGTGACACAGTGGTTAAGTGCTTGGCTGCTAACCAAAAGGTCAGTGGTTCAAACTCACCAGTGGCTCCATGGAAGAAAGCTGTGGCAATCTGCTTCCATCAAGATTTATAGCCTTGGAAACCCTACGGGAGCAGTTACTCTGTCCTTAGGGTAACTATGAGTCGGAATTGACTTGACAGCAATGGGTTATATGGCTTGGGTTTAATTTTTTTTCTTATTATTACAAGTTAAAAAAAAAAAAAAGAAAACACATTTTAGAGTTAATCTGATTCACGTTTCCAAACCACAAGCTTTTGCTTGAAAATTCACTTTACCAGGTTTAGAAGTAGATAATAACCCTTTCTACTGGGCTGCGAGCTTCCGGGCCTCCCGCAGCTTTTGTAGCGCTGTAGTTGTCACGTGTTCAAGTAGACCTTTATGGGGGAGGGAATAAATGAATGGCTTCTCAAATATGAGTTTCGGGCACAACTGTGGCAAAAGGCTATGTCTACTGAACATCACAATGTCTTCTGTGTGGCTGGAAAAAGTATACTTTCTTGAAAAATGAGCATAAGATTCATTTCACTTTACATCATCAGATGGATCTTGAAAAGGCTTCTAAAGAGAACCCCAGGCTTTAAAGACTAGTTGCAGCCAGTCCATTCAGTTTCTAGACAGATTTCTTCTGTTTACTACCATTTAAAAAATTCCTATAGGAGATTCCAGACCAAAAAACCAAACCAGTTGGTGTTGAGTTGATTTTGACTCAGGTCATCCAAAGAATCCTTATTATTTAGAGATATAAGCCGAAATACTTACAGTTGAAATAATATGATATCTGGGATTTATTTCAAAATAATCTGGTTTAGGGAATGGTAGAGGTAGGACTGAAACCAGACTGTTTCTGTATTAATAATTGTTGAAGATAGGTAATAGGGTCGTCAGTATTTTTGCGTATGTTTGATAATTTTCCTAATAAAAGAATTTCTTTTCGATGTTGTATTAGAGGAAATAATCTTTCCGTATAAATTCCACTTGTAATTTGTGTACAAATTACATTCTAAATTGCTTCTCATTTCATGACTGCCAAGTTTCCATCAGAGCCACTGGAGAGAAGTTTATAAAAAGCCAGTCCCAAGATGGCCATCTTAGTGTAATTCAAAACAGAGAATGGATCTGACTCAGGGAAAGGCAGCACAAAACAGACATGAGAATAAACTGTAGGGTTGAGAGAGTCCCTAATAGAAAGAAATTTCTCTCCAATGACTCTTTACAGTGCTATTCTGTTCACAGTCTAAGATAGAGACCATGAAGTCCTAGGATTTCAAGTTCTATTCCATTGATCTTTATGCCTGCCTTATGGTAACACCAGACGACCTTGATTACTATAGCATTGTGGTAACTTTTGAAATCAGGTGGTGTAAACTCTCCAGCTTTGCTCTTTTTCAAAATTGTTTTGGCCGTTTTAGGTCCTTTTCATGTCCATATAAATAATAGGATTGGCTTGTCAACATCTACAAAAAACAAACAAAAAAACCCCACTCTGGACTTTTAATAGCGATTGCATTGATTCTATAGCAATTTGTGGAGCACTGGCATTGAAACAATATTGAATCTTTCAATCCACGAACATGGCACGTCTTTCCATTTATCTAGATATTTGATCATTTCTCTCAGGTTGTTTTGTAATTTTCAGTGAATAAAATCTGTACTTCTTTCATTACCTTTAATGGTAAGTATTTTATTCTTTTTGAGGCTATTGTAAATGGAATCGTTTTCTTAATTTCATTTTCAGGTTGTTTGTTGTTAGTGTATAAAAATACAATTGATTTTTGCATAACAATCTTGTTAAGCTTTTTTTTTTTTAATTAGTTCTAGTAGTTTTTTTGAAGAGTCCTTAGGATTTTCTACATACACATACAGGATCATGTCATCTTTGAATAGACAGCTTTACTTCTTCCTTTCCAACATTTATGGCTTTAATTAATTTTTTTTCTCCCCCCACTCTTCGCCCCCCCGCTTTTTTTTTAAACTTATTGCACTGACTAGAACTTCCAGCACAAGGCTGAATAGGAGCGGAGAGGACAGATGTCCTTGCCTTGTTCACAAACTTAGGAGGAAAGCGTATGTTCTTTCAGCATGGACTATGACGTTAGCTGTAGGTTTTTCATACGTGTCCTTTATCAGGTTGAGGACATTTCTTTCTATTCCTGGTTTGTTGAGAGTTTTTATCAGGGGTATGTGTTGGATTTTGTCAAATGATTTTTTCTGCATCTATTAATTGATGGATTTTTGGAAGTTAAATCAATCTCTCATTTCTTTATTAGCCATCATATATTACTGTAATACATTGTTTATATTAGATTTCCAATGGCCAGAGGAGAAGACACAGAAGAAAACAGGAAAATACGTGAGTTCATGTGAAGATGAAAAGTGCTTGAAATTTACTGGTAAAATAGACCGGACTCATGGCTGAGAAATGACTGCATTATGCCGAATGCAAAACATCACTCCTTCCAGGAAAATAGGCCAACCGTTTGAATAGGAAAGAGCTGTAGAATTTGTAGAAAAGTTAATTATTGTAGCTATTTTCACACATTTCAGTAGTTATGCCAAATACGGCAATGAACTTGGTATTAACAGATGATTCCAAGGATTATAGTGGCAACTGAAATTTTAGCATTTCAACTAGGAGTTGAAATGGAAAGCATAGGAAACAGTGTTTTTTCTCAGTGAGTATGAGGAAAAGGAAACAAACATTTGTCGATGTCTTCTGTGTGCTGAGTTCTACGCTACACACAACCTACCTCATCCTATTTTCCCCACACAGTCCTGAGAAATGGTCACCTGACCCACCTTCTCAGATGAGAAAGAAGATTCTGAGAGGCCAAGCAACTTTCTGTTAGCTACATAACTGGAGTAGTTGAGGAAAACACCCCTTTCTGTCTGACTTGTAGTTTAGTGATCCCAGTTTTGGACAGTTTATCAGATTTTGAAAGGGAATGTCTAATTCTGGGTGGACCCTTCTGAAGTGGGTGGGCTGCAATCCCACCCTCTCTTGATTTCTCAGTAAGGTGCCAGATAAAATACAGGGTGCTCAGTTGAATTTCAAATACCCAAAAACCCGTAGCTATTGAGTCGATTCTGACTCCTAGCGACCCTGTAGGACAGAGTAGAACTGCCCCACAGGGTTTCTAAGGAACGCCTGGTGGATTGAACTGTCAACCTTTTAGTTGGCAGCCAAGCTCTTAACCATGGAGCCACCAGGGCTCTGAATTTCAGATAAGCCAAGAATAATTTTTTAGTATAAGAACATCTTACGCAATGTTGGGGACATACTTACACTAAAAAATTACTTGTTGCTTATCTGAAGATCAAATTTAACTGGGCTTCTTATATTTTTATTCACTTTTTTGCTAAATCTGGCAACCTATCCCTATAGGTCCCTCCCCTCCTAAACTTAGGGACCCCGTTCAATCTGCCCTCCTCTTACTCTGTATTTTCAGCCTCCCCCTCTCTCCTGCTTTTCCCTGCCAGCATGACCACGAATCATACACCTTCATTGATCTGCCTGGCTTCCCCAGCAACCGGCCTCTCTCTCTATTCACCTTCAAAGTCAAGCCTTTGGGAGAAAAATTGAAGTTATTTTGACCCAAGGACCTAGTTGCCAGTTCCAATCACTCTATTTCAGCCCTGTGGAAAGAAAAGTGATTTTTCCAAAGGCTACATGATGGGGGGGTTCTGTTATAGATTAAACGCAGAAGATGTGAGAATCCAGACTTTGAAAAAAAAGTAAAACAATGCCACTTGTCAAATATCTCCTGGGAAAATTTAATTATTTTTCCCTAAAACATGTTATGTTAACATGTAACAGACTTATTTTTAGAATTTTAAATTGCATTAATAGATAAATATGAAAACCTTTTCTGTTTTAAATTCTAATGTGGTAAATATTGATAGAAATAACCCACGGAAACAAATCTCTTTAGTAGCCTCAATAATTTTTAAGAGTGGGAAGGGGCCGGTCTTGGGACCAAAAAGTCTGGGGCTGCTAATTTAATCTGTGCAGTGTATTGGCTGTAGGAAATGAAGTCTGTTCGTATTTGTTCTAAATAAAGCATACTGGCTTTGCATTAATCCCGATTTCTCTGTAAACAGCGGCTCTTCTCCAAGACTCAGTTTATCTTCTTCATCGTTGACCTCCTTGAAATGAATGCGCTTCTAGCAGATCCAAATTCAAACGCACAGGAACCCATGTGTTCACAATCCTTAACCCCTGACCATCGTTTCCCAAGCCTTGATGAGGCTCCAGACCCCCTGGGGTCTCCTAACAGTCCCTGACTCAGCAGGTGGGGAGGTTCTGCATTTCTAACGAGCTCCCTTGGACCACTTGGGTACTGTCCCATAAGGTAGCCACTTAGCCACATGTGGCTCTTGAACCCTCAAATACGGTGTGTTGGGGGTGTGGGGGACATGCTGGGTTTGGAAGGCTTAGTGCCCATTTTAGCCCATTTCTCATTTTTTATCAATTCCATGTTGATGTGCTAAAATTTTGGATGTATTGAGTTAAATAAAGTATCTTGTTAAAATTTATCTCCCTGGGAGTGAGCTTCTTGGCTCAAGTAGACACATGAGACTATGTGGGCAGCTCCTGCCTGGAGGGTAGATGAGAAGGCAGAGGGGGACAGAAGCTGGCTGAATGGACATGGGGAATACAGGGTGGGGAGAAGGAGTGCACTGTCTCATTGAGGGAGAGCAACTAGGATTACATAAGTATAAACATAAAGTTTTGTATGAGAGACTGACTTGATTTGTAAACTTTCACTTAAAGCATAATAAAAATTAAAAAATATATAATGATAATAAAATTGATCTCACCAGTTTCTTTTCACATCTTTTCATGTGTCCACTAGAAGATTTTACATCCACAGATGGAGCACATTTGTGGTACACATTCTATTTCCACTGGACAGCACTGCTCTGGAGCGCTCGGCACAGGTGATAGCCTCTAGTCCTGCCTCAGATTGTCCTCCTATGCTTCTGGCTGCTCCTCTGCACTTGCTTTCACTGGCTCTCCTCATCTGCCCTCATTTCAACTCTTGGGGATCCACAGGCACGATCATCTCCTCCTTACTCTCTGAGCCATCTTGTGATTCCCAAACACAGATTGCCACTCCAGGCTTCCAACCCGTGTTTTCCACCCTTGACTTGATATCTCTGTTTGGAAGTCTGCCAGCATCTGAAACTCACCGTGCCTCCCCACCTGGACCTGCTCTTTCCCCAGCAGGGCATCTTCCCACTGTACTGCCCAAGCCGAGGCCTACAGGCCTCCCTGGATTCTCCTGCCAGCACCTGAGACTTTCGATCCCACGTTCTAAAGGCTTGCTCCTGTCTACCCAATCCCGCTCCTCAGTTTTGGGCATCATCATTTTTTTTTTAACCTTGATAATGGTAGGAGCATTCTAACAGATTGTCCTACTTCCTCCAATTGACCCTAAACTCTACTGATAAACCAAAAAAGAAAAACCAAACCCATTGCCGTTGATTCCAACCCATAGTGACCCTATAAGACAGAGTGAAACTGGCCCTATAGGGTTTTCAAGGAGCGGCTGGTGGATTCAAACTGCCAACTTTTTGGTTAGCAGCTGTAGCTCTTAACTACTGTGCCATCAGGGCTCCAACTGTACTGACTGATATATTAAATCTTAAAATCTTCAATGGCATAGAACCCCCTTCTGCATAAAATGCCAACACCTGAGCATGGCATGTGTATCTCGCCTGCCTCGCCTCCTTTCATTCTACACCTCAAGATGATGGTTGTATCAACGGAACCTTGGAATTAAGAAAAATTCGAAAACCAACCCAGCCAGATTGTAATGAGAAGCCATTCATCCAAGATCAAGCACATTTCCAAAGTTCTTTCTCTAAATAACATGAGGTCCCAGGGTAGGGTCGCCGACAGCTGGCACGCAGATGGGTTGCAAGGTGTGAGGTGTGGGTTAGGGTGAGCGCCTGTGAAAGGAGTGGGTGGAGCAGAGGGAGCTGGGCTGCAATGCTGGCTGCTGCCCCAACTCAGCCTCCCCATAGTGGCCAGGAGCACAGTGCCCTTCAAAGCTGTGCCGAAATACTTGGGCCTTTGTCTTTCTGCCTTGCTGGAGGGTTTGGCCACAGTGAGGGGGGCTTTCTGCCCCAGAGGTGCCCCCAGGAGGCTGAAGCTGGGGGTGTCTGCAGACCAGCACCCCTACCGGGCCAGCCCAGCCCTCTGAGTAGGCATGCCCTGGGTCTGCTGCCCAGGAAGGCGGCTTCTGTCTGCAGTACAGACCATGAAGATGCACCTCCCCCTCCCCCGAGTATTTTGGCTGTAAAAACATGACCAGGGGCCAGACAGACCTAAGTAAGGCTCACACAGGATCCTACAAAGACCCTCAGGCAATATTTCTGCTGGCTGGAGCTGGGAGCTCTCTTCCCACCCAACAATGGGGGAGCGTCACATGCCCTCCCTGTGGGAAAGGAGGCTGTACCACTGACTGTTTTCACTTTATCCACACCTGTAGCTGTGAAAGCTGAGTTGCATCTCAGCTGGAAAATTAACACTTGGATCCTAAATAATAATAATTACTGTTTCTGGTTATTTTGAATTCACTGACAAAGACCTTTACAAAATAATTGCACTGATCAATCCCCGATGAGGTGCAGGGGGAGATTCTTGAGTTGGTGTGTGATGAGAACATTAGTGGGAATTCTGTAATGGTATTCTGTTCAGTGAGTGTAATTCTAAGGACTATCTTGTGTTAGAGTGTCTGACGTCGTGTCTTGTAATAGCAGATGGTTTCCATCAAGAAGCAGATGTTTCCTTAGCCTCCCCTTAGAATAAAACATCATCATTTAACCACACCCACAAGCTGTACTGTGAAGCCAGAGCAGAGGCAGATGCTGCCCATTTCAGAGCCGTGTAATTGTGGCTCCAAAACTCTGTTTTGGGAGAAGTGGCCTCAAAAAGAAGCAACTTTTTCGAACATCAGATAAGTGAGTGCTGGAAAAACAGTGTTTACTAGGAAAAAAAAAATTTTTTTTTTATACCTGAGGTTTACAAAGTTCAAAATGAAACAATTGATTTCTATTTTTAAGACTGGTTCCTGGCTGTAAACATCACATCCCCAAACAAAAGGCAAGACCCCTGTCTATGCTTTAAAAAAAAATTATGCTTTAGATAATTTAATTTCACTGTAAGAAAGCATGGATGATGCCTTTTCTCTGTTCCCTATTGAAACCTTCCACCATAGTTCTTTTTTAAACTTGAGATAGAATTCACACATCATATAATTCACCCCTTTGAAGTGTACAATTCGAAGGTTTTTATTCTATTCCCAGAGTTGTGCGATCATTACCGCTATCAATCAGTTCCGGGACGTTTTCTTCATCCCCTGAAAGGAAACCCCATGCCAGTCACATCCGCAGGAAGGTGTTTCCTGGTGTAATAAAAAGAGACAACCACGAGATGGAGACATTCTTCAAGTGAATCTTCCCCCAGCCTCGTCCTGAATCGTATGGGCAGCTTACCCAGAGGAGAGGGGCCCAGGGGCGGGGTTCTCCACCAGGGCGCAGACACCAGACTCAGGGGAACCCACAGAAACCCACGCAGCCCACATGCTGCCCCTAGACCTGCTGACCCAGGAGAGGCTTTCTCAAGTAGCATATGGACAAACATGTTTTATTTTAAACATTTATCACATATCATTATCCATTTAAATGTGTAATTGAAAAAACAAAAGCAAAAAACCGAGCGTATTAAGCCCATGACATTACACATTTACTTAGGACAAAAAAAAAAAAAAAGGCTAAGTTAAAAACATACATAAAGGATTGTATTTAAAATATTTAAAGAAAAATACTAAGTAACTCAGCATCCGAGCAGCAGGAGGCCATGGCACGATTGTGGGTGGTGCAAGGGGGCCTGGGGCCTGGGGAGTGCGGCCAGGACATAGAAATCCCTTAATAAGTTCCAGTTTCAGAAGCAGAGAAGAGCAACTGTCCTATGTGTTGCCCAGGAGCCTCTGCTTGCTCCTCGGAGAATAATTCCCAGGAAGCCATTTGCTCCCCTTACAGTACCGAGAAGCTACGATGGTGTCCTCTCAGACAACTGTCCAGGGCGAGATCTGCTGAAGAAACTCGACGTTCCATCTGTGGTAATGCCCCCAGGAAGCCAAGCCTGGCAGGATACAGCTCTCTAGGCCTTGAACTGGAGGGAGTCAGGTCCCACAGGCACAGTCGAAGCAGAAGGACAGGAGGGATCCCTGAGTGTTGCATGTGGCAACCAGGAGAGCACCCCAGCAACTGAGAAACTCAGTGTCAGGTTCAGGAGTCAACTTCAGTGGACAAAGTTGCTGGTTGCTTTCTGACCTCTTTCTGTGCAGACACCCACGTGTGTGCGCGGGACCCCTGGGAGAGAGGAGCAGGGCTTCTCCTCCCTTGCTCTGTCTGGGACCCGCTGCCGCCAACCCACCAATGGGTCTGCCTGCCAGGCTTACTCAGAGCTTCAAAGGTTTCAAAGTTCCATTCTCTTACGTAATTTTAGTAGCAATCCTGTGAGGCAATGGGTCTTATTATCCCCATTCTCTAAACGAAGAAACTGAAACTCAGAGCAGTTAGGTAACTGCTGGCAACTGGAGAGAGAGTTTGAATCATGGCCTTCCAATTCCAGATTTTCTGTCTCTATACGCACTTTCTCAGAAGTATTTTCATCGTGGCAAGATTGCACACATGCTCGTGGATGTTCATACCCTAGGCCTCCCCATGATGGCAACTACCAGCTCTATCTTGGGAAAGAAATTGAAATGAAGAAACCTGAGACCTTGTAGGATTTCTCCACATTATACAGTGTTGCAATTTTGGGGGGGGGTGGGAATTCATGTACTAACTAATTGCCTTGTGAGGGCAAACCCTGGTATTGCATAGTCACATTGTGCAGAGGGAGTACTATCTCTTGTTATTAACCATCTGCTTAAAATGCTTGGGGAAGAATATAAAAGACATCCAAGAAATGCTTGCCGAAGAAATAAAGGAATGAATAAATTAGGTAATAAACACAATAAATGGTCTGAAAGAGTCAATAAGCTAATAAAATATTCCATCAAGCATCCTAAAAAACAAAGTTCTATAAAGAGGGTGGTACGGAGCTACTGTCCTCTCTAATTGTTTCCAAATCTGAGAACCACGTTCAGGTCTCCCAGCAAACACATGAGTGGACGTGTAGCACACACCCACTGAGGCGAGTTCTCTGGTTTGCATTCTTTTCTATCACCACACTGGGGCACAATTGGACCTTTAAATTACATATGCAAGCTGAAGCTTATTTTTCCATTTTTCTAGCATCCTCCAAACCCAAATGGCAAAACCCAACCTAGTAAGCAGGGGAAGGAAGGGGCTGTGCTTTAAAGGGAGAGGTGCACTACCATCTTTCCCCAGAGAATGAAGTGGAAAGGTTTACAGTTGAGCTGGAACACATGAAACATTCAAAAGTGTGAAGATTAAGTGCTGTTATCCGGAGAGGAAGCAGACAGATACCTGGGCCTTCGCTACCACGGCGGTGATGGTGGTTGTCTGAATCTGAGCCTACTGCCCCAGCGTAATTATTCAAACTGCCCTTTCATAATTCATAAATAAATTTCATAGTTATTAGGAGTGCCCTGGTTTAGACGATAGCTCATGTAGACACCCTGATTGTAAGCAAAGTACAGAGGTTTTGAGGTGGAGGAAGCCAAGGGTGTGACGATGAAGAAACTTGATGGCCTAAACGAAGGTCGCCCTGCCAACACCTGAGCAGAAGGCAGTGAGTGTGGGGAACTACAGGCGGAGGGACACTGTTGCTCAGCTTGAAACCTGGAGCTGGGAACCATGAGACAAACATTTACAAAGGCACCACAGGGTTAAGACAGCAACTATGGTCACGAGGCTCCCTGTACCAAGCTGCTGTGGAGTCTACAAATTTACAAATTGGACAGGAACTTGGATGTTGAAATCTGTCAGCATGGGTGAAAAGGTCAGAATCCACGGTTAGGTGACCCTGGAAAGACTCTAGAGGACAGAAGAGTTGGCATTGTTGTGGGTGAGACAATGTATGTGGGAAAGCGGGGGAGGGGAGCCTCACAGAGACAAGGCACCAGTCACCAGGCAGGCTTCCTGAGGCAACTCAGGGCTGCAGGCATCCTGGCCTGGGAGGCTGAGCTAAGATGGTTAAAGTTGGTTCCTTCCTTCCTTCTTCTCTCCTTGCCTCCTTCTTTCCTTTCTTCCTCACTTCTATCTTTTCTTCCCTCCCTCCCTCCTCCTCCTCCTTCTTCTTTTTTTTTTTTAAACATACAGAGATGTTTGTTAACAGAAAACTTATTTAGAGATGACACTAGTTGTAAATGCTAAAAGTGGTAATTACAGGTATATCTTAGTTAAATTAAAAAGAGTTAAAAACCCATTGCCGTCGAGTCGATTCCGACTCATAGTGACCCTATAGGACAGTGTAGAACTGCTCCATAGGGTTTCCAAGGCTGTAATCTTTACAGAAGCAGACTGCCAGATTTCTACAAACTCGTGTAACTAATGACTTACAGGAAAATAAGGTCTGTACAGCGAAGGGGCTCACTTTTGTAGCTGATCCTTCGTTTGATGCGTCTGCAGTTTTCACCACAGCGGCAGAGCCAGGGCCCAGGAATGGCTGCAGATTGGGTAAACTCATCCCAAGGAGTCCCCCAATTTTTCCTGGGGCACCTCAATACTCCACAAACAGACAAACACGTATGGGCTTTCAGGATTTTCTTTAACGGGAAGGAGGAATTCTAGAATGCAAGTTACAAGAGCCATCTTGCATTTAAGGCCCCGTGAAACCAGCCACATACTGAAGGCTGCAGGCCAGGCTCAGGGCCCAATGAGGAGCTGCCATGTCCCAGACATGCAGACAGCGTCCTGCTTACAGGTCTCTGCCCAGCTTGTGTGTCACTGACGGGACATCTTTTGGGGGGTGTTGGCTCATCTGTGACCCTTGTTTGTCCTTTTTGCTACTCTGGGGTCAAGTGGCAGACAACATTCCACATGTCTTGAAGAGGAATTTATTGTGTATTTTACAGGGATGTCACTCTCTTTTCAAGTCTGTAAAAGCTGTTCCAGTGGCCCACAGCCCTTTCTCCTGAGCAGATGCTTGTAGAAAAGCCCCACGCTGCAGCCACAGCCGACTCAGTCCCACATGAACCCCTGTCTCATCCGACAGCCCCACTTCCTACTGAAAAGAGGGAGACAGACAGTAGGCGCAGCAGAGTCTGGGGGGTGGGGAGGGAGGCATCTCTATTCATTTTTATTCCACCTAAAGGTTTCTCATTAGCACAAGTGGACGGTTTGAGGGCCAGGAGGCATAGTTAACACAAAGCAAAGCAAGGAACCTCCACACTCAACGCGGGCATGGGTTGGTGGGGTGGGAGGGGGGAGGGGGCTGCTGTGATTGCTCACAGCACAGAATCAGTCAGCTTTCGTTTTCTTTAAGCAAAAATAAATGCCCTTTTAAAATTTTTTACACTGAACTTCTCAGAAAGTGTTATTACCTAAGAATGTTCGCCGACTTTCGAGCTTTTAAAGAATCTCAGCTCAGGGATCCTTCTTAATAGAGGCCGCGTTTGAGTGAAATCCATAGTAATCCAACTCTTCTCTTCTGAAAGCAAAGACTAACACCTTTTTATTTTTGGTAACAATCGTAAATAGAGAGATACCCTTTCCTACCCCTTCCAGCACTTTCATTTCTCGTTCTGGCCCAGAGAGAAAGCCAAATGCCAGACACCGTGGAAAGGCTGCGCTTGGAAGATGCTGGCTACGTGGAGCAGGAACTACCAGAAACCTCAGGAGAAAACCTGCTTCCAGTCAAATTTTGGAGGTTTTAAAGGCACAGATAGTTCAAAAATGGTTGACCAGCACTCAAAAGTTAGGCTCCCTATCCATACACATTGCCAAATGTTCTCATGTGAGGGCCACACAGTCTACTCTCATTCAGGACCGTGGCCTGGAGCCCCTCAGGGTGGTCACAGCCTTCAGAAAAGGGGTGTCTTCTGAGGGCCCTGATGTTTGGTGAAGCTGCAACAATCAGAGGAGCTGGCAGCCTTCCAGTCAGCCCCTGGCCTCCACTCAAGAGCCAGGCGGGACTCCATGCAGGGTGGGGACAAGAAGGCTGGCCCCTCAATGTCCCCCCAGCTCCGGGCCCAGGAAGCAGAGAGCCCGCCAGCCAAAGCAAGCACTGGCCTTTTCTCACACCTGGGAGCTTGTCAGTAGCCTGTCAGGCCAAACTCCCTTCTTGTCACCTCTCCAGAGCGTAATTGCTGCTTCCAAGAGTGGAAAAATTTCTCTCATGGCTTTTTTCTCGTTTGGGCCACAGGATGGCAGTCAAGATGCTATCCCCGTCAGGAGCATGGGTGTGATTTCACAGAAAATTAAAACCAGTAATGCTTTTTCCAATTTGAAAACCACAGTCTGAGGTTGTCTCTTGAATCACTATCCCGTGTTGGAGCTGGACAAAAAAGCATAGCCATGGGCCTTGGTATGACCCCTGGTCTGAGCGTAAAATCTGCCCTATGACCCCTGGTCTGAGCGTAAAATCTGCCCTCTACGTGTCATTGGCTGTGGAAGTTGGGCGGTGGGTTTTGTTTTTTTTATCAGTTTGAGGCTTTCCTTCTTGTATAGGGACGGTACTCGGGAGGCTTGCTTTTCTGGGCTGGCTAAATTCAGAGCAGGGCTAGGACTTCCCCCAGCTCTGGCTCTTTGCCTCCTTGGTTCTCCACTCGCAGCAGGGCTGGGGCTGGTGCCAACTTGCGCTTGGAGCAGCTCCAGGCCTTTCTTTCTTCCATTTCTCTCGGATGGTACAGCCTGGCCTGCAGGTGGCCTGGGCATTGGTGCTGCTCTGTCCAGCGCCCATGAATGACCACGCAAAGCACCCAGTCAGTAAGACTCCCCTCAGCCGTCAAGCTCTTCCAGAGAGCCATGGGTTCATCCAGCATGTTGTGTCTTCACTGAGCACACTTGTTTGCACCACCTGAGGACTCCCCCTTGAACAACAGAGAAAACTAAATGAAAGTTAAGAGAAAATGAGCGGCCATTGTTATTTTAACTTACGTTGTTTTAATGTACTCGCTCTAACAGCAGACTTTTCTGCAGGTGCAGGAAGTGCTGGGTACTTAGACCCTCTGGTGCTCCCTCCAGTCCAGCAGTTTATTAATTTGGTGCTTGGGAAATGGAGGGTATTTTCTCTTAAGGCTCTGGAGATGGGTGAGTTCAACGTTTTCTTTCAGGCTGTGAACCGGCTGTGGCTAGGGGCTTTCACCTCCTCACAAAGAGGAGAATCAGGACCACCTCCTTGCTTTGTTATTAACGACAGTCCCTTTCTGGAGGCCGTTTCTCTCCATCCAGCTGAAGTCAGTGACCTCTTGCAGTCACAGGAGCTGGTGGAGGGGCTCCGTCAGCTCAACCCTTGGGCTGGGAGAGGCTGGCTGGCCTCGGGGCCCAAGATGGCAAGGGGAGGCCTGAGGGGACTCTGTGCTGCATCCCAGAGCATGAGGCCCTGTGTGCTCAGCTGGTGCCAGGTGTGGGAGTGTTAAGGCCACTCGGCCATCTGCACCATGTCCCCTTCCATTGGTACCCTCCGTATTCCCACCAAGAAGGAGGCCAAGTGCCCAACCATCCCCCCAAAAAGCTGTGTGCAAGGGAGAGAGATGTCATCAGGGATGGGGGGAGACCAAGCTGGGGTCAGTGCCCGCATCCTGGCCACGAGGGAGACAGTGTGCCTTTGTCCCTCTGAGCAACGATCCAGAGGCTTTGACCTTCCAGTTCACTGCAGGGAACCAAGGTCTGGCTCAGAGAGGGCGACAGGGGGGCAGCATGGGGGAACTCAGGCAGCATGACTCATGCATCCATGCCCTACCTGTCCATGCATCCTGACCCCCCACGTGCCCCATCCCTACACCCCTGTCATGGCCCACCTTCCCCAAAGACTGTGCTGTTAAACCACTACATCATCCTAAGCCTTCAAATGCCCAGGAACAAACCCAGGTAACACAACAGAAATAGGCCCTGAGCATCTACTATGTCAGTGCTGCTTTTGCAAGCATCGTTTCAACTAATCCTCACCACAACCCGGGGTTCCCTTAGCCCAATTTTGTAGAATAATTCAATAGCACATCTCCTGTGCAGTGTGTGGTTCCAATTTTATAGGTGGTGCCTATGCAGCAGCTCCAGGCTGAAATGGCTCAAGGCCAGCTGCCGGGAAGTGGCCGCAGGTCTGAGCGCAGGACTTAGAACTGGATTCTCTCTCTCCGTACTGCTAAGACCTGTGACAGAAGGTGCCTGTGGTCTTTGTGCCATAACATCTGTAGACTCCAACATAACGTGGCACAGAAAGCACATTACCCCAGGACAGGGCAGTGAGGACCCGGGCAGTGAGGATGGGGAGATGGGGCAGTGAGGATGGGGTAGTGAGGGCCAGGGCAGTGAGGATGGAAAGACGGGGTAATGAGGACCCAGGCAGTGAGGACCAGGATAGGGAGGACAGAGAGACTGGACAGTGAGGACCAGGAGATGGAGCAGTGAGAACCAGGAGATAAGGCAGTGAGGTCCAGGGCAGTGAGAACCAGGAGATGGAGCAGTGAGGACCAGCAGGTGTGGCAGTGAGGACCAGGAGATGGGGCAGTGAGGACAGGGAGATAGGGCAGTGAGGACAGGGAGACAGGGTAGTGAGGACAGGGAGACAGGGCAGTGAGGACCAGGAGATGGGGCAGTGAGAACCAGGAGATGGGGCAGTGAGAACCAGGAGGTGGGGCAGGGAGGATGGGGCTGTTTTAGAGCTTTGGAGCATATTTAGTGCTTAGAGCAATATCTGTCACAGATGAAGTGCCCAATTAAAATGGCAGCAAAGAATTCCTCTGTTTGAAAGTTTTCAGCTGCCAGTTTCCTGTAGACCCCTGCATGCACCCAGTACAATTCAGAGCCTTGGCTGCCCCTACGCTGCCTGGCACTGCTGTCTCCTTGGGCCACACAGTCACCAATTGTCGCCTCAGTCTTATTATTTACTTGAATTCCTAGGGGATGCAGGGCCTGGAGAGCTGGACCTCTACCACCAGTGGGTCAATGCTCCTCATTCCAGCCATACAGCCACTGCCTTACGAGGCTTCATCATTTCTTGCCAGAACTATCTCCTAACTGCCTCCCTGCCATCTGTTCTCTGTCACAGCAGCAGCTGGCAGCAAGTCATTCCTCTGCTCAAAACCATGCATGCAGTGTCTCCCATCACCTGTGGGGCAAATATGAAAGTGTAGAAGAAACCAGTGATCTGCATCCTATCTCTTGTTACTTCTTATCTCAGGTTCTAAACCTAACAGAATCACCTGGCGTCCCAGAGACATGCAAGCTTATCTTAGGATTTGTATTTTGCTGAAACTGCTCCCTTGCCCTGGAATGCACCTCGCCTCTGGGTCCTCCTACCTGTATTTAACTTTAGCACAACATTTTATCCCACCAACTGTCCACTTTCTGGACCCAACTACTAGACTATACACAGCTTGAGGACAGGTGACATATCGCTAGGGCTGGCACACAGTAAGCACTCAGTAAATGAATGAATGGTTGTATGACTGAATGAATGAACAAATAAACTGGTGAAAGAATAAATCCTGCGTTTAATTAAGTTCCTGCAGGAAGGAAATTTACCCTGGATAGAGAGAATTAAAAATGTAGTATTTAAAAAGACAAAGCATTTTAAGGAATGTGTGGCTAATTGCGTCCATGAACAACTGCCTCCTTTGCCATGAGACCAGAAGAACTGGACAGTGCCTGGATACCATTACTGAGCATTTTGATAAAAGATTCTATAGAAGAGTCTTCTATAGAAGAATCTTTGATCAAAAGGGTGAAAATGCAGAATAGAATTTCAAATTCTCATGGACTTCAGATTTTCTGGAGCCATAGATGCTTTTTTTTTTTTTTTAGATGCTGCATAAACCCTGGAAACTATTGCCCTGAGATAATCTTTATTTTATGTAATATTGAAGGTTTTTTTTTTAAAAAAATAATATTTTATTGTGTTTTGGTGAAAGTTTACACAGCAAATTAGGTTTCCGAGACAATCTTTAAACGTTAAATCTTAACCCAAAAAAAACCCCTTAAAGTCTTCTCTAAACCAAATGATAAAAAAAAAAAAACGATAGTCTAGCTTAATTAGTAAAGAATGTGCCTTGAGCATTGTGGTCTTTTAAAGAACTATCAGTGTGGGATCAAACTGACAAAGCAACTCAAAACGTTAAAGAAGAAACTCAGAGGGCAGTAAGTTTATGTCAATGGTGGAGGAATAAGTCAGAAAAGGAGGGTAAGAATGGGTGGACAACTTGAAGAATGTAATCAATGTCACTAAATTGTACATGTAGAAATTACTGAATTATGTATGTTTTGCTGTGTACAGTTTCATCAACAACAAAAAATAAATTATTTAAAAAGGATAGAATACTTTATTAAGACTATTTCACATTTTACAGGTATTGAAGCACAACACATAAATGACCTTCCCCTAAAGAAGAATTTTGTCACCTGGCTGTCCCGAGTGGTTCTGCATTTAATAGAAATTGCTGTCTGTGCGTTAACTGGTACCACGGGGCGGGTCCCCGGCAGGTAACACAGTTATCGCACAGAGCAGGATGTGATAAAGCCCTTAATAAAAAAAATTCCACACTTATATTTGCCCAACATCAGCTTCTTCATTTTGATTCTGGTTTTTTTTTTAGTGGTAAATACTCTTTTACTTTATTCGTAATTTCTCTTTAAAAAAAATCTCAGTTTAATTTGTTTTTATACTCTTTAAATTTCATCACACACTGATGAAATATTGAATGTAGTTTCCCTTAGTGTCCTATCATGTCCTAAGCTAGAACATCACCACAGAAGTCCATCATGCCATTGAAACTTGTTCTCAGGCTTTGGGTGTAGTTAACTACTGCGATGTATATTTAACATGCTCAAAGGGAGTGAAACTAGGTCTTAGCACTGCAGTCTCGAGGAAGTGCGGTTATTTCGGCTGGAAAGAGTAAATAAGGGCCAATTTCCTTAGGGTCTTCACATCTGTGGAGTGTTTGCTAATGAGGATGATGCTGAAGAATTGTATTTTTCCACTAGTGATAACAGTAACCACAACAATAATAAACATAAAATGAGCAAGAGGAGAGTGGTTTAAATTAACTTATATCATTTAAGGCATGCACAGAAGTAAATGACAGATGAAATTGTTAAAAGGTAAAAACACTGAAATGAAATGATAAAACCACTAGAGGAAAATAAAGCGAATGTTTGCCTGACCCGGGGATGGAGAAGAACTTTCTAAGTGATAATGGAAGGAAGCACAAAAGAAAAGACCGGTAGGCAGAAAACACCAGAAACAAACCTTTAAAACTGCAACAAGCTACAAAACGGTTTACAAAGTACATTCGACGAAGGTTTACTAATCTTCACAAATCAGTAAGAAACGGACAAAAGGTCAGTAAAAAGAAAAACATGGGCAAAAGAAAGAAATGGGGCATTTATTTAAAAGAGACCTAAATGTTCACCTTTAATAATAACCTCAGAATTGAAGTTAGAGCAAGAGTGAGAACCCCACTCCCCCTGTAACGCCCAGTGAGGAGGCACAGGCTGCTGGGGGCGCTAATGGGCAACTCTGCCAGAGGAGTGTCCACACACATACTCACACACTCACACATACTCACCATTGGAAGGAAATACACAAAAATGTTAACTTAGTTACCTCTGTGTAGTGATATTATGGATGACTTATAGCTTCTCTCCTTTATTTTTCTAACCAGGTAGCCTCTGACTTACAGCGTGTTTGAGTTATAATGAACCGCACTTACGACAATTCTTTTTTTTAATGATTTGTGTATAGCTTTATGCATGTATTAAAATAAGTCTCTAAGTTTATATGTAATGTTTTCAACCCCCAAAGACAAATAAAGGTAGGATTTATAAAGATACTGATAATTAAAGGCAATAATAATGAAAACTTAAAAAAAAAGAGGTATTGGACTATGTCAGAACAAACTTAAGAGAGTCATTGGAAGGGAACCCTGTCATAGGTCAGTGACGATCTGTATTTTCCAAAATTTCCATAATGAGTATGTCTTATTTTTATGAGCTAAATTAATCAATTAATCAATAAAGCTATTTAACAAAAACTAAGTATGAGAGCGTTTGGCTGGATATAAAGAAGACTTCTTAACTTTTCTCAAAGGGCCTAGTTGGCTTTTAGCCTCCAAGACGGCCATGCCAGTTAGCTGTCAGCTTTGTTTCACCTTACATTTCTGTCAGGAAGCACTTGGGTTAAACCTCAGCTGGCCACCGAGCTGGTTGCTTTTGAGAGAGAGAGAGAAAAAAAAAAAAGAGGGCCTGAAAAGGGCGATAAGAGGTCTCCTCAAACCTCTCCCGCCTCACAGCCTGGCTGCACAGGCTTCACACCAGCCCTCTCCACGGCCCGGCCACAGCACTCTGGGCCCCCAGGCCAGACTCCTGCGGCCACCAAACCACATCCGAAGGCTCCGTCAGCACTCAGGGCCTGGAAGCGCTCCTGTTTTTGCCAGATCTTTAAATACCAGAGCAGAACTTAGCTACCCAAGATATGTAGGCCACTTAGATGGAGTGTGGTTTTTAGTTAACCTGATTATCAAGCCTGTGATATTCTATTCTATTCTGAGTACTCAGCTTTTATTTCTTAATTTTGTATTCAGTTTTCAAGGACCTGGACATTAAATAAGCTGTTCTGGAGAGGCAATGATAATTTTTTTTTTTTTTGCTAAAATTACTGTAATTCAATGTTCTCTTCCATGAAGAGTCACACCAGGCACTTTACATAAGGGAATCCTTAAAGGAAAAATATGTGGAACAGCTTCACCAAACTGGCCCAACAGTGGGAGGAAACCACAGGGAGGGTATTCACTGCACAGAGCACACTGCTGGGTGTTTGGAACACTCCTGTTGACAGCTTCCCTGATCTTTAGTACCGTCTGCCTCTTAGAGGGTCACTGCCCCTTCTTTCCTCCTTTCCCTCCAGAGAAGAGGAGTGACAAATCGTATTGCATTTTTCTTGGCCCGTGGCCCCATTTCCACTGGACTCGCTGCCTGATTTCCATGAGCCCTGCTCGCTCTCCTTCAGGTCCTAGCCCAGGGCGACTGCAAATGCCGTTCTTGGCTCCAATCACTCACTGAGCAGCCCTCTTTGGCCTGAAAGGGGGCTACTTCAGACACCAAAATATAACTGGGAGTTGGTTAAGATTTGTGAAACTCAGGTTGGTGAAAGTATGACGTTACCAACCACCGCCTTAAAAAAGAATTCCGCAAACCAAAGGTCAGTATTTTGAGATGATCTGAGATGAAACTCAAACCAAATGCTGGCCCTCAAGGGGCTCACCATATTGTGCTTTCATGTATCAAAGCAGACCCAGTAACGTGCTCCATTCTGCCATGTTTTTGTTCTTCCATGCAAATCCAGATAAAGGCTTTCATTACCCATACAGTCAGGATAATTTTCATGTGTTCTAAATAGTCCTGTTCCACACAGTGCCTCAAAGCTGAGTTCACAGGCCCTTCCAAATATGGATAATTAAGGGTTATGCAAAGGCTCATGCATTTTAAATTTAGATGATTCAACAGATATCCCTATGAAGTATATACACATGAAATTAAATGGCTTCAACCACGACTAAGATGAGGCTAGCCAAAATAACGTGAACATCACTGCCTGCTGGCTTTCTAGCTGATTAGGGAAGTAGGGGAAATAAGTCTGTTGTGAACATTTTTGAGGAGCTCAGCTTCCTCTTCTTTCAAATACTATGATAGTGGCTCAGTAGATTTTGGACTTTTCTCTTTCATCTTCTTTCATTTGAATAAATCAGGCATTTCTAGGAAAAAATTACCTTTAATACTTCATTCCTGGTATCAGTTCTTGAGGACTAACAAAGAGCTAAAGTGTTGGAAAGGAGTCATTGGCTTTACCACCACTTCCAACTAGAGCAGAACAATCCGAGAATGTTGGCTGGCTGCAATCCTATGCGCTAACACAGGCATATCAAGTAACTTAATCTCTGCTCACCAGCCACATCTCCTGCTGTACAAAACCCTGCTGATGGTGTGTGCCAGGCTTTGACCAGCTACCCTCAACTTCCCTCTGAATCCCAACGCAAAGCCACAGCATCTAGGTCATGCTCAGACTACTCAGCCGTGGCAGAGAGTCAACACAAACCAGCACCCTCACTGTTCAATGCCATCGTGTCTCTAGCCCTGGCCTTGGGCTGGCAGCCTAAAGAATTGAGCTGGTTTTTGCTTCAGTTGTCTTCTGTGGGTCGTGTGACTCACTAATACTCACACACATACACAGGAGCTATATATGACTGACTAATAAAAATCTCCCTGAAAAACCGCAAGAACAGCTGCATCAGGTTGGAGGTCCCTTGGAGCCACACTGATGACTGGAATGTGTCATTCATAGCAGGTGTGGGGGAGCTTACGGAGCCTCGGTCAGAAAGAACAGGATCTAGCTACACATTTGGTGGGATTGTAAACCACACTTCCTTCTATTCCTACAACCCTTTTTTCCTTAAAGCACTGGCTCTCATCTTCTACAAGGAGAAACCGAAGCACAGTGGATGCTCTGTGATCTCCTGAGGAAGCTGCCACTAGAATGTGGTGGTCTACAGAGCAGGCTCTGACCTGCGGCCACTTCACTTGTATGTTCCAGCTTCTACCTGAGGGGCCCAGACGCTGGGGCTTGGGCTTGACTTCAGTGTGTGACATAGAATCTCATGAGAGGATTGCTCTGCTCAGCAGATCCATGCTAACTGGTATGAAAGGCATTCTGACCTCATCTTAAAACCTCTTTGTATCCTCCAAACTTCCTACACAAGTCAACAATCAAAGGAGGAGTCATCTGGAGATGGCAAAATCTACGTGGTGATAGTCCTAAACCTGTACTTTGTAGATATGGTTTATTACAAGAAGCTTTATCGTCTGAGATCTTGAAAGTACAACAGGAAAAGCAGAGAGGTTCTGCTTACATGAAGATGTTCCTGCCTTTAACCATCCAACTTTTCTAGCAGCATTCAGGAGATAGACCTGGAAATCCATGGTTAGCAGTCAGTAGAGCAGAGATGCCAGAGGCAACTTTCATCCTCCTCCTGACCTCAGACTATCCCTCACCCAAACAAGGGTCTGAGAGTGCCACTCACTCCAGCAGCTGGACTTGAGGATCGGCGCACAGACCCATGGTGGCCCATCAGAATGACCCTTGATGGACATCAGTACCTGCTCCAGGGACTCCATTTTAGCATGGGCCCTTGGAGAGGCCACTGTACCTGCAGTGTCTCAGGTGTCCCTGTTCACCTCGCTCTTCAGTGAACCCCAAAGTAGTCCATCTTTTTGCCCCTCCTCTGGTTCCTCGAGGTTTTCTCCAGTATCCCTTCATGTCTGACAATTTCCCAACAACTCAGTTCCGCTCCCTTCATTAGCTGACCTGTCTTCCTTCAGGTCTGGGAAGATTCACCATCCCAGAGCCCCCTGTCCTGGGCCCCTGAGCTCCCTGTCCCCAGCCCCTGAGCACATTGTCTCCAGGCCCTGAGCCCCCTGTCCCCAGCCCCTGGGCCCCCTATCCCCAGCTCCTGAGGTCCCTGTCCCCAGCCCCTGAGGTCCCTGTCCCCATTCCCGGAGCCCCCTGTCCCCAGCCCATGTCTGACTCATTTGTGGCTGCCATGTTTGAGCAGGTGGAGAAGGCTGGAGCCCGATGTGGAGTCCAGCAGCACAGTGGCATGTGCTCATTTGGTGTTTCGCGTGCAATGCTCATGGGCAGTCCCTGTGCCCCTGCCGAACATGTCAGCTGTGCCAACCACACTTCTGTAGGCTTGTATTTGGGCACAGCAGGATTGATGACACCAGGCCCACAAGCCTGTCTGGTGGCTTCATTTCAGCGTGGCTGGGCAGTGCCCGACCGTGGTGGACATGTGCTGCAATCTGTCTGTCAGGAGCCCTTAAACACAGTGGTTCTCCCACAGGCAGATCCCTGAGGGGTGGAAAACGCCACTGGTTTCCTGATCTCTGTGGTCAGTAGGCACAGCACCGTTATACTTAGCTCTTAGATGGCAGGTCCCCACCCCCAGGGGACGGCTGCGTGGGCACTAATAGGTACCAGCTGTTGCCCCTGAACCCCTGTTCTAGCAAAAGTACATATTTCGACTTGGTTCATATTGACACATTTTTAACACTGTCGTTATGGCCTGTGAATAACAAAGGCGGGGGGGAACCCAATAGTATGATTTCTAAAGAACTTTACAAAATTTCTCCCCAAACCTCCTTTCATATAGAAGGTTTATCAACCTGAAAATAACATTGGCTTGGTGGAAATTAGCAGGCTTAAAGCATCCAATGTGTCGACTGGTTTAAATGTGGCCTCATCCCAGAAGGGATTAGACAGAGATCACATGAAACAAATGAAAAACAAAAAATCATGTCCAGATAAAATGGAGAGTGCCCTGAGGTTTGGACATGCACCATAAGGGTGGCAGAGGTGAGCTGAAGCTCTGCCTGAGAAAGTGTACAGGGGAGGGGAGCCACGGTGTTAAGAGAAGAGCACTCCACTTGTTCTTGCACGTCCTTCTCGTAGAAATTGCTTGTGTGTGGGCGTCCCACAGAGGGAGGTCAGGGAATGACCAGGAACCCCCCAGAAAACACAGCTCAGGTCCTCAGGTCAGCTTCCTGGGCTGGCCATCACTGAAGCTGATCACCAAACATCAAAACAGTTTTGGGAGACAAGGCAACCCAAGGGTCAAACTTCAAATGATGGCCTGCTTCAAGCAATGCCTTGCAAGATTGCTTTTCTCAATGAAGGTTTTTCCTAGAATGTGCTAGAAAAGACTGAGAGTGGACTTCTATATCTTAGAGATTTAAATGGGTGGGGTCTTTTCTAGGAAGCAGAGGAAGCTAAACAGGACTTTTGCTTAGATGGAAGGCCTGAGCTTTGAAATAGGGAGCTCCAAAGAGCAACCTGCATATAAGCTGGAGGTGGTGTTTTTCCCTCCAAGAATAGTCCTGATTTGGTTCCGGCACCTGATCAGAACCTCAGAATTCTACATGCAGAGCCTGGTAGTTGGGTCAGGAACAAAGAACTCAATACAGCAATCACTTTGAATACCTAGGAATAAGTTTGTCTAAGGACAACCTAGTCACTCCAAACTTCATTCTATTTGGAAGTTATTTCAACAAATGCTGTCCTAATTTCTGAATTAATTTTTCAAAGTTTTCTCTATACCACTCATTGAATAACCCACCCCTCTGCCCACAACTTGAAATGTTAGTTGGGTCATAGTCTGCATGCTTATCGGTATCTTTGGGTCTGTGTCTGGCTTTCAACCCTACCCTTTGATCAGACCACCTGAGGCTGACCCACACCATTTTGTCTTTCTAAATTTTTTAATGTGTTGGTAGCACAAATCTTCCCCTCTTGCTATTTTTTAACTTTTCTTGCTACTTTTCCAAGAAAAAAAAATTAGTTTTTTCACATTCTGGTGTAAGCTAACGAACCCACCAAGTTCTTATTTCCCGGTCTCAGGTAAGAAGAAGCTGCCCCTTTGCTGTGTGAAACGAGTAAGACAGGGCTGTGGTCTGGACACCAAGGACACACCGGCCATGACTCAGTGGGTAGGATGGGTCATGGCACACGCGCCAAGCGTGGGGGGTGGGGCGTCTGCTCTCCAGACACCCAGGTCTTGTGCTTCTGCACCTGTGAGCGTTTCCACAGGAATGCGGAAGGGGGGACTTCCGGTTTTTCTTTGAAAGAGGAAGTTTGGATCAATCATGAGTATCCTCAGTTAGTTTATTGTTTCTGCTTTCCCCAGAAATAGTTCTTGCTGGTGAGGCATGTTGACCACCAGACTGAACACTCACATGAGGAAATTCCCACTGTACTTCCAAGCCCCCTTTTAGTCTCACATTTTTAACTAAAACCTCCTTAGCAAGTAAACAAATTAAAACTTTTAAAACTTGTTGATGATTTGAGTTGGAACTTGATCAATTTTTTATTCTCAAAAACATAATGTTGTTGTTGTTATTATTTTAAATATCACCTCTAATGTAGAGTTAGGTTTTAAAAAGAAGTCTCATAAAACTGAATTTCTGTTAAGGATATATATAGTCCTGAAGTTAATACTCTTGATCCATAGAAAAATAAGGTAAAGCATGGCACCAATGGCACCAGTTAAAAGCCATCATCTTAAGACTCCCTAAATTGTCATATTTTTCCAGTATTGCTTAAAATACACTGTTTAGTGCTTTGTTTAGCTTAGTTAGGATTTTCAAGGCTACGTGAAATTAAATCATAACTCCCAATTTATGCCATGCTGTATCAGTCACCATGGAATAAAAAAGTGGGCTCCAACAGAAGGAAAGACATCAGATAGAAAGATTAATAGATTATATATATATATATATATATATATATATAATATTTTATATATATACACACTGTGACCCTAGGAAGCCCTGGTGCCAGAGTGGGTAAGAGCTAGAGCTGCTAACCAAAAGGTCAGCAGTTTAAATCTACCAGGTGCCCCCTGGAAATGGTATGGGGCAATTCTACTATGTCCTATAGGGTCGCTATGAATTGGAATTGACTTAATGGCAATAGGTTTGGTTTGATTTTATAGCGACCCTATAGAACAGAGTAGAACTACCCCATAGAGTTTCCAAGGAGCACCTGGTGGATTCGAACTGCTGACCTTTTTGTTAGCAGCCATGGCTCTTAACCACTATGCCACCAGGGTTTCCATATACAATACAGTATATTGTATATAATAAATTACATAAAGTAAAAATGTAAAATAAATCAATTTCATATATTAAGGGCAATGCTTTTTTACATGGTAGTATGGGGAAAAGAATCGTTTAAGAATGCAAAAAAACAAACATCGTGTAGTTTTTAGTTGCAGTGATAAATCCCTATGTTTGAAAGCTATTGTATGTTTGGCCCATACGTTTTTAAAAAAAATTTGTGACAATATACAAACTATTTTGTGTTTTTTTTTTTTTTGAAGAAAACCTCCATATAAATCAGTGTTCCAATCCCTCCTTCTCTGGTTACCTAGGTTACTGTGGTATGCCCTCTCACTTTGGAGGTCTAAGGGCCCCAAAAAGGCTATAGAATGGCTGAAATCCCTGAGACCTGCATAGACCTGGGCCCGATTTTCAGGGGCCACATTTTGGGGGATTTATAGGGAGATGCAAACTATGTGCCAGACATCGGAGGCTTTAGAGAGCTAGTTGGTGGAATTTTAGACATAATTTTCCACCAGCAATCTGTCCAGCCCAAGCTTGGACAGAATGTATTGATAAGCAATGCATTATTTATAAGCTCCAGCAGAAAATATTTCCACATTTCTCTGCTCTTGGCAGAGACAGTGATTCACCCTGGATTGGCAAACAGTGTTCAGTTTAACAATGCCCCAGCTCTCATGTACACATGCATGCACACACGTGCACAGGAGCACTCACATACTCCTGAGCACCAAGCCAAGCAGCCCTACGGCCCTACTCTAATATCTTCCTGTCTCTGACGTTGCCTATTCCAGCTGCTTCTGAGGCAGGAATTAGACCTTCTAGGCTGCCAGCTGTGCAGGGTGTCCCAGCTGGAGGCTAGGTGAGACCTGAGCAGCAGGGTCGATGACATCTACGACCTTGTCTTCTTAGTGTGGAGGGGGCTGAATTCACATTCCAAGGTCCAGAACTTCAAAGCACCTCCCTCAGCACTGGCTGACAATTGGCCTCGACATGAAAGAGAGACTTAGGGGACGGCCTGAGGCCACTGAACCAAGGAAGTCGGGGCCCTGCCTGACTTTCCACAGGAAGAGCTGGGTGACTACAGATAAATTCACTGACTTCCTAGGGTCTAGTTTCTTCATTTGCAAATTAAGGGATTCGAATAGAGGATTCTAGCAATCAATGTTGATTCCATATTTTCTCCATAAAAGGTAGTCTTTGATTTATCTGTTTGTTTTTTAACAGCTTTATTGAGATACAATTCATACACCATTCAATTCACTCATTGGAAGTGTATAATTCAATGGTTTTTAGCATACGCACAACCACTTTTAGAACATTTTCAATATCTCAGGAAAAAACCCGGGAAGTACTTACCATTTCTCCAGCCTCTCTCATCCCCCACCCCCAGCCCCGGGCAATCTCTTGTCTCCTTTCTGTCTCTATGGATTTACTTATCCCGAATACTTCCTACTAATGGAATTGTTCCATATAAATGGCATCAGTAGGCATTTGTTGCATTCTTGTGGATACTAGAGAGGCCACGTGCCCAGGCATCCCCTGTGGACTCCCGGGAGATAACCAGATGTGGCTGTGGCCCACCCAGTGCCTGGGCTTCCTTGGACAGAAGAAAGCTGGCCATTCGAAGAGCACGGGGAGGTCCTGGGAGTCAGTAACAGGTGGCATCCAGGCGGCGCCCAGCTTGTGGAGGAGATGGTCTCCTGGGACGAAGTCCCCTCTCAGGAGCTGAGGCATGAGGTCCTTACCCAGTCCCTGAGCACCCAGACCCAGGCCGCCGTGGGACTACCAGACCTCCTTCCTCACCTTGGGCCATGTCCCTCCTACTGCACCTTCTGGCTCCTGGCCTGGTTTCTCACCTCTTCCCTCATGGTCTCTCACCTCCTTGCTCTTGGACCTTCACTTCCTCCCTCCTGGTCCCTCACCTCCTCACTCCTGACCCATCACCTCCTCCATCATGGACCTTCACCTCTTCACCTCTGGTCCCACATCTACTCACTCCTGGTCTGGCCCTTTACCCCCTCCTTTCTCACCCCTCGTCTCCTTCCTCACCTCCTCTATCCTGACCCTTCACCTCCTCCCTCCTGATCTCTCACCTCCTTGCTCCTAGTCCATCACCTCCTCCCTTCTGGTCCCTCACCTCCTCCTTCGTGGTCCCTCACCTCCTCACTTCTGGTCCTTCACCTCGTCCCTCTTAGCCCCTTGCCTCCTCTCTCCACCCTGAACCCCGCTGGCTTTTGTATACCTTTCTGCTGGCTTCCCCGCTTCCTGCATCATCCAGAGCCAGACCTCCAGAGAAAGCTGTCAGAAACAGTGCTTGATGCTGCTCTAGTCTGAGTTCATGGTGTCCAAGATGGCTTCTTGCCCACATAGTAGCCCCTAAGGAAGGCCCGGTGGTCCTGACTCCCTTTCCTAGGCTAACAGTGTTGGTAATGATGACGATGATAGCTAACACCAAGCCCAGCTCTGCGTACTTTACATATGCTAACTCATTTCACCCTCTCAACCCCATTTTACAGTTGTGAATACCAAGTCCCAGGGAGTTTCCTTAGTAAATCCATCGTAATTCCTCTGATACACCAGGTGCTTTGGTGTCTGCTGATTCCTTTGCTTCGAATGCCAGCTCTGCCACAAATCCTGTCCATCTGCTGCAAACTTGTCTTCTGAGTCCCAGCTCAAGGGCGGCTTCTGCACCACGGACCACGCCTTCGTCCATGCCCCACACCTCACGCTGTTCCCTCCTCTGGACTCTCCCAGCCTCCTTTGGATGATGTCACATGCCTGCCTCATTCATCCTGGGCCTCTGCTGCTCCACTCCATCAGTGTCTCCTGCCTGCATTCCTGGTGCCCAGGTTTCCTCCCACAGGATGGCGGACAGACGGCAGCTACGTGCTGGTTTGTGGATAGTTTGACAAACAAACCACCGGAGCTGGAAGCTAAATGTTCATCACCTTCAGAAATTAAAAATACACATCTTTTGCTTCCTCCCATTTAGAACAAAACATGTGGGGGCATCTCAAGGCCTGACATTTATGGCCATTGTGATTACAAGTGGCTTCATCTCTTGGGGCTGCCATAACAAAGTACCACATGCTGGAGCGCTTATCAGAACAGAAATTTAACCTCTTATAGTTCTGGAGGCTGGGAGCCCAAGACCAGGGTCTCAGCCATGTTGGTTCCTTCTGGGACTCTATGTCCTGGCTCCTGGTAGCTCAAGGCATTCCTTGACTTGCAGCCACAGGGTCACATAGTATCCATTTTGTATCTCTTTGTGTCTGTTCTCATCTTTAATAAGGACACTACTTACTAAAGGAAGAAGTCCAAGCTTCTCTGAAGGCATTGGCGAAAAACAAAGCTCCAGGATTTGACGGAATATCAACTGAGATGTTTCAACAAACGGATGTGGCACTGGAGGTGCTCATTCGTCTATGCCAAGAAATATGGAAGACAGCTTCCTGGCCAACTGACTGGAAGAGATCCATATTTATGCCTATTCTCAAGAAAGGTGACCCAACCAAATATGGAAATTATAGAACAATATCATTAATATCACACGCAAGCAAAATTTTGCTTCAGATCGACAAAGAACTTCCAGAAATTCAGGCTGGTTTCAGAAGAAGACCTGGAACCAGAGATATCATTGCAGATGTCAGAAGGATCCTGGCTGAAAGCAGAGAATACCAGAAGGATGTTTACCTGTGTTTTATTGACTGCGCAAAGGCATTTGACTATGTAGATCATAACAAATTATAGATAACATTGCAAAGAATGGAAATTCCAGAACACTTAATTGTGCTCATGAGGAACCTTTATATAGATCAAGAGGCAGTTGTTTGAAAAGAACAAGGGGATACTGGTTGGTTTAAAGTCAGGAAAAGTGTGCATCAGGGTTGTATGCTTTCACCATACCTGTTCAATCTGTATGCTGAGCAAATAATCCGAGAAGCTGGACTATATGAAGAAGAATGGGCATCAGGATTGGAGGAAGACTCATTAGCAACCTGCGTTATGCAGATGACATAACCTTGTTTGTTGAAAGTGAAGAGGACTTTAAGCACTTGCTGATGAAGATCAGAGATCACAGCCTTCAGTATGGATTACACCTCAATATAAAGAAAACAAAAACCCTCACAACTGGACCAATGAGCAACATCATGATAAATGAAGAAAAGATTGAAGCTGTCAAGGATGTCATTTTACTTGGATCCACAATCAACAGCCATGGAAGCAGCAGTCAAGAAATCAAAAGATGCATTTTATTGGGTAAATCTGCTGCAAAGGACCTCTTTAAAGTATTAAAAACCAAAGATGTCACCTTGAAGACTAAGGGGCACCTGACCCAAGCCATGGTATTTTCAATCGCATCATATGCATGTTAAAGCTAGACAATGAATAAGGAAAACCGAAGAAGAATTGATGCCTTTGAATTGTCGTGTTGGGGAAGAATATTGAATATACCATGGACTGCCAAAAGAACGAACAAATCTTGTCTTGGAAGAAGTGCAACCAGAATACTCTTCAGAAGCAAGGACGGCAAGACTGCATCTTACATACTTTGGACATGTTGTCAGGAGGGATCAGTCCTTGGAGAAGGACATCACACTTGGCAAAGTACAGGATCAGCGGAAAAGAGGAAGACCCTCAACGAGGAAGATTGACACAGTGGCTGCAACAATGGGCTCAAGCATAACAACGATTGTAAGGATGGCGCAGGACTGGGCAGTGTCTCTGTTCTGCATAGGATCGCTATGAGTTGGAACTGACTCGATGGCACCTAACGACAACAGCTTAGAGGGATTAGGATCCACCCTATTCCAGTATGACCTCAAGTTAAAGGATAACATCTTCAAAGATGCTATTTCCAAACAAGGTCACATTCACAGGTACCAGTGGTTAGAACCTACACGTATCTTTCAGTGGACACAATTCAACCTGTAACTAGTCTCTATCTACAATATAACTGCACAGAACTTACTGACTGTTCTATGATGACAGCACAGACCCCAATGCAGACAAAGATGAGATGGGTCCACTTAAAAAAGCCATCTGCTCATGGCTAAGTTGGGCTGGTTCCTCATGCAGAAGCCTCGTTCCCTGCCACCTGCCCTCCTCATTGTCGCTGTGCTCTCCCTCACTGCCCTCCCCCATCCACCCCCCCTTCCCCCCCATCCTCCAGGCTAACTCCAGAGCTGCTGACTGGTGTCAAGTGACCAGCTCCCAGTTCTCGCCTTTACTAGTCCACCAAATTCAACACTTTGGCAAGCTGAAGGAATTGGAAGAAAATGGCCTCTTAACAAGTGGTATTGAAAGGATGGGTCTTAAAACCAAACCGAAGCTTGAATCAAAACAGAACATGGTATAGGCTGATCCATTCCATCCTGCACTTGGAATATGTGTGTTCAAAGTGTGATCAAATTTATGAGTACAAATTCATAGGCTCTTCAGGCTTGAAGAATTTCTACAAAATACAGGCAAGTTGGGATCCCCACAAACGTCATACTTGGATTTGTTTGCTACATTCCAGAGTAGTGTTTTAAGACTACACTACTTAGAGTTTCTTGACCTAAAACACCAAAAGAAAAAATCATGAAGTTAAAGATATTTGTGATTTTAATGAAAATTGTGGTTCTCAACTTTTGCTGAAAATAAATACAAATGTTCCTTAATTTATATAGGAGAGGTGTCTTTGGGAAGCAGATTAGAAATAGATTTTTATTAGATTGTCTTCTTCAACTACAGTTTAAATATACTAGAGACCCTCTGGGAAGAGGTGGTGAAAGTCTTAGAAAAAAAAAATCCTTTTGCGGTGAAAGTCTCTGATTTATTTTGGCTGTTCACTTAGTTTTTGGGATGTGAGACTTTCTTAAATTAGGTCTCAGCAAATAATGGAAACCAAATTTAAATAACAATTAGTGTTACCATGTGGGCATTTGTCTTCTGGTCACGAAATCAACAGTCAAATTAGTACCTACAGTTAAGAAATAGACGCCAAATAGTGGGCATCTAATGGCTTTTATTATTCCTGCCTGCTACTTTAGTAAAAATTACAAGTTGATTTAGTACTTTTCATTTGCATTACATCCTACTGCTAGATGAGATTGCATCTATAAAAGTCAACTTACAGTTATTTTCCAGGGTTATGGAAAAATATTCTTAGTGATCCCCAGAAGGTCCATATTCCAAACAGGTCTTGTCAGTTGCTATGTCCTCAGAAACCTCGCTGGCAGCCACAGCAGGCCTTTCTGCTCTCCCTCCTTTTGTACCGTATTGATCTAAATAAGATTTTCCACATTACGCACATCCACCAGCAACAGCTCCATTGTGAAGGTAATGGGGGCCCAGAGCTCATCGCTTATTTTGCCCTCTGTGCTTCCCACTCTGTGACCCAGAGCCCTTCATAACCACAATTCCAAACCAGGCCACCCTTTTAAGAAGTACGTTTGACCCCTTCTACGTGGAGACGGGATGCCAGGCTGAGTCACGTGCACTGAATGACACTGGGGTCTCCAGAGGTCAGCTGTCGAGACCAGCCCTTTGCTTCCAGACAGTGGCATGCACCTAATATATCCATGCTCAGTTCTTTCCTTCCATACTTGATCCCTTGAGGGCTCCTTACTCTCCCTACTGAAATTTTGCACCAAAAAAAGGTGTGTGGGTGGGGGGTGCACACGGTGAGCAGGACTTGCTTTCGTTGAGAGAGGGAGTCGGCAATAATTTATTTATTTTGACCCATTTGGGAAAATTTTCTCAATAAGATTGATCAGCCATCAATTACTGCTCCGTCAGGATTTGATACAAACATACCAGCCCAACTTTAAAACCAGCCTCTCAAATGATCATTTTAACCATGGCTTTGTTACTTTGCAAATGTATCCAATATTTTGGTCAAATTGTTCATTCATTTATTATGCAAGTATGCATAAAAACAATTTCAGAACGCAGTGCTATGATAGTGACATGACCAGGATACCCTAGGAAGCACAGAGAAGGGTGACCAACCCAGGCTGAGAACCCAGTGAACGGCAATGAATGGCAAGAGACGACCTTGGGAGAGGTAGCTGCAGGGGCTTGAACTTGATCCTATTGGTGATGGAGAACAATGGAAAATTTTTTTCAGAGGATCAACATGTTTGGATTTATAATTTTCCTTTTTTAGAGTTATTTTACATTTTTATTGCAATTATATGAAAAGTTAAATAGGTCTGCAACACTTACTAAGAAAAGCAGCAGTCCCCCAGCACACTTCCCCACAGCCTCCAGAAGAACGAACTTCTGACTCTTCAGCTATTTCATCTGGTATTTATATCCATAAACAACAGGCTTATACTGCTCTACCTTCACCAATCAGTTTTAGACAGTATTTATTGCTGTCCTATTAAGACAGATGAGAGTTTAGTTCTCTAATACTACTTCCCCCCCACCCCCAAATATAGTTACATTGCATTTTGTTGTACTTGATGGCAATGGGTTTAGTTCTGTTGCGAAATAAATATTCAGCATTTACATTGTTCTCTCATTGTAAATTTTGCTCACTGCTGGGCCAAGTAGTCTACAGGATGGCCATGAAGTCTAGAAACATAGACATTACTTGATGTGTACTGCCATGTAACATCAACAAATACTGTATTTGTCTATGTATTCACTTACGTTTTTAGACTTAGTGACCACCCTGCACTGTAATTACATCCTTTACTTGTGTAGCTTTTTCATTTTCTAGAGCTAGTTGCCTCTTCTCTTTTCTTAATTTGTTTTTGATTACTACGTCTTCCCTAAGTCCCCAGAAGATTTGGGAATCTCTCTGAGGACTATTTCCACGTGGTCAAATGCATTAGGTAATCCTTCTGTTTCTCTTTTCTTGGAGAACTCCCTTCTAGAGCCTACCACCCTCCTGGGCAGTGTAGACTGGCTGCTCTCCTGGGCTCCTGTGGGGCTGTCGGTGTGAGGTGTCCCTTCATGACTGTCCTGAGAATTAACCCCTAAAAAAAAAAAAAAATTTTTTTTTTTTCCCTACTGTGTGGGATCCCTTGCTTCTTGAGACACACATCTCCTTCTTTCTTAGCCCATCTCCTCTTTTTGGTGGAGGAAAATCACAGTAATTTCCTGGAGGTAAATTTTTGAGAATGTATGCCTATGTGATGCATAGTTTGGTTTGGTATAGAATCCCAGGTTAGCAATCTCTCCAGAGTGTTGAAGGTGTTGGTTCACATTTCTTGTGGCTTCCAGGGCTGCCATTGAAAAGTCCAGGGCTCTATTCCCTAGGCTTTGCATGACATCTAGTCTTTCCTCCCTGGAAGCTTTTGGAATCTTCTTTGTATCCCTGGTTCTCTAAGATTTCACAATAATTACTTTTTTTTTTTTTTAATCAACCTTTTATAATAATAATAATAACTTGGCAATCAATGGAAATCTTGAATTTGGAGACTCGTGCTTCAGTTCTGGTAAATGTTCTTATACTAGCTCTTAAATAAATTTCTCATGTCCATTTTTTTTCATTTTCTCTGTTTTTCCTTTGTAGTTACCCCTCCTGGGTAGATTCTTACATTTTCTTTTCTTAGATTTTTCATCTCTTTTTATATTTTTGTTTCCTAAAAGATTTCCTTAATATTATTTATATATCCATATGCAAAGGAGTCCTGGTGGCACAGTGGTTAAGCTCTCAGCTGCTAACCAAAAGGGCAGCAGTTCCCACTAGCAACTCATGTCAGGAAGATGTGGCAGTCTGTTTCTGTAAAGACTTACAGTCTTGGAAACCCTATGGGGCAGTTCTACTCTGACCTACAGGGTCACTATGAGTTGGAAAACTAGGCTCAACTTCAATGGGATCTATATGCAACTATATGTATGTATAACTAAAAAGGTTATTTTTGTTGAAAATTTTTAAGTTTCGTTTGTCATATTCTTAATTTCTAGAGCTCTTGCTTATATATAGATCAAGAGGCAGTTGTTCAAACAGAACAAGGGGATATGGCATGTTTTAAAGTCAGGAAAGGTATGCATCAGGGATGTATCCTTTCACCATACTTATTCAATCTGTATGCTGAACAAACAACCTGAGAAGTTGGACTATATGAAGAAGAACGGGGCATCAGGATTGGAGGAAGACTCATTAATAAGCTGTGATGTGCAGATGACACAACCTTGCTTGCTGAAAGTGAAGAGGACTTGAAGCACTTACTGATGAAGATCAAAGACCACAACCTTCAGTATGGATTATACCTAGATATAAAACAAGAATACTTACAACTGGACCAATATGCAACACCATGATAAATGGAGAAAAGATTGAAGTTGTCAAGGATTCCATTTTACTTGGATCTACAATCAACACCCATGGAAGCAGCAGTCAAGAAATCAAAATACACATTGCATTGGGCAAATCTGCTACAAAAGACCTCTTTAAAGTGTTGAAAAGCAAAGATGTCACCTTGAAGGCTAAGGTGTGCCTGACCCAAGCCATGGTGTTTTCAATTGTCTCATATGCATGTGAAAGCTGGACAATGAATAAGGAAGACCGAAGAAGAATTGTCAATTTTGAATTGTGTTGGTGAAAAATATTGAATATACCACGAACTGTCAAAAGAACAAACAAACCTGCCTTGGAAGAAGTACAACCAGAATGCTCCTTAGAAGGATGGCGAGACTGCATCTTACATACTTTGGACATGTTATCAGGAGGGATCAGCCCCTGGAGAAGGACATCATGCTTGGTAAAGTTGGGGGCCAAAAAAAAAAAAAAAAAAAGAGGAAGACCCTCAACAAGAAGAAATGACACAGTGACTGCAACAATGGGCTCAACCATAACAATGATTGTGAGGATGGCACAGGACTGGGCAGCATTTTGTTCTGTTATACATAGTGTCACTAGCAATCGGAACTGACTCAACAGCACCTAACAACAACAACAGAGCTCTTGCTTGTTCTCTGATTACTCCTTTTTTCATAGCACCCTGTTCTTGTTTCATAGACGTAATATTTTTCCTCATTGGTGTAACTATTCCTCATAATTTACTTTGCTTTCTTCTTAGTCATCTAGTGCTGCTGTAAAAGAAATATCACAAGTGGATGGCTTTAATGAAGAGAAATTTATTTTCTCACTGTTTAGTTGACTACAAGTCCAAATCCAAAGCATCAGCTTCAGAGGATGGCTTTCTCTCTTTGTTGGCTCTGGAGGAAGGCCCTTGTCATCAGTCTTCCCTTGGTCTGGGAGCATCTTAGCACAGGAACCTTATGTCTAAAGGATGCACTCTGCTCCCGGCACTGCTTTCTTGGTGGTAGAAGGTTCCCGTGTCTCTCTGCTTGCTTCTCTCTTTTATATCTCAAAAGAGGTTGGCTTAAGACACTATCTAATCTCGTAAACCTCATCAGTATAACTGCCACTAATCTATCTTATTACATTATAGTGACAGGATTTACAACACATAGGGAAATCACATCAGAAGATAAAATGGTAGACAATCATACAATCATGTAAGGGAATCATGACCTAGCCAAGTTGACAGATATTTTGAGGGGGACACAATTCATTACACTTTCTTCACAGGTTTTCTTCTGCTCCCTTGGTAAAGTCACTCAAGAGACTGGTATGGAATGCACTTTGGTGAGCACTGAAGTAGAGACAATTTGCATGTGTTATATTGAGTGATGATCACTCCCATCAACACATTCAACTGGTCACCAGGCCTAACAGAATCTATTCCCTCTTTGTCCCTTCCTGCATCTTCTGCTCTGTTCAGTTGCTCTGCATCCCTTAGGGGAAACACTGCAATGATCTTGCAATGATCTTCTTATAGCCTGTCTGCTGAGCCTGAACATTGTCACCATCCTGATCCTTCTGAAACACAGATATGACCTTGTTGCTCACTCCTGTACCAACCCTCAGCAGCCACCTGTTACCTGATGGGTTAACCCCAACTCCTGACTTCAACCAAAAAGGGCTGTCAGAATCTAGCCTGCTAACCTTTTCGGTTGTACCCCCCACCACTTCCCCTACTGCCATCTAGTCTCTAGATAAATAATTGTTCTCCAAATGTGTCCTTCCCTCTCCCACCTCCATGCCTTTGTGCTATTTCTATTCTTTGGAATGCCTCCTAGCCACACCTACTGAGAAAATTTATCCTGTGAGCTCTGTGCTGGTGTCTATGGTGAAGCTGTCCATGTCTGCCCCACGCATATGTACGCATCCACCTTCTGTGTTTTTTTAATACATTCTCATTATCATCATTGTCATTATCACCATCATGGCCATCGTCGTCATCATTGCCATCATTTTCAGAGCCAATGCATTTGGGTCTTACTGTGTGCTAGGCACACTTTTGAACTCTTTACCATATATTGGTTAATTTAGTTCTTACAACCCTATGAGCTTGGTCTTACTGTTATCACCTTTTACAGGTCAGGAAACTGAGGCACAGAGAGTTTAAATAATTAGGCTAAAGCCACACTGCTAGTAAGTTGTGAAGTCAGGGTTATAGCACTTTTTACTTTGTTTTGAGGTGTGCCTGTCTTCCTCTCTAAAGTGGGGAATCATTGAGGCCACAGGCTGTCTCCTACTCCTCTGTATACTCCCAAGTATGGCCCAGGGTCTGGTTCTCAGGAAAGGCTCAACAAGCATCTACCAAATTAAGGGTGCAGTTATGAAACTCTCGTCCATAGTAGGCTTTGATAAATGTGTGGTTCTTATAAGGCAGATAACCAACCCATCTTATATGTTCCACGTTGCCTTAATATTTCTCTGACCAGTTATTTTAAAATAATGCTGTATGTATTTCTTGTGGTATAATCAGCTTAGTAAGAAATGAAACCAGAGTATGTTCTTCCTTCTTATATCCTGTTTCACCCAAGTAAAAAGTAACCCAAGATATTCAAGTCATCTTTGTTGTTATAGATTAGTATGTGAGGTTTTTGTTGGTGACATCATCTCAGGAGTAAATGTTGGCGTGTTAGCCATTTCAGCTACTGGAAACGAGTCCAGAGGCAAGATGTGTCTCATGTTCTCAGTTTGCAGGCTGTTTTCAGAGTTAGCAAATAAAAATACAGGATGTCCAGCTAAATTTGAATTTCAGAGGAACCTCAAATAATTTGGGGCACGGTTATACTAAAAAATTATTTGTTGTTTCTCTGAAACTCAGATTAAACTGGATGTCCTGTATTTTATCTGACCACCCTAATAGGGGCCAGATAAGAAGGATAGGCCAAAAGTAGACAAGGCTCTGGCTTTTCCAGTCTGATCATCTTTCGCCCTGAGACAAAGGACTGCATTAGCATGGCTTTGCCGGCCTTCTGGGCTGGTCCAGGGTAGGAGGACTTGTCCTCTGCGTGGTGTCCCTGCCTTGTGCTTTCTTAGAGTTACCACTAGGGGCTCTGTGCGCCTTCAGTGGGAGCTCAGTCTGGCACCAGCAGGGGAAGAACTTGGCTGCACATGAGGAAGTGCTTTCTGAGGGAGAACACCAGAGATGCTTAATGCAACCAAGTGCTGTTCCTTGTCGAAAGAGAAGCATCTGCTCCCTCATCTGGGACAGCGTGTGCTAAGGAGACAAAGGGAAGACCTTCGTAGAGGTGAGACAGTCCAGGAGCGAGGTAGACGATGCGTGCCTCGAGGCATCCATTAGCAGCAACATTCGGTGGCACCAGAGCAAACTGGGCGAGTCCCTGTGGGGAAGATGCCCCTGGCCCTTCTCGTCCAGGCATTCAAGTGTTTTGGAGGGACTCCTTTCTGTTATTTAGCAGGAGGGAACAGGGCTGGTCACGAACACACGCACATAAAGAGGACACTTGCCAAATGTCATCTTGGGGCATCTTGTTAACTGTTCTGAGGCATAGTGAAAACTGGAGCAAAGACACTTCATTCCATTTTTCATCTTTTGTTTGGGTTCCACTTAGAAGGACATAACATTTTGTGATAATTAAGACATGCTGACCATTAAAAAGAAAAAACTGTAATGAATAATGGTCAAATAGAACTTTACTTCTTTTTGTCTACAGTTCTCAACCCAGGAGGGATGGTCCATGATTATAATATTCCTTTCTAAAGAATTTGTCATGAGGACCTCCAGGAAAGGAGAAATAGGAACTTTTGGGATCGCAAGCAACGGTGGCCAAGGGCTGTCCTGTGTCACTCTTTGGTGGAAGTTGTACTCCATCACTGGGCCATGTGCCAGGTTCTCTCTTTGGCCCTAGCTCACCCATCTCAGAATTGACGTTCTGACCTCCCACCTGCCAATGCTGGCCACGCCCTGGCTAGAGCCGCTTTTTGTAATTGTAATGTGTTTGGGGCTTGGCTCTGCACACACAGGGTCCCATGTAGTAACTACCTGACAAGTGAAGCATTGAGGGCAGTAGGGATCCAAATGCTGGGAGGGGTCTTTCCTTCCTGCCTCTCCTGGCTTCTTGCCCATCCCCATAGTGAGAATATTCTAAATGGCAGATGGTTATAAGCGTCATCTTCTCCTCCATTTTTCCTCCATCCCCACCCCTCCTTCAGTGTGGTCCTTGGGCTGGGCTGGGCTCACCCTCTTGGTCAAAGGAGAAATTCCTCATTATCTGGAGGTGGTGTTTGCAGCCAAACCAGCTTCAGGGAACTAGAGTTGCTGTTATTTCCTCAGATGATGCCTGCATCATCTTATCCTCTTTAAAAATATGTGCTTTGACTTGAATATTAACAGCAGAAAAATTTGGAAATGCAAAAAAAGAAAGAAAAGGAAGGAAGGAAGGGAGGGAGGGAGGAAAGAAGGGGAAGGAAAATGAAGGAAGGAGGAAGGGAGAATGGAGGGAAAGAAGGGAAGGAGAAGGAGAAGGGAGGGAGGAAGAGACGGAAGGAGAGAGGGAGGAAGGATGGAGAGAAGAAGGAAGGGAGGAAGAAACCTCCCACAGAAAATCACATTAGGCATTTGAATATTTTATCTCACGTCTTTTTTTTCTCCATGCATACACACCAGTCTCCTTGGCTTATGTTTGAAGATGTATAATGACGATCTCTCCCGAAGAAGGGAGGAGCCCTAGTGGTACAGTGGTTAAGCACTTGGCTGCTAACCAAAAGGCCAACTGTTTGAACCCACTAACGCTCCACGGGGGAAAAATGTGTCAATCTGCTTCCATAAAGATTACAGCCTTGGAAACCCTATGGGGCAGTTACACTCTGTCCTATAGGGTCGTTATGAGTTAGAATCAACTGGACAGCAATGGGTTTGGCTGATGAAAGAACACAAATTTCACATGTGGTGCATTACCTCCTGAGGTATGTGATACACGTAGTTATAATACCTATGACTTACGTAATCATATATGTATGAATAAAATATGTATATTAGATATGAAGACCTATAATAAAAAATACATGTATAATTTGTATATTTGTATACTATAGACTTATAGACATACATTGGTATATAGCTTTTTAAACCATTATTTCTTCTGACTTTTCTTTCAAACAATGGACTCTAGAGCTGTTAAGGTTTTTGCTTCTGGCTCAATTGCAGTAGGGTAACAAAATGCTTAACAAAACCTGCAATGAGCTGTGTCTCCCATAAATCTGCTTAACCACCACTAACAGGAGCCCCCATCTGAGGGGAGCGCGGCTGAGTGTGCCCAGACTCAACGATGGCGGTGGAACCAAAAGCTAAATTACGTGTTGTCAGAGTTTCCAGGAAGTCTCCGTGGTGGATTCAGACTTTAGCCCTGGGGACATTAGGCCAGTTTGTGGTGACAGGGACACATATTCCAGCCAATTAAACTAGCAAAGGGCTCTGGGAAGGAGAAGTTGGTGCCGGGAGGAGCTTTAATGGTGAGGAAAGCCTTATTGAAGTTAAACTGTGGTGATGTGAGGACCACTGCACCTTTCGCAGAGCTGACACTTTGAGGACTCAGCTGCAAATGGACAGGTTTCTGATGAGCCCCAGCTGGATGCAGAGCCAGGACTAATGGCAAGCAGGGCGTGTCGAGACCAGGCCCTGCTCGACCCAAGAAGACAGTGACTCAGGAGTAGCCACATTGAACCTAAGAACATTTCACTCAGAAAGTAGAAGTCTATGGGTGGAGACTGGGATGGGGCTCGGGAAGGAAACTAGGAGTTGACTTTATTCTTCTGAAGGCTGTCATGGCAACTGAACTTCCCAAGGCAGAACTAGAACCGACGGACCAGAGTTAGAGAGGCAAGGTTGGCTCAACTGGGGAAGGGCTCCTGTGACACTCACAGCTGTCCCACCGAGAAGGGGCTGCCTGGCAGATTACAGTTGTAACCAGGAGCTGACTACCCAGTAAGTAAGGTAAGCACGGGCTTACTTGTGCTTACTTATTCATCTGTAGTGAACCATTTCACCCCCATGTAGTGAAAAACATGTGAAATGCTTCACTACTAAGCCCATGCTTACTTTGCTTACTGACTGAGTCACCCCTCCCTGTCAGGGACTGTAAATTTGAAAAGAGACTTTGATTCTGTAGGGAGGTGCTGTGGGGTTGGGAGAGAGACAGATGATAGCTATACCTAGAAGCTAAATCTTTGGTGTGTTTAAAAAAAAAAAAAAAGGTGAAATTGTTCACTAATGATCTGGTAAGCAAGGTATGTATCATGCTTACCTTGCCTATTGGATAATCCGCTCTTGGTTGTAACTAGCATTTCTTAAGGGCAACTAGGCCCAGGTGCTACTGCGGTACTAACTTCTCTTCACTATAGCCCACCACCTGAGTTTGACAACCAACCCCTTCACAGGAAACCAAGGTCCAGAGGTTAAGGAATGTGCTCAACTGTTTTAGGCTCAACGTTTGGATTCAACTCTTGGTTGTCTGATTTCAAAATTCATGGCATTTTCACTCATTATTCTCTCAGAAAATGTGATGACTTCTCCTTGATTGAGAGGTTCAAGGGGAGGTTGGGCACCTCCTGTCAGATGTTACTGAGCAGAGAGAGAAACCATCTGGCTGGGTCTCGTTCACGTGGTCATGATGAAGCCCCTCAGCTGAAGGCCCTGTCCCTGCCTACACCCTCTTCCTGAACCTCAGCTCTGTGCCCACACGCCCTAGAAGCCCCCGCAGCCAGGTGCTCTGCTGCCCCCACCCTCGTACATCTTCAGAGTCACACAGCTTGAAATGAAAAGCGCATGGTATTTGTGATGTTTGTCGGGGCAAGAACAGCATGCCTACTGCGCTCATGTTTCTGATGTGCCCTGATGATATCCTGTTAAATTCGAGGATGCAGGGACCAGTGTCCACTCTGAGCCATGGGCACTTCTTTGTCTCCTGCAGGCTTTCTGGTGTGCACTGGTTGCTTCTGTTTGGCAGGCCAGAATCTGCAGGCACTTGGATATCATCTCACTCAGCTCTCTTGTTTCCCAGAAGAGGAGGCTGAGGCCCGAGCCTGGGTGGAGTGCTGGCCAAGCTGACCAAGCTGGCCAAGCTGACCAAGCTGGCCAAGCGTGATTTCGTATCATCAGGCATGGGCCACAATGTTCGTTTACCAAGTCATGTGTCTTTTCCAAATGTGATACATTACTTTTCATAATACCAAAGAGTTCATGTGTTCTGATTGCCACCAACCTCATCCAGAAAGTCTTTAGGTATTGGGAGGCTCTCGGTGCAGATACAAGTTTCCCAAAATTCTAATCTTTGCTTGAAAGCTCAAATTTTATCATTGGCAACAAATAGCGCCAGCAGTTTACCTTGAAACAATGGGCTCATTTCGCTCATTTTCAAGAAAGTGACGAGAGAGGGCAGTGGCAGGAAGTTTGGAATTCGAGCATCACATCCTGTGGTCAGTCTCCGTATCCCAGAGGTTGTCTGGATCCATCATAAACTTAAGCTCAGTCACTAAATTATTTGTAGACACTTGATTTGCACCTTTATTTCTCATTGTCAAAGAGCCACTCTACTGACCCAATAAGTGTGGTTAGCATAATGGGCTCATTTCATCAGCTGCTCAACCCTCAGGGGCAGTAGCCCCAGAAGGGAGGTGTTTCCTGTCAGACCTCCCAGGAGCCAGGTTCCTTTGAAGCTTTTCTCTGAGGTTTGTCACCAATTAACACTCAGGCTGCTAGGTGGCTCTGGAGGCACCAAGCTGGGCAGGTCCAGAAAGGCCCTTCTTCACTTAGCATAAGAATAAAAAAGGAAAAGAGACTCAGGCTGCAATCCCTTCCCAGGTATCTCTGTTGTCTGTTCTCGCTTTGTTCCATGGTCTAAGCTGTTGAACACGGCTTCTGCGTGGAAACCACACCTGACTCTCCTTGCATACTTTTTTGATCAGGTGAAGAAAATCACGAGGCCTGCTTCCCATGGGGAAGTGTGTGTGGAGGGAAGACAGGGAAAGAACAGCCGCAGACCCAGTGAGGAAGGCAATGGCCCTTGACTTTTAATATTTGTCTCAAAAAACCATCTTTAACCTCAGACAGCTATTGTACTTGGAGCCAGATGTTACCCGTATGCTGTACACACAATGCCCTCAGTGCGCACTGATCTAACTGGGCAGATTTGAAAGCTCAAAACTGACAACCATGTTCTTTGGTGCTCCCAGCAAGAGAGGCCATGGTGCCCGAAAGTTCTGAATTCACTTTCATAAGCTCGCATGTGTGTGTGCCTGTGCATGGCCATGAGTGTTCAAGCATGCTCATGTGTGCCAGGTGTGTTCGCATGTGCTTGTGTATGCCTGCATGTGCTCATGTGTGCCCACGTGTGCCTGCGTGTGCCATACAATTTGCTTGTGTGTGCCCACGTGTGCTTGTGTGTGCTGGTGTGCTTATGTGTATTTGCATGCGCCCACGTGTGCCTGCGTGTGCTGGGTGTGCGCACATGTGCCCACATATGCTTGCATGTTTCCACATGTGCTGGCATGTACTATGTATGAAAAGTCAGCCACTGAAAACCCTGCAGAGCACAGTTCTATTTTGACACACACTGGGTCACCATGAGTTGGAAAACACTCAATGACCACTGGTTTGGTGTTTTTGGATTTAGGGAGGTCATAGACCCCTGATCCCTTGAGTCTCTAGCTATTACATAAGATTATATTTACATAAGATTATATTTGGGGTCCCAAAACTCCTTCCATCACACCTCCTGAGCTGTTTTTGCTCTTTCTCGGGCCTGGAGGCTCTGTGTTGGTTCAGACTTTGCATGACAAGTGGAAGAGGCCGCTGGGCTGTTTTTGTGAGAGCTCCACTCCGGTGCTTATTAGCACACAATGAAAATTAGTAGATGGAGACAAACACCATCAGCAGCAGAAGAGAAAACACAACAAAGCCCACCTACACAGGCATTCCGCAGGGTGGCTGACTCACTGACTTGCACTAAATGCTGTGGGCGGGCATTTATTCCAAATGTGTCCACTTGTTTAGAACGTGTTTTGTTCTTCCCCAGGGACTTAGAGTTTTGGCATCATTGGAGGGGCACTCCTGGATGCCCCCCTCGACAGGCAGCCCTGTCACCCCACAGACGGGGGATGGCTTTGGGGTATGCAGAGCAGTGGGCAGGTGCTGGGGAGGTAACACAGGAGAGCTAGAGCCCAGCTGCATGAAGAAAAAACAAACCTACAAAAGCAAGAAAACAGGGTGTGCCTGCAGCAGGCAAAGTTGGCGGGGCTGGGTTCAGAGCGTGGGTGCCTCCGCGCTCTCCAGATGCTGTTTTCTCGGGCTCATTCCTGGGTTCCTCTTCACATTTATAACGCACAATTAACGGAGCTCATTCACCTACCTGGGCCACAGACCCTTGGGGAAAGATGATCACACACTTGGGTGAGTGCAAGAAAAACTCAGATGTGTTGGGTTTGGTGTTGCTGAAGCAGGCACAGCTGAGATGGAGCCTGGACACTTGTGCCTGTGTCGGCCAGTCCCCCCAGCCCCCTGGCCCTCAAATGAGACCTCAAGCAAGCAGGGCAGGGGCTAACCCTGGAGGGCCTGGGTCAGCACCCAGGGGAGTCCACCTTGTGGGGACCCTGCACTGGGGTAGTTAGACATGGAAAGGCAGCTCTGGAAATCAGCTGGGCCTGGCCATCCAGCACCCGTGCCCTGCCCACTCAGTACCACCCCTCAGGGGCCACACGGGGACTACGTGGAGACCACTCAAGACCCCTTGGAGTCCACATGTCAATGTTGGAACAAGCTCTGCCCGAGCAAGTAGGGCTGGGTCTGCCTTTTGTGACCCTAATACTCCGCAACACGTTTTCTCCTATTCAAAATGGGCAATTGAAAGCTTGGTGTAACTAACACCATGATGAACCTATACATTTTTTCTGCCTGCCTTTTCCTTTCCGCATACTTTTGTTAATAACTTTGTCTTATTCTGTCTGGCCACCTGGACACCTGTGACTTACCACCCCACACATGAAGATTAGAGCCCAGGTGTCTGGCATGTATATCTTTAGCCTGATAAGGAGATGTCCAGCATGTAACTCTTCGGTCTGACAAAGAGTCTGTTGTAATTATCTTGTAATGAATAACTTATCCGGCCATGCCATCTGTGGGCTACGTGCAAAAGACCCTTGCAACAGCAGTATATAAGGTCTAATGTAAAATTGCCATTCAGGACACCATAAGACAGCCTGTGTTGCTGCCAGACTTCCAGTTGGTGTCACCTCCTAACACACTTTCTCTTTCTGACTTGGAGTATGTTTCATTGGCTCGACTGCTCCAGGGCATGGACCCTAATTGGGGAATACTTTGTGGTGACATTAAATTATCACAGCTCTCAGAGTGGTAACTGACTAGTAAAACTGGACGCTGGCCAGCACAGTCCACCTGGGGACCTGTTTCACAAAGGGGACAAGAGCACATGATTCCTTTCAAGGTGGCACAGCCACCTGCCCTCACCTGGAAGTGGTGGGAAGCTGGGAGGGGACGATTCCAATTCCTGTCACTGACTGCAGTCAATGGACCCCCACACCTTTACCTTCGCTGCACACATGTGGCCTGAGGAGGTGGGGCACCTGGCTGCTCCAGGTGTGGCCCCACTTTCTTGTCAGTGGAGCTGCCTTGTTCTGGAGCTGTGGGTGGTGAGAGACTCACATCATTGAGAGATGGGTCACCTCCAAATCCCCATAAAACACAGCAAGTACCATTTTATCTGAAAGGATGTTTAAAATTTCAATGAAACAGCATTATATATAATTTACTGTGGCATCTACTTTATTAAAAATCAGTACTCCACTATTCCTATGCTAGAGGAATTTGGATAAGTATCGTTCGTCTCTTCTTTAATAGAGGCCATCAGTCTGAATCGTGGGTATCCTCCCCCGACCTAGCGGTGGACTTTAGTGGCCTCATGCCAGCCTGTCCAGTCTGATCACACAGTGGCCTCCACATGTGTCTTCTTCATTTCCCCCTTACATCTTCTATCTCCTTCTTTCATTTCCTTGAGGTGTATTTCCCCATCTGCTTTAATTCAGAAGGGCTGGAGTCCTCCTGGTGCTGGGCTTTCTAGACTTGCAGCCTCTTGGGTCTGTAGAATGGAGGCAACTCTTGCCTATTATAGGGCTGTTGGGGACATGAATTGTAGTCACAAGGTGATGTCGAAGCATATTGAATGTTGTCCAAAAGTAATGCACATAGCCCTTTTCTGTGATTTCCCAAAGTCTTCTCATTTTGCCACCAGATTTGTTAGCATCAGCTGCATCTCAGAACATTTGTTCCTTCCCAGCATGGTTTTCCCTAAGGTGCCCACCTCTCCTTGCAACCCTGAGAGTGAATATTCTGTGTCTCCTTCGCCTTGGGCACATGGGGGACTTAGGACAACACTGGGAATTCTAGAGGGATCTGGCCTGAGTCCTTATGTGCACTGGCTGGTGAGGTACAAATTCAGTTTGGTGTTTGATCCCTGGAAGAAGGCATCTGGGGCTAGAGACAGACAAGGTGGGCTTCCTAGTGGACGTTCCCCCCAGGCTGAGTGCGCGGTTTGTCCATTTTGAACTTGCAGTGCTCAGATGGAGTTTCAGTTCGACTTTTCAGCTCTGCAGCTCAGTACAGATGACATTTTCACACAAGAGTGAGACCATTTCCAAGTAACTCGGACTCGAGTTGTTCCCGGTAGTGTGGTTTTCTGGGAAGGTAACGCAGAAAGTTCCAGACTCAGGGTTTCACTCACAATTCTTCAGAAACGGACCCCCCACTCCGCCCCCAACCAGGCACTTCAGAAGTACAACCTGTTACTGTTTTTAAAGAAACCCTTTTATGCTTGTCCTTTTACTCTTGGCTCAGGCTGGACAAGCAGACAGTTACGACAATAGGAGCTGATAGTGCAGCTGTGAGACTGCTTTTAAAGGGTGCTGATAAACCCCTCTGGCCTGACTCAAAACCAAACCCGTTGCTGTCAAGTTGACTCCTACTTGTAGTGACCCTGTGTCAGAGAAGAACTGTGCTCCATAGGGTTTTCTTGGCTGGTTTCTCAGAAGCAGATCACTGGGCCTTTCTTCCAAGGTGCTGCTGGATGGGTTTGAACATGTAACCTTTCAGTTAGTAGATGAGTGCGAACATTTTGGGACACCAGGGACCAGAACTTTTACAAGACAGTCCAATTCCCACTCTTTGGAAATTCCATTCTTTGAAAAAGAGGCTCTTCCAGCTTTTTTAGTAAGAGGTACATATTTCAGACAGATCGTGTGTATTGCTTTAATAAAAATTGAGAGCAGGCATGTGGGAGTAAACTTACATTTTTCTGCAATACAGACTGGGCTTTGGAATTGGCAGTTTGGACCTGAAGCAGGGCTCTGCCGTTTGACCCTGGAAGAACCCCGACATCCTCCCCGGTGGGGGAAGAGCTCTCGGGGGCCCTGTGCAAACGAGCCGGTAATGCCCATAACGTGCCTCAAGCAGGGCCTGGAGCAGCCTCTCTGCTTAATGAATGTTTGTGCCCTCGAAAGCAAATAAGACAACTGGCAAACGGGCTCTTATAGCTCACTGTAAGTTAATTAATAAGACTCTCGCTGCTCATTCTCTTAGATACAAAGCTAATTTGGAAAGATACGTGTTCCTTTTAGCATTGCGTGGTTGGCAGGGCTGGGGAACTGAGCGTAATTAAGAGCGACGAGCCCTCAGCAGGCAACTGTGATGGTTGGGAGGAGGGAAATATCATTAGTTATGGCCTCGCCCCCACACAATTGCTGCCTGGACCCACAGCCTCTGGTGCTAAGTAGACAATGACTGACCCCTCATGGCTCCAGGGGGCAGGGGTCTAAAAGTGAAGGAAGAGGCAAAGCAGATGTCAGGGTACACACCGGGACGGGCAAGTGGGTGACCAAGGGGTCTGAATAGAGATCCTCTCATGAGTCCCTGGACATCCCTCGAATGTAGGAGACCCCCTCGCCTCACCCCAAGATGGGCCCTCAGGGCTTTCATCTTGTGCAGGGACAAGGAGGGGCCTGGCAGCAGTGGTAGAGGTGCTGCCCCGTGGGGGTGGGCTGGAGGGTGTCCTGGAGCACTGTTAGAGGAGCAGGTCCCTGCAGATGGTATCCCTGCAGCTGTGCTGGCATGGGGCATCCTTGCTGAGCTCAGACAGCATGTGGGAGGCAAGGGCGGGGGGCCAGGCCCATACTGACCACCCTCACCTCCGGCGCCCACTGACCTACGTTAGGCCCTTCCTGCTGCTCACGTCAGAGCCCCCCAACAGGGTGGCGACCCTGAGTCCCACATCGTCTGGTAGACAGGCTCGTGCATCATGCACCCTCACCTCACCTGTGCCTGCACCCGCCATCTGTCTGGGTGGCGGCTCCCAGCAGGGGTTCATGGGTGGCAAGTGGCTCCAGCTTTGGCTCTAGTCCCTGAGGCCCTGCGCTGCCCCACCCTGCAGGGGGGCCAGCACAGTCCCCACTGCTCCTATGAGGACCGCCAGCATTGCTGCTGGTGACTGGCCAGGTCTCAGACAGGCTCATCCAGGAGTGAGGCTCTAGGCAGCCTGAGCACAGAGCCCACACCTGCCACCTACCTGAGCGTTAATGAGACTGCACAAGCTTCAGGTATGAAAATCCTGTGCCTGAGTCAGATGTTGACTGTCAGCTTCCCTCTCTTGGTTTAAAGAAAAATCCAACCTTGTGGAGACCCTGTCATTGCCAGGAAACCCCTTCCCTTACTAGACCCCCTCTGTTTGTCCTTCCTGTCCCTGGGTGGTGGGTCACTGCCCACTTCATAGATAAGGCTCAGAGACAGTGCACCCCCACCCCAACTCGTGTAGTCCCCTACCCACACCGCCCTAGCTGCCTCTCAGATCCCTGTATTGGGGTGCTGAGGGACCCAGATGCTGTGGGCCAATTGGCTGGGTCAACACGTCTTAGGGGCCTGTGGCATCCACAGGGGCCTGTGGGCAAGCTGGTTCTGAGTTTGTTCTGGATCAGATCTTCAGCTGCTCCAACTCAGCCAATGATGCCCAGGGACATCAGGATGGGCCACCCCCAGGGAGGGTGCTGGCCTGATGGATGCTTTCCTCTCCGGCCCCTAAACCCGTGGGACCGACACCCATTGGCTCTGGGCAAATAAAATTCCAGATGTGGGGTGACCATTACACTACAGGGCCAGTTGTGGTCGCACTCCACTCACCTGGCCTGGCAGACGCAACCCTTTTGGCCATACCCTAGGGACTGGGGGAGGCAATTGGTAAAGAGTGCACCCTCCAGAACCTCCTAGCCCGGGGCCCCAGTCAGCTGTACCTCCAGGGGGTGGCTGTCTCCGATGGGTGCACCAGCCTAGGCCATACAAGGTACTGGGAGGGTGGGAGCCACACTTCCACATTTCCACGTTTGCAGGCCAGGGCAGCTCCTCCACAGTGGGCCTCGACAAGGGTTTGGGGCAGGGCTTTTACTGTTGGGGAGGGAGCCCTGGGAGCATGGTGGGATCAGGGAAGGGGCACGGAGGTAGGAGGGGGCTTCTACCAGCTGTGGGGCCTAGGTCAGGCTGGAGAGATGTGGCCACAGGGAGTACCAGGGCCACGAGGAGGGAAACAGACTCCGCCCACCTGTGGGGACACAGGTGAGCTACCTACATTCAAGGGAAAGTGCTCCAAGAGGGAGGGAAAGGGAGAGTGGGCAGTCAGGTGCCAAGAGGGGATTTCTAAATTGGGAAGGATGCTGGCACCAACAGCTAACTGGCTAAGGCCCCTCATGGACCCCACTCTCCCCACATGCCCTGTTCTGAGAACCAAGGGCTCTCACAGGAAGGAGTTCCCACAGGAGGGGTCTGTGGAGACAGTGGCGTGTCATTAGGGTTGGCATCATCCAGTGTGGTAATTCGGGGTGCCAACACCCCACCCCATGGACCTCCTCCCATAGCAGACCATACAGAATCCTTAGTAAAGCTTTTTTTTTTTTAACTAATGTTACTTGTAAATCATAATTCCCATATATCACTCTTTTTCCTTTAATTACTACTTCGTTCTCAAAAAAGTTATAGATATGGATTCACAAATACTATAGTCAAATATTGTAGCTAAAACACCAGAAAATTTGACAAAATCAGCAACTTTAAAAACAACGGCATTAACGAAACAACACGTGATTCAAAGTCATTGTAATTGGGTAATAATGACAGCTCTGACCTGAGTGCCTTAGAAGGTTCAAAAAGTAAATTAGCATAGAGTGTTAGCCTTGTAGATGTATTGGTGCATGTGAGCTGGGCTTATGAAAAATGTTTTCGTTGTTAGAACTAACTACAGGGATATTTTTATAAAAAATAGTAAATTTCTGCTGAAACACTGCACAAAAGTTTTATTGTCAGTCATATTGGCGTCGCTCCCTCTGACAGTGTTACCTGGTGCTGTCTATACCCCTGTATCCCCCTAGTAACACCACTGTGGGGAGAAGCACCCCCAGGGCAGACTGGCCTCCCTCAACCCCGATGGCCTTCCAGTGACTCCCCTGACTGGAGCTGGCCCCCCTCCCTGGCCCTTCCAGCCACCTCTGCCTTACACCAATTTTGTAAGCTTTTGAATTAAAAAATGGCTATAAATTTATATAGGTTAAAGTAATCATGGGAGTTCTGGTGGCAGATTGGTTAAAGTGCTTGACTGCTAACCTAAAGGTTGGCAGTTTGAAACCACCAGTAGCTCTGCAGAAGAAAGATGTGGCAGTCTGCTTCCATAAAGATTCACAGCCTTGAAATCCTGTGGGGCAGTTCTACTCTATCCTATAGGGTTGCAATGAGTTGGAATCGAGTCAACGGCAGTGGGTTTGGTTTGGTTAAAGTAGTTGAAGCAGGGGCCATATGCATTCTTGCCTGGGCCCAGGACAGGAATGGCCATAGTAGAGTCCAGTGAAGACAAGCTGATTGGTCGGAATGTAAAGCAAACAGATGCAGCCATTGGTAACCAGTTGCCAATGAGTCGACACTGACCTATGGTGATCCCACCTGTGTCAGAGTAGAACTGTGCTCCATAGGGTTTTCAAGGGCTGATTTTCCAGAAGTAGATTGCCAGGCCTTTCTTCTGAGGTACCTCTGGGTGGACTTGAACCACCAACCTTTCAGTTAGCAACTGAGCACTTAACATTTTGCACCACTCCAGGCCTGTAATAGAACCCCAATAAAGAGAAGCTGGTTGGTTGGAATGCTAAAGCAAGCAGACACTGCCTGTTGCACACATTGGGTATTTAATTTCTGTTGGAGAAAATAAGAGACAGATTAGATTCCAGGTGCTCTGTTAGATTTGAATTATTCAGTTTTATCTGCATTTGGAAAAGATCAGTTAATTGAATTTTTTGCCCTGAACAAAGGGCGTGAAAGTTTCCTAAAGTGCTCCTTCTGGGGGGCCCTTTCCATTCTTTGAGGAGATGCCGGTTTGCTCTGGGGGCCCAGTTCCGTTGCCTCCTAGCATTTGGGGAGAAGGTGCATCCAGGTATTTCTGAGCCCCTGTAGAAGCTCCCAGAGGAGCTGCTTGGCTGGGTGCTGGGGGTGGGTACTAGGGCCGGTCTAGGGCCACGTGGCTCACTACTGGGGCCCTGGGGCCACAGGGCTCACTACTGGGACATACTGCTGTTGAAGTTTAATTATGTCTTTAATCACACAAAGGCTCTCAGTGCGCGCCATAAATCACTAGTTGACATGCTTACTTCTGGCCTCCTGTTTTGTTAGAGCCATTTCACAGAGCCGGCTTTGAGGTGAGGAATACCTATGGTTTGGGGAAGATGAATAGATTATTGCGCCTCCCGTAATGAAGACGTTGCACAAGCAGGGCCGCTGGCTCTGCCCCTCATTTGTCGGCTGCTAATTGCCCGGCCACAGGTCCTGTTATGAAACGAGCACCACGTTTGTTAAAATGTAATTACTTTAATGGAGTTCTTATGGAATAAGCATCATTAAAGCAGAACCTCGCCTTTATCAGGGCTGGCTTTTCATAGCCAATTATGAGGACTGCAGATCCCTCGCTTTGAGTGAGGTGGTTCTCTCCTCACAGATTCACTGGGGGGAGTATTGCAACAACCTCACCTGGCTCACCAGGCCTGTTTGAACCCTCCCAATATAACCTTAGAAACTCTCCAACGTTTAAAAAGAAACAAAAAAGATGCTAGCTTTCTGGGAGCCAGGGAGGTGGGGGGCGGGGGGACGGCAGTGGGGCAGGTCTCCCAGGCAGAGACAAAAGGTCGCCCTGGGGTGAGGCAGGCTCCCTGGGACTCGGGTGGACAAGTCCACTGCTGGCTGGCTCTCTGCCCCCCAGATTAGCGCCCTTCTCTGTCTGATGGCACCGTCCACCAGGGCAGTGGGACTGACTGGCCATCACTCCCAGATATGCTAACACACCATGGGCGTGGGGTGGGGGCAGGGGCGGATTATCCAAAAGGCAAGGTAAGCACGGGCTTACTTGTGCTTATTTACTAATCTGTAGTGAAAAATTTCACGTGGATTTCACTATACCACATACCTTGCTTATTAGATAATCCATCCCTGGGGAGGGAGGGGTCAGACAGCAGCTGCCTCACCAGAAGGGCATTTAAAGAAAATTAAGGTAGAGACGGAAGGGTCAGTTGGGTGGTGCTAAAAACAGACCTTCGCACCAGGATAAATCCCGTTTTTCTCATGGCCTCAGGAATGGCACTGGCTTCTCTGGGACTCAGTTTCGCCACAGGCTAAAGGGGGGTTAGAATCGGCTTCTGATTTGGCCATTGTATGAAGGCACCCGACTTCAAGTGCTTCCTCTCCCCCTTCTTCCCTTCCTTTTTTGTGACAACTTTTATTGCATTTTTCTGTGGGATCCCTATCGTTAAAATCTGGCTGGGTTTAAAGGACTGGGCAAATGAGTGGACCTCCACCTGCCTCCCCCCTTGCTATCCTCACGTGGTTGTAGCCTCTCAGGCTGCCCGGTATCACTCTATCAGCAGCTGCGGGCACTTAGGCCTTCATGGCACCATCCAGGTCCTGGGCTCAGTGAAGTCATCAGACGGGGCTCTGGTCCCACTCTTGGGGACCGGCAAACAGACCCCCCAACAGGAATAATGGACAATTTGTCCTGAGGGTACTGCAGGCCAGGGAGGCCGCGTGCCTCTGCCAAGCACTGAACATACCTTTCTGTTCTCCCACTCCCAACAAGGTAGGGCGCTGTTCTGTGATTGTCTACAACTAGGTGGCAGAGCCCAGAGAGAGAGCTCTGGATCTTATCTGAGGCCCAGAGCCATGGTTTTCAGAATGATTGACTGGTGGAACAGCCCATGGCCTGCCCTCTGTACGGCGTCCTGAATAGAGTGGATACGTTTGCTGGGCCACCTTTACTTACCACTTTTCTTGGGGTAACCTCAGGGCAGCATTACATTTTCATACCGGAAGCTGGATAAACCCAAACCAAACCCATTGCTATCAAGTCAATTCCAACTTGTAGAGACCCTGTAGGACACAGTAGAACTACCCCATATGGTTTCCAAGGAGTGGCTGGTGGATTTGAACTGCTGACCTTTTGGTTAGCAGCCTGATTTCTTAACCACTGCTCCATCAGGGCCCCAGAGGTTGGATATGACTTGTTAAACTCAATGTGAACTAAGAGAGGCTATGTTACGGATTAAATTGTATCCCCCCCATCAAAGATAAGTTGAAGTCCTAATCCCAGTGCCTGTGAATGTGATCTTGTTTGGAAATAGGGTCTCTGTAGATGTCATCAGTTAACATGAGGTTATATCGAAGTAGGGTGGACCCTAATCCCATCTGAGTGGTGTCCTATAAAACAGGAGAAACAGGCAGACAGAGGAGGGACGGCCATGTAACCATGGAGTGATGCTGCAGTTGCAAGAAGGCAGGCCCGGGGCCATCAGAGCTGGAAGAAGAGAGGAAAGATCTTCTCCTGAAGCCTTCAGGGCAAGGGGAGCATGGCCCTGCCAACACCTTGATTTGGACTTATGGCTCCAGAACTGTGAAGATGTTTCTACTGTTTAAAGCCCAACTGTGGGGTCCTTTTTTCCAGTGGCTCCAGGACGCTCACAGGTGCTCCATTGAGCACATGCTTCCTGAGGTGCAGGGTCTCCTCTTGCCATCCTGCCAGGCCCACCTTGTGCCCCTCGTCTGGCCCTGTGTGGATCTCAACTCTGACCCTCCCACCTGGGGCTTCATGCAGACCCCCCTCCCGACTCCTTGGGGCGGCCCGCCAGTCTTGCCCCCGGCTTTCTGTCAGTCTGTCATCTTGATGGGGTCTTGCCCTCCATCTGTGTGACTCCCAGGCTGAGGAGATACGGGCACTAAGCGCTCCCCTTGGGCATGATCTGTGTAGAAGCTCAGGAAACAACGGTGGAGCTGAAAGATGGGAGTCTTACATGTGGGGTGCCTGGGTATCTGAGCGGTGGCCCTGAGCAGACATGCTGAGCAGTGGTTCTGACATTAACCCGTGCTGCTGTCTGGGCAGGCCAGTGCCTTCTCTCCCCTCCACTGAAATAGCAGGTGAGCCAAGGTGATCTGTCAGGGTCCGTTTCACTGAGGTGATGTGATTCTGTGTATTATTTCAGCTCAGTCTATCACACTGTACAGTGTGATGTGTGTACACATCACACTGCATGTCTTGATCCACTCTGGGAATGCAGCCCTTTCCAATTCACCTTTGAACCCTGGGCTTGCATGAGAGACCATAGGGTGAACATAGAAGGTGAGGGGGTGGGTGGTGAACATGTGGGTGCAAGGATGTGCCACCCAGGTAGGATGTATACTTCACAAATTGACATGAATGGAGCAGATAGATGTATATTAACTTTTCCTGGAAAAACACTCAGGACCATTAATGTCACTGGAGTATGCTTCTTGAAATGTTTCCACATTATAAACCAAGCGTCGTAACACACAGCACCGTCGATGGAGTAAGGGTGTCTGTTGAGTAAACCCCCGCAGCTCTCCATCCACGGCTCCAAATGGCAGGAGGTGTATTGGTCCCAGTCCTGAGGCCTGTGCTCTCGCTCAGTGCTGGGTGGATACCCTCACGGGTTGTGGCCACTCCACAGGGTTGTGGGGAATGAAGGGGTCACACCCCATATGGGAGCCCCAGCACAATGCCCAGCCTGCACAAGAGCCCCATGAATGCTGATTGACCCAACGCCAACCATTCTTTGAAAAGTTACCCTTGTTATATACCCACGTGTAGGTTCTTTGCCTCAAACCAGCTGGAGATTCTTTATAAGCTCTTGGTGCCTAGCTGGCCCCACAGGGTTCTGAGCCTGGTCACACAGGTCTGATGCTGCCTTTCTGCTGCTGCCCTGCCCCTTGAGTTTTGGGTTTACGCGTGTTCCCCTGCATGTCAGAAGTGCTCTCACAGAGGATGTGAGGTGCTCACTGCAAGGTTGGAACACAGCCTCCCATTCCCAGAGGTCAGACAGAGTCTTCGTCAAGTGTAGACATCAGGGGTCAGTCCTAGGCCTGGGAGCCTGGGGTGGGGGTGGGGGGTCTCCTCCCATGGCCAGAGCTGCTGTAGAGAGCCTGTAGGGGGCCATTTGCTGGAACTGGGGAAGGGTGTTGGTGTACCCGCCCAGGGTCCTGATCCCACAGGTCTGGGCAGATAAGAGTGCATTCTACCACACTCCTGGGCGAAGCCTGCTGTGGGTTTGGGCCACATGTTGAATAGGGGACTCTACCAGGTTTGTCATGAAGCTGCGTTTTTTTTTCTTAGACGGGGCCGGTGAAGTTACAGGGGCTAGCCTCAGGGTCATGCCCCAGCTTCTCCACCTACCCTACTGATCGTTTAACCTGCTCCCTTTTTTTGTAGAGGAAGAAACTGAGGCCAGAGTGTAGTCCAAGGCATGAGACTAATTAGGGGCAGCTGGCAGCTGCCGCACTCCCGTCCACACCCTGTCTTTCACACCCGGAGGAGAGCCGAGAGTGCGATAATTGGGGCTGCTCGTGCCAAGAGAGTGTGTGCTTGATTCCTGAGCAGATCCAGCACCCTCCAGATGTTTACCCTCCCCCACCCCAGCAGACCTTGGCCTCCTCAGCAGCCACTTTTCCGTCCTGCTGCCATGGCTGGTCTTGGTCCTTCGAGTCCTGAGCCCAAGCCTTGCACAGAGAGGCAGGGGTAGCACGTAGGGCGTCCGGTGACCAGGTCACACGCAGATGGCACCAGGGGACATCTGTTCACTCCCCCAGTAGAGACCTCACCATCAGAGAAGACTGAGAGGGAGGGTGGGGTCCAAACAGGTGGCCATGGAGGGTCTCAGGGCTCATGTGAGAAACAGGTCAGAGTAATATCCAGAACTGCTGGAAGTTTCCATGGTTCTCACAAAGCTTCTCACCACACAAGTCTGTGTGCACATGGTAGGACTGCTCCCAGCAGCAGAGCCCCACCCCCTACAGCCCCATGGGCTGCTCACAGTTACAGTCCCCTAAGGAGCCACTTCTGAAAACGATGGTTTCTGTATCGTCTTCTCCAGCCTCACTTCCCTTGTTATCTTGTGGGGCCAAATGGGGCCCAAGCATGGTCCCAGAGCCAGCTCTTGTCCTGACTATTTTTTCGAGCAAGGGATTGTGGGTTCTGACTTCAGGGTATTCCATCTCTCTTGGAAAATCCAGTGTGAGCCCCTGACACACTGACCCCATGTCCTGTGTACCTATCCCTGTTCGTGGACCCCTCTTCACCCACGACAATGTTGCATTCCCAGTGTCTCCGAGCTTGGTCAAAAATGGTGTTTGCCTTTTGGCTTTTCAACCTCCTTGGTTCCAAGTGATTTCATGAAACCGAAGGACAGGGGTATTTTTCCAGTGTTTTATCCTGGAAGTCTATACATATACAGATATTTTCCCAACATTTACCAAATTATACCTAAGTCACTGTATGTTTGGGTTCAGGGATGCTCAGCTAGACCTTGTGTTGCCTTTACAAAGTGGAGAGCCTGTTTGGGCACAACAGCAGATTCTGGGGTGACCTGCCCAGCTCCCTTCATCGTTCCCCATATCCTTGTATAACAGGCCCTGTGTATCCATCTGAGCCTTCCTCTTGCCCCAGAGCTTGGTTTTCCTATGCATGGGGACAGGCTGGAAGTGCCAGGGAGCTATCACCCCTTGAGAGCAGACCACAATCAATAATTAACAGGAGGTGGTATATCAATGCCCCAGCTCCCTCACCACTCGGGTGGGATGACTCTGTAGTTCCAGATTGTCTCCTTGGATTCCAGTTGGCTTGAGTTCCAGCTGCCCATGATGGCAATTACTTGATAAATGGGCCTGTTTTTCCTTCCTTGTCTCACTCCTTCACCCCCCTACTGGGATCATCTCCCAAACAAACTACTTGGTCTCAGGGCTTACTTCTGTGGGAACCCAAACAAAGATAAAAAAACAAAAAACCAAATCCATTGCCATTGAGTCAATTCTGACATATACCGGCCCTATAGGACAGCCCCATAGGGCTTCCAAGGAGTGACTGGTGGATTGGAACTGCTGACCTTTTTTGATTAGTATCTGACCACTTAACCACTGCACCACCAGGGACCCCAAACAAAGATAGCCATGTTTATTGTTTTACTCCTGAAATATACAGACCCAATGGACCAGGCACTCAGCCAAGTGCAACCTGGGCAAAAATCCTCTTACAAAATGGCACCTTGACTTGGCTTGGTTCTGTTTGGGTGGGCCTCGTATTACACAAACCCTGCTCATCTCATTCAGAAACGACATAAGCTAATTAGCTTAAATTCTATGGCTCCAATGGTCCAGTGATGGTGGAGCCAAAAGGGCTAGGAGAGAATGTGGCTGGCTCATCCCTCCCCAGGCAAACGTGCTGGGAACCAGGTTAGTGACGAGGTGAGTGAGTGGGTAAACGTGACCAGAAAGGTTGCATTTTCTCTTGGTGTCCAAAGTGCTATGGACTTTTATTTCTTCATACCCGTAGCCCAGAAATGTGTCATAGAGCCACCCTGAAGGAAAGACACAGCCCCTGCATTTTGGGGGTGCTGACAATGTACAATAGGCCAACGCGTTTCCAGAGAGCAGATAGCCATTTGCTAGTCAAGCCCAGACGTTTAGAAAGTCCACAGTTGTGAGGAATAAAAACAGCTAACATAAGCCAGACCCCAGAGTGCTTTGCTTGGACGGGGCATCGAGAATGGAAATCTTTAAATCCATGTCCACTTTTTCTAGTACTACCAGATGACAAGTGTGCAGGCTCTCTTTCCTAGAGTGGCCGTAGTAAAAGTGCTGTCGAAAGTGTTTATTTGCTCATTAATTTTTAGTTGAGTAGACAATGCAGAACTGCTTTTGGTTTTCTAAATTGGCACATGTAGCCTGCCCAGCCAAATCCACTCCACATTGCCGGCACTCCTGGAGCTGAATCTGTAAAGAAACCCAGCATAGTCCAAATTGGGATGACGGCCAAGTAGGGGTGAGGAAGATGGGAGTAACAGTAGTAGTAATAACAATCATAATGAAAACTTCATGGAGATGAAACCAGCCCTTCAGGACCACTTCACTTGGCAGATTTTTTTCCTCTTTTATTACCTAACTTGATTCTCTAGAACAGGTTTTCTCAGCCTCGGCACTGTTGACATTGGGCCGGGTCGTTCTCTATGGGAGGGCCGTCCTGTGCACTGGAGGGTGTTGAGTGGCATCCCTGGCCTCCACCCCCTAGATGCCAGTAGCACCCCCTCCTCAGTAGTAGCAATGTCTCCAGACATTGCCAATGTCCCCCGGGGGCAGAACCACCCAGGTAAGAACCCCAGGGATAGCAGAGTTTTAGACTTCCAATAACCTCACTTCAACATATTATGGCTACTCTCCCCTCTCTTACTTTCTTTCCCACATTATCTCTAACCCCCATTCTTCTCTTTAACTCGTGAAGGAACTTTGGAGTTTAGAGATCTAGGTTCTGTGTGTGTTTTCACAGATTCTCTTCCGCAGCCCTCAGAAAGGTCTGCCTCAAACCTGGGAGGAAACATAAGGAGACAGTACTTCTGTATAAACTAACCTTCCCATCAGGCCCTTCTGTTTCTGGCCTTTTGCCCCTGAGCCTTGGACAAGCTTCCCCAAGTCCTGGACTTCCCCCAAGGGAGTCTCCCGGAGCTGGCACTACTGGGAACCTCAGTGGAGAGAGGTCCCCCTGAGGCCCGCTCTCCAGCTTCCGGGTGGAGGGAGTGGGCGCCTGTGGCTGAATGCAGCCACTGGACAGGCCAGTTGTTAGGCCCAGTGGACGCTACCTGATTATGGAGAAAACAATGCTTTTTATAATATTACTAAACTATTGTGTTTTGTAAAGGTTGCCACAGAAACACATAGAGTATGGGATTCAAAATAGAATGTCTAGACAAACTCCTACTGTCTGACCTTTTATGCATTTCCTAATCCAGCCAGTCTTGCCAAGTGGATTGGTGACTAAGCAGCAATTTGCTTTGCGCTCTGCCATAAAGGCTGACAAGGCCCAGGCCACTGTCATAAATCTCCGTCTGACCACGTCAGCGCCTTGCAGTGGCCTTCGAAGCACCAGGCCTGCGCGGCGGCTGAGCTGCGGTATCGTCGGATCAGGAGCTCAGTTCAGGTCTGCTAAGTCCAAAAGCCAGAGGGCTGCTGGCACACAGGACGCCCTCCATGCAGAGGTACAAAGAGGGCGGCGGCTGGAGAGGCCTGGTGAAACGGAAGCAGAGTCGGTGACTCCCTGTCTCAGGGCTGGGAGGGAGTGTTGGCTGCTGGCCGCACAAACAGAGCGCTGGTGTACTGCAGCCAGCGCACATAGGCCCTAATCACAACCTGCTTCTCGGCATTCGCTCTCTTCTCAAGTTTCCCTGCCTTTGAGTTCTGTCTGAGCCTTTCAAAAGTAGCCTTGTGCAAAATGGCCTGGGTGCAAGGAAAGGCGTCCTTTGTTCTCATGCCCCAGTGTGTAAACATCAGCTTCACAAAACTGGGGCTGATTTATTTCTCCGTGCATATGGGGCCTTGAAGTCCAGGGTTTCTCTCATGTGCTGGGAACTGTGTGAGCCGACAAGGGTTGACTCTGAGCCGCAGACGGGTGTGACCAGACCAAAGGCAGGCCCTTTCTTTCTGAGGGGCTTTAGGAAGAGAGAAGAAACTGCTGGGGCAGAAGGACAGAAAACTGATGGTGCTGCCGGCCCAGAGGACACTGGGACCCATGAGATGGGCCAGGGACAGGTGAGGTACCTGGTAGGGATGGACCCCCGGAGGCAGGTGTGCAGTGTGCCCTGTCTGCCACAGTGTGATCACCCTGTACCCCGCTTCCCATGAAATGTCTGGGGGTCGCTTCCATTGGGACATACTTCTGGCTGTAAGATGGAAACCAGCAATAAGAAAAGGTTTGCCTCACGAGAAAATACACCAGAACTTTGCCAGAACAACAGGGGTCCCCGGTGAGAGGAAGACCCATATCGTCACCTGGCGCCCATAGTCACGTGCTGTAAATTACCTGTCCATAAAGGAGAGAGAAAAACTGCACCAGACAGTGCAACCAAAATAGTGGAGGTATGTATGGATATAAATCTCTCTGAGACCATGCACTTGGCCAGGCAGGGAGCCAGGCTGCGGGACACAGGTCGGAAACGGCTTTCGTAGCAAGTATTTTACAGCCAAAACAGATCCATCTGTTGATGGTGCACTCTTCCCACCCCAGCTGAGCTGAACTGGACCCTAACTTTTCAACACGCCGCTCACAGCCCTTCCCAGTGAGCGGCACAGCCACCGGCTACAAGGGCCCTGGGGCCAGCAAAGGCCACACCTTGGCTCTGCTCTAGAAGCCCTCACTGCCACCTGGGAGGCTTGCTGGGGATGCTGGCAACACTCAACACCAGCGCTGCCCCACTCTAACAAATGATTCAAAAACCAGTGGTCCACATCGGACATCTGAGATATCACAGCCTCAATGCTCTAACGTACGGCAAATTGAAAAGGACATTTAACAGTCCTGTCTGCTCTGCCCAGTCATGTAACTGCTACATGTTTCTGGTGAAACAAGCTATCTGAAAGAAATGACATTGTGCAAAATACAAACCTCTGAAAAGCCCATAGTTTGCATTAGGGCTCACTGTGTCTTGTACAGTCTTGTGGGCTATGTCCAGCATCATACAGAATAGTTTCACTGCCCTAAAAATACCCAGTGCTACACCTAGTCATCCCTCCCCACTCCCTCCATCCCGCCCCCCAGCCCCTGGCAACAACTGATGCTTTCACTGTCTATAGTTTGGCCTTTTCGAGAATGTCAGACAGTAGGAATCGTACAATATATCGCATTTTCAGACTGGCTTCTTTCACTTAGCTGTGTGTACCTAGGTTCCTCCATGCCTTTTGGTAGCTGACAGCTTATTTCTTTTTATTGCTGAATAACATTCCATTGTATGGAGGAACCAGTTTGTTTATCCATCACCTGGTGAAGGACACCTTGGGCGCTTCCAGTTTTTGGCAACGATGAATGAGGCTGCCGTGAGCATTTGTGTGCAGGTTGGCCTGAATTATTTTTACTCTCATGAGTAGCACTGTTATTCTCCTTAGCCTTACCTCCCAAACTGTCTTATTCCATGTCTTATCTCCCTAGTGCCCTCAGGTGCTTTTGGCGGCTGGACTGCCATCAGCCTGGAAGTCCCCTGGTGAAATCTTCTTCTCAGTGACAAGAAGTTGAACCCTGAGCCCAGTCCCACACTGCTGGATGCAGATGCCAAGGCTAAGGACTTCCCGTGGAGAGCACGTCTGCTCACAACATGGACGTGTGAGACACCAGCCAGCCGTCCTCAGTCTGAGGTGGAGCCGCTGTGGAACGTGCCGTCTAGGGCTGTTTTCCCAGACTCTCCACGGCCTGGTTAACTGCCTCAGGCGGGCAACCTCCAGCTCAGCCCACATTCCTCGAAGTGCAAGATGGTCTAGCCAGACAGGATGGCCCGCAGACGGCAAGTTAGCGTGCAGTTAACGGACACAATTCCCACCTGTGGAAAGGGAATGCTCCAATAAAACTGACCTGGGACAAACGCCCAGCAACTTCTCTAAATCTGTGAGAGAGCAGGCGCTTTAACTTTTCTTTTAGAGGATGGAGAAGGTGGCAGTGCCTAAGCACCTCTTCCCACGAATCTGGTCCCCATGGGCTCCATTCCTTCCTCACTGCACTCTTTCGACTCCAGCATTACATCTCATTGAATCAAGGGTGCATTTAATCTGGAGACCCGACTGTGGCAAGGACATTTTTGCCAGCAGAAAATAAACCAAGATCACTGCTCAGGTCTTTCTATAAACCAAGCTCTTCCTTCTAACTCTTCTGTATAGCAAGTTCATCCAGCTGCTCTCAGGAAAAAAATCACTAACGAACACTGTACACGTGACCGTCCCCACATGTGTCCCAGGTCTCAAGGGTACCCTGTCTGAGGCACATGTCCCATTGAGGCTGACCAACCAGATCAGGCTCTTGGAGAGGGGACCCTTGCCTTGCGGGCCTGGGCTCAGCCCCGAGGCATTCACAGGTTCACACACACTGACTGTATCATACTAGACTCCACGTTGGAGTGCCTGGCACACTTAAGCTTCCATTAGATGAATATCAGGAGCTCTAGTCTGGAGTCAGAAGACACAGCTCAGGTCCTGCCTGGCTTTCAATAACAGTGGGACTCGTCCAGGCCACATAGGACAGGACATCAGTTTTTTATGGTCTTTTTTAGCTCCAGTACTCACTGTTCCTGTGCTCTCAGATTACCACCAACATGACACTTAGCAAAGTCATTCCACACACCTACTGGGAAGCCCTAGTGGTGCAGTAGTTAAAAGATTCACTGCTAACCAATACGTCAGCAGTTCAAATCTACCAGCTGCTCCTAGAAACCCTATGGGGCAGTTCTACTCTGTCCTGTAGGGTCGCTATGAGTTGGATTTGACCCAATGGCAACAGGTTCAGACTCACAGGGTGACCATGGAGGTTTAACAATATTTGGGAAGTATGCACTTAAAACTTAAGAATTTCTTTTTTAAACCAATAAGCCCTCCACCTTTACCAAAGTACTGTTAACACTGATCTATTTCCTTCTGGTAATTTTCCTTATGTATATTTCTTTCACATACTCGATGGCTTGAAACAATAGAAATGTATTCTCACTGCTCTGGAGGCTAGAGGTCTGAATCAAGGTGTCAGCAAGGATGGTTCTGGAGGCTCCAGGGAAAACTCTTCCTTGCCTCTCTTCCAGCTTCTGGCGTTACCATTACCAGTGATCTTTGGCATTCCTTGGCTTGCAGCTACATCACTCCAATCTCCACCTCTGATGTCACATGGCTGTGTGAAATGGTGGGAGTAGTAATAGTATTGTCAGAACCTGTCTAAATTCAGGGGGGATAATGACCAGGATCAGCCCAAGGCTGATTCCCATGAGGTGGAGATCAGACATACCTCCACTCTCCAATGTTTTTACCAATTCTGATACCAGCAGCTCCCCTCACTGCACTCTCCACTTCTCTCCTGGGTTTGGCAATCTCTTGCAATGGCCACATAGAACTCACGAACTATACTTACATTTAAGTGGTTTATTAAGGAACAGGGCACAACTTGGGATCAGGATCAACAGGCTACACCCCAGGATTAGGATCAGGAAACACGTAGACAAAGTCTCCCTTCAGTGCAGGACAGCTCTCTCAGCTCCTCTTGACCACACAGGCCTCCTCTCAGCCCCCTGAGGACAGGCTCCTCTTGGCTCCACTGTCTGTCACCACAGACTCTGCTGCTGGGACCTTTTCAGTCCTGTCACTGTCTTCAGTGTTACAGCTGTTGACCCGTATTTCAGCTCTTTTAGGAGGTTCCTTTCCTCCTTTCTCTCTGCTTCTTCTCTCTTGCCTTTTCTGCTTCCTGACTTCCTGCTTCTTTCTGTTTGAAAAACCTCTCTGGGGTTGGCTGCTTATATACACAACTCCTTGTCAATTTCAAGGCATGGTCCCTCCCAGCAGGTTGCCACAAACTGACCAATCCTGTCTTTGTAGACAGTAGATATGTCATTTGCCTATTAGGCTGCAAATACTCATTTGCACAGTATACTGACTAATCCCTGCAATGCGCATACCAATCAGGGCAGGCTGCAGCCCAGGGCCAGACAGTAAGTATCAAACCATCAAGCGGTTTACTGCTTACCCAGGAAATGTCAATCAGCCTGGACAAAAGTAACAAGCCATCTGGGGTAGAAAACTAGGGCAAAAGCAACTCCTCAGGGCTTGAAAAAAATCTCTCAAGCTGCTTTTCCAAATAACCAAGGCAAAAAGCCACAAAAAGAAACTTGTTCACCACGGGCCATCTCCCCTGTGTGTCTCGGTCACTTCTCCTCTTCTTGTGAGGACACCAGTCACTGAATTAGGGCCTACGCTTCTCCATATAGGAGACCCTGGGTTGTGCAGATGGTTAATGTGCTCAGCTACTAACTGAAAGTTTGGCTGTTTAAATCTACTCAGAGTTGCCTTGGAAGAAAGGCCTGGCGATATATGTCTTAAGAGAACAATGAACCCATGAAAAATGTCCAAACATTTTGACAAGCTCAAATTCACTGAGAAAACATTAGGTGTTAGAAATGTGAGTTGACTGGAGATGAAAGAAGATGGTCTTGCTGAGCTTAATGCTTCTTAAAGTTCATTTAATTATCTTCTGGAATTGCCCCAAGAGGTTCTCACTGCTCCTCTTCCCTGCCTCCACCATGCGGACCTCATGCTTTGCCCAACCCCCTCTGTTCCGCTTGGACTCTGCCAGTAATTGAGGGTCACTCCCTTGCCAGCGCTGGCATACAGGCCCAAGGGTGGGGCCTCTCCCAAATGAGGCAAGCTGGTGAGGAGGGGACACGTGCTGTCGCCAGGATGTGGCCAGGCTCTGGGACGTGTCCTGTACTGAGCTCAGTGGTCTGCTCTCCTCTTCCTGGTTTGTGTGCTAAAGGTACCACCAAACTCTCAGACTGGTTCCTGCTTTGTGACCTGGACCCAGCCTGTGTCTTGGGCAGACTGGCCACACCAGAACCTATAGTGCAGACACCCAAGCGTGCATCACCACCCTAGCTCCAGCACTGCCTGGCTCACAGGAGGCACTTTTCACATAAAGGTGAAGAAGTGTTTGCTGAGCACGAGGCCAGGGCTCCTCAGCAGCCTGGCCTGGGCTCACTTATCTTCCTGGTCCTTCGCAGCACAGAGTCGGCAGTGTTTGAGGCGAGACACATCAGACTGCAGATGAGATGGAGCCTCTTAATGCGGTACAGAGAGGCTCTGTGAGGCCAGGCAGCCTGAGTTCAAACCCCAATCCCGTCAGCTGGCTTCCCCACTCTGAACCTCAGTCTCCTCATGGAGTATCAAAGTGCCTCCCTCAGGGAGTATGGGTGGTGATAGCACCTGCCTTGCTGTACAAGGAGAGCTGTCGGGTCAGCAGTGCCCTGTCAACCTCATCCAAGGGACCTTGCGAAGGCAGCTTGAGCACACCTGCTACACCGGAGGCACTTACCTGGGGAGGGTCAGACAGAAAGGTCAATTCCTGGGACTCCAGCATGACCGAGGGGCTTGTCCTGGACTCGGAGGCCAGTGAGGACCAGCAGGTGTGCTTTATCCACCTCACCCACCGTGGGGGGTAGCCAGGAATCAGGGGTCTGTGAGGACCTTCTCACAGAGGAGCTGAGTGGCTCTGGAAGTTCAACATGCATAGGGCCCAGAGGCCTGTTTGGGGCCAGTGCTGAGGCCCCAGGCCCCACGATCTGCAGACATCACATAGGGACCAGAACAGATGGAGAGGGGGATCCCAGAGCAGGGTGCTGAAGATGGGACACCAGGTCAGTGCTTCATTCAGGGAGGTTCCCTTGGCTCTGTTTCCTGACCTTGTTTCTCTCGATGCCACTGTTCCAGGTCCATTCAATGGGGGCTAAGACGAGACCCTCCCTGAAACTCCACTGCATTAGCCACCCAGGACCCTGCGTGAAGGGGGATGCTGAGGTGGGGGTGACGAGTGTGCTCCCAGCCTCGGAGCAAGTCGGTGTAGAGCCATTAGTGCTATTAAATTGACAATTTATTCAGTTACTGCTTAACGCTCTCAATTAAGTTTCTCTTAATAAAGAACATTTGTGGAGGAAAAGGATGGAGGCTAAAAACAGGCCAACCATCCGCGGTTCCTTTGCATCCAAGGGAAGCAGGTCAGCGCCCTCAAGCTTGGGCTGGGGGGTGGGGGGAAGAAGGAAAGTCCCGGAGAGACACAGCATGGCATCATTGAGAGACGGGAGGAATCTTTCCTGTGGATGTGTATGTTATATGTATGTGTGTGTACATGTATGTGTGGTGTTCGTGAGTGTGTGTCTGTATGAGGATGTGTGTGTGCATGTATGCATGCATGTGTGGTATTCGAGTACGTGTATGTGTGTATGGTGTGTGTGGGTGAGTGTGTGTGTGTAAGTATCCAGGGCCCTGCCCTGCCCATCCCTCCGACCTCTCACTTTGGGGGAACAGCCCCATGGCTCCTCAGTAGGCCTTCATTGGAGGTCATTTGTCACTTTCTGCCACCGCCCATGTGAGATGATGCTGTTTTTGTGGACATGCTTGGGTCCTGGAAGACACTGTCCCAGAAGAAACAGAAAGTTCTCAAGGTTCGAGCTGTGTGGTTCTGACCTTCATTGCTACTCAGAGCCCAGTTCTGTCCATCAAAGACCCCTCACCAAGCGAGTGGTATGGGTTGAACTGTGCCCACAAAAGATATGTTAAAGTCCCAGCCCAGGTACCTGTGACTATGCCACTCTCTGGAAACAAGGTTTTCCTTTGTTAGGTTAATGACGCTGTAAAGAGTCTCACTCAGCACAACACTGAGAAACAAGATGGGTGAGAGCAAAAAAAAGAAAACTTTATTTGGTTGGCCAAGTGCCTTAGGCTGGGTTCTCTAGAGAAACAAAATGAGTAAAGCATATAAATATATATAGAGAGAGATTTATATTCAGGAAATGGCTCATGAGATTGTAGAAGCTGGAATGTCCCAAGTCCGTGGATCAGAATAGAGGCTTCTCCTGATTCACATAGCCACAGGGGCTGGTGAACCCAAGATCTGCAGATCGGAGGACAGGGCTCTTGCTCACAGGTTGTGAAGATTGATGAATTCCAAGATGGGCAGATAAGGTGATAGTCCAAGTCCCAAGAACGAATAGGTCAGAGGAATAGGAGGCAGCCACAGGATCCAGAGGGAGCAAAAACCAGAATGTCTGCTTATATTCAGATGCAGGCCACACCCCTAAGGAAATTCCTCTCCAACTCATTGGCTACACACAGCAGATTCCATCATGGGAGTGATCACACATTAACACTGAGAATCATGTCACAGTCAAGGTGACCACAGTCTTAACCATCACACCAAACAAAGGAGCATACCAGGACCTGTGCTGCCAAGATGGCTCCCTGATCAGCAGACACAGGGGTTTATATGGGTAGGAAACAGATCAGGGGTGTGCTCTTCTTCAGGGCATGTTCAGGAGCATGGTCCATCAGGTTTGGTGGACAGCTTCTGTGATGATCATGTCATCAGGTTGGCACAGTCACACTGGGGCCATGACGGAAAGAAAATTGCCACTTAGCTCCTCTCAGCCACCATCCAGCAGTTGTTGGTCTCAAGGCCACACTAGAGTAGGGTGGGTCATAACCCTAATAACCTCTGAGAAGTGTGTTATAAAAAGACCGGAATAGACACAGATGGACCCATACGGTGAGAGACAGATGCCATGTGATGACCCACCAGGAGAGAGGCCACAAAAGGAATCAACACAGCCCAGACTCTGATATGGACATTTAGCCTCCAGAAATCCGAGGCAATAAATTTTTGTTCTTTAAAACCACCCACTTTTGGTGTTTTTTTCTTATAGCAGTACTAGGTAACTAAAATGGAGGGCTTCCAAGTGTGCCCTCACTAGCCTGGGGGTCCCCCAAGGTAGCTTAACACCAGGACCCTGGAGCTTGAGGATGTGGGGCACCTGTAGGAAGAGGGAGCCTGGGGGTACAGGGGAACTTCGAGGGGGGCATAGAGGAGGTGGTCTGGACATGTGGGAAGAGCTCTTACCGGGTAGACAGAGCTCTAGCCATGACTGGTAACCTTCTGGCCAAGCTCATGGGCAGGTCAACTGCTCTAGTCAGCTTAGAACAACAAGAACAAAAAAAGTTGAACTTATTTACACTAATGTGTGAATGACTGATAGTCTTTTAAGGGTTCCAGATACATTTGCATTTTTAAATAAGATCCCATTTAATCCAAATAGATCTCTAATTGGTTGCATTCCCAGAGGTAGTGAAGTGAAAAATTCAGGCTGCAGGAATGAGGGGAGAGGGAGGCAGCTGGAGGGAGAGGCCAGCCCTGCCTGGCCAGAGCCTCCACTGGGTCCCAGCACCTGCTCTCCCAGCAGCTCCCCTCACGCCTGAAGCCACTGTAGGGGGACATGCAGCTGTGAGGACTCCTATAGACACCTGGAAAGAGGAAGCAGAATTAGGCTACAATGCAATCACGAGAGCTTGGGGGCCCATCCAGGAAGAAGGGGCCCATATCGGAGGCCAAGCACCTGCTGGAATTTTCCTGCTTCTGGCACCCCCCATTCCCACGGGCATGGAATGGGGGCCTCGCAGCCTCGGTGGAGCCCCAGCCTGGCCTGGGCTGGGTGGCCGGTGGCTGCAGGAAGCTGGTCCATGGCAGCATCCTGGAATAGGTGCTCTCAGAGACGGGGCTGTGTTGCTTTGGCCCTTGGCAGCATCCAGGTCCAGTCCCCTGCTGCCGGCTGCCATGAGCACAGACCAGGAGCCTCCAAACAGGTGGGAGAGGAGGAGAAGCTCCTCCCAGCCTGAGCCCCCTTTTTCAGAGGGGCCCCGCAGACTAAGCCTGCCCACCTAGGATGGCCCCCACACGTGGGCCGGGAGCCAGGCCATACCAGGCTTGGAGCTGGCTTTTCTGACAGGAGCAGACTGGACCAGTCAGGGCTCTGATGCCTGAGATTCCCCAATGCCAGGTGGCTGTGGGGCTTCCAGTGAATCGGCCCCTACACCTGTGTGTACCAGCACAGGAAGGCAAGAGGGCACCTGGGCTTAGAGCTGGCAGGGAGGTGTATTCCACCTAGGCCTACCTGTGATCACCTGGGCTCGCCCTCTCCCCCTCCCTTTCTGTCTCTCTCCTCTTCTGTGTCTCTATCTCTCACCCTCTGTCTCTGTCTCTCTTCTCTCTCTCTGTTTCTGTCTCTTTCTTTCTCTCTGGCTCCATTTCTGTCATGTCCCTGTGCCTCCCCTCGACAGCTCTGACACAGAAATCTCACAGTATTCAGAACTGAGAAGCTAAGCACAGGCAGAGTCCGCCAGGAGTCCTATCCACACCCTACGGCTGTGCTCCCTCCGCCATCTGGGGATAGGCCTGCTAGGCAGCCTGGTCTGGAGGTGCCTCTGGTGCTGTGCCCGAGCACACAGGTCACTGCTCACTGCATGCCTGGGGCCTCAAGTCTTCCCTTTCCCCCGTGTGGGCACAGGCTTTCGTGGAGCCTGTGGGCACTGCTGGGCAAGACAGGTTTGGTGTCCTCTCCTTACCTCACTTTGTAGGACAGACAGATGACGGCTGCTTCACAGGTGGGGGCGGGTAGCCAGTAGAGCTGAAGCAAATCAAAGCCCTTGCCTCAGGCCCCGCAGAGCCACCCACATACATGGCTCCTCAAAGCTCCCAGTCAGGGCCCAGGTCATCAGTGCCAGTCCCAGACACAAGCCACAGCCTCTGGGTCTGGAGCCTTCTACATTCAGATAAACTTCCAGTCCATGGAGCTGAGAACTAACCATCCAACTTGCCTTTTTGTCTATGAGGGACCTTCTCTAGGTTTTCACACTCAGGCTTGATGCTCAGCTCACTCGACTTACAAATTGTTCTCTGCACAGAGGGGTGCCTGGAACATCTGAGTCCCCCAACACACAGGACCAGGAGCCGCCTGCTGCCTGGCTGCATCTCCGAGGCCCGAGACACTCCTGGCACATCTACACCAGGGCCGGAGGTGCAGAGAGCAAATCAAGTTGGAAAAGTTAAAGTAAACCATTCAGTTTAAATGTGACAAGGGCCTGAGGCCAGCTGCTATTTACGAGGATTTGTTCCCCTGGATTTTAGAAAAAAAAAAAAAAAGAAAGGCTTAAAAAAGTGTTTGCATTTATCATCATTTCTAGGCCACCATCAGGCTGCCTAAAACGTCAAAAAAAAAAAAAAAAAAGGATTTTCCAAACTGAAAATCTAAAATGGAAGCACCAATAAAAACAGGCTCCAGGGTTATGACCGGACTTTTTCACACACATACACACACACCCCCTTTGTTTTTCTCTCCCTGAGTTACCCTGGGATTGTTGGGGACTTGACTGCAGATGGGGCCTCTTCTCACCAGTGCCCCCAGCTACTATGACCCACTCACTGCCCATGCTTGGGAAGATGCTCAAGGCTGAGACTCAAACTCTTTGCGGGGGAAGGACAGCTGCTTTGAGGACCTCGAGTAAGGACCAGTCACAGCGAAAGTGTTTCGTGCTCTGTCTTCCTTTCTTGTATCGTGGTTCTGCCTCCAGTTCTGGAGAGCCAGAACCATCCACGGCGCTCGAGTCTAGGCCTCCCTTCCTGATCCCACCAGACCCGCCACTGTCCACCAAGATGTCCGTCACAGCACAGGCCCTGTCTCCATGGGCCAGCTCATGCCCACCGGCCCCTGAGAGGCTGAGCTGTGCTCCAGACCCCGGTCAGCCTGGCCCAAACTGGGACAGCTGTGCGCCACATCCCAGGCTCTGTGCTGTGTGGTGGCCCAGTGGCTGCACACCGGGCCAGGCTTCTGAGCTCCACGGTCCCCCTCCTCAGCTCCATGGGATGCCCTGTGTCCCGGCTCCCTGAGGGCCTTCCAGCAGCGACTGCTCACAGTTTGGGTGCATCAGGGGCCTCCACTTGCCCAGACCATGCAGCTCATTGTTGTGATGTAGACATGTGAATGCCCTGAGGTCTCCTCTAACTGGGCAAGGGGGTGTTTGCTTATAGGGCTAAAGGTAGAAAGACAGGGTGAACGAGCCCCCAAGTGGCCATTAGCTCCATTTAAAAATACTTCTTTAGCTCAGCCTTCAACAGACATTGAAGGCTTTATTTTATAATATTTTTGCATGAGCAGTCTGTTAGGCAAAACCCTCCCTTGTGAAAAATAAGAATATAACTGCGGAGCGAAAGGTGCCGTTCCTCCAAGGTAAACACGCTATCACATTTGCTTTAATATTATTTTAAGTGAAAGCAGTTAGGTCTGCAATTCAGGTTAGCCATTTGCCAGGTTTCGTTTTTAAAAATCTGAGCCACATGGGGTGAAAACGTGTAACCCCATCACCACTGAATATCATAGGAGATCAGAAAGGACGGTGCTCAGGAGACCTTGGGGCTCATTTGCTGCCCAGCGAAGCAGAAAAGCAAGTGTCAAGACAGGGTCCTTCTAGAAAACTAAATAAGTAAAGGGCTGAAATGTGGGGCTATGGAATCAAGTTAGGGAGCCTGGGGGCTGGCTGTCTGCCCCATGGAACACTGGAGCACCCCTCTCCCGGGTACAGCTCCCACTGCCAGGGCACTGAAGTACCCTATGACAATGACCCCAGGCACAGAAGGGGCACTGGACCCTGCCACACCATGTTCAGACTTACTGCCTGGGGTTTCTATCCATTTCTGTTCGTTACGCATATGTTCAAGGCTTCCTTGCTTTAGCAAGATTTTTTCCCATCACTAAAATTTTTTTTTAAATTTTTATTAAAGCAATACATTTTTAAGTTAGATTTTTGATAGATTATTTTCTAGAGCAGTTTTAGGTTTTACACACAAAAATTTAGGTTTTACAAAAAAATTGCAGAAAGTCCAGAGTCCACATGTACTCTCTCCCCTGTACACTGTTCCTTCTATTACTGATAGTTTGCACTCGTGTGATACATTTGTTACAATTGCTGAGCCAATACTGACACATTGTTATATTAGCTGGAGTCCATAGTTGATGTTGCAGTTCACTCTCTGTGTTGTACAGTCCTATGGGTTCTGATAAATACATGATGTCAAGGGTTGAATTGTGTCCCCCCAAAATATGTGTCAACGTAGTTAGGCCATGATTCCCAGAATTGTGTGGTTGTCCTCCATTTTGTGATTGTAATTTTATGCTAAAATTTATGATTGTAACACCCTTATCCAGATCACATCCCTAATCCAATGTAAAGGGAGTTTCCCTGGGGTGTGGCCTGTACCATCTTTTATCTCTCAAGAGACAAAAAGAAGAGGGAAGCAAGCAGAGAGAGGGGACCTCATACCACCAAGAAAGCAGTGCTGGGAGCAGAGCGCGTCCTTTGGACCCGGGGTCACTGTGCTGAGAAACTCCTAGTCCAGGGGAGATTGATGAGAAGGCTGACAGAGAGAAAAAGACTTCCCCTGGAGCTGACATCTTGAATTTGGACCTTGAGCCTACTTTACTTGGAGGGAATAAATTTCTCTTTGTTAAAGCCATCCACTTGTGGTATTTCTGTTACAGCAGCACTAGATGACTAAGATACACCATTACAGTATCATGCAGAATAGTTTAGCTGCCGTAAAAATACCCTGGGCTCCACCTGTTCATCCCTGTCCCTCCCCCCTGGACCCCTGGCAACCACTGATCTTTTTACTATCTCTATTGCTTGCCTTTTCCAGAATATCATGTGGTTGGAATCGCACAGTATGTAGCTTTTCCAGACGGGCTTTTTTCACTTAGCAGTGTGCATTTCAGCTTCCTCCATATCTTTTCATGGCTTGGTAGCTCATTTCTTTTTATTGCTGGATAGTATTCCATTGTGTGGATGTACCATAGTTTGTTAATCCACTTACCTATTGGAGGTTATCTTGGTTGCTTTTGGTGATTATGAATAAAGCTGCTATAAATGTCTGTGTGCAAGTTTTTATGTGGACATATGTTTTCAACCCTTTTGGGTACATGTATTTTTTATGCTTATAACAACCACCACAACAAAAAGCAGCTGCTGTTCCCCCTCCACGCCCTGGTTTCTCACTCTCTAAAGGCCGCCACTTTCAAGTTCTTAGACTTAGTCCTTTACCTACAATCTAAAAAAAAAATGAATTTCACCGCTATCTTATGTTTTTAGAGTTTTAGTTATTACTTGCTGACGTCCTACTACAGACCATAAGGATTTAGTTTTAGTTTTTCTGAACACTCACCTCCATGTCCCATATACTTCCCTTCCCTTGGACCCCAGTACAAGCGGATCATGGTCTTAGGTTAGACCACTGTGTGGTGGTTGTCATGCTGTGTAGATACTAGTTACGGTTGGGCTGTGGGGAATGCGAGGGTTGACAGGGGTTTCTGGTCACCTCCCCCCCCCCAACATCTGTCGTTCTCCCCTTCCAGACAGAGTATTAGAAATCTTTGGCCTTTTTTTTTTTTTTTTTTTTAACTTTTTACTGCAAATACGTAGATACATGTGGAGTGTTTTGAAGCAAATCCCAGACATCATATCATTTCATCCATAAATATTTCAGTTTATATTCCCTACAGATAAAGGCTTTTTGCTTAATGTCACCATGATATCATTATCACCCCCAACTAAGTTAATCAACCCAAAACATGTTGCCATCTAGTCTATGTCGACTCATAGCGACCCCACAGGACAGAGTAGAACCGCTCAATAGTCCATAAATCTTTTCAGAAGCGGACTGCCACATCTTCTTCCTGTGGAGTGACCGGTGGGGTTGAACCACTGACCTTTCGATTAGCAGCCGCGGGCTTAACCACTGCATCACCAAGGCTCCTAACTAACTTAACAGCCATCCTTAATGTCATCGAATACCCAATTTCCTCCCTGCACAGCCTTCAGATAACGAGAAGAGTTTGAAGTGGATATCTTCTACACATACAACCATTTCTTCTTGGAATCTCAAACCCTTTTCCAGAGACTTCCAACCTCTGACTCACTATGAGTTTGGGGACAACTTGCTTACTTTGTAGTTACTTTCCTTTTTCTCCTGCCAGAGGCAACTCTCTCCTTCAGTTTAGATAAACTTAAGTGCTTTACTTCCAGCAAAAAGTTTGGCAGTTCAAACCCACCCAGAGGTGCCTCAGAAGAAAGGCCTGGTGATCTGCTTTCAAAGGGTCACAGTCTTGAAAATCCTGTGGAGCAGTTCTACTCAGCACACAGTCAAAATCAACCTGATGGTAACAAACAACAAGAAGATTTGACTCTGTCTAGCTCTTGAACTCCTGACTTCCCTACAGAGAGCAGAAATGCAGAAATTCCTGTTTTATTTGACAGTCGGGAGACTAAGGCAAAGGCCAAGTGAGCAGAGGTCCTATGGTAGCCCTGACCACCGTGCGATCAGGACAGGAGGGCCTCATTCTCCCACACTCACGGGCAGCCCCCTGCACAGGTCCATAGCAAACAGTGTGCTTGCCCAACTCTGAGGCTTCTCAGTGTGGGTCCCTCCTGTCTGGTCAGCAGACCCAGATCTTCCTCATGTGCATTTGTGGGCTCCATACGGGAGTTGGGAAGGGAAAGTCGAAGGCAGTGGTTTGGGTCCAATCAGTCAGAGCTAGAAGAGGCAGTATAGAGCAGTCAGAGAGAGAAGAGCAAGCAGGAAGGCTGAATACCATGGCAAAACAGCCAGGGAGTGGGTAGGGCTGATTTGCAAGGAGAATTCAGGGAACACTCTCATTGAGTCATCTCCTGGGGTCCTCAAAATTGCATGTTCATTTTTGTTCAGACCATTCCTAATTACAATTTTGGAGAAGTCGGAACAGTTAAGGATTGGGCTGATGGCCGAATGATGTTTCTGAAATAAAGATCACATCTCTCAAGTATCAAACTACACCGCCAAATGACTAATTGTGGGATGACTAATTCCTGTCTCTCTTCCAGGACTCTTTTCCTGGTGGCCAAGAGCACATACCATCCACAGGCTGAGATCAGGCTGCTCCGACTCCAGTGACCCCAGGAAGACGGACACGCTCTGGGGGCCCATGGAATCTCTGTGTGCCCTTGCCCTGGATGAGGGCCCCAAAAAGATGGAAGTCCTCTGGGGCCCCATGGAAGCCAATGTGCCCTCACCATGATGGGTCCGAACCTTCCTGGTTCACTCACTGTGGTGACGAGGATGTCAGTGCCATGTCTGTGGAGGCCTCTGGGAAGCTGGCTCTCAAGAAGGGGAGAAAAATGTCTTCCATCCTCAACTAGCTGTGAGGGAGAGGGTGAACATTCAGGTTGAGAGAAAATGAAAACCTGTCCTCCTTCTGCTCTCATTAGTCTTAATTATGTTACCATGGCAGCCTTAATTGCGACCCCACATACGTGCACAATAAAAATGTAAAATGTTTAAATGAACTGTGGCTCCCAAAAGCTGTTATAAAGATTGATGACCAGCACTCCTGGCTCACTTAAATGTCTTTGAGAAGCGAATCTGAAGAGCCTTTGTGGTCAAGGTCTTGGAACAAATTTGCCCCTGCCACTTGTCACAAATCAATTTTGAGGGCCTTAATGAGTTATCTTCAGTTAGGCTGATTTTTTTAATATGGTTGAGCCCAATTTACTTAGTCTTAATGACTTATCTGAGTCACCACCATCCAAAGCCTTTTCAAGCACTTTACAAGAAAAAGCAAACAGCCAGCCCCATGGATTACATCTTGGGCTCTGTGGAGACTAAGAAGCCATTCTGTCCTGCTTGAAAGTCATGTTATGACAGGGCCATGTGGAGTGGCATCTGTGGCTCAAATCTCCTTTCTCTTGTTTCATTGACTATCTTCTATGGCTCCAAATCACCACATATGCATGGGAAAGCTGGACAACGAATAAGGAAGGCCAAAGAATTGATGGCTTTGAATTATGGTGTTGACAAAGAATATCGAATATACCATGGACTGCCAGAAGAATGAACTAATTTGTCTTGGAAGAAGTATAGCCAGAATGCACCTTAGAAGCGAGGAAGGTGAGACTTCATCTCACGTACTTTGGACAAGTTATTAAAAGGGACCATTTCTTGGAGGAGGATGTCATTCTTGGTTAAGTAGACGATCAGTGAAAGAAGAAGACCTTCAATGAGACAGATAGACACAGTGGCTGCAACAATGGGCTCAAGCATAGTGATTCTGAGGTTGGCACCAGGACAGGGCAGTGTTTTGTTCTGTTGTATATGGGGTGGCTATGAGTCAGAACCAACTCAATGGTACCTAACAACAGCAACAACAATGGCTCCAAAAAGTCTGGTGGTGCAGTGGTTAAGAGCTCAGCAGCTAACCTAAAGGTCAGTGGTTGGAACCTACCAGCCACTTTGCAGTAGAAAGATGTGGAAGCCTGCTTCTGTAAAGATTTACAGCCTTGGAAACACTATGGAGCCATTCTACTCTATACTATAGGATTGCTATGAGTTGGAATTGACTTGACGGCAGTGGGTTTGGCTTTTGGTTTTATGGCTCCAAAATACAAGGCCATCGTAGATAATCTTCCTTAAGTGAGCTATCTGATACGGAACACATTAATATCATCCCCCTCAACAGGACTTAGAAACAATGATCTAGTTCCCCAAAGACTAGAAGGAGGGGGTGACGAGGTGATTTCTTTCTGAAATCAGAGCGTAGGAAATACATTAAAGTTTCTCAATCAACTTCCAGATGCCTGTTTGGTCCAAATATACCTGAAGACTCAACGTGAAGTTCATGGCAAATCCTCCAAAAATGTCATGGTTGAGGTAACATGGAACTGGCACAACCAGTGTCTCCAGTGCACGCGAAGCACTATGGGGGCAGGGTAGGATGGAGCCCAGTTACCAACCATCTTGTGGTTTCTCATGTAAAATGGTACTTCTGAATGTCTGTCCATTTGTTTTGTATAATCCTGTTTGGGCTGATTAACTTTGATGTTGGTTTGGATCTGCGATATATTTTGGCCTGGATGTTGGTTTGTTAATTATTAAAGAAGTATTCATTTTTTCTTTTCCTGAGATGGATAAAATTTAATTTTCCAGCTTTAGTATACTTCTCAGTTTCATCCTGAAAAAATTACTACCATAATGAGTAGCTCTAAATCCCAAATCTTATCCTTTAGCTCTCAACTTTATGTGCAATTTCTAATATTTACCAGGAATCCTTTGCTTAATCTAATTTTCTTAGCATGTGAAAGTACAGTTGTGGCTTGAGCCAAGTTTTTGAGCAATGTTTATAAGCCATAAGTAATAGCAACTAGAGCCTGAGAAAGCTATCGGATGAGACTTTTTTTTCCCCAAGAGAAGGTTATGGATGCATAAATGAAGCTTCAGGCCGCACGATGGGGAAGGATGGGGAAACAGGGTGGGGACATCGACTCCACCCCAAAACAAGTCGGATCACCTGGAGAGAATGAATAATCAAGTAATTGAAGTAGTCAGTGCTTATGATGCATGCAAACGAGCTCATTGGGGTTGGTTTCTCACTGATTTACTCTTCACAATAACTCTCTAATATCTGAGACCTTTCCACTTTTAATGATAAGAAAACTGAGGCACAGAGAGGTTATGTAACTTCTACAAAGTTATTTAGGATTGTACTTAGAAGTGGAAAACCTCACATTAAGCCCAAGTTTGCCTAATTTCCAGGGTCTGCACATTGGAAAATTTTTTTACAACAAAGTATACAAACATTAAATGACCGTACATCCATGAAACCACTAGCAAAGCCAAGACAGAGAACATTCTTGGCACCCCCTGGGTCTGCCCTGTGCTTTTCCCAGTCAGTCTCTCCAAAGGCAACTGCTAGTCCTACCTCTATCACCAAGGATTACTTCACCCTGCTTTTGATAGTCATATAACTGAAACCATACATGATGTGTTTTTTTCTGTCTGGCTTCTCTCACTCAGCTTTTCCTTTGTGAATTACCCATGTTGTTGTGTATATCAACAGGTTTTTGTTTATTGCTATGTAGTATTTCAGCATATGGATATGCTACAACTTCTTTATGTGTTCTACTGCGGATGGACATTTGCATTATTTCCATGTTTGGCTATACTGAATTAAAAAAAAAAAAGAATAAAGCTACTATAAACTCCCATACCCATGTCTTTTTGTAGACATAAGAACTCATTTCTGTTGGGTATAAACCCAGGAGTGAAACTGCTGGGTCATAGATTATAGGTTTGTTCAGCTTTGTAGATACTGTCAAACAGTTTCCAAAATGGTTGTGCCAATTAGTGAGGTATAGGAGGTATAGGAGTTAGTGAGGTATAGGAGTTCTAGTTGCTCCACATCCTCATCAACACTTGGTATTGTCAGTCCTTTTAATTTTAGCCATTGGGTTGGGAATGGGATGAAGAAGCTAGTGGTATTCCACTGTGATTTTAATTTATGTTTTCCTAACGAATAATGATGTTGAGTACCTTTTCAGGTGCTGATTGGCCATTTGGAAAATTTCTTTTGTGAAGTGCCTATTCAAGTCCTCTTCCCATTGTTCAAGTTGAATTATTAGCATTTTCTTTATTGATTTGTAGGGGATCTTTATATATCATGGCTACATAGATTGCAAATCTCTTCTCTGAGTCTGTGACTTGGCTCTTCCCTTTCTGAATGGTGTCTTTTGATAAACAAAATTTCTTAGTTTTAATGAAGTCAGTTTTATCAATCTTGTCTTTTATGGTTAGAGTTTTGTGTCCTATTTAAGAAATCCTCAAGCTCCTGAAGATATTCTCCTCTTCCGTCTTTTCTACATTTCACACCTAGGTGTATGATCCATCAAAGACTGCATGCCTATCCTCTATGCTCCCTCATTTTACACAAATGGGAAAGATTAAAAAAAAAAAAAAGATGGAGAAGTGAAAAGGGAAAGGGACCAAGCCATTTTCCCTCTTTGATCCTTCCTATGTCCCTGGCTCGAAACCTCTTCATCTTTTGTACTAATTTGGGGGCTGACTTAGCTCTCTAAGGGGAATGGACGACTCAGAAATTTGAGTCTCCCTCAACCAGATCTAGGTCAGGAAATCGCATGTTTGCTTAGTTGACATCACCACTGCTGCCCCTGAAACAAAGCGTGGTACTCAGATGGACAGCCGCGGTGGAAACAAGTCCAGCACAGAGCCCGTCTGGCCAATGAGGAGAGGTCTGCCCCTCTCCTCTTCACTGCCCGCACACCCTGGTTGGCAACATCTGACCACAGCACACCTCACACTGTAATAGATCAAACCCAAGCGTGTGTGATCTCCCTTTTGTGAAACATCCAGGGTAGGCAAATGCACAGGGACAGAAGCTCATTAGTGGTTAGCAGGGGCAGGTGGGAGGGGGAATTGGGGAGTTATTGCTGAAGGGGCGCTGAGTTTCTGTTTAGGGTGATGAGAAACATTTGGAAATGGATGGTGGTGACTGTTACACAATGTAGAGTATGTAATTAATGTCATTGAATTATACACTTAAGACTGGTTAAAATGGCAAATGTTTTGTTATGTATATTTTCCCACAATAAAAAAGGAAGAAAGAAAAAACTTATGGGGTAGAAGAAAGCAGAGGAACTCCCATGACAGGTATGGAGAAGAAGATAGAGAGAAAGAAGGAGTGTTGTGTAAATCTCCTTAAACTCTGGGTGGTGGGGACTAGGGCAGAGTTTGCAAAGTGCAGGTCACAACCCATTAGCTTGTTGTGAAATTAGTTTAATGAGCCTGAACTCGTGTTTTAACCAAGGGAGCAGAGCAGAATAGAAAATACTGTGAGTTGCTCATCATGGGGTGAGTGTCTCATGAAAGTTGGCTTCAGCCGGCGTGTGCACACTGGTCAGGGTAGGAATGTGTTGCTTATGGTGGTCTTGCTTCAAAAGTTTTTGAAGGCTCCTGGCATAGAAGAAGAAAGAGTTCCAAGGCAGCAGCTTAAGCTTTTATAAAAGAGACAAAGGGTAGACAAGAGTAAACAAGAATGTGGCCAGTGGAACTGGAGAAGTACACAGGCTCTAAGAACATGTGAGCATTTTGTCAAACTATGGGACGGCCCAGACCGTGGCATGCGTGGGTGACAGCTGGCACCTCAGGCCCAGACCTTGGCTGTGTGTGAAGCATGCACCTCAGGCCCAGACCACTGCCGTGTGTGAAGGATGAACTACAGGCCCAGACCTAGGCTGTGTGTGAAGGATGGCAGCTCAGGCATAGACCTCAGCCCTGTGTGAAGGATGGCATGGCACCTCAGGGCCAGACTGCAACACGCGAGGAGGACAGCACAGTGCCTCAGTTAGATGCTGAGCTAAGTCCCCTCTCCCCCCTTCTCCTCCTTACTGCCCCCATGCACCCTTCCCCCACTCCTCTAGAAACTTCCACAGATGAAGGCTGCCTCAAGCATTTATGTAGTTGCTGCATAGTTGTTCCCTCGTTCTTGGGCCACGTTCCTGGATGTGACAGCCTCTGAGAAGGCACACTGAAATGGCCACATCAAGACCCAAGGCAAGAGGGATAAGTGTCCTGTGACCATAGCCGGCTGTCTGCCCCTGTGCTGTGGAGTTGAGGGGCCTTTCTTTGAGGAGCCCACCTGTGGCCCCGGCACTGTGGTTCAACTGGGAATGTCAGGTGGGAAGGTCTTCTCCTCTACTTCTCCAACCAAACTTAAAGAAAAGACTGACTCCTGACTTTCCTCCTGATTTGAGTGACAGCGTAACCCATCCCAACCTGCCGCACAAGCAGACACACATTTTGTGGGCACCAGGTTTCTCCAAAGGAGCTAGTTCTGGATTCCACACTTGTATGAGGCATGCTGCATGCTCGGTGGGCCCTAACTGTGGGAAAAATTACACTTGTCTGCCCACAAACAAAAAGGTTTCCATGCCTCAGGTTATGGAAACTGAGGCCAACTGTTATTTGTTGGGCATTTATAGCTTATAAAGCAAATGATTTCAGGGGGCTCTTGGCATCTTACTTCACCTCCTGCTGCCTAATAACTGTGCCCTGGCCTGAACTAGCCTGGCACTCAGGGGTGGCGACCCAGGCCCCAACACTGCCTACCTAGGTATGGCAGGGTCTCCTGCCCCCATGCTGCTATCTCACCAGGGCCTTATGAGGACCTTAAGTCATTGTGGCACGGTGGTTAAGCACTTGACTGCTAAACAAAATGATGGTCATTCCAATCCACCAGCTGCTCTGTGGGAGAAAGATATGGCGGTCTGCTTCCATAAAGATTAAAACCTGTTGCCGTCAAGTTGATCATAGCAACCCTATAGGACAGAGTAGAACTGCCCCATAGGGTTTCAAAGGAGCAGCTGGTGGATTTAAAGTCACGACTTTTTGGTTTTCAGCTGAGCTTTTAACCTCCACGCCACCAGGGCTCCTCCATAAAGATTACAGCCTTGGAAACCCAATGGGGCAGTTCTACTCTGTCCTGTTGGGTCCTATGGATTGAAACCAGCTTGACAACAATGGATTTGGTCTTTCCTTGGGCAGTGTTTGTTTCTAACTAAGCCCTTGCCTCTCTTTGATATGCTCTGCAAAACACTCATAATGTCTGTGCTCAGGGTATCTTCGTATGGGGTGTCTCCCCCCGGGGATGTCTCTGCGGGTGGCTGTGTGCGGGGTGTCTGTACCTGGGGTGTCTTTGCCTGGGGTAGCTCTGCGAGGTGTTTGTGTGAGGGATGTCTGTGCAAGGGTGTCTCTTCACGGGGTGGCCCTGTGTGGTGGTGGCTCTGTGCAGCAGTGGTGTTGCGTGGCGATGGCTCTGTGGTGACTTTGCATTGTGCTGTCTGGGGCCCATGATTTTGGCATTGCCCTGGAGGCTGCCCACTGGTCACCATGTGGCCAAACCCCTGCCCTCATCCAAGCTGGAATATGGGTAGCAAAGGGCATTTTGGCCCCTCTGATGGAGTCACTGACTGCCCAGAGTCTTATCTGAAAATAGAGACTCAATTTCACAGATAATTAGGCCCTTCCTGTGGAACACCATTAAACATCATGCGCGCACCACACCAGAGCTCGCAGGCTGCACCATTTAATCACTGCATGCCGAGGATGGGGGGCTGGCCTGCGTCTGTGACAGCACAAAGTTCCCTGAAGGGTAGGTGAGAGCAAAGAATCACATCTTCTCCCATGGAAGGCACTGGCCCAGCGTGAGCGGGTGAGAACAGACAGTCCCATCTTCCTGCTCAGATGGCACTGGCCCCATGAGCAGGTGAAGCAGGAGAACCTTGTCTTCCTACACAGATGTCACTGGCCCTGTGTGAGCTGGTGAGAATGGAGAACCCCATTTTCCCACACAGACTACATTGGCTTCGCATGAGCAAATGAAGAAGGAGAACACTGTCTTCCTGCACAGACAGCACTGATCTTTTGTGAGCGGGTGAGAACAGAGCCCCATCTTCCTGCACAGATGGCACTGATCCCATGACCAGGTGAAGCAAGAAAGCCCTGTCTTCCCACACCAATGGCTCTATGTGAGCAAAGAGGAGTGTTCTATGTAGCCGTGCTCCTTCCTCCTGCCCTCTCCAGCCACATTCTCACCCCTGCCCTGGTTTAGGAGGTGATGGAGCTGACCAACTTGTAGGAATTTTCCAGATGCCAAGCTTTCTCCTTCACATCTTCAGCTCTGCTTTCAGTGTCATTTTGTGTGCACTTGGACCACGGCAGTCTGAGCAGGGCAGGGCAGAAGCACGTCAGTGGTGGAGGCAGATGGAAGTAACCAAAAGGCAGGTTGGAGGGGTGGGTCCAGCCAGAGGCTTCCGCTGCAGTCCAGACAAGCTGTGCTGGTGGCTGTTGTGAGACGGTGTGATGGGGCTAGGCAGGAGGCAACAGATAAGTGACATTGCAGAGATGCTGCCACCTACATTTGCTGACCTAAGTAAAGGAGTCTTGAAATCTGAGCCTGAGCAGCTAAGTGGATGGAGATGCTATCAGCCAAGAAGAGACTGGGGAAAGACTCCAGCCACCTTGAACCACTCAAGTATTGCCCCCTCCCTCAGCCTTTTCCCAACCCTCCAGCAGAAGTCCTCACAGTGTCGCTGCGCCACATCTGTATTTTGATGTAGGTTGTATCTTCTCCTTCATTTATAATAACACCTCCTCAGATCACAACAGCCTAGGAACACAGAGGCAAAGCAAGAATGGCTGGACCCATTCTGCACTCAGTATCAGGCCACACCACTGAAGCCACGCCTGTCCCCATATACAACCCTCTATTTAGAGGAGGAAGCCCCAGGGTTGTCCCACCAGCACCACCTCGGGCCAGCAAGAGGCTTCCCCCACCACCACAGGAATGTGCCTACCCAGAGCTGGCCATCCCCTCATGAACCTGGGGCCCTAGGTTTCCTTTCCCAAGTAGCCCACATCAAGGATGGGCACCCCTCCTCAGGCCTGTCCTCATAGGCTGACTGACCCCCTTGGACCTGCGACCCTGGAGTTCCTTTCCCAAGTAGCCCATTGTGTTAGGTTGGGTTCTCTAGAGAAGCAAAACCAGCGCAGCATATAAATATGTATATAATATATTTATATAAAGGAAATGTTTCACATGATTGTAGAGGCTGGAAAATCCCAAGTTCGTAGGTTAGGCTGGAGGCTTCTCCTGACTCACATAGCCACAGGTGCTGGTGAATCCAAGATTGGAAGGTCAGATAGGAGGCCTCTGGCTCACAGGATATGGAGGCCAGTGAATCCAATCCCAAGATCAGTGGGTAAGACAGCAGGTAAGCTGCTAGCTCAAGTCCCAAGAACAGGAAGTCAGATGAACTGGAGTCAGCAACAGGATCTAGAGCAAGCAAAAGCACACGAGCCTTGCCAGAAAGTCTACCTATGTTGGATGCAGGCCACACCTCCAAGGAAAATCCCTTTCAACTGATTGGCTACTCATGACAGATCCCATCATGGAGGTGATCACGTTCTATCAGATCTCATCATGGAGGTGATTACGTCATTATACAACTGCCAAACTGCATCATAATTGCCAAATCACTGAAAATCATGGCCCAGCCAAGTTGACACACAACCTTAATGATCACACCTGCATTGAGGATGGGCACGCCTCCCCAGGCCTGTCCTCAGCGGCTGACTGAGCTCTCTCCCCACCCAGGGAAACTGCCTGTGAGTGCAGTGAATGCTTGGACATGTGGGATAGGGTGGGCTGGAGGTGGAAGACAGGGAGACCTCAAGGTCTGGTACAAAGGGGGCAGATGGTTCTTCCTATGCCACCACATTTTGACAGGTTGGGCATGAATGGAGAACCATTTTTCCTTTAAAATCTAGTTGAAAAATGTCATTCTAAATTATGTCTATTATCCTTTGCAGACAAAAGCAGGAAAATGAATGCTTGACTCTGATGACTGGGTCCTGCATGCTCATTTGAGTCAAGGTGATGCCTACTTCTTACTGTATTTTGGATTCTCCAAATAATGGTAGTCACCTTCTTAGGGAGGAGCCTTCATGTGGATGAAGACCTTCAGTTACTGCATGGAGGAAAGGCTTCGCTCTCCTGAGTTTAAAAACTTGGCCTCATCTGACCTCTGTGACATCAATGAAGAAGCAAGGCTAGAGGGAGGTAAGACCTATGGCCAGTCAGGTGGAGTGTGAACCCCGCTCAGGCCACCTTCAGAACGCCAATACGGGGGAGAGCTGGGCTTCTGGTCATCTGACAAAAAAACACTTGGATCTCATTTCTGTCACACACTTCCAGTCCTGCCACCTGTCTCTTGCTTCAGCAGCATCTGCAGAGACAGACATGGGGACCCCCTGCCTGTGGGAACAGACCCAACGACCCTCCACCTGACCTCCACCCTCTACATCACAGCCTCTGGCCCAGCCAGCACAGGTGGGTGTGGTTCAGTCCTTGTGCCCCCTCAGGTCCGGTGTCAGAGCCCTCAGCCTGCACCAGGGCACTGTGCCCGCCCCTCTCTTGGCCTGTTTAGAGCCAAAGATGGGCTAGGAAGAGAGGGCAGACCACGTTTCCTGCCTCTGAAAGATGCAGACCCCACATGGCCATCCTCCCTGTCTCCTCGACATGAGTGGGGCTGGCCAGGACACAGCTGGGGCCTGGAAGAGAGCCTGCCTGGCCCTGCAAGGGTTTGCACACTTGTTTCTGCCCACACAGACCTGCCTCTGGGTTTCCTGGAGAGCCACTCCCTGGGTGGGAGGGTGAAACCCACTCTGAATGTAGGCCCACTTCCCCTAGTCAACCCCTACCCCTGAGCCTCAGGCTGGGCTGAGCACCATTTCAACAGATCAGGAGCCCCCAGGCCTGCCCAGTCACCCACGAGGTCCTGCTTCATCCCCTAGTATGGGCACATCTTCCATCACCCTGGGGCTTCTCCAAGCCGAGTACCACATGGACACAATAAAGCTCCACGTTGCAGCAAGAAAAGGAGTTGTCCTTGCCTCACTGTGGACAAGCTGGAGGTGGAGGTGGCTAAACGGCTGTACACGTGGACGCCTGCCCTGAATACTATCCCATCCCGCAGCAGTGCCAAGGAGCTGCCAGCCGAGAGTTGGGACCCAGTCAAGAAACTGAGCCATGTTTGTGTGAACACCAAGTGCTCTTCTAAAACACTCTTTCCATCGACCACTTAGCATTTAGGAAGATAAACAAGTGAGGCTTAAATAGCAATTTTAATACTCCTGGGCATCTCACAGAGTTTCACAGAGATTTAGAAGCCAGCAGGTAGTGACTCTCTGGGCTAGGGCTGTCTTGGCAGAGCCCCACCAACATGAGGCTCCTTTACAGGGAGCATGTTGGCTGTGCTCCTTAAGTTAACCCAATCGCCTTCGCAAGAGTGTCATGGAGCCTTCTACATCCACCTGGCCAGTCACCAGGGACCCAGAATTAAACATGATTGTGCACTTCTTTTGGATTCAGTTGGCTCCTTCTTTGGCTTTTCAAGCCAACAGTGCAGGCACATGAAACTGATTAACAACTTTGGGGAAGAAACCACGCTGCTTTCAATCCACTCTGCCGATGGTGAGTGACTGCCTCATCTAGCAAATCCATCTTCTCCATTAAGCTTGGGGCAGGTGGTGCGTACACTCACCAACGAAGTTCATTAGAATCTGGAGATCCATCTGTTGCAATCAGTGAGGGTGATTTTGGTATTTCTAGGGTGTTCCTAGACCAGAGCTAACCTCAGAGGCAAAATAAACTCTCTATTAGGAGCTGAGGTGTCAGGCAAGCTAGAAGACTCTGGGCTCCCTTCCACTCCAGCAGAGGCTGAAATTCTATCACAGCATCTTCAAGCCAGCAGCTGAAGGTTGAGTGGCAGTGATCTCATTGTGTGCGTCCAATCTGACTGGTGGGGGTAGTCCCTGGATCCCTGTGTGGAAGGTCACCTGAGCTCGGCAGGAAGAGTGTTGAGCTCCATCAGTGATCATTAGTGAGATCTTCCTCAGTGCGAAAAGAGTGCTGTGATCCATTACTAATTGGGGGATGGGGGGAGAGTCTGTGATCCATTACTTCTATGGTACAGGAAGAGCCTGTGATCATCAGTGATCATTAGTGATTGTTTTAGTTCTCTAGTGCTGCTATAACAGAAATACCACAAGTGGATGGCTTTAACAAACAGAAATTTATTTTCTCATCATTTAGGAGGCTGGAAGTCCAAATTCAGAGCGCCGGCTGGAGGGGAAGACTTTCTCTCTGTCGGCTCTGGAGGAAAGTCCTCGTCTTTTCAGCTTCTGCTTCCTGGTTCCTTGGAGATCTCCATATGTGTGGGCATCCATTTTTACTCCATCTGTCTCTCTGCAGGTTTGTTTAATCTCTTTCTATATCTCAAAAGAGATTGACTCAAAATACACCCTACACTAATCCTGTCCATTAGCATAACAAAGACAAGCCATTCCCAAAGAGATTACACCCACAGGCCTAGAGGTTAGGACTTATAACATTTATTTTGGGGGAACATAATTCAATCCATAACATTCCACCCTCTGGTCTCCCAAAATTCATGTCCTTGCCACATGCAAAACACATTCACCCCATCACATCATCCAAAAAGTCTTAAATCAACTCGAAGTCCAAAATCTCATCTTCTGAATCATCAAAATCAAATATGGGTAAGATTTTAGGTGTATTCCATCCTGGGGGCAAAATTCCTCTTCATTTGGGAACTTGTGAAATCTGGATTACAAATTATCTGTTTCTAATGTGTAATGGTGAAACAGGTGCAAGATAGACATTTCTATTACAAACTGGAGACATTGAAGGTAAAGAAAGGATAACGGGCACCAGGCAAGTCCAATACTCAGCAGAACTATTTTCATTAGGTCTCTAAAAAAAAAAAAAAAGGTCTCTAGGCTTGAAAATAATCTTCTATTCTATGAGACCATCTAGGGAATTGCCCTGCCCTCCAGACTGTAGGTTTTGGTCTCATTTTCTGGATTCTGGTGGAGATTCTTCAGCCTTGGGCTTCAGCTCTGCCTTCCAAGCCTATTGGGATGGCAACTCTGCTCCCTTGGCTTTGGGCAGCTCCATTCTCCTAGGCCATCTGAGTCAGACCCCAACCCCTGGGTCCCAGCAGGATCTATTCTTCTGTCCTTGGGGCATGGAAGCCCTGCTCCCTCAGGTTTGCGCAGCAGCCCCATCCTCTTGGCCAAACTGAATGGCAACCCCACACTACAGACCTGAGTTGGTGAAGATCTGACTCTTTGAAACCTAAGAGGCTGTGGCTATACCCTTTGACGTTCTAGAAGCTGTGGCACCACCTTTTGAGACCTCAGAGACTGTGGCCCCACCTTTTGAGACTGAGGCATCTCTGCTTACCATGCTTCTTCCAACAGTTCTGCTGATCTCCAAGCTGCTCCAGGGATAGTTTTTTCTTGTCTTGGAAGACAATAGATGTAGCCCCTTTGGCCTGTTTCCTTCTGTAGAATTCCAAGAGGCAGACAGTGTTCTTTTCCTTTCCTTTCTCTGTCCCCTTCAGTCCAAGATGATGGGTTTTCTGCTGTAGTAGTTGGTTAGGTCCATCAGTCACAGGCTTAATCACTTTAACAAAAGATTGTGTAGCCTTGGAGAAAATTGTAGGACATGTGTCCTTAGTTTGTACAATAGAATTTTCCAAATCTTTAAGTTCTGTTTTCATTTTGCACAGTTCATTTTTAAGTTCATCACTTTCCTCTCATATTTTAGTATAAATGGCAAAAAGAAACCACGTGGCCCCTTTAAGATCTTGCTTAGAAATCTCATCAGCCAGATATCCAAGTTCATCACTTTCACCAAACATTTGAACATAATTCAGACAAGTTTTTTGCCACTGCATAAAAAGCACCACCTTTCCTCCATTGTCCAATCTCATGTTCATCATTTTCTTTTAAAACCTCATCAGAAGCACATTTAACATTCACGTTTCTAGCAACTTTGTGTTGCTGGTGCCATATGTATTCTCTAAGACAGTAGAGACTTTATAGCTCTCCTCATTTCCTTCTGATCCCTCACCAAAATTGCCTTTGATGTCCATAATTCTACCAACAGTCTCTTCAAGGCAATCTAGGCTTTTACTATTAAAACCAAAACCCACTGCCATCGAGTTGATTCCGACTCATAGCGACCCTATAGGACAGGCTTTTACTATTAAAAAAAAATTAGGCACCTTAAAACTCTTTCAGCCTCTACCCATTACCCAATTCTAAAAGCACTTCCACATTTTAGGTATCTGCTAGAGTAGCACCCCCACTTCTCAGCATCAAATTCTGTTTTAGTTATTTAGTGCTGCTAGAAGAAAAATACCACAAGTAGATGGCTTTAACAAACAGAAGTTTGTATCTGCTTCATTTAGGAGGCTAGAAGTCCAAATCAGAGTGCTGGCTGGAGGGGAATTCTTTCTCTCTCTGTTGGCTCTGGAGGAAAGGTCCTTGTCTTTTTAGCTTCTGCTTCCTGGTTCCTTGGAGATCTCCATGTGTCTTGGCATCTCTCTTACTCCATCTGTCTCACACTGGCTTGTTTAATCTTTTATTTCTCAAAAGAGATTTACTCAAGATACTCCCTGCACTAATCCTGCCTCATTAACATAACAAAGACAAATCTTTCCCAAATGGGATTATAACCACAGGACTAGAGGTTAGGATTTATAACATATATTTTTGGGGGACATAATTCGATCCATAATGGTGATCTTCCATGGAGCAGAAAGTGTCTGTGATCATCAGTGATCATCAATGATCTTCTACGGTGTGGAAGAGTGATCGTTAGTGGAGTGTTCCACGGTGCTTGCATGCTGTGTTCCCAGAGTTACTGTAAGGCTTGGCTTGCTGCTGAAACACAGTTATTCTTTGGAGTAGTTGTCAGCCACTTGTCTGGAGTGTGCACAGCTTACTGAGAGGTTCTGGCAGCTGGAGTGGGGCAGAGTGCAAGGCCCTTGGGCACCTGAGAGACAGAAGAACAGGAGGTGGCACAAGGACGTGATCAACTTCATATCCTTGTTCAGGGTGAGTCCTACGGCAGAGCTCAGGGGCTCCAACCCTTGTTGTCATAAACCAAGGAGTGAATCTTTGCCCCAGGCTAACACAGAAAATCGTGGTGCCATGGCAACACACTACTGGGCCTCATGAGTTGACACCTGTTTCTCCACCTGAAAGCAGGACCTCTGTTCTACCCTTCTTTTTCTCCAGGTGAGTTCCTTGTCCAGTTCTTTGTACATCTTTATAAATTTGTTAGCTTATTCATCTATCTATTCACTCAGCACTTAGTCATATTTGATTGTTTAATTAAACATGAAGACTTCAATGCAGAAGGCCAAAATCAATGCAATCAGCTTTTACTAGCTCTGAGTCTCCACAGGGAGCCTGGGCCAGGCTGGGCAGTAGTCTGGGAGAATGAGGTTTCCAAGGATGGGTAGATGGGGAGAAAGTGGATGGTGACTCAGAAGGTGGTGGCTTCGTGTGAGTCACCTGGGAGCCAACGCCCAGGGTGGCGCTAGTCTCTGAAAGTGTCCTCCTAGGTGTGATGTGTTGAAACTTGGTCCTACCAACATAGGCGTTTGAGTTAGCGATTAGTTTACCTAGTTTTAACTTCGGGAGACAAAGAAAAGCCTAATGGCCTTTGGCAAAATGTACCATGGATTTTCATGTCTCTCCCGTTTCCCAGGGTGTTTCTGTGAATGCTATGAGAGCAACTCCCTCTATGAAAACTCAGGAAGGCATCAGGAAAAATTAGAATGGCCCTGTATTAAGGACAAGCTATCAGAAGCAGTGGAGCTGTGTTGTCTAAAGACACACATGTGGGCAGTGTCCAACCAGCCCCACAGAAGCTTCTCAACAGTGCCCACCCAGCTCCCAGAAAGCTTCCAGATGGTGTCCCCAGTGCCCACCCAGCCTCACAGAAGCTAGAGCCAGAGAACACATTTCTCCCTGGAGATCTGTGATGAAGGTGCCTTCGAGAGTGGTGGGTGGAAGAACTCACGGGTTGGGGAGCTGTGGGCAGTGTAATTACCTGGACAAATAACTACTGATCAGCATTTCACAGTTATTTGAGGTCATTTTAAGTCCTCAGCTCTGGGAAATCTCTAGAGGACAGACTCCCTTTTCTGTAGGCCTTCCCTCTGTGCAGAGCTGCAGAGGCACCGTGCTGGCCCTGAAAGCAGCCTGGCGACCCCCCGTCTGCTGCCGCCCCTCCCCAGTGCAGGACCAAGATGCACCCACTCGTTTTGTGGGAGAGAGGCTCAGTTCTAGGAAGAACTGAAGAGGGGTTGGGGCAGACTCATGCCTTATGCTGAGGAACATCGCCTCTGTGTCAGGATTTGTGAAATCCTTTCTCCAAGGCCCGAGCATTGGTCTCAATCAGCATTTGAGGTTAAGCATGACCAGATGTGGGCTGGGAGCTTGGGGCAGTGGCCAGCCATGTCTCAAACACAGCTGTTGTGAAGTCTTCTCAAGGGGCTGCAGGGGTCTGCTTCCACTGTATTTTCCATTTGCTCCCCTGGACCCTTGCCTACTCGAAGGGTTCTCACTCTAGCCCTGAGCTCTGCTCCGTCCCTCAGTCCTGCCTCTTCACAACCACCCTCCACACGGCTGCTGGTGTCTGTCTCTCCTCAGTCCTGCCCAGGAGCCCACCGCCCTCCTTGGCTCAGCCACAGCAAGTAAAACCCTGACTGGCATTTAGCCCTTCGTCTTCTCACCCATGAAATTGCTGGCTCGATTCCTGTCCTCCTGACTCGGTCTGTTTTGCCTGCTTCCTCCTTCTGACACCCACGTCCCTTCAAGTCAGAACTCATCGAGCCCACGAAGCCCTTTTTGCTGGCCAGTCTTGCATATGTAGGGACAAGCATCTGTTTACATGTCGCTTAGGGAGTGTCCATCCGGGGATTCCTAGTCTTCCAACTGGATCATAAGCACCTTCACTGCGGGGACCAGGCCTTTTATTCTTACAGAGTGCCTGGAGCCCAAGTTATTGAATCTGATATTTGTTGGAAAGCACTCATCTATGAAGACCTAAAATGTCTCGTTTGGACTTTTAGCAAAATTGCTCATAGACAAACATCCAAAAGCAAGATTCTGGAAGAGACATTGAGGCTCTTCCCCCAATGTGCCCCTAACGGGTCTCACCTACTGAACATAGTGCCCGGGAAAGTGTAGGATAATGGCCAAAGGGTCAGTGTTTGGGGGTCACTCTGTCATCAGACAAGAAAAGAGTGTGGATATAGCTGCCAACAGAAGCATGGTGGTCAACCGACGCTGACTTACACTTCTGAGCAGAACGAAACAACAAAATGCATCTGGTCAGACACAGACCGCCTGCCTATAAGCAGTGCAGGGACAAGGTGCTCTAAGCTGCACACATAGTGGTTAGAGACTTTTTCCCCAGCAGTTACCATGGCCCGAGAATGGCACTTGGTAAGCGTTGGTGGGTGTGTGGACCAGGTAATCCTGTGTGGAACTTCTGTGTCACTCTTTCTTTAGCAATTTTAAGGCTGGAGTCTCCTCATTGCTGCTGCAGGGGTGGCAGGGAAGGGGCAACCCTGGGACCCCCTCAGAGGCTGGAACAAGCCCTTTCCTTCAGCCAAGCCCAAACAGCCTCACTGTGGCCAGTGGTGCCCTGGGGACAGTGCGCTGTGAGCCCTCGCAGTGAGGTGGCTGTGGCTGGGCGGCCACTGCGCTGTGGTGGCCAGATGCTCTCACCAGCAGTGCTTCAGGTGCTGGCCTACAGCAGGGGCAGCCCATGGCTGTCTATACAAGAGCCATACATCCTGGGCAAAATCTGGCTGGGGTGACACGGGTGCATTTGCTGCCCCTCAGATTCCCCAGCCACTTGCCATCTCGATCTCCCTCTGTGGCAAGCAGGAGCAAGAGGCTGTGATGACACTCCAGCCGGTGCTGGCCCCCCTCTGCACTCTTCCTGCACATCTGTCAGGGATGGAACATCAATGTTGGGCCGAGGTTCCTGCTTCTCCCTGGACCTTCTGGTTCTGTGGCAGCATCCTGCACTCCTGCAAGCCTCTGGCCCAACGCGGTGGTGGGTGTACTGCTGGTGGGCAGCTGTGGCCTCACAGATGGGGACTGCCTCCTGCCAGCCTGCATATTGAACTGAGTGTGTTGCCCCAAGAGCATGAGCTTAGAACCCCCACCCTCACAGAGCAGAATGAGAGAGATCTTGAGAGAACCTGGGTCCAACCCCCTCCACAGGTGCAGAGGGTGAGGGTGACATTTCCACCTGAGCTCACCTGGGTCACCGTCTGTGTAGAACACAGGCAAAATCTCCTCCCCAGGGGGAGCTGCCCTGGACATGGGGCTGCTTCTGCAGATCTAGGCATTCACTCATTCATTCACTCACTCACTCATTCATGTATTTGCTTACTCACTTATGCATTCACTCATTCATGCAGTCACTAACACATTCATTCACTCATCTATTCATTCATGCACTCATTCATTCATTCATCCATGCATTCACTCACACATGCATTTACTCACTAACTCATTAACTCACCCATACATGAATGCATTGATTCATTCATTTATTCACTCATGCATTTACTCACCCATTCACTAACTCATTCACTCACCCATCCAAGTATTCACACACTCATTCATTCAACAAGTCTTTGCTGAGCACCTACATCAGGCGCCAGATGCTCCACCAGGTGCTAGAGATGGAGCAGAGTTGAGCAAGCACCTGCCCAGGTGAGCCCCCCAACTTGTGTGAAGAGACAGACAACCAGCAAATTAACCAGCAACCATGGCTGCAAGCATGACAGAGCAGCTCAGTGGGTCAGGAGGGGGAGCATGTAGGGTAACACTCCTTCTGAAGCAAAGCTGTGGTTCCACAAAACAGACAGACAGACTGGCCCGATCCCCTGGACACCCACCTCTGGCATTAACCATGACCTCTGGTGGATCACACCCTCCGGGGCCTGGTTTCCCTTCACTGTAACATGAACTGGTCGGATGGGGTGGCCCTGGCTCATTCTGTGAACCACTGAGCCAGCCTGGCATGGGCTTGGGTGCCTGCATGGCCAGCATGTCTCCCCAGCACCACGTCAGGTGGTGAGAGCTGCGGTGACGGTGTGTGTGGGGGGGTACCACGCTTGGCAGTGAGGGTGTGGATGTGGAGGCACCATGTTAAGCAGTGACTGCAGGGGGTATTGTGTTGGGTGGTGAGGGCAAGGGGGCACTGCTTTGGGGTGAGGGTGTACATGTGAGGGCACTGTCTCAGGGTGAGGGTGTGGTTGTAGGGGGCAGGGCAGCGGGGGAGGGGACGAATGTGGCTCTGTGACACACCAGGGGACAGAGTGTCGCTTCTTCCTACCCAGCGCTGGGGAGCGAGGCAGTGTGGAGGCAGATGGAGTTTCCCTTTCCATTCCCAAACTCCATTATCACTGCATTTAGACTCGTGGAGCTTTGCGGGGAGAAACTATGTTTTTGATTTAAACAGTGGGTGTACAGGACTCTTCTAAGCCTGTATTTGAAACTCGACTGAGATTTCGCCACAGGAGATTGGCAATGCAGAATGGATTTCAGTGCAAGCCCCTGGCTATACACTATGATGATGTTTGTTTTGTAAGCCACAAGTGCAGTACTTAAAAAAAAAAAAAAAAAATCACTCACCAAGAAGACGAGATGGAAAACAGCATAGCCTCCCATCATTTGCAGAGAAAGCACTGGGGTGGCTGGTAGCAGCGCTCTCAGCCACGAGCCTCCTGGAGCCCGCTGGAAGACCTTACCCACTAAAGGAACCACTGCCGTTGAGTCGGTTCTGACTTATCGTGACCCTAGAGGACAGAGTAGAACAGCCGCGTAGAGCTTCCAAGGAGCACCTGGTAGATTTGAACTGCCAGCCTTTTGATTAGCAACCATAGCTCTTAACCACTACACCATGAGGGCTTCCGAGGACTTTACAGTCTCTTCTAAATATCAACCCGATGAGAAAAGCCTGGAGCCTCAAGCTAACCCTTTCTGAGCCTCAGCAACTTCCCTTATAAACTGGGGATTTCACTTGCCTTGCCTTCCGCATACGAGGGCTTTGAGAGTCAAATGAGATAAAGCATATCTGAAAAAAACACTTTGAAAACTGTAGTCGGGGACAACAGTTGTGCCAGATGTCACTGCTATAATCCAGATTAAGTAGAGTCTAAGTTATTGAAAAGTCTGTATTAGAGACTATAATTTTAAAAAATTTGCTCTATGACTTGCAGTAACTATATAATGTAGTTACAGAAAGTAATTGCTAATAGCATATTTTCAAGCAGAGGTCCTGCTGGGCCTACTTTAATGAATAGGGAGAAAAAAATCTCATAATTAGCAGCCTCATTTACATGCAAACAATGACTGCTCCTAAAGTCCTTAGAACTATTCCAGTAAGAGTAGCACTTGCGTTCAGGTTTTAAGCCATTAAATTGCTTGGCAAACCTGTCTCTCACTAAAAAGTTGAAAGGTGAATTTGAACGCAGTCAAATCATCATTAACATCCAATTATCCAAATTCCAAAGAAAGGTAGCCTGTTTATAAGTTTTTCAGGAACGGTACATGAGAACACAAAAACTAGAAACATCCATGAAATTTGCTTTACTATTCAGTTCGCTATGAGTCGGAATCGACTCGAAGGCACTGGGTTTGTTTTTTTATTCATTTTCTGGGTAAAAATCTAAATGTGCACTGGAGCATGCATGCTTGGCTACAGGTAAGTTACTGGCTAGCCTCCTGTCTGTCCACCATTTGGATGGCATGAACAGCTGGCTCTCCCTTGTGAATCAGCTTTCACCTTTGAAAGGCAGCAGGCTGCGAGCCGGACAGCATTCCTGATGCTGGATCTGGATGAGTATGGCTTTCTGCGCAGCTGGAATAAAATAAAGGACGACAGAGTGCGGGGTCAGCTCAGACTCCTGTCACAGTGACAACGGTGGCACCAAAGCAATGTGGGACGGATGCCCACACCACCTGGAAACAGATACAGTTTTGCTTCTTTAAAAACCGTGAAAACCTCTTGGCTCTTCACCAGAATTCTTTTGTTTTTCCTCCAGGTAAAAGCATATTTGGCAGCTAAAACTGTTTTTCAGCCTCTGTTTGACGCTTTCCCTTCCGATCAAAGTTCTATGAGGCCCCAAGGCATATCTAGTGATCACAGACCGCTCTCTTGGCTAGACGTGGAGTTTTTATTTGAATAGCATTATTGTTATATGATATAAAATGCAGGGAAAATTGAAGATTGACTACTGCACTGACTAAAATTTGGCCTACCAAGAACACTTTGAAAAATCGAGCCCTAGAATGTCTGCTGCTGGCCAAGACGCAGTAACAGGGACCAGATTTACCCCCCACCCCCCAAAACAGCTAAAAATCGGACAAAATACAGGAAACATATGCTAGTGGTTAGACATGAGGCAATGAAGGAGTGTGATCCTGGGAGTGGGGAGACTAGTGCAGCGAATTCCACAACTAAGTTTCCAGGCTGTGGGGCAGGGAGGAGGATCTAGGCAGAAGCTGGTGGTCTGAGCTGAGGAGACAGAGCTGGGAGTCCAGGGGGGCCAAGACAGCCAGCACTCTCAGGGTGGAGCCCCTGAGAGGAGAAGGCTGCCAGAGAGAGAGCTCTGGAGATCTGTTGAGACCCCTTCAAGTCTTCAGCCAACCACTAATCCACTATGCCTGTGAGGAAGCCCCCTCATGGCCTGGGAAAGGACCACTTAAAAGGATTAGAGGGAACAACACCTGGACCTCACACAAGGCCAGGAATACTTCATGTTTCCAACACCCAGAGTGGGAAAACTTGTAATCCACAGGGCATCAGGTAGTATATTCAAAAGAGTTTTGCCTCCTCAATAGTTGGAAAAAATTAGCCCTAAACTAAATGCTGCTCTAGTCCTACCTAACAAAGCATAAAAGCAAGCAAGATGCAAAAGGATAAAGTTGTTTCCAAGTGATTTAGCATCCCAGAACAAAGCTCAAACATATTTATAAGACACTAAAAATATCCCACACTCAATGTGGTCAAATTCACAATGTCTGACAACCAATAAAAAACCAGCAGGCAGAATATAACCCATAATGGTAAGAAAATTCAATCCATCAATATCAACTAAAAAAAAAAAAGTACCCTAGATAGGACTAACAGTAGATTAGATAATGCAGAAGAAAAAAAAAATTAGTAAACTTGAAGACATAGCATTAGAAGCTATGTAAAATAAAGCACAGAGGAGAAAAAGCCAGAAAAATAAGTGAACAGCACATCAGTGAGATGTGGGATAACCGCCAGCAGCCTCAAATATGTGTAACTGGAACTCTTGAAGGAGGCAGAGGGGCAGAAACATGTTAAGAAATAATGGCTGTGAAACTTTTCCATGTTTGATGAAAACTATAAACCCACAGATCCATGAATCCCAACAAACCCCAAGCACAAGAGACATGAAGAAAATTACATAATCAAATTGCTTAAAACCACTGATCAAGAGAAAAATCTTAAAAGCAGCCAGAGAAAAACAATACATTATGTACAGAAGAACAAAGGTGAGAATGACAGCCGACTTCTCATCAGAAACAATGCAAAGCAGAAAAGAGCACAGCAACATCTTTAAAGTAGTGAAAGAAAACAAACAAACAAAGCAAAACTAGTAAGAGTTCTACAGGCAGAAAAAAAAATTTCAAAAACAAATGCCAATGTAATCCAGTATATCAACAGGGTAAAGAATAAAAATCATATGATCATATCAATTCATGGAGAAAAAGCAAATGACAAATTCTAACACTTGTACTTGATAAAAACTCTCAGCAAAGTAGGATGAAAGGGAGATCTCCCCAACTTAATGAAGCGCTTCTAAAAATTTCTACACCAAACATCATAATTAATGGTGAAAGACAGAATGCTTTCCCTCTAAGATCATCACAACAAGGCAAGAATGTTCATTCTCATCATTGTTATTCAACATAGAAGTTTTAGCCAGCACCATAAAGCAAAAAAAAATAAAAGGCATACAGATTGGAAAGGAGGAAATAAAACTGCTCCTATTTACAGATAACATGATGATCTATGTATGAAATCCCTAGGACTCTACAACAAAGCTCCTAGAATTAAGTGAACTCAGCAAGGTCACAGGATACAAGGTCAACACACAAAAATCAATCACATTGCTATATACTAACAATGAACAGAAGATAAAAAAATAATATATATAAAAAAGAAGAGAACCTAAATTAAGTCATTTACAACTGATCCAAATAAAATTAAATATTTAGGTATAAACCTAACAAAATATGTACAAGATCTGTATGCTAGAAATTTAAAATGCTGATGGAAGTGTCACAGCGGAAAACTCCAACTTTGCTTAAAGTAAAATCAAGAGGTTTATTGGAAGTACAAGCATCATTCGAACAGGGAAATGTGGGCTCTACTGAAGTGAAACCAACAAATTCAAAGAGGGACCATCAAAGAACCTCAGTTATAGGGCAAAATCAGGAGGTACAACCCACAATAATCTGATTGGTGGACATTAAGGTAAGAGAATCAAAGGCAGGACATTGAGAAGTGGCACTTTGGATATCATTGGTTACAAAGTCACATTTGGAAAGATAGGGTTGGTTGACAAGAAAAAAAACAATTGCAGGATGTGATTAATGTTGTAAGGATGATGAGTCCTGGTCATAAGTCTTTCACAGGTGATTACTCACAGGAAAACATTCCATATATGAACTTATCTTCCTGGGGGTGGTCTGTGTGTAGGAACAGGATGACTACAAGGCAGATATCCTGAGAACTGATTGTTAGAATAACTTGCTTAAGGCAGAACATCTCCTGAGGTTGTCTTGTATTAAGGGTTTGATAACAATGTGCCTCAGTATTCCCAGAGACAATGCATGCCAGGCCTTCCAGCTGACCACAATTTACTAAGCAGGTCTAGCTTCTGTTACAAAGATCAACAACTTCTGTAGTTAAAGCGAGAGTCAAAGATGGAGTTTGGGTTCTGACTTTAAACCAGCCATTTTATTTTAGTCAAGTACTTCTAAAATTTAGTGCACCTCATCAAAAGAAATCAAAGAAAACGTAAATAAATAGACAAACAATGTTTGTGGATTGGAAGAATCAATTAGTGAACATGTCAATTCTCCCCAAATTAATCTTTTTTTTTTTTTTAAGTCTAGGAAAATTTATTTCCTAAGGTCGTGATATAGGAAGTGGACTCCCAGCCAGAGGCAGAGCTCTAAAATTGAAGGTCAGAGTGCTGAAGGAGCATGCTGGGGGAGGGGGTGCCAGGAAACTTAGTCTGTGGGTTATGAAATGTTCAATTACCTTGGTCAGTGTTTAAAACAGTGGAGAGCCTGTACCAGAGGAGAGGGACCAGGCAGGTCCTGAGTGCAGGCCCTGTGCTGGGTGCCTGTTGTTGCCCATGAGTGGTGGGGTGGGTTAGCATTCTGGAGAGGCTTCTGTTTCCTCATCATTATTGCTTGAGGCCCCAAAGGAGGGTCTTCGAGGGCCACCTGAGCCCCAAAGCTGGGGAACTCCTCAGAGGTGCTCATGTCCAGAGCCTTCTCGCTGCTGTTGGCTGTCCACACCATGAAGCCCTTGGACAAGACCTTGGACTCCTCATGCGCCAGGGGTCTTCATGTACACCTGCAGCACCTTGTTGTCTATCATGTTGGCCAGGTATTCCTCCTCGAGGTTAGGATATGGCCAATGGATTCCTCCACTTTCTCCAGGAGACCTGTCATGGTGACGCAGTTTAGGTCCAGGGCCCCATTCTGTGGGAAGCAGATGTCCACCTTGAACTTTTCTATGAGCTTGTGGATGGTCTTGCCATGGGCATTGATGATGCGAGCATGGACACAGTGGTGCAGTGGGTTGTCCTCAGAGACCAGCTGTTCAAGCTTGCCCATGACCTTCAGGATGGCATTGTGGGGCACCTCTGTGTTCTTTTCATAGCCCATGATGGTGACCTTGTCCTCGGGCTGGCACCCATTATCTTTGTCAGGAAACTGGATGCTCATGTTGTGCTCCAGGCAGATCTGTGTGATCACAGTCCCCTTCCAACCAATGATTTTGGGGTGGTATTTGGGGTTTATGGTGATGCTCAGCCTGAAACTCCTCAAGGCCCGGTCCTCCTGCTCATTCTGCAGCTCCTTCACCTGCTCCAGCAGCCCAGCCTTGGCTTTGTCCAGGTTGGCAGCCAGGCTGGTGATGGCAGTGATATTGGACTGTAGCTCAGGGCTGCGACTTGCATGTTCGCCTGAAACACATCCATCATCTTGCAGATCCCGCTTTCTTTCGTCCTTATGATGTACCAGTACAGGTCAAAGGGCACCTCCACTTCAATAGGGACAGGAACCAGTGCCTCCAGGGCTTCCTCGGTGGCCTCACACTTCTTCCAGCCAGAGTTGATGATGATCTCATATCTCCTTGGAGAAGCGGGGTTGATCTCTTTGGCATCTCTCCCCTTCACAGTCTTGTCCCTGGTCCCCGTTCTCCTGCATGGCCAGCTCGGCACTGTGAACTGGGTCCTCCTCTCTGCTCGGGAACTTAATCTGAATGCCATAATCCTGAGTGATCTCCTAGATTTGGGAACCCTTGGAGCCAATGACAGATCAGTGGAACCTCTGGGGTATGGCACATTCCATGGTCACCTGAGTTTCCAAGTCCTTGATGATCTCCTGGATGTGCTTCTTGGAGGCCTCCATGAGGTTCTTGATGCCTTTGAGGGTGACCTTGTCGCTCTGCATGCTGGAACAAAGGAAGCTCACCATCATGCCACCGTACTCTTCTGCAATCTCCTGCAAGACCTGGCCCCTCTGGATAACAAAATGGCAGTGGTGCTTGGGTCCCACCAGCATGCAGTCCTCTACCGCATTTTCCAGGTTCTGAATCAGGGCCTCCAGCTCCTTCTAGGCCTCTTTGATGGTATCCTCCTTCCCAATGATGGTGATCAGGTCCTGGTCCTTGTCGTCGGCCATGGGGAATATGATGTGGGCCATGGGGATTAGAATGTGTGCTCTCTTGCACCTTGTGGATCTTGCCACCCCCCTTGCTGATGAGGAACTTGTGGTACTCTGACTTGGTGTTGAATGTCAGCTGTGAAGCTCTTGGTTTGCTTCTCTTTGGCCAGGTACAGGAGCTGCTTCTTGGCCTTCTCCACATCTGAGGACAGCTATACATTTCAGATCAATCCCAATTCAGGCCTCTGTAATGAAGACCATTTGTGCTATTTCACTTTTATTGGAAGGGTTGCTGGTCTGGCAGTATTTCATGGGAAACCCTTAGATGATTTCTTCATTAGGCCATTTTACAAAATACTATAGAATACTACTCAGCAACAAAAAGGAACATACTATTGATCTATGCAACAACTTGGTTGGATTTTAAGAGAATTATGCTGTGTGGCAAAAAGCCAATCTCAAAAGGTTACATGCTGTATGTTTTGATTGATAAGAAATAACACAGTTGTAACTATGGAGAACAAATTAGTGGTTGCTGAGGGCTATGGATGGGAGTATGGGGAATGGAGGTGGGGGTGGCTATAAAGAGGCAGCATGAGGAAACCTTGTGAAGGAATAGTTCTGTATCTTGATTTTGGTGGTGGTTACACAAATCTACACATGGGAAAGAATGCATAAAACTATATACATACCTACATAAAAATGAGTGCATATAAAAAAAAATAACTGGTAAAATCTGAATAAGCTCTATAAATTGTACCAATGTCAATTTCCTGTTCTGGGTGAAGTATCATGAGGGCATATAGGACTCCCCCTGTATATTTTTTTTGGCAGCTTTTTTGAATCTATAATTATTTTAAAATAAAGTAAAACACACACACACAGAGGCAAAGTACTTTTTTTCACATATACAAAAGAAGAAGAAGTCATCATTACCAGCCCTGTACTACAAGAAATGTTAAAGGAGCATTTCCTTGGAAATGGTAGCTGAATGAGTAAATATAAAGTATGTGTATTTTTCACTACTTAAATATTTTAAAAAGATAACTTGCTTTTCAAAGTGGAAGAATAACAGAAGATACGTGATGGCAACAGCACAAGGGCTGGTAGCAGAGAGGTGAAAGTAGACTATTGTAAGGTTCGTATCCTATTCACAGAGTGATACAATGTCACTTGAAGATAGGCTGTGTCTTAGTCATCTAGTGCTGCTATAACAGAAATACCAGCAGTGGATGGCGTTAACAAAGAAAAATTTATTTTCTCACAATCTAGTAGGCTAAAAGTCCAAATTCAGGCCATCAGCCCCAGGGGAAGGCTTTCTCTCTCCGCTGGCTCTGGAGGAAGGTCCTTCTCATCAGTCTTCCCCTAGACTAGGAGCTTCTCTGCACAGGAACCCTGAGTCCAAAGGACTGGCTCTGCTCCAGTGCTGCTTTCTTGGTAGTATGAGGTCCCCCACTATCTGCTGGCCTTGTGAGATAAAAGGTGGTGCAGGCCACACCCTAGGGAAACTCCCTTTACATTGGATCAGGTATGTGACCTGAGCAAGGGTGTTGCCCTAATCCTCTTCAGTATAATCTAATCTTGCCTCAGTAACCACAGGCAGAGATTAGGATTTATAATAAATAGGAAAATCCCGTCAATCACAAAATGGAGGACAACCACACAATACTGAGAATCATGGCCTAACCAAGTTGACTCATATTTTAGGGGGACACAATTCAACCCATGACAGGCTGTGACAAGTTAAAGATATAAAGTATAAACACTGACGAAACCACTAAAACAACACAACAAAGAATTACAGCTAATAAGCTAAGAAAGGAGAAAATTAGGATCATAAGAGACACTAAATTTTATTCAAAAGAAGGCAGAAAAGGGAAAATAGGGAATAGATGGGTCAAATAGAAAACAAATAGCAAGACATCAGATTTAAATCCAACCAAACCAATAATATTAAATGCAATAGTCTAAAACACCCTATTTAAAAGGTAGAGATTATTAGATTGTATTAAAAAAACAGCAAGACTCAACTATATGCTTATAAGAAGCCCATTATATATATAAAGACATAAAAAGGTTAAAAGTTTTAACATGAATAAATACTAACCCTAATCAAAAGATTAAGTAACATCAGACCAGGTAGATTTTTAGAGCAAAGGCCAAAACCCAAAGCCCATTGCTGTTGAGTTGATTCCAACTCATTAATGACCCTATAGGACAGACTAGAACTGCCCCATGAGGTTTCCAAGGAGCAGCTGGCAGGCTTAAACTGCCAATCTTTTGGTTAGCAGCCATAGCTCTTAACCACTGTGCCACCAGGGCTCCAGAGCAAAGACGGTAATTTCATAACAAGGAAGGGGTCAGTTAATTAGGAGCTCAGAACAATCCTGATTATCTATACACCTAAATAACAGAACTTCAAAATATATGAAGCAAAAACTGATGGAACTGCAAGAAGAAAGAGATAAAACCCACAATTATACTCAGAGATTTCAACACCCTTCTCCTAATAATTGATAGATCAAGTAAACGAAATTAGCAAGGGTCTACAAGACTTGAACAACACTTTCAATCACCTTGATCTAATTGAAATCGATAGAAATTACACTTTTTAATCAAGTGCTCAGGAACATTTACCAAGATAGCCCACACTCTGGGCCATAAGTTTTAATAAATACAAAAATTAAAATTACATACAGTAACTTCTCTAAACAACAAAAGAATTAACTTAGAAATCTGTAAAAATCTCCATATACTTGAAAATTAAATGATGCATTTCTCAATGGGTCAAAGAAGTCAAAATGGAAATTGGAAAGAATATTGAATTCAATGAAAACACAGCATATCAAAATGTGTGGGATGTAGCTAAAGCAATACTTAAAGGGAAATTTATAGCACTTGTGCCTATGTTGGAGCCCTGGTGGCACAGTGGTTAAGAGCTACGGCTGCTAACTCAAAGGTTGGCAGTTCGAATCCACCAGGCACTCCTTGGAAACCCTATGGGGCAGTTCTACTCTGTCCTATAGGATCGCTATGAGTTGGAATCAAGTCGATGCTTATATTAGCAAAGAAGAAAAGCTTCAAACTGATGAACAGCTTTTATCTTAAGAAGCTGGAAAAAGAAAAGCAAATGAAACTCGAAGAAAGGAAATAATGAAGGTCAGAATTCATCAACACAACCAAAATCTAGTTCTTTGAAAAGATCAATAAAATTGACTAATCGATTAACCTCTAGCCAGAATGATCAGGAAAATAAAAGAAAGATACTAATTGCCAATGTCAGGAATGCAAGAGAGGACATCAGTATAGATTCTGCGTATATTAAAAGGATAATAAAGAAGTATTATGAACAACTTTATGCAAATAAATTCTACGACTTAGATGGAATGGATGAATTTATTGAAAAACATAAACTAGTAAAGCCCAGTCCAGAAACAAAGAAATAGCCTGAATAACACTGAATCTATTAAAGACACTGATTTTTTCGTTAAACATCTTCCCACAAAGAAAACTTCAGGTCAGATGACTTCACTGATGAATTCTACCATACCAATTCTACACAAACTCTTCTAAAAATCGAAGAGGAGGAAATACTTTCCAACTCACCCTTTGAGGCCAATATTACTCTGATACTAAAACCAGACAAAGGCATTACAAGAATAGAAAACTACTGATCAGTATCCCTCATGAACATACCAGAAAAAAACCCAACAAATTCTAAACAAACTTTCATTACCCTTTTCTGGTTGCAAATCCAGTTTATAATCAAAATTGGAAAAACGTATAAGTGCTTATGTATATCAACACAAGACAAGTTGATCAGACTTTTTTCCTATTCAAAAATAGACACATTCTGATAATATAGCCCCCAAATAGATCTGGCAACAACGAAGAAGTCTGATACAAACAGAAACTAAAGAAAATACAGTGTGGCCATAAGGTCCCTCTACGTGAGATGTCTGAGCACCCTACTCACATTTGTTGGAGGCCTAGAAATAACTACCGGGAACTTAACTAAAAAAATCTACCAGGTACTGCTGTAATGGCTTCCAAGCACAGCATGGAAGACAAGTCCAGAAGAACCTGGGGGAGAATTAAAGTCTGTGAGGAGGATGAAGAAGAGGATGCAGATAGCCTCTGGCTGGGGTCCCAAAACCTCTAAACATGGACACCTACAAGCTCCAATGCCCAGTGGTCCTGATGTATCATGACAATGAAGTTAGGAAGTGTGGGGGCAGGGAGCTCATGACAAATGGCAGAGGATTGATTGTGTATGTGTGTGTGTGTGTGTGTTGGGGGGGGGCAGGCAGTGTTGTCTGCAAGGGAGGGTTGTCTGCAGAAATTTCGTCTCATCATTTGTTTAAAGAGACATTGTTGTTCTCTTAGGAGCCCTGGACCTCTCACCACAAGTATCGGCATAAAAAACCCTACCCAATCTTTTTGTTGTTGTTGTTTAACAAAATATTCCAAACATACAAAAAAAAAATAGAGAATGATACTTCACACCTTCACACCTACACTCAGCTCAGAGGCTGGGGGCTGGAGTCATCTGCAGCTAGCACACCCAGAAGCCTGGTGGTGATACTGGCTGTTGCTGGGACCTTAGCTGGGGCTGTTGCTGAAATGTCTACATGTGTCCTTCCCATGTAAACTGGGCTTCCTTACAAAATGGCAACCGGGAGCCAAGGTTAAGATCCCGAGTGAGTTATGGACGTCACGGAGCATCACTTTCACTGCAGTTTCTTCACTGGTGCTGTCACACAGCTCTGCCCAAGTCAAGAGGAGGGATAGGCTTTGTCTTTTGGAGAGCATGTGGTCCCAGAAATGCTGCCTGTGCCAGTCCTGGCAGGTGTGATCTGCCTGCTCCCCAACCCTGTATCCCTTGCTCCCGACGGCTCCCCCCTTGTTCTCCTCCAGGTGCTGACCATCACTCCCCCACCCCTGACCATCTCCCTCTTCCCCTGAGGACACACCCTCAGTGTCACATCTCTCTGCCTACTCCACACCAGATAACATTTTCTAGTTTGTCTGGTGGCTGCTCCCCCGCTGGACACTTTCTTCACTAAAGGTCACCAAGTTCTGCAGTGCCTGCACCTCAGAGGGGCTTTTTCCGCCCCACAAAGTAAACACAGTCTTCTCTGGCTTTGTTTGTGAGTAGGCTTGGAGAGGCCCAGCCTGGCCCACACAGAGCTGAAGCCTCACCAGGCCTCATCCAGCCTCACCCTACCTGCTAGTGAATAGGGCCTCAGACGTGAAGATGTCTGTCGGCCTCAGTGTCCTCTTGGGTTCCTCTCGGCACCTTCTCCTCCCTCAGCTTCAGGCTCCGTGGTCTTCCCCAAAAGCCAGCTCACAGGAAAACACTGGAAATGTGTTCACATCACGTGTAGATGGTCCTTAGTTCTTGCTCCCACCCCTCAACCAAAGGGCTGTGATTATTAGTTGCCATTGAGTCGACTTGGACTCATGGCAAACCCATGTGTGCAGAGTAGAACTGCTCCATAGGGTTTTCAAGGCTGGGACCTTTTGGAGACAGATCGCCAGGCCTATTTTTCAAGGCATCTCTGGGTGGGTTCAAACCACCAGTCTTTCGGCTAGTAGTCCATTGCTTAACCATTTGTGCCACCGAGAGACCCTCAACCAAATGGTAATCAACTCTAAATGGTGAGCAAAGCCCTACACCACACAAGTGACTCTAATGGAGCCGGGGGCTTCCCAGGACCCTGAGGTAGGATCACTGGCTCCTCTGCTCCAGATAGCACCTGTCCTTTCTGCCCTGGCTGGCAGAGTGAGGATGGCGGAGTGACGGGATGGCATTTCAGTGAGCCTGAGGGCACAAACAGCACACGGGCTGCCACAGAGACCCCGGGGGCAACGTGTGAGCAAGCCAGTGAGCACTCTGGAAGACACATGGAGATAGGTTGGAAATGCACTTCTTCCCAGGGATACTCTGGAGGCAGTTGGTGACCCCTGACTGGGAAGGACAGTAGGGGCAACATGGAGGGGGGAGGAAGATGGGCTGACCACACTGTGCCGCCCATTTCCTCTCCACCTCTGAGTCAGGTCGGGACCCAGAATGTGTCAGGAAGGGGGAAATGAGGCCCATGACAGTTGGCTTAAGTCATTCAAGCTCACTCGCTTCCAGATGGGATTTAAACTACCCCTAAAATAGCTTCTCATTAGTACTTTTTCCTCCTCCTTTTTGGAAAAAAGAGCAATGGCTGCTGGAGACCAAAGTGCTCTGATAATTAAACTCATTAACACGAAGCTCTACAGCTCATTGGCCCCATAATGGCACATTGAAAAAGTAGTTCTGGCTCTTTTTGGGGAAGGACTGACACTGTACAGGTTTGAAAATGCTATCTGGTTTCAGAGAGCAGGGAAATGAAAAATGCCACAGCACCCAAAAGGTGGCGACAACCCCTGTGTCTATGCCAGAAGAACAGATAAACAAAATGTGGTACGTACGTACAATGGAGTATTATCATTCAGCCATAAAACAAATGAAGTTCTGATACCTGCTACGCTATGGACCAACCTTGAAAACTATGCGAAAATAAGTCAGACACTAAAGAAGAAAAATTGTTATGGTCCTACTTACATGAAATATCTAGAATAGGGAAATGCAGAGAGACAGAAGGTTATTACTTGTTACCAGGGTCTGGGGGAGGGGAGATTAGGGAGCTACTGTTTAAGGGGTACTGAGTTTCTGTTTAGGGTGAAGAAAAAGGTTTGGAAATGGATAGTGGTGATGGTTACAGAACATGGTGAATGTAATGTCAGTGAACTGTACATTTAAAAATGGTTTAGACGGCAAACTATATGTTGCATATATTTTACCACAATTAAAAAAAAAAATTGGCACTGGTTTTCTGATCCTGCCATTTAGAAGAAGCGTTGAGGGCTGTGCAGAGTGACATGAGGAGAGGTGGGGCCTCTGGACGCATGGTCAGAGGGGACATCGCTACTTAGACTGTCCACTCAGTGTGACTGTTGAAGAAGCATTCTCATCTGTGTGGAGTACTTCTCACAGCCAGCAATGAGCTTCCTGTGGCCTCTCCTTCTCCCGCTTTTTTAATTTGGAAGCGTGAAATAAAACATCAGTGCGTAATCCAGGGGCTCCGCTGGCACCATCTCAGTGACTCAGACACCTACAAACCGAGGTTCCTGCTTCCTGGCAGGACCCCAAGCCAGGATGACTGACAGGGCCCGGAGACGGCCAGAGGGGTCTGCGTCTGCTCTCCAAGAATGAACATGTATGTGGTCATCCTACAGCTAACTTGATTTTTCTGGCATAAAGATTTATGAATATGATGTGCCTCACATATGTGATTCCAAATTAGGTTAGAGATGCAGTGCCTGGGATGGATAATTCAAATGGAGCAAGTACTTCCCTTGACAGAGGTCCTTTACCCCAGCTTCAACTCCTTTTTCTTCCTGCAATACCGCCTTTCCAAACACATGACTCTGGTACAGTGTATTTATTCCCACAGGGAGCGTTTTTACAAACATATTTAATGAGAACTGAGAGGAGACACTCCTTATGGTATTATTAGCTGGGGTGCTGCCCAGTGGGTGCCAAGAAGTCAGGAGAAGCAGGCAGCGGTTTGCTCTGATGTCTCTCACGGCAGCAAGAGTGGGGGTGCAGATGTTTGGGGGGGCTGCACCATGTGAGGAAGAGGCTGTGGGAGACTGGCATGAGGGCTTTGTCTGATCAGTGGGACCCATGACTGTCCAAATTATGAGACCCCCCAACACAAAGTGGGGTCCTCCTCAAAGACTTGAATTTTTGCTTTGGCTGCACTTGGCGATGAGGGAAAACATGATACTTATTAGATTGTTTTTTTTGCACCGTCTCAGACTCAGGAAGGACTAAGAATCATGGGCACCAAAAGGAGTAAAACTGAAAATGGGGTTAGCGCATGTGGTCTGGGGGTGCGGCATGGTTTTCCCTGTCTTGTCTCATACTGAACAATCCCAGGAAGGTGCACCTGTCTGAGGGTCTGGCGTGACTCTGACCATTGAGCATAGCCAGTGCTGAGGCAGGTGAGCATCATGTAGGTGCCCTGAAGCTCTGCTGCTCAGCCGGCTCAGGTTAAGCTGGCACCTTTCTCAGCCTCCCAGACAACGTAGTCTGCTCTCTGGTCAGATCAGGAGGGCAAAACACATAATTGACTCAGGTAGCTTTTCTCCTGACAGCAATTCTCTTGCTAGAAATATGCTCTTGGGTATATTTTCTCATTACTCAAAACCAACGGAAAAGGTACTAAACTAAGTCAATAGCGTTATTCACAAGAACAGACTTCCTAGGCAGAGACATCTATCATTTTATAAATTTCTATTTTTATTTCTGGAATATACAAGTCTAGTGTTTGGGTTGGGGGGGAAAAAACCCCAAAAAACCCCAAAGCCTCTCTTTGAAGTTAATAGCTTCTAGTTTGTTCTTCAGTGACACAAAGCACAGTTCCCAAGCCCGACTCCCACTACTATTAGCAATGGGAGGAGAAGGGGGGGTCGCGTGAGCTCCCCGGTTCACTTTGGGGTCTAACGTTTCAAGGCTCTCTCAGGTCCCTGATTCAGGACACAAGCACTACATGAAACTGAGAGCTTAACGGACATTTGAATACATTCGAGTAGCCTGAGTCACAGGGAAGAGAGAGGCCACGGTTATCTCACTACCACCCATTTTTCTACCACAGCCACCAAGCTCCGTCCGGGCATTTTCCTTATTCCCCTTCTCATGGGACCTTTGATGTTGGTGAGGTCACTTCAGATACTGTTGCACGTAAAAACACAGGAGGGGGACGCTTACTAATGGCTTTTAGGTGACCATTTCCCTAGTGCTTTAGCTCAAACTGTAAACCTCTCAGCAAAAGAAACTGGGATCCTGATGTTTTTTAACATTCTAAAAGCAAAGTAATTATTCCTAGTGATAATTACTGGAGAGATTCCAGGCTTCATACTTATGAATGACTAGATAATATTTCCCCACCAAAGCTTGAAGTAGGAGGTTTGGGTGGGGGACAAAGGGCAGAGGGGGGTTACTTAAAGAAGCAAGTAGAAATAGGTGACAGAACACATGGTTAGGTTAAACACAAGCATTATCTTGCTCAAATGATTGTCTGATTGCATGGGAGTCTGTGTGTGGCCAGAGCCTCACCCAGGATATTTCTCTGAGCAGAAATATTTGGCAAAAGCTAAAGTTCCTTCTCCATGTAGGTGGGAGGGGCATTTCTGAAGTCCTGGGTTTGGAGCTTCTGATAACGGTCTCGTTTACCCACTTACCCCTACAGCTGGCTTTCCTCTCAACGTGTGTAAGGAAGAAAGAGAGCAGGTTTACCAGCAAGATGCAGCTCCATGCTTATATGACCACAGTGCACAGCTCTCCCACCACAAGGCACTTCTCACAGACAACCACAGCAAATACAGTCAAACACACGGCTAAGAACAAGGCAGATTTATCCACAGAATCAATCACTCTCAGACGGAGGTTGTCCAGCAAAAAATATTGCTTTATTGGCTCTATTTTCTAACTACAAAGATAGCTGATGCAAATATCAAACGTTTCCTTTTCATAGGACGGTCTACTAGAAATATTCCATGCAACTCCTAGGGTGCTAAGTCCAGGGTGGGGGAACAGGTAGAACAGGCAGGAGAACAGTCTGCCCAGTGGGGCAGTGAGCTATGTACAGTTAGCCATATATCTTCAGCTCCTCACGGTTATGTGCAAATGTTACAAATATGGCTTTCAGAGTTTTGTTTCTTTCTGTGAGTTAAAAAAAGAAAAATAAGACATAGGCATACAGAAGAACCTTTTAAAAATAATTCTTTGTGGGAAAGCTCTTTCTCAGTCATAACATTGCGTTTAATGACTTGGTAACTTACGACGCCACCCGAGGGTGTAGTTCAGGCATATTCCATAAGGGGGCATTAATTCCTAAGGCACAATTATTAGGTTAAACATGTTTTAATTAAACCATGCTTTTTGGTTATATGAAACAATAGGTCACTGCTAGTAACCATGTGTAATAAGCTGTTCATTGTACAAAATGCAATAGCAAAGACTACATACACTACTCTATCTGATTATATGAACTGACATGAGAACCTGCTATACATGGCTGCATATTAAAACATTGTTTTTGGTAATATTTTTCTTCGATGAAGCAGAGTTATAAGGCTTCTGCGAAGTAATAATCTTATAATTGAACAAATATATTACACTCCTTTTATAATGATATTTACACTCCCTTTCCAATTTTGCCATTTGGTAACGCATGTGTGTTTCGAATGCATCTGGCCTGGCTCTCTAAAGTGCTCCTATAACTGCAGGAAGCGAGAACACAGAGACCTGTCAGAGGTACGATGGACCCAGTGGGAGTAGCTGAAAAGTCAGGCTTGGAATCCTAGATGCATTTTCCAAAGTGGATGCTGGTTATTGCTAACTGTGAAGCCCTTGTGGGCGAAGACTGAAGATCACCACCCCTGTTGATTATTTATATATAAATACATGCCTATATATGTATATACATGCAAATGCAAGATCTATCCTGCAACAGACAGACTTCTTTTTTTGTCCAATAACCTACCTTGTGCTAGTCAACTTACTTGTGCTATGTTTGAAGCCAGATTAAAAACAAAAACCCTAGCATGCTATTATCAACAATCCTATGGTTTTAGTAACACAGGGAGGGAACTATACTATGAAAGATTTGAGATGACAAATGGGAAGAGTTCTAAAACGCACTGAATAAGGCAACAACACTGTATATTACAGCCCAGGAGAAGTTGAGAAAAAGGATGAAACTCATATTACTTTTTTCTCACAACCCTTAGCTAGCCAGTATTCTCGTACTTTATACAAAAGAGAAAGCATTGTAATGAAATGTTTTCATAGATTTTGCACCTACAAATACTCTCATGGTAGCAAATCCAATGACCAATTCCATGATGCCCTGATGCTATGACCTGGTTCAATAAGGCACTTCCAGTTTCGAGATCCAGCGCCCAAAGGGCAAAGCTTGGGATCAAACCACCACATTGGACCTTGCCCAAGAGTGGCCCCACAAAAGGGCCATTGCACAGCACGTCCCCTGTATTCACCCCACCCCACCTCCATTTCTTCTCCTTGAGATGACTTTTTCTCCAGAAGATGGGTTGGTCTTCCTTCCTTCCTACCTTCCTTCACTTATTCATTCATTCCTTCTTGGTAGAGAGCTACTGCTTTGTACATAGAACATAAATCTTCAGCTCCCAGCATTCAGGAGGTTGGGAGTTCTGAGTGGTACCAGGTACTGTGTTCCGTTTATTTAGGCAAAAATCTTTGTATGCTGAAGCTGAATTGACACCTGTTGACACTGTGCAGCTTCTGAATGAGACCCAACGTTGCAAACTAAGAGTGGATGTTAGTGCTGGAGAGGTCGTTTCGTATTATTTCATTTACTGCAAGAAAACAAAAATGGAAGACTTATTAGGGAAAAGCTACTGTGTAGTAAAAACGTGTAAACATTAAAGAATTATGTACACATTCCATAAGTGACGCTCTGCCCGTGGAAACCTGCGTCCCAGAAGGAAGTGGCATCTCCACTGATGGTACTCATGCTCCTTAGGAATCCTGAGTTGGGCATCTGTCTGCCCAGGACTGGCCACCCAATTAAAGGAGCCAGTGTCCTCCAAGCCACTGCCCTGGTGCATGATCACAGGTACAAATTGGTCTTTCCGGCATCACAGTGTGTCTCCTTCAGGACAGGAGCTCACATGCTGTCTCTGCTTTCTAAGTTTACACGCCCTCTCACAAGGACAGAACCCCTCTCCAGAGCCTGTGCTCTGAGATTGCCTTTCTAAAGAGAAGGGCCCCACTTTCTCAGCCATGTCACCGTACTGGCAGTGACCAGAGAGCAGACAGGGGGAAGGCCAGAGAGAGGAGCCCATCCCAGCAGCTGGCCCCTGGCCCTTCCTTCATTCTTCATCTCCCCACAGGCTGTCCGCAGTTTCCCACACTCCAACAAGTCCACTATCAGCTTGTGATTTTTGGCAGATGGACAGGAAGTGACGGAACCTGGTGAGGGCCACTGATGGTGACCTGCACAGCATCCCTCCCTCTGCCCTCCCATAGCCCGCAGCACCTGATGGCTCTCAGATAGGGCAATGTCACCAGGAAGGCTGCCACCATGCCACATTTTCCTACAGAACTGGGAGGTGGGTGCTCACGCTCACGTCACGGAACTGCTGGTGCCCGGCCGGGGCTGGACGCTGGGCAGATAAGCCCGTGTGTCTCTGCAGAGGCCCCGGCCTGTCTCGGGCTGCTTCCTGGAGTAATTAGCTGGTGGACATTTCATCACCCACCCACTCCCTTCCCCAGCCCCTCCCAGTCCCCCTGACCATTTTTAAGAATAACAATAACAACACGTGGTGGGGAATCAGGAATTGTGTCATGGGAACTGATAACAGACGAGTTAGGAGCCCTGACTGTGAACAAACACCCCACCTCGGCTCTTCCCCCGGAGTGGGTGGCGTGGGCCAGGGCAGGCTTGCCCAGCCTCCCTACTGCACATCTAAACGAAGGCCTCTTGAAAGCGATTCTCACTAACTCAGCACCTGGTTCCACTCCACTAGGCTACTTCCACCCCCACAGGAGCAGAAGCACCCAGGGAGTGGTGGGATCCAGGCTGCATTCCTCAGAGAAACTGGACTGATGTGGGTCCTCCCAGCAACGTGGGACCCACATACCAGCAGCCAATGTGATTGTGCAGTCATGGAAGATGGCGCTGACACTTGATATGGAAAACTCTAAGAGGAATTCAGGCCCAACTTCTTCAAGGTAACTCTTTAAATCCACGGATGAAGATATCATGAGGCCAAAGTGCCCACAGGTGGTACTCAGACGGCCTTTGCACAAACCCACCCCCGGTGCACAGCACCACTCCTTACCACGGGTGTTTCTAGGATACTCAGCTGATGACTCTGTGAGGGCCATCATGGGGCCCTGAGCTCAGCAACCAGTGTGCATGGCAGAGGAGAAAGAAGGAGGCTCTAGAGAAAGGTGGCCTACAGAAAGGTACCCTGGAGAAAGGTGGCCCTCTAGAGAAAGGATCCCTAGAGAAAGATGCCCTAGAGAAAGGCAGCACTCTAGAGAAAGGAGTTCTAGAGAAAGGCACCCTAGAGAAAAGTGCCCTAGAGAATGGCACCCTAAGAAAGGAGTTCTAGAGAAAGGAGCTCTAGAGAAAGCAGCCCTAAGAAAGGTACTCTAGAGAAACGAGGCCTAGAGAAAGGAGTTCTAGAGAAAGATGCCCTAGAGAAAGGAGCACTAGAGAAAGGCACTCTAGAGAAAGGAGCCCTAGGAAAGAAGGCCTAGTGAAAGGTGCTCTAGAGAAAGGCACACTAGAGAAAGGAGCTCTAGAGAAAGGAGCTCTAGAGAAAGGAGTCCTAGAAGAAGGAGTTCTAGAGAAAGTCACCGTAGAGAAAGGTGGCCCTAGAGAAAGGAGGCCTAGAGAAAGGCAGCTGTCCTTTCCCTGCACAGGACACTTGAAAGCCACACCGTCTTTCTCTCATTCTCTCCATTCCTTGCTACTGTCACAGTGCAGTAAGGCAAGAATGCACTAAACACTAGAGGTGCAGGACTTGAGTATCTAACTCCTCTCTCCCCACTTGACTTGTTCAGACTCTTGTGAAGAGGCACATGTCCAATTCCTACTTTACAGAACACTGCCACATCAAAACACTTTCGGAGGCAAAGCAAAATCTCACATCTCAAGTCCCATTAAGGTATTTTCTAAGTAAGGAAAAGGTTCTCCTGCACTTAGGATTTCTCTGACCCAAGTCAAGAGGATCTAACATACATACAGCTCGTTTGTAAAAAGACTGCTTCTTTGGCGAGGATGTGAAAGCGGCCAGTTACAATTGCAGCAGCTTATGCTGTAGAGCACACTGCCATCTGGGCAGCACTTGACAGTTTGCACACTGCCTTCCTGGTTGCCCTCTCATGTTATCTGAGAGCCGCTCCTCTGCATGGGCGTCAGGGTCACTGTGGAGCTGACACACATCCTGGTCCTGGCTCCTGGGCTGATGCCTCCCAGGAGGCAAGAGCTCCTGTGGACCCAGCAGCTGTGGGGACACTGGAGGCAGGGACATGCAGCCACCAAGGCCCTAGAACAGACAAGGCTGCATGTGTTTGGGGTCATTTAAAATGTGACCCCAGTTGGAGGACAGTGCGGTGGGATTTCGTGGCTCTGTTCAATTGTGCTACTTAAAGGAATTCTGTACCTATTTCCATCTGATTTTTAAGGACAACTGAACCTGGGGTCAGTGTCTGACCCCAGTGAGGTGAGCAGTGGAGGCAGAAGGAGGTGGGGACAGTGAAGACGGGGAGACAGGAGGGGGCAGCAGGGCCGCAGGTAAGCGACTTGCACCTTCACGTTGCTTGGTGGCACACACACCGCAGGAAAAAATAACATCTGTGTGAAAAGGCAAAAGGGGAAGGAACCTCAACGTGGGCTTCCCCTCTCAGCCCACTGGTGCACCTGAGCCTCTGGGGGAGCCCGAGTGGGTGGGGCAGGAAATCGCCCAGCATGTCATTGTGACCAGGACCCCACACCAGAGCCATATGTCCCCTCGTATGGCTCCTCTGTGCCCAAGCTGACCCAACTCCTCGACAGGGCTTCCACTGAGGACCTCAGGGAGTCGGAGGGGCCAAAGGGCAGAGCTCACACCCATCAGATCTGACTAGAGAGACTGCGGGGGGCAGAGCTCACACTTATCTACTGTCTGGGGGGGCTGATGACATCCTACACAACCACATCCACAACCGATGACGTCCCACACAACCAACCATCTCCACAACCGATGACGTCCCACACAACTGTCTCCACAACTGATGATGTCCCATACGACCATCTCCACAACCGATGACATTCCACACAACCGTCTCCATAACCGATGACGAACCACACAACCGTCTCCACAACTGATGACGTCCCACACAACCAACCGTCTCCACAACCAGTGAGGTCCCATACAACTGTCTCCGCAACCGATGACATTCCACACGACCGTCTCCACAACCGATGACAAACCAACCACACAACCAACCGTCTCTACAACTGATGACGCCCCACACAATGGTCTCCACAACTGATGACGTTCCACACAACCGTCTCCACAACCGATGACGTCCCACACAACCGTCTCCACTACCGATGACGTCCCACACAACCGTCTCCACAACTGATGACATCCCATACAACCATCTCCACAACAGTTATCCCACATAACCATCTCCACACCGATGTAATCCCACACACCTGTCTACACAACTGAAGATGGTGTAACACTAAGACTTTACTCCTCCCTAGATACACTTTGTGCTGTTCCCTGTGAGAAAAGCCATGTGCTCACACCTCACCAATGGAGTAAGAAAGAACACATAGCTGAAGGGCTGAGCTATGGCCGCTGTTTATTGACGGCTGGGTTGAAAATGACACGTGCGACCCTCTGCCCCTCTCTTCTCGGCCACGACTGCCCACTTCCCTTCCATTAGGCAATGGCTGAGTTCCACCAGCACCCAGCTTCACCGGGCCTCTCTGCTGCTCCTCTGGGGGTGGCCCCGCTCCGTGTGGTTGTGCCTAGGACGCCCACGCTCCTGCCACGTCCTCTCTCACTGACACTTCCCATCTTCTGATTCAGCTTTTCCACTGACACAGGTTTTTTCTTTGCAGAGTATTTTGAACTGCAGGTAACCTGTGACACTCTCCTTGTCAGAGACCCAGAGAGGAACCGTCCTCTGTCTCTGCTTCACATCATATGTCCCTGCGGCAGGATGTGGTGAGCTGTTAGACCACAATTTAATTTAATAAGAAAGGTTTTTTCCCTTATATTTAATTTTTCTCTAAAATCCTCCTAAGGTGGAAACTATTGTTTTTTTTTCTAAACTTATGTGAGGCGGTTTGAATCTCTGCTTTAATTGGGGGCATGCATACAGGATGTATGTGTGTGTGTATACATACGCATACATGTATCCCCACAAAGACACACACACCCATAAACCCCTCTGGAATTGAGTGAAATAGGAAATTCTTATGTTTTTAAAACATAAAAACTGAAAAGTACAAAGTACAAGCACGATGTACACCGGTCTTACATCACCCATAAATACCAACTATATTTTTGCTAACATGACATGAATATTTTTCTGCTATCCACAAATGAATGGTGTAGACCAGCTAGCTAGGGAATGAAAGATCTTTTTTAGAGGAAGATATTTGTACTTTCATATAACCAGTTCCTTCTTTCTAGATCACCATTTTGAAAAAAGTTAACATTAAACTCTCGTGAAATAGCCAGAATTCACCTCTGAGGTTTCACTCATGGTTTTTTGCATGACTTTATTGAGAACCTACCACTTGCCTGTCAGTTTGTCATACTGTGGTGGCTGCCATGTTGCTGTGATGCTGGAAGCTCTGCCACCAGTATTTCAAATACCAGAAGGGTCACCCATGAGGGGCAGGTTTCAGGGGAACTTCCAGACTAAAAAAGACTAGGAAAAAAGGCCTGGTGATCTACTTCTAAAAAAACTGGCCAGTGAAAACCTTATGAATATCAGCAGAACACTGTCTGATATTGCGCTGGAAGATGAGCCTCTCAGGTTGAACAATGGGCTCAAACACAGCAAAGACTGTGAGGATGGTGCAGGACAGGGCAGTGTTTTGTTCTGTTGTACACAGCGTCGCTATGAGTTGGAACCAATTCAAGGGCACCTAACAACACCAAATGTGGAGAACACAACACAAACCAAAAAGGAATTGTGAGAGTTTAAATATGACTTAATATGTTTGTTCCACTCACTGCCTCATTTTTAAGCAAAGTTTTCCTACATTTCTGAATTCTTGATTTCTGAAAGCAAAGGAGGATCTCAAATCAAATTTCCAGAAATAAGTAAGCTACTTTTTTGCCTAACATTCATTTACCCTCTAAAGTTTTCGAAGCAGCTCCACATATTATCCACCCTCTGAGGTACATGTCATTGTGCTAGATCCTGGCAGCCATCCTACGGGTGGTAAGTGTAGGACTACAAGCGCCAATTTCATAAACGGCGAGACTGAGAAGGCCTGGTATCACGCAGCCATAATGCTGAGGCCCCTGTACGGTGGCTGAGCTGGTGCCGCCCGACCTCTCCATCTGAATGTACCAGCTGTCGTGCGTCCGTTTAGACACAGTCTCCATAGACTCCCTGTGGTTCTGGGGTCTCTGAGTGGTGCAAACAATTACTGCGCTCAGCTGCTAGTCATCTCAGAGGCACCTTGGAAGAAAGGACTGGCGATCTACTTCCAAAAGATTGGCCATTGGAAACCCTATGGAGCAGAGTTCTGCTCTGCGTATGTGGGGTTGCCATGAGTCAGGGTTGACTCAGTGGTACCTGGTCTTCCTCATGGTTCCAACTGCAAATCTCTGGGTTAGAAGTGGCTTTTTCCTTCCTCGCTAGGAAAGCCCTGAGAGTTTGGGTGCTTGGCTGCTTCTGGCCCCATCGGCCCAGTGAAGGACTGTAGCATGTGGAGACAAATCAGAACTGTTCCTCCAAGCCCACTGGGCATCTGGGCTTGTAGCCCCTCTTCCAAACTACATCATCGCCCTGCCCCCTCCCCCATCCTCCCCTGCTAGCAGCTCAGGCTCAGAGCTGGGTGTCTCTGAGGTGAGGGAAGGTGAAGGGGTTGTGGGTGCTATTACTTTCCTTTTCTGTGGCGCTCTTCTCTTAAAACAAAACAAACAACGTACCCACCAGTACTCCCCCCCACCGCCCCATATATACACAAACTGAAACACGGTAGTCTCCTGTTTTAGCTAAAAAAAAAAAAAAAAATTTTCAGGTATTTCTTCTGTATAAGCTTTAAAGTACTTTTATGTGTTTTAAAACTCTTCAAATGGGCGGGGCGGGGGGGGGAGGTGGGTGGTAGGGAGAACAAGACAAGCAACCGAAGAAACCACAAAAAGCTTTGTATGAGCATTTTTTTTCCATTGCTTCGTCAGGACAAACACCACGACAGCATCTCCTTTGCTCCAAAATAAAGAGCAAAGTGACCTCAGAGCTCTCCACTGATAGCACCACAGATAACGGCACCAAAGAGATCTGCTGACATTCAACACCAGAAACTTCATTCAAAAATCCCGGCAGAACGGTCAGGTCGTTCCAACCGTTTTACATGAGAAAGTCCAGTGAGGCTTCTAGAGATGCTTCCGGCCTGAAAGAGGCCTCGGAATTTCTTACTACACCCTTTCTTCACAGCTTTGAGTCTATTGTTGAAATGTGACATCGATGTGGCCTCTGTCTGCCATCACACATCTCCCTGTCACAGTGTATGAATTTTGCTCCCTTTTGACTTCTCTGAGGTGGGGTGGCCTCTTGCTGCTGCCTGGACAAGGCGTTTTGTCCTGTCACTTATCTGATCAGTGTCAAGACCCTGTGTGGACTCCCCTTCCACCCCGCCCCAAGTGAATAAATGTTTGCATGTGTCTGACTTGGATAACAGGGATCATCACTTTGAATTGCAACAGGAAAGTATCACTACAGAAAGAGCCACGGGCCAACAGGTCCAAGAGGGTTTTGGTTGTTGATGGCTAATGAAACAACTTCTCAAGTGACCATTCTACACGGAGTCTCTGTGGGTCCCTTCCTCCAGACCTAGATTCTGCCAGCTTTTACGCCACATTGTCCAAACCATCACTCAGAGGCTTGTGGATGACCTATCCATGAACTGACCCCAGAAGACCCACACACGAGGATCAAGTATTATTGGAGAAAGTCCTGATTAAGGAAGACCCAAGCTCTGCTCCACCTGCCTCCAAACCATGGCATGTGTGGGCGAGTGGCCTCACCTGGCTGGGTCTTATGTTCCTTTCTGAAAATGAGGGGGCTGGACTAAGGTCCCCTTCTGCTCTATGAATCGGGGAATTCTTCGGTCATCTCAAATGGAGAAGTAAATCCGCGTCGGTTACAGCTCTGATCGGGGACAGTGAGCTGCCAGCCTCCCAGCTGGTTGTGGGCTCAGCTGCTGTTTTGTGTGACTATTATGTGCCAGGGGCTATAAAGCACATGAACCTACCGAGTCCTTGCAGCTCTCCCAGGAGCTGGGCATTATTATTCTTACTTTGAAGATAGGACCAGAGGGGCCAGTCCCGCAGAGCTGCTGAACAGCAGTGCCCAGAGTGAGATTTGGCCACGAGCTGTGGTTGGAGGGGTTGGCGCTGCCACTATTCCTTTAAGTGGAAGGTCACACATGAGCAGGGAGAGAAAGAGGCTCTGAACACCTTGCAAATGGCAGAATGTACTGCTGAACAGCTCCATCCGCCCAGGAAGTTCAGACACCCAACCTGCCGTATTCATAGTGCCTCATGCGTGTGTGCTTCAGTTCACTGGGTTGCTGGGAGAGAAGAACTACGAGGCACGTGAGTGAAAGTTGTACCCGTCTGAAGTGAATGCAAAGTATGAGTTCAACCACAGGGGCACGTGCTCATACACAGACAGAACGGTAACAGGGTGGGGGACTTAAAACCCTTGTTATGCTCTTTCCAGATTTCTTACAATGAACGTGCACCACTCAATGTCAGAATAAATGGTTGGCTCAGGATGCTGAGCCATGGCCTGCCGGGTGGCTGTGCTAGGCACCACATGCTCGATCCTCCCTCTGGAGTGAATGGGGGCCACTGTGTAAGGCGGGTGCGAGGGGAGGCTTACTCTCACTAAGCAGCCGCCTGCGAGCCTGTGGGGTGGAGGAATAGGACAGGCAGGTGCAGGGTTTCTGCCAGGTACCAGATGCTCACTGATGGTTTCTTAGGAGCTGGATTCAGGCTAAAGAACACAAAATACAGCTCAGCAATGCTAGCCCAGCCACACTGTTGAATCCCTGAAATTTAACAACAACAGCAAAAAAACCTACATACACACAATAATGAAAGCTGACAAGGCCATGCTTTGCAAATAATACTGTTGTGTCAATTTTTGGAAACATATTTGTTGATGTGTGTGTCGATTAGCTTAATTACATAGAATACATTTGAGAGTATTTTCCTTTTTTTGATACTTGTGTTAGTTCAAATAAGGAAACCAACTGTATAGCGGATTTTTAAAAATGGACAATATTTATCTACTAGTACTTGGCAAACATGGCCAAGAGACAACCAGCCGCCCTTGTCAACCCCGGCTCATGGCAACCCCATGTGTATCAGGGTAGAACTGTGCTCCACAGGATTTTTAATGGCTAATTTTTTGGAAGCAGATCACCAGGACTTTCTTCCAAGGCCCCTCCGGGTAGACTCAAACCTCTAACCTTTCAGTCAGCAGCCAAGCGTGTTAACTGTTTGTACCACCCAGGGCTTCCTCCTTTCAAGAACTGGAATCTATTCCCTCTCCTATAGTGTGATTTTTTTCATTCCTGGTTCTTTGACACACTACAATATTACTCTTTTATGAAGGGAACTATTTTTTTTTTTAAAGCTGTCTTTCTCTTTTAAACAAAAACAACATGGAAACAAGAAGGCTGTCATCACTCTACCACAGGGGTCCTGACAGGATCTGTGTGTGTTACCATCACGGCTTCCTACAACTGTGCCCAGAGCTGCCCTCTGCCCCTCCAAAGCGCGTGACCAAATGAAATGCCCACATAAAAGCACATACGGCACAAAAGCACATTCTTGCTTGTTTATTCCATTTGCCTCCAAGGGACAGAAAAACTCACATTTTTTCACAGTGGACAAATCATCAAAACTGTCTTCATGTTTAAGGGAAAGCCAAAATAACTCTGTGAAGAGCAAAACGACACAGGAAGGAAATGCTTTCCCATCCCTACAACTCAAAGATGATTATAAAAAGCATTTGCTTGGTCTTTCCCAGAAAATACACCTTTGGCTAAAGTTAGTACCGTAACCCGAGAGGAAAATAACTTACGTAGACACAAGTAAAACCAGAAATATCTCAGGCCAGATCCTATTCTTAAATAGCTGGCTTCTAAAAGGTATCCAAGTGATGTTTATTGCACTGGACTTTTGGAGTCTCTAATGATTCTGCAGAGCCCTGGTGGTGCAGTGGTTAAGAACTCGGCTGCTCATCAAAAGGTCAGCAGTTTGAATCCACCAGCTGCTCCTTGGAAACCTAGGGGGCAATTCTACTCTGCTCTATAGGGTTGCTATGAGTCAGAATCAACTTCAGTGCAACAGGTTTTGTTTTCTTGGTTTAATGATTCTGGGAACCTGGAAGCCTTTGGTGTTGGCTGGGAACCCTAACGAACATATAGATTTTCACAGCTGTGCTTTTCATGCCAGGGGGTGTGACAGATGTGTTTACCGCTTTAGGGCAACAAAAAATGACCGAATACACAGCTCTCTTGTTTCTCCACCTGAAACATTCATCTAGCTGAATCTGGCTCTTGTTTAAGGTTTTGTAGTAAATGTGAGGTAAGTTTATTAAAACTACCACGATGAAAGCCACAACTAGAAATCAGAAAATAGGAAGCGCAGCAGTGGCTTTTGCTCCCCTCCAGAAGAGGATTTGGTCTGACGCAGAGAGATGGTTAACAGAGGCACCAAGAGCATTGGCCTGCCTCTCAAGTGGGTTTTCTATGTCTTGAGCAGTGGCAGCCTCTCCGAGGTCTACTGTAGATTCTCCTGTTACTAGTTGGTGTCTGGAATGTTAAACAAGCTCCTTGCACCTAGTAGGGCTGCATGCCTGTGAGGGTCCCCTTTCAGTTCCTGGGACTGTTCGTCTCCCCAACAAGGTGCCACGGCTGTGAAACTTCCCACGAGTGAGTTCCAATCACACTAATTCTGAAAATGCAGAGTTGCAACATCACTAACAGCCTTTTCACTTCTCTGTGAAGCAGTGGAAAATAACGCAGCTCCTCAAGTTTCATTAAAAAGTGAGTTCCTGTGTTACCTCAGGTGTCCAGGACCTATTTAAGCCTTCACTTATTTTTACCTTTTTAATCACAATAAGCCAATGCCATGGGGCTTGCTATTTCTGGGAAGAGAGAATGGGACAGTGGAGTCGCTGAGTGACAACAAGTGGCCATTTTAATAAAACATGGCCCTCCCACCTGAAGGCACATTGGCACCGACAGAAATGGTTGTTAACCTGACTGTCAGCCATTAAAACAGAATAATTTTCCTACCTTACGTGCTGCTTCTTTATTTAGCCTGAATACTCCAAATAAGCAAACACCCCGTGTGGAAACTCCAGTGGGGACGACCTGGGAGGGGCCAGTGGGGGGCTTCCTCTGGCCTCCTCCCTCCCAGCCAATGTGGTGGGCTAGCCGTGCTCATCATTTGGTATACGGTCGTCACCTCACCGAGTTCCATTCAGTCATTATTCACTGGGACCATTATACCAAGAGCAAGCATCTTTCCAGTCTTGTCTTTGTGCCGCTAGAAAATATATTACCCCAAATCACGAGAGTCCTACTCAAATAGAACCAACTGAATTGGGGGGAAATGTATACATACCTCATACATGAATATACATACATATAGATAGATTAAAATTTTTTCCTCTGGCTGCTGAAGTATGAGGTCAGGGATACTCAAAGTAAAAAAAAAAGGCATTAACAAAGTATAACTTCCGTCTTTATAGGGTAACTGAGGAAACGGTCAAGATAAATGCCGCTGTGGAAAGTCTGAATTAATGAGTGGGTCAACATCTGTTTTAGCTTCTGCCTTCCTAATAAAAAAAAAAAAACCAAACCAAACCCATTGCTGTCAATTCTGACTCATAGCGACCCTACAGGACAGAGTAGAACTGCCCCACAGGGCTTCCAAGGAGCGCCTGGTGGATTCAAACTGCCAACCTTTTGGTTTGCAGCCATAGCTTTTAACCACCGCGCCACCAGGGTTTCCTATTCGCATAGAACAATTCAGGCCGCACCCAGATTTTCTTCTTGTTGGTTTCTCTCCTTTTTTAAAAAACAGCTTTATTGAAGGTAAGAAATCAAAAGTCCACCTGGGGCCCACACAGTCTTGTCAGCAGCCTCCCCAGGTGTGCTGTCTGCCCAGGCTCAGGTGCAATAGGTTCCAGGAGCTGGGGTGGGTGAGGAGATCCTGAGGCCCTTCATCCCTCCGCCCACTGTGACATGGAACCAAAGCTTTTCATAGTAAAACTTGACCCTGAGCTGAATCTTCCTCTTACCAAGAATTCTGACTGGCTTTGTGAGGTGTGATCATCGCAGGGCTGTTCAGAAAAAGGTGCATCTAAAGTGTGGGGATGAGATGGAACAAGCTCTGGGGCTTGGCTTAAACATCTCGGCGACACCACTAGAAAGGGGGTGTGTACAGTCAGCGTGGAGATATCACAAGTGGTGAATCGCGTGAGGGGCTTCTACCCACTGCTCTATCCACTCTACTCTTGTGCACATTTGAAATTTTCATAAGTAAAACCAGGCAAGGATGCTGGAGCCCAAGGGGGAAGGGGCCTCTGTGTGGGAGGCAGGGTCTCCTCACCTGGCCAGGTCCTCAGCACCTGGGACTGGGAACCTGGCCTACTCAACTCCAGGGACTGGCCCTGGACCACAGGCAGGCCTGAGGCTGTGTGTCCTGGCATCCCTGGCTGTCCTCTGTGTGCACACACTCCGTAACTGGCCCACTGCCACCTCCAAAGCCCCTCCAAATCTCCCTGCTCCTCAGCGTGGCTCAGGTATTGCCTGAGGTGAATTTTTAAAGGTGTTCTAAAAAAAGGAGAGAAACCAACATGAAAATCTGGGTGCAGCCTTAATTACTCCATGCCATTAGGAAGGCAGAAACCAGAACAGAAGTGTGCTTTCTAGAACATAGCCCCACCAGCTATGCCCAGGTGATGGGCAGTAAAATTAAAGAGAGGGTCCTAGGGACAAAAACCCCCGTTGGTTCCCACAAACGTAAAGAGGTGCTCTGTCGCTGGGCGCTGTGAATGAGGTCATGAATCACCCAAGTGGGGAGTGGGGGGGAGGGTTATAGTAAGCAAGGTACACATGGGCTGTCTTGTGCTTACTTACTAACCTGTAGTACACAATTTCATGTGTGTTTCTGAAATGGTGAAAAACAGGCGAAATTCTGCACTACAGATTAGTAAACAAGCACAAGTCAGCCTGTGCGTACCTTGCTTATTGGGTAATCTGTCCCTCCGGCCCAGAGGGGCGCACAGGCCATACTGCTGCCCATGTTTGTTTGTTTGTTTGTTCATTGGACACACAGCCAGCCTGCCAAAGGTGGAGTGTTTTCTAGGATGCATTTGGGAAAGCTACTTCAGGAAGATACTTTCCTCCAGCTTCCTTATGAGAGCTCTGGGATCTCAAATCACCTCTGGAGAAAGGCGCTACTCCTACCCCTACGAGGAACGGTACTATAAGCTGCTGCTGGACGAAACACCTGCCCTCCGCCTGCCCAGATGGTGCCCCGCTGCACCCTGCACCCGCTCCTGATTTCCGCCTACACTCCTGCCACGTGGCTGGTTCCCTTGGTCCACCCCTTCCACCCCCCACCCCAACCCGCCGGGACTGGTTCCCTGGGTCCACCACTCCACCACGTGGCTGGTTCCTTTGTCCACCCTCCCCATGTGGCTGGTTTCCTCCATGCCCCCACCCTCCTGCCACGTTGCTGGTTCCCTTGGTCTACCGCCTTAAAATGGCTAGTTCCCTCCATGCCTGTGCCCTTCCTCCCGCCATGTGGCTGCTTCCCTTGGTCTATCCCCTTTACATGCCTAGTTCCCTTCATGCTCCACCCTCCCACCATGTGGCTGGTTCCCTTGGTCTACCCCCTTCACATGGCTAGTTCCCTCCATGCCCCCACCCTCCAGGGACGCTTTGCTGTCTACCACTGACACCTTCCAGACCCCATCCCCCACTCCCTCTATTCGGCTCTGAGACTTGGATGCCCTTCCTGGGGGTCCTCTCTTCCTCTCCCCCACAACTGTGGGTTCCTCAAGGTTCTCCCTATCTGTCCTCCATACACCATTCAGAGTGGCCTCTCTGGTTGGGTTACCAGCTGTTGATTCTAAACCCAGAGTCCAATCAGACCTTCTCATGAGCTCCAGCACCACATAGCTCCCTACCTTCCCGCCTCCCCACCATTCAGCTCCCCAACACCATTGTCCAGGCCCGTCACCTCTGATAACACACTCCACACCTGCTGATTCCTCAAGGGTCCAGCCCACCTTCTCCCCAGCCCCCATTACATCCTGGGCCCAGATGGCCCACAGCCTGGCTAGGTTACAGCAGGATCCCCAGTTGGTCTTCCTGCTGCTCTGAGTACCCACTAACACACGTTGTCCACCCTGCAGCCACAGTGATATTCCTGAGACAGATAGGTGTGCTCGTGAGGTCCCTGGAAGATCCTTCAGATCCTCCCCGAGGAGCCTCTGAGCCTCTCTTCTGTTCTGCCCTGCCCTTCTGCCCACACCCGCTAACCTAGTGCACAGCACTTGGTACTGGGTTCCTCCCCTAGGAACTGCACTCTGCGCTCCCAGGGCCACCTCACTGAGGCCAGGGAGCCATCCCTTCTGCCAATGGCACAGGCGCCGGGGCTGTCACCACTCCCTACACAATCCCACAATGGTCTTATTGGCCCCACTCCCTCCACTAGACTGCAGGCTCCATGAGGGTAGACCTCTACATGATTCACCACGATCTATGAGCCTGTTCCTTCGTTCTGTATAGAGCTGAATAGAAAATAACAGAGGGCAGGAAGGAAAATGTATCCAGCAGCCAAGCTGGTAAGTCCCTCCTGAAAATTCCTATGTGGAAACAATGGTACAGGGAGTCAGCAAAATGCAGGCAAACGATCAGATTCCACAGTCTTTAGGGCATATTGACTTTGGGTTAAAAAAAAAAAAAAAAACCGACTGAATTTTTGTACTGATTATCCAATTATTAATCTTTACAGAAGCTATTCTAGTATTGCACATAATGAGCAATCCATCACAGTGTATGAGGTGCCACGGACGCTGCTTCAGTGCAGAGGGGCCATTAGGCTTCCTGTAATTGCACATTACGGAGCAGTCTTTAGCTCTAATTGAATCAGCAGGTCCTCCACGCTGTGCCCTCATCGACACCAAGCCGCAGCGGCATGCGTGGGGTTGTCTGAACACGGGCCTGGCTAGAGGACCTAGCATCTCAAGATCCGTTCTCAGCCCTATGGGAGAGGCTGCTTCTAAAAGCTTGGAGGGAAGGCACAAGAGACCGTGCACTTTCTTCATGAACATGGGCCAGGGACTGCTGTGCAGATAGGGTACACACTCTCATGGACCGCTTCCTGAAGAAGTCCTTATGTCAATCACTGCTCCAAATCTGACAAACTTGGACACCAGGGCTGGGAATTGTCACACTCTCAAGACTTCACGCTTTATTAAACCACATTCCCACGTGAAACAGGGAGTACGTGTTGAGATATAGATATAGACAGCCTTTAAGACTTAGCTCCAATCTCTCTGGAAAGTCCTTCCTGATGGGACCTTGACCACCTGTCAAATCTCAAGCAATGAGGGCTACTGCCATTCATTTGGCGACTGATCAGGTACCAAATTATAGCATCACTTTCATTTCCATCTTGAATGCTATTTAAATTTTGATTAACTTCTCATTGTTTATTCTCCCTCACCACAGTAATTTTTTGAGGGCTCAGGTATGATCCTCTTATGTCTTAATAGCCCTACAATGCCTAGAACAAAACAAGTAATCTATAAACACTGGTTGTTTTATGTCTTCTTTTGAAAGTTGAATTAATCCCTTTTAGGAGTTTCAACAAGATTTAGAGACTAAGCAAGACTTAACAAACCTAATCCCTCGACTACTAACTTAAAGGCTGGAGGTTCGAACCCACCCAGCAGTGCCATGGAAGAAAAGCCTGGCAATCTGCTTCTGTTAAGATTACAGCCGAGAAAACTCCATGGAGCAATTTACCCTGTAATACACAGGGTCATCATCTGTCAGAATTGACTTGACAGCAACCACCACCACCAACAAACCTAATCTAAAGGCTTCCAAAAACTGATTGCTCTGGCTATGCTGAAATTACTATCAAACTGATTTTCATTGTGTCTTGTGTTTGCTGAATTTATTCCTTCCAGTGGGGCAATAAGCAACCCATTTGGAAAATTTAGCATTAATTCCTTTTCTGTTTATCTAAGCTTGGCTTCTGAAGAAGCTTTAAAATATAAGAAAAGGGATGGGCTATGTAGAGATTAAGCTAATTAGAGATATTTGTAATTCAGACAGAAGAATCAATGAAATGCTAGGGTTTCATCATGAGGGGCTGACTTTTAAACTGCAACAATGTTTAGTTTTGTGTAGGACCTTATGCTGAGTTTGGCCTAGGCACCCACAAACCTGTGGCCACTGCCCTAATGACAGGGCAAGGAAGTCAATACTTGGAAAGAGTGAACGGGTTTCCAAGAACAGTTCAGGAGTTAGGGTCAAAATTCAAGGTCTAAAATTCAACCCTTAAACCTCTTCTCCACATTGTCACTAGCAGCTGTCGAGGAGGCTCCGACTCATGGCGACCCCATGTACAACAGAACGACATGCTGCCCAGTACTGCACCATCCCCATAACTGGTTGCAGACTGAACCATTGTGACCCATAGAATTTTTACTGGCTGATTTTCAAGTAGATCGCCAGGCCTTTCTTCCTAGTCTGGAAGCTCCCCCGAAACCTGTTCTGTATCATAGCAACACACAATCGTCCACTGACAGATGGGTGGCAGCTGTGCATGAGGGGCATTGGCTGGGAATCAAATATGGGTCTCCCACGTAGAAGATGAGAATTCTACCACTGAGCCACCACTGCCATCCATCTCCACAGTCGTAAGGTATTTGTGCCTGATTCTCGAAAATGTGAAATAGGTTTCACGGGTGGGACCACAACTAGACATTTTATCAAAACACCTGAATTTAGCAAACACTGGTGAAATAAAGGATCACAGAAATAACCAAAGCACTCAAATTGCTTTAAAACCCCATGTGTCTACAACGATGCTCCCAGTGGGCAGGGGAGAGGGAATGTTCATGAATGCATGGCACTTCTCCAGGCAGGCAGTGGAGTGTAAGGGGTTCTGAGTCCAGAGTCAGATCATGGTCAAGCCCCTTCCTCCTCACCATCTCCCATTTGGTGAGCATCTGGATGCATTATCACACCTGTGGTGACCACAGCTCCATCTGCCAAGCTGGGAGGTTCTTGGGGGACCCTGCCTGAGCTTCAGAGGGAGCAGAGGAAGTCTGCTGTCACCCTAGCTGGGCAGGACCATGGCAGAGTGACTAGCTTGGTCTCAGCCAACCTAGCCATGTCCAGAGGGCAAATGTTTAGCCATCAGCCATGGGGCCAGCAGGAGAGCTTGGCCACTTGGTGTGAATGGTGGGCATCAGCACGTCTATAAGCCAGAGGTCATGACCCAGATGCCAGCTTAGCTTTGAGAGCAGAGGAAACAGGAAGTCGACGTGAACAGGAAATGGATGGCTTGGGGAGAGGAGTACTTTACCAGAACATTTTAACCGCCCACCAGGGAGCCTTCAAAACTTACCTCCCAGTGCACACACCCTCTGGAGAGATGCTTGATAAATTAATAAATTATCTGGTTTCCATCTGCACGTTTCTCTGCAGTGCTTTAACGCTACATCATCATGACAGGAAACCATATCAAGGATGGAAAGCCGGCGAGAACCAGTGGAAACCACCGTTTCCATCTCAGCGCGTGAAAGAGCATTATAAAGAGAATATCCACATTACAGTTAATGGTGAGAGATAGGGTAGAAATGAAAGTGAGAGGAAGGGGGAGAGAGAAGGAGAGAGGGAGAGGAAAAGAGAGGGGGAGAGAAGACAAGAACAGAGAAGGAGAAAGATGGAGAGAAGGACAGAGGGAAGGAGGGAAAGGGAGAGAAGGAGAGAAGAGGGAAAAGAGAAGGAGTGAAGGGAAGAGAGAGAACTAGCTTAAATAAATACTGCATACATTTCCCAGGACTTGGACACATTTTTGAAGGACAGTCAGATGTGTGCTTTTTGATTTTTCTTTTAACACAGTGTAAACACCTAATTAATAGACTTTGACAAATATTTTTGAGTTCTTTTCTTAAACTAAAACACATTAAAAATGCATACACCCCCCCCCCCCGCCCACACTCATACTAGTAGCTGTCGTGCCCTGTTGTTGCTGAGCGTCCTAGCGGACGCTTCCAGTCAAGCCAAGCAAACACTGGCCAGTGACAGGAGCCCTGCTTCCTCCTCAGGCCTGCCAGGCCGGCACCTCATTCCATCCTCCAACCACCTTCCTTCTCTCCAGCCATCTGCCAAGAGGAAATAACTTTGCTGTACTGGGAGTCTGGGAATCCTAGAAAACAATCTTAAATCCACAAAAATAATTGAAGTTCACTTTTACTGAGCTGTTCAGTTCCATTCTGATTTTTATTACAATGTCAACAAGAGTTTAATTTGTTTTAAAGTTTAGGTTCTTAAATCTGAGTGATATACGGTAGTTTACAACTTGCTGGCAACAGCTACTGTGGAAAAAAAAATTGAAAGTGCACAAAGAGGCGGTTCTGAGCACAGTTGTGCAGGCGGGAGCTGGGCCAGAAGCAGCTGACAGGGCCCCCCAATCCTGCATGTGCAGGGGCCACTGTGTAATAGCTGAACTGGCCCCCCACCGTGAGTGCACAGGGGCTACCATGTCACAGTAAACCTGGCGCCCCATCCTGTGTACATGGGGGCCACAGCCTCATGGCCGACACGGCCCTCCACCCGACGTGTACAGGGGCCACCATATCACAGCCAACCCGGCCCCCCACCTCATGTGCACAGGGGCCATGACATCACAGCCAAACTGGTCCCCCACCCCATGTACACAGGGCCCACAACCTCATGACTGATATAGCCCCTGCCCTGTGTGCATGGGGGCCACCGCCTCACAGCCGACATGGCCCCCACCCCACGTGTGTAGGGGCCACCACCTCACAGCAGACATGGTCCCCCACCATATGGACGCAGGGGTCACCCTGTTATGGCAGACACGGCCCCCAACAAATCACATCTGGAAGCACAATTACGAAGAAATATCTTAAAATGTGATTTCTCCTGCTAAAACACAGATGCTGGCTCTGCCAAGCCTGTGTCTGGGGAGGCCTTCTTCCTTCTTATCTATTGTGTGCAGCGCAAAAGCACCTGAAACTGACCCCAGGAAGAATATTCCAGAAGGGTGAGAAAGAAGAGCGTCCCCACCCAGGTTTCTCTTTGTTGGCTTATGGGAATTCTTCACTATCAGACAGTACGGTCACTGGATGCTCGGACAAAGGGAGCTTTGGAAATGCTGCCAGTTTCTCTGCCCAGAGCAAACAGAGCTGTAGCCTGTTCCGACTTCCAAAACCTCCAAAAATCCTCCGATACAGGACCACCAGCTCTGCAAGTCGGAGGCGTCCTCCAACAGCATCCTTTGCTGGGCGTTTCTGAGTCCTGTGGAATCACTCAGAGGCACAGACGGAGCTGTAGATGAGGCGCTTTGTGTGGAGTGGGCAAGGAGGACTCGAAAACAAGTGCAAAAATAAGCGCTTTAGCATGGGCTGTCCAGAGACCCCAGAGCTCACCTCTACGGGCAGGTGCAGGACCTCCCGGAGAGTCAGGCGCTGGTGGGCCGGTGGCTGCACCTCCCTTGGACGGTGTGCAGCCAGATGCTCCCCTTTGATCTCTCCCAAACTGCCTCTGATCAGAGCACAAGCCCTGCATAAATCACAGCCATTTCTAGACCTTTCTGGGGGTTGGGGCTCTGCTGTTTTCCAGGCCTGCTTCCTGCTGTATCTAGCATACCAGCAGCTGGAGTGCCTGATAGAACCGGGCAGGCCTCCATGCTAGGCAGAGCGGGGGATGACGGCACCACCAGGGCATTCGATTCCTGTTGCTTTGATAGGGTCCTGCACTGTCCGCCGTTTGGAACAAAAGAATCCCAGAGTGTGGTTACGGGCGGGACTGCTCTTGGTGCCCGGGATAACAGGGTGACTGCTCTGTCCTATTGTGCCAAGTATCAGGCTCTGATTAGCTCGGCCCCGGGCATGATAGGGGGAGTACGCTTTCTCTGTCCTTTTCTTTGTCTAAGTGTCTACGCTACAATCTGCAAGGAAGGAAGAACCCTGCTTCAGACTTAAAAGTGGACAGGGCAAAAGGGTTCTCAAAATTCCCTGGGCCTGGCTACAAGACTGAAGCAGAGCACGGTCCGCGGCAGGAGGCACAGCACCACTGATCTGCCCAAGGTATCTCGGCCACAGTGATGTGGACAGAGACGTTCATATCAGCGTCTGTTGTTAAAGATAAGCCTTAATTTAGCTCAACGGCAAGTGATGGGGAAGTACGTATTTTCATTCCCTCAGAGAAATTCTACCGTCAGCACTGCATGAATGTGATATAAAAATGGAATTAGGACACAAACAGTAATCTGTACGCCAACATTCCTTGCAGCACTTGTCACAATCATCAAAAGGTGAGAACGACCCAAATGTCCATCGGCAGATGAACGGATAAACAAAATGTGGTAGGTGTATCCACATAATGGAATACTACTCAGCCATAAAGAGAAATGAAGTCCTGATGCATGCCACAACCTGGATGAACCTTGAAAACATTGTCCTGAGTGAAATACGCCAGTTCCAAAAGGACAAAAACTGTACGACCTCACTTACACGAGACAAGCAAATATACAGAAAACAAAGATTATAAGTGGCTTCTAGTGGTGGGGGTGGGGGGAAGGGGAAACTTTTGCTTACGGTGCATCAAGTTTATGTGAATGGTGATGGAATAGGTCAGAAAAGGATAGTGATTATGGTTGCACAATATAATTAATGTCATCTATGTCACTGAAGTTTATGTGTAGACATTGTTGAATGCGCGAATGTTTTGGTGTGTATATTTTTACCACAAAAAAAAAAAAAAAAAAAGGAAGAGATATCTTCTCCTGACACTTCCTAGAAGAGGTCTGAGTACCATATGGTACAGCACACACAGGAGACACTGACCATGACACATGAGTCTTGAGCTTTGACAGCATTGTTCCTCCTTCGGCATCAAATATTTCAACAGGCTAATGAGGCATATTAGAGAATTTCACTTAATCTAGCACTCTGTAAGAGAAGCTAACCATCTTCTCATTTCCTTAATGTGCAGAGTGACACAGACACAGATGCGTCGTCTCGCTGGGGCACGGTGTTGACACTGAAACCATCAGAATGGATGAAGACGGCTGGACACACCCAATACTGAGTCACCCCCAACCCCAGGCAGGTTTGGCTTCCTGCCCAGTTGGGTGAGATCCACTAAAGACCAACCTAGAAAAGCCCCATTCTTTGAGAAGCCCAGGAAAAGATCCTGATGGTAATGTTTTCATGGCAGCAGAAGCTTTGCTGGGGAGCACCAAGGACTCCAAGTCGGTGTGCCTTAAATCCAGCTGCTGGTAGAAAATCTGCCACAAAGTGGGCACACAGCAGGCCCATCTCCTCCCAAATGGTATTTTATTCCACGCTGTGGCTGAGAGCAAAGGACGAGGAGGAAATCTTTATGCTGTGTGTCTAAGTATACAGTGAATTTCTCCTTACAATACTAATTTTTTTTAAGTTAAGGAATTAAAAAGCTCATCTGAAGAAAAAGTGAAAAACACCATGTCTATACGCACATACAAGGGTTTTTGGTTACCTGTCACTTTAACGGCACTTAAAATGATAGGAGAGCATCAACACTAGACTTTTTGATGGAAGGTGCCCTTCAGTTCCAAAACAATTTCAACTTCTGTACACTGAGGCCAAGCCCTGTGTTGCTGTTTTCTTCAAGCTCCTCCCCCTCTTATATATATCACTTGAGGCATATTTTACATATAATGTAGTTCACCTATTTTAAGAATTCTTCAGTAATTTACCAAGTTGTGCGACCATTTCATAATTTAGTTTTAAAACATTTCTATCCGCCAATAAAATTCTTTATGCTCATTTGCTGTCCACCCCCACACCCGTACTAGACAACCACTAATCTACTTTCTGCCTCTGTAGATTTGCCTTTTGTAGGCATTTCATATAAACGGAATCATATGGTATGTGGTCTTTTGTGTCTGGCTTTTTTTCATCGTGTTTTTGAGGTTCATTCATGTCCTAGCATGAATCAGCACTTCATTCCTTTTTTATGGCTACCTAATATTCTTTTGAATGCCTATATCACACTTTTTCTACCTATCCACAAGTTGCTGGACATTTAGTGTGTTTCAAATGCTTGGCTATTCAGGATAATGCTGCCAGAAACGTTCATGTCCAAGTGTTCGTGTGGCTGTTGACGAGTCATCTGGTAAATTTATGTTTCACTTTTAAGAAATTGCCAAAGAGGCTGTACCATTTTGCATTCCCACCAGTAATGTGTGAGGGGTCTAGTTCCTCCACATCTGTGCCAAAATTTTTGTCTGTCTTATTATAGTCATTTTAGTGGATGTGAAATGGTATCTCATTGTGGTTTTGATTTTCATTCCCTAATGACATCAGGAAAGACCAATTGCTAAAAAAGGACATCATGATTAGTAAAGAAACGCAAAACCCAAACCCAACGGCTCTCGAGTCAATCCCGACTCATAGTGACTGTATAGGACAGAGCAGAACTTCCTCAGAGGGTTTCCAAGGCTGTAATCTTTGCAGAAGCAGACTGCCACATTTTTCTTCCACAGAGCAGCTGGTGGGTTCAAACTGTCAACCTTTGGGTTAGCAGCCGAATGCTAAACCACTGCACCACCAGGGTTCCTTAGTAAAGTAGAGGGCCAACAAAAATGAAGGAAATTCTCAATGAGATGGACTGACACAATAACCACTTACATTGGACTTAACGTACCAACATTCGTGAAGATGACACAGGACTGGGCAATGTTTCATTCTGTTATATATAAGGTTGCCATGAGTCAGAACTGACTCGACAGCAACGACTGACAACAACAACAATGACTAATTATGTTGGGTATCTTTTTCTGTACATATTAGCCATTCATATAGTGTCTTTGGAAAAATGTCTTTTCAAATATTTGGCCCATTTTTTAGACAGTTTTTTTTTTTTGTCTTCTTATTAGTAAGGTGTAAGAATTATTTCTACAGTCTGGATACAAGTCCCTTACCAGCTAGGTGTTTTGCAAATATTTTTTCCCAGTCTCTTATTTTTTCATTTTCTTAATGATACATTTTCAAGCACAAAAGTTTTCGATTTTGATGAGGTTCAATTTATGTTTTTCTTTTAGGGACTGTTTTTGGTGTAATACCTAAGAAATCTTTGCCTAATCCAAGGTCTTAAAGATTTTCTCCTCTATTATCTCCTAAAAGTCTGACAACTACTATCTTTATACTGGAGTGTTTATTTACATTTAATACAATTATTGATATGGTAGAATTTATGTTTGCTATTTTGCTATTTGTTTTCCATATGTCTTAGACTTCTGTTGTTGTTGGTCCTCTGTTCCTCCATTTCTGCCTTTTGTGTGAAATACATATTTCTGTGTGTATGTATATACATGTATATATATGTATTTTTTTCCCTAGTGTACCATTTAAATTCCTTTTTTGTTTCTTGATATTTATTTAAGTATTTCCTTAGTGGTTCCTCTGGAGATTACAATATGCATCTTAATTTAAAACAATCTAGTCCAGATTAATACTAACTTAATTCCAATAGTATATAGAAATCTTTGTTCCAATAACAATTTTTCTTATTGTTATGGATGGAATTGCGTCCCCTGAAAATATGTGTTATAAATCCTAACCCCTATAGTGGTTATGGGACCCTGATGGCATAGTGGTTAAGAACTTGGCTGCTAGCCAAAAGGTCAGCAGTTTGCATCCACCAGCCACTCCTTAGAAACCCTGTGGGGCAGTTCTACTCTGTCCTATAGGGTCGCTATGAGTCGGAATCAACTCAACAGCAGTCGGTTTATAGTGGTTATAATTCCATTCGGGAATGGCTTTTCTTTGTTCTGTTAATGAGGTAGTATTTGTATAGGATCAAGATGAGTTGGAATGAACTCAATGGCACACAACAATACTACAACCACACTTTCTTAGGAGCCCTGGTAGCGCAGTGGTTTAGAGCTTGGGTGTTAACCAAAAGGTTGGCAGTTCAAATCTACCAGTCACTCCTTGGAAACTCTATGGGGCAGTTCTATCCTGTCCTATAGGGTTGCTATGAGTCAGAATTGACTAGATGGCAATGGGTATGGGTATTTGTGTAGAGTGTGTTTTAAATCTCTTTTGAGATGTAAAAGAGCAGATTAAGCAAGCAGAAATGGGGGAAGACAGATGCTAACCCACAATGAGATCACCAAGGAACTAAGGAACAGAAGCTGGAGAGAGACTGGGACCTTCCCCCAGAGCCAACAGAGAAAGAAAGACTTCCCCTATAGCTGCTGCCCTGATTTCTGACTTACAGCATCCTACCTGTGAGAAAATAAATTTCTGTTTGTTAGAGTCACCCACTTGTGGTATTTCTGTTATAGCAGCACTGGATAACTAAGACACCTACCCCTTCCTTTGTGATATTATCTTCATATGTTATAAACTCACCAGCACAGTTTTATAACTATTGTTTTAGGCAGTTTTCTTTTAAATTAGTTAGGAGAAGGAAAGAGTTTTTAAATATGCTCATGCTGTCTTTTTTATTTACCAGCGCTTTTTATTTCCGCATGTAAATCTGAGTTACCTTCAGTCTGAAGAACTTCCTCTAGTATTTCTTGTAGGTCAGGTCTTCTGACAAATTCTCTGAGTATCTGGGAATGTATTTCTTCTTTACTTTTGTAGGCTAGTTTTGTTAAATAAGAATTCTTGGCTGACAATCTTTTTCTTTGAATATATCATTTTACTGCTTTTTGGCCTCCACAGTTGCTGAGGATTCAGCTCTCAATATTCTAAGGACCCCCTGTATACAACAAATTGTTTTTCTCTTACTGCTTTCAGAATTTGCTTTTTCTTTGCCTATTGACAGTTTGACTACAATGTGTCTTGGTGTGAATCTGCTCAAATTTATCCTACTGAAGTTCCTGGATCTTCTTAAATGTGTTGATTAATGTTTTTCATCATATCTGGGAAGTTTTGGATCGTTATTTCTTCAAATATATTTTCTACCTCTTCTTTCTCTCCTTTGCTTCTGGGATTCCCCTTGTGTTTATGTTGGTATGCTATATGGTGTGCCATGGGTCTTGGAGGCTCTGTTCATTTTTCTTCATTCTTTTTTCTTCCTGTTTCTCTGACTGGATAATCTTTGTTGACCTGTCTTCAAGTTTGTTGATTTTTTTTTTTTTTTTTTCTGCCAGCTCAATTCTGTTGTTGGGCCCTCTAGCGAATTTTTCATTTGTTATTGCACTGTCCAACTCCAGAATTTCTATTTGTCTTATTATTATTTCTATCTCATTATTTGGTGAGACATAGCTGTCATACTTTCTTTTAATTCTTTAAATAACTTTCCCTTAGTTCTTTGAATATATGTATAATAGTTGATTTAAAGCCTTTGCTACTAAGTCCAATATCTGAGCCCTCTCAGGGACACTTCCTGTCGGTTGCACTTTTTTTCCTGTGTATGAGATATATTTTTGTCTTATAATTTATTTGTTGAAGACTGGAAATTACAGAAAATATAGCAACTCCAGAATCATCACTCCCTCCTACCCCCACCCCTGGCCAAAGGATGTTATTGTTACCGGGCTTTTTTTTTTTTCTTGCTGCTTATTTGATTAGCAACATTCCTGGACTATATCTGTAGATTCTGTATTCCCTGAATTGTAACCACTGAATTCTCAGCCTTTTACTCTTTTTTTTAATTCTTGTTTTTATTTTTAATCCTGGCATCCTTGTGGTCACTCTTAAGTTACCATACTTTAGTGGTCAGCCAATTATCAGTCAGCAGATTTCCTGAAATGACTTGAGCCACTAAGTCGTCCACTTTTTGCCATGGAGATCAATGTGTAAAGGCATGTCTTCAAATTTCAGGCAGTTCACAAGTCAACTTTAGCTTTTATCCCTGCTTATGCAGAGTCTCCGGGTCAGTCAGAGGTGAGTGACTGGGGCCTTCTTTTTTCTCAGGTCTTTTCTGAGCGTACACAAACCCATGTGCATATGTTTAGCCTTCTAGATCCTCAGGAATAGGTCAGGGTTTTCCCAAGTCCCCTATGGTCATCTAGTTCTCCAGGTCTTCCTTTTGAGCTTTTGGCCAGGGTCTTGTTTCCCCTAATTGAAATTGTAGCCTTAGGCTGCTTCGATGATAAAGATTCCAGCTAAGTGCTTTTGGCAGTGCCTTGGCAATGGGGCTTTTCCAGGGAGCTCCAAGACCTGTCAAAGTCCTGACTGTACTGTAGGATAAAAACAAAAAGGTGGGTTTTTAACAGAGCTTCAAGAGGCCAGTCTCCTCCACGGGCTATGAAGATGCTGGCTTTTCATGGCTCTGTTCCATGCAACTGGGAGAGGGGAATGGAAGTAGCCCCAAGATTAACAGCCATAGATCCTGTATTCTTACCAAGGTTCAGCAGTTGTGTGTGTGTGTGTGTGTGTGTGTGTGTGTTTTCCTTAATAAATGTTTTTCAGTTTGTCCTGTTCCTTTGGTTAATTGTCAGATTCTGAAATGGTTGATCTGACAATTTTGCCAATATTTTCATTGCTTTTGTTGGGGAGCTGATTCATCAAGGTCCTCTCTCAACCATTCTGGAAGTCCTGTCATTTCCAGTTCTTCTTGAGTTATTAAAGCTGCCTCACTTAACAAACAGAGATTCTTTAATCAAGAAAAAGATGTACCACACTTCTCTTTGGCTTGCAAGGCCAAATGCGTATTCGAAGTTAGACTTCTGGGCAGGACTCTTTCGTCAGCCACATCTCTAGTGGGAAAAAAATTCCAGTGGCTCAGTTCCAACTTGGTAGAGTTCAGAAAGCATGGTGAAATCAGAGCTGGTAGGCCTGATGGGCGGTTCCTGGTTTTGCTGCTCATTGACTGTGATTTTTGAGCAAGTCAAATAACATTTCTCTCTAAGCCTCAGTTTCCTTACCTGCAAGGTGGTGTTAATCCTGGCACTTTGCCCACCAAAAGGATTGTTCTGAAGTTGAATACGTAAACTGAGGAGAGAGATGTCAAAAGTCACTTTGAGAAGGACCAGAGGCCATATACCAAGTGCTAACTTCTGTTATTGTTGGTCTGGTTTTCTATTCGTTGGTAACAATGTGTCATATTGGACCGGGAACGTTTTTTAGCTCTGATGGGAAGACAATTACTACAATTCCAATTGCCATGTTCTCCTCTGCCTGGACTTGGTGGACATCTGTGAGTCAGTCACTCGTTGTTCCTGGGAATCTATAGGCAAGAATGCACTTCTCCGTCAGGAGAATCACTTAGCATGTCTGTGCCTCGCTGGCCGCCTGCCCAGAGCTCCAGGGCAGGAGAGCCAAGGGCCTGCTTGAGTTACGGGCCCTGGCTGTTCTTGCACAAACACAGTTGTCAGACAGATGTGGATGGAACCCTCATCTGCCCTGGTCACCATGCTCCCCAAAGAAAAGGCAAGCTCTGACTGTCTATCAACAGCTGGATTTCTGAATGTGGCCATTATGCTTTTAAATCCCTTGCTTTATTGCTTCATGCTCTGATGACTCACACAGCAGTTGGCCATTTGCGGGCCTGTGGATCTGAAAGCACCTGTAAAGAGTGCTTGCTACTTCTTAAGAAAGCTCTTTGAAACATGTAAGCATTAGAAGGAGAAAATGCACAGCCATCAGGGTAATGTTGTAAAACTTGATTTGAAATTGAGACAATGCCATTTCAAATGCTTTTGTCAAGAGTTTTACTGGTTGTAGGAGGAATACAGGGCGTCTACACAGTGAAAGCTCCAGCACCAAGACAGGGGCAGGCTGAGGAGCTCGCACCCAGCACTCCTCTGTCGTTCACAGCTGCCTGTGACAAACGGCAAAACCATCACAAACATCTCCCACGTTGCAACCGCACAGTCAAGCATGCACATCAATTCTTGGTCTCTCTTTGCTTCTACTGGTCACACATTTTCTCTGGCACCAAATAGATGTAAATGCACCGAATTATCCGAGGCCCACAATGCCATTCTAGCTCTTCCCTTTTGCTTTCTCTCCACTCCATCCCATTTCCTTCCCTCATTTTAATAATTTCAAACAACTCTCCATTTAAAGAAGGAAGCAAGCTAAGACCTATTACGAAGAGGAGAAAAGGTAGATGGTTAGTAAAACGTGAAAGGTATGCCACTGAGCAACCCTCCCGAGTACACAAAAAATTACTGGGCTGTAACCTGATGTTTCAATTAGAAATAGAGTGTAACTCACAGTTTTCCATGTTTATTACAAATGTCCACATCAGGCAACTGGAAAAAGTCCCCAGAACCTACAGGAACCTGAACGTGATGTCACATGAGTTGCCAGCCCTGCCTACTGAAGACTCTCTCTTCCGCCTCTCAGCGCCCTGCTGTTGGGAGAAACTGAGGACATGCAAGCATCTCAACTGACAAGACAGAACTGAGATCCTCAGCGGCACTGATACATGTCTGTGGTGGCCGACACGGCACCTATTTATAGAGAACCTTACTCAGCAGACGCCTTACAGAGCCTTGCTCACCCTCTGCCTGTACCAGAGGGGCAGGTTCACAACTACTGTGGCCTGGAGAACCACGGAGGGGGCCCCCGTGGTGGAGAGATACTGTGCGGTTCCCCACGGTGGGCAGAGCCATGGAGCCACTTCCCACAGTGGGGAGAAACATGCAGTGGGTCCCCATGGCAAGCAGAACCATGGAGCGGGTCCCCAAAGTGGGAAGAACCATGGAGCAGGTTTCCGTGGCAAGTAGAGCCATGGAGTGGGTTCTTGCAGCAGGATGTGTGCCCTTATTACACAGCAGGAAGACGAACTCAGACCACAGCCCTGACAGGCTCAGGGAGAACTAAGTTCAGCAGGTTTTGCTTTTCCAATCAACCACCTCTCTGACAGTTACTTGGCTGACCCTCAAACTGAGTCTCCAAAATAGCTATCCAAAAGCCAAACCATTTGCTGTAGAGCCGACTCTGAGTCCAGAGGTGTAACTAGGGTATGGCAGGTATTGAACCAACCCTGGGTGCGTGGTTCCACTGAGCAATTTCTATTAACCTGGTATGGCCAGCAGCGTATCCATGAAAATGGCACCTATGGTAAGCACTGAAATCGCACTCCTGTCCAAACATGTCACACTCCTGTTTTAGATAACTCTACCATAATATCTCAAAAAACAAATCAAGCTCGTTAATCTTTTAATTAACATATTACTGTGCTTGAGGAAGGACGATGAGCAGTAATGGGTTAACAGAAACTGCTCAATGGCGCCACGCTGCCAGGTTGGTTGTCATACCCTAGATACGTCACTGACTCATTCACGGCAACCCCGTGTGTGCAAAATAGAACTGTGCTCTGTAGGATTTTCCTGACTGTGATCTTTCAGAAGCAGATTACCAGGCCTTTCTCCCGAGGTATCTCTGGGTGAGTTTGAGCTGCCAACCTTTTGGTTAGTAGTCAAGCACATAACCACTGGTACCACCGAGGAACTCCTCCGTGAGAGCCAGCACCCAAATAAAAACCGAAATATTGAAGCAGATGTCTGTATGTTTGCCTGACACACTGCTAGGCACTAGGATATCAGAAACCCCGGGCAGCTGTCTCTGTGGAGACAAGACTGATGTGTAGGGCAGCCGCAAGCAGACACACCTTGAAGCAGTCTGCTGCTGCCATCAGGCATGGACTCCTAGGGGCTGAGTGCAGCCGCTCTGCTCCACGACAACAGCTCAGGCCTTGGCCTGGGGACTCAGGTCACACAGGGAGGCACTTTCCTCATGGACCTCAGAGACCCACAGACCACTTCCCATCCTGACAGCCATCTCTGTCTCATGCCCCCACCCCAACATGGCCCTCTCAGGGCACAGGGGCTGGCCCCTATGAGGTGCCTGTGTGGCTCCCCCTCCCTCTATCACATAGCAGCCTGTGCCCCAGTCCACGGCGGCGTGTCTGCTAGCAGTAACCAACTCCTTCCATCTTCATTAGAAATGGGAGGCCCAGACACGGCACCTTGCCAGATTAGTAAAACTTTCCATGAGGAAAGTGTTTTGTTTTCTCCCAGCATGGCTTAAGCTCAGGAAAGAAGGGGAGGGTGAGAGAAGAGAAACGCATACCCAGACTTGGGCAGACATGGTCCCAGCCCGCCGCGTCTACCTGCTTGTTGTTTTAATGACATCGAGACTTCTGGAAGCCAGAGACCCACGGAGGGGCCTGGGAGGCCTGACGGCAGCAGACAAGCCAAACGCCTGCAGAGCTGACTGCTTCAGCTGCAAAGCTAAATGAGGGGTGCTACATTCAGCAAAAGGACTGTTCTGTCAGCGCTGCTCCCCTTCACATAAATACCTGAATGAACCCCAGGTACTTCAAACATGTTCTCACTTAAGTATTCAGCATGTGTATGTAGAGTAAGAGTATGTCTTATGACACATGCATGATTGTGCATGTCCGCGCAGGCACATGTGTGAGCCAACGGCCCAAAGTGACATGCAAGGAGATCAGAAAGGATCTATTCCCTGAGGAGGAGCACGGCGCATGCTCTAGGCCTCCACAACGGGCAATTCATGAAAACAGTGTTAGTGGGTACCTTTATGACTTACTCTTAAAAATCTACATTTAAATAAAAGTGAGGTCCATAAAGCTATTTATTTACAAAATGTATTCTGTGGCTCTGCCATGACTGAGAGGTTAAATCTTACGGAGACTGTTGGACCCAATGATAAACTGAAATTTATTTATGGGCCAGGTACTTTTGGAATAAAACTGAAGAGTATAAATGACTAAGAAACAAAGAAACACTTAAAAAAAAAAACAAGTCGGGATTCATTTGTCCATGTCACCCCTTGTTCCAGTGTTGCAATCATTCTTTGAGATAAATAAAAATTTCAGGAACTACAGTGACCCCTCCAGCTCTAGGGCACAGTGAGTGTGGATCCCACACGTTACAAGCTTACACTGCCACTGTGGTTCTCTAGATAACACAAATGATGACAATTATACAAAGTGCCCCAGGCTCTCCGAGCCCTGGAAATAATATCCTATCATTCTACATTCCTAGAAAACAAAACCCAGACCCAATAATACAAACAAAAAGCGGGTGACACAGAAGTAAATCTTCTGACTCTTTACAGACCCACCAGCACTGGCATCACAACCTGCCTTAGAGCCCGGCTCAGAGGAGACCACTGAGCTGACTTCCGATGGGTATCCTACCGAGGCCGGTCGGCAAGACTCCCTTAAATAGTGAACAGAATGAAGACCTTGCGCTGACTGCCAGCTTTGACTTCTATCAGGCACACAGAAGCCACCTGAAAGACACTGCCGTGTGGGAACGCTTGGCCAGGCTGAAAGGGCTCCCGGGCTCCCTGGTGTAGGTCATGTCCAATATAGCTGAGTACTAGTACAGCTGAGCATGCCCCCCAGTGAGCGGGAGCGACATCCGGGCAAGGCCTGCCAGACCCTGGAAAACTGGGAGCAATCTTGCTGTGGCACCAGGGCAGCTCCGGAGCAGGGAGCCCTTGAGAGCCTGAGGTGGCCCTCGCTGGAGGCCCCAGAAACCAGCTGATGTGCTTGTGGGAGAGGATCCCCATGGACTGTGCGGTGCAGTGGGGGAACCTGCGTCCTCCAGCCCAAACCCCTCATTTTACAGATGGGTCTTGGCCACATGTGTGTCTATTGCCTTGACTGTGGACTGTAAGTGACAGACATGAGTGTTTGCTTTCCCCTGTCCAGGTCCACTAGGGATTGGTGGCATTTCATTGTCTGATTCAGTTTTTCCTCCATTTGCTCTTCTAAGCGACTCTCTTTGGGTTGGCTGCAAATTCACAATGAGACACAGAAACAAAGACGAAGGTGCAGGCTGGCTGCTCCTGGTCTGGGGTCTCTGCCTCCCTCCCACCCTCAGTCTCTTGGTGCTTTCCAGACAGATGACACGGAGCCCTGCGACAGAAGACTCCGGAGGGCCTCTGGCTCTCAGAGACATGGGAAAATTTGAAAAGTACATTGAAACACAATGACTTTAAGCTCACCTTAATTAAATATAAGCAGGCCACAGAGCACTTGGGGTGGGGTGGGGGTGAGGGAAGGCAGAATACAAGTATGTTGAGAAATCAAACAACAAGGTGTTGCAACTCCAAGAGGTTAGAACTCATTGTTCTAGAGTATCCAAGCTGGAGATCTAGTTCAGATAACTCCTCACTGGCAGAGGGGTTTGCCTTGCACGTAAAACATTGACAGCAGACAGCTTCTATCATTTGGGGGGCTGGGGAAACTGGGGGGCACAGGAGGGAGTGCAGGTGAGGCTGGAAAGATGGCTGAATCTGACAGAAGAACCTTTACCGCACAGACAACCGAGAACCTGGGAACGACATTAGCTCAGTGCGTTAAGAGGGGGAGAATGAGGGGCACTGGGGGAGATAAGGAACAGGAGCACAGGCAGAGAGGCTGAGCCTGAAACGAGGGTGGTAGGGGGGAGAGGAGGCTTTGGAGATCTGTGGAGGCCCTGACTCCAGGCCCTGGGGCCTGACTCAATGTGGGGTGAGAAGGGAGGGGCCCAGATGACCGGGGTTCTCCTGGGGCCAGTGACTGTGAGGTGACATGGGAGGGGGCAAAGGCTCCCTGTGGGGCTCCTTGGGTTTGAGGGGCTTGTGGCTCAATAATCAGATGCAAACCCTTGAGCACCGGGTGAAGTCATGGTTAGACAGGCCAGGAATGGGGATGCAGCTTTGGGCCGCAGACAAAAGTCAAGCTGGGGGGTCAGAGGTGAGAATTAGGGGGCCCTGCAGGGCTACAGCTACAAGTGTGGAAGCGTGCTGCATGCATTGCGGGTGCGCATGGCATGCAGGAGGGCCGGAGGGGTCGAGGACCCCCCAACCACACCAGGCATGGAGACCAGGGCTCCCAGTGCCTGTGAGGGTGGGACACGGGGTAGCATGAGGCCTTGCACGGTATGGCCATCCCTGTGGACAGAGGGGCTCAGTTTTGACTCCAGAACTGAGCACAGGTGTAAAGTAAAAACTGGATTCCATAGGGGGTGGGGCCTGCTGGGCCTAGTGGCCCCACCCCCTACCCAGAAATGGGCTGGGGTCAAGCAAGGGTCTTGAACGGGGAAGAACCAGGACCACATTTGTGCTATTAATTGAACTCACTGACTGCAAATGCCCCCCTTGGTCACTAATACACCTTCCCAAAGGGCAGCTTGAGATGCCTGTACTGATAGCAGGGTGGCCTGGGTGCTGGGGATTGTCAAGGACGTGACCCTCCTCCACAGTCAGGTCAGGATGCACGCTGCCAGGAGGGAGTTTCCCTTGCACTCAGCTGCCTCTAGGACACCAGCCTGTCTTTGATGGAGCAATGGAGGCTGCCCATGACCACCGGCCTCCCACAAGCCACCAGAACTTTCTGAGATAGAGCAGCGCATAGGAGCCCAGGTGGGAGCGTTCAGGGCAACCTCTGACAGACGCAGAGAGGAAGGCAGGCCCCATCTGCTCTGTGTGCTAAGGAGGCAGCCCTGGGCAGCGGGGCCTCCATTCTGCTCCTGGCCTTGTCTGAGGCCCAACAGTTTGCCGAGTGGGACAGTTAGTGAAAAACAAATCCAGACTAGAGTACCCACAGTGAACCAAACATTGTACTGGCACCACCCCAGTGTTATGGGAAGCTTGCAGGAGACGACTGGGGGCAGTGGTGAGCCTGGACAGCAGGCTCTGCAGGAAGGAAAGGACACCCCGTGGGATGGCGCCTGTGCTCTGCAGTGCCTCCGAAGCTGCTGACGCTGGCCTTGCTCTGAGGTGGCGCAGAAGGAGAACACGATATGACATAAATACTGACGAGACTATTTTTAGGAGCCACAGGAGGTCATGCTACAGGAGAGGTCAGGGCTTAAGGGTTGAATAACTTTGAGCAAAAATACTTGAAGGCCTCCTCCTCCAAATGCGCCTGGAGTTAGGAACAGCGGGAAGGTGTTTGGGAGGGTTCTGTTTTCACCTGAGCAGGTAGAGGTCCAAGAAATGAGGGGGTGTTCAGCCCAGTGTAAGCAGTTGGTGGTTAGCTGGTGCTCAGAGGCCAGCTCCTGACTAATTACCATGAAGGCTGGTCAGGTTCACACTGTTCCAGCAGGTCTGCACCCCAAACCTTGGAGCGTATCGGGTAAAACGAGGTGCAGAGAGCATGGGTGAATCAGGGTGACTCTCTTCCTACTTCTGGGAAAACAGCTCAAGGAGTAAACGCTCTTGCCAAAGGGCCCCTTGTGAATAAGCGGCTGTCTGGACAATAGCAGCAAGAAAACATGGCACCAACTGCAACAGCTGTAGTGGGAAAAGCCAGCATTTGGCTTAGGGACTTTTATGGAGGAACAGCTAATGGATGGCTGAGGAGGCCTCAGCTTAGAGGCGGAGAGTCTGAGTGGCCATGTTCTGGCACCTTCCGGAGTCCCATTTGTTCTCTGTGTCCCACACTTGAGCCAGGGCAACTTTGGCAAGAGGTGAGTATCGGTTTCAGATGTGTTGATGGGTACCTGCGTTTATGAAACAACGTGCACCTAGGAAAACGAAATCTGTCTGTATGAAAGGCCCCCTGACACCCACACAAACACTCTGTGCGAGTTGTAAGAAAGCACTAATTGATTCGGACGCCTAATGAGCAGACCGCCGCAGGCTGTGAGTCCCATGACTGATTAGCCTGCAATTACGATGATCCAGGATCAAAGGCCCAGCCGCTGCCCTGCAAGTCAGCACTGCCTCTGTTATATCATCACGCCCAGAAGAAAGGAGCATCTCTTTAAAAATAAATAACAAGGAAGAACAATGAGGTGCCTTTTGTTATCACTCATTAGTGAAACACATTAGTATTCATAAATTTTTTTACACCGATTAGCCTGGCTACAGATGTTTCAAAGGCGCCTCCTTTTCGAATAATCCCTACGACATCAGGTTCAGTTGCGTGTCTGCACGGAGGGAGTATGTGCGGGAAGAAGGCCGCATACAGCTCTACTTAAATCACAGTTCAGCATAGCGTCATATTCTTGTGCCCTTTCACTGAGCCCCTGACAAGATGGTAAGTGGTTCTAAATATCTGTAGACAGCTGTACAGAGTAAATGTTAATTACTTTTAGCTAAGCCATTATTAAAACAAAAAATGTTTACTAAGCTAAAGAAGCTCTTCAGATGCCATCAAACACAACAGCTTGACTTGAAGCCATGCGTAAGGATGGGCCTCTTCTCCTCAGAACTCTCTCAGCGTAAGCTCAGCGGTTCTTTGTTCAGTTTTAGCCAGCACACATGGGCACCCTACGTGGTAGCCTTCTCTTGCTGGGGTTTTGTGTTTCTGCAGGTCTACAGCACCAGGCACCAGCCATGTGGCCAAGATGGCGGCACTAGAACACGCGCCATGCAGCTGCTGGGAGGAGACTAATCCTACACACCACGGAGTTATTGCAAACGACACTGAAAGAACCACTTCCCACACGAGAAATGTCAGTGAGGCTGGCGTGCAGCCCCACGAGGCAGTTAATTTGCACACCCTCCTTCTTGAGCTCACGGCCACCGGGCTGAACGCACACCTGTACAACTGTGGGCACTTACCATCGTCCAGGTACAACTGGTCCAATTCTTCCGGTTCTCGCTTGATGGTTACAGGAATAGGGGCCAAATTATGACTACTGTCCTCATGCAACTCTGGCAGTGACAGAGGCTGGGTGGTTGGAGACTCATGTCTGTGAACCTTCGGCGGTTGGTGCTGCTGGTGGCCCACTGCAGATGGGCGCGTTGGGCTGCAGGGCTGCAAATAGGTTGGCTCTTGGGTAACGGACGGAACTGGAGAAGAGGGACTGTTGGGATAGAGTGTTTGTTGGTAACCAAGGGAACAGCTACTGCTCAGATGTTGACTCACCTGCGGCTGCAGCGTGGCGTGAGATGACGGATGGGGAGCACTTGAGGGGACAGCTCTGGATCTTGGCACTTCCTGAGTGGTGGGGGCCCCTCCGGCGGGCTGCTGGAGTCCGAGGTGACTGTGGCCTGTGCTGGGGCTGCACTTGGTGTAAGTGGCAGAAGAAAGGTCGTGGAGCTTCGGGCTTGTGCTGGGCGGAGGTGACATCACAGTGCTTCTCTGCTGGCAGGAAGTGAAGCCAGCCACAAGGCACGCACCAGGATCAGGAGGCAGCAGGAGCTGCTGGCTGTAGTAGGGCTTTGAGAGAGGACTGAGTCCTTGGGTCATTGGTCCACAGGTTTGCGCAGGCTCGTAATCATCGGTGGGCTCTGTTTTTATAATTGGAACTGTTAAAAGAAAAAAGTTAAATAAACATGAGTTGCACACTGGTGCCATCAGGCTGGCTGTGGCTAGGATACCCTTTGCAAAACAAACAGCTTCTTGACTAAGTCTCTGTGTGTCTTTTGCCTGGTTCTCCCACCCAATTAAAAAAAAAAAAAGAATGAGTCACCGGCTCAAGAAAGTTACAGCTGGTTCTAATATTGAGGAGGACTATTTTCTTTGGAATCTCCTCCAGCACTAATGTGCTATAAAAATCCATTTGCAAACTGCAGTAGAAGCTTTGGACCCAAGGGCTCATGGATTTGTAGCAATCAAAGCGAAAATGTTAACTTGGACGCACCACCGCATTTCTTCTGCTACTGACGGGCTGTTTGATAAATGTCTGCACATTCAGTAAACTACTCGACACAATGCAATCGCTTTTAAAAGTCCACAGAAACTCAGCTGAGAAGATAAATGACAGTCTGCTGGATGAACAGCTTTTAATCATGAAAATGAAGAGCACTTTTCGGTAGGTGTTTGCACTCCTGAAGACATGAACTGTGTAGGAACAGCAGCAGATGATCACGAGCTCCTGGGGAGCTATGTAGGGAGCCCTGAGCTGATTCTAGACCATTCTCCTTCCCATTCCCGCTAGGAAGCTGATGGACAGAGAGCCGAGAGAAGACGCTGCCGCAGCCTAGAGGACAGGGCCACAGGGTATGTGCGGGGCAAAGAGAAAACTAAGGGGTCATGAGGACTCCGTGCCAACCCATGGGCCTGGCCAGTCTCTCCAGGCGGCACCCAGGGCCGAGCTGCCTCTGACCCTCGATTTCTGCAGGGAGCTCTGGGGGCAACGGTGGTGGTAAAGACCCACCGTGGGTGCCCAGCACCCTCCAGGTGGTGCCTGCCCCATCTGGCCCAGTGGAGCCTTAATTTTGGCCCTTGCTGCTTCTGGGGTGGTGCAAATGGTTTGCACCCGAAAAAAAAAAAAAAAAAAATTTTTTTTTTTTTTTACTAACCTAAAGATTGGCAGTTTGAAACCAGCCAGTGGTGCCATAGAAGAAAAGCCTGGGGATCTACTTCCATTAAGATTACAGACAAGAAAACCCCACGGAGCAGCTCTACTCTGTAACACACGGGGTCGCCATGAGTCAGGATCAACTCGCCAGCAATGGGTTTGGGTTTTTTTCCTGCACTTTGGACTGTGGGCCTTGTGCGCTCTTTTCAGGAGAGACATCTAGACAGTTAACCTCTAACGTCTAGGCTGCAAGGAGTGGCTTCGATTCCTGATGGAGGCAGAGTGCCACTTGCAGGAGTGGAGTGTGGATAACGAACTGTCACCAGATTCTCCTATTCACGTCTCCACATCTTCATGGGCTGTGCACTGGGGGGCTTGGCAGCCGGGTGGCTTACAGCGGGGATCGTGACCAGAGCTGTGAGCTGGCCGTGCAGGGAGGACAGGCACACAGGCGGGAAGGTGGCCGCCCTGAGTAAATAAATGGGCATCAGCGTTTCAGGAGAAAGTCTAACAAAGGTCTGGAGCCTGAGGACCCACATCTGTTTCCTATTACAGCGAGGGCGGTGTCAGCACCACCCAGCTGAGAGCCACGGCACGAAATTTTCCTGAAGCGTGTCTGGGACAGGAGCACCTGTGTGGAGAAAGGCAGCCCCTCATGCCAGCGTGGCGCCAGCCCCCAGACTCACAAAGGGGGCCTGGGCGGCTAGGGGGCCTGGAGGGCCAGGGGTCTGAGGGGTCTGGGGGACTAGGGGAACTGGGGGCGGGGGGCCCGGAGGGCTGGGAGGCCTAGAAAAAGCTCTCCACTTTATCTCTAAGTTGCAGATGCCCCTCTAGACCACATGACACATTCTGTGTCCTGACTGTAATGCCTGCTCAGGTCCCGCCATCTGTGTCCCAAGATGCTGACAACTTGAACTTAAAGCTTGGGGGACTCCCAGCAGGACTTTGGGTTTTGGTGGTTTCTCCAAGTCCCCACTCACATTGTTCAGATAAAGTAGAGCCCTGGTGGCACAGTGGTTAAGAGCTAGGTTGCTAACCAAAAGATCTGCAGTTTGAATCCACCAGCTCTCCTTGGAAACCCTATGGGGCAGTTCTCCTCTGTCCTGTGGTATCACTCTGAGTTGAAATCGACTTGACAACAATGGGTTTTCTTTTTTTTTTAAACAGGCACCCTGGGTGGAAGCTGGTGGTCTCAGATAACTGGATGACTGGGGTGCTGGCATTCAGAAGGCAATGGGACCACAGTCCTTCCTACCATCTGCCCTTTACCCCACCGGAGACACGCCACAGTCTGCCATCAGCTAAGACCATGAACCAAAATGGTATCTCTGGGCTGAAATGGGGGTTCACCTCACAGGGCATCGGAGGCCCTCTATGCCTGCTAGCCCCTGTCATAAGCACCCCAGCAGCCTATGACCAGGGACAACAGAGGGCAGGGGAGGGGTGGGCCGTCAGACAGATGCCCTTGGAAACACTGACTCACTCCATAAGCCCTGCCTACTCCCCTTGGTGTACCCTGACTTCTGACGGCAAGCTCCATGCCATCTGCTCCTACAGCCCCCCCGCTCCCCCCCCCCCACTGCACTGAGCATCACCCCATGTGGCGAGAAGAGGGTGTCTCACCAGGCCAGGGGCTTCCAGCTAGAGGTCTGGGCCTGATAAAGGCCTGTTTTCTAAATCTGCACCCCCTAGCTACCATCCCCCCAGGCCGACATGTCCCTTGCCCTTCCCCCAGCCCACGTGTTCCACATGTGAGGACTGGCCAAGGCTTTGCTTCCTGCATCGATCCGCCTGCTGTGCGGATGTGTGTGGACGTGAAGTGCACGGGCAATGGTGCCAAGGAATGGGTGTCCTCTCCAGTGACGGATTATCCAATAGGCTAGGTAAGCACAGGCTTCCCTTGGATACCAGATCATCTGTAGTGAACAACTTCACGTGTGTTCACCGTATCAAAGATTCTGCTTCTAGGTAGGACTGGTATCATCTGTCTCCCAACCCCACAGCACCTTCCCACACAATCAAAGCCTCTTCAAATTTACAATCCCTGCAGGGGTGGATGACCTAGTAAGCAAGACAAGCAAGGGCTTATTTGTGCACACTTACTAATCTATAGTGTACAATTTTACTACAGATGATCTGGTAAGCAAGGTAAGCACTGTGATTACCTTGCCTATTGGATAACCCACCCCTGGTTCTCTCATTTAATGGAAAACAGAGCTGTGACCTGACTCATCTTACATCACAAATGCAGATGTGTGAAGTTGGCTGTCAGTGCCAACACTTTTTTAGGGGCCGCTGGCTGAAGGAGACAGCGTCTCATGTATGTATATATATATACCATATATATATCATGCATATCTATATATCCATAACCTACAACCATATCCATCTATTTCTAACAATATCTATATCCATGTCTATACTCATATCATCTGTTTCTATATACATATCACTGTATCCATGTCTCTTTTTATATATATTCGTATCTGTATCTGTGTGCCTGTGTGTATCCGTATCATACCCATATATATATATACACACACATATATATGCACAGACATAGACAGAGTACCTGGATGGTGCAAACAGCTTGGCTGCTAACCAAAAGGTTGGAGGTTTGAGCCCACCTGGAAGTGCCCCAGAAGAAAGGCCTGGCGGCCTACTTCCAAAAAAGCAGCCACTGAAAACCCTATGGAGCATACATAGTTCTACTCTGACGCACATGGGGTCACCAAGAGTCAACTCCATGACAACTAGTTTATATGTATAGCTCTAGATATATAGAGAGAAATGGCTACAGCGATGATATGCACATGTATAGTTGTAGGTATAGATATATAACCAAAAAAAAAACCCAAACCCATTGCTGTCGAGTTGATTCCGACTCATAGTGACCCTATAGGACAGAGCAGAACTGCCCTGTAGGCTTTCCAAGGAGTGCCTGGTGGATTCAAACTGCTGACGTTTTGGTTAGCAGCTCTGGCACTTAACCACTACACTACCAGGGTTTCTACTTAGATATACAGACAGATGATATGGATATAGATATATTTCCTATCCTGACTGGCTGCCACCTCCCAGACTGAACCCAGGGAAGAAGTGCTTTTATCTGGTCCTAAGGTTTCTCCTCCTCCTCCTCCTAGCCCTCCCCAGAGACCCTCTGCCTGGGACCGCACATGCTCTCCCTTCCTTGGCCCTCCCCTTGCCCAGCCTGGCTTCTGAGGGACAGCGCTTTAGGTATAAGGGCACTGCTCCCCACAACCAGCCAGGCAGCGTTGGCTCAGAGTGCCTCTGGCCTCAGCGTGCAGTGGATGGGCCTGGGGTGTGCAGGGACCCCAACCGCTGCAGTGTCTTGTGCTCCCACCCCATGCCTACTCTCTACAGAGGGTATGAGCTTGCTCTGTCTCCCCAGTCCTGCCCCCAATGGAGAGGGTGCAGACAAGGATGACCTCAGGTGAAGACAGTGAAGATGGTTGGTGGGCTGGGAGCTGGGCTAGGACACGAATGCTTTCACCCAGTGTAGAGGGAGGGAGGGAGGTCCCAGGCCAGATTAGCCCCATCTCCAACAAGGGAGCGGGAGAGAAGTAGAAACCTCATGCTAGCCCTGGAGCCCCATGCCACCCAGTACATGGTGATAAACAGGAAAACACAAACCCAGCCTTTAGAAGCGAGCCCCAGCCCCACCAGCCCTCAACATCCACAGGGGAAACTAGTGCTGCTGAGCTGCATCTATACTGCACTTCTCGCGTGGACTACAGGAATCAAGGCACTCTCCTGTAACTCGTGCGAGGAGACGCCTCCTAGTTCCCATTAGTAGGGAGACAGAGAGAGGGTACCTCCACCCGTCTCAGGAGCCTGGGCAGGTGGTAGGATGGGGTCTGCGCCTGCCCTGAAGGCTGCTCATTTGGGTCTGAACGCATGGCGCAACATCTCGTCATCTCCTGGTCAGCTATTGCTGATGGAAGCCTGGGTTCTTAACGCAATAGGACGTGATGTCAGGCACGGCACGCAGAAACACCACATCGTCCAAGGGGTGAGTGTACAATCCAATTTATTACAGACAGTAGGAACATGGCATGGTGTTAATTGTGGGTCAGGACCTCATGGATGAGGTGGGCTGGGCTCGAGCTGCTGGTCTCCACGACTACAGCACCATACATCGATCGCTTTGCTTGTGAGGATAGGGCAGGGTGAGCATCAGTGCTCCGATTTACGGCTCATCGTTACTCACATCCTGAGACCTCAGGTTCTAGTCCTTTTCCACATGGTGCAGAGGTCTGTGACTGCATAGCACCAGGTTTCTGCAAGGAGGGCGGCCCCGCCCCTTGTCTCTCATCAACACATTCAACTCACACCATCTTCCCCTATGGCCGCAGGGAACAGCAGGCTGCCTTTGCCTCAACGTGGATTAGGCCCTGGCTCCTCTCTGCACCTGTGCTATCTGTGAGGTGAGACGCTTGGGCAGCGGGTGCTTGGGTGGGTGAGTGAGCGAGAATCAACCCAATGTCGCACAGATAAGAAGGCGGAGCAGCACTTCCCATATTCCTCCCTAAATTGTCAGCCTAACGAACAAAGCACATTTCTTCTGCACATGTGAATGGGCTGTAGCTACACCTGGGGTGAGAGGCAGTGACCCAATTTTGTCTCTGTTGACCCTGAGAGTGAATTTCTACACTGGCTGTCTTGATGCTAATTCCTGTGAGCCTCAGTTTCCCCAGCTGTAAGACAGAGATGACAATATCTACTCTGAAAGGTTGTGAGGAAGAAAACTAGCTTAAGTAATGAGGTAGGTGCACAGCACCTTGTCCATTCATATGCACCACCAACGATGTGCAACAATGTGCCATCAACCAGCAGGCCCTCTCCCTCTTTGCAAGTTGACATCTCTGTGCAGCCCAGTGAGAAGTCAGAAAGCTGAAAGGTGGGGGTCTGGGAAGGTGGGGTCTGGGGAGCTTGACCGGCTCTTGGGCTTGGACAAGCCGGGAGATGTTGGAGATCCCCTTTCTTCATCTGTTATAGCATCTGGTCCCAGGCTGTAAGAGGCATAGGTGATGTGACGTGTGATAAAATGATCCGAGTATGTAGGTGCTGCACACAGGTAAGGAATTATGACTTAATAACCCTGTCTCCTCGGACGTGTGCAACCAGTGCTGGAGCCCAATTACTCTTCCAGGTACATCTCCAGGGGGTTTACACTTTGAACAAAGGACTCCTGTTTGTTGCATGACATTAAAGCCTGGGTTTTACCATCAACATAAGCAACCAGCAGGGATAACTGCAGGGCAGAACTTTTTGTAAATAGTGAAAAGGAAAATGAGAGTGGAACCACCTGAGCTGGCGGCCCCTGGAGGAACAGGCCTGGAATCAGTCTCTGGAGAGAAATGAGTGATTGCAAATTAATGGAGTGAACGAACTCACACCAAGCAACCAGTGGATGGTCCGATGAAGGGAGTTTTAATTCACGTTTCTCATGAGCATCACTTTCTTTCCTATGTGGTGTAACCAGCATTTACGCTGAACATGCTCCTGAGGTTTCTAGAAACTTGTGCTTTTCTGGGCTCACACGATGTACATGCTCCAGCTGTGTACACGTCCCACAGACTTGCGTGCCGAGCTCTGTACTCAGTCCTGTGGGATGCACTGAATCCCAGCCCGTGTGCACCCGTGACTCCATGTGGGCCTCACGTCACCCCATCTCACAGATAGGACCGCTGAGTCCCGGCCCGTGTGCACCAGTGACTCTAGGTGGGCCTCACATCACCCTGTGGGGGCCTAGCATCGCCCCATCTCGCAGAAAGGGGGTGAAGAGAGATTTGGCACTGGACAAGCCTCACAGGTCATAGGAGGGAGCTGGGACCAGAGGTGAGTGGAGATGAATCCGTGCGTAGTAGTATCACCGTATCTGCAGGCGACGCGTGGCTCACAGGTGGGGGTGAGTCAGTTTCTTCCCAGGACAAAGCAAAGTGGCGTTCTGACGAGGATCCAATTAGGCGGATCACAGAGTATGGTCAAAACAGGCGGCGCAGCCAAAAACCACATCGATCAGATTTCACCCAATTGCCAGAACTTCACTTTGTGCTCCGAAGAGAACATGACTCATCCTCCCAGGGTGGCTCTTTGTCCAAACAGCTGTGGATGTGGTCTACGGTTCTGGTCCGAGGGCTCGGCCATGGAGTGGGGGAAGGGCTGGGGGTGGGGCTCAGGGTGCCGTCCCTGGAACTCTCCGCAGACGTGTATGCATGTACATATGTGCACGTGTGCATGTGTGTGCTCGTGTGTGATAGGTGTTAAAAGATGTGAGAATGTACTTTGTGTGAACTTTTAGGAAGGAATGCCTTTCTAACTCTCCTTTAACTCTCTTCTCCCGACACCAGGGGAACTTCCCACCCCCAAATCTGAATTCCTGCCAATAGGGGTACTGGACAGCCATTCAGCAACGTGTAGATCAAACATGAACGTTAGCCTGAGAAACTTATTTTATGAAGGCAAGTCAAAACGAAGAAAGTGGTGTTCAAAGTTCTGTAAACTGAAAATGCATGAAGAAGTAGGGGTGCCCACAGTGTACTAACCCTCCTAAGCTGTGGGGAACACAGCGTCTAATTGTTCCTGAGCGTGACCAAGATCAGTATTTCCCAATTGCACATCCGGACCAGCTACACGACTCCCCTCCGAGCCTGACCTTCTCTTCACCCACAACACAAACCCAGGATGTGTAACCCGCCCACCGCCGAGGGGAACATGAGATAGCTCTCAGTGGGCCTGGACCTGGACCCCTGTGGCTGGCAGGTAACTAATCCCCTCACCTCTATTACATCAGGTTTAACACATAGAGACAGAGGCATTAAACACAAGTCACTATTTTCTGGCTAGAATTGCAAAAAAGCCATAAACACGGGAGTTTAATGAGAGCAGCCTCCCGCAGAGTGGGTCGGAGCGGATGTGATTCAGTGGCGATTTTCTGAAAGCAAATCAGCAGGCCTTTCTTCCTAGTGTCTTAGTCTGCACGCTCCGGTGAAAGCCGCTCAGCCCCCAGCAACACACAGCCCCGCTAACAGGCAGGTGCAGCTGCGCGCGACGTGCACGGCCGGAAGTCAAAGCCAGCTCGCCGGCGTGGAAGGTGAGAATTCCACCCCCGGACTACCAGTGTCCCCTCTTTGTCTTCCATCCTCTTCCTTTTTCCTGCCACCCCCAGCATGAACTTCATGTGCCTTCAGAGGATGTACTGGGAAGCCTGGAGTTCCCAGACTTGATGCCTCCTAGACCCCACCCTGGGCCAGAAATGCCAGCATAATCTGCTTCATTTGAGATTAGCTGGTCTTGAAATGGGGCAAAGTCAGCCCTTCTACATGCAGGACTTAAGCTTTGGAACGAGAACCTTGCTTTGAGCACCCGCTTCCCTTCCCTGGCTAAGCGACCTGTCCCCTCCTGCGTGGGGTGGAGATGACAATACTTACCTTGGGGGGCCCAGGGGGCAAGGGTGATGTGTTTGAGTGCCTGTGTGGTACGCTTTATTAGGCATTCACTAAGCAGAGGGCACACAGGAACAACACAGGGACACTGTCCTCAGGAAACCTCTTCACAGAATAAGCCCCCGCATACAGAGCACCTCATGCCCCATCGACACAAACCATGGCTCTGCAGACCAGGGAGCATGGCCCCACACAGCCAAGGCCACTGTGGCCATTGTCAACGACACCCTGTCACACATGTTAACACGAGAAGATCAGGAAATGCACAATTTTAATGTGAAGGCGAGGACGGGGAGGGGGCAAGCTGGAGGCACGCACCTGTCCCCACCGCCAACCCCCCACCATCCTTCTGGAAAGAATCGTGTTCCTACCCCAGCTCTGCTGTGTCCTAGCTGCCTGTCCCTGGGCTAATGACCAATGTCTGAGAGCTTCATGTGCTTTATCTACAAAATGAGGGGTGTTTATATGTAACTGCCGCGTGCGTGAGAGCCAGATCAGAAACCACAGCTGGGACAGAGCTGATGGCTATTCTGCCACCACATCGAGGGCTGCATTCCACACATGATGCCAGAGGGTCAGAGAGCCGGAGGGGCTGTGGGCCAGCCCAGAAGGTCAATGGGGTCTAGGATTGGCAGGGTAGGGATGGGGACCCAAGAAAAAAGAGCTCTGCAAAGCACTCACATTAGATGCAAATCACTTCAAAACAAAACAAAAACTAAAAAGGATTTAGGGTCACTCCCAAATATGTCTACTGCTTTAATGAAGATAATTACATTGGGATTAAACTTTTCATTCAATGGACTTGGAAATAAACCCAAAAGCTCAGTGGAAAAGATTAAAACAAAATCACTGTGAAGAATCCATGTTCCACCTGCACTCAGTGCACTGGGATTGCGGGGTGGCCTGGGAGTGCAGCTTGTTCTTCGTTCCATCCACATAGAAACTCATGGCGGGTTTATCTCAGGCCCCTCAGACCTCCGTGCTGAAGGTGGCCCTCTACCAACAGCCGCCCCTCGAGTGGCATGCTCTGTAAGGGAGATATGGGGTGCGTTTTTCTCAGGGTGCTGCATCTTCTCAAAGCCTGGGCTCTTAACATTAGGAGCCATGTTCTGGAATCACAGGAAAACATATGCGCAGACGCGGGAGCCACATGACCCTGACGGGCTGTTGTCTAGGAAATGTCAGTGAAGGTAACACCCTCCAGCCTTCAACCCCTGTGGCTGCCGGCCTGGAGTCTGGGGATCCCACATCCTGCATGAGAGCACCGCCCTCCTCGCTCAGCTCACGTCCCAAGTGCTGTCTGGCTACCAGGGTTTACCAGTTGCCCACAGGTGCAATTCTGGTGGTGCCATTCTGAGCCTCTTACAGGCTTTCTCTCATGCTGCTCCCTTGTGCCTCTATTATTTATGGATTTAGCAATTCACACAAGAAAATAGTGGACTCTACTTCCCATTTCCACCCCTTTAGGGAGAAGTGTAACGTCAACCTTCATTTTATGACCAGAATCACGGGCTCGTGAGAAATCACAGATTTCCTTCCTCTAACACCGAATAGGGAAGGACGAGGTAGAACCAGTGGAAGCTTCTATTTCCCTCTCTTCATGGGGTTCGAATCCCTGACTTGCTAACACTGTGACTCCAGAGCCACAGCTTCCCATCAGGGGTCTGTTCCCAACTGGCCTAATTGCTCTGGTGGGGTCAGCAGTAGCGTTCATTTTGGGTGAAGCTGTTTCCTTGCCCAAGCCATGAAGAAGTTGAGCAGTCAGCTGGCACACTGAAGACTGTGTCAGCCAAGACCAGGTGTAGGTTTGTGACCAGGCGGGGCCTACCTCAACGACAAACACAGGTGCAATGGCAGGCCCTCAGGAGTGACATGTCTTCACACAGTGAAGCCTAGGACCAAGGCAGGTCCTGACTAAGGTGGAGTTCAGGACCCTCACAAGCTGTGTGCGCTGGAATTCCTGGGCGTTCTCACCGGGAGGAAAGAGCAGCCAGGTACAGCCAGAACATGTCCAGGTAATCACTTCTAGTAAAGCGAAAAGATCTCAGACAAAAAAGATTTAACCTGAGTCTCAAAGACTCCAGTAATCTGCCATGATTTATCTTCTCATTTTGAATAAATATTGACTGCGGTACATACTTTTACGTTCATGACTTTGTATTCATGTTCTTAAAGTGCACCCCCCCACCCCAACTGAATAAGCTCAGAGCCTGCCCTGTTTGCATGCAGGAATACAAGCGGAATTGCCTCAAAGGTGAGCTGGCCTAGAGACCATTGCACAGGCTTACAGCTCCTCTCTCACTCGTGACTGACAGCTGAAATACCTTCTCAGAGCCATAAATGCTCTTGGCAGAGTCTCTGTTTCACAGCAGGTACCAGGGCATCTCTCAACCCACATCACACAGCCAGGAAACCACAACGTTGTCCCTTCGAAGGTTAAACTTGGGCACAGGCAAACAAAGCAGTGACCGTAAGATGCCTGCAGATGCTTTCTAACTCGACAGCATGCATCTCCCAGCCCTTCTGTGACTATACCAAGGGTGTCCACTCTGTACCCGATGGCTTCCCCAGGGTTTCCAGAGGGGGCTGAGGCAAGGAGCTGGCTCTGCAACCCCCCTTTCACGATGTCTTAGTCCAGTTAGCCACTGGCAGGCCTCCAGCAAGGGCCAAGCCAACCAAAAGACCCTTCGAGGCCCAACACTGAGTCATCCACCACAATACCACAGAGCCCTGAAGTAGAGCCCCTTTTCCCTCCACCTCTTTCCTCCAGTCTGACTATCAGGACAGGGAAGGTGGGCTCAGGGAGGGAGGGCAGCGAATATCATCACTGGGAAGCCACTGATAGAAGATGCTCTCAGTGCTGAGGCCGGTGGAGAGAACAGGACAAAGAGGTGGCCCCATGTAAAACAGAACTGTCTGCACTCTCATCTCCCAACACCGAGACTCTCCGGGGTGTCTTGTGGGCAGGGAAGTCCTGACATGCATGTCAGTGAATTTGTGCGGAAGGGCCCTCTCAGGGACCCTGTTCTTAGTGTCACATCTTTGAGGAACAGGGCCGTGCCGGGTGCAGGGAAAGGAAGTTATATGGTGATGTTACCTTTGGTGATACCTAATTCCAAAAGAAAACTGAGAATACTCAATTTCACATATTTGTATATGAAAATGAATTTCACAGATAAGGTTTAAATGGGTTTATTTCCATTACCTTGTACATTATAACAGCACATTTTATGACCTTAAGAAGAATTTGCCCATCTAAATACGCAAACTAAAAACTACCAAGTTAGGCTTCTAGCTTCCTCATTAACAGACATGTTTATATGAATGAATATGAAACTCACATACACAAAGAAGCAAAAACCGACAGGAAAAATAATAGGAGCCTCACAGATAAGGCTAAAGAAAAAAAGAAAGCACCCCTGACAATCCGGTTACTGCTCCCACAGTCGATACAGCACCTGCCTGGCCACTTATGGCCCTTTGCCCTGACTATCCCTTCAGAAACTACAGCTGGTAATTCTGTTTGAGGTGGTGTGCTTGCCTAGTGGAACGCGTGTGTATGAGAACACCAAGGTATGCATATTAGCTCTAATCGTACAGTCCTTTGAAGACAATGCCGCCAACAGCTGAGGAGCTGTATAGTGAGAGGCCTCAGCCCCAAATATGCGGAAGGCCACAGTGCCCTGTGGGAAAAACACTAGCTAAAAACTGGATGCCTAAGCTCTGTCTTCTCACTCCCTCATTTATTTACTTAAAAATGTGAAAACTGCAGGGACGGATGGCTGCCCTGTGCAGGCCCGAGTCCATGTGGCCAGACTACAGTGACCATGTGGCACACATTATGCATGTTCCCGGGACGTGATGGGCGCTGGGGAGGTACCTGAGCAGGGGAAGGCCAGGCCAGGCCAGGGAGATCCTGGGGTGCAGGGTGGGCATGGGCTTCAGGGGGCTTCAGGGAGGGGAGAAGTGGTGGGAAGTGAGGCTGAGAGCAGCCAGGGCCAGGCAGATGGTGCCCCGGTGCCAAGGAGTGTGGGGAGCTGCCCCACAGACTAAGGATGGATCCTTCCAGCTATGGGGGACAGTGACTCGGCTGTTCACACCAGGTGAGGCTCCATGCTGGGACAGATATGAGGACCGAGCCTGGTCCAGGTGAGACACTGACAGGAAGCACAGATCACGGGGGGTAGGAGAATGGGCAGGGGCAGACACACTTAGAATCAGAACTGGCAGGCACTGAGACAACACCCGGCCGTGGATCGTGAGGAGGTGAAGGCCTTTGGTCAGACACTGGGTGGTGGCCTCAACCAGGGGGTGGGGGGTGGAGGTGAAGAAATGTGGCTGGACACCAGGTGCTGGCCTCAACCAGGGAGGGCAGGGAGAAGTAAAGGCATGCGGCTAGACACTGGGTGGTGGTCACAATGGGGGAAGGGACATGGGCTCAGCCCACTTGGCCTTACCGTCTCCTATGCACCCTTGTGGGGCCTCGGTTTCCTCAGCTGTAAGCAGGGCATGCATGTCACCCTCCTAGGCCCTCCACTTCTAACACCACGTGTGGCTCTATGAACACGCAGCACCATGTATACTTGTAGCAGGAGATGCAAAATGCCAAGTAAACGAGGAAAAAAATGAGTGTGCGTGCTGTTTTCTAAACTGCTTTGGAGAGCAATTTCTCTTTATAAGGCCTAGGTTTTCCTTAAAACATTCAATTTTTGGCCAACCATGCTTGAAGTTTAATTAGAACAATCATATTTTTCCAGAAAAAAAAAACTATTTCTTTTGTAAGATACATTGAACCTTAGTCCACGAATGGGTGAGGTTCACAAACCATGTGCAATACAGATCACAAAAGTCCAAAAGGAGTCACAGGTCTCGGGAACAGCTTGCCACGGGGTTCATCTGAGCACAGACCTGCAGACAGTCGTACACGTGTGTCTAGAGTCCATTTTATATACACTCCCTGGATACGATAACTTTACAACAAAATCATAATATCTGAACCTTGAATGGCATCGCCAGCATCTAACTGGTAAAAGCTCTAGCAGCTTAATCAACATAGATATTCTAGGGCTTTCTTATCATCTAAAACCAGTTGCTGTCGAGTCAATTCTGACTCATAGTGACCCTACAGGACACAGCAGAACTGCCCCATAGGGTTTCTAAGGAGCAGCTGATGGATTTGAACTGCTGACCTTTGAGTTAGCAGCCTGAGCTCTTAACCACTGCACTACCAGGGCTCCTTCTTATCATCTAGCCTACTGCAAATGCTATCTTACATTTGGGGCAAACTGTGGCTTTCCAAAAAAATCCTGGTTTTTATTAAAATAACAACGTGACTGCTTCCACGATTTTTTTTTTTTTTAGCGTATACAGTGAAACCTGTGAGAGCTAGAACTCAATGGGACTGCCTTGTTTTTCCAAGTCTGGAAAGTCTTCTACCTTAACAGGGTGCAGTCTTATCACTTTTCTATCATTCTCTACCAGTGGAAAACATTTGAGTTTTCTTTCTCTCACAGGTTTCCACTTTACACAGTTTCCGGCTTTTGCAGGTTTTACTGATTTTCCCTCTTAAATTATATGAATCTCTTCAGTTTTGAGAACAAAAGCAACACTATACAGAGGTGGCTGAAATAACTGAACTGACCAAAATCACCATTAATGAAGTCCCAGCTGGCCAAGACCAGGGTTCCGTGTGCCCCACGGGAAGAACTGGGGAACACCTCCCTCCTCGGGAGTGAAAAAACAAACTTCACTCAGTGTTTCTTTAAGCAAACACCCTAAAAGGTAGATGAAGTCACTGATTTCTTCAAGGTGACAGGCGCCATCACCCAGGTGTGTGAGCGAACATTTGAATGAGGAGGCTTCCAGATTGCATGAAGGTACTGCTCCATGCTGGAAGTTCCCCTCGCAAGGAGGGAAGCTATTCCTTGAGGGAGTGCTCCACGGGGTGTGGGCAGGAGCACAGCAATCATTCATGCCCACTAATGGCCATTTGAGGCTCTAGCCTTCAGGCTTAATAGCAAGGGTTTCTTTTTAAAGGCACCTGCAAAATCGTGACAACTATTTGCTTTTCCTCCTTAAACATCTACAGAATTTCAATACGCACCAGCAGCACCTCAGATTTTGAGTAAAGAAGAGCTGTGCTCTATTTTCTCTGCTGTTACGTATTTGCAAGCAACCAGCAAAATGATCAGTATTCATTCCGAGATTGGCCCCCTCCCTTGCCCCCCATAGTAATGCAGGAAAACGCATGTAAGGTTTCACTTTTTTTTTTTGAGGAAACCGATGACATGGTCTTGCTAACAGGGTAATAGCACAGTGTCAATGTACAGTACGAGCATGTTATTTTACAGCAACATCATCTGCTTGTTTCTGCGTCTTTTAGAAAAAGCATCCCATCCTTTCATTTTCGGCAGTTAAGTTTAGAAAGACAGTGTTACCATTAGCAGGAAGGTAGGTGAAGTGCTGGTACTGGCTTCTCTTCCTCTTTCCGTTGCAGACGTAGAAATTGACCTGAACCGGGCTGGTGATTCTCTGGTTGCGGAAAGGTGGGATCTCAACCACCAGCGAGTTCTGAGAGAGACATAAACGGGAGGTGTTAGTGCCTTACAGGTGAAAACGGGCTTGAACTTGGCTCTCACACACAGCCTCTCTTCCCGAGGCTCAGTGGTTCAGCAGCTTTGCCAGCACAGCCAGCAGCAAGCTTGTTAGAGCAAGCACCCACATGGGGACCTCGAATGGCTTCTTGTGATTCCTGCATGAGCAAGCGTGCATCAGAAGGACTCCCCATTCCGTGTGTGCAGGCTGGCAGGTGCAGGAGCCAGTGCCCCCATTTCCTGAGGTGATGTGTGGAGGTGCGGGTGGGTGCGGGTTCACCTACGAGGCAGCCATCAGTGAGGTCAGGTGACCCAAACCAGACTGAGACCACAGTCCCAGCGTCCACTGAGCCAGGTAAGGTTACCCAATCTATGCCTGGGGAGTGACAGGTGAGGCTGCTCAATTGACATCTGGTCAGTAAAAGGTCCCCAGAAGGCCTGAACTGAGCCTACCTATCTTAAGATTAAAGGACACTATCATTCGCTGACTTGGTGGGAGACAGTTCTCCACGTAGCAGGTAGCTGTTTGGGTAACAGGCAATGCAGAGGGGCTTCCTGGAGGCATCCCCAGGACAGCAGGGGAGCACCACCTCTTAGCCGTCTTCACTGCCTCCCACAGACCTGACCTGACTCATCTGAGGCCTCCCCAACTGGGTCTCTGGGGAAATCTTTATGAAAATGGCCAAAACACATAAGTCACAGACTCCCGAAATCACTCAAGTTGAAGGAAGTGAGACCATTGACCCTCGAAAGATCTGGGGGACATGGTAGATGCCTAAGAACACAAAGACTGCTTGGTGTAAAGAGCCAGAAACAGAAGGACGAATACTGTATGACCCCACTTGTACTGCACGTCTCGATTAGGCAAATGTATAGAGAACGTTTAGTAGTTAAAAAAGTGAGTCCCACAGAGGTGTTCTAACACATGTCTGAACATGCTATTTAATACCAAACAATGTCTACTTGTTTTTTTTCCACCTGGTCTCACAAAGAATTTGGAATGACAAAAAAATAAAAACAAAACCCCAGCAAAATAGCCAGTGTCTGCTGTTGTAAAAAGAAATTCATAAATCAGAATTTCCCTTTTACTTATCTTAAATGTGACCAGGATACTGGTCTGTGATTGCTTTGTAAATACACTGAACATCCTCTGTAATCTAAAGACGTACACTCACATGTTTAGGATCTCAAAGATACAGAAAAGCCCTGATGGAAAGCAGACAATTTTGACGTAAACAGAAGGGCAGGAACCAGGCCTGAGTTGGTAACAGGAGATCAGAGGTGTCTAGGATTGAAGGCAAAAAAAAAGGGAGTAAAAAAGCATCGACAGACTAGTAAGGTTTATGCTGGTTACTGCTACCTTCTGTGTTTCTAACATAAGCATCAGTAGCATTTTCACAGAGCCGTGCTCTTTAAGCGCAGATATCATGGGTTAGCGGGATGTTGTGCGGGACAGTGATGGGACAGAGGCCCCAGAGGGACTGCTGACTCTGCTCTCAGCAGGCCGTTTCACACTCACACCAGCTCACATGCATGCACGCACGCGCACGCACACACACACACACCCCGTCCTGGATAAGGACGAACTGAGTGGGAGAGAGGAGCCCTGGTGGTACAATGGTTAAAGCGCCTGGCTGCTAACTGAAAGGTTGGAGGTTTAAACCCACTAGCCACTCCACAGAAGAAAGATGTGGCAGTCTGCTTCTGTAAAGATTACAGCCTAGGAAATCCTCTGGGCCAGTTCTACTCTGTCCTATAGGGTCGCTACGAGTCTGAGTGGACCCAATGGCAACAGGTTTGGGTGGGGAGTGGGAGAGGCCCTAAGAGAGCAGGAGGGTGGCCACGCCCCTGCTGGCCAGCACGGAGGAAGAAAGCATAGGAGCTGCACTGTATCTGTGGGGTCTCTGACATCCTTACCATGTCTTTGCTTTTGTTATCATGTGATGTCCCTTGTACAAGTAGGGAAAAAGCATAATAAAAATTCATTGTGTCACTTCTTAAAACTGGTGTAGCTTGCTAACCAGCTTAATAGCAAAACTGGTTGAGTTGTATTAACAATAAAACCTTAGAGCAATAAACATAGAGAAGGGAGCAGGACTTCATGTTGTACACCTTCCTTTTAAAATGAGGACCTTGGATGCACGGAGCACACTGCCAGGCTGCAGGACGCCTGGGGCCATGGGGCGCTGGGAGCTGTGGGACACCGAGGTCAGAGACATTGGACACAGGGAGATGGCTGCTGGGGGTCACAGAACAACGGGGGCTCAGACAGCCCGCGGCCCCCTGGATAGCCTGTGGCCCCCCCGACAGCCTGCAGCTCTCAAGCAGCAGGTCTTTTGATGCTCTGCTGCCGACTTTTTATTTTGAAGAAGCACCAGCACTCAGACATCCATTTGCCTGAGTGTCTGTCCCTTATCAGAGGTGGTCCAGAAGAGACGGGGTTGATGGCACCAAGCACAATGACTTAGGACTAAAGTCAGGCGCTCTGTCACACCGCACACTGGGCCTCCACTGGGCACGTGGTGCCACCATCGCAAGCCACCAGTCTCAGCTTCATTGTCACTAGTGTGTGGAGGAGGGGTCAAGAAGAGAAGACACTGCTCTGGGGTCTGCTGAGAGTTCAGGGACACAGATACATCACAGTGCCTCCTCAGACACCAGGTGAAGAGGCATTGCCTTCATAGCAGGAGAAGTGGGAGAAAAGGGAGAGCAGACTCCCGTACAGAGAGGAGAAGCAGGAAGGAGAAGCAAGGAGAATCCACAGAAGGCTGAAAGGGAGCAAGGAGGAGGGCCCTGAGGGAGATGAGGGCACTGAGGAAGAGTAGGTTGCTGAAGGAGAGGCGGGCTCTGAGGGAGATGAAGGTTCTGAGGAAGAGAAGGGTGCTTAGGAAGAGGAGGCTGATGAGAGAAGGAGGGCTCTGAAGGAGAAGAAGATGCTGAGAGGGGGAGGGCACTAAGGATAAGACAACAGCCTCCTTCTGTGGGGGCCTCGGAGCCCCCCTGTGTCCGGGTACCCTGCAGGCCAAAGTGAAGGGGCTGTAGACCATGTCAGGGAACGCCCCCGCCCCCAGGGCTTCCTGTTCACATGGTTCCAATTGTCCAACATCTAAAGATAACTCTGAGGAAAACGTTAAGTATTTTACCTGAATCCCATTCCTGAACAATTTAACTTCCCACACACAGAATTTGGAAGATACACGCCACCATTTTCCTGCCCTTTCAGGAAAAGGATACCTCTCCCTGTTAGTGGCTACTTGATGAGCCACAGAACTGGGGGAACTTGCATTTCTTTGAAAATAACTTGCTAGCTAGCTGTGGCATGTTTCATATTAGTCCAAAGTGTCCTGCTGCTTTTCCAGGACTGAGTAGAAAACTAAAAAACAAAACAAAAAAAACCCAGCTCTACAAGTCATCCACCAAAGAAGTGAGAATTATTTCTTTGGCACCTACTGTGTATGAATGGTGCCAAGAAGGACATAAAACTGTACATGTGAGTCTAGGAGGGGAACGTGGACCCCACAAGCCTGACAAGAAGTCCCAGGACAACCACTGCCCCCAAGAACCACGCATGTGCTGTTCTGCAGCCTCCACATATATAAGCCTACTGCCTGCTGGCAAAGGGAAAAGCGCATCTGAGAATATGTGACTTAGCGTCTATCTCATGTTCAAACCAAAGTCTGCCAGGAATGGTGGTAGTTTGGTCAAGGATGAAGAATAGGAAGTCCCTGCCCCAAGAACTGAGTGTCTGTACAGGGCAGGCTGGAGGGCAGCAGTACCGAGCAGGCACCCCCATCCCACCTGGGGTCTTGCACTGAATCTGGTGACCAGACAGCAAGAGGACAGCAGACCAGCCTCCGTATGGGACACAGATGGACCTCATGTGGGATGCTTCCAAACTGCTGAGTGGTGCCTGTGCAGATGTGTGTTGTGACCAGGCTGGTTTGTCTGCTTTGTGTTTCGGCACTTCCTGGGTGGGAAGGCCCCATTCAGACTCTCTTCTCCTGTGGTCACCATTACTGTTCTAAGTACCTATACCGTTGTTGTTGTGTGCTGTTGATTCAGACCCATGGTGGCCCCATGTGACAGAGCAGAATTGCTCCATAAGGTTTCCTAGGCTGAAATCTTTACAGGAGCAGACTGCCAGGTCTTCCTCCCATGAAGCCACTGAGTGGGTTTGAACCACCAACCTTTCATTAGCAGCTGAGCACTTAACCATTGCACCACCAGGGCTCCTTAGTCCTCACCCTAGTTTGTATCCTTGTGGCAGTTGTTTCAGGAAGTGTTTTACAATTGCTTTTAGCACCTGTTCTACTACTTTATCTATCATTTTTATTAGTTGCTTCCCTTAACCAACAAGAACCCTCATGCCACCCCTGCGGTCTCCAGCCCCAGGCCCACAGACTCTCGAGAGCACACAGCATCACGGTGTGGCTGCAGGCGGCAATACTTACTGGCTTGCACATTTCTCTGTCAGTTTTTGCTTCCATTTCCCAGACATGGTGACCATCTAGAAGAAAGGGGATATAAGAAAATCTATTACTTAGGAGGGTGATGGAACATGCCATCCCTAAAGATCTTATACCTAGATCCGGGCAAAACGAGGCTCCGGAGAGGTGAGAAGACACCTGAGTATGAGGACCCAACCCTCCCCAACTGTGGCTTCTGTAAAGGCCACATCTACCCGAGTGTCCTAGAGAGTAGCAGAAGGGGAAGCCTCTGTGTCTGCCATGTCTGCCACGTCCACCGTGCGTACGAGCTTACAAGCCACTATGGTGCTCGCACCCCCTTGCAGGACTTGGCACCTCACAGAACATCCTCAGAAAGCTGTCTCTCTCCCTACGTTCACCAGCATCTTGCCAACACCAGCATCAGTCCTGAGGGGTTATTTCACCCTGATCTTTTTAAGGGCATGTACACAGGAGAACACAGCCTATCCAGGTGGTATGTGAAGTGAGCTGTGACTGGAACGAGACCCAGCTTGCTTCCTAGTCCACATATGGAAAGTAAAGAATGGCCTCCAGGGCCTGGGAGGAGGTGCTGCCACAATGGGGAATTTTTACAAGGACTTCAGGCCCAGGAACCCGGACTCAGTACTCATTGGACGTGAGTCTGCGCTGCCCACGGAGACACGGCTGCAGGAAATAAAAGTCACTTCTTTGACTATTTCTTGCCACATCAGGACACATAAATGCAAAACACAAGATATTTTTAACTTTACCCCAGTAGCTGTTTGCATGTTTAAAAAAAGGCCTCGGAAAGGCCTGTGAAAGGAGGCCTTGTTCCCAGCACTGTGCGCAGGCGGGGCGGCAGGACAGGGCTACTTGAAGGGTGGCCACCGCCCGGTGCCAAGAGATCCCCCTGCTACCGGCATGCTGCCTGGGGACCAGCTTAGGGAAAGTACTTTGAATCAACAGATGTTAATTACTTATGGAGGCCTCTCCCCTCCCCGCCCCCGCTGCCATCTTTATCTTCTCCAAAATGAAGTCGGTTCAGGGAAATCAGAAGCTACACACATGTAAGACTTTGCTCCGTTATTTTCAGAGAGGAGGGTGTGTGCCTGTCACAAGCCCTAAACTACAAAGACAGGAGAATGCCCACCTGGGGGCGGGGGTGGGGGCAGAGGGGGTGGGAGCAGAGGGGGTGGGGGTGGGGGATACGCTTGTAATAAAATCTCAGAAGTTGGTTTTTGTAAAAGGTAGTGAGAAAGTTGAAGATTAGTTCTCTGAAGAGTAATTTTGATTTCTTTAACAGAGGCGGCGGAGGGGGTTGTAAGTTAAGCAGAAGGACCCTAGGCTCTGATGCCCCCTCACCAAGGCAGGTGCAGCCCTGTATTCTCCTGGGGTTAGGAGCCCTGCTTTCCCTGAGCCCCTGAGCATACCCAGTCTGGGGGGTTTGCTGCTTCGTAAAATTCCTGATGACTTTCAGAGCAACAACTGTGTTTTTAGTCTCCTGGTGCTTTTTCCTAGAGGAGAGCTGGGTCTGGTCCCATGTCATATTCCCTCGCCAAGAAGCTCTTGAGTGGGCGGTGTGTACCGGGACTTCTGTCGTGCAGCCCCTCTCCCCACGTCGCTGTGGGCGTGGCTCACTGAGGCTTCCTCTGCCCCCACGCCCGCCCCCTCCAAAGGACAGCTTTGGGTGTGAGGATCTCACTCATACAGTAAACCTGGCTGCTGCTGGTCTCTATCCCCAAGGAGCAGTGGTAAGAGGCCTGGTTCAAGTTTCACCAAGAATTCCCTAGCAAGCGCCCAGGCTTTGCTGTTAGACTTTGCTGTTAGAAAGGAGCTTTGGGAAGGGCAGGGGACACCTTGGAGGGGAAGTGGGGGCTGGTGGAGGAGGGGGCTGGGACCCACCAGTTCATGGCATTCAACCCACTGGATCATGAGAAGGAGGAGCCATTGGAGGCAGAGACGCAAGCGGATGGATGCCTGCTCTGTCCTCCAGCCAAGAGGAAGCCACTAGCACTCCTGCTTAACCCTGCTCTGGGAGAAACCCATGGCAGTGCTGGCTCCCCCAGCAACCATACTGTGCAGGCTTAAACAGAGCAACCAAATTAAATAAAAAGTGGGGACAGAGCCATTTGAGGGGACCTATCTGTAAGGAAATATGTCCACAGGGGAGAGAAGTATTTTTACTACAGGACCCACGGGGGTCCCCCAGAGGCCACTGACCACACAAGTTTCCGTGGTGAGCCAGCCACATCTTCCCAGAGGCAGCTCTTGCTGGCCAGCCACCAACAAAAGTACTCCAGGCAACTTATACTTCTGCAACATGCAAATAATTCAAATTACAGACATAACACGTGGCTAGGGCAGAGGCGTTGCAGACGTTCCCGTTCAGGTTCTGCTCCTTGTAGCCACGAGCACACACTGCCATGGCTGCTCGACCTTCCCCTCCTTCCCGCCCATCCCAGGACGGGGTGGACAATGGCTATCTGCTCTTTCTCGGTCTTTGTGTGTTTGTGATTGTTCCAGAGCCCTGAGGAGGGAGGCATCCGGCTCCTCTTTTTCTGCTTCAGGTCATGCTCTACTGTTGCCTCTTAAACAACGAACGTACTGTAGCTGCTTCAGGATGAGACAGGCTCAGGCAGTATGAAGACGGTGAATAGTTATGGACTGTAGGAAACGTAAGCATGGCTCAGATTCCCACCAGCATCACAGTGACTGAGTGATGGCGACCTGCTTGTCACTGGTAGAAGTCAGTGGTCCCGCCAGCCCCGCCCACAGGGCTGCTCTGAGCAGCTGATGAGGAGAGCCGGCCTGGCCAGGAAGGGCGATGGCTGAATGGGCCTTTGTGCTCGGCCTTATCGGCTCCTGGGTTCCTCAGTAGGAAACTGCGCAGCAGCCCAGAGTAAAAATATTCCAGATCATTAGGGAATTCCCTGTGAGTGAGTCACAGGAAAGGCTTCCCCGCCACACCCAGCGAGAAGGTTTCCACGGCGACAGGGCCATGGGCCTGCTCCAACACCACAGGCAAGAGGAGCTCACAATGCCAATTAGTCACAGGCGAGGCTGTTCGGCGCGCCGGCTCTTTCCACACGCGGGGCACCAAGCTCACCCAGGGCAGAAGAGCTTCTCTGAGACACATGCTATTATTCTCTAATCATCCTTGGTATACTAGCATTATTCTTAGATGGTGTGTGACTGGGTTTCTACACACCAGAGAATAAGCTCTGAATAGTTACAGCTCTGTGAGGTCACTAGGATTAACACATATTAATTGAAGTGGTCTTACGGTCATACAAATTAAAAGACAGAACTGAAACAATACAACACACAGATCAAAAGGAGTCATAAGTGGAAGGGCACCGACATCCATTCCTCAGACCCTGACCCCTACCCTCCTGCTCCCTCTGCCTCTCCCACCCCCTTGGGCCCTCCTAGCACCCCCGCTCTACCCCTCCCCACTCCCTCAGACTCTCCTGTTAATGGGAAGCCGGGTCATCTGCAGTTACTCAACCGTCTCAGTGGAGATACAGCAATCTCTCAGCTGCACAAACACTCATTCTTCTTCTTGGCTTTGTTTTGTGTGCTTCAGGAGAGTGGTGCAGTATTTATCCACAGACGTGCATGAAGTGCCCACTCTGAGTCTGGCACTCAGGGAAAAGTGTAGACATGACAGACACAGGCCTTGCTGTCGCTGAGCTTATGTGCTACCAGGAAGACAGGCGGTTACACTGCTACTGCTGTGGGGGCCACAGACATGGAGAGCACTTGGGGTCTGGGACGATTCCAGGGGCATCGACTCTCCCATATTCAGACCTCCTTCGTCAGCTGGTGGGTCAGATGATGAGCAGAGTTCCCTGTGCACTAGGCTTTTATCTCCTTCTCATCCTCACCCACCCCATCCTAATACTCCCAACACAGTCTCACACAGACAGAACATTATTTCTTCTGACCAGTCTTGCTTTGCTAAGCAAGAGACTCTAGAGTAAAAAAGAAATTACCCAGCTACCCTGGAAAACAGTCTAACAGTTCCTCAAAAAGTTAAACATAGAAGTAGCATGTTGCTGTTGTTAGGTGCTGCCAAGTCAGACTCATAGCAATCCTGTGTACACCAGAAACAAATGCTGTCTGGTTCTGCGCCATCCTCACAATGGTTGCTATGTTTGAGCCTACTGCTGCAACCACTGTTGTCAACCCACCTCATTGAGGGTCTTCCTCTTTTTCTCTGACCCTCTACTTTACCGAGCATGATGTCCTTCTCCAGGGACTGGTCCCTCCTGATAACATGTTCAAAGTATGTAAGATGAAGTCTTGCCACCCTTGCTTCTAAGAAGCATTCTGGGTGTACTTCTTCAAGAAAGAGTTGTTTGTTCTTCTGGTAGTTTATGGTATATTCAATATTCTTCACCAACATCATAATTCAAAGGCATCAATTCTTCTTTGGTCTTCCTTAATCATAGCCTAACTTTCACATGCATATGAGACAACTGAAAACACCATGGCTTGAGTCGGGAGCACCACAGTCCTCAAGGTGGACATCTCCGCTTTTTAACATTTTAAAGAGGTCTTTGCAGCAGATTTGCCCAATGCAACACATAGTTTGATTTCTAGACTGCTGCTTCCATGGGCATTGATTGTGGTTCCAAGTAAAATGAAATTCTTGACAATATTTTCTCTGTTTATCATGATGTTGCTTACTGGTCAGTTTTAAGGATTTTTGTTTTGTTATGTTTAGGTATAATCCATACTGAAGACTGTAGTCTTTGATCTTCATCAATAAGTGCTTCAAGTCCTCTTCACTTTCAGCAAGCAAGGCTGTATCATCTGCATATCGCAGGCTGTTAATGAGTCTTCCTCCAATCCAGACGCCGAGTTCTTCTTCATATAGTCCAGATTCTGGGATTATTTGCTTAGCATACAGACTGAGTAAGTATGGTGAATAGAATCAGCATATGACCCAGCAATTCCATTCCTAGGTGTACACCCAAGAGAAATGAAAGCAGGGAATCAAACAGAAGTCTGTACACCAATGTCCACTACAGCACTACTCATAATATCCCAAAGGTGGAAACAACCCAAGTATCCATCAACTGATGAATGGATAAACATAATGTGGTATAAACACACAATGGAGTATTAGCTGTAAAATGGCTCTTGGCTGCCACATGAGAGGCCAGACTTCACTGCTAAAAGACCTTCTGGGAAAACCATGGGGAGGGAGACAGAGCCAGCCATCCTGGCTTCCAGCTGACCTGCCAGGCCTGCAGCCACAGGAGAGACTGCTGGAAAGACCAGCAGAACCGCTCAGCTGAGCCCTGCCCCAACTGCATGGCTGTGCACACATGACATGGGTGCTGCTTCATCCATTATGTGATAGTGGGCATGGTTTACTGCAGTAGAAACCAAAGCAGGTTTCATTCATATTTTCAAAAAATTACAATTGGACGGACAGGTCACTTTGCAAAAAAGGAACTATATTCAACTGTATCATTATGAACTGGCTGATGCTCAGTGTGACGTGACTAAATTTCAAAACCCTTCATCTTCTCTATGCCTCAGGTGAAGGGAGAATGATACAACGTCCAAAGGAAAGTGAGTTTATGGCACATGAAGGTGTTTTCTCAGTATTTTCATTTATATGGGACATGAGTGTGCTTCTTAGGTCAGTTAGAAGGTTAGTTATTTCAAATACATGCACACACGTGCAAATATGCACACATATGTGCAAGCATGTGTCCTAGTTCACAGATCTGAAAAAAGAGGGCAAGGGATGGTCAACAGGAGAATGCGGATGCTCTAGTATTGACCTCTCACACTGAGTACCTGTAGGTCTGACACGGATGGCCTCACGTCAGAGTGTGGACTGAGAGCTGTCCCCATGGAGTGTGGCTGGCATTGAGTGCCCTCACAGCAAACCTGCTTCTCGATGAACAGCCTCCATGACTTCCATCATTGGAAAACAGCACCTGATATGGAAGCCAGAAAACTAAAACCCTTCAAGGACAGGCTTACTCAACACTCAGACCTTTTACCCGGCACACAAAAGCTGCAGTGCTCTTTGCAAAAGCCCATTATTTACGAAGCTCAAGCCCTGTGAGTAGGGGAGCACACCAACGCCGCTTCTCCAGAACTCCTTTTCACTTCACGACCACACCCAGGGCCACGGCAGGCCCTTCTGGAGGGTACATTTCAGGCCCCCAACATGACTCCACTCTGTTCACCGCTCCTTCCTGAGGATCTGTCTCAGCCTCCAGCCCACTCCCTGCCCCAGGATGACTGCTCATGGTCTTTCCAGAGGGTCAGTCTCAGGTCACAAGGATTACTCCACTCATGGTCCTTCCAGTGGGTCCATCTCAGGGTCTCTATGATGATTCCATTCACGGTACTTCTGGGGGAGGTCCGTCTTAGGGTCCTCAGGACAACTTCACTCATGGTCCTTCCAGAGGATATGCCTCATGCCCAAAGGAGGACTCCTCTCTGCTTGCTGGTCCTTTCAGAGTGTCTGTCTCATCCCCAAGGTCGGCTCCACTCACAGTCCTTCCAGAGAGGCCATCTCGGCCCCAAGGACAACTCCACTCATGGTACTTCCAGGGGGTCTGTCTCAGCCCCAAGGATGGTTCCACTCATGGTCCTTCCAGAGGGTATGCTTTACACCCCAAGGATGGCACCTCTCTGCTTGCTGGTCCTTTCAGAGGGTCCATCTCAGGCCCCAGGATGACTCCACTATGCTCACCAGGTACAGAGATGGAGGGTAAGCGAGCACAGGCCCTACTCTCACCCAGCAAGTCCCAGCACGCTCCTTCCTCTGGGACCCCTCTGCCTGAGTCACCAGGAGAGAAAAACTGAGCCGTCCGCAGGGAGGGTGGGTCAGCACCCAGCACAACAGCCCTGTGAGAGCAGAAGAAACCACTGCTTTAGAAACTTCTAAAGCACTTCCAGCACCAAGGCATTTTAAACCCCAAACTGAACAAACCCCGGACATGGTACCCAGAACCAGGCCAAAAGGATTCCCTGCAAGGTAGGTTTCCACGTCCCAGAGGAGGAAGGCATCCACTGCTCCCCGTAAGGTGAGTTTCCACATCGCAGAGGAGGAAAGGTGTGCCAAACCAGCACTAGAGCTTGCCTGTGACCTCGCATGATGACAGTGATCACAGCTATAACTTCCTGCTGCTTCTAGAACAGGTGGATGTGCTGGGACGCAGAAACAGCAGCGTCCTTTCTGGCAAAACCCGTTTTCATCGCCTGAGCTTAATAACTTTCTCAAAAGAATCAACTCACTGGGAAGAAATGCCTGCCTTGTTCTGTCTGCAAGCAGTGGTTTGAAAACAAAAACTTAAAACATCCCAGATGACCTGTCAGAAGACTAGCAAGTAACTGTGTTTCTAATTTAAATAGAGTTAGTGGTTTCTCCAGAAATACATCGGAAAGAGCCTCTCCACAGGGGGTGAGGCGTGGGCACGGTTATGCCCACACACTGCAGTGTCAGGAATGTCACACATGTCAGCTTGGCCCGAGAGTCATCTGTGCCTTTCGTTTGAAAGCATTCGGTTCACATGCATACATTCGTGTGCATGAGCAAGCAGATAATCTCACTTCAATATCAACGTTGAGTGACAAACATCCAGCACACAACTGCAGTATTCAATCGATATGTTCATTTGCTCATTAGTGGGCATGGGATCACAGCATGTCTCATCATGTTGCTGCTAGTTGCTGTTGAGCGACCCCACGTATAACAGAACAAGATGTGGCCTGGTCCTGTGCCATCGTCACGATTGGTGGTACGTTTGAGTCCACTGTTGTAGCTATTTCGTCAATCCATGTCATGGAGGACTTCCCTCATCTTCACTGACCCTTCACTCTACCAAATACGACATCCTTCTCTAGTGATTGGTCTTCCCTGATGACGGGTCCAAACCAGGCACTGGTTCACTGGTTGCTTGTTTTCCAGATGCCAGACATGGAGCTGGCACGGTAGAACTCAGGTTACAGACCCACCCTTGGCCTCTCAGAGCAGCTGGGGAAGACAGACCAACATGAGACGGCCGAGCTGGCACTCAGCCCAGAGAGGAGGGCAGGGCAAGTGTCCAGGGAACTGGTGGCATGCCGAGCTCTTAGGATGAGGAAGCCAGGTGAAGAGGGCAGGGAAGGACCTCGCAGCAGTAGAGGGTATGACCAGGCCAGAGTGACAGTCGGACATTCATGGGTGGAGCCTCCCCATAACCAGTTGGGGGGCTTGCACTGGAATGCTGTGGCTGTGTACCCCACAAGGGCCTAGATTGACCTGAATGAGCTGGACATTCCTGGGCCAGCAGAGGACCCAGCCCAAGGTGGAGTCCAACCCCTCTGCCTGAGAGTAGATGGATGAAAGGCATTTGAAGGTCTGCTGTGCAGGAGACACCCCAATACCCCTATTGGGCCACAAGGTACCATAAGTTGGGGAGGCAAACAGTAAGAAAGCTGTTTGGAGCCTCCCTTGTGGAACGGAGCCAACATTGTGATCACAAACGTCTCGTGACCGAGTTCCTTTCCCAATGTGCACCACGTTTAAAACCCTGCAGGCTAAACCACCTCAGAATCAGCCTCCTCAAAGAAGGGTGTCAAATAACGCAGACTCTCCTGCTTACCATCACACTTGGCTGGGTTTTCTCTGCAATTTAAAGCATGTTTTCCAATTATGTGCATGATTACATAGGCAAGCCGAGGTAAGGGTGGAAGGCGTTTACACCTATTTTGATTGAAGTGCCTCCATCTCTGGCAAACTGTACAAAATCAAGGCCCCATTATGAAGGTGAATGCCTCAGTGATTCCAGCTGATTAGACTGAGCACCGGACAGGCCGCTTTCAGGGCAATTTCAACTGGAAAATGTGAAACAGAAAAGAAAGCCACCAGCCCCCACAGGCCCACCCCCTTCAGCCCCCAACTTGGTTTGGAGCGGACAGGGCAGTGCTATGAGACCCCACAGGGGAGCAAGGCAGGGCCCAGGGCAGAGGGGCAGGTCAGGCAAGGACAGTGTCCACATCTGTGTGACCCACAGTGAGGGTGAACCAAAGCACAAAACCACGGCATGTGTCCCCATGATGGGGCAACTTACCTGCCTTATTGGCTTTTACTGGAAACCACAAATGTGCAATTACAGACTCCTTGGCCCTCACACCTTTGCCTCTGTCGGGGGGCCCCCACTGAGACCAGGCAGACGAGGGTGCAGGTTACCATCATAGTCACCCAAGGAGCCATCAGGGACCCCAGACACTGAGATCCTGGTGACCTCAAAGAAAGGGTCACTGTCCCACAGACAAACAGCTTGAGGGCCTGGAGCTTGGTAAGAATGAGCTTGACTCGTACCCCTAATCAATCAGCTAGGCCGCAGAGCTCCCACCCAGCCCAGAAAAGGCTGCCTAGAAGGGCAAAGCCATTGAAACTATGGCCAGTCCCCAAAAACAGTGACACTGAAACCCCCACCTCATCCCACCAAGTTTATAATAGCCCAGGGGCAAACGGGGCACCTCAAATCTGTCCCGCACTGAGACACTGAGGGGACTAGGGGCTGCAGGCAGGCGGCTCCAAAGCAGCCAGGCATGAATGGGCCCATGGGCTTCCTGCTGGGGCCTGTGCACACAGGTGCTGGTGGGCACTGCAGTCACCAGCCAGGAAAAACAACCAGGAAAAGCTTTGCAGCAAACACCAGCAAGAGGGGAACTGGAGATGCTGACTGGAATGTCAGTGTGGCAGGCCAGTCCTTGCCCTCTGCACCAGGGACTGTGACTGCTAAGAGGCCTCGCAGGCCCCTGCATGGCTCTAAGCCCACAGTGCTCAGACATGGGGCTGCTCCTTGATGCAAATGTGATCCAAGGAGAAGGGCCCAGGGAGAGCAAACACCTTCCTTCTCCTCCAGCCCCTCCACCACTGACAAGGACACTTGGGAGGGAGGGCCACGGATGACTCCAGAAACAGGCTAACCCCTCCTGCAGCATGAGGTGGCCACAGAGCTCAGGCCCTGGTGGAAATATGAGGCACTGTGCCATGGCTTCGAAGCCCTGTACCGCCCACCCATGGTGCCAGCCTGCAATTAGTCGTCCCAACTTCATCCACCCAGGAACCAATTTCCACCAGTGCCCACAATAGAAAACATGCAGACAGCCTATTTTTAAAGGACATACCTGGTGCTTTCTCCACGAAAATGACTTTTGAGTCCTGCAGAAAGTTGTGTCCAGAGAGCACCATCTTCTTGCCGCCCATCACAAGGTAGCTGTCTGTGCTCTGCTTCTCTACCAGCGGCAGCTCCTGGGCTGATCTCTGGGCTGGGGGTGGTGGGGGGAGACACAGGGCAGTGTGAGTACAACTGTGTGGACCGGCCCAAGGCAGCAATGCCACCTCTGAGGATGGCGGGTGGGCAGTACACGCCTCCCTGCCCCATCATTAGTCAACCCGTCAAGAATGTGCGCTGTCCTGTCTGTATTTACAGGAATATTACAAACGCTATCATTCCCAAATGAACAAAGGTGCAATTCCATCCTCCACTCTGGAGTCCTTCAAAATGGTTCTCAAGAAACAATCAATAATGTTCTCCTGAATAAAATTAGCCAATTCTGATCCAAGTTACAGCAAGGACACTGATACTTAGGGGTAAATCACGTATCTAGCCTGTTCACCTTGGACACCAGGCCCTTCACTCATATGGGTGTGTGTACACAGACGTGTGACGAGGCAGGTCTGTATGCTCAGAGGGTGGGAGGGAGTGAAGACGCCTGGCGGATGAGGTACTGAAGGGCTGTGGCAGAGGTGGCCTGCCTGGCTGAGCCCCTTCTGCCCCTAGGGCACCTGACCTTCTCTGCCACTCTCTCTTGGGCTGTGGAAGGGAGGGCTGGGAGTGACGGTCTGAGGCTGGGGAAGTCGTGGTGCTGCGTGCCTTGTATCACCATTGACCTAATTTGCTAAAATATCAACCACAGGACACAGGGAACCTTGGTTCCCCGTCACAGTCCATAGCACTGTGTGGAAGAAAGGCGGGCGGGTGCTGAGCCGAGGCACACAAGGCCCACCGAGGAATCCACCACACAGGAAGGAGAGAAAACCAGGAGTCACCAAGGGAAAGAACAATGTCCCACCACTAGTTTTATAAATGCTAGCTCAGTCCAACAGATCCCAATGCCCAAATCCCATTTTCTCGGTGCCTGAGATGTGAGGGAGTTACTTTAACAATACAAACATCCCACTGTTTCAGACCACATTCTTCCCTTTTGTTTTTCCTACATGCACCCTAAGTAGATAATGTCGAAGCCACCTGGCCGCTCCACCAACAGGTGCCACAGAAGCTAAGACGCAGACAGATACACTGTCACTACACTCTCACGTCAACCGGGGGCGCTGGCATGGAGGCTAAGACGCAGCCCTACTCGCTGTCACTAAACTCCCAAGTCTCAGTGAAGGGGGCCGCTGCTTTCCACATGGACACGTGTGGAGGGGGAACGCATGAAAAGCAGCGCAAAGTGCTGCTACAACAGAAAACATCTGAAGCGAAGCCATCCCCACTTGGAAAGAAAAAGTCGTGCCCGGTACTCACAGCATTCGATGGGGTTGGACGCGACCTGCAGGGACAGGGTCCGGCCGCCAGGCTGCGGGATGTGGACGCGGAAGACCAGCCTCACGCGCGTGTTCTTCCTCCCAATGTCGGTCTCCCCTTTTCGAAGCTCGATGTCAGAGTTTCTGAGCTTTAAGATCCCGGCACAGTCGATGCTGCCCAAGACAGAAGACCACATTTTCCTTTCAGTCACTGGCAGGTGCATGTAAGACCCCCCACCTCCCATGTCAGAAGAGCCCCTGGTCCCAGCTCAGGGCCCGCAGGCTAAAGCCCTGCAGCAGGCACCTCCCCATAGGAAAGTCAAAGACAAGGCACTCACCAAGGGCAGGGCTGAACCCTGCTGGTGAGGCGGGAAATGGGAGCAGCTGTGTAGAGAACTCACCCCTTAGTCACTGGACCTCTATCACCAGCCCCTCAACTCTGCCTGGGTGCCCCTACCTGGCTGGGTGGGGACGTAGTCACCACAGACAAAAACCATAGAGCTGAGAGGGGGGAGATGCAGGATGGTACAGTGCTCTGCCTCGGTGTGACAGGATGGGGGGTCCCCAGAGGAGCAGATGCTCAGATTTTGCCAGCACCCTGCTGCTCAGCTTATACCCTCCTTTCCTAGGGTTCCACGTGATTTCACTTTATTCCATGCATAAACTCAACCCAGCGAAGACCACTGTCCCTCCATTTTCCGTGAGCTAACAGAATAAAGAACAAACTTTCCACGAGTGAGACCCTGTATGCAACGGCACTGCACCAGTAGGTAACCCAGGGCAGGCATTTAAGTACAACTCAGCCATCAGCAGGGCTGATCTTGGAGGTCATTACTGGGTCATGTTGTGTGTTGTTCCCTGTGGGCTGTTCTAAGTCCATCAGGTGTGGTAAGTGCAGGGTAACTGAACTCCCAACTCGACCGCAACCCAAAGGACTATGAGTCCTCTCTAACCACCTGACACGACACCAGTTGTTGGGGAACTCTGACCACAGTGCAAACCCAAGGGTCTAGAATGAATTCAGAGGTGTGCTGAGTTTCCCAAATTTGTGAACAGCTGCGATGGAGAAAAAGCATTTCCTGCATTTTGGCTAAAAGGGTGTAACTGTTAAAATAACTTAGTGGAGAAGCACACAGTCCCACCTCCTCTCCTACCGCTCTGCCCCTGCCTGGCCCCTTGCTGTTCCATGAGCCCCAACTGACTTCGGCAACAGGGCCTCCGCACTGCAGGACCACCGCCCCGCCCCCTTGACAGCTGGCTCTGCCCCCCAGAAGGCTCCTCCCACCTCTCCCCACGCTGTCCACCTCAGCTCCCTGCTGAGATCACCACCATAATGTGACGGTTACCTCTCCTCCTTGGCTTATTTGTTCACATTGACACATTTGCCATTGGTGTCTCCCCTTCCCACCCCGCTGTCAGTGCCATGAGGACACCATGTCTGCCTTTCTTGCCATGTCCACAGCCTAGATGGTGAAGTCCCAGCACTAGACGGCACTCATTCATGGTATTAAATGACACAATGCCCACAGGCCCCATTTGGACATTACATGACTATTTATTCACTAATTCTCTTTTAAATTAACTGTAAAGTCAGATTTGACTCTGCGAGGTGGAACCCGTTGCGTAACTACGTGGTCCAGACACACTGTTCTAACTTTCTGCGTCTGTTCTTAGCCATCACTGCAGGTTGCACTGCTTACATGCAGGAATACAGAGGTGTCATTTGGTGCTCGTGTGCGTGGCTGTGTAACTGGGATACTCATTCTAAGAGGCAATATACTCAGTGCTTAAGCCCTAGGAAGAAACAATCCCGTTGTCACAAACTTCTGAAATGTTTATTTGGGTGCTAGGCTGAGGGCACCCTACACCTGGAAAGTTTAGATGTTTGGCGGGAGAGCCAGCAGAAAGCAGACGAGAGAGCAGAGCTCGCATGGCCCACTGTAGACACGGCACCAGAGGCTGTGGCCCACCACAGACACCCAGAACCCAAGAGGTGCCCAGGCTTACATTGCTCGCATGTTGTTCTCTGGCAGCAGCAGGATCTCTAGGACTTTGGTGTTGGAGAGGATAGCCTCATGGCTGGTGGTGGAGACAGTCTTCCCTGTGATCCGGTGGACCTGGTAGAAGGCGTGGGGCCTCAGCAAGCGGTCGTCTGCCGTCCCAATGAACAGCTGGAGCGTGAGCGGCTCATTTTCCAAGTAACCATGTAGCTGGCGAGAGAACAAAACACTCCCACTAAGGACCATACACATAAACTGCTGGGAATCAATTAAACTTTTATAAGCAGAGACTTTAATTCAAAAAGAAAACTTGTGACAGGTGCAAAGTGTTAGGTCTCCCCCCCCGCTCCCTGACGCCTTTTCATTTCTCTGCAATGTAATATCGGTACAATGAAAAAAAAGTGCACTCAGAAAATGTCTCATTATCCTGAAAGACCCAGGGCGCTTGGTTAGCTTTAGGCTTTGAATAGTTCTGTTGCTGTGTGTGAACACACACGTGCGCACACACACACACACACACACATGCATGAGCACACACCCAGCATCATCAGCAGCAGCACCACCCACTTTGCTGTGCCATCTTCCCCAGCAGGAAAAGCAGGTGGAAGAAGTGCCTTCTGCACTGCTGGTTTACCTGGGCTTTTGCCCTGTTCTAGGTCCACCAGCTCTATCGTGTGTAAGTAAGTGACTTGTGGTCAAGAAAACACCCTGGCATGTTTCCCTGCACACGTTGATGCTGGTCAGGGTGGTGTGTAGTAGTGCAGAAGATGGCCTTGCCTCCTAAAATCAGTAAGTGAAGACCGTAGAGGGTTTTCTGCAGTCATTCACACCCCTACAAAGTAAGCCTCTGCTGCCGATATGAAATGATCAACTTCCCTGTGGTCAGTTACACTGAGACTGAACACAGTGCACATTCAGTATTGACCAGATAACAGTATCCACATTTGCTAGACGCAGAGCCATGCACACTTCCCCCAGGATACTGGCAGCCACACTCTGCTCCGTGCTTCAGGACAGGCCTGGCCTCCTGGCTCAGCACAGGTCATGGCTTCAGATTACCTCCCTTTTGGACAAATAACCAGGGTTAAGATGTAAAAGCAGGGCCCATGAGAACTGCCGCTGCTGGTCCCGGTCTGACCCCCTCCCTTGCTACATCTCACACCGGTTTCTCCTTAAGTGACACTTCATCTTTTAAGAGATAATTTTTTTCGCTTTTACCTTTAATACTACCATTTATGATCCAAAAAACCCATTGCCATCAAGTAGATTCTGACTCATAGCAACCCTCTAGGACGGAGTATAACTGTCCCATAGGGTTTTTAAGGAGCGGCGGATAGATTCGAACCGCCAACCTTTTGGTTAGCAGTCGAATGTTCAACCACTGCGCCACCAGGGCTCCCACCATTTATGATTACTATAAGATAATTCTATTTTAAAGAAGCAAATTCTGCTAGAAGCATTTAATTCTCACAAGCTCTAGAGTGAGCCTCCTGGGTTCTGAGCCTGGCCCTGCCCCGCCTGCAGGTGACCCACCCCTGTGACCCATTACCCCTCCTCCTCGGTGGAGTGAAGAAAAGGCACACTGGCCTCCTGGCACAACTGAGGGTCACAAGAAATGCTCTGTGCAAGGGTTTAGAGCAGTGCAGGCGTACAGAACCATCCTTCTTACCACTTCCGTCATCACTTTTTCCCACGGCACTAGCTTTAAAATTGTGGACAGCAGGCAGCAACTGACACGGTGACAACTTGACAAGTCAAATTATACAACCCTCAGCTAAGTCAAAGATGTGTGAAAATGCTGCCGAAGGTGTCACATAAGCAGGGAAGCTGACATCACCCACTCAAAACCAGTGAGGCTTGCGAGCTTCAGACCTGGGTTTGGATCCTGCTCTGCCATGTCCTGTGTGGGTGCTGAGATGGGGTAAGAAGCCCTTGCAATGTGGTAGAAGGACCCGGAATAACCCTGCCCAGAAGGAACACTTGCCCTCCCCACCACACCCTGCTGGGGAGGATGGCCTGGATGATGGAGAGGTGAGGGAGGAAGATGATGGAAAGGACAATGAAGGGAGAAAGATGTTGAATAGGACTGTGGTATAATGAATGGCTTAAGATGGCCTTTCTAGCCACAGTCTTGTAACTTCCACTGAAGTGATTGTGCGGGACTATGTGATAGGGTAATTGTGGCCCACCAAAGGGATTGGTCAGTTTTGCCAACCCATCTGGCTTGAAACGAACCACCTGAGAGGTGGGAAGGAGAAGATCCTGCCACCACCAAGGAAGAACAGCCAGCAGCCAGCACATCCTTTGGGCCTGGGATCCCTGTGCTGAGAAGCTCCAGGAACCAGGAGACACAGAGTGAGAGAGCTGTAACACTGAAGGCAGCAAGAAGTGACAGCAGAGACCTGGCAGCAGGAGACGGCGCGGTGGGCTTCCCAGCCCATGGAAAGAGAAAGGTGAGTGCCTTTGGGCAGAGGCTCAGGGCCAGGTAGAGGCATGCCTGCTAGTACAGCTAGGAAGAGGCTGTCCTGATGCAAGAACTGTATCCTGAGCCTGAACTGTAACCTGTTACTTCCCTAATAAACCCCATAATCGTGAGTATTGTCTGTGAGTTCCGTGTGGCCATTGCAATGAATTACTGAACCTAACACAGAAGCAGAAAGTGCCACGGGGGGGACGGTTGATGTCAGAATTGGTAAAGACGGCAAAGAGAAGAGGCATGCGTGTCTGATGTCCACCTCATAGGACTCAGCCTTGGGTTGTTATCTTGATTCTCCCTACCCTTGTGAAGTTAGAGGAGGTCAGACGCCTCCCCCATACTGTTTTTACAGGGAAGATGAGGACAGCCATGCCTTCGTCTGTGTTCTCAACCCTCTGCTGACGTCTGCTCCTCCCCACAGGTGGCCACGCCCCAGGGCAAGGGGGCACCCTGGGCACCAGGCTGCTGCCAGGGTGATGAAGTGGTTGATGGCACACACGATGAAGCAGTCTGGAACTCAGCTTTGCCTGGTAGATGGGATTGGGCCTGAGGGCACCCCACTCTGCAGCTGGGGGCTGTGCCTGCACCCGCACCTGAACATCACAGAGACCACCAGGGGTAGATAGGCTCATGGTGACTGAGCGCAGAGCTGCCCACCAAGGGTCCCAGCCAACAGCCCCTACCTGACAAGACCACCTGATCCCAGCATTCCTGAGAAGGCACTGTTGGGGGGCTGAAGGCAGGGCCTGGGGTGGGCGAGATGAGTAGGGAAGGGATGAGGGGTGGGATACTAGGAGGTGGACTTGTGGGGACAGGTCTTAGAAACACAAAGTAAGACACCCAGGTGAGAAGGCCGAGAAACCTCTGGGAGCACAGCTGTGATGAAGGAATGGCGCTGAATGACTGAGGTGGGGTCGGAGGAGAAACAAAGATCTAGTGGTGCAAATACACACAGCCAGTCTCCAGAGGAGACAGGAAATGGATGACACCAGGAGGAGGGAAGGAACAGACTGACCCCAGGCCTCAGCATCCACTGAACACTTGACTTTTGGGCACAATTCCAGCTCAGAATCTCAAACTTTGACTTTAATATGCCATTTTGAAGGAAAAGAAGCCCCAGGAACCAAAAGCTGGTGCCCCATGCTGCCTGGTGCTGCGGGGTGTGGCATGGGGAGATGGGTGCTGACAGGCTCAAAGGCAGCCCCCAGCCCTCTGCAGACCCACCAGCCCGGGATCTGAATCAGGGCATGCAGGGCACCTTTTTAGGTGAAGCATCGTGGCTTCATTAACTCAGGACCTCCAGTGTGGCCAAGATGAAAGGCGGCTGCAGGGAGCTTGCTTCAAATGCATGTGGCCTGACCCTGGGTCCAATTATGAGCCTGCCGCTGGGGAGCAAGGAAATGGGCTGTGTTGAATCACAGATGCACTAATTTGCTGCCTCAATAAGCAGGTCACGTTTCCATGACTTTGAGGGGTTTGAAGAAAGGTATGTTTCCTGGAAGGAGGCCTGTGGCACAATGATTAAGCACTTGGCTGCTAACCTAAAGGTCAGTGGTTCGAACCCACCAGCCACTCCACAGGAGAAAAGATGCAGTGATCTGCTCCAGTAAAGATGACACCCTAGAAAATCCTAATAGGACAGTTCCACTCTGTCACATGGGGTTGCTACGAACTGGAATAGACTTGATGCCAACCAACAACAACGACATTTCCTGGAGGGGTTTCAGGCCTCCATGTTGGAAGGGACGCAGGCTACCCTCCCCATGAGCAAAAGCCTACCTGTGCTCCACTTAAAAGTGGATTATGGAGGAACCAGCCTTCTTGCTTTGAGTCGGTGTCCAAGGGTTGACAGCAGCCCCATCAATTTGACGAGGAGGTGGACAAAATAGGGAGCTCCTGGGTGGTACAGACAGTTAATGTGCTCAGCTGCTAACTGAGAAGTTTGAGTTCACCCAGAGATTCCTTGGAAGAAAAGCCTGGTGATCTACTTCCAAAAAGATCAGCCACTGAAAACCCTATGGAGCATAGCTCTACTCTGACACGTGGGGCTACCATGAGCTGGAATCCATAGCAACTGGTATTTTTGCAAACAAAACAATCGAACCCCTTACAAGCCCAGGGGCTGATTCTGCAATAGGCTGTTTTGCTCAGAGACTTGTCTGGAGCGAACATTTCTGTTTCTTCCTATCTAACAATTTCATCTGCCACATGGGGAGGTTTTTCTGAGCGCATCAACAGCTTCCTCCCCAAATGGCCTGGCGACCGTCATGAGATTCTACAACAGTAACATCGCAGACGTCACATCTAAGGCCAGAGAGAGGGGCGTCAGTCTACACGACCCTATTGAGCAGAGCATCGCTGCTGCTGCTTAAAATGTGGCACGCCAGCAGTGAGCCGCTAATCAGACCTGTGCTGGTGAGAGACCAAGTGGTCTGACTTCTTTTAACAAGAGATGGAGGAGATGCGGGTACACGCGGAGTCCTCAAAAGGGAATCCCGTAATCACAGAGCGCGTTCACCAGAGATCCGCACATCATGAGCAAGCTCCTCCCCGACAGGAAGCTGGACTCAGGAATCACCTGGAAGCAGGCTGCAGCAGTGCTGCAGATGGCCAGAGAGGCCTCGTGCCGGCTGCCCACTTCAGTGACGCCAGATGAATAATTCACCCCCGCCCTGGTTAAGGCAAGGTTGGTCGCGATATCAGATGCCCCTGTGATGCGCCCGGCAGTCTGTGGGCGGGCACTACGTGGAGACCAGCGATTGCAGACACAAGGCTCCAATGCTGCTGCCATGTGATGAGCTCACTGCCGCTTCTGCTCGCAGGACAGGGGACGTGTGAATTTGTTGTTTCAAGTGAATTTCCACGGCCCCGAGACTCCTGCTCATGGCTAGTTTATAGGCGGCTGGAGACTACACACTTCTGGGGAGCACTCCTGCATCTCTGATTAATATTTAAAAGCCAGTGTTTGCCATGGGCTGCAGAGGGGCCAGAGGAGGCTCTGAGGCCACCTGGGTTTCTGTATGCAGACACTGGGGAGTATGTGGTGGGGTCTGCTCAGAAGTGGACTCACAGTGTGGCACGGGCAGGCCGAGGCATCGGAAACACACACGCACTCACATACACTCACGCATGCCTTCATATTCACACATTTGCACACATGCACACTCACACACACTCACGCATCATTCATTCACACATTCACATCCATACTCACACATGCACACACGTTCACACAAACACGCATTCACACTCACATCCATATATTTACATTCACGTGTGCACACACATTCACACTTTCACATCACTCATTCACACAATCTCATACATCACTCATTCACACACACAGTGCTTGCCTTCACACACTCCACACTCATGCTCTCACACACGCACTCATACTTACATATTCACACACTCTCACATGTGCACACACATTCACGCACTCTCACACACACATTCACACTCATTCACATACTCACACATGCACACATTCACACCTGTACGTTCACATATACACACTCATACTTACACATTCACATGCATGCACACATTCACACTCACATACACACGCTCACCCATACATATTCACATGCACACACACACACACAAAGTGTCCTGGAACACTGTTTCCTTATAAAGGTACGATGTCTGGCTTACAGAGGAGGTATGTGCATCAGGCGCCCTCCTGATCTTTTTCTGTCTGTAACGTGGTCTCGATGCCGAAGTTCCACCTATCTGTGGACCTGGTCATCTTCAAGTGAGTTCTTTCTACTAAAAAAACTGAGTTTCATGTGGACACACTGCCCCAGGCAGCTCGTGCCAGGAACCAGATCTGTGTTGGCCTGGGTAGGTGCTTGCGCTGATGTGGAATTTCTTGGGGAGGCTTTCTGGGATGCAGGCGGAGGAGATCACAGGCATTTCCCCCCAGTCTCCTGTTCCGTCCGCTCACTGCCTTCTGCATCGGCTGTGTGTCACAGACACCGTTGTAGAGCCTCTCTGAGTCCCGGAGCTGCTATCTAGAAGTTTGCCACATCCTGCTCCGTGCATGACACTGCTTCAATTTGGCTGCGTGAGTATTGTTTAACTCAGGTAAAAATTTTCTTCCTGTGTGGATACCTGAGTGTCTCTACCAAACAGTATTCAGTTAGGCTGGGAAAGCTGAGACTGCCTGGCCAGCCCTCGATTTTCTAGCTAGCGGGCAGGAACCCAGCCTTCTTCTGCGGTGGACTTACTAAACCGCTTTGCTCCGTGCTAGACTCCAACCAATGTTCTTATCATGGGAAATGTAATCTGAAGAGCAGGACTTGAAGAGGAGGCAAATCTTGCTACTCAGAACTCCATTTTATGACATTTGATGCTACACTATGTCATGGGGTCTTTGGCCAAACCCCCTCTCTAGTGGGCAGAGGCACTTCATGTCGTGGGGGCAGCTGCCTTTAACTGGCCACTGCGGACCACTCTAAATGACAACTTAAATTCCTGCAGGACCTGGCTGGTGGCAGCCCTCTGATGTGGTGGAGAGTGCAGAGTGTTGTGGGTAGAGCCTTATCCATTTGAAAACATGCCATGTCAGTGAAAATGGGAGTACTTCAGGTCTAACCTGGGAGGTAAACATCCATTATTTAAAACATGAAGTTCGTTTTAAGAAAAGTAATTTGAGATACTTCACGTGCTCCAGCTCATGGAATTTCTGCCTCTGGCATGTCACCATTTCTGTCAAAACAATATTCATAAAGTCACCTGTCACAACAAAGACCTCCCCTTGCTTCAACCTGAACTAAACAAACGTTTCATTCCACTGTCAGGGTCTGTGAGCCACTGGTTTTTCTACGCACAGATGTTTGTTTTTAGCTTCTCTGCTGACTTCAGCACTTATACCCATGATAATAGGTGTGTGGAGGGATGGAAGCAAATTTATTCAACGCTAAAATCCAACTCGTGCATATCTATATGTATGTAGATGGAGATATATATACACACACATACATATATATAGCCATCCAAAAGATTCTATAAAAAAGAACCCGTTAACGGATGGAAAGTTTTTACTTTTCAAACCAGTAGCTCTGAGTTTGCACACACACAAATTAAGCAAACAAAATCCTTGTGTGAGCTTCTTCCAAAACACACCCCCTACTTTTAATAATCAATTTAAAGAGAAATCATGAATCTAAGACTCAGAAGTCAAATTTGCATTTTTAAACAACATCCAAAGAAACCTTATAAGGAGGGAAAGCTCTAGTTCATAAGCCGGTTTGACTATTTTTTTAAGCGTCCTTTCCCTGCTGGGTTAACTTAGCGACCATTTGGGTGCCGTGCCTCTCCCTGTCCCTGTCCCCAGAGCAGTCTGTCATCCTGGCGATCAGCCCCAGGATGTTATGAGTGCAGCTTTATCCCTTCCTGGTTTTTTATACGTGAAGCTTGTTGTATGTGAAATTTTCCTACCTTTCTGTCCACCAAAAAAAAAAAAAAAAAAAAAAACCAAACCCAGTGCCGTCGAGTCCATTCCGACTCATAGCGACCCTACAGGACAGAGTAGAACTGGCCCATAGTGTTTCCAAGGAGCACCTGGTAGATTCGAACTGCCAACCTTTTGGTTAGCAACTGTAGCGCTTAACCACTACACCACCAGGGTTTCCTTTCTGTCCACAGAAAATTAAAAATGAGAACCACACTCAATGGGTAGTTCTGTCTAAACATTTTAAAAGCATAAGGATGAGAGGTACTGTGTCATACTCAGGGCAGGCTTAACATTTCCAAGAACTTAACTAGAAATAACTACCTTGAATTTGTTTCCTTATTCCTGTTGGCTGCTCAGACTTTGTTTCATTCACCCAATAATGATATTTTACAATAAATTTGAAACTTGTCAAAGCCTTTCATAATCATTTATTTAATTCACTCAGAAACCTCTTTGTATTTTATTTCACTCCATTGTAGTTCTAGTTAAGGTCCATAGTGGGTACAAGTCTTGACATATGGATGGAGTATGGATAGAAAAAGTCACATGTGCTTGATGAAAGTAACTCAGGAGCCTGAATCTCTCTTTCTGCCTCTGTTGGGATCTGAAGTGGGGGCAGCAGGGCATGAGACCAGGAGAGATGGTAGTGATGGGTGCAGGGGAGGGGCACTGAACTCACCGTGTCCCTTTGTTCCTGCTCTTGCTAAGTGGTGGCCCACTGCCACAGCCCACAGGAAGATTCCCTCCCCCATCTGCTCTCCAGGCCCCTTAGGGTCTAGATGTACTTTCTAATATATAAAGTCACATGGGGGTCTTGAAAGAGAAAGCCATGCTGTTCAGTTCCAAACAGGGAAGTTTCAGCCAAGTAAAGAGTTGTGAGGTTTCAGCTAACTAAAAAAAAAACAGACCAGCTGCTGTCATGTTGACTCTGACTCATCACAACCCGACGTGTGCAGAGTAGAACTGTGGTTAATTTTTCAGAAGATCGCCAGGCCTTTCTTCCAAAGTGCCTCTGGGTGGACTCGAACATCCAGCCTTTCGGTTAACAGCCGAGTGTATTTCATTTGCACCACCCAGGACTCCTTAAGTGAACTAAATTTAGATAATCCCTACCACATCTTCCAACAACATCATTTATATCACATGCAAGTAAAATTTTGCTGAAGATCATTCAAAAGCGGCTGTAGCAGTATATTGAGAGGGAACTGGCAGAAATTCAAGCCGGATTCAGAAGAGGACGTGGAACCAGGGATATCATTGCTGATGTCAAATGGATCTTGGCTAAAAGCAGAGAATACCAGAAAGATGTTTACCTGTGTTTTACTGACTATGGAAAGGCATTCGACTGTGTGGATCATTACAAATTGTGTATAACATTGCTAAGAATGCAAGTTTAAGATGTCACCTTGAAGACTAAGGTGCGCCTGACCCAAGCAATGGTGCTTTCAATTGCATCATATGCACGTGAAAGCTGGACAATGAATAAGAAGACTGAAGAAGAACTGGCACTTTTGAATTAATGGTGTTGGTGAAGAATACTGAACATACCATGTACTGCTAAAAGAAGGAACAAATCGGTGTTGGAAGAAGTACAATTAGAATGCTCCTTAGAAGCAAGGATGGCGAGAGTATGTCTCACATACTTTGGACATGTTGTCAGGAGGGATCAGTCCCTGGAGAAGGACATCATGCTTGGTAAAGTAGAGGGTCAGCTGAAAAGAGGAAGACCCTCAGTGAGATGGACTGACACAGCGGCTGCAACAGTGGGCTTAAGCATAACAACTATTGCGAGGATGGAGCAAGGCTAGGCAGTGTTTTGTTCTGTTGCATGCAGGGTTGCCATGAGTCGGAACCAACTCAATGGCACCTAACAACAACGACAACCACATCTTCATCCAGGACCCTGCTTGTTGCTATCGACAGCTTTGCACACATAAGCAGCCGCTGTCAATGCCCTCCCTCTCAGGATCTACAGAGCCCACATCTCAAGTTCTAAGTGGTTGATTTTATGCAAAGGGCATTCTTATTCCAGCTGCCTGGTGACGACGCCGGGGATGGGGGGGTAGGGTCGGCTGTGGAACTCACGGAGCTGGCAGGGAAGCCAGGTTCCCAGGGTGCCCACACCTGCGCTCCCCACCTCTGTGAGGCCTCTGGCCCTCACTAACGCTGAGTGGATGACATATGGACAATGAGCAAAGGCAGGATCGCCAGGAACACCAAGCTCAGCAGCAGAGGTCAGATAAAGGGCAGCGTGGGTTAGGGCATGACCACAGCCTGTTCTTGGTCCGAAATCAACGGCAAGTCCACTAACATGGCAAAATAAAAAGACATCGCAGCCCACGTCACCGCATGCCTGTGAACTGATAAACACGTCCTAATTCCAAAGGAAGGGTTCTTTTTAAGTCAAGTAGGTTTGTTTCCATGGTATTCACCTCTGCTTTGTCTTCGAAGACTGTCACTTTTTTAGGGGCTGACCCTGGCACCTCTCCCCCATAGGGGCTGCCAGGCACCATCCTTTGGATAAAGACCATTTAAATACAAGGCACCCAGTGAAGAGAGGCAGTGGTGGATCATTGGTAAAATATCCACCTTCCATGCAGGAGACTCAGGTTCGTGTTCTGGCCAACGCACCTCATGCATAGCCACTACCTGTCTGTTAATAGAGGCTTGTGAGTTGCTATGATGTTGAACAGATTTCAGCAGAGCTTCCAGTCTAAAACAGACTAGTAAGAAAGGCCTGGTGATCTACTTCTGAAAACCAATCAATAAAAACCCCATGAGTTGGTTTCAGGGGACATCTAAGTCAATTGGCATAATGAAATCTATTAAGAAAACATTCTGTATCCCACTTTGGAGAGTGGCATCTGGGGTCTTAAACGTTAGCAAGTGGCCATCTAAGATGCATCAATTGGTGTCAACCCACCTGCACCAAAGGAGAATGAAGAACACTAAGGACACAAGGTAATTATGAGCCCAAGAGACAGAAAAGGCCACATAAACCAGAGACTACATCAGCCTGAGACCAGAAGATCTAGATGGTACCTGGCTACAACTGATGAGTGCCCTGACAGGGAATACAACAGAGAACCCCTGAGGGAGCAGGAGAGCAGTGGGATGCAGACCCCAAATTCTCATAAAAAGACCAGACTTAATGGTCTGTCTGAGACTAGAAAGACCCCAGTGGTCATGGCCCCCAGCAGACCTTGTGTTGGCCTAGGACAGGAACCATTTCCAAAGCCAACTCTTCAGACAGGGATTGGACTGGACAATCGGATGGAGAGGGATGCTGCTGAGGAGTGAGCTTCTTGGATCAGGTGGACACTTGGGACTATGTTGGCATCTACTGTCTGGAGGGGAGATGAGAGGGTAGAGGGGGTTAGAAGCTGACAGAATGGACATGAAAAGAGAGAGTGGAGGGAGACAGCGGGCTGTCTCGGGGAGAGCAATTGGGAGTATGTAGCAAGGTATATACAAGTTTTTGTGTGAGAGAATGACTTGATTTGTAAACTTTCACTTAAAGCACAATAAAAATTAAAAAGACAAAACAAAACAAAAAACCCATGAGTCACAATGGTCCAATCCCTAACTGATCATGGGCATGGTGTGGGACTGGGCAGTGTTTCGTACTATTATAAATGGGATCACCATGAGTCAGGGGCCAACCTGACGGCAGCTAACAGCAACAAAAACCCAGAGAAGGAGCAGGTAGCTTCTCCTCGCAAGGCGGCTGACGGGACATGTAAATGGCAAAGGTCTGTGTGAAAGGCCTCCGGGAACAAGGCAGTGGGTAGAACTGCGCTCTCTTTATGAGGTGGTGACACACAGGCACACACCAAGTGTCTACATGTCTCTGCACACTGACGGTTGGAGGTAGTTGAACAGGCTGACTCCTCCTATACCTGAGGGGTAGGAGGGGCTGAGAAAACAGAGAAAGAAAACCCTGAGCTGGAAAATGTAACCTGAACAGCGCTCTCTGGGATTCTGCACATTTTAACTGCTTCCTATTTATCAGCGCACAGGCAAGTTCCTGTGTCTATCTCCTAAAAAGGTGTTTGCAGGGTGAGGATTCAGAGTGATGTGCTGGGAGGTGGTACTATCAGCGCACAAGTCAGAGATCCCCGCTTAGGACGCACCCACGCTGGGCCAAGCGGCGCCTTAAGGACCCCTCAGGGTAGGACCACCAGGCCGGGCCACTGCCTCAGGCTGCAGTCCCAAAGTCCCCTTCAAACTTTCCTGCTGACATGGGGCCATGATTCCCAGTGCCCACCCCCCGCCCCCCCGCAAAAGTCTTTATCCAAAGAGCAAACGGGGCAATCCTCCCAGGACCAAACCCCAAAAAACCAAACCCAGTACTGTCGAGTCGATTCCGACTCATAGCGACCCTATAGGACAGAGTAGAACTGCACCATAGAGTTTCCAAGGAGTGCCTGGCAGATTCGAACTCCCGACCCGTTGGTTAGCAGCCGTAGCACTTAACCACTACACCCCCACGGTTTCCCCTCCCAGGACAGTTCTCAAAAATGTGGACTCCAACCAGCCCTGGCATGGGGTATCATGAGATATGGTAAACGGGGAGCACCACACAGACTTGCGCAGACACACCCAGAGAAGAGAAGCCCCAGCATCCTGATAGAGAATGTTTTGCTCGAAAACACTAGCTGAGCATTTCTAATTAAAGGCATGCTGAGAAGCCCCACGATCCTGAGGAAAATAAACAACCAGGAATGGGGCACGGAGGGATCTGAAGACTCTTGTAAGCCATTTGGGCAGCTATATGAGACACACGGGACAGCCACAAGTGCAGCTCAGATGATCCTGGAAACTTCCAGAAACTTGGCGCTACCAGGGTCACCCCAAAGAGAAGTGGGAGGAAACTGGTGCTGAGGGTCCCATAACTAGTCCCCCAGTCATCAGCAGCTGGTATCTGACCCCCATCATCAGGTCTCCAGCCACCAGCCTCCGGCCCCCACTTGAGACACTCCCACCAGAGTCTACATGAGTGCTGGGCAGCCCGCTGAGTTCCTATGGGACCCGAGACAGTGCATCAGGGGTGCTGAGAGGCCACTGGTTGGGTACAAGGCTCCAACATGTCTTTGCTGGGGGGGAGGGGCCCTGTGCATGCGCCAAGGGTATGCCCTGCACACCTGGTCAGGGTGACTGCTCACCATGTGGCCCCTGGTGGGCAGGCGGGTGGGTGAGAAATTCGGGCTGACACACGGCTGGGCCTCTGTCCCTGGGAAGCATGAGGCCACGGTGATAGCCAGCACTGCCAACTCCTCGACAGGCTGCTTGGCCTCAGACCCTCTCCCAGTTCAGAAAGACCAGTGGCCAGTCTTTTGTCCCCACCCCATCGGGCTGCTTTCCTGGGTCCTCTGTGGGGCCTCTGGGGAGATCAGCTGGATAGAAGGGCCTTGCTGAAGTGGAGACAGCAGGCACATGTTATACGAACATTTCATTTGTGTCCTTGGTGAACCAGGGAGAGTCACAATCATCACCCCAAAATTCCACAGCAGGAATGGAGGCAACTCATATAAGGTTAATCCCCTGCACATGTGGGCTGGCAAGCTTGGCAGCTGGACCACCATGTCATTGGTTTGGGTCAGACCTGCGTTCAGCCCACCATGCCCCATCCCAGTGTGGTGGGTCCATAGCACCTTCCCATCAGCCAACCTCTGCTGTGTCGGGCTTGTGCCCAGCCCGCCACGCTCCATCTTTGCGTGGTGGGTCCACAGAGCCTCCCCGTAGGTAGAACCCTGCTGTGTCTTAACTTCCTGTGATGACTAGGTTGCTCACCATTAAAACATCATCCACTCTGGTGGTACAATCACTTTGGAAATCAATTTGGCACTTCCTTAAAAAGCTAGAAATAGAACTACCATATGATCCAGCAATCTCACTCCTTGGAATATATCCTAGAGAAATAAGAGCCTTTACACGAACAGATACATGCACACCCATGTTCACTGCAGCACTATTTACAATAACAAAAAGATGGAAGCAACCAGGGTGCCCATCAATGGATGAATGGATAAATAAATTATGGTATATTCACACAATGCAATACTATGCATCCATAAAGAACAGTGAGGAATCTGTGAAACATTTCATAACATGGAGGAACCCGGAAGGCATTATGCTCAGTGAAATCAGTCAGTTGCAAAAGGACAAATATTGTATGAGACCACTATTATTATAATTCAAGAAATAGTTTAAACAGAGAAGAAAATATTCTTTGATGGTTATGACAGTGGGGAGGGAGGGACGGAGGGAGAGTGGGATTCACCAATTAGATAGTAAACAACAACTAATCTGGGTGAAGGGAAAGATAACACACAATACAGAAGAGGTCAGCACAACTGGACTAAACCAAAAGCAAAGAAGTTTCCTGAATAAAATAAATGCTTCAAAGGCCAGACTAGAAGGGGCGGGGGTCTGGGGACCATGGTTTCAGGGGACATCTAGGTCAACTGGCATAATAAAATCTATTAAGAAAACATTCTGCATCACACTGTTGTGAGTGGCATCCGGGGTCTTAAACGCTAGCAAGTGGCCATCTAAGATGCATCAATTGGTCTCAATCCACCTGGAATAAAGGAGCATGAAGAACACCAAAGACACAAGGTAATTATGAGCCCAAGAGACAGAAAGGGCCACATAAACCAGAGATTACATCAGCCTGAGACCAGGTGAACTAGATGGTGCCCAGCTACAACTGATGACTGCCCTGACAGGGAACACAATAGAGAATCCCTGAAGGAGCAGGAAAGCAGTGGGATGTAGACGTCAAATTCTCATAAAAAGACCAGACTTAATGGTCTGACTAAGACTAGAAGGACCCTGGAGGTCAGGGTCCCCAGACTTTCTGTTAGCCCAAGACAGGAGCCATTCCCAAAGCCAACTCTTTAGACAGGGATTGGACTGGACTATAAGATAGAAAATGGTACTGGTGAGGAGTGAGCTTCTTGGATCAAGTAGACACATGAGACTATGTGGGCAGCTCCTGTCTGAAGGGGAGATGGGAAGGCAGAGGGGGATAGAAGCTGCTTGAATGGACAGGGAAATACAGGGTGGAAAGGAGTGTGCTGTCTCATTAGGGGGAGGGCAACTAGGAGTATATAGAAAAAAATCAAGGTGTATATAAATTTTTGTATGAGAGACTGACTTGATTTGTAAACTTTCACTTAAAGCACCAAAAAAAAAAAAAAAAAATACCCACTTTGGAATCACCACTGCACTGGCTTTAGTGAGGACTCCGGCTTTCCAGTGTGGTTGAGTCAGCCTGATGGAATGTCCCAGAGGAGAAAGGGACAGAGACATACAAGGAATCACAAGAAACATGGAGCCCAGCAGCAGTTACTGTACAACTCGCTGTAGACCCTAAAGCCACTGAGCAGCCTGTCATCGGTCCAGAGCAGTGAGATGGCTCTGAGGAACTTCTTACATGAAACTCCGCAGCTCTTGGAGGAGCATCCCGGCATAGGATAAAAAGTGAGGATAACAACAGCTCTATTTTAAATGCCGATTTCAGCACGCTGGAAAAAAGTTATTTCCTGGTTTTTCCACTCCTTAGTCTTCGGCTGTCAAATTTCTCATACAACAGACAACAATACTCGCTAAGAGTCTAAGGAGCAAAAGGTTAATCCTGAAAACCAAGGACCAGCTGGACAGCAATGGCAGCGCCAGCCCCTCCCCTCTCCCTGCTCTGCCTAGAGGCAGACCCTGGCCTAACCCTTCGGCTGTCTCCAGGCCCAGCTTCCGATGCCAGAATCGACCCATCAGTTACACCTGGCCAACTCAGTCCCAGTATCTGCCAGGCAAGGACTATGCTGGTCAATCCACAATTTGTGAGCAGACAAACAAACAAGAACACACATTCCCAACTTAAAACGTGACTGAGGAATTTACAAATAAATACAGGGACTTCGGTTGTGTTTCGTATCTCGGTCACCTATTAATTATTCACATAAGCCCAGAGTACCTGTAATGGTATAGATGCTATCGAGCAGGTTGTTTCGGCAACTTGGTAAAGAGAGCCTAATTCTTTGACCCCAGGGTCAGAGATCAGGCTACAGGCCCCAAAAGTTCCATGTGCATCTACAAGGTCATAGAAGGGTGACCCGGAGAGATGGAGAGGAGAGGCTGGGGGAGGCCCAACACGCTTCCAAACAGTTTTTCCACATGCCCGTTACTACGGCCTAGAGAAGGTTTATCCCCCTGGTGAGCATGTAAATACAGGGTCTGCGGGCAAATAGGGCAGCTATCAGGAACACAGAGAGGTAGGCAGGAGTCAGGGGCCAGTCCTGAAGCCACCTGTGGACAGAGGCAGATGAGGATGCAAGGAAAGGATGTGCTCCAGAAAAATATACAGGAAAGTGAGACGCATAGCACCACAGGGCTCTGGCAAACCACTGGCCTCTTTGAGCTGTGGCCTCTCATCTGACTAGGAGGTTGGATTAGAGTTCTCGGGGGCAGTGGTAGAATTCTACCCTTCCATGTGGGAGACCTGGGTTCAATTCCTGGCCAATGTACCTCATATGCAGCCACCACCTGTTTGTCAGTGGCACCCTGCATGTTGCTATGATGCTGAACAGGTTTCAGTGAGACTTCCAGACTAAGATGGACTGGAAGAACGGCCTGGTGATCTATTTCCAAAAATTAGCCAATGAAAATCCTATGGATCACAATGGTCGATTCACAACTGATCATGGGGATGGCACAGGACCAGGCAGCATTTTGTTCCATCGGCGAACTGGGGTCACTATGTGTTGGGACCGACTCGATGACAGCTGACAACAACATCAGGACTCTCAGGTCTCCTGGGACACAATTCTCTGTTTATTAATGAAGATACTGGACTGGGACACACCTTCCCTCCAACCTGGGAGGGGCACTGGCAGTATGAGACACACTCAACAGCCAGGAGGGGAGGGGTCTGGAGAGCACAGGCAGAGGAAACCTCTCCCAGAACGTTCCAATGAGAAGCTGCAGGAATCAGCTGGGAGCTCGGGGTCTGCCCCCGGATGACGTCCACGCTGTTGAGGGAGCAGGGAGGTCAGGAGAAGGCTAAGGCAGAGGAAGGCCGATTCTAGCACCGTGGCATGACGTTACAGAAGCCCTCATCCTTGAGCCCTATCTGCAGCCAGAGGGAGAACGGGATCTGAAAAGGTGACTGGAGACCCACTGGAAGATCACCTGCGGGGACCTGCCAGGGGACCACCTGTGGGGACCAGCAGTGTGGATCTGTGAGTCCAGGACACACAGCAAAGTGGGAGCAAGATGGGAGCTGCAGAGGCTGAAGCCCTTGTGCCACTGGCTGAGGATGAACCCACACCTCCCACCTCACTCCTGCCATGAGGGAGGTCTCAGGCCATGGCCACACAGTCCTCTTGAAACAGTCCTTCTGACAGGGGCCTCCATACAAAGTCCTCCTGACACAGTCCTCCTCACACACAGGCCTCCTCACACAGTCTTCCTGATACAGCTCTCCTAACACAGTCCTCCTCACACGAAGGCCTCCTGACACAGTCTCCTGACACAGTCCTCCTCACACACAATTCTCCCCATACAGTCCTCCTAAAACAGTCACCTGACACAGGCCTCCTGACACAGAGTCCTGACACAGGCCTCCTAATACACAGGCCTCCTGACACACAGGCCTCCTGACACAGGCCTCCTGAAACACAGGCCTCCTGACATACTCCTCCTGACACAGGCCTCCTGACACACAGGTGTTCTGACACACAGGCCTCCTGACATAGTCCTCCCGACACAGGCCTCCTGACACATAGGCCTCCTGACACAGGCCTCCTAAAACACAGGCCTCCTGACACAGTCCTCCTGACACGGGCCTCCTGACACACAGTCCTCCTGATATAAGTCTCCTGGCACAGTCCTCCTCTGACATACACAGGTCTCCATGAGTCATCCACAGCTACTGGTCCTGGTGTGGAAGGTTGAGGGAAGTAGGTTAGCTGGTCTAAGGAAGAGAACAGCATTTCTCTACTGAGCGAAGACACGTGGCCCTGCCGTGGGGTGGCTTTAGCACTCTAGTGTGAAACGGCCACTCCGAAGACAAAGGAGAAACAAGGCCAACACTGACCCTGGGAGCTGACCATCCCCAACATGCCAGCATCTTCGAAGGCAACTGTGACACGCACCCATTTTTGAAGAGTCGGGGGGAGTTGAGGTGGAGGATGCCAGGCTGAGGGGTGTGCTAAAATAACAGCACAGAATAAAACTTTGTGGTTACTGAGTTTTGACAACTACCGAGAGAGTTTTCTATTTTCATTTGTTTTATGATTATGTGCAAATTCTATTTTTACCCAATTTGTGGTCCACCCACTGAAAAAAGGAAGCCAGCCCCCCCCAAACTTCTTTTTAATCGCTTCCCTCACACTTGAAAATACGTAATTCGCTTTGTGATAGATTCATCAGAAAATTCTTTAAATGACTAACATCTCACAGATGAGAAACGCTGAGATCTGATGTTTCCTACCCAGGGGACCGCTTTCGCTTGTTTAAATCGTAGGGGGGCATCATCATCATTTCTGTTTAAATACAGAACCACCATCTCTTATGCCACCGTCCTCCACCAACACAGACAACTTATTTTGAATTGTTGAGGATACATTTTTTAGATATTTTAAATTATTGCTTCAAATTTCAAAATGCCTCCAGACTGTTTCAATTATGTATATATTGTCTATATTGATGGATTAATGCCACCCTGTGCCTAAGATACTTGGATCATGGAAATGGAAACCAGATTCTATAATGAGCTTGCAGGGAAATAGAATCAAGAATGCTCCAGAGCCTGCCAATCCCTGAGCACTCACACCACCACTGACTAATGGCTACCAGAAGATGGGTGGAAACAAATACATTTTAAGGATTCTTGGAAAACTCGAGGTCTAGTCACGCTCACCACCATCCATCCGTCAGTCTGTTGTACTGTGGTGGCTTGTGTGTTGCTATGATGCTGGAAGCTCTACCACCAGCATTTCATATACCAGCAGGGTCACCCATGATGGACAGGCTTCAGCAGAGATTCCAGACAAAGACAGACCAGGAAGAAAGGCCTGGCAATCTACTTCTGAAAATTAGCCAGTGAAAGCCCTATGGCTCACAATAGAAGATTATTCCATATAGTGCTGGAAGATGAGCCGCCTAGGTTAGAAGGAACTCAAAATATACAGTGGCAACAGCAATGGCAAACCAACTATCGTGAAGATGACGCAGGACCAGGCAACATTTTGTCCTGTTGTACGCTGGGCCACCAAGATCAGAGGCAACTTGATTACACCTAACGACAACATTCATATTCACTGTGCCTCAGTTTCCTCCTTCAAGACAGCAGTGATACGTATTGCCACTCCTCAATTAAATACCAACAAGTGACAACCTGGAAGCCAGCATTAGCATTTCTGTGATAAAAAGTGTTGGGCATCCCTGTGGCCCCCGCCTCTGGGGCCTCAGCACCCCCACTGACATCATTCACACTAAGTGCTATGCACTCAGCCATTACTTCCCTACTGCTTTATTTTCGTCTCCCCTTCTCTAACAGTCTTATTTCCTCTCTTTTTTAATATCTTCCAACAACAAGCAACAAAGAACGTTCATTCCGTGAAAGCCATACACAAAAGGGGAGGCAAATGCCTGCAGTTATTTAGCCCACTAAATGTTGGCATTACCTGACCTTTCCCACCTGGGAAGCGGAAACTTAAAACGCCCATGACCACTGTGCACTCCTGTGCCTCTGACCACAGTTCCTGCACCAAGCAGCTAACAAAGTAGGTATTAATTGCCTTCAAGTGCGCAGCCACAAATACCACCTTAACATTGCTCGCAAATATTCGCTTAAGTGTTTTGCTCTCCGCCTGTCCCCTGCCACCTCCACGTGTCTCTGATTTGGGCCTTGACAAACAGCCTTTGTCCCTGGGGCCTCCCTGCCTCGCAGCCTTTTTATTTATCTAAATGGGTTAAAATGAAAGTATGCTGTGCCCTGCTGGGAGCCCTTCTGGCTTGCCTCACTTCCTAAATAACAGGGCTGGGCGCTGGTTGTGGGGTGCCGGGGGAGGGAATGCGTTGGGAGAAACAGTCTACATAAATGCTGTGGGCGTGGAGCCCCATGGCAAGTGATCAAGCTCATCCCTAACATGGCTGCCCTCACAACAGTCACCTTGAGGATGGTGTGTGTGTGTGTGTGTGGGGAGATTTAAAGCTATAAGGTAAAACGAACGACAGAAGGAAATGTCATTGCCCACAGAACAATCAGCATGGGACAGTAGGCTCTCCCCATCCCTCTCATGCAATCCTAGGAGGAGTGTTCTAGCTCTAAAGCCAGGTGGACCGTGTTGTTTCCAAGGTGTTCTTTAGGTGGGGAAATGGCAGCAGAGTCGCTCCTGCAGGCCCAAGCCTGCCCTCGATGCCCATGGAAGATGGCCAGCCTTGCACAGCTGCAGGCCCAGGCAGCGTGGCTCTGACCCCACTGCACCGCTTCTCTGTGGGGGTGCTGATGTGTGCCGCCCCCTGGAACCACAGCCATTCCTCCTCATGACACACAAGGGGCAGGACACAAACCCGAGGAAATAGGGTTAGAAATCTGAGGAATGGTTGTCAGAGGCAGAGTTTACCTCTGGTTTTTCCAGTGGAAGTTTCTGGGAGAGTAAGCAAAACGTAACCAAGGAAATTACACACTTCTCTCCTTGATTTTGACAAACCTTAACACTGACTTCTAAAAGATTCATTATAGGAGAAGTCCTCAAAAATAAAACCTTTTGATTTCAAGATTATTTTCATTTAAGTTCTCCCCTTCTAGAAGACCCCAGAAACTAGAAAACGTGCAGGTCCAGTGTCCCAGGAGGTGGGGGACGCCTGGAAGGTGCAGTCAGAGCCCTCTACTCCCACTCCGTCCCCACGGCCACCATCTGGATTCCCCAGATGCCCCAGGGCACCTGTGCAGCCAGGCGGTCTCTCTTCAGTTCCCTGTTTTCCTCTCTTCCTTATCTTTTCTGAATCAAAGACTACAGCTCAGGAAAGACACAGGGGATAAAAGGTCGACGTCTCTCTAGACTGAGCAAGAATGAGGGCATCCCCTGGGTGCACTTGAGCAGCCAGCCAGCAACTACAAACAGGTAATATTCATCCACCTGGGTGGCACGAAAGGTTAACGTGCTTGTGTGCTAGTTGAAAGGTTGCAGGTTCAAGTCCACCCAGAGGTGCCTGAGAAGAAATGTCTAGCGATCTGCTTCCAAAAAGTCATGGCCATGAAAACCCTTTGGACATGGCTCTACTCTGAAACACGAGTTGCCATGAGTCAGGGTTCACTCGACAGAGCTGGTAACAGTCTTTTGGAACCAGGAAGCCGATAAAGACTTGGTGGCCAATGCTATCTAGTTAGTCCTCCTGACCAGGCCCAGGCTCTCTCTGATCATCCATCAGATCTGGTCTGCTGAAGCACAGCTTCACGGAAGAAAGGTTCCTGTTTCTACACGAAGTCTGAGGTTCAACAACTATAGATGATCAACAAGATGTGGAAGTAGAACCATATAGCTTTCTTGCTCTAGTCAGTATATGTATGGTGGAGAAGCTAGGACTTCAAATACATGTACACACATGCGCCATTCTGCTCTATTGGTTGGGAGATGATAATTTAACTGACAGAAAAGCAAACTACTGTGAGCTGTTTCCCCAAAGCTGACTTTTGGATCAAGACAGCACCGACTTGTGCCAGTGCGGCACGTTGGAACCCCGCGCTAGAGCTCTGGGTACCTGCACGATAGGGTGTCCTCCGGCCGACGCCTTCACAGCCCCCCGGCTCCCTTCCGTCTCATAGTGGGCCCTGTGGTGGGACTTGGGCTGCACTTCGATCCGAAGCTCGTACGGTCCTGAGTGAGGCGGCAGCTGCCAGTCGAGGGCAGGCAGGGACGGGCTGGAGAGGACACAGAGCAGCATGAAAGGTTAGCCCTCAGCCAGTCTCCCAACCACAAGTCCCAGATGCTACTACTTTGGGGGCCATGATTAGCAGTCCATCCATCACCATCTTACATATAACATTCCCATCAGTAAGAAGAATGTCCTGACGTAGCAATTGAAAAGTTCTGGTAAAAGTGCACAGCTATTTCATGATGATGTAAAGCTGAGGTCTCACCTTCAGGATGAGGCTCTAAATAAGATGGAAACATTTCCCAAGCACCATCTTAAAATATTTCCTTCCTTCACGATAGGCTTACATAAATTATTTAACCCCCCTAATAAGACAGATAGATGGGAGACCTGGTGGTGCAGTGGTTAAGAGCTTGGCTGCTAACCAAAAGGTCAGCAGGTCGAATCCACCAGTCACTCCTTGGAAACCTATGGGGCAGTTCTACTTTGTCCTATAGGGCTGCTATGAGTCAGAACTGACTCAATGGCAATGGGTTTGGTTTTTTGTTTTGGTTAACAAGATAGATTCTAGCACTTACTGAAGACCTTTCCAAAATCATAGTGGTCCGAGCCCTGGTGCAGGAATCAGGAAGTCTGGCTCTCACCTCCAGTCTCCCTTTAACTAGCTGTGGGGTGGGGGCACACCAGACAAGTAACCTCGCCATCTGGGACCCACCCGGCCCCTTAACAGAATGGCTGGGCTGGGGTGGCATTTTTAGAAGCCTTCAAGTCTAAATTCTGTGACCACAGAGAGAAGAATGAAAGCATTTGACCAGCATGAGCAATGAGAACAGGATTAGCTACAACTCAAATCAACATGAGCAGGTATGATGCCTGTTAGGCATAAATGGGAATGATCTGGGGACTTGTTTATTATTTCAGTACCAGGGGAACGGGAAGGGAGCTCACACACACCAAGTATGTGTGATATGCCCTGTCCTAAGAGCCCCATGAGCCTCAAGTTGTCCTCGTGGTACTGGAGTTACGCAGAATAGCCCCATTCTACAGAGGAGGACACTGAGACTCCACAGGGCATACCATTTGCCCAAGATTGTGCAGCAAGGAAATGACACAACCACCATAGCTGACTCCAGAGGCCCTGCTTTTTCTACAACCATGCTTCATGGTCTCTTGTCTTTTAAAAGGACAAAGGTTTAACACAGAGAGTCAAAATTAGATGTCACTAAGATGTACACAAGAAAAAAGGACCTGCCAGTAATTGCTATGGCATATATAATTTTGAAACAACAGCAAAAACAACTAAATATTATATGTGTGGATGTATACGTATGTATGTAGGCATATCCGTATACAGGTATGCATATGTGAGTATATATGCATGTACATAAAGGTATATGCATATGTACATGCCTCTGTGTGACTGTATGTACATATATTCATATACATAATTAAAGCATATGGGGAGCACATTTATGGCTATTTCTTAGATATCACCAGGACTGGTTTTCTGGGTTTGAAGGATTAGGACCATAGTCTCATGGGACAATTCGGTCCACTGGCATAATATTACTTCATAAAGTTATATTCCACATCCTAGTTCAGTGAGTAGTGTCTAGGGTCTTAAAAGCTTGTGAGCAGCCATCTGATATAACCATTGGTCTCTAATCATCCAGAGCAAAAGAGAAAGAAGGAAACCAAAGTTTCAGAGAAGAAACTAGTCTATAGGACAAAGTCTACACGAACCCCGGCCTCATCTACCCTGAGACCAGAAGAACTAGATGGTGCCCGACTACCACTACTGACCGTTCTATTCAGGGCCACGATAGATGGACTCTGATAGGATGGGAAAAAAATGAATAGAAGCTCAAATTTCCAAAAAACAAAAAACAGGCCTACTGGACTAGTTGAGGCTGGAAGACTCTCTGAGACTATTGCCCTGAGATACTCTTCAAGACTTGAAATGAAACTAATCCCACAGGTCACCTTGTAGTTAAATAACAGACTGGCTCACAAAATAATGAATATCACCCATAAGTATTGTACACCTTTAAAAAATCATCTATATGAGACTGACCAAATGGTCAACCAATTACAACAAAGATGACAAGGTAAGGGACAGGGAAAATAGATTAATGAAAACGGAACAACCAGAATGAAAATAATGAGAATGTTCACACACTGTGATGAATGTAACCATGTAACTGAACAACTTGTATAGAAACTGAATGGGAACTTAAACTGCTGTGTAAACCATCACCGATAACACAATAAAATATTATTAAAAAAAAATTGTATGATGTCTGGGGTTTGCTTCAAAATAATCCCAGAGGGTTCAGATGAAGCAAATTGGGCTGTGAGTTGGTAATCGCCAATGCAGGTGACAGCTGTGTGGCCCACAGTCCTAGTCTCTCTAAATCTTTAAAATCTTCTGTAATAAAAAAGTAAAAGACCAAAATAAAAATTTCAAGAGTAAGCTTTGAAGAACATGTACTAAAATGATAACTGTGATACTCTAAGAATTATCAGTAATTCCTTTTTTTTTTTTTTGCTTACGTACAAGTGAAAAATATTCTACAGTGAAGGCTATTAATTTATAATTGAAAAAAAAAAAAGCTTTTTTTTTAAGTAAATTGGTCTAAGCCAGAGAATGTCTAAAAAAAAAAAGAAAGTCTAAGGGCCTTCTAAAACCCAGCTCCTTAGAAAGGCCACCTGCACCTCACATCTAAAAACCAACTTTCATGCTAAGTCACATCACCTACTTAGCTAAATCCAAGAAATCTCAGAATGAGTAACTGCTTGGAGTATGACTTTCTTGACGTGGTAGGAACCCACAGGGAGGCAGTTCTTGAGTTTAAATGGTTTGGGCAAAATCCTTTCAATTCTGAATTTTCTAAGAGTTAAAACCTGTGTGTACCTATCACTGAGATGAAAGCTGTAAAAGCTGTTTACAATTCCTGTGATTCTAATGGAGCTGCAACTATAAACTCTGAATTTGGCAGAACTATAATCCACGGCACTGGGTTTTTTTTTTTTTTTTTTTAAATAATCCACCTGAGGGAAGATAATCAGGCTTAAAGGAAAACGGTATTTTCAAAGTCAGAAAGCAACACATTTTCTCAGAGTCTGCAGCCAAAGGCCTCTGGATTGTCTAACTGGGGTTTTTTTCCCCTAATTAATAAAAAGAAAGGTTACCCACACAGGTCCTGAGTCCACACCCATTCTCGTCCCCATTTCAAGCAGCGCCTCCAGCGAGACAGAGGTTCCATCCACAGAGCCTCAGAGCCACCCGGACCACCCAGCAACCTTCCCACAGACTCATCCGAGTTCAGTGGAGCCCCTGAGACTCTGGGCCGTGAGAAAGTTCTTCCCACCCAGGAGAGGTCAGCTTTCCCAGGACAGCAGCCCAGAGCCAGCAAAAGGGCAGGTGGAGCCGCCCAGAGCCAAATCGCATTTCTCAGCTGGTGCTCAGACCAGGGCCCAGGGTGTGGGACCCTGATGGTCACCCTGAGCAGGACCTGGGGTACAGGACTCTGATGGTCACTCTGATCAGGGCCAGGGTGCAGGGTTAAAGATAACAGAACAGAGGTCAAGTAACAAGTGCTCCATAAGCCATAGACATTTGTCAAATGAATGAATGAGGGAAGGAGTGAATAAGTGAATGACTGAATGGTTGAGTGATGAGCAAATGAATGAAGTGAATGAGTGAACCAGTGAATAATGGATGAATGAATGAGTGAATGGGTGAATAAATGACTGAGTGAGTGAATGAGTGATTGAGTAGGTGAATGCACAGACAGATGGATAGATGAATCGAAGATGGACAGATGGATGGGTGGAGACTACGAGGGCTGGAGGGAGGACTCCAGGGAGGGGAGCCATGGGCGGTCCCTCTGTCCCACCTCCATCTTTGAGTTTGCACACATGGCAGATGCCAAGGCACTGTGAACACTTGTCTAAGCCCCCAAATAGCTCCTTCGACCACCTACACAGGCCGTTGAAGATGAAATGTTAGCAATAACAATGCTGCAGGCTACGCTGCCACTTATAATTTAGAAAAACTAGAAATTCACCACGTGCATGTTAATGTAGGATGAGGCACAAATGAGTCATGAAACAGACAGTTCAATTGTGGGGAGATTTCCAGTGATTCACTTCCTACTAGCACGGCGATTGATGCTCAACTCTTGCCTTGTGGAACTTTCAAGGTTCATTCTTAATCTATCTGAATATGGGATTCAGACAGAAGCGTGGATGTTCATTAAATGAGTGTGAGCACTTTTTTACAAACACAGGTTTAAAGAAAACATCTGATTTAAGATGTAATGTTTTGAGCTATGATGAATACAGTTGTTTCTCAATCAACAGGATTGTATCAAAACAAGAATATATTTCTCCCTAAGGACTGAAGAACTCAGAAGCCTCACAAGTGTTGTTGGGGACTGCTAACAGAGTCTTTGCAGTATGATGTCTTGTGTGACAGAGCACACATCCTTTGTCCTCAACGTGCCTGGTCAGAGACTCCACGGTGGACATACCCACACCATGGCCAAGTCCCTCTGCACTGGACTTGCCGCCCCCCGCTGTGGGTAAGGATAGGGGCACAAGCCAGCTGCATGCCCTGCCTCTCTGCACACACATTCCTGCTACAAACTGCTGCCTCCCTTCCTTCCCTCTGGAGTATCTTCCCACAGGCTTCATATTGCCCACACTGTCACCCAGGCCTCTCGTCACTGAGTGTCACTGATCGTGCCTTCTAGCGGGGTGCCTCCTACTCTTACAAAGCTCTCCCACCCAGACGTGTGAACTATGGCTCCACCCCACAGGTGAGAATGCTGCCCAGGTAGAAGGAAGAGCCAGGCCTGAACCCTTGGGCCTGTCTGCACTGGGGCCCCAAGCTTCCCAAGGACCGTACCACCCTGAATCCACAACAGGAATCTGGGGCCTTCCTGTTACTTCTTCTTTTACTTTGTATCTAGAACGCTCCCTGTGCCTTGGTTTCCCCCTCTGTGACTGAGGCTTATCCCTGCGCTCCACCTCCCACAAGATGATGAGCTTATCGGGGCTGCAGGGAGGGACGCTCCCAGGCTGCCAGGCACATGCACGGTGTCATCACAGTGCAGGGTTTTGCTGCTGGGGGCATAGTGCGGTCTTTTAAAAATTATTACTATTGTTTTAATTGTGGTAAATATATGTAACAAAAGATTTGCCCTTTTAACCATATTTCTGTGTGTGATTCAGTGGCATTAATTGTATTCACCATGGTGTGCAACCCTCACCACCATCCACTTCCAAAACTTTTCCATCACCCCAAACGGAAGCTCAGTACCCCTCCAGCAATAGCTCTCCGCTCCCCTTCCCAGCCCCTGCTGTCACTGTTAGGTACCATCAAGCGGGTTCTGACTCATAGAGACCCTATCTACAACAGAACGAAACACTGCCCAGTCCTGCGGCATCCTCACAATTGTTGTTACGCTTGCGTCCATTGTTGCAGCTGCCATGCCTATCCATCTCGTTGAGGGTCTTCCTCTTTTTTGTTGACCCTCTACTTTACCAAGCATGATGCCTTTCTCCAGCCCCTGCAAATCAAGAATCTTCTCCTGTGGCTACAGGTCTGCCTGTTCTGTGCATTTCATGTCAACGGGATCATACAGCATCTGTCCTTTTCCTCCTGGTGTCTTCACTCAGCACAATGTCTTCAATGTCCATCCGCATCTTAGCATGCATCAGAACGTCATTTCTCTTTACGGCCGAGTGACGGTCGCTGCAAGTGCAAGCACTGGTCTTTTGAAGCACACTCAGCACATCCACTCTGTGTGGAAATGACTGAAACAGGTCCCTTCGCCCAACTCGGGATCAGCCTCGGCCCCCTGGGCTACGTGTTGTCCTGGTGCCCTGAGGTGAGTCACCTGACCCTGAAGATGGCCTACTGAAATCTATGTGCTACCTGTGCAACACCTGAAGGAACTGAACTGTAAGGCAGTGCCAGTTAGCAGTGACCAAAGTACCCGACTATCGCTTAACATGCTGGGAAACTTGTGGCATAACTGCATCACTGCTGAAGCACGTGGGGATGTGTGATTCTGTGTTCCCAGTGAGAAACGACTCCTTCTAATGAAACAGAAGTGCCTCTTCAACACACTGCGGGGCTGGGGACATTAGGTCCTATAGGGTCAAACCACCAGGCTGTCAGTCTCAGGAATGAGGCCGCCCGGACACGGGGACCGTGAGGTGCCCAGCCACAATCGAAGCATCATGCTGTCTTTCCCTCACAGAGCCCTCGCCCCCTAAATGGTTCAGAAACAGAGCCCAAGTGCAGATGGAATTGAAGGGATTGTATTACATGTGAAAATCTCAGAGGGGAAAAGAAAAACTACATTCAAACTATAGCCTTTTAGAACACCTTCTTTATCGAAAGCCAACTTACTACTTATATGTCAAATCCTGGCTTCCAGGGGATATTTTAGAAGCATCTATAAAGATGCAGACCCCTCTCATCATATATAAATGCATTTTTGCTCATGAATCCAAAAAGTATTGGCAAATAAATCAGTCTAATTTGTGCGGGAGAGTCTAGTCTTAAATGTGAATGCTCACTGTCTTGCAACGAAACTTCAATCTCCAAGGCTGGAATGTCAACTTCTGCTCCTCCTGAGCCAGCACCTGCAGGCACACAGTTGTCGCTGCAGAACCGCTGGGCGCTCCAGCACTTTCCCTGGAGAAACAGTCTGAGCAGAAACCAGGTCTGTTTTGTCTGAAGCCACTGATCTGGTCACGGCCCTCCTCCTCCTGATCAGCACTTAACAGTTTGGGAAATCTCAAAATTGTGGACACAGGTGTCTGAAAGTGAGCCTGCTCCCCCCACACTCGGGGTCTTGTCATTGGCAGACAGGGCAGCGTAAGCAAACCCACTGAGCAGTAACTGTTCCTGTGAAATAAGTCGGCGTCCAGGTATTAACCCATCTACTTAAAGACGTGATTATCAAGCCCCAAAGATTCATTCTAAATTATCTTACCTTCTCCAGGAACACAGAGGTACTGGAGTTCCCATTTCTGCTTTTCGTGACTAATCACAGACGTGCGCAGAACAGTATTTAAGAGAAATAAAGTACCAACATCCCTTCCACACACACCTTTTTAAAAACATATCACAGGTAGATCCTTCTGTTCTCAGTCTCTCTCTTTTCCCAAGCATTTTAAAATCTTAGTGGAAATCATTAGGCTGAGTTTTTAAAGTTAGAAATCAGTATCGAAAAGCACCTTTTCCAAGTGTCCACGGTAAACTCTATAATGCAAGAAAGAAACTAAAGCAGAGGAAAACCTGCTCAACGCTCCACACAGATCCTACTTGCTGCCTAAGTACAGCTGAGGAGGCCCAAAGACGAGGTTAAATTCCTCTAAGATCAGTGGTGCTTATGTGATCAACAGGCTTGGTCACTTTTACTTTTCGGGTCCTGCACGCCATGCCACAGCCACAGAGTGCCCACCGAAAGGTGGTGCTTGACATCATTCAGGCCAGATGGTCATCTTCTTGTTGCTGCTTGGCCACCAGGAGAATGGTTGGAGGATGCTCCGCTGCTCATAGGAAGCCTCGCCAGGTGTCCCAGGACTTCCTACAGCTCACCCACGTCCATTGGATCCCAAGGCAGCACAGATACCTGGGTCTCTGAGAGCCAGCACAGACAAGGGCCATGTGGGCATGGATCTACCTCCCCGTGGGTCTGGGTCTGCCTTGCTGTGGGGCTCTGTCCACCCTGGAGCGAGGATTTGCGTCCCCTTGCGGGTAAGTCCACCTCCTTGTGGGTCTGGGTCTACCTCACTGTTGGGGTGGGTCTGCCTCCACGGGGTGTCGGTGCAGCCAGAGCTGGTTCTGCCCTAATGTGTGGGCATTCAGCCTGAGGTCCAAGGTCCCTGGGGGATGTTTTTTCTTTCATGTTTTTAAACCTCACTATCTTTGACTTTATCATTTTCAAATGACTTGCTCCTTCTATCAAGTCAAAAAAAAACAATGTGAAGTGACATACCCAACACCTGAGGGGCCACAGGCCCCCCAATGTGCCTCAGTTTCTACAGTGGAAACAGAAAGCTGCCTGGGTATGTGTGGGCACAAGGGTGAGGATGCCATAGGTTAAATCCCAGCTGTGACACAGTGATGTCACCTAAGTTGGGCTACCGCCATGCTCACGATGACATAAGGAGTCACCCCAGGACTCTGAGAGCCTGTGGAAGCTGTCCATAAGGAGGCAGTGAGCATCCGTTGGGAGCCCAGCACAGGCCTGCCCACAGCAGGCACATCCAGTCATGGCACCAGTGGGCGGGTCGGCCACGAAGCTCCTCCTGGCTCTATCTCTCAGCATGATGCCAGGACCCAGCCATGGATGCCCGTGCGTGTTCGCAGACATTTGCAAGACAAGCACAGGGACAGTATGAAGAGTCTCCACAATCACACAAAGCACATGCCTCCCACCCCACTGGTGCTCTGCCTGGCTGGCCCCACAGCAGCCCAGAGGCTCGTGTGCCCCATGAACACAGAATCGACAGGAGGACAGGAAGAAACTGGAGTACGTGCCACTCTTTTTCCTCATCTGCACCAGCAGCAGAGGCCTGTCCAGCCAAATCTGCAGTGGAGCAGCCGTTCTGAGAAACCTCGCGTCGTTAGCATCCAGCTTGGTTCTCCACTCCTCCGCTCCTGAGGGAACTGGGCCAAACGGATCCCACAGGAAAAGAAAACCCACTCAGAGCACGGGTACGAGCACCAGTAAACCTTTACGAGGGACCTGAAGTCTCAGGAACCAGATCACATCTTCCTTCCTTCCATTAGGGCATTTCTGGAGCATAGGTGTGCCTTGCCTGATGGCTCTGGTACTGACAACAGTCCCTACCTTAAACACACATAAAATAGCGTAGACTCACCCTTCAGAGAAACGGTTTTACCTTCTCAAGGAGTCACACAATCGTTCTGGAATTACTTTTTCGGCACTGACTGTGTACCACATTCTGACAAGTTACGGGAATGGCAAAGTGGATCCCATCCATGCGTGCTCACAGCCGAGGAGGGGGACATTAAACCTGTCACCTCCCCAAAGCACACAGACCAGAGTCACCAAAAGGTAGGCCATGCCTGGACCTTGGCAAGCCAGGTCAGCACAGAGCGATCCAGAATTAAGGGGTGACTGGGGGTTTTTCCCTCTGGAAAACAGAAGGGCACTACTAGAGACAAAACACCAGAGACGGACTTGAAATGGGTTGTGGGCAGTTTTGTGTAGATCACCAGAAGCTCAGCCAAGGAAAGTACTTCGCAAACCTTGAGGGTAATGTTCCATTTCCTAAGCTTGACACTGACCATCTTCTGAGGGATGGTGGGGACACCCTGGGAACACTCCCATTGCCACCACCTCATACAAGCTGCTGTGCTGAGGTTCACCTATAACATGTTAGAGAAACACACTAATGCCTGGCCCACGGGGTTCCATGATTCTGAATCCATATTGGCCATCACCAATGACCCACAGGCCCTGGACTTTTGCATGCCCACCAGTGCCCAGTGAGCCGTGGCATTCTTGCTCAGATGCTGGGGATCCAGAGAGAGCACATCACAGCTCCACTTGACCACCGAGCCTGAAGATGCGTCCTCTACACCCAGGGTCCTTGGACACCTACAGGAGCCAGTGCTATCTTCTCCCAACAGCCTGCCCACCCTGGACTTGTGGAAATATTCAATCAGGAGCAAAACAGCTCTGCAGAGTCTTCAGAAATTCCAGAACGAGGCTGCGTTAGGGGGTTTAGATTTACTTTTTACCAGCCCACATACTTATTTAATCCTATTCCAAATATAAATTATGAAATAGATAACTTACAAAATGCAAGAGGGAGCAGGACTAGCTTTATCAGATTCTGGAAGCTAAGAGCACATACGCCTAGCATGAAAGTAATTCATATTACCGAAACTTTCAGTATATCAGCCAAAAACCTAAAAGAAATCATATCTGAAACTGATTTGGACATGTAGCTGCTGATTATCTGAATGAGAAAAAAATTATTCCTTAATCCTATCTTGCCCCTTAAAAAGTTAACATCTTTCCAAGTACTCAATTCAAAAAAGCAAAGCTTCGGGTAAAAGGATTTAATTTAACAAATGTGTTGTTGATGCTACAAACAGACTCACATTAAAAACCATTCTGACTTTCCAAAACTAAGTTTAAGACTAAATTCCTGATATAATTTCGCCTCTGTAAAAGCAAAGTCAGGGATTATACTGGGCACAGATAGCTAAAGACATTAAAACTTCAAAAGCTGAAACTTTCCATGTGCCGACTCTAAAAGGAAGCAAGCGGCTTGCATACACGCAACCCCTATGTATGGATGCACGCTGCTCAGGACAGTTGAGTGACCAGATAAATGAACGAACAACTGTCTACTTAAGCTTCAGTACCTCAGATTAATATAAAAATGTCTAAAAGTCACCATTTGAAAACTATCATCTAGACCTCATCATGTGTGATACAGGCATTCAGCGTTTCTGCCTCCCTTGCCCTTCTCTGAAACACACAATGTGTCTTCAACACATGCCCTCGTTGTTGCTTCCAAACTCATTACACTAACTGCACTCAGCAGCACCATAAAAGTTGTTCTGCAGAAGTCGAGAAGCTTTTAGTCCTGCCTCGTCTGTCTGTCCTTGGGGGATGTGGCTGGGCCGAATTACGGGGCTGTGATTAAATGAAACAATGCCACAAAGGACTCGCCTGCCGACAGAACACAGGAAGTGATGGTCTGATGGTGGGGGGCTGCTGCACTTATCATTAGCATCGTCTCCGGAGAAAGGAGTAAAAAGAAAAACCCGTCTCCTTTTTGAGGAGCTACATGATACTAGAATGCTGTTGTTGTTGTTGTTAGGTGCCCTCAAGCAGATTCTGACTCAGAGCAACCCCATGGGACAGAATAGAGCTGCCCCTTGGGTTTTCTTAGCTGTAATTTTTACAGAAGCAGATCACCAGGTCTTTTTCCCTCAGAACCGCTGGGTGGGTTCAAACTGCCAACCTTTTGGTTAGCAGTCGTCCACTGAACCACTGAGCCACCAGGGCTCCTGTGATACCAGAATAGAGGGTTTAGAATTCTGATTTCTTTCTGGAGGCTCCGTCATATGATTTCTGTGCCAGTTTCCTAAACTTTAAGAATAGAAGCCTCATTCATTCAGTTTAACTCTAAAATAACCCTAAAACTATGAAGCTCTACCGAATACCGGGTTATCCATTTCACAAACATTACAATTTCCTCATGGTAGCAAGCATGTGGCACCATTTTCCTTTGAACCCCCGTGGGGACAGAGGGGCACGTGTCAATGCCGAATTAGTATTAAAGACCCAGAAAGGAATGATACCACATATGCCTTAAAAGCCTCAGAAGGCTGGCACAGCGTGATTTTTGTTTAAAAATTCCTGTTGGTGTGATGACATCATGAAAAGTGCCCAGGGCCACTATACGACAGGAAAGGGGGACATGCGTTTGCTAAGATAAATCCCCACCCCGGGCTCTGAACGTAATTAGAGACGGGATTCAGGTGCGTGGCCAGTGGCTCCATTGCTGTCCTGGTGTCCACGGACGATCTCACGTGTGCCCCCTGAAGAGCCTGTGGGAGGGAGTGTGGTCGCTCTATGCCTTGGGTAACACAACTTAGCGTTTCATTTCAACTGTAGCTTCTCACTGCCCTCGAGCACCGGGTGGTGAGATCACCGGGAAACATATTGCAAGGGACCAGGAAACATATTTCTATGTGGGACCAAAACAGTGGAAAAATGTCCACGTCAACCCACTGAGGACAGCTCTGTGTGATGCTCTTTCTGCTTGTTTGCGTTAACACACAGGAATGCGATGGGCATCACACCTAACGGGAGGAGCAGTTCTGCAGCCAGGAGATAAAGAGAACAGAGGAATTTGGCCCAGATGATTATTGTAAAATTCCCAACCAGAGGAAAAACAGTGCCCTGTGCTCTCCAACCACCGAGTCCAGGCGGTACAACAAACGCCACAAAGGCTCGTGCCCCCAACACACACAGTCCCTGGAGAAGCCTGTTGCCACACACATCCCGAAGGAAGAGGAGACAGCAGGGCCAGGGTGAGCTTGTTTGTCAAGGTGCCGTGGTCTGAGGGGCAGGGTCAACTTCACACCTCACAGCCTCTCACAGCTCCTAGAGCTCCAGTTCTGTTTGCTTGACATGGCTCTTCCCTTAGCCTTGGGAGTTTAATCACTTTCAGTTCTGTGTGACATGACTGTCACTGCCCAAGAAAAGGCACAAGATAGTAAACGGTCATGTATGTGTGACTCCAGTGTGCTGGAGAGGCCTAGCTCTGCAATATCCTCATTCTGATCTAAATAAAAATTGTAAAGAAGTACAGCAGACATAAGCAGTTCAGATGTTTTTTTAAGTGCCTCCAAATTGATTTTTTAAATTTCCATGTTTATGACTTAGTTCTGAGTTGTTCCGATGACAACTCTGAAGACAGCAAGCTTTATAGGATTTAAATTTGAAGTTGGGATAGAAATGGAGAAGCACCCTAATGCAAGTCAAGAAAACTAAGTAGTAATTCTTGCTTTCTCTCTAAATTTTACCTGACTACTATTCTCGTTAGCATGCCAACAGAAAAGTAGTATTTACGATCTGATTGTTTAAAACACTGTCAACTCTCAGGCTCTCTTTGCACAAATACTCAGGAAGGTGACAATGGGTTTAGTTACAGCCTAGAACCAACTCATGCCATCCACACGCAGCCCTGACTACACGTCGCACACAGCCTGAACTGCAGGGAAGAAAGGAGCCCGCAGCCGAGCAAACTTCTAAGAATAACCCTATTGAAAGGCAGTCTTCATCAGAAAATCCACTGCCCCGTCCTGCTTCAGGACGCCCTCTAATAAAGAGGGCAGAAAAAGAAAAACAGCAGCAAGCTGTGAACCCTGCCCTCATGCAGCAAGGCACGTGCATGCAGTGTGCCTGCATCTGGGGCGCTGACCCCACTGGCCTGACGGAACCTGGTGCCGGAGCCCTGGAGGCCAGCTCCACCCACAGAAGATGGCACTGTAGGCGCTTCGTGCCCAGAGAGTACTCTGCCTGGGTCATCAGTGGCCTACCTGTTGGGGAAGCTATTTAAGAAAAAATAAAGTCAGCCCATTCAGTGGAACCAGCAGAGCACAGCACCACCTCACACTGCTGTGCAGAGATCCACAACAAACATCAGGGCTGCAGATGCTGCTGCTCCCACCTCGAGCCCAGCGCCATCCCCAGGGAGAAAGGCTGTTGTTCCCAATACTAGTGGGGTTGCTCCAGGGGGAACCACTCGGCACAGGCCTATCTGTATCCCATGGTGCAGCAGCAGTAATTAGGGCTGAGAAAGGAAACAAAGCAAGCAGGGAGGCAGCAGCAAATGGTGGGGGTGGCCTGATTTGGTTTAGTCTTATTAAGGAGTCCCTGGGTGGTGCAAGTAGCCTCAACTGCTAACTGAAATGCTGGAGGTTCGAGTCTACTCAGAAGTGCCTCAAAAGAAAGGCCTGGCAATCTATTTCCCAAAAATCAGCCACTGAAAACCCTGTGACACACATGGGGTCGCCATGAGTCTGAGTTGACTTAAGGGCAGCTGGTTTGGGTTTTCTTGATTTGTCTTATTAGGCCCTGGTGTTCAGCCCATTCCAAGTGCAGTGACTTACCTCATGTAGGAAGCTGGGGACAGGGGCTTCGGCTTCACCCAGGGGCAGGGGGCCTGAGGCACCGACAGGTACTGGTCACAGAAGGCGCCCTTGCGGATGTGCTGAAAGGCAGGAAACTCCTCCGGGGAAAAGGTGGCGGCAGGTGGGGTGGTGCCAGGGTCCTCACTGGCTGGTTCCACCTTGAGCGCCATGGCAGCTGTGTGCTCCAGCGTTGTCTTGCGAGCCTTGACGGGCACGCCGTCACCCAGGTCCAGCGAGCTGTCGGTGGACAGGGCGTTGATGGCTGCCACGATGGCCGAGCTGGTGTACTGCGTGGAGTTGCCCAGCCAGGTGTCATCAGTGACACTGACACGTGGGGAGCCCTGCGGGGACGGGGTGGGCGAGGGGTGTGGTGAGCAGGACGGCTGCCGGCCATTGAGGCCATACTTGCGCTTGTTGCAGGGCGAGGAGGGCCGGGAGCCGCGAGGGCCCAGCCAGCTCTCCTCGGTGACGCTGGCCCGCGGTGAGGTGGACGGTGAGTGCCGTGGCGAGGCCAGCAGGTTGCAGGCCCCCAGTCCGCGAGGGAAGCCATCCTCAGGGTCAGTGGTCTTGGGGGACACGCAGGGAGACTGCCAGGGGGACGTCTGGGGGGAGGCGTAGGGGTACGAGTAGTTGGACTCGTAGGAGGAGGCCTCGGAGTTGCAGCTGCGGGAGGACAGACTACTGGCCGGGCTCAGGCAGGTGGGGTCCCTGTAGGCCTCGAGGCCGGGCAGAGGCAGTGTGGCCGTGGAGGGTGCCCGCCTGGCACCGGGGACAGTGTCCTCCACCTCCACGTCATGGAAGAATGGGTTGCTGCCGTGGTGCAGGCCCAGGTAGGATGTGATCTCGATGCGGGGGCTCTCCAGGGCTGGGGCGCCATTGGGCCGGGTGCCACCTGAGGGCAGGAAGTACCCAGCGGGCCCACTGTCCACTGTGCCCCCATAGCCCGAGGGGTGGCCTGTCGATGGGAGGACGGAGATGACGGGGTTAGACGTCTGTAGGTCATGGCATGGGGCTGGCAGTGCGGGGTGTGCTGTGCTGAGTGGTAGGCCAGAACTGATACCGGAGGATGCATAGCTGTAGTGCTCTGGAAGGAAGAAGATTAGCATGAGGGGCTATTCATCTAGTGGCACAAGCCCCCTGCCTACAGACCAACATGGACCCCTCCACCTGACTGCTGGCTCCCGGTGCCAGGCCCGCCCCTCAGCAGAGCGGCCTCTGAAAATGGCGTCAGGCCGATGCTCTGGGCCACCCAAAGCCCTTTCATCCACCGGCAGGCCCTCACACTACCCACTGCCCTCTGCCCTCCTCCTCTCCCTCCCTCTTATGCCCCTAGCAGCACATCGACACCCCTAGGGCCTCTGCACCCCTGGGCACCCTCACTTTCTTCCGGTCTTTACGCAAAAGTCCCCTAACACTGGTTTCATCTTTCTCCTGAACATGAATCACAGTCACACTAGGTATGCCTTTCACTCATGTCTCTTGCCCAGTAGAATCTGAGTGTGTGAGGGCAAGGGCTCCTGTCTGTCTTCTTCCACTGCCCTTCTGGGGGCCCAGGACTGTGCCTGGCCCGTTAAAGGTACTCAGCTAGTCTAGTGTACAAATGAACAAGTGAGCAAATAGAATAAATGTGTCTTAGAGAGAAACGCAGATGCTGAGGGAGATTTTCACAGGTTTTTGTTTTTTTAGTCACTGCCGAGGGCTCTGACGCAGCATTTCCTCACCACAGGCTGTAAAGGAGATGCCTCGGGGGGTGAATAAAGACACAGATTCTGGGGCCCCTTTCAGAGTCCTGGTCCTGGCTCTCGGCCCAGGAATCCATCTCAAGGAAAAGCACCTCAGCACATGCAGCAAAGCGTAAGAACCGCTACTTATGTGTTCATTCTACCTCAGCAAGATCTTTTCAAAATTATTACTTAGTATAATTATTCTAACAGGAAGGCCTAGTTTCTGAGTCTCCAACTTGAAAAGACTGTTATCACACCTCAGTACCTCGTTACTGTATGCCTAGAGACAGGTATTCCAAGGTCCCTGATAGAAACTCTAGGCCCCGTCTCTGAGTTCAAGTGCACCGGCTCGAAGACATTTCACGCACAAGCAGCGCCACCCTTCTGCTCTGATGTGGCCCAGAAACTCACAAGGTGAGCCCGAGAACCAGGGATCTAAGAGCCCCCACCCAAGCCTCATCACATTCACCAGCAGAGATGGATAGGTCTAGCACCCCAAGCTGGCGGTAACTACTTCCATCGTCACGTTTCCAGAATTAGCCACTCAACAACTCTCTTCAAAAATACAGTATTTTATAATCCTGCTACCAAGATTCTTCGACCGCACTGGGGACCAAGAGTCTTAGTTTTATCATACTCAAGTCCCACCTGACACAAATGCTGTCCTCTCGCACTTCATTCAAGGTGGAGAAGCCTGAGGCCTCAGACTGCTCACATAGCCCTCTACCATCAGCCCACAGAGTCACATGCGGGTCTTTGGAAAGACAGCATGGTACCTTTCAACCTTGGTGTCAGACCCACAAAAGTCTGCAAAGGCCTGCAGCAGCCCTCACAGATGACTAAGTCGACAAGCAATACTTCTCCGAGAGACTATAAAGACTTATGGAAAGGAAAGGCACCACTGTTCAGTCAGAGAAGAGACAGGCATTGAATTTAGGCATAGCTCCAGCACACAAACTCAACATGGAGCACAAAAGCACCGATTTTCCACCATCGCTGCCTGCAAAGCACAGAACAGAACCTGCTTGCTTGCTGGATCTGAGAGTGGGTCTGGGCCCCTCTGCCCTGGCTGAGCTCATGTAGGTCCCCCTTCTGAGCCTGGGTGGCCCCCAGTCTCCATGGAGATGCTGAGGAAGAAGCAAGCTCCCAAAGAGGATGGAGTCTTTCTGGGGTACAGAACCCCCCCAGGGCAGGGGCAGCTGAGTCCAGTGCCATGGAACCATCTGGACCCCAGTGGGGCCTGAGCCTGCGCAGACCCCATCTTGCTTGCCTCTAGGGGCAGCTTCCAGAAAGAGAGGGTGGATGTTCCACAAAGAAGGGGGCCCCAGGCCAGGCTGCCTGTGACCCCAGGAATGCCCACCCCCATGGGTTTCTGGACCCCTGGGGACAGGCCTTTGCAGAGGGCCCCAGCCTCTCCCCAAGCAGGACGAGGGCAAACCACACACTGCCTGTCCTTTGGCTCCAAGAGAGCAGCCACCTCCATACCCGCCCTGGCACACACCTGGGGGCCCACACTGGAGGCCCACACACAGGGGGTACACACATGGGAACTCACACCTGGGGGCCCATACCATACCAGCCTGGGGCTCAAAGGGTAGAGACAGGCCCACCCCGCCTCCAAGAAGGGAAGGCCAGAGGGGTGGGAAGCTGGCGTTGGAGAAAGGAAGCATGACTGATTGTACATTTTAAGCAGCTGGCTCAAGCTCCTACGTGGGGTCTGACCACCAGGAGAAAGTGGAAGGCGGGAGACCAAAGATGGAGCCGCTGCAGCCTGGACAGCACTCTATCTGTCAGGACCCTGGGTTACCCATTCTCGCAGCTACCGTGGGAAAGTCCTTTCTTTACCACTTTGTAACTGCTACCAGTTTTTACTTTTTTAGTTTGTAATTCTTCTTCGCTACTTATTTAAAAGATATGCCTTGGCAGTTTTTTCCTCTTTATAGTCATATGCACATTTTAATAGTACAAAGACTCAGGGGTTCTTCCCCTATTTGGCTGGCCCAACATTTCCCAAATCATCCTAACCAGGACTTTGAGTAGTAAAAAAGAAAAAGAAAAAGCTGGGTATAAGCTACGAACTGTAGGATTCCAACTGTGTGACGTCCTGGAAAAGGCAAAACCACACAGACTGGTGTTTGCCGGGGGAGGGGGAGGAGTGAACAGGTGAGCACAGGGCTTTTTTAGGGCAGTGACATGATTCTGCACGACACTGTAATGGTGGCTACATGACAGTATTACGCATTTGTCAAAAGCCACATGACTGGAAACACAGAGAGAGCCCTAAACTGTGGCCTTTATTCAATAACATTGTGTCAATATTGGTTCATCAATTGTTAGCAAATGTACCACAGGCATGGAGATGTTAACATTAGGAGAAACTGTACAGGAAGGGAGGGGGTAGATGAGAACTCAGCAATTTCTGTACAATTTTTCTGTAAGCTAAAACTGCTCTAAAAAAATAACGTCTATTAATTTCCAAAAAAAAAAAAGGGAATTAGTCTTCCAGAGAGGGGAAGGTATCAACAGTATCTACCTCTCTTCAAGCAAAAGTCATACGTTGGTTAGTGCAACCAAGTATAGTTCAACCAAATACAGCCAAAACCAAACTCGTCGCTGCTGTTGAGTCAATTCCAACTTATAGGGACCCTATGAGAGAGAAGTGCCCCAGAGGGATTCCAAGGAGCGGCTGGTGGATTCAAACTGCTGACCTTTTCGTTAGCAGCCGAGGTCTTAACCACTACACCAAGATAGGGATAGAGGTGTAGAAAGTGCCATCGTGTTAAGAAAGTGCCTTCTTAACGATGAACAAATAAAATATTCACAAAGTGAGTGTGAATGTATATCATATGGCAGGTGTCTTAGTAATCAGACCTCAACAAGTAGTTTTACTACGTTGGATGTATTCTAAAATAAAAGTTAGGTAAATGCTTTCCTCCCCTAGTTCCTGGTTTTTGTCTCACTCCTGAGCAAAGAATTCCTGCCCCAGGGACCTCCCATATGTGCCAAATCCACCGGAAATACGTTTCTTCAGCAAATAGTTTTGTTAATAACTAGCACTATCGCCATGTCCCCAGTGAGGTGTTTTCTGGCCTCATGGGACCTCGAATCCGGACGAGGCCGGTCTCTGGGGCAGACCAAAGTTAATTCCCTCCCTCTCTCTGTCAGGATGGTTAGACTCAAGGACACACACCAGACTGACTGCTGAGCCCACCTGCTTGTTATAATCCTTCTTTCTGGTAGAGACACGCTAACAATCTAACATTAAAATAAGAACGAATTTCCATTTTAAACCAAGCTGTCCACTTCAGAATTCTAAAAAGTACTAGGCATGAAGATGTCAGAAATACTAAACAGTGTACTAAATATTAAATTTATACTATAAAGTCCATCTTCCCACTTATTATGTAACTCCTGACACTAGAGAAGATGCTACAGCACCTTCTAACAGGTCTTTCCAGGCCATTACCAACCCCAAGCCTTTCCTTTGGGTTGTCAAACCTTAATGGTGGTTTTGTAGGATTGCTAAACTTACAAATTCCTGTATTTCCTGGGTCCCAACTTAAAGGTGTGATGCATGTCTGTAATTTATTTTGAGATAGAGTGATTCCACTGTTAACTGCCATTTGTTGGCAGGAAGGTAATTCCAAAGAGTAAAACCCCTGGCCATTTCGTACTTCCGGTGTTAGGCCCCTCAGTCTGTGCCAGGACCAGGCCTGTGCCGGGGCCAGCCTGATCCTCCGGGCTGAGGGAGCCCACAGGGTGTGCTGGGTGAGGAGGAGGCTGAAGCTTCTGGATGCCAGGGGGAGATGGGGGAGCTGATCTGAAGTGTTTCTGAATAAAAGCCATATTTGAAGGAGAAATGGAGTTTATGAGACAAAGCACCTGGGCTGACGGAAGGAAAAGGAGGAGGCTCCCATCCCTCCACCCACAAGTGCAAGCCCCTCCCAAACTGGCTGGCAGGAGGTGCCACACCAGGACAGGAGAGAGTGGAGACTTCCAGCAGAGGCCTGCCTGGGTGAGCCATTACTTTTACTAAAGTATTTCAATAAAACTTGATTCAATGAGGAAAAGAGAAAGCACACAGCCTTTATTAAAAACAACGACTCACCCAGCCGTGAGTTTTCCTTAATTAAACAAATTACAAAAGAAGAGCCTTAAATGCCTAAACTTAATTATGAGCAGTCAACCAAACGCCCGAGAGGAGGGCCATCTGATACAGGAACGCTCCTGTTCTCAGTTTTAGAACAATAACAACAGGTTAGAGCTCCCCAACTTGCCCGGGGGCCAAGCCCTCCCACAGCACTGACCTCTCCCTCCCTGGGTGCACCCACCACCCACCCTACCATGCAGTGCCCTCCCCTCTCTTGCCTGGAGGAGAAGGCCTTGTTGGGACCCCCTACTCTGCAGCCTGGAGCACCTGGGGAGCCCCCTTTTCTTCTTTCCTCCCTCATCCCCAGCGTCCCCTTGATTTGGTTTTATTACCCACCTGAACCATATTCAAATTTGAATTATTTAACTATTCAAAAGAATTGCATTCACATGGAATGAAAATGTTTCCAGTAACTTTCTTAGCAACGCTGAGATGTTCAGGCTGATTTATACCATGTCAGCCTCCACTAAAGAGCTCAACACCTACTAAAGTCACCTTCTACGGATGCCTTGGGAACCTGGCTATTTGCCAAGATGGGTTCATTACATTACACTGTAGGTGAGTACAAAAGAAACAACACTCTTTTAAGCAAATATCGTGGAGGGCATATTCGAAATTATCTAATATAGTAAAATGTGACAAAACTGTGGCTCGCCCTCTGAAGACACAACCTGCATTCTCCTTACTCCTCAGATGTTGAGAGTGTTCACGCTGCACACACCCCACCTGCCACCCCGCTCTGCAGTCACTGCTCACGGTGACGGGGTGCCGAGGAGGCGGGGGGGCGGGCCTGGGCAGCATGGGCAGAGGCACACCCTCAGGTAGGCCCAGCTGCTGTTGGCCGCAGCAAATTCAACAAACCGGAGTTACCAGCAGTTATTTTGTCTCACACGGAGAAATAACTTATTTCAAAAGCATATGATTTTACTTCTGAACAGCCGTGAACAAAGTATATTGATGCACATTTCAAGACAAAGAAAAACTGCAGGTGGGCCTTATTCTCCCACAGAGACCACTCCCCACTTACCACAGGGGAACCTGCCCTTAATCAGTTTATACATCAGAGTTTTCACCAAACTTCCCACATGGCAGGGGAACACCGTCTCCAGGGCTGCAGCCCTCAAATGGGCACCAACAAGAGCGGGGAGGGGAAGGGGGAAGACGGAAGGGGAGGTAAGGGGGTGTGCACGGGTCTGGGGCCATCGTGGGTTTTCTTGGTCGCACTTTGATCCTTCACAAATGGCATTTGATTCTCATTCTAAATGACAGCCCTTTAGCAGCAGCTGCAGCGGAGCCACAGGCCGTGACACCAGACACAGGCTGGGAGGGGTCAGTGGCCAGACTCGGGCCTCTGGATGCCACATCCTCTTTGCAGTGGAGGCCCTTATGGACGGTGGCAAGAATATAACTTTGTACATACTGGAACTTTACAAAAGAACCACTATCAAAGTCCCTGCAACCACTATCAAAGTCCCTGGCTGCACCATTGGAAGCTGTTTACCTAGTGCACCCAACCCGCAGCCTCCACAGCGGCCTGGGCAGGCTGTGGCCCATCAGTGTGACAGACAGCGACAGCAGCTTTCCACTGTCCGCTCAACAATCTGCCAGCAAGGAGATTTACAAAGGCAACTAGAATGGCCTCATTACAGTAGCAAATAAACAATATTTAATGTTACGTAAATAAATAAACATACAGGAGCCTCTCGAGGGTCCTTAATCCCACCGAGGATGTGGCCCCTGGCACAGTGCCCTTCAAGAGACACTGAAACTCTCCCCAGACTGTCCTCACTGTATCATGTCAAGTAACCATCTCCACAGTCTCCATCTCCAAGGAATTAAGAAGTATCCATGTTGTTCACTAGTAGCTGTACCCGCCCTTTGAGGAAACGACATAAAGCTAAAACATCCTGATCATCCAAAAGACTCTGCTGTGACCGGCCATCTCAGAACTGTGAGCCAGGTAAGCTGCGACAGGCGAAGCTGCTGTCTTCAAGAGCTTACTGCTCTCCCTAAAGCGCTGGGCTTTAGCCAGCACACTTTCCGAATTTAATTCTCGTCTGAGACTTTCCTTGCTAGGCAGTTATGATGAGCAGGAGCTGTGTCCTTGCCGGCTCCTCCCTTCGGGTTTCCTGCCCGTGGCTGACCAGCCCACACAACGGGCAGGCTCCTGGGTGAGAATGTTGCTGAAAATAAAAATTCTTCCAGACTGTCACTCCTCCCAGTGCACACGACACAGCCCCAGCGGAGCGGAGAAAGGCAAACTTAGCCACCGCAGCCCTGAGGTGTCTCCGCTGGAGGGAGTCCAGACCGCCACCCAGAGGCCTCATCAGTTTCCTCTGAGTTGCCACGGCGACAATACTGGCAGCACTGGGCAGGCCAAAATAACTTCGAAAACAAGCGCCTTCAGGCGGGAAGCAGCAGCCACACCCACCGAACAGCTGACAGCAAACCAGTGATTTCCTTCCACCCAGAGGGGCAGGGGGAGCCCTGCTGGGGGGCTTAGGGAGGTTCCCTGGAGGGGCAGAGGGGAACCCCCCACTCTGCCCCTGCTGCTCCTCCTGGGCCCTGGGCTGGGGGATATCACCCTTTCCTTGCCTGGGGCAAAACTTTTTTCAAGAAAGTATTTTTTCTTCTTCCTAATCAATAGTAACTATCCACTGTTTGCACTCATCAAGTGCTTTAAAGATAAATAAGCACTTCCCTTCCTCAGAATGCCCACTGAGAGCTATCAGGCCTGGAAGAGCAAAAAGCTGAATAAAAGCAGGTGGGGGATGAGAGACACAAACAGGGGACACCACAGGGCTGGACTAGTGCTCCCATCCACCAGCTGACCACGCTGACGCCTCTGGACAGCTACACTCAGGACTGCTCAGAACCGGCCAGCCCACCCTCACCCGGCCAGCCCTTCGGTAGGATACCTGCTCTGAACTTGGCTGAACATGGCGTCGCCTTCACCGAGTAACAGTCGACAGCTCGAGGGTCCGCTGCTTCACGTACCACTGTGTCCTTTGTGACAACGTATAAATTTCTGTATTCCATGTAATCTATAAAATGCAGCATCACCTTGCTCCTCATTCTAGCCCAGTTCTATTCATTCATCCATTTATTTATATGCAGACTCCTCTCAGAAATAATGTGAAGCCATTTCTATCACCCATTAAGAGCTGGGGAGTTTAATGTGAGAATTTAATACGTATGGCAGTGTAATGTAAAAATTAATGATAATCACAAAAAGAAGAAAAAACATGTGTCTCTACAAGAAAAACATATAAAAAAAGAAATGTTTTCTAGAAGTGCTTTCTGATACCGCTAAAAGACAGAAGGAGACCTTGCCACCTCCCTGCCCACATCTTTCTCACTTCACCTGAGCCTCTTTCCCTCCAGCCCAGGTAAATGCCAGGCCCAAGGGCAGGAGCCCAGGAAGCCTTCCTGGGTCCAGGCTTCCCTGGATCTGCTGAGCTCCAGGAGGCATTAACTGGAGCTTTCTCCCTGAGAGGGCTGCGGGGCACGGGGAAGGGGGCGGGGGGCGTGCACAGTAATGCTTAATTAAGGCAGCCTCCAGACTCTCTCAGCCAAGTTCTAACCTGAGCTCTAAACAAGTCGGGAGCAAGCTAGTCCGCAGGATACAGAGCTGGCTGGGGCTCTGGAGGGCAAAGCCTTCCAGGTGAGACTTGCTCCCTCTCCTCACTTGTTCTGTTTCTCTCAGATCAAGGCCAAGAAAAAACCATATTTGGGTGCATACCAGAGGGCAAGGGGAGGCTTCCCTAGGGGTCATCCAGACCCTCGAATCATCAGGGGGTGAGGAGGCCTAAGCTAACCAGAGTCTCACTAGCTGATGCCAGTGAGCCCCACTCCTTCAAACTGGGTGTGAAACCATGGGACCCCAACGAAACCAGGCGCATGGTCAGGCAGGGGTTCATCATTAGCTGTTTGTGCTGAGTGACCACGCAAGTAGGGGCACCGGGAGGTGCAGGGCCCCGGAGACAGTGAGAATCACCTTCACAAAGGTCTGTGTGGTCTCTGGCTGAGATATCATCCTTAAGGATGGGAGTGGCTGAGGGGTGACCAAAGATCAGCAACATGTGCAAAGAGTTTTCTGTGACACAGGCAGAAAGCACTCCTCAACAGCCCATTCCTATCCCATACCAGAGGTCAGAAGTGGGGTCCGTGTTCCCACATTACTACTCTTACTAGTGATGCTTACTAATGAACTGAAAAGGCGGTCGAGTGCTGGTAGAAACCTCTTCTGATGAAACACACTGATGCAAAGAGCAAGGGAATTAAAGAGAACTCCAGAAAGAACTTACAAAACTATGCCCAGTATCACAGACCAGCATAATTCAAACTAAGAAAGTAAAAAGTGCCTCCATGGGCCAGCCTCTTCCACTTCCAGTCCCAGCTCTCTCCTGTCCTGGCCAGCCTTCGCTCCAGCTGACCTCAGCCAGTCCACAGAAAAGGGAACTGAGTGAGGCAGCCAGTCAGAGATGGTGCGTAATGAAGATCCGGTCATGTCGGCCCGGCTAGAACATCTAATCTTAAAAGATGAACATTACACTTTTGCAAAGAAGAATCCTGAATGATACGGAAAATATTATACACTCATAATCACGCATGGTTTGTCTTTGCCAACTACCAGCACCAAGTCTCCACCCCTTCATCCCCCATCCACAATGGTGGATGCTTGTCACTTGAATGGAGAGGGAGGTGGTGGAGAAGGGCTCTGGGTGGCCGGTTATTCAGGACAGCCCAGGGCCCAGCCCTGGAGCCACAGATGGCACTGAGACCTGCAAGTGGGTTACTGTCATCCAATAGCTTAGGGGCCATCAGGGGTCCACTCTGAAGGTTCTTTAGTTTATCTATGGCCTGCTTATCTGCTTAACTGGAATCTTTATTTTTGACAGAGAAAAGAGAAAATGAAAGAAGAGGCTCTCCTTTCGTGCATTTTGATCCAAACTTGAAAGCTCAGCCCCTTAGTCTCTTCTCTTCAGGAGGCAATAGGCAGGCAGAGCTGTACCGGTTTTCCGTCCTTGCAGGTGGTCTCCGGTTACAGGCTGCGGGAACCCGGCGGCCCGCGGTTCTGGCCCCCGGGCCAGGCGGGCCAGGCAGGATCCGGCCCAGTGGCAGGAGCTGCCGTCCCCGCGGCTAAGCACGTCTGGCAACGCCGTTGACCATCTGTGCCCAGGTCCCAGTTTCCGAGCCCCGTGCCTCGGACACTCGCTTCCCCTTGAACAACCCGTCCCTCTGCCTCGCCGGGACTGGCCGGCCCCTCCTCCAAGTGCCTGATCTGGGAGCCTGGACAAGGTGTTGGGGCGCGGGGTCCACACACCTGACGGAGCGGCGGCCCTCTCCCGCCCGCTGAACGACGCATTTCCCTCCGCCGGCGGCGCCCGGACCTGGGACCCGGCCGCGGGGACCCTGCGACTCTGCCGCCAGAGTCCCCGGCCCGCGCCCCCCGCCCCCGCGCCCAGCCCACCTCCGGCTGCAGCGGCGGCGCCCTCGTCGCTCTGGTCGAACTCAAAGAGGAACTCGAAGTCGAACTCCTGGTCCGGCCCCAGCCCCGTCATGTCGGGCCGGACGGGCACCTGTGGGTCGGGCGGCCGCGGCGCCCGCTCCGGGCGTAACGTGACTCCGGCGCCTCCCGCCTCCTCCCGGCCCCCACCCCGCCCGCGGCCCCGCCCCCGCCCCCTCCCGACTCGCGCACCCCCCCGCCCCCCGGCGTTTCCGGGTTGTATAAACACGCGCCGCCGCCCGCTTCCGAGTTTGCAGTAAAGTCCCCGGGGGCGCCCGCTCTGCCTGGCCCGCGACGCGCGACCCCCGCGACCGAGGGGTCCCGGCCCTGCGCTCGGGGTCCGAGGCCGCGCAGGGCCGGCGGCACGGGAAGAGGCCGCAGACCCCGGCCCCGCCGCCCTCCATCCCCGCAGCGCCGTGGGCCGGGTCGGGCCTTCCGCCCTGCAGACTCTACGGGGTCTGTTTCCGCGGGAGCTCGCCCGCAGCCTCGCGCTCCCAGGGGAAATATCCGTGCCCGAGCCAGGGACCGGATTCGCGGCCTCCACTGATTCACGACCACAGGGCCAACACCGCACTCAAGGCGACTGAATTTGGTCTAAAAATATTTTTAAAAACCCAGGGCCCCTTTCTCTTCTAGGAGTAAGTTCTTTCCCACCCCTCAGTTGTTGCAGCAACCTACAACTTGCACCCAGGTCAGGGACGCAGGAGCTGAATTTCAGCACAAAGCGACTAAGACAGGCTGCTTTCTGGCTAGTTATGGAAGACCTTCGTGTTTCAAGCAATAAGCTGGGGAACACATTTTCCAGCCCCCATTGCTAAAGATATTATCAGAAAGTGCCAGGAAAATGGAAGGCTTTCCCTAGGATTCGGATTTTCTCTCTTGGCTCAAGTAGTGCTGTTGCTTACAAATTGTTAGTTTACTCAGGGCTGGCTGGCAAACAGCAGCCCTCCGTTTTGCCTCTGGCTTTTTACTTACGGACCGATGTTCACTTGTGGTGACCCTTGGTCTTTTTGTAATGCCGTTCACATTAGTCCCCAACTGCCTAAAAACACGGGTTAACACAGACACACACAAGTAACCTGCCCTTCCTTCTTTGGGTTTTCTAGCCAGGCCACGGGGCTGCTGGCTGCATGGCGGGTACACTGTTAGAAGCTGTGCTCGGCCAGCCCAGGACCATTTCTTTCCGTTTAGTTTGTCTCCCAGCTGTCCTCACTGCTTCAGAATCTTGGCGCCGCATAAAAACCAACATCTGGAATACCAAGAGGGGTGGCGAAGGTGACTTTATAAGAAGTTGAGCATCCCCAATGCATGAGGGAGGTACAAGGCTGTACAAATCTTAATGTTTCCAACTCTGCTGCTCATCAGAAAGTGTCCTCCTTTCCGCCCTAGAGGCCCTCTGGCCCTGCGGGTATTGCTTTTTCCAGAAGCAGATAACCCGCCAATCACGTGATGCCTCCCGGACTCCTCTCTCAGTGACCCTTGTCAAATGGCTGGTTTTCTCCAATGATAAACTATAGTTCAGTTTGGCCTGATTTATTTGCTAATAATAGTTTGAGATGTATGTTGGAGGGTTGTTTTTAGTTTGCTTTTTGCTGACCTTCAGGCAAATGGAAGCTCTGGTTTCTGTGGAGAAGCCATACCATTTCATTTTCTTTCTTTTCCGACTTTTAACTTCAGCCACCTTCTCATGTCCACCAAAAAACTATGCATGGATCTTGGGCCTTATCATCTGTTTAGACTGAAACTTCTTGTTGAACTCTTCTAAAGAAAGTGGGTTTACGTTTTTCTGCATGCACACGTCTCCACAGACCCAGGCCTTAAAGGAACATGGGTCACAAGGCTGTTTGATCCTAAGACTGACCGGGCTCCCCACCTAGTTTCAGGTCCCCAGCAGGCACTTGGAGGGGTGCTCCTCTGCCCCTCTGGGTGGAACATACCTTCTTCCTGCACAGGCCCGGCCCCACTTGTCTTGATCTAAGTTGCCAATTCAGCGGATACCTGTGTCTTGGTGGAAATGTTTAGCTTGGATGGCTTCTCCCGGAGGATGTTAATAGGATACAAAGCTCGAGTGTTGGGTGTGATAAGGCAGGGTGCAAGCACCACAGTGTGTTCTAATCTGGATTAGGAAAGAATGCCATGAAGGTAAATGGAAGGAGAACAGGGCTGGCTTTGTTCTGAGCCACTCTGGGAACCCTCGGGGCATTCTGTATGGAGCAACTTCTGAATGGGTAACTACCTACCAGGCCTCTCCACGGGGGAAAAACAAGCACAGGCCCTCACCAGCATCAACCCCGATGCTCCAGGCTCTCTGCAAGAGGGAGGGAATCACCTGGCCTTCGCCAGGCCTGCTAGCAAGGGAGACACCTTGGCCTTTCCCCCCTGTGCCCTTTGCCTAAAGGATGAGATCAGACTCTCTGGCTAGCCCTCACAAAGCATAGCCACATTCGGTTATTCAAAGGGCAGTATTGCACCCAGCTGACTGCCTATTAGCCAAGGCATTTTCAAACTTATTTTCTTGTTCAGGAAATGTAAAAAATAACCACCATCCCCACAGATTTTTCCCTTGCTTTGTAAAAGAAAACATTCCTCATTACAGGATGGAATACTGACGGTTCCAATAAAAAGACATCTAAACTTTGAAACTAAGACCTATTTTTTTAAAGCAGTGATAAGAAAAACCTTGAAATAAGTATCCAAGGATTTACAATCAAAATGGCAGCCAAAAACCTTTCTCAGAGTAAGAATTCATCGTGTAAATGCTATGTGATGTTTAAGATTTAAACATTTTTAAAAATTGGGATGAAATGGCAAAAAGCATAAAAGCATCACCTACTTCCCTTAATACAAGATATACAGAACACCTCACAACCCAAGGCATGGCAGACACGGAGCACGGTGATCATCAACATGATTTGATGGTATTGAGTTCGTCTTTGTTCAAGACAAGCCAGTTTTCCAAAGGCAGCAGTCTTGGGGACTGAAGGCCAATGTGCACGGGGCCATCCTACTTACTAGAACAGTCAAGGAGACAGCAGTATTTCCTCCATGGCTTGTCAGAGGATGTCTGCCCTCCTGACAGGGCTGCCTATGCACTGCCAGGAATAGCTTGCTAGCTTTCTCAAAATAATTTAAACAAAATAATCCAGTCGCTGAAAAGAAATTTGGAAAGGTACCTCCCAATTCACACCATGCATTTGCCCTCTTGTAGCAGAAATATAACACTACCGGATGGCACCTGCAGCAGCTACGGGGTAGGCTGCTTTTGTTTCTGTGACGGTTCTTCTGAGGGGGTGGAGAGCCAGGCACGATGAAGGCATGTTCACATGGAGCTTTTGGGCTCTGACTTGTAAGTCAGGCTGCCATGCAGAGGGGTCCCCAAGTATAGTGTAATTAACAACTGCCCCCCTTACCAGGAGAGAAGAGCAGACACAGGATTTCAGGGCCAAAAAGTTACGCTTTTTTTTTTCCCCCATGCAAAGAAGCAGCATGAAACTTGGAGGTCACTTTTCAAGTCCTGAAACATTTTCTTTGGTGGGAAGTTTAAATTCTACAAGACATCAAAATGACTTCAATTAGAGGCCGCATCTTGTTACTTTTAGTCCTGCCTTTCTACCACAAAGCATCATAGCGAGCCACACAGAGCCGCCCAGGCTTTTTAACAAACTTAAGTCACTTTGCAAAGCACAGCTTTTAAAGAAAAAGCAGCGCCTAGACAAAACACACAGGAGAGGTGCAGAACGCCAGGACCTCCAGCGGCATGGGCGCCTCTTTCCCAAGAAATCACTCTTCTTCCCAAAGCGCTACCCTCGCCCGGCCCCCAAATCTATTTTATTTTAGCTGAATTTCCTACAGCCAGAATCTGCCTTTCGACTCCAGAAGCGAAGGCCAAGTTCGTGCAGTCAGCACAAGAGAAGAGGAGACACCTATTGGCAAAAAGTCGCATTCAAAATCAAGGCTGCTGTGGGGAAACACCAGGGGGACACCGCTTCCCAATCAGTGCAGCCGCGCCCTCCGCGCCTGTCCGCGCCGCGCCAACCCCGCGCTCACCCGGCCTGAGTCCAGGCCCGGGACCCTGCGGTGTCACCAGGCGGCCGGCGGGCACGGGGCGCGGGGCAGGCATGGGGCTGGGGGCGCGCGGGGCCGGGCCAGGAGCGGCCGCACCGGGTTACCTTCCTCCGCCGACTTCATGGTGCCAACAGCGGGCTGCGCGGGCCCCGCGGTGTGTCCGCTCCCGCAGGCTGCAGCCGTAGGGCCGAGTGGAAACTTGGAAGGGACTGGAAAACTCGAACTTGGCATCCACGCGGCGGCGGCGGCGAGGAGCAGGAGGAGCCCAACAAGGAGCGGGCCCCGCGCCCCGCGCCCCGCGGCCTCCCCGCCGGCTGTGCCCGCCTCGGGGGCGCGTCCTCCCAGGGCAAAGTGGCGCGCGTCGCCCCGACGGAAGCGCTCCCGGGCCAGGCTCAGCGCCGCGCCCCCCGCGGGGATGTCATTGAGGGGCGCGTATTGGGCCCGGCTGCTGCCTGTGACCCGCGGAACGGCGGGAGCCTCGGAGGGGTGCGCTCCCCGTTCCCGGTCCCCTGCGCTCGGATTCGGCGCCAGCGACCCTGCCCGGGAGTTTGCGGAGTCTCCAAGTCTCGCTCTGACGCAGGGCCGCGCTCAGCTCCTGCCTTTTTAAAGCTGGAAAACACCTCCCCCGCCTCCCGCCGCCCGCCGCCCCCCCCGCCCGCGGTGACATCACGCCCTCCCGCCCCGGCCGGCGCGGCCCGGGGGAGTCGCGAGCGCCGCGCTGGCCGGCGGTAGGCGCGGGGGCGGCAGCGCGCCCGGACGCCGGGGTCCCCGCGCGCCTCGAGAGCAGCCCCGCTCGGCGGGAATGGGGCGGGGGGCGCCGGGGTGCAGGACGCCCCATGTTGAAGTCATTATGTCAAGTCGCAGGCTTCCCCCGCGGTGGAAATTTGGAAAAAGCTTCCACTGGCAGGCCCGGGAGAGGAAATTCCCGTCCCGCTAAATTGCTACCAGATGGCCGCTCGGGCCCGCCCGCAGGCAGGGCGCTCGGCCCGCGGAGCCCAGCAGCCCGGGTGTCGCGGCGGGGCGAGGGGCCAGCGCGCAGCCCGGCCCCGCCCCGAGTGCGGGGTCTGGTGGGGCGCGGGGACCCTGCTTCCTCGACTCGCCGCCTCACCCTCCTCGCTCCAACTCCCGCATCTCCGCGGGCGCCGCCAGCGCCAGACAGGACCACATTTTCTGGCTGCCGTTGGATGGAAGGGGTTGGAGTGTTAGGGCGGGGAAGACGTCTGGGGTACAAAAGTCGTAAATCCACTGCACGACACCCCGACGCGGTTTAAAATAAACCCCAAAGTAAAAGCGTGTCTGAGCCGCGGATTTACGAGGGGAGGGGGCGTGCTCGGCGACTGCCCCGGTGGGACCCGGGGACATGAGGGACACGTGTTAGGGGACATCAAGCTTCTCGGCGGGAGCGGCGCCCTCGCGCCCCACCGTCTGCAGGTCTTCCCAGCGGCGTCCACGCGGCAGAGCTGAGAGCCTCCTTTCCCGCCGCAGGTACCGAGCCGGGCAGGATGGCGTCGGGGCCGTCCCCAGCCGGAGTCCGGGGAAGCCAGAGCAGAGTTCAGGTGTCGCTACTCCCACGAGACCTGGGCTGGCGCGGTCTGGGTCCCCCAGGGCGCGTTTGAGCTGAGCCAAGGGGTGGAGGAGACCCCGCGAGGAGGCCCGGGCTGGCCGGGGGCGGGGAGGGGGTACATCGGGAGACAGATGCCGCCGCCAGGGGGCGCCAGGGCCACGCCCCTTCCCTCCACTTCTTTAAAAAGCCTTTCCTAGGTACTGGTGTCCCCAGCCCCTGGGTGCCAGGATTTTGCCGGAGAGTTTCCGCCACCCACCCTTCCAGAAGGGGGCGGGCCGTACAAAGGCGCCTTCGGGGCGGAGACCCAGCGAGCCCGTCCCGTGGCTGCTAGCGCCTTACAACGCGGGACCCAGGCAAACTGAGGGGCCGAGCGGGTCTTGGGGGCCTGTGGGGAGGGAGGGGTCGCTCCCGAGGTTGGGGGAGGCCTGGCTGGGCCCCGCGCCCCTCAATCACCTGCGGGGACCCGAAGGCCACGCGGCCGGACGGGAAGCGGGCTGCGCTGGCCTTGGGGACAGGAGCTTGGGGGGTAGTGCTGCTGCTTTCCCCCCTCCACTTTCTTCCCTCCCCTTCCCTCGTGCGCGCCGGCCCAGCCCACTGGCCCCCTCCTTTCCTGCCCGCGCGCTCTCAATGCGCCCCTTATTCCCAACCCCCCCCCCCCTCGGTGACGGAATCCCGCTCTGTTTCCCTCTGTTTAATGCCGTTGCCGGGACCACGGTGGCCGCGCTCCAGGCGCGCGCAGTTCCGGGGGCGGTGCGTCCAGCTAGAGGCCGGCCGGCCGGGTCCCTCCTCTGGCCACCGCGGTCCAGTCTCGGCCCTGCGGCCCCAGGGCCCCTCCTCGGCCTCCTTCCTCGGTTTCTTCCTCCTCCGGAGGAGTCCCGGGGTTTGTTTATAGTTGCTACTAGGAGAGACGCTCCCGGATTTTATTTTAAGAATTGGCGATGACTAACAAAGTTAAAAGAAGCTTAGGACAGAAAACAAGACTATTTTTAGATTACTGTTGTTCTGTGGATTATTGGGGCAAATACACCCATAGAAGCTAAGAGACTCTAAAAGCCCCTCCGGGTGCCAGAGCCTTTCACCTGGGCCAACATTTTCCAGAGACTCGGCAGCCCCGTTGCTTCTGCTTCGCTTTCCAAACTTACTGTTTAAGCAGAACTGCCATGGAGACCTGGCGCCCTCCAGGGCGTCCCCCAAACACGGACCTGGGCCCTCAGCACAGGTCATGAGCCCGAGGGTCTGGCCCCGCGCTTCCCTAAGATTGGTGCCCTGGGTGACCCTGGGCTCTCTGGGGCCCACCAGGCCACCATGGGCTGTCTGTCATCTACGGGTCCCCAGGCAGGCTATAGTTTCTGCTTGTTGCAGCTCAGCCCAGATCTCACTTCCTGCTAGTGAAAGCCACTTAAGTGTCTCTGAGTTAAATGTGAACATTTTATCCCAAGTGGACCCAAATCCTCAACAGTGACTTCGGGACTGTCCCATTTGGAGCGCTTTAAGCATCCAACTTCCAAAACTAAACCTGCTGCCATCAAGTTGATTCTGACTCACGGTGACCTTATAAGACAGTGTAGAACTGCCCCACAGGGTTTCCAAGACTGTAATCTTTAGGGGAGAAGATCACCAGATCTTTTCTCCCACAGAGTGGATGCTGGGTTCAAACCAACAACCTTTCATTTAGCAGCCTAACCACTTGGCCACTAGGGCTCTTTGCATCCAATTTACCACCCCTCAATCCACCAAGTCCAGCTCACCCTTGTTCCTGACAGCACCTTTCACCAACCGGAAGGGGCACTGGTCCCACAGATACCAGGCAACACATTCGGGGAGATTAGTGTTTAGCCTGCTGTGGAGACCAGGATTAAATTAAGAAACCAGAATTAGTAAACAGATGTGCAAAAGCTAGTGTGAATATTACTTCTGTAAATATGACAGAGGGTGCCCTACGGCTGCACACAGTGTCTTCACCCTCAGACTTTCCTTGTAAAGTGTCCTTGAGGCCCGTGAATTTACAGCTTGGCGATTAGACTGTGTGTCAGAATCAACTCGATGGTAATGATTTATTTATTTATTTATTTTGGTTTACACTGCACTTTGAGTTGCGAAGTCTCTTTTGAACTCACCCCCTTGTGCCTGGAATTCTGCAAAGCCCCTTCACTGTTCTCGCTGCCCAAATACTCCATCCACCAGCCTATCACACACACAGGACCACCATGGCTACAGCTTCAGATCAATCAATCAATCAATTCAACTTCCCTCTCCTGGGCATTTGCCCAGGGCATCAAGATCAAGGCCAAACTGCTCAGTATGAAATCCAAGATAGCTCGCCCCGCCCCTTTTCTGTGTGCTCACTAGGAACCTCCTCACTGGAAAGCCAACCATCTCCTTCCCTGTGCCTTCCTTAGACCCCCTCTGCTCGCTGGCTGGGGCCCTGGGCTCCCAGGCCTCCTGGCTCCAGCCCAGGTCCAGCTGCTCTGCACCTGGGCGCTAACCAGCTCAGGTGCAACCCCAGCTGCACCACCCACCATGCAGAGCCCCTGCCTTCTCACCTCTGCCTGGTGTGGTGGTGAAAGGAGGGGCCGCTGGCCTCGGGCAGCCTGAGTTTGAGCTCCAGTCCCACCTCGGAGCCAATAGTAATAGTTGTAACTGCTTCTGGCTGTCAGCACTTGTCACTGCTGTGAGGATTAAGTGAGGAGACACCCACTTCCATCAGTGATGGCCACTTACCAACAGCTTGCACATTTTATCATTATTTACAAGCAGGGGACAGTCTCCTTTTCCTGGCATGCCCATCCCCTTTCTTCCTGTGCAGGCCTCCTTCCCCAGAGCTGGCAGGATACCTGGCTGACCTGCAGCCCCAGGGCTCACCTTCACCCAACAGCCCAGTTTCCCCAGATGCCCTCAGGTGTCAAGCTCTTGGGACCCACACCCTGGTTGTCCTTGCCAGCCAGGCATTCTTCCTCCAACCCTCTGGCCAATGCGCCTCAGCGTCTGTCAGCTTCTGCCTGTCTGCCATCCTGTGCTCTGAATGTTTTCCCCAGTGTCCCCCCAACCCCCGCCCACGAGACCATGATGCCCCCTGGTGAGGACCACACCACACAGGAGCGGTACCCAGGGCTGGTGGAGGCTCCAGCACCAGTGTAATCTCTACCAGCTGCCAGTTAATGAAGAAATTCTGCTCTCTAATATGGACAGTTGCCATTCCTCACCTTCAGTCAGTCCATTGTGAATACAAGCATTTTCAGGAGATTGTCCTAGTTTTATCAGCCTGTAAACATACATCCCAATCACACCATTTGCTGTGCAATTTTAGCCTCGAGGAGTCCGAGCCTGCCCATCCCTCTACACTTCCGGCAGATTGTTGTAGGAGCCCCCACCCTAGCGCAGGTCTTGGTTCTGGCCACCAGACAGGCCTTCGTGTTTCCTAGGCCCTCAGTGTCCAGCCCAGTGAGGACACACCCTGGGAAGAGCTCTCGGAGCAGGCAGTGGGCACGTTTCAAACCCCTGGCAGCTGCACTCCAGTCCTAACTGTACTTTAGGAGGGTGGTACGCTTAGCAGTGAAATGAGTATATCCTTAAATAAGAGAAACCTACAACTAGAACATGAACAATTTTGAACTCTTTTTGATAACTAAAGAGAACAAAGTGAGCTGTGAGGCATCCACCTGGGGCAACCTACTGATAAGCCAGTGTGGAGAAGAAAGTACAGAGCTCTGTGAGTGGGTGAGCACCTGGATTCAGCTGGAACTGAAGCCTACCTTGGAGTTTCTCACTTTGTAATGCAATCACTCCCCTCTCCCCCTGCCCCTTTTTTTCTCAATCTAATTTGATTGGAATTTTGTCACAACTAAAGGGATCCAAGACGATACAAGGACCAAGTTTAGGAGACAGACAGACATGGCTGAACAGATTCATTTTTTCTCCATAAGAATGGGGTGGGGTCAGCTTTGGAGGCAGATGAAAAATAAATCTATGCTCAGTTCAGAAAGGCAAGAGCAAGGCTTGAGGTTGGACAAGCTGTACCACTGCTAAGCTGCGAAGACCTGGGTCTTGCATTACATGTGAGGCAAGAAAACGTCTCACTCTTACCTTGATTTCTCTTGGAAACAGAACAGGCGGTGGTGTTGGCTGGTCTGGCTGCACAGGTGTTAAAGTACTGAACATACTCTGTACTGGCTTGGAAATGTTGCCACTGCCTGGAGCCCCTTTGACCCGAACTCAGGGCCCAGTAGACCTCTCACAACATACCCAGCTGGCCACCCGGGGGCTCCAGGCCTCAGCCACCAAACGGAGGGAGCTTAGCCACTCTGCATGCGGGTGCAGCAGTTGTTAAATGTTCTGACTCACAACACCCCCTGCCCTAAGAGAAAGAAGTGGGGGCTGTGGGGGTGCGGAGGGGTTGAGGATTTGGCATCAGGAACCTGGGGTTTTCTGAGTCTTTGCCTCAGTCCCTGTGAGAGGGGCCAAGTCCTGGGTTTTATGCCCCACCCCCCCATGTCCTCATAATACATCCCCATATTTTTCTCTTATGCTCATGAGACATGGGTGTCTGTTACTTGCAGCCAAAATAAACTTAACCAAGACTCTGTCCTCTTTCAACACGTGAAAGGAGCAGTGAGACCCCTCTCATGTCGTGGGAGGCCAGCCCACCTCCACGAATGTTGGTCGCATGACCCCTCGTTCTAGAATAATCTATTCAGATCAACCACGAGCAGAGTGCTCTCCTAAGTGCATGTCCATCATGAAGCTGCAGGACACGGACCTCCCAGGTGTCGTCTAGTTGGGGGCCAACCATGCGGCAGCCATAGTGCACAAGCACCAGTTGTTTGAAGGCAGTAGTTAACATAAGGAGAAATAAAAATGTTAAATGTTCTGTGCTCGGTACTTTAATACACATTGAATCTGTGGTGTAGTGAATTACTATATATGGCCCTTCTAGCCATGGTCTTGTGACTCTCACAAAATGACTGGGTGCTTGTGGTCCACCAAGGGGTTTGGACAGCTTGCTAATTATGCAAATACAGTGCATGGAACCCTTGTGGGGGGTTGGGCCATGCAAATAAGGTGTATGGAACCCTAACAAGGAAATTGGTCAGTTTTGCCATCCTGCTAGGCTTAAAGGGAGACAATTCCAGAAGCTAAGTGGGGACCTCACTACTATCAAGAAAAGCCAGGAGTGGAACACATCCTTTGGGCCCAGGGTCCCTGTGCTGAGAACCTCCTAAACCCAGGAGACAGAGAGAGAGCTGTAACACCAGAAATGGCACGAGATGGCAAGAAGTGGCAGCAGAGAAATGGTGGCAGCAGAACCAGAAGACCAGTGTCAGATGGCTGGTGAGCTTCCTGGCCCACAGAGTTAGGCGGCTATGGTGGGCATGCCAACCCACCGAGCAAGAGAGGTGAGTGCCTTTGGGTCAAGGCCTACTGGCAGAGTGGGGTGCCTTTGGGCACTTAATGGTGGAGCTAAAGAGTTCTGTAATACTTGCCCAAGCAGGGCAGGGGCCAAGGGGCCAAGAGGCTGAGAGGAGGGCTGAGAGACCCAGCAGAGAAGCAGAGAGTGCTGTGGAGGCAGCTGGTGTCAGAACTGGGAAAAAGGTTGGAGAGTGGATGTAGGTTTGACCTTCATCTCGTAGGGATTGGCTTTGGGCTGATGCTGATGATGGTGATTTTCTCTCCTCCCCCTTGTGAAGTTAGATGAGGTCTGATGCCATCGCCGCACCATTTTAACAGGGTGATTGAATCCTTACAACCGCCGCGTGAACCTGGCACTGTTACTGTCTTCTTTCATAGTTGGGGCTGTGAGTAGAGTACCACCTAGGGGTGTAGGCTTTTGGAGTCAAATAAAACTGTTTGATCCTTAACCTTATATACTGTATGATCTTGAACAAAGTCGTAATTTCTCAAAATCTCAGTTTTCTCTTCTGTAAAATGGGGATAATGATGGTAGCCACCTCGAGGGATTTTTCGCAAAGATCAATGAGATAATCTAGTTAAATACATTAATACATAATTATAATTAATACTGGATAAATGGTAGCCTTTTATTATTGACATCGTTGTCATCATCATCACCAAAACCATCACCATCAGCATCACCACCATCATGACAGTCATCAACACTATCGTCATCACCATCAAGGTGGGAAGTGACATCAAACCACGTTTCTCAAGTGAGGAGGGGCTGGATTTGAACCTAGACCCCTGCACTCCAAAGGGCAATGTCTTCAGGGACAGGGCTGCCTCACAGTTCTCAGGATTTGTGTCTCAGTTCAAGTGACCAAACCAAATTTATTGGAATTACACTGTCTTAACCCAGATTTCCAGAAATGACATCTATAGAAGGGAGCCACCTTGGGCCAGGTGTTCATACCTGGCCACAGAGTGGCCAAGACCACCTGAGAGAAATGTCATCACAGACAGTGAGATTTCAAAGGGAAGGAGCCTGGGTCATGGGGCGGGGGGGGGAAGAGTCACCCCTAAACGACATTTGCTATTGATTGGTAGTCCACTAAGGGGGATTGCAAAAAAAAAAAAGAAAATTCAACCACAGGAAATAAAAGCACTTCTGCACAAGAAAAAATGCCCCAAACAAGGCCAAAAGGAAAACAACAAACTGAGGATGTTCGAGCACAGTGATCCTTGAGTCAGACCAGGTTCAGACTCAAGGTCTCCCCGACTGACCCGGACCTGGGCTCCATACCTCATTGTGCCTTAGTTTCCTCATCATGTACAGGGATGACAGGGGTGCCCACCTCATAGGACCGTCGAGGGGACTAGCTGAGACGTTGCATGGAAAACCCATGGCACACTGTAAGTGCATGACAGTCTCCACTGTCTTTTATGTAACTTCTACCTCCCTGGGTTGTTGATCTTGGCAGAACACATTTCAATGCTGTGCTCAGTAGTTACCTGGATGGTTCCCTATTTGATGTTTGGTTAGAAATTGTGCGTAAATGTCAAATCTTGGCACAATCAACTGCAAAAGATGGATGTAATCCTTTAGAAACACTAAATTAAAAAAAAATGATAAAAAAAAAATGATTGCTGCCTGAAATAACGAGGCTGTGAAACGCAACTTGAATAGTTCTTAACGATATATGTATTTTTTACAATGGGATTTGACTGATGGAGAAAAATGTTTTTCAAGTGAAACCTTCAAGACACTTTCTGGCCAACCTCTTGACACTGTCACGAAATGAAAGAGAACTGAACAAAGTGGCAGGTCTACACACGTCATGTCGTCACTCCCCACAGCCTTCTTCCAACGCTGCCCCCAGACCTCCGCGGCCCCCCACCCCTCTGACCTACGTCAGCCACCACAGTTCTGCCCCTGAAACTGTCTTCAGCCAACAAAAGGCTAATGAACACTTAACTCTCCTGTGCTTAACTGCACTTTTAGGAAGTTAGAAATGTTTGCAAACGCCAAGACAAAGGGCTTCTGTGCTCAGACACTTAGCGGTGCATGTAATGGCCATTGCCAAATGCCCTGCACCCATCCAGGGGCGAGTCAGGGGACCTGCTCCAAAGCCATTTCCTCAGGCTGGTCTAATAGGTGGTGTGTGACATGCTCTTCCAGCCTGCTGTGCACTCGTTGGCCCCATCTTGGACAGATGATTTTTTTTGTTTCTGGCTTTGGGTTTGCACCTGTGAACTCAAAATTGTTTTCCTCTCACAAAGTAATAATAATGAGGAGGAGGAGGAGGAGAAGTTCTTTTCTAAGGGCAGCCTTGCAACTTGTGTCTTTAAACAAGTTGGTTTCCCCAACCCACTTCATTCAGGGGCATGCTAGGCCAGCCCTTTCACCCCCGGCCTTAGAAAGTGAGGCTGCTCTTTTCCTTTTTCTATTTTGACACCAAGCTACTTTCATTTTTTCACGTGGCACAGTTTTCCTGACCACAGAGTGCCACACTGGGTGCCCGTCATGGGCCTCGCCAGGTAACCGGGAAAGCCCTCTGTCTACTTCTGACTGCCCTGGTGACGGGGTGGCACTCGCCCGACGCAGAGCCTGGCTGTTTTAACGGTGCCTAAGCATCTTGTGCTGTTTCTAAAGTGTCTTTGGTTCAATAAAGCTCTAAACAAGTCTTGCCGGGCACTTTTCCATTAATCTTTAAACTGAAGTGGATTTCAAGGGGAACCTAATCCATGTGTTTCTGATTCAATTACACTTAACTCATCAAGATGGTGGTGCGCTCCAGCCGTTTGATGACGTTGGAGCCTTTTTATAAGCTAGCTGAGGCCTTTCTTCCTAGAAACAGGAAGTGGCACTTTGCCAAAGTGAAATGAGCGAGAGGCTCCCATGCCCACCCTCAAACCCGGCAGGATGTGCAGCCCTGAGCACGGCTCTGCTGGGCTCAGCGCTCTCCTCGGTCCTCACCCAGGGACCGTGGGAGCCCTGGCCAGGAAGGGGGAGGGGGCGGGAGTGACAGGTAGTGTGGGCCCCACACCCTTTCCTGGGGCTGGCTCCAGGATTCCTGAGGAAGAGGCCTCCCACCCTGCGTGCCCCATCACATGGAGGGGTGGAGAGAGGCTGCAGAGCCACCACCAAGGTGGAGCATGTTTCGGAGAACCCACCCTCTCTTCCTCAGCCCACGCCCCACCTACCTTCATACCCTGCTCCGAGATGACCCGGCCGTGGGTCCCAGTGACTGTAGCACATGGGGTTCAGGTCCCGGTGCAGGACAGAAGGCTGCTAGCCTCCAAGACCCCCAGGGCCAGCGATCCCAGTCCGCTGTCCCCACCCCACACCCCACTGACTTAGGCTGAGCCTGGCCTGGTGCTTGAGGCTGGTCAGTGGGGGCTGAGGGAGGGGAGGGGATTCATCCCTCCAGTGTCCCTCTGTCCCTTGGCATTCATAGCCAGGATCACGGCGTACATGGCTGGTCCCTAGGTCACTCAGGTGTTCATGAAGGCCAAGCCTCACACTGGACCCCTGGAGCCTCCCACGGGGTCTGAGCCTTGGCCTAAGGGCCAGCAGTCTATCCAGAGTCCGGATCTGTCTGACTTCCATAACTGGGCTTATGAGCCCCCCTGGACTAAAGCCCTCCCGCTCCACCATCATCAACATGAGTCTCATCAAATCAGGAGAGGCCTGGACCTCGAGAGGCCTCCGGGTCCAGCACTCACGCCTGCCACTGTGCTGGGCAGACGACGGGACCGTGTTGGTCACTTGTTCTTCAGTGAGGCCGGCAGTATTTTCTCTAAGGGACTTCGCGGTGCAGCATTAAGTTTACAACTTTTGGGGGGACTACAGCTCCACCCTTCAGAGGAAAACAAACGGAAAGAGCAGACAAAATCACACCCTAGGGACGCCAGAGTTAGATGTATAATTGAAATGCAATGGTCCAAACCCTCTCTTGACCCAAGTTAATTTTCTGTATAGAAGGCTGACTTCAATGCAGGATATTTCAGCAGGAAGCATTATGCTGGGAGTTACTACTAGCTAAATTAATACTTGCCTCCTGATTTTCGTGTCTCTTCGACATTTTCAGAGACCCAGTGGCAGGACTGTCTAATGCCTACAGAGCTGTCGAGAGCGGCCACACACCTGTAGAGGTTGGTACTGGCACAGATGGCACTGGCCAGGCCATTCTCCTTAAGAATCTCAGGGTATGATTTTAAAAATACATGCTATCTCTCATGGAGCTAGGCATTACTACGTCCATGCAGCAGCTGCACCAGCCTTGCAGTGTGAGGAAGGGGCTGCAAGTCCTCGCCCCAAACAGTGGCCGATGAGCGCTGCAGCAGTGGCTGAAGAATGCTCTGGAACACAGTCAGGAAACGGGATGGTGGTTCTCAGTTCTCATCCAGTTCTGAAACTGTATGAATTCTAGAACATTCTGCAGATGATAGTGAATGTTTAAGGCCCAACCAATCCATAAACAGACCCCAGTCCTTCCAAGGCCTCTCTGCTTCCTTTCAAACAGTGCTGCGAAACCAGAGGACACTGGAGGCTGATTGGGCAGCAGAACTTTCTGGGCCCACCTCAAAGGGGTTCAAAGCTGGCCTCAAGGGGTGGGGGGGTCCAGTACTGAGGCATAAACAGGGTGAGACAATGGTGCGCCAGAGCTAGAGGAGGAGGGGAGCAGAGCGCATTGAGGGGGTGAATGTTGAGCTCGCCTGCTCTTCCTGAGGGGTCACTCTGATAGGTGCAGGGAACCCACAAATGGGGGTCCCCTTCTTCTGTAAGATGTCCTTAGTATGAGGAGGGAGATGCACGGTTCCCGTTCCTGTGAACACGGACGAGGAAGGGCAGAGCCTTCACATCAGAGTGACTGTTGCTTCCAGAGGGCCAGCCACAGGAGGAATCCACTTACACCTTGGGTGGTGGTTGTTACTAGTTGCCGTCAAGTCGGCTCTGTTATTTACAACAGAAGGTTGCCGGTCCAGTACCATCCTGACCATCACTGGTACGATGGAACACATGTTGTGGTAACTGTGTCAATTCACCTCACTGTGAGTGTCCAGCAGTCTCTAAAGACTGGACATAAACCACTGCAGTTTGCCGAGCTGGGCCCTATTTCTTAGTGTCTAGCGCCCCCTTCTGGAACCTCTTGGACTTGCATCGGCTCCCGACGGAAACGACGTCAATTAACAAGACCCCCGCGGGCGACTGTGCCGGGCGAGCGCCCCCTCCCCGCAGGCCCAGGAGCCAAGAGCTCTGGGGTCTTCCCGCCCAGAGCCCGGCAAGTGGCAGCTCGGCCCCTTCGGGTCTGAGTTAAAGCAGGGGGAGGGAGAGCTTTGAGGGAAGCCCTTCACTCTCCCCGTGCCTCAGTTTCCCCGGCCCCACGTAGGGCACCGCCTTTCAGGTCCTCACACACGAACTCTCCCCTGAGTCCTTGTCTTGTTCCAAGGTCTGCCCTGGTGCAGAGAGACTCGAAGATCGCTGGCCATGACGCCATCCCCAGGGCCTTGGAGGACGGCCACACGAGGGGACCCAGGCCGGTATCCCGTGGGGCTGTCAGGGGAGTTCCTCCAGAGGTGTGTGTGTGTGTGTGGGGGGGTGCGGGTGTGGGCGTGGGAGGGGCAGTCCTAGCCAGAAGGAGCTCAGGGACGCCAGGCGTGCCAGGGACTGGGGGTCAGACAGGCCAGGGAGGGTGGGGTCCAGTAGGGTTGGGCAGGCGGCGCCGCGGACTGAGCAATGTGCCCTGGGCACTCATTTCCTTCACCGGACACCCCCAGCTGTCCTCGCCGAGGTTCTGCTTTGAGGGGACTGGGGGCGGCTTCTCGTCCAGGAAGTAGGGAAGTGGGCTCACACGGATGGCCGAAGGCCAGAGGCAGGGATCACACGTCAGGGAGCAGACAGGCAAGCACATCCACCCGAGGGGCAGATTCCAGCCACCAAAAGTCACATGGGATGCACTTCCAACCTGGCCTGAGACCCTCCCCTGCTGACGGCTACTGAGAGTCCACTGTGATCCTGAGAACATTGTTCAAGTTTCAATGTGACCCTGAGAAGTCACCGAGGGTCCTACCTGCTTCTCTATTTTCCCCCGTTTCTAAGCATCTGCTAGTATCCTTGGGAGGCCCCACCAGCCCAGGGGGACAAACTGATGGAGGTATCTGGGTGACAGGCCCCAGGGGGCTATGTCCAGGGAGCCTTTGGAAGGGTGAGGAGGCCGGGCCAGGAGGGTGTCCTCTGTGGGAAAGGGAGGCCGAGCCCAGGATGCTGATCCTGGCTTGACACCCCTTGCTCTCCCTGGGCTGGGAGTTCCCCTTCTTGGGTGGGGGAGGGGCAGGCCCAGGGCTCAGGTCAGCTCTGAGGCATGCTGGTCACACTGCTCTCCAAGGCCTGCATACAGGCCTGAGTCTGGAGCCAGACCTCCATCCCAGAATGAAGGGGCCGGAAAGACCAAGTTTAAGGGGGCTGGGGGAGGGAATAGAAAACCCTGGTAGCATAGTGGTTAAGTGCTACGGCTGTTAACAAAGAGGTTGGCAGTTTGAATCCGCCAGGTGCTCCTTGGAAACTCTACGGGGCAGTTCTACTCTGTCCTATAGGGTCGCTATGAGTTGGAATCAACTCCACAGCAGTGGGTTTGGTTTTTTTTGGTTTGGGGGAGGGAATAAGCCCATGCCTGGGGTGACCTACCTTGGGAAGACATCGGGGGACTCTGTTCCACGTATGACCCTCAACCCTTCTGGGGGTGTGGGGCCTTGGCCCCTTGGAATGTGAGTGGGGGGTGCCTGTAGTGGGGCAGTGGGACCACTAGGCTGAAGAACTTCACCCTGCTCCTACTGGTGCACTGCATGGTGACCACCCCCCAACCCCCAGCGCTGGGTATGGGGCAAGGTGTATGTGGGGGCGAGTGGGGGCAGGTGGGACCTTCAGCTACTCTTATCACTCATGGTGACCCCTGTCCCAGGGCTGTTTGGGGGTTCTGCTCCAGCTGCGTCAGCACCAGTGCTCAGCAGCCCTAGCCCCCATTTGTGCTCTAAGGACTTTGTTGGTCTCTGGAATATTCTTTACGCCTCGGAGGGCCTTGGGCACCTGGGGGCAGTGGAAAGAAGGGGCGGGGTGAAGAGGGGGCCTTGGGAGTGACCCTCGCTCCAGAAAGGAGAGGAGGGGATGTCACTGACGATGGTGGGGGTCCTCTACAGAAAGTTTTGGGCAATGGGGGAACCCTACATGGTGGTAGGGATTTGGGGGCCTGCCACAGAGACCCCCTTTGTACACCTAGGCATAGGTGACACAGTCCTGTGTGGCCCTGGGTCCTTCAGGCTGTGGGTGGGGAGGGAATTGTGGGAGAGGCCAGGTGGTCTGGGACCCCCACAGAAGCCCCATCTAGGGCTGTTTTCGGTTCAAAGAAATGCAGCCCCGCTTTCACACATTTGGTTTTCTGGAAGGTAATATCTAACTGTGACTCCTTATTCAGTGTTCAGCTAACTTAAGGCTCACACAAACTTCCGTATTTTAAAGTCACACTCAAGTGTTATTCCCAAATGGTCATGGTTTTTAGTTTTTCTGAGGCTAACTCTAGATAAAAAACAAACAAAAAAAACACATCGCCGCTCAGTCTACTCAGTGACCCTACGGGACAGAGAACTGCCTCAGAGGGTTTCCAAGGAGCACCTGGTGGATTCAAACTCCTGGCCTTTTAGATAGCAGCTATAGCTATTAACCACTACGCCACCAGGGTTTCCATCTACAGATTAAGACTGTTTTAAGTTCACTTCATAGGTGGGTGGTTTGTCAAAAAGAAAAAAGCTATGGCAAGCAATGACCCTACTGCACCTAGTGCTTCTCAGCCCCCAACGGTGCCATCTCACTCTCACAGGCTCTAACTATCCACTGTGAAGTCCAGGACCCCCTGCCTTGACCCCAGGTGGGCTTCCATCCCTTCTGCACACCCACGCTTAAAGGAGGGCCAGAGTACATGAGCTCTCCATAAAACCAAAGTGACGACGGACCACACCAATGAGGAAGCCAGCCACATAAACACACAGTGACACCTTGTGGGAAGTCAGAGAACTTCCTGTGAGGCGGAGAATGCTTGCACTGGAGAATGTGACACAGAGGCCTTGGTACATGGCTGGGAAGAAAAGCTTTACTGCTTTGAGGCTGCTGATTCTCCCCTGGAACAGATGGAGGACTCGGAGGTGCCGTGGTGCTCTGGCAGGGAGGGGGCAGAGGAGATGCGCAGCTTGTTGATCACAGAACCACAGAAGGGTCCAGTCCTAGGCGCCGCCCACCTGGCCTCCCATGGGGACCTTGGGGGAGATGTGCTCGGAAGTTCACAGAAGAGACTCACACAGCACAGACCCAGAGGGGCAGCGATGTCTGCTTTTTGAATTTCACAGACGAGAGAAGGATGGGGCTATCATGCCTGCCTTCGTAATGGCAGTACTGCTCTGAGGATGGTATACGTGAGTGGCTGCAGTGGGATTATGTACAAAAATACTACACTGTGATCCACTCGGCCTTAATGTGCTCAGAGGGACGGCTCTTTCTGTACGAACTCATACTTGTGACTTTCTGCTATAAAGAGAAACTGAGGAGCAAGACACTTCGAAGTGCTGCGTGTGGCAGACACCAGTGTGTCAATCTACACACAGGAGCATGACGCCCGGGAGTGCTGCGTGTGGCAGACACCAGTGTATCAATCTACACACAGGAGTGTGAAACCAATATATCAATCTACACACAGGAGTGTGTGACGCCCGGGAGTGCTGCATGTGGCAGACACCAGTGTATCAATCTACACACAGGAGCATGACACCCGGAAGTGCCGCGTGTAGCAGACACCAGTGTGTCAATCTACACACAGGAGCTTGACGCCTGGAAGTGCTGCATGTGGCAGACAGCAGTGTATCAATTTACACACAGGAGTCTGACGCCTGGAAGTGCTGCATGTACCAGACACCAGTGTATCAATCTACACACAGCAGTGTGACGCCTGGAAGTGCTGCGTGTGGCAGACACCCGTGTATCAATCTACACACAGTGTGTGACGCCCGGAAGTTCTGCTTGTGGCAGACAGCAGTGTATCAATCTACACACAGGAGCATGACACCCAGAAGTGCTGCATGTGGCAGATACCTGTGTACCAATAGTCCACCATCTATCAATACCTGACGAAAGGCAGTGGATACAGATGTTGGACGTACAGCTCTAGATTTTATTTAAGTAGGGATGGCATTCTAAGTTATAATATCAAAGAAAGAATGTGAATGTTAAACTGCATAATATAAATTCTCAGAACCCCAGTAATAGTGAAATAACTAGGGCTCATTTCAAAAGAAACACAAGCTGGTTCAACATGTAAACTGAATTTTGAAGGACAATAAAAAAATAACAAAAGGGAGGATGAGTGCCAGCCTCTGTGACGGTAGATCATCCTGAAGTGAGACCCATGGACAGGGTTTCTTGCCTGTGTGCCCACAAGCCCCTCACATCCCTCTCTCAAACCCAGGTGTGGAAGGTGCTGGAAGCGGTCCCATCATTGGTGTGGCCCTCAGGAGGTGAGCTTTGAGTAGCTGGGAGGAGAAAGCTTTCGCTTCAGATACTTAAGAATGTACAGTGGCAGACAGCTGACCACCGTGATGGCCGATACTTTCCACAGGAAAGTCAGAGTTGTGATGAAGGCAACGTCTGCAAGAAAGAAACGAAGGAGAAGTTTCAGCATGTGGGCAGGTCCACAGGCCTCACACTGCACAGCAATGACCCTGACAGTGTGGAGGTGCTTACAGACCCAGGCTCAACGCCACTGGTCAAGTTTTCCTTGTTGCAGGACTGCTTACCTGTACCTCAGGTGTAACTAATATAACCAAACACTGCTTAATGTGTAGACAATGCTTTGCAATAGAACTTGGAAGACACTTAAGTGCTAACTGCTTATGGCACTTTGTTTAGTAGGTAATTACAAATAACTCTGCCTTTGTGTTAGGCTAATTTCTTCTTTTAAGGTAGAGTCAACTTTACTGGAGGCCTGGGGTAGCAGAGGGCAGCAGTCACATCATTGCACATGGAGAAATGGGTCTCTCAGGGCTGAATGTGGACCCTCCTGTCTCCACACACCCCTCAGCCTGTCCTCCAGGGAAGGAGTCTCTCAGGGCTGAAGGTGGACCCTCCTGTCCCCACACACCCCTCAGCCTGTCCTCTAGGGAAGGAGTCTCTCAGGGCTGAAGGCGGACCCTCCTGTCTCCACACACCCCTCCGCTTCTTCCTGGGAAAGGAGTCTCTCAGGCTGAATATGGACCCTACTGTCTCTCTACCCCTCAGCCTCTCCCTCGGGGACATGCTCACCAGTAGCCCAGCAGCAGGCTCCGTGTGCGCATCTCGTTCTGAACTGTGAGAAAGCAGCATTGGTAATGACTGGCTATGGAAATGTCTTATGAGAAGGGGCATCTGAAGCACCGGATACGTGCATAGTTCCGTCCTACAGACCGTGGATACCCCCTCACACTGTGCAGTCCGAACATGGGATAAAAAGCTTACCTACCCGGAGTCAGGGGCTTTTACAAAAACAACTGGTCAACGTCTCCTGTATCAGAGCCCATAAAGCACTAAGCTGTGTTGATATTTAACCGTGTTTTGAAAAACCCTGGAAGTGTTTTCCAGGCACTCAGGCACTAAAACTTAAAAGGCAAAGGCTTTGTAGGGAGGGCTAACCGTCACCTGAGCAGACACGGCACCCTGCACACCGATTAGCTTCCAAACACTGTTACAGGCAGCGGCTACAGACCCAGCATTGTACGAAGCAAAAAGCACACACAACCTGCTCATCTGACGTTACAAGGTGAGTTAGTGTGAAACAGTAAGTTAAAGATTTTATCAGTTTAGGATCTTTTTCAACATTGTTTTGCTAAATTTCTATACTCTTGAAAGGAACGGTAACATCACCTACCTAAGAAAGCTCCAAAGGACACTCTGCCTATACCTGTTCCAAACAAAACAGGGAATAAAGAAAATAAAGGACAGATTAAGGAAGGATCAGGGTGCTCCAAGCAGTTAGCTAACAAACACAGAAGTACATCAAAAGCAGTTAAAACGTCACTGAAATGTATTCGTAATTGTGGTTTTAACTCATTTCATTATGATTTTTAAACATTACTTAATCAAAATAACTAATTTACTATAACTTAGAAGCATATATCCAACTCCTCCCCTGTTGGACTAGATCTAAAAGAGTTTAAAGGTAGAGCTACCATGTGACGCAGCAGTTCCACTCTCAGGTACAGACCCGCGACTTGAGAGCAGCAACAGGAACAGACACTTGTACACGAGTGTCCCCAGCAGCCAAAAGGCGGAAACCACCCAGACATCCATCAGCAGATGACCGGATAAACAAAATGTGGTCTGTCTACATGGTGGCATCTACTCAGCCATGAAGAAATGAGGGTAGGTGCATGCCACAACATGGAGGACCTTGAGAACATCATACTGAACAATATTAGTCACAGGACAAATACTGTATGACCTCACTTATCTGTGAGAGGCAAAAATATAGAACCCCAGGGGTGGGAGGAAGGGGAAAGGAGAGCTTTAGCTCAGGGAACACCGAATTTATGTGAATGGCAGTGGAGAAATGTGGGAAAGGAGAGCAAGAATGGCTGTATAACTTGAAGAATGTCATCAGTGTCACTAAACTGTACATGTAGAATTGCTGAACTGGTGTATGTTTTGTTATGCTTATTTTTACCGCAATTAAAAAAAAATTAAAAGAGATTTTAGCTTCAAAGTGTGTTGCTGAGGAAGGAGTCCCTGCTGTGCCCAGGACCCCGAGGAGTTTTCTGGCATTCCCAGGCCTGCTGAGACCCAGGACCACTGTCCTGTTGATGGTGGGAATCTTAATCTTATCAAGTACTGTCAGGAGTTGTATCTTTCCACAAATAAAAGTAAGCTTTCTGATGTTGGATTTTATTGTGATCTATAAATTAGGACTACGGATTAAGAAGAAACAATTAAAAAGTGCTTCAAAACCACCAACAGACAATTATTCAGGAAAGAATTTCAGACAACTCACCGAAATACTCGTTTAGGAAGGCGAGCGAAGCCAGGTAGCAGCCGAGGCTGAGGAACTCGGCCACGACCATCAGCCAGTGCCACGTGCGGATGGTCAGCGCCACCATCAGCAGCTCAGTCAGGATCAGGGCTGTGAAGGAGATGGCCACCACGTGCACAAACTCGGACTCGAACAGCACCAGGGCCCCATACATGAGGATGCCACCTGGGGACAGCAGGGCAAGGCCAGCCTTTAGTGGGTGGCTTTCTCTACTGATGGCTGCGCCAGTCAGCCAGAAACACAGGGATGGAGTCACTAACCGATTGCAGCTAACTCAGAAGGCAAGGTCATGCTCACGCTCAAACGCCAGGCTGATTAGCAATATATCTCAAACTCTGAATTACGAATAAGGTGAGATGTGGCAGATGGGCCAGAAATACCAAGGAAAGGCTTAGGCACATTTTAGTATCTGGAGGGAGAACCATAACTGTACTTCACGGAGGGCGACCGCTGACATGGCGCACTGCGGCACACCTGGTCCACCTGCCATCACATTCCCAACAACGCCCATGGAGCTGGACCACCAAGCAAAGGGTGGCTAAGGACTTCTAATCACATAACTCCATTTCCCAGAGTCCTACCATCACTCCATAAAAGAAAGTCATTGTCGGGCGTGCCATTTGACAAGCGCTTGTTAAGGTTTTCTGGATGAGCATTTAATTAAACACAGGTCAATTTTTAGGAGGCCTGCCATCAGCCCCAATCACAGTCTGCTGTGAAGCGGTCTGGACCCCCACCTGCTAGAATATCCACTTCCAGATAAACAGAAAGCAATATTTAACTGCTGATGAAATTTTAAGCTTTTAGGATTTAACCTGGATATGAAAATAGAAGATGAGGAAAATTTTTGATCCAGTGCAATTGGGGGCCTTGCTTACCTTGGTAAATACTGATTAAAACCCAGATGAGGAAGGTCTTAAACGACAAGGATCTTCCCTAGGGGAAGCAGTGGAATAGGTTAGTTCACAGAGCAGGAAAATCTGTTTGAGTCATGTATTTTCAAGTAGCTAGATATGGGTAACTCTAAAAGACCCCAGGTCTCCCAACTCCCAATTCGCACACTAACCCAAGTATTTACCTGCCAACCTTTTCTGTAAAGGGCCAGACAGTAAATATTTAGGGTTTGCAGGCCATACAGTCTCAGTCGCCACTACTCAACTCTGCCATTGTAGCACTCAAGTAGCTACAGGCAATGTGTAAACAAATGGGAGTGGCTGTGCTCCAATAAAACTTTATTTACAAAAACAGACGACTGCTGCTCTACCAAAAACCAAACCCATTGCTGTGGAGTCGATTCCGACTCATAGTGGCCCTAGACAACAGGGCAGAATTGCCCCCTAGGGTTTTCAAGGAGCGCCTGGTGGATTCCAACTGCCGACCTTTTGGGTAGCAGCCATAACTCTTAACCACTACACCACCAGGGTTTCCTGCTCTACCAGGACTTCCCAAGAATCCCTTGAGACACGATTCTTGCACATGGCCTCAAAGCTGGTGTATTTTCTAATAGGTGACGCGCTTGTGAGGTTCCCCGGCACATTTACGGGTCATGCGGGGAGGTGCACCTTGGTGAGGTCCTTATAAAGCTCAGGGTACAGCAGGGCCGTCTCCGGCTTCACATCCTGGTCCAGCACCAGTGAGAACACTGGGAACATGGTGTATATCGTCGCGTACCTTGAAACCAAGAGTAAAGCTATGCTGACAAGACAAACTTAAGGGTACAACCATGCAAATAAGCTACAACTATGCAAATAAGTCTGGAATTTGAGGTCTGCGTCTCAGACACCACACCCAAAAACTCAAAACGAGACAAGCTAGCAACCAAGAAAGATTATTCCAAAAACATGAATATTTACCCCAGAGCACAACATGTTCTATATGCCACAAATGCTTATAGGTAGTGCAATCTATTTATTTTTTTTAGTCAGTCTGGCCAATGGTTTATCAATTTTGTTATTTTTTTCAAAGAACCAGCTTTTGGCTTTGTTAATTCTTTCAATTGTTTTTCTGTTCTCTATTTCGTTTAGTTCAGTTCTAATTTTTATTATTTGTTTTCTTCTGGTGCCTGATGGATTCTTTTGTTTCTTGCTTTCTATTTGTTCAAGTTGCAGGGACAGTTCTCTGATTTTGGCTCTTTCTTCTTTATGTATGTGTGCACTTACTGATATAAATTGACCTCTGAGCACTGCTTTTGCTGTGTCCCAGAGATTTTGATAGGAAGTGTTTTCATTCTTGTTGCATTCTATGAATTTCTTTATTCCCTCCTTAATGTCTTCTATAACCCAGTCTTCTTTCAGGAGGGTATTGTTCAGTTTCCAAGTATTTGATTTCTTTTCCCTAATTTTTCTGTTATTGATTTCCACTTTTATGGCCTTGTGGTCTGAGAAGATGCTTTGTAGTATTTCGATATTTTGGATTCTGCAACGGTTTGTTTTATGACCTAATATGTGGTCTATTCTAGAGAATGTTCCATGTGCGCTAGACAAAAAAGTATACTTTGCAGCCGTTGGGTGGAGTGTTCTGTATAAGTCTATGAGATCAAGTTGGTTGACTGTAGCAATTAGGTCTTCCGTGTCTCTATTGAGCTTCTTACTGGAAGTCCTGTCCTTGTCCGAAAGTGGTGTGTCGAAGTCTCCTACTATAATTGTGGAGGTGTCTATCTCACTTTTCAGTTGTGTTAAAGTTTCTTTTATGTATCTTGCAGCCCGGTCATTGGGTGCATAATTATTTAATATGGTTATATCTTCCTGGTCTATTGTCCCTTTTATCATTATGTAGTGTCCTTCTTTATCCTTTGTGGTGGCTTGAACTTCAAAGTCTATTTTGTCAGAAATTAATATTGCTACTCCTGTGCTCTTTTGCTTGATATATTTTTTTTCCATCCCTTGAGTTTTAGTTTGTTTGTGTCTCTAAGTCTAAGGTGTGTCTCTTGTAGGCAGCACATAGATGGATCGTGTTTCTTCATCCAGTCTGAGACTCTCTGTCTCTTTATTGGTGCATTTAGTCCATTTACATTCAGCGTAATTATATATGTGTTTAGTGCTGTCATTCTGATGCCTTTCTGTGTGTGTTGTTGACAATTTCATTTTTCCACTTACTTTTTTGTGCTGAGACCGTTTTTCTTTGTAAATTGTGTGTTCCTCATTTTCATAGTAGTTGAATTTATGTTTGCTGAGTCATTATGTTTTTCTTGGTTTTTATTTCAAGTTATGGAGTTGTTATACCTCTTTGTGGTTACCTTAATATTTACCCCTATTTTTCTAAGTAAAAACCTAACTTGTATTGTCCTATATCGCCTTGTTTCCCTCTCCATATGGCAGTTCTATGCCTCCTGTATTTAGTCCCTCTTTTTGATTATTGTCATCTTTTACATATTGACTTCAATGATTCCCTGTTTTGAGCATTTTTTTCTTTTTAAAATTAATCTTAATTAGTTTTTGTGATTTCCCTATTTGAGTTGCTATCAGGATGTTCTGTTCTGTGACCTTGTGTTGTGCTGGTATCTGATATTATTGATTTTCTGACCAAACAATTTCCTTTAGTATTTCTTGTAGCTTTGGTTTGGTTTTTGCAAATTCTCTAAGCTTGTGTTTATGTGTAAATGTTTTAATTTCACCTTCATATTTGAGAGAGAGTTTTGCTGGATATATGATCCTCGGCTGGCAGTTCTTCTCCTTCAGTGCTCTATATATGTCATCCCATTGCCTTCTTGACTGCATGGTTTCTGCTGAATAGTCTGAACTTATTGATTCTCCTTTGTAGGAGACCCTTCTTTTATCCCTGGCTGCTTTTAAAATTTTCTCTTTATCTTTGGTTTTGGCAAATTTGATGATAACATGTCTTGGTGATTTTCTTTTTGGATCAATCTCATATGAGGTTTGATGAGCATCTTGGATAGATATCCATTCGTCTTTCATGATGTCAGGGAAGTTTTCTGCCAACAGATCTTCAACTATTCTCTCTGTATTTTCTGTTATCCCTCCCTGTTCTGGGACTCCAATCACATGCAAGTTATTCTTCTTGATAGAGTCCCACATGATTCTTAGGGTTTCTTCATTTTTTTAAATTCTTTTATCTGATTTTTTTTTAGGCTATATTGGTGTCAATTCCCTTGTCCTCCATCTCCCCCACTCTGCATTCCAATTGCTCCAGTCTGCTCCTCTGACTTCCTATTGAGTTGTCTAATTCTGTAATTTTACTGTTAATCTTTTGGATTTCTGAATTCTGTCTCTCTATGGATTCTTGCAGCTTATTAATTTTTCCACTATGTTCTTGAATAATCTTTTTGATTTCTTCAACTGCTTTATCAGTGTGTTCCTTGGTTTTTTCTGTAGATTGCCTTATTTCATTTATGAGGTCATCCCTGATGTGCTGAAGCATTCTGTAAATTAGTTTTTTATATTCTGCATCTGGCAATTCCAGGATTGTATCTTCATTTGGGAAAGATTTTGATTTTTTAGTTCGGGGAGTTGTAGAAGCTGTCATGGTCTGCTTCTTTATGTGGTTTGATATTGACTGCTGTCTCCGAGCCATCTATAAGATATTGTAGTGATTTATTTTATATTTGCTCACTGAGTCTTATCTTGTTTTGTTTTCTTTCAATATACATAGATGGGCTACTAGATTGCGCTCTCTTGATTGTTGTAGCCCTTGAATCACTTATGTCCTATTACCAGCTGGTTTGGGCTGTTACCAGATATATAAGCCTAAGAGTCCGTTCACTATTCTTGAGTAGAATCTGATTTTGGGTCATCAAGTGTGTGGTGCAGACTGTCACCTATCCACCTAGAGGAGTAGTGGTGATAGTTGTGTGCACCAGATTCTAGTAGCAGCACGGGGTCACACTCCAGGGGGAGGGGGGCAGGATGCTGACAGGCTTCCCCCAAGCACCAGTGAGGTAGGTGTGTCTCTATTCCTAAAGCACTTTGGTGGGTGGGCTCTGCAGCTGTACCTTAGGCACCCAATGCAAGTACCTCTACAGATTGGTAGGTGTCACCATCCTTAGACCCCTAAGGCAGGAGGCTAGGTGGTCTGGGGGGAGCTTCAGCCCTCAGTTCCCTGTTGTGGGTCAAGGGCTCTGTTGAATACGCAGAGATATCAGACCTGGGAAACTTGTCTTTCCAGTAATCTGCTAAAACAATTACAGTCAGATCTCTATCAGAATTGCCTTTGCATTATAATAGCCACCTTGTTCCCTGTAGGGATGAAAGCCCAAGACCGTGGATCTCATATGCTTGGCTGGAGCTGGTTCTGTATTTTTAGTCCAATTAGGGAAGGATTTTTGGTCCCTGGGTTTTTTGTAGCTGCTTCTCTCAGGCCAGGAGAATGGGTTAGGAAAAGACCAAAAAAAAAAAAAAAAAAAAAGGAAAAACCACAGAGCACTTCACTTTCTGGCTCAGGAAATTCCAATGTTAATGAAGCCGCCTGGGAAGGGGAGGGATCAGATAAATAGGAGCGAGTAGCACCCCGGAATATAGACAAAGTTACTTATCTTGTTTGGTGATGACTGTTTTATCTGAGATTCCCGAGGGGTGTGTAGCCTGTGTGCGTTGGCTGGGTCGAGATCGCCCCTGAGGGTCAGGCCCGCGTCCTGTGCTTGTGCTGTCTCAGAAGCCGTGGTCAGTTCCTCTGCTCCCAGTCCAAAGCCCAGCGCCAAGGTTCCCTGGCTGGGACGCCGCACTCCAGGCTCCAAAATCAGTCGCTGCCTCCCGGTGACCTCTCCTCCTGTCAGCCGCGTCACTGCGCTGCCTGCGTGCACTGGCTGGGCTTCCCCCGAGGTCACTTCTGGGGGCTAGGGCTGCGACCCGTGTTTGCGCCATCTCAGGATGCCATGCTCAGCTCCCCTGTGCCCGGTCCAAAGCCCGGTGCTAAGGTTTTCTGACTGAGACGCTGGCTCCAGGCTCCGAAAGCAGTCGTTGCTTCCCCGTGGTGGTTCGCTCTCAGTCTCTGTCACTCAGGTCAACTCTTTAGATCTGTGTTTGATGGTCAGGGTTCGTAGATTGTCACGTATGTGATCGATTCACTTGTTTTTCCGAGTCTTTGTTGCAAGAGGGATCCGAGGTAGCTTCTACCTAGTCAGTCAGCTTGGCCCCGCTCCTCCTATTTATTTTTAATTAAACTTTTTACTAGGAGATAATTATAGACTCACATGCAGTTTTAAGAAATCATATAGCTTCCCTGGTGGTGCCATCTTGGAAAAGCCAGTATCTCAAACAGGAAACTGACATGGGTGCAGCCGTGACACAGAACACCCCATATCACAAGGGTCTCTACTGGTGCCATTATCACCACACCCACCTCCCCCATCCCACCCATCTCTGAACCTGCTCACCCACTAATGTGACCTCCATCTCTACAGCTTTGTCATCGCAGGATTATTACATAAATGTATATACAGTAGGTAATTCTTGAGGATTGAATTTCTCCCTCATCATTCTCTGAGATCCATTGTTGTGAGCATCAATAGTTTACTCACATTTATTGCTGAATGGCTCTCCATGGTGTGGACACAGTTTATTTAACCATTCCTCCTATGAAGGACTATCTGGATTGTTTCTAGATTTTGGCTATTGCAAAGAAAACTGCTATGAATATCCACTGTACAGTTTTTTGTGTGAAGGTTAAGTTTTGGTTTATTTGGGATAAATGCCCAAGAGTACAATTGCTGCACCACATGCTGTGGCATATTTAGTTTGTTTAAAAACCACTCAACCGTTTTCCTGAGTGGCCGTGCCATGTTATACTCCCACCAACAATGTGTGCGCGATCCAGCTTCTTCCATCCTGGCCACGGTTGGGGCCGTCACAAACCTTTAGTTTGGTGGCTCCGACAAGTATGCTGTAATAGCACATCAGGGTTTGATCTGCATCTCCTCCTCAGTGGACAAAGATCTGGGACATCTTTCATGTGCTTTGGCATCTGCACATCCACTTGGGTGAAATGTCTGGTCAGGTCTCTTGTCCATTTTCTAATCAGATTGTCTTTACTGTTGAGTTTTGAAAATTCTTTATATTTTACCTAAGACCATTTTGTCAGTTTTTTCTTTTTGTGCCTAAGAAATCTTTTGACTTTCAGCTATGTTAATTCTGGGAGTCTCAGGGATTTCAGTCCCTACTGCCTGCTGTCCAGTGTCTGAAAACAGCTGCTTCACAGATCTTACACCATCTTCCAGCTGTTTAAGATAGGAGGCTCGACTGCTTCCTGTTACTCCAATCACGGCTTGAAGCAGACAGTTGCCATGTGTGTCTGATAAACATACAGAGCTCATGTTCCCCGACAGGTTCTGGTGAAGGTGCCTGTAGAACATGGCTGCCCTTTCGCCTTGCCCCACTGTTGAGAACTGTTGCTGTGAATATTATTTACCTTCTTGGGTGCTAAAATTAAGATAACCTCTAATAATTTTTTTTTTTAATTTTTATTGTGCTTTAAGTAGAAGTTTACAAATCAAGTTGGGCTCTCATACAAAAATTTATAAACACCTTGCTATATACTCCTAATTGCTCTCCCCCTAATGAGACAGCACACTCCTTCCCTCTACTCTCTTTTTGTGTCCATTCAGCCAGCTTCTGACCCCCTCTGCCCTCCCATCTCCCCTCCAGACAGAATATACCAACATAGTCTTATGTGTCCACTTGATCCAAGAAGCTCATTCTTCACTGGTATCATTGTCTATCCCATAGTCCAGTCCAATCCCTGTCTGAAGAGTTGGCTTTGGGAATGGTTCCTGTCTTGGGCTCACAGAAGGTCTGGGGACCATGACCTCCAGGTCATTCCACTCTCAGTCGGACCATTAAGTCTGGTCTTTTTACGAGAACTTGGGGTCTGCATCACTGTTCTCCTGCTCCCTCAGGGGTTCTCTGTTGTGTTTCCTGTCAGGGCACTCACTGGTTGTAGCCGGGCACCATCTAGTTCTGGTCTCAGGCTGATGTAGTCTCTGGTTTATGTGGCTCTTTCTGTCTCTTGGGCTCCTAATTACCCTGTATCTTTCGTGTTCTTCACTCTTCCTTACTCCAGGTAGGTTGAGACCAATTGTTGCACCTTAGATGGCTGCTTGCTAGTGTTTAAGGCCCCAGATGCCACTCTCCAAAGTGGGTTGCAGAACGTTTTCTTAATAGATTTTATTATGCCAATTGACTTAGATGTCCCCTGAAACCATGGTCCCCAAAGCTCCACCCCTGCTATGCTGGCCTTCGATGCGTTTAGTTTATTCAGGTAACTCCTTTGCTTTTGGTTTAGTCCAATTGTGCTGACCTCTCCTGTATTGTATATTGTCTTTCCCTTCACCTAAAATAGTTCTTATCTACTAATTAGTGAAAACCCCTCTCCCTCTCCCTCCCCGCTCTCATAACCATCAAAGAATATTCTCTTCCCTGTTTAAACTATTTTTTGAGTTCTTATAATAGCGGTCTTATACAATACCTGTCCTTTTGCAGCTGACTAATTTCACTCAGCATAACGCCTTCCAGATTCCTCCATGTTATGAAATGTTTCACAGATTTATCATTGTTCTTTATCAATGCATAATATTCCATTGTGTGACTATACCACAATTTATCCATTTATCTGTTGATGGGCACCTTGGTTGCTTCCACCTTTTTGCTATTGTAAACAGTGCTGCAATGAACATGGGTGTGCATATAGCTGTTAGCATAAAGGCTCTTATTTCCCTAGGATATATTCCAAGAAGTGGGATTGCTGGATCCTATGGTACTTCTATTCCTAATTTTTTAAGGAAGTGCCAAATTGATTTCCAAAGTGGTTGTACCATTTACATTCCCACCAGCAGTGTGTAAGTGTTCCAGTCTCTCCACAACCTCTCCAACATTTATTATGTTGTGTTTTTTGGATTAATGCCAGGCTTGTTGGAATGAGATGGAATCTCATTGTAGTTTTGATTTGCATTACTCTAATGGCTAATGATCGTGAGCATTTCTTCATGTATCTGTTAGCCACCTGAATGTCTTCTTTAGTGAAGTGTCTGTTCATTTCCTTTGCCCATCTTTTAATTGGGTTGTCTTTTTGTAGTTGAGGTTTTGCAGTGTCCTGCAGATTTTAGAGATCAGACGCTGATCAGAAATGTTAAACCTAAAACCTTTTTCCCAGTCTGTAGGTAAGATAACCTCTAGTAATTTTAACAAGCACGTTCTTAAACTCCCTATTTAAGTCACCAGCAAGGATGTAAAGTAAGTACCACACCTAGGGACCCCTATGGTGCGACATGATTGGTGCGTGTCTCCAAGTAGCTGCTGACATTAATAATGCCTTATTTGAGTGACACCTTCAGTGAGTTTGGACTGCGTTTCCCAAAGTATGCTGCTGGGAACACTAGCCTCATGAGATGTCGGCAGGTGCTCTGTGACACAAAGGTTTGGTTCAACAAGGTTGAATAGGTTTTTGTATCAGCAGTTTCCCAGAGCCCTTAATTTGTGAATATGCACTGTGAGCTTTAAGATGGGCTGCAATATACAATGTTGCCCCAAAGTACCTTGCCAGAGTTCTTTCTCTGGAGTGGAGGGTATAACAGCACCTCACAGGGCCATTGCTTGGTTTCAGAAAGGCCAGCCTAGGTCACACAAATGTGTCACCAGCATATACATGGGTACATGTGTGCCAGGTCTCCTCCATAGCCATACTTCTGTCTCTGCGCTGATGCCAGGCCCACTGCCCACTGCTGCCTGCACAGCTTGCTCACACACCCCGTGCTGTCCCTCTACCTGTCCTCCCGCCATTTCTCTATGCAGCTAATGAACTAATGAGGAATTCATGAGTGGAACTAAATTTGACCAATCATCCCATAGTTTCTAGAGCTGTTTTTCTATCACATAAGGACATTCATCTGGCCTGGATAGATTTTTTTCTAAAAAACATCATGTTGTTTTTTAGTCATTCTTTGTATTTATTGGCAAGGTACTATTTATTTCCAAAGAAGCTTAGCTTCTTTGGCATCTCACCTCCCAGATTCAGAACACAACACTCAAGACAGCCCAGAAGGCTCATTTACGTGATACCACATTCAGAGTAACTTTAACTGGATAAACATAAGCTATGAAAGTAACCAGGGTTTCTACTGAGGAGGGCAGGCAGTACCCCGTTGGGCAGACCTTCATCAACTTGGGCAATTATTACCTAAAGGAATAATTGCCATGTGGATTAAATTTCCCTTTTGATGTTTCAAATCCATAATTTAAAAAATGTGAAACAAAGTAAAAATGGTTATGCTTTCCTTTGAACTCCAAGGAAGAAATGAACTGTACAAAGTCAAGGTATAATTAGCATTATTGTGCAAATCCTGTACTATTTTAAAGTAATAAATGTAATAATTATAGCAAAGCTTTAAGCAACGGGAAAATGTACGAAAGAGTTAAGGTTTTTGTTCTAAGGATTTTCAACTTTTTTGAAGCATTATGAGAAACACTATTTAGCTGAAAATGTCAGAGCCAACCCCTGTGACTTCCAGCAATTACACAGGCCACGGCTGAGCAGGTTATTGGGCATATTTGCTCATCGTATGAAAATATGAAACGAGAACTAAATCCATGTAAAAGTCACAAAAGTAAGGCTCATGTGACCTGGTGTCCTGGCTGCGTGCGCTCAGAATCGCCTCTCACCTTCCACGTGTCCCCGAGTGCACATCCAGCGCGGGACTGTGGGGAAGGGAAGGGGTGAGGCCCCAAGAGCTGTGGCTCCATGACAACAGTGGAGCCTGTAAAGGTCACCACTGAGAGAGCTTTATTCTTCCACCTCCTGTTAATGTGCTGTACTGTGGGAGCTGGTGTGTTGCTGTGATGCTGGCAGCTATGCCGCTGGTATTTCAAATACCAGCAGGGTCACCCACAGCGGACAGGTTTCAGTGGAGCTTCCAGACTAAGAAAGGCTAGGAAGAAAGGCCTGGTGATGTAATTCTAAACAATACCCAATAAAAACTTTATGGATCACAATAGAATATATGAATTTAACTTACCCTACCATTAGGAACCCCTGGTACAAAGGGACAGATGCAAAATAGAAGACTGAGGAAAAGACGGCCTGCAAGAGAGAAAGTCAGTTAGGAGAGCAACAATGGCAGGTACACGCCATTCTCTCCTGCAGGCCCAGAGGGCCTCGTCACTGAGTCTGACCACACACAGGCACAGCAGACACTGGGCCATTCACCCTCCTGTGATCACACGGTCACCTGACACACAGGCATCCTCCCCCGTGACCGCACAGTCACTTGACAGAAGGTGTCCTCCCCTCTGACCATATGGTCACGTGACATACAGGCACCCACCCTCCTGTGATCACATGGTCACGTGACACATGGACGTTCACCCTTCCTGTGACCATATGGCCACATGACACACAGGCATCTAGCCTATGACCACACAGTCATGTAGCGCACAGGCAGTTCCCCGCCCCCTGAGCGCCACGGGCACCTGCATGGTGGAGATGATGAGGCCCCTGTGCATGACGAACTGGCCCAGTGCCGCCGAGCGCTTGTAGCTGTTGCGGCCGTGCACCATGAGCAGCCGGCCGATGTGCTTGAACTGTGTGATGGAGAAGTCGGCGGCCAGCGAGGCTTGCTTCCCCTCCTGGGGAGACGAGGGCCTTTTCAATGCAGTGCACGTGGACAACAATACATTCCCAACTCAGAATGGTAGAACCCAAACTAACTTAAACGAATATTAAATGCCTCTTTACGACTTTGAAAGCTGCAGTTTCTGCTACTAGAACATGTGTCTGCTGGGACATCTCACGTGTACCCTCCTGGGACACACGTATTTCCACACATCCCATGGTAAACCCTCCTGGACATGTGTGTGCTGACACGTGACACGTGGGAGAGACAGAAAGAGCCTGCACAGGGCCAGCACATCTGTCCCAAGGCACTTGATCCCTGAGTCTGAGGTGGTTCAGTGTTTTCCTGAATTACAAAAACTATGAAAGAGCAGACACAGGCCTGGCCTTGGGGATGCCTGTGATCTGGGGTCTCAGGACAATTTCTGTTAGGCCATGGTCATCTCCTGGATAAAACAAAGCCTGCCTCCTATCTCATAAAGCTGTGGAGAGTCAAGTGAGATAATTATGAAAAGGAACTTTAGATGCTGTGAGCTGTTATATAATTACAAGGTAGTAAATGTAAAGCAGCCAAAGGAAAAAGCTGCCCTCAAATAAGGCTAATTTCCCAGGTCTCTCTTAGCACAGTCTAATCTAAGTGGTTGTGGGGAAAAGAAATCAGGAGTTTAGCTAAGCCTGGCATGGCAGAAAACCCTAAAACCATGGCTGCTGTCAGTCAAGAGAGACAGGCACCTATATGATGACAAGTGAGGAAGACGAGAGAGAGAGACACAGGAGCGAGGACCACAGAGTGCACCGTGGAGCTCTCTAGGGCCAGAGAGGCTCATCGGTTTCGCTGACCTCGAGGGGCTGGGGGGACTGCAGGTCCCAAGGCCGTGTGCTTGCAGGGTGAGGAAGGACAGAGAGGGGTGCTGCCCATGTTGTGTCTCATTGCAACGACTGCGCAGTCATCCTCACCCCGCGCATGGCCCCGTGCTGGTCAAGTGCGTACGGTTCAGTAGCGAAGGGGGGATGGACGGGACACAGGAGGGACAGTACCTTCCCTTCAATCCCGATCCCACAGTCTGCTGCCTGAATCATGCTGACATCATTTCCTCCATCACCTGAAAGGCACGAAACATTGTGAGTTAAAAAGAACCTGTACACGATTGTATGTTTTTCCTCTTTCACTATTAAAAGCCAGGTGTCATGGAGCTGACTCTGACTTGTGGCGACCCATGGGTGTCACAGCAGAACTGTGCTCCATAGGATTTTCAATGGCTGGTTTTTTGGAAGTAGATCGCCAGGCCTTTCTTTCGAGACACCTCTGGGTGGACTTGAACCGCCAACCTTTCAGTCAGCAGCCAAGTGTGTTAACCGTTTGTATGACTCTTTTTTTTTTTTTTACTATTAGAGGGTGTTAAAAAACATGTTCTGTAATATAGAGGAAACAGATGTAGTTTTAGCATTGAAAACAATTTTGCATGTAAATTTCAAGATAATCAGTTTTTCTTAAAATGTTACTGTTAAGCATGGGAAACATTTCAGAGGCCACAGCTCATATTTAACTGCAGGCGGCTCTCTCTGCTGCCCTGCTGACTACCCTGACCCTGCCCCCCAGGGGCTCACCAACGGTGCAGGCGTGCCTGCCTGTGCTGACCACACTGATCCCTCCCTTTCCAGCTCACCGACAGCGCAGGTGCGCCTGCCTGTGTGCTGCTGCAGGAGCTTCACGATGTGGGCCTTCTGGGTGGGCGAGCAGCGGCAGCACACCACGGCAGGGCACTGGCAGGCCAGCTCCACAAACTCGTGCTCGTAGTACTTCAGACACACCTGGAACATAGAACCCGCAATGCTCACACCGAATCCAAGGCAGTACCGGCTATTAACTCGGAACAGCTTGCCACTGTTAGGGAGTGAGGTGCTTGTCCTTTTTGGTCGGTACAGTCCTGACAGTGAGAGGTGGGGACGCCCTTAGGAGAAGGAGCATCATGGCTGCAGTGGGGTGAGGGGCACTAGAAGGCCGGCAGGGGAGGAAGGGGTGTGGTGGGGGCAGCAGGCCAGGACTTGCAGCCACGGTAAGCATCCCGGAAGCCCGTGGAGGCTTTAGCCCAGGAGGAACAGACCCAGCCGCAGAGCCCTAACGAGTGTGGAGCAGACGCTGTGCATCTTCCTGAGGTAGCTGTTCAGGTCACTCTGTGACAGCTTTGAGTGGCCTGTACTTTTCTTAAGACGATCTCAGCCCACTCAAGAGACAGTAGAGAACATAAAAGACATGCTCACATACACGCATGCACACAAGCGCATGGGCAGACACGCGTACACGCACACACATATGCGCATGACTGCATACACATGAACGCACATGTCCACACACAGGCACACTCACGCACACATGTACATGAGCACGCACACAGCACATGAATGCAATGCACACATGAACACCATGCACACAAGTGCACAACAGGAGCATACACACACATGCACATACACACGTGCATAGGCACAAATGCACATCCATGCACAACAGTGCAGAGGAAAGGAGGGAGGAGGTCTCCACAAACTTGTAGAAGATGGAAAGCAGACATGACCATGAGCAGATGAAACATGAGAAGCCACAGCCCAAAATACCCTACATTAAGGGATTGCAGGGGGTTTGAGGCTATTTCCTCACTAAAACATGGGAGGGGATGATAAGCTAAATCCTCACGTTTATGGCAGGTGCTCAGTAGATATTGCCTAAACTTAAAAATTAACAGAGACAAGGAGATTATCTAGATTGATGGACGTACCACTGAAAAATCTAAAAATAGAGACAGTTAAATGGACGACTCTTGGGGAGTAGGACAGGACCAGGATGCAAGAGCAGGGTGGGTGAATGTGCTTTCCAATATAGAGTTTTCTCTCTTGTTGACTGGTTATCACATACACGTATTTTTAAAAATAAAAACAGCAAACAATCTGGTTAAAAATACGCACTTAAAAGATGATAGATTTAAAAGAAGCAGATACTTCCCCAAATCTCATTAAAACAATTGTGAAGTAGATTTTTTACAAGGCATAAACCTACAAGGAAGGGGACAATGAAGAACCTGGAGATCAGACAGACAAGGGGTAGATGACATGGACGACCTGAGAACTGTTCAGTCAGCAGTGGTGTCACATACCGCTGGAAGCTAGGGTGAAGAGAGACGTAATATAAAGCAGACTGGCTGGAAATCTGCTTAAAAAGTAGACAGAGCCTTACTTCCCTTCCTCTACTTCAATGCTAGGCAACTTGAGCAATTGTAGTCTCCTACCTTGGCAGGATATTAACAAAGTGGTTAGATGATAAAGTAAAGAGATGAAAAATCCACCCAACCCAGTGACGTTGAGTCGATTCCAATTCACAGCGACCCTGTAGGATAGAGTAGAACTGCCCTATTGAGTTTCCAAGGAGCACCTGGCAGATTCAAACTGCTGACCTTTCGGTTAGCAGCCGTAGCACTTAACTGCTACGCCACCAGGGTTTCCAGATGAAAATAATAAAGAAATAATAAGAAAATTATAGCACCAGTTCAGGAGGTCCAACATCAGTGTAATAGGAGTTCCAGAAAGATAAGACAGAAAAATCGGAAGTAAGGAAATCACTCAGGACTGTTTTCCCCTAGAAGGCACACTCAGGTGAAATTATAAAACACTGGGGGAAAAGAGAGATTCTGCAGGCTTTCAGGAAGAAAAAAAGTTATATACAAAGGGTGCCAGGTTTCTTGACAGCAACAGTAGATGGTAGATGCCAATGAAGAAACGTCTTTAAAATTCCAAAGGAAAATCCAGCCTAGAATTCTATACCCGGTCAAACTATCAATCAAGTATGCAGGTAGAATAAAGACATTACATTTAGAAATTTTATTAGCTCCAGGACAAACAAAAAGTTAGGCAGAAAAAAAAACACTCATCACAGCAGCTGTACACTGTTTAAACACGTAGCTGTACAAAGTGTTTAGATACTTGTAGTAATATAAACCACTGAAAACTGATCCTCCCAAAACTACGGGTTAACTGTGTTGGGAGGAAGACGACAAAATTCTCATCTCACGCATCAGGAACTCATTCATCAATAGGGAAGGAAGTGGGAGAGTGATAATAGGACTATTTAACTGTTTAAACTATGTGCCTATATAACCCTGATAAAAATAAAATTTCAAAACATACACAAACAGTAAACACAAGTGACATCAACACTAAACAGTGAAAAACAAAACGTGTCCTTTAGGCTGGGAATGAGTGGATCAGGTGTCTTCTCGTGGGGATACTCTGGTGAGAGAACAGACTACTTGTAATGTCCAATATATGCCCCGACTATAGAGGGCATATACTTAGGGTCACTATGAGTTGAAATCAACTCAATGGCAGTGGGTCTGGTTCAGTTTTATACAGCCTTGGAAAAAGGATGGCATGGGGAAAGCTGGAAAGAGAAAAGGTCTACCTACTCCACTTTAATACAAGGGTGAGAGAGAAAGGTCATTGTCTCTTCAGCCATCACTGTGAAGGTGCAGGTTATTGCTGATTTATTACCATTTGAAATCCTTTAAGTATGAAAGTATTTTACTAGATTCATATAGATACAAAATATTATAAAAGTCCTGGGAAGGAGTTCTGTATAACACAGAATCATCCTTCCTTCTTCCCAAGGAAGTTTAGTTACTGAAAGGACCAGACAGAATGTACCACAATCTAAGCTACAGCATGACCTTTTGGTATTAATACAGTGGCAGACTGAAGACAGCAAGTTTTCTTTGCTCTTTCTAACTCCTCTCCTCTCGAATCTGGTACTATTAACGATGAGCCTGAGCCCTAGGGCAGGAAAGAGAACTTTGAATAAACTAAAATAAACCAGCCTCTAAGATATTAAAGATCAGTCTGACATTGCCATTGTATTTTTTCAGGCTTGTAAAACTGCTCATTGGAGTAACATTTACCTGATAGTAATATATTAAAAACTATTCAAAAATAGAAGACACTGGCATGTTAGCACATCTAAACTCAAGAAGTCCTTGGAACTCTAGACATTCATCTGGTCACAGACCAGCCCCACCTCCAAGGAACAGAGAACAGGACATTCATCTGGTCATAGACCAGCCCTACCTCTGAGGAACAGAGAATAGGACATTCATCAGGTCACAGACCAGCCCCACCTCCAAGAGACAAAGAACAGGACACTCATCACAGACCAGCCCTACCTCCAAGGAGTCCCCAGAGATGACCAGCGCACAGTCGTGCTTCCTTCTGAACGCGTTGAGCTCCAGATGGGCCTCACCTCGATTTGTCACCTTTGTGAAGGGGAAAAGTGCCCCAATTAAAACAATGTCTCGATTAGAGGCACTGACACATAAGAGCTCATTTAACAATAACAAGATTTTAGATATACTATCTAAAACCAAAAGGTATTCTACACATGAAGTCTTGTAACAAAGTGCTCTTTCAAATTTCTCCTACGCTGCTGGGGGTGAACACCTACTTATTTCACACCAAGTATCTTCTGATCTGTGGAATTCAAAGCAGGACAGGTGCACTGTGAAGTACAGCAAGACACAGTGGAAAGAAGACACTCGCTTGTCAGGAAGCTGGCACACGTTCGGGAAGTTCAGATAAAAGGGCACTATGAGCTTGTCATAGTCTTCACAGGGAAGACTCTGGGTTTTAAGATATAGTGATAGGGACTGACTGAAATTTCTCCAGCCTTTTACATGAGATTACTATTCACCACAGTGACAGGTGGGTGAGTGGGGAACAGAGCGGTACATATTAATACACGAGAATGCCAGAGCCCAAGGAAGCTGAGGTCCACACTGCCAGGCATCAGGTTAAGAGACAGAATTATCTAATGTCTGGGTTTTATTTAAATATATCATTTTTCACAATACACCAAGTGATGCAAAATACTTTTATAAAATTGCTTCTGCTTCTTTGCCATGGGTTGTGTTTAGAATCTGAAGGATTAAACAATTTTAAAGAGTAAAATTAAGTTATAATCTTATACTTTCATTAATTTTAGAATGAAGACATTTCAGGAACTGGTATACTGGTTTTTGACATTCAGTATACATTTCAGTATACCGATTTTTGACATTCTTTCTGTAGAGATTTTATGGGGCATAGAAGAAACACTACATCATAGGACTATAACAAACGTTTCACGTGGTCCAAATTAACAATCTCAGACTCATCTTTAAATAGGTAGATTTTATTGTGAAAAATTTAATTTGTGGTGCCATAGCACCGAAAAGTCAACAAAAATTGATCTGAAGTTTTATCAGAAGCGTTAATAATTTAATTGCAAATAGTCGTCTGCAGGGCCTAATTTGTGATTCTGATGCTTCGGCGCAAACTACATTTACATGTAAATTATATTCCAATAATTGTTTCTGTAGGTGCAAGCGGTTCATCTGGAACAGACACTGACATGTAATGTCTGTTGGCCCACCATCAATCACGGCCCAAGAAATGTTTATTTTTTGTTTGAATTAAATTCAGTCATAACTAATATATACAGTAAACACATAAATTTAGATCACTTCTATTTTCTTTGAGCTAATTAAAGAAAAACAGTTAATATGAAAATGGTGGTAGATTAAAAACACTCCTATTTTGTGTTTAGAGTGTATTTCACGAAGTGGCTTCTGGATCCCATGTAAACGCACACAATGATGGAAAGAGGTAATTCCTATCAATACACGCTTTCATAAGTTGAATAGAAAATGATTGCAGTATGCCTATTTTAAAATAGATATTTAAAACCAAAAACAAAAAAACAAACCCGTTGTCATTAAGTCGATTCTGACTCATAGTGACTCTACAGATACTTAGTCATTAAAAACAAAAACCCAGTGCTGTCGAGTCATTAGTAAATAATATCTCCAGTGTAACAGAAAAATACTTCAGATTACAGCTTGTGACACAGAGCACCTTTCTGACCGCACTGAATGTATGTAACTAATGGGAATCAATTTCTCATTAACCTATGTTTTTATAAATGGGATACTATTTCTTGTACAGATATTTAGTAATTAATATAGAATTGCATACACAGTCTCACAAAAGCAAGCTGTAGCTGTGAGAGAAAGCATTTACTAGAATTCAAAGTGGCTTGCACACACACTCACTGGTCTGAAAACATGAATGTCCTGCGTCCGAGACACCAGATGTGAACTTTTGGCGATGCAGGTGGCTGTCTCAAGTTTGTCACCCGTCAGCATCCATATCTGCAAAATAATTTAAGCTGGTGAATGCCAAGACACAACCACTCTCTCCTCTCTAACAAGGTCTGTGTCACATGCAAGGTAAAAAGAGCAACGGCAGAGAGGACTATAAACTCAGCAGCTGGACTCTGGAGGTACGAGAACAACCAAGCCTGGGGCTCAGTGGTCCCAGGTCTGGTCCAACAGGGCACCTCCCTGCGTCAGACGCAAATGCCTACCTAGCCCCTTCTGCCAGACAAACAGCCTCCAAAATGATCCCGTGGTCACGGGCTTGCAGTAAGCAGCCCTGTAAGACCTGACACGAATACCCAGAATGTACATTTGCTCACTAAGCTTAGATGTCTCTGGGAGGAGAGGGATATGCTCCTGGTGGCCCTGGGCAGGGACAGCAGGCACTGGGGGAACACATCAGAGACATGCTCACCATACTCCCTTTGGCACCTTTCAGATGTGGAATGATGCGAATGCATTATTTCCTCAAAAATACAAATGAAATAAATAAATAATGCAGGCTTCTGAACAGCCCAAACTTCAGTATGTGGTTTTTGTCAAAATAGAAAGATCTCAGGTGCTTGTAACATGCATAGTTCATTAGGTACACCATGGCCTCAAGTGTGTTCATTCACACACACCCAGGAGTGAGTGCTATTGACTAGGTCTGGGGCCCTGAGATGGGGGCTGGGACCCCACAGTCTAGAGGGGCACCGGAGCTGGGACAGTCTCATGGCATGGAGGACAGCACCTTGAGAAGACAGCGCTGCTGCTCACAGCACTGCTACTCCCAGGTGGCGCCCATACCTTGATCCCTGCGTTCCTCAGCATCTCCAGGGTGGGCCGCACATCCGCCTGCAGCTGGTCCTCGACCCCAGTGAGGCAGAGCAGCTCCATCTCCCGCTCCAGACTCTCCACCACCGCGGCCACCTTGAGCGCCCGGTCGTGCAGGCTCAGCTTGGCCTGGCTGTACCGGCTCTGGGGGAAGAGGGGCCGTGAGCATCTAGACCTGCTCTGGGGGAGGGGCTGTGAGCACCTAGGGCTGCTCCAGGGGACAGGACGTGAGCACCTAGGCCTGCTCTGGGGGAGGGGCTGTGAGCACCTGGGCCTGCTCTGGGGGAGGGCCCTGAGCAACTATGCCTGCTCTGGGGGAGGGGACGTGAACACCTAGGTCTGCTCTGGGGTGGGGTGTGAGCACGTAGGCCTGCTCTGGGGGAGGGGCCGTGAGCACATAGGCTTGTGAGCACAGGGGAATGAACAAGACTAAAATGGGGGCAGGGGTTAACTTCTGTGCTTTGGGGACTCCATGTGCTCAGACTAAGGCCCTTACGGAGGACACAGGTTGTGTCTGTTCACTGGAAAAAAGAACTACCTTACAATCCAAGGAACGCTCACCTGGGATGAAACACAACTGTGAACCACAGATACCTCAAAATCCTGGTACTGTTCTTCTGTTAATGACTTCTTGGCAACCACGAGAGTGCGTAACCCTTCCCGAGCCATGTTCCCACACTTGGGAAGAGACAGAAATCACAGTCACATATGGGTTACGGCACACCCACCATCACTGGGGAAGTTCATGTTGGCTTGGTGGCAGTTACTAATACTGTTCTCTTTACTGACAACCATTTTCCTGTTTGAACTGATTCAACACCTTTTACTGACACCTCCTTGTAACAGCACAGTTCTTTTTCTACAGCACACAGCCATTTAAGACAATATTGTGAGTACTACTCTAATGCCCATCAAGTGCTCCCCTCCACCAGGCTGTGTGTGATGGGCACACAGAGGCATGGAAATGGGCCCTGCTTGCCCCATACTAGCTCTGTGTCCTTGGGTCACTACCTAAACTTTCTGTGCCTCAGTTTTGCCATCAGTAAAATGGGCTGTCCTGGGTCTAAATCACCTAATCTGTGTAGTGTGGTTATGCCACACCCGGCATTACCTGAAGCTCCACGGGCTGTGGGGCATGGGGTCCAGGGAAACCAGACAGCCAGGCCCCAAGGTACTTGCCACATAAGTGACTCCCAATCAAATGTTCTGTTGTTGTTGTTGTAGTGTACTGTCCAGTCAATTCCGACTCACAGCGACCCTACGGAATAGAGTAGAACTGCCCCATGGGGTTCCCTAAGCTATAATCTTTACAGAAGAAATGTAACTTTTATGGAAGAAATGATGAAGTAAAAGAGCTGAACAGAAGATTTCTAAGGGTGGCTTGAGAAGACAAAGTAAAATATTACAATGAAATGTGCAAACACCTGGAGTTAGAAAACCAAAGGGGAAGAACACGCTTGGCATTTCTTAAGCTGAAAGAACTAAAGAAAAAATTCAAGCCTCCAGTTTTAATACTGAAGGATCCTATGGACAAAATATTGGCTGACGCAGGAAGCATCAAAGGAAGATGGAAGGAATACACAGAGTCACTGTACCAAAAGAACTGGTTGATGTCTAACCATTTCAGGAGGTAGCATCTGATCAAGAATCAATGGTATTGAAGGAAGAAGTCCAAGCTGCACTGAAGGCACTGGCAAAAACAAGGTTCCAGGAATTGACAGAACACCAACTGAGATGTTTCAACAAATGGCTGCGGCAGCACTGGAGGTGCTTACTCAACTATGTCAAGAAATTTGGAAGACAGCTACCTGGCCAACCAACTAGAAGAGATCCATATTTGTACCCATTTCAAAGAAACGTGATCCAATAGAATGAGGGAATTATTGAACAATATCATTAATATCACATGCAAGTAAAATTTTGCTGAAGATAATTCAAAAGCGGTTTCACCAGTACATCAACAGGGAACTGCCAGAAATTCAAGCTGATGTCAGATGGATGTTGGCTGAATGCAGAGAATACCAGAAAGATGTTTACCTGTGTTTTACTGACTATGCAAAGCCATTCGACTGTGTGGATCATAACAAATTATGGATAACATTGCGAAGAATGGGAATTTTGGAACACTTAATTGCGCTCAAGAAGAACCTGTACATAGACCAAGAGGCAGTTGTTCAAACAGAACAAGGGCATTCTGCATGTTTAAAATCAGGAGAAGTGTGTGTCAGGGTTGTATCGTTTCACCATACTTATTCAGTCTGTATGCTGAGCAAATAATCCGAGAAGCTGGACTAATTAAAGAAGCTGGAGTATATGCAGCAGGGTTGGAAGAAGACTCATTAACAACCTATACATGCAGATGACACAACCTTGCTTGCTGAAAGTGAAGAGGACTTGAAGTACTTACTGATGAAGATCAAAGATCACAGCCTTCAGTATGGAACAACATAAGGGAAACAAAAATCCTCACAAATGGACCAATAAGCAACATCATGATAAATAGAGAAAAGACTGAGGTTATCAAGGATTTCATTTTACTTGCATCCACAATCAATACCCATGGAAGCAGAAGTCAAGAAATCAAATGACGTATTGGATTGGGCAAATTTGCTGCAGAAGACTTCTTTGAAGTGTTTAAAAAAAAAAAAAAAAAAGTCACTTTGAAGACTAAGGTGCACCTGACCCAATCCATGGTATTTTCAATCGCCTCAGATGCATGCAAAAGCTGGGCAATGAATAAGGAAGACCAAAGAAGAAATGATGCCTTTGAGTTATGGTGCTGGTGAATAATATTAAATATACCATGGACTGCCAGAAGAATGAACAAATCTGTCTTGGAAGAAGTACACCCAGAATGCACCTTAGAAGCGAAGATGGCAAGAATTCCTCTCAGGTACTTTGGACATGTTATCAGGAGGGACCAGTCCCTAGAGAAGGACATAATGCTTGGTAAAGTGAGGGTCAGTAAAAGAGAGGAAGATTCTCAATTGATGGATTGACACAGTGGCTGCATCAAGCACAGCAAGGATTGTGAGACTGGCACAGGACCAGGCAGTATTTCACTCTGTTGTACGTAGGGTCACTATGAGTCAGCATCAACTTAATGGCACCTAACAATAACGATCTTTAAGGAAGCAGATCGCCAGGTCTTTTCTCCTGTGGAGAGACTGATGGTTTTGAACTACTGAGCTTTCATTCAGTAGCCAAGCGCTGAACCACTGTGCCACCAGGGATCCTTCTCAAATGCCCTAAAGGAACTATTTCAAATCTTGACAACTCTTTGAAAGCTTTTTGGCATTTGTAGTAGATAACAGAGGAAACAGTGGTGACCACTTCTTCCTTGAAATCCCAAGGACTTCTCACGAACTGGAGCTGGGAGCTTCTAATGAGGTGGGGCCAGGACACTCAGGACTGCAGGAGGTAACACTGGCCTTGGGTGCTGAGGACATGGCTATCTATACAGAAGAAAGGCTGCAGCTGTGAATGACACAGGGCTGTGTAGAAGCAAGGCTGCAGCTACCAAGGACACATGGCTATCTACACAGAAGTGAGGCTGTGGCTGTGAACGACACAGGGCTACGCAGAAGTAAGGCTGCGGCCTGGGTCCTTCCCTCTGTGTGCAGTTTTGATGACTTGTCTCATTTGTAATTGTGTGTCCAGGGTCTGACATCATTTGTGTTTAGAGATGAGTAGGCCAACTGTCTCTACACCTCACCCATCCCGAACGGTTAAGTTTTCTTGTGGTGAATATTCTTCTCTCTCAGGTTTTTAAAAAATGGCCCGTTCTGTTACATGATGAGGAAGAAGTGTTTTCTTATTTGTTTTTGTTTTTTCTTAAATTTGGAGAACAGATGCTTATGTCCAAGCACCCCACTCTGGGGAGCTTGCAGACACAGAATGACTCCCTGGGTGCCAGGCTCTGAGAAGCCGCTCTTTCTCTTACAAAGTGTGAGGCTTTCAGACTAATGGTATTACCACAAGCCACTCTTTTATCTGTGCAAAGACATCGGTGGAGGATCGAAAGGATTCTCCATGTAAAGAAAACAGTGCTGAGAAAATAAATGTACACAGCATTTTTAATAAAGTTATCTTTGTGACAAACAATCTGGCATTATTTGTCTGTTGTGAGACACTTATTGATTTGACCTCATAAAGCTAAATAAATTAAACAAGTATTTTACAATTAATTGCACGTCATTATGACTGAAAGTAATTTTTATGGCATTTTACTAGGTCTTCCGGGAGTTTAATTTATTCATGTCCCTGATTAAATCAAAGCGCCCTGGAGGAGGTATTGATTCATATTGCCAATACCATTATGAACACGGGGGGGGTGAGCACTGTGCCTCTGTGTCGTCTGCACTGCTCACGATGCCTCAGAAGGTGCCCCAAGAGCAGCAACAGTGCACACAGAGGGTCATGCTGATAATAACCATCATCTTAGTTTTACTTGGAAATCCAATTCTCTGTCAATTCATAAGCTTAAACGAGGCATAATAGGACCTCATGGGCTAAACACAAATCATATTTGCTTAGGTAGATATTGATATAAATATAACACTCGCTATTTTAAAAAAAAAAAAATGAATCTTGTGTACAAATTAGCATTAGATTAAACTACTATGACTTGAGTTATAAAATAAATACCATATTAAAAAAATAACTGGCTATATACTTGATATGATTTCAAAATTATTTAACGATTACTAACGCTTCCAATTTCCCCACTACTATGTATAAGATATTCCTCATAAGGACTCACTTCAATACATCTGCATGCATTCACACACAAAACAGAAATAGTAACTATTCACATAGAAAGCAAACTATTATTAAAAAACATGTCTATTCTTTCTGCTTTCGAAACTGAGAAGAACTGTAATCATTTCAAATAACTCTGTGGAAAATTCTGCCATGTCTGGCAATGTATTAGTATCCTGGTTTGAAATGTCAATATCTCAACTTATTCCAATGATACTAGTGTCTACAGGTTAGGAAAAGGATATTGTTTTTCTGTCATCTGCTCAAAAGAGATGAGGGAAAAGCTCAGTATCATCGGTCAGAACAAGGCCAGGGGCTGACTGTGGATCAGGCCATCACTCAAATGCAAGTTCAAGTTGAAACTGAAGAAAATCAGAACAAGTCTATGAAAGCCAAAGTACAACCTTGAGTATATTCCACCTGAATATAGAGACCATCTGAAGAACAGATTTGATGCGTTGAACACTAATGACTGAAGACCAGATGAGTTGTGGAATGACATCAAAGACGTCATATATGAAGAAAGCAAGGGGTCATTAAAAGACAGGAGAGAAATAAAAGACATAAATGTATGTCAGAACAGACTCTGAAACTTGCTCTTGAACATTGAGTAGCTAAAGCAAAAGGAAAAAATGATGAAGTAAAAGAACTGAAGATTTCAAAGGGCGGCTCGAGAAGACAAAGTATTATGATGACATGTGCAAAGACCTGGAGACAGAAACCAAAAGGGAAGAACATGTTCAACATTTCTCAAGCTGAAGGAACTAAAGAAAATTCAAACCTCCAGTTGTATTACTGAAGGATTTTATGTGGAAAATATTAAATGACAGAGGAAGTATCAAAAGAAGATGAAAGGAATACACAGAGTCACTATAAGAAAAAGAATTCGTAGATGTTCAACCATTTCAGGAGGTAACATATGATCAGGAATGGATGGTAATGAAGGCAGAAGTCCAACTGCACTGAAGGGACTGGCAAAAAACAAGACTCTGGGAAATGATGGAATACTAATTGAGATGCTTCAACAAATGGATATAGCACTGGAAGTGCTCACTCATTTACGCCAAGAAATATGGAAGACAGCTACCTGGCCAACTGACTGGAAGAGATCCATATTTATGCCTATTTCCAAGAAAGGTGATCCAACTGAATGTGGAAATTATCGAACAATATCATTAATATCATACACAAGTAGAATCCTGCTGCAGATCATTCAAAAGTGCCTATAGCAGTATATGGCCAGAGAACTGCCAGAAACTCAAGCCAGATACTGAAGAAGACGTAGAACCAGGGATATCATTGCTGACGTCAGATGGATCTTGATTGGAAGCAGAGAATACCAGAAAGATGTTTACCTGTGATTTAATGACGACACTAAGGCATTCAGCTCTGTGGATCCTAACAAATAATGGATAACATCGTGAAGAATGGGAATTCTGGAACACTTAATCACGTTCATGAGGAATCTGTACATGGATCAAAAGGCAGTCAATGGAACAGAACAAGGGATGCTGCATGGTTTAAAGTCAGGAAAGGTGTGCATCAGGGTTGTATCCTTTCACCATACGTATTCAATCTGTATGCTGAGCAAATAATCCGAGAAACTGGACTATATGAGGAAGAAAGGGGCATCAGGATTGGAGGAAGACTCATTAACAACCAGCGTTATACAGGTGGACACAATTTTACTTGCTGAAAGTGAAGAGGACTTGAAGTACTTACTGATGAAGATCAAAAACCACAGCCTCCAGTATGGATTGCACCTCAACATAAAGAAAACAAAAATCCTCACAACTGGACCAATAAGCAACATCATGACAAATGGAGAAAAGATTGAGGTTGTCAAGGATTTCATTTTACTTGCACTCACAATCAACACCCATGGAAGCAGCAGTCACAAAATCAAAAGACGCACTGCACTGGCCAAATATGCTGCAAAAGACCTCTTTAAAGTGTTGAAAAGCAAAGATGTCACCTTGAGGACTAAGGTGAGCCTGACTCAAGCCATGGCGTTTTCAGTCACCTCATATGCATACAAAAGCTGGACAAAGAGTAAGACCAAAGAATTGACACCTTTGAATTGTGGTGCTGGTGAAGAATACTGAATATACCACGGACTACCAAAAAGAACGAACAAATCTGTCTTGGAAGAAGTACAACCAGAATGCTCCTTAGAAGCAAGGATAGCGAGACTACATCTTACATACTTTGGACATGTTATCAGGAAGGATAATGTCCTGGAGAAGGATATCATGCTTGGTAAAGTAGAGGGTCAGCAAGAAAGAGGAAGACCCTCAACGAGACGGTCTGACACAATGATGTTTCCTTCTGTTGTGCACAGGGTCACTATGAGTCGGAACCAACTCGATGGCACCTAAAAACAACAAGCTCATCGAACTGAGGAAACACATTTTAGTACAATGCTAAGGACTTATCTTACCTCCTCTTCCAGCCAATCATTGTACTGGACAATAGTGGACATGGCGACATCGGCTCCCTTCATGTAAAACGTGATTTCGGCCGTGGATTCATCCTGGGGCAGCGTGAAAACAAAGGCAGGTGCAGTCAGGTGGCATGGCTCCTTGTACCCAGAAAGCTGTCCTGGAGCTGCTCCCCTGGTGGTTTCCCTGGCATCTTATGTGGACACAGAGCAGGTGAGGACCAGGACGTCAGCCTGGAGTATGAGGTGCAGCTGCTTGGATCAAGTCTACTCTGTCTACGACCTAGGCACCATATAGACAGGTGTCTGTCCCCTCAATCCTCTCAGCTAGACTTGGTGGGTCTTTGTTTAGCCAACTTTCAAGGTGTATTTTGGTATTTGCTAAAAAAAAAAAAAAAAAAAAAAGCTTAATAGGGTATATTTCCACAGCTTTATTGTCATAAAGCACTGTGAAACTCTTTGGCATGCTACTGCTGAAATAAGCCAAAGAAAACAGAACAGCTGATTTCAAAAATTAACAGCTACCACCTTTATTTACTCTGCCCTAATGTTCCCAGGAGACCTGTTCACTTTTTTTTTTTTTTTAATGTTCCCAGGAGACCTGTTCACACTGTTATCACTCCCAGCACGCCCACTAGCTTCTCCATCATAAATTATTAGTTTAGATTTCATAAAACAAACAAAAAAAACCCTGCAATTGAGTAAATATGTGACTTTAACTTCTCTTTTGGGAAACTTTGTGTCAGTTTAATGTACTGAAGGAGCAGGGAGTTTAGTTGGCATAGTGGTTAAGAGCTCAGCTAACCAAAAGGCTGGCAGTTTGAATCCACCAGCTGCTTCTTGGAAACCCTATGGGGCAGTTTTACTCTGTCCTATGGGGTTGCTATGAGTTGGAATCAACTTGACGGCAATGGATTTGATTTGGTTAGTTCAGTTTATTTAGCACACTGAAACAGAGAGCCACCCCCATGCGCAGACCACATGGCCGCGTGCAATGAACTCATCCTGAAGACAACCCCCATGCGCAAGCCGCAGGGCTGTATGCCGTGAACTCTGACGGTGACCCCCATGAGTGATCTGCACGGCTGTGCGCAATGAACTCACCCTCACGACAATCCCCATGCGTTTGTTCTCCGATGTGAAGGGGAACACCTGCAGGACATGGTAGGTCAGAATCTGTCCGCTGGGCGTCTTCAGCTGCATAGAGGCCAGGTCCCTGCTGACCAGGGTGAGGCCCACACTCTCTGTCCATTGCACGAGAGCCACCTAGAGAAAACCAGCAACACGGAGAGGTCACTCACCTTGAGGAGGCTGTGTGGAGGCTGAGACAAAGTTAAGAGAACTCACAGCACTGAGAACTTGGCTTTGTAGCTGTGCCGAGTACCCTTTTGAACATTTCTGCAGGCGAACAAAAAGAACATAACAAAACATCCTTTGATCTTATTTTTAAAACAGGCCACCGCTGACCCTAAGATTCTCGCCACCCTGCATGTGAACAACTTGTGAGCCCAAGGTTTTCACACACCAATCAGCCCTGGAGACACATTAGCGACTTCTTGAGTTTCTTCCACTCCTGGTTCCACAAATTCCATTTGAGAGTGAGCTGTCTGACTCTTTCATGTTTATCATGATTTTCTACAAAACAGAAATTAACTGCCAATGTGTGCCCGTGTGATCCTTGAGTTTTAGGAGACAAAACCACTAAGAGGAAGGGTGGGCTGGCTCTAGGCCTGGCTTTGTCAGCGAGGTCAGCGGGTGGCTTCATGACCAAGCTCTTCCCTCATCTGAGGCCCACATTCCATGCTGGAAGGCAGGAGACACACCTGCAGATGGGCTCTAGGATGGAGACAATGCAAGCTAATTCCCAGGTACATGGCAGGACTCAAGAGTTGGAGCTATTCTTAGTTCAGTTATTTAGTGTTTGTTAAAAATTTTTAACTAAGTGAAAGAATAATTTATAAAGTTTAGTAATTTATGAATACTATTTTTATGACAGTGTTTTCTAAAAAAATTCAATCTGTCTTTAAAAACATTATCTTATAAGAGATTGCTTAGTTAAAACATGACAAAGCAGAGGAGCATCACATGGTGAAGAGCATACTCTAGAACCCAACAGTGGCAGGAGGACAAGAGGCTTCATGGGACAGAGGGCCGGTCAGGTGATCACTTCATCCCCTCGTGCTCTGAGGAAGCCCAGCTGAGGCCCTGGTAGCCACCAGCACTGATGTGAAACTCCTAACAGGAGACTTCTCTAAGGATTCCAGCCCGTCTCTGGCAGCCTTCCAGCACTGAAGTCTGCTTGGCCGAGGCCCAGACACAAGCCACCTTACTGTTCCTCGTCCCAGCTCCCAACTCAACAACCCGTGAGCATATTAAAATGTCTGTATCACTAATGTCAGGGTGGTTTGCTATGCAGCGATAGGAATGTGCATTAGCACTCCTGATACTGGGATTCTGGTTCTAGCCTCGGGGTTAGATTACTTTTACCAAGGACACGTACACGTGTCAAATGTTCGTGAGTCACTGGGAAGACCCAAATTAGAGCTCTTACTGCCTAACTTCCAGTGTGTTACTAAGATACTGAGGTATACGGAGATTCTAAAATCATGCCACAGATAATACAGCGCTATAATTTAGAGCACTAGCAATATGCTCTAAATTATATACTAAAAAAAGACATGTGGACATCAATACAAGGGATAACATCTAGGGGGGACAAATTAGCATTTTTACAACAGCATTTGAAATGTAAAATGAAAGTGGAACTCTATACAATTTTTCCCAATAAAACTTCTCTATAAACTGCAAATGAGCCAATCCTCCCAAGGTTAATTTTCAATTTGTGCAGTGAAAGGTTACTATTACGTTTTGACCTGTAAATTGCATCTTCCTGCTAACACCCTATCATCTCATTGGTGTCTCGCTGCGTCAGGACTTCAGCATTCTATATTTGGTGACTCACATCTGTGTATTATTTAGTTTATGCTTCGTTTCACAACCCATTTGAGATAGCAGCTTACAACAAAATTCAGTTTAGCTTCTTATACCTTGCCCGGCATTCCAGACAATTGTTTTTAATCAGTAATCATTCTGAGGATTAACTCTCTATATAATGCCAACCATATAAAAGAGCATTCAAATTTTCCACATGAGAAAGATGCTTTAATTACTGCTCTAATGCAATGTGCTTAGTGTTGGACAGAATCGTTTTGGTGGTATAAAATTAAGGAGCCCTGGTGGCGCAGCAGTTAAGTGCTTGCCTGCTAACCAAAAGGTCAGCAGTTCAAACACACCAGCAGTTCGGTGGAAGGTATGGCAGTCTGCTTCCGTAAAGATTTACAGCCTTGGAAATCCTATGGGGCAGTTCTACTCTGTTCTACTGGGAAGGTATGAGTCAGAGTCGACGGCAAAAGGCAGTATAAAGTTAAGCACTTCTGGAATTGGGCTTAAAACCAATAACTACAGGTGAATACTCTGGATGAGGCTATGCAGTACTTTTAGACTATCGCTGCTGAACTCATACCTGTTTATCTAGTCATACATACGAACCTGGTTTTCCTAACCCAAGCTGGACCAATTTAGATTCATCAAAGGTACAATGGAATTCTACTGTATATATATATGCTGATTTTCTAGTATGGTTTTCAGTTTTAATATCTCATTTCTTTGTTTGTAACTGGGATTTAACTAGGTGAAGGAGCTCACTCACATGAACATTTTATACTTTCATATTTGAATTATACTAGTGGTTCTCTTCTTAAAGGCTCTCAGCAATAACTCACATCTACTGATGTGGAACAAATTAAAAGGAGAGAACATTCCAAAGGGATTGGCAGCTTGACTTTATTTTCTTCCTAAAGATGTTTACGCAATTAAAGAAAAAGATACATATATACACATATATATATTTAGGGAAACCCTAGTGGTGTAGTAGTTAAGTGCTACGGCTGCTAACCAAAGGGTCGGCAGTTTGAATCCACCAGGCGCTCCTTGGAAACTCTATGGGGCAGTTCTACTCTGTCCTATAGGGTCGCTATGAGTTGGAATCGACTCGACGGCACTGGGTTTGGTTTTGGTTCGGTTTTATATATATTTAAAGCATGTAAGCTCCCTAGGAATATAAGACGAACACTACCACTAGAAAGTGTGATAAAATTCTTCAGGTGATTAGTGCTAAAAGGTGGGAGTTCCCCTGAAGACCGCACAGGGAGAGGTAGACAAAACCACCTCCCAGACTAAGCTCCTGCTCCTGCTTTAGAGCCAGGCTGCCCAGTGACGTTCCAGAACTGCAAAGACTGGGACAGAGCTTCCAACAATCAAAAACACGATTATAAAAATGGATGGACAGAAATGGAATAAGCCTAACAACCCCCCCCCTTATGCAAATAAGGAAACCTAACACATACGATGCATTGCTGTTGGTGTTTCTGAAGACCAAGTCCAGGGCTGGGAAATTCATAAAAATCCTTCCTCAAAACTGCACAGTTCAGAGGAGTTAAATAACACATTTTATGAATTATAAAAAGAGTATTTGTGGTAGAATAATCTGGAAAAGGACAGTGATAATGGTTACACAGGAAAAAGAATGGAATCAACGTCACTGAATTATACAGATAAAAGTTGTTGAATTGGCAAATGTTTTGTTATGTATATTTGTACCACAATTTTAAAAAAACTACATCTTTGTAGTAAAAAGATCATCTCAAAGGGGGTAAAAACATGTTATTGACATAGAACAAGACAGCAAACAAACTGATAGGCTAATCATAGGAGAAAACCTTGATTCATTTAAGAAAGAACTTTAAGAATAAGCTTTTAAAACTTGCTACGGATTTTAAAACAATTAACAATACGGTGCCCAGTAGGAGGATATCTGGCCACCTGGTCTGAGTTGATGGTCAGGGAGCTGAGAAGGTGACACACCACTGACTGAGTGTGTGAACACACCTCTGCCTGCTGGAACCTCACGCGGGCCCTTCTACCTCTCCTGGTGGGGCTGGACTTTCAGTGACCCCGCCTGCTACCCTGGAGCCCCCTCATGACTCTTCCCCAGGCCAAGGCTTCCTCCTCCTGTCTTGCTTAACCGTTAAGCCTCCAAAAGGTTCCTTGATCACAGGAAGCTGGGAAGGGGCAGGCACTCAGGTAAGTACACCTAGGAAGAAGTACACACCCGGCAGCTCACTTTCCAGGTCAGTGTGCCTCATGTTGAGGAGAGGGGGTGAAGAGTTGGAACGAGCCCTCGTCCTACTTTCCTCAGACACAAGCTGTGAGGCACAGGCGTCCTAGCACGCACGTCTCTGTCCACCACAGAGCTGGGACCCCGGACACTTCCTGTGAGACACAGGTGTCCTAGGAAGCACATCTCTGTCCATCGCCTACCACAGAGCTGGGCTCCTTGTGCTTAGTTACTCGCTCTTTGGTGAGACAGAGATGCTGGTGTGACTGCCGCGCTGTGTCTCTCTGGGCAGTTTCATCAGTATTCGACTGGGAAGCGGGAGAGTGGGGTATGAGACATTGCCATGTGCTGGCAGGTTAATATGGAAGATGGTCTGGACATGTAACAGGAAACAACCCCAGGACAGCTTTCTCTGAAATGTAAAAAGACAGCCCCGAATTTAAAGGCTTAGTGCATTGCATATGACAATTTCTCTCATTACTGAGCCTTTACAAGTTCCTAAATAATCACGTGATTAGTGCAATAATAATGCAGTAAAAAAATAAAATGTGAATGTAAAAAGTATACTGGGGGTGCCTGAGCTAAATCTCATCCACAAGCCCCTTGGCAACACACTGATGACACCTGCACGGCCGCTCACTCACACGTCCACACGTTTCCTGGAAGCATGAGCTCGGGAGGGAACATCTACGAGTCACGACATGTGAAAGGCAACATAAAATGGGCCAGGTTTTGTTACCAATTTCCTTCTATGATTCCATTATCGAGGATTTTCAGAAATTTGGGTGCAATTATTGTTGGAAAGCTGGGGAGGAATTTCCTTGATCACATCAGCAACAACACACACAGCTCTGCGTTACACCTAAGGATTCAGTTCTCACCACGTACTCTGTACAACACAATTTAATCACTGACAGTTCATCATTTTTGACTGGGTTACCACAATCACTGTTATAACAGAATTATTCACAGGAGATGCACTTGGATCATGTGGACAGACTGCCAGTTGATATCTGGGACAGCTGTGCAGCACTTGCTTGCCATTGGTCTGGAAGGCCAGAGTGAAGGCTTGTGTCATGCGCATGATCAGCCCCTCACAAATAGATCGACAGACACCACAATTAGTCTCGCTCCAATGGCCACACACAATAAAATGAATTAAAAAGTACAGCACGCTGCATCCATTACAGCCTCCTTCTGTAAACCCAAAACCAACACCATTAAGGACATACCACTCTATTTTTGAGCCATCAGCTGTGGTTTGTCATTAATTTCAGCTGAGTGTGGAGGTGATGCTCCCCACACCTTGAAGTAGCATTTAAACACAGAATTTACCTGTGTGAGAGACTGTGACCATGGATGGGAAAGAATGTAACAGATAAACAGCTAGTTTACAGGGGTCATTAAGAATCAGGGTCAATCAATCTTTTTGGACCAAGAGAGGCTGGAAGTCGTGGGAGGTATCTGTGACCTGCGTGCCTGAGTAGTCTACCAACTTAGCTCATATTCTTTTGATTGTCTACGACATCAGGTTAGTTTCAGCTTTCTGCAATGCCCTGAGTGCCCACTCATCACAAATGAGCAGGACCAGGCTTTCAGTCTGTCTGTGAATCTTCCATGAAAGCTGAGTGCCCGCTAAGCTAGGGTTTGCTATGCCCAGCCTATGGAGACAAAGGGAGAGGCAAGCCAAACTTCCTACTCTCCTAGAGAAAATGAAATATTGATCAGTCATCATAAGAAACAATAAGTGGGCATAATCAGGCTCTACTTTATGAATGCGAAATCAGTCACTGACACGTAGGCATCACCACAATGCTCCACACTCAAAGTGCCACCAAACACCATATATGACACATCCCTGCAGAAATGTCATCTTGGCACCTGCATGTGACCTTTAAGGATTTAAAGTTAATTCTAATTCCCCAGTCCTCTATTACACATAAACCTTCATGGGTGCACCTGCGCAGGTAAGTGAGGAAAATGAAAACCTAAGCTGCTTACACTGTGAAGAGCAGCAATTGTACCATTAGGGGTCAACCACTAGGGAGCCCATCTGATGACAACACAGCCTGCCTGACCACAAAACAGTTGACACGGCCCTCCTGACAACAATATGGTGACACAGCCTGCCTGATGACAACAGGGCCTTGCCTGACAACATGGCCCCTGCACGGAGGATGGGAGTGCAGGGCTGACAGGCAGGCATACGACTAGCCAAGGCTCACATGATAATGCTGCTTACCAACCATACATGCTGTGATAGGTCAGAGCTGAGGTTAAACAGAAAACATCAATTGAACCATTTCCTTATATAAAGCTCCAGGGTGCAATACTCTAAGTACTTTATTCAATAAAAAATGCTTTTAAAATGGCACTTTGGTGGTTGGGAAACATTGCCATCATCCATCAACCTAACTGCAGCAAAGTTCAATAAGCTAAATAATGAACCGTGTGGATTATTTTCCTTAGGCTTTGGGGATTTGCAAACATTGCATCAATAGAGCTCCTTAAAAATTATGACGAAGTCTATTCTTTTCACTTTCAGATTTAAAATACGTGCTGGGAATTTTTTTTTTTTAAGGTTATTTAATGTTCCACTATTAACTGTTGTCCAATTTCCAAAGAATAAAGAAATTTTACAAGTAAAAAAAAAATATATATAAGATTATCAGTTTCTATGCTACAGTTTCAGTTCTTAGTAATCTCTGAATCAATGAAATCTTTACTGTGAATTCCTAATGTAAGATATAAAAAGTGTTAGGATTTTTATAAAATTTTAATGACAAGAGATCCTAAGCACTTTCAGTAAAAGTTGTATTGATTTTTGGCAAGTAATATTAGGTAAATACATGATATAATATTTTTAAAACTTCCAATAATTTTTTCTCAGGAAAAATCCATGTCTACGTTTCCTGTGATTATGGTTGGGAAAAAATTATTTTTCAGTATATAATCACATGGATTTTCTGACAGTTTCTAGGATGCTACAAATAAAAACCAACATGTTCAACCCTTTCTTTCTAAGAAAAAGCATCGTGGCTCATCTTCTTTCACAGAGCGGATACAAACAACCTGTGTTTGTTCTCAAAGCCAGCGCCGGAATGCTAACAAGATGGCAATTTCTAAATCCTAACAACTCTTCTCTTCAGTGAGAGATCTCCAAATCTGCTTCTGAGGACCAAATTATGTGTTCCCCCCTAGGTTTGGCTACAGGAGATTTTTACACATTTACTGGTCAGCAGAGTCTATAAAACATAACAACAGTGACAACGAAAAGGGTCTTAAAAATCTTGTCTGATGACTAAGCAGTTTAAGCAGCAGCAGACTGACAGCAAAGGCCTGTGGAAAGAATGGAGTGTGGGTTTCCACATTTCCCAAAGCTTTCTTCCCTCTGTACTATGGCTAGCTTATGTTCTGCAGCCTCTCAACGATTCCCAACACTGCACTAGACCTGTTTGCTAGGCTACATTCCTGAATGTAGCATTCCTGAAAAAGAGGGCAGCAGAATGTGACTCACAAGAAGGTACTTCAGCCTTCAGCACAATTTCATTACCATCTTCTGTGAACACTCAGGAGTACGGGGTCTTGCCTGCACGTCAATCTCTAGCTCCCAGGAGTGGTCTCCGGCTCTGCAGACAGGACAGGCACAGCCCGTGTGGGAAATATCGCTTCTTCCCACTTTCTGGGGAACCTGTGCTAAGTCAGGACATATTCAAACCAACCTTCATGGACAGGTAGTGCCAGCTGTTCTAGGAGACACAACTATGGAGAGACACGGCTGTGGGAGATGCAGATGTGGGGAGACACAGCTGTGAGGGACATGGCTGTGGGAGACATGTCTGTGGGGAGGCACGACTGTGGGAGATACATCTGTGGGGAGAGATGGGGGACGTGACTGTGGGAAATACATCTGTGGGGAAAGATGTCTGTGGGGAGACACATCTTTGGGGAGAGACGGCTATGGGAGATGCGGCTGTGGGCAGTGCTGTGACAACTTTACTGCATCCAGGGGACCTCCGCCATGGTCGGGAATGTGAGGCTCCTCTGTGCCTGTCAGACATCTCTCTCCTCCATGGGCTGCATGTTTCCTTACATCTTAATAGCTGTATCTCTGACTTAATTAGCTAAATAGGGGTGAACTCACTAAGTTTCAGATGTTATACTGGACATTATAATAGCACCCGTAATTCCTTACCTTTACTGATGTATTCATCCCTAACTGTGCATTTTTTATGGCAAGGGCTTTACTCTTCATTACAAAATATATTGCTAGAGATGCGTTAGCTGTTGTGCCTTCTTGTTCTTCTCCTTACTCCTCCCTCCACCTCCACACCCTCCCGTGGCCTCCACTCCCATCTGCTACCAATAACACAGTGCAGTACATTTTTGTCTATATTGCTATTATTTGCAGATTAGAATTTAGCAGCTTCCTTTTTTTTTTTTATCCATATCTTAAGAAACTGAAGTAGTACTTTCCTGGATTCAATTTTCAGAGTTGAAACCTGTGACTTTCCTTGGTCTCTGGCATACATCTTAATATATGTACTCACTCTACATTCGTGCTGTCTGTACTCACTTTGCATCTTTTTTACGGACAGTTTTATTGAGACATAATCTACGTCATACAATTCACCCATTTAAAGTGAGCAATTCAATGGTTTTTAGTATACAGTAGTCAGAGTTGTGCGACCATCACCACTATCAATTCTAAAACATTTCTTTCCCCCAAAGAGTAACTCCATACTCTTTAGCAATCACCCCAATCTCCATCTCCCCCAGCCCTGAGCAATGACTAATTGACCTCTGTCTCTAGTGATTTGCCTGTTGTGGACATTTCCTATAACTGGAATCAGGCAGCGTGCGGTCATTTGTGTCTGGCTTCTTTCACTCCGCATAACGTTTCAAGGTTCATTCATGTTGTAGCATGTATCAGAACGTCATTCTTTATTTCCAAATAATATTCCATTGTATGGATATATCATATTTTATTTATCTATTCATCAGCTGAAGGATATCTGAGTTGTTTCCAGCTTTGGGCAATAATGACTAAAGTACAAGTTTTGTGTGGATATATGTTTTTATTTGTCGCGGGTATATATATACCTAGGAGTGCAACTGCTGGATCACACGGTAACCATTTGAAGAACTGCCAGACTGTTTTCCAAAGAGGCTGTACCATTTTACATTCTCATAAGCAATATATGAGGGTTCTAATTTCTCCACAACTCCACCAATGCATACTATTATCTGACTTTTGATTATAATTATCTTGCTGCTGTTGTTAGGTGCTGCTGAGTCGATTTAGACTCATAGTGACCCCATGTGACAGGGCAGAACTATCCTATAGGGTACCCTAAGCTGTGATATTTACAGAAGCAGATCGCCAGGTCTTTCTCCTGTGGAGCCGCTGGGTGACTTCAAGCTGCCAACCTTTCGGTTAGCAGCTGAGCACTTAACCGCTGCGCCACCAAACCCCAAACCGAACTCGCTGTCAAGTTGATTTTGACTCATAGCAACCCTATAGGACAGCGTAGAACTGCCCCACAGGGTTTCCAAGGTTGTAAGTAAATCTTCACGGAAGCAGACTGCCACATCATTCTCCCTTAGAACAGCTCATGGGTTCAAACCACTGATCTTTTGGTTACAGCCGACCTCTTTTAACCACTGTGCAACCAGGGCTCGTGCACATGAGAAAAGTGTCTATAAAATATACTAAAACTGTGCAGCCACTGACAAATTAATTTAATAACAGATTTTACCAATCTAAAAATCAAAACACATAAAGTTAGAAATGACTAAACCAAAACCAAACTCATTGCTGTTAAGTTGATTCCAACTAGTTTACCATTTCTGCCTTACAGAGATTTTGGAAATTATTTACATCCCAATTCTCTTTTGAAATAAATACATCAGATCAAAATTCTGGCAAACTAACTGGAAATTTAATAAGCAAACCTGATAACTCATTTTGAGCTAAGAAAAAGCTGGATGATGTATCCTGTAGTAACAGCCCCCAGTCTGAGGAGACTTACTAAAAATTTGACTTGGTCACAAACTAAGCTTGTGAGATCAGCTGACCTGTCTAACGTTTTTCCTCATTTCCTGTAACCACTCAGAGCCGTTGGGGATGTGTGGATCCCCTGACGTCTCAGTCCAAGTGCTCAGACACCAGGTGGTGTGGCCTACAGCTGAAGCTACGTTAAAGGCCACAGTCAGATCTCATTCACCCTTCCAAAGAACTATTCTCATGTCTCTGGAGTCCAAACGAAAACACAACACAGGCCAGTTTTCTAGTCTGGAAAAGAATGAGGCAGCACAGACTCCTTGTGAAGTGGCCCACTCACCTCGTCGGGGCTGGAGGCCTGGTAGGTGCGGTTCTCGTCGCTGAAGTCCTGGTCCACCTCAGCGTACTCCGTCTCCCCAGTGCCCCCAGCTCGGGACTCATACACAGGAGTCACATTGTGACACAGGGCAATGGCCTTCACAGCTTCATGAATTCGGCTGCTAACACTCTTTCTGACTTTGGGAGCTGAAGACTGTGCCTTCCTTGGTGGAGTTGAACTGGCATTGTTTCCACTTGCTTGAGACTGTGTCTTTAAAACAAGTAATGTCACATAACTAAAGATAAAGCAAAGAGAACTGCAGAGATATTGGAATTATTAACATACATTATTTTTAAAAAGCTAAGTAGCTAAAGATAAGAAAAGTAGTTTGATTGGATTATCTGATTCTGATTATTTCCTACGAAGCATGTATTAATGTGTTACTTTTTACTTTTTTTTTTTTTTTAGTGCGGCGAAATCCTTTGATATTTCCAGGTTGTCAAATACACCAAAACATTTGCTATAGCAGTGAAAAGCTTGGAAATCTCCTTTCACCAGGCTCACTTTAACCATGACATTTATTTTCCTAAGTCCTTAATAATTTCTGTTTATTACTTCTAAAAACATATTAAACTACAGAACAAAATGGAACAGAATACCCACAACTGCTTTTATCTTTCTTAAAACATGCTGTACATGAAATGGCATAACACTAAAATACAGGACGAAATTTTCAAGAGCATTCCCTCAAAGCCACTACCCACTCAGCACAGCATCAGTGCTTGGTGCTCGTCAGACTCAGTTGTGTCTGAGGGGTTCCCTCTTGCCCACGGACGCCGGCTGCTTATTCTTACTAACCTCCTGCTTCGGGGCAGGACTTCTTGGGCATGGCATGAAATGACAATCTCCACGGATCTCAACAGTCCCATCAAACAATTTTGCAGCTAACTTCAGAGCAGTTCATGACACCCCTCCTTAGAAAGGAAGCCTCTTCTCCTGACGGGTGCAGAGCCACTGAGCCGTGAGCACTCTGCCCATCAAATTACAGTGCTGCCTAATAAAGGGGTTGGCTGCTCATCCGGCATGCTCCTTAGCGAAGGCTCTTACCCTTGGCACCTGCATTCTGCTAACGCTGACACCATTACAGCACAAATAAATTAAGCTGCTTTAGTCCTTCTGAATTATGTTATGTTTATTGATGCTTGCCTAATTTAATTTCACACAAATCCTATTAAAGATTATGTCCTCTCTCACCAAATGCTTCCAGTGGGAAAATATAATCAGGTTAAAAAAGATTTGTGTTGCATTACAGTGGACCTACTAGACTCTTGTCATCTTAATAATAAAACAGAACACAACGATGACTAAAGCCAATTTCACATAAACCTACTGTCTAACCACCTAAGGGTGGCTTTTAGTCAAAATTATTGTTTACTAGATGTTAAATACTTGTTGTTTTTATCTAGTAACTCATCTTTTCGGCTTTTTATTTTTTCTAGTAAAATAACAACTTATTTGGAACTATTAAAATCATTTTCATGGATAATATATAGATTAATTTTTAAAAGAACAAATGTCACCCAGTACCATTTCAGTCTAGACACAGATTACTGGAAGGGAAGGCTTACTGCTTTTCCTGTTTAGATTTGTTCTTCTGTTGATAAACACTCCAGATGACAAAATATTCTAACATTAAAACTGTACAGCTAAATGAATATCACATCCAAATTAGTCAGGACTGGTTGTTTGCTTGTGTGGGTGTACATGCATATCTGCGTATAGAAACATTTACAGATAATAAAAAAAAATATATATATATATATATTTTTTTCATTTGACAGCAACTCATAAAGAAAAAAGCATGCACCAGACTGGTCTCAAATTCTGTTTTAGACACTACAGAAGAGAAAGTTTAAAAAAAAAAATACAACTTCAAAAATACAACTTGAGTCCTGTCAGAATGGAAACATTGCAAAGGGAGAGTGTAATTTAGTGTCCTTTACAAGATCAAAGACCACAGCCTTCAGTATAGATTACACCCCAACATAAACAAAAATTCCCACAACTGGACCAATAAGCAACATTACGATGAACAGAGAAACTAATGAAGTTGTCAAGGATTTTGTTTTACCTGGATCTACAATTAACACCCAGGGAAACAGCAATCACGACATCAAATGATACACTGCACTGGGCAAATCTGCTGCAAAGACCTCTTTGAAGTGTTCAAAAAAGCAAAGATGTCACTTTCAGGACTAAGGCTCACTTGACCCAAGTCATGGTATTTTCAATCACCTCATACGCATTTGAAAGCTGGACAATGAATAAGGAAAACTGAAGAAGAATTGATGCCTTTGAATTATGGTGTTGGCAACGGATACAGAATATACCATGGACTACCAGAAGAATGAACAAATCTGTCTCGGAAGAAGTACAGCCAGAATGCTCCTTAGAAGCAAGGATGGTGAGACTTCGTCTCATGGAGAAGGACATCATGCTTGGTAAAGTAGGAGGTCAGCAAAAAAAGAGGAAGGCCCTCAGTGAGATGGATTGACACAGTGGCTGAAACAATGGGCTCAAACATAGCAATGACTGTAAGGATGACACGGGACTGGGCAGTATTTTGTTCTGTTGTACACAGGGTCACGATGAATCAGAACTGACTGAACAGCACTTAACAACAACATAGTTACCCTACGTACTACAGAATTAAACACTGCCTGGTCCTGCGCCATCCGCAAAATCAATTGCTATGACTGAGCCCGTTATTGTCAATCCATCTCACTAAGGACCTTCCTTTTTCGATGACCCTCTGCTTTACCAAGCTTGATGTCTTTCTCCAAGGACTGGTCCCTCCTGATAACATGTCTGAAGTACATGAGACAAAGTCTTGCCATTCTTACTTCTAAGGAATGTCCTGGCTTATTTCTTCCAAGACAGATTTGTTCATTCTTCTGCCAGTCCATGGTATATTCAATATTCTCTGCCAGTACCATAACTCAAAGGTATCAATTCTTCTTCAGTCTTCCTTGTTTATTGTCCAGCTTTTGCATACACGTGAGGCGAATGAAAACACCATGCCTTGGTTCAGGCGCACCTTAGTCCTCAGAGTGACATATTTGCTTTTTAACACTTTTAAAGAAGTCTTGCAGCACATTTGCCCAATGCAATAAGCCATTTGATTTCTTTACTGCTGCTTCCATGGGCCTTGATTGTAGATTCAAGTAAAATGAAATCCTTGACAACTTGAATATTTTCTCTGTTTATCGTGATGTTGCTTATTGGTCCAGTTGTAAGGATTTTCATTTTCTTTATGTTAAGGTGTAATCCATACCGAAGGCCGTAGTCTTTGATTTTCATCAGTATGTGCTTTAAGTCCTCTTCATTTTCAGTAAGCAAGGTTGTGTCACCTGCTTTTCAGGTTGCTAATGAGTCTTCCACCAATCCTGATGTCACATTCTTCATATAGTCCAGCTTCTCAGATTATATTTGCTCAGCATATAGACTGAATAAGTACGGTGAAAGGATACAAGCCTCATACACGCCTTTCCTGATTTTAAACCATGGAGTATCCCCTTGTTCTGTTTGAACAACTGCCTCTTGGTGTATGCACAGATTCCACAAGAGCACAATTACGTATTCTGGAATTCCCATTCTTCACACTGTTATCCATAATTTGTTATGATTCACACAGTCGAATGCTTTTGCATAGTAAATAAAACACAGGTAAACATCTCTCTGGTGTTCTCTACTTTTAGTCAAGACCCATTTGACAAAAGCAATGACATCTCTCTTTTCACATCCTCTTCTGAATCTGGCTTGAATTTCTGGCAGTTTCCTGTCAATGTACTCTGCAACGGTTTTTTAATTATCTTTAGCAAAATTTTACTTGCATATGAAATTAATGATATTGTTCGATAATTTCTAAATTCTGTTGGATCATCTTTCTTTGGAGTGGGTACAGATGTGGATCTCTTCCAGTTGGTTGGCCAGGTAGCTGTCTTCCAAATTTCTTGGCATAGAGGAGTGAGCAACTCCAGCAACGCATCCGTTTGCTGAAACATCTCAGTTCGTATTCTGTCAATTCCTGAAGCCTTGTTTTTGCCAGTGCCTTCAGTGCAGCTTGGATTCTTCCTTCAGTACTATCGATTCCTGATCATATGCTACCTCTGGAAACAGTTGAACGCTGACCAATTCTTTTTGGTACAGTGACTCTGTGTATTCCTTCCATCTTCTCTTGATGCTTCCTGCATCATTCAATATTTTGCCCATAGAATCCTTCAAAATTGCAACTCAAGGCTTGAATTTTTTTCTTCAGTTCTTTCAGCTTGAGAAATGCCAAGCATGTTCTTCACTTCTGGTTTTGCATGTTCTTTACTTTGGGTTTTCTAACTCCAGGTCTTTGCATATCTCATTATAATACTTCATCTTCTCAAGCCGCCCTTTAAAATTTTCTGTTCAGCTCTTTTACTTCATCATTTCTTCCATTCGCTTTAGCTACTCTGTTCAAGAGCAAGTTTCAGAGTCTCTTCTAACACCCATTTTGGTCTTTTCTTTCTTTCCTGTCTTTTTAATGACTTTTTGCTTTCTTCATGTATGATGTAGTAATGTAGAAATATTTATTTAAAATTAATCCAAGAGCTAATCTGGACTACCTCTGTATATCATCAGAATGATGATTAAACCCTATGGGGCAGACCTACTCTGTCATACACAGTTGCCATGAGTTGGAACTGACTTAATGGCACACAACAACAACATGCTTAAGAAAATAAAGAAACTTGGTAATTGACAGGTGAGTATGTAATAAGCTCAGTTTACATCAATGGCACTGAGTAGTGTTGAAAAAAGGATGTGTTTGGAGGCCAACCAGTTCCTCACCTGTGAGTAAGACACGATGACATGGTTTTGGATCTCATCCATTGTGTCGGTCCCGTAAGACACAGTGCCCAGGTGGAGACGCTTAAAGACCATCTCATTCTGGGTCAGGGTCCCTAGAAGAAGAACATCAGCAACACCAAGAGAGGAATTAACAGGACTAGTAGACAAAGAAGATGAAAATTTTACATTGTGTATATTTCACATCAATGAGGGGAACTTCTTCACATCTCTGACTATGCCCCAGAACATTCAAGATACGTAATACAAAGTATCTTTAAGACTTTCTTTGCTACTCTTTTCATCTTAAGAGTGAGGGGCAGAACATTCTGGAGTGTCCAGTTCACTTCAGTCACTTTTGATCGTGTGAAGAATTCCAGCTGAGTGAAGAAAGCCTCCTGTCTGCCTCTCAGCTCGGATACGTTACTTGGTACAGAAGCAATTTTTGCCTGTTCTGAAAGAGATAGGCATAAAACTGGAAAACTGACTCACGATCTTTTAATTACAATATGCAGCATTACTAAGACATCAAACAGCCCAGAATTAGTGTCTATCAATAAAAAAAAAAAACTACTTTTGTAAAATTAAGTATTTTTAATTGCATAGAGAAAGAGACACAGATACCCCAGGCGTTTTTAACCCTTAGCATGTGTTTGTGTCACTTAGAACCAGGAGAGGTTGCCTGTGTGTGGACTAGTCCATGTGCACACAGGGATGAGGTCTGTGAAAGAGAAGGCATTTCTTCTTCAGCTGGTTTCTAGAGTGAGCTGTGTCAGTGAACTCACTGAATGCTGGCTTCTCACCTATCAAAGTGGCTACTCCTTAGGATGTCAGTGAATCTGGGCCAAAATTTAATGCGAGCTTGAGGGCAGGCAAGGCTAATTCAGCTGGTATGGAAGGAAAGGCAATTTATGAGATGACCATGAGTACTTCAGTTTTATGAGATTTCATGGTTTCAAATGCAATACCAGAAAGATATACAACCAAATGCAGTGAAGTTAAATCGTGACTACAGCGGCATTCAGAGATTATATATTTCAAAAACCTGGTGAGTTTTCACATTAAAAATAACACGAGTTCAAAATTTTACACATTTTATGACTCTGAAGGGAGAACCTAAACAATATGAAAGTATGATTTTTTACTTCACCTGCTTCGTAGAAGAAAACAACACTGGGCAGTTTAAATACCTCATGAACATGTGCATCCTGTCCTGTCATGAATGTGCTTTCCTTTAGGTCAGCCACCAGTGCTGATGTAGCTAACAGTGTGAACACCGCCAGTTATAAAAGCAACCAATAGCAAAAAACAAACAAACAAAAAAATCTTGGATTTTTAACACAGTTACAAAACACTCACAAAATATTAACTACTTTTTTTGTTTTCTTTGCTACACATGATATTGAAAACACAATACAAAGTGTTCTCATATATCTAAGACCCCTTGTAAATTAGGATTAATGTTAAAAGCCAGATAGTTACCTGACTTACGCCTTTCAATAGGACACAGAGACTCTTTTAAAATAAAAGGCAATACCTGAAGTTTACAATGACTATCTCAGAGATTCCAACAGTCATGAGGCTGGCAGGACTGGGCAACACTTTGTTGTGTTGTATGTGCGGCGTGGCCATGAACCGGAGCCAGCTTGACGACAACTAACATCACCACCATTTTAGAGATTGTTTCAATAAACCGTCCTAAAAGAGCGGGTATGATGTGAAAGTTTTCTAAATTTGAAAGAGCAGCTACTATCAGGGATGCTTGTCAGTTTTACAATTTTTGCCTTTTATAAAATTATATTTAGCCCCTTTCCTGTGGTTATGATCTACATGCCTTGAATAAATGCCTGCCAAGTTTCTTGGAATCAAACACAAAGCTCCATGAGAGGTGTGTACTCCAGAAGCCTTGTGTCACGCCATCCTCATGCTGACTGTCTTTCCTCATTCGAATTGAGGTTTTCTTAGTTTGTGGTACTATGAGGGCTTTTTGATCAAAACCTGGACGATTCAGTCACATGTTGGGACTCTTGCTCTCATGGCAACAGGAAGGTTCAGCAGACTCCCTGACACCCTCCTGGGGGGAAAGGGGCACTCCTCATCAGGCCAGGTGGGGTACAGTCCAGGTTCCCGTGGACTTGGCTGACACCTGTGTGGAGGGAGTTCCTCCTTTCTGCTGGGTTCCCTTGGCCTCCACTGATGGTACCTGGCCTGGAGGAGCTGGGATGCCTCCTGACTGCTCCCCACGTGGCAGCCTCCACAAGTGTGAGGGGAGGGGTCACCTCATCACTGCTGGTGGTAGTAGACATCCTGAGCTCTACTCAGCCTCCTCTGACCCACTTAGCAGTTATGATACACCGTGTTTTGTTTGACCATTCTCCCTAAGATGTATATTTAGATGGTTTCCAATTTTTTGCTGTTACAAACAATGCAGAATTGTTACTCCTTAGGACGTCAGTGAATCTGGGCCAAAACACCTTTATTAGTTCTGTAGGACAGATTCTTAAAAATTAAATTATTTAAAGATGGGATTTCAGAGAACACAATTTAAATTTATATACAATGACACACTAATCTCTCAAAAGGTTACACAAATTGTTACGCCCACCAACAATATGTGATAATTCGAAATGCCACCAGCAGTTAGGAGCCCTGGTGGCACAAGTGGTTTGCGCTCGACTACTAACCTAAGAGGTGGCAACGTCAATCTACCCAGTGGCTCCGTGGAAGAAAGGCCTAGAGATCTGCTACCATAAAGATTACAGCCAAGAAAGCCCTATGGAGCACAATTCTACTCTGCAACAATGGCATTGCCATGAGTCGGAATCGATTCGACAGCAATGGGTTTGATATTTTCCTCTTTTTCTTGTAATCACATTTTAAATTGCAAGAAACACTCAGTCACAAAGTTGACAGCAAGTCCTAAATCATGCTCTTAAGAGTTGCAAATTACACATTTGTCTTAGTCATCTAGTGCTGCTGTAACAGAAATACCACAAGTGGATGGCTTTAACAAAGAGAAATTTATTTTCTCACTGTCTAGTGGGCTACAAGTTCACATTCAGGGCGTCAGGTCCAGGGGAAGGCTTTCTCTGTTGGCTCTGGAGGAAGGTCCTTGTCATAAATCTTCCCTTGGTCTGGGAGCATCTCAGTGCAGGAACATCAGGTCCAAAGGATGTGTTCTGCTCCCGGCACTACTTTCTTGGTGGTACGAGGTTCCCATCTCTCTCTGCTTGCTTCTCTCTTTTATATCTCAAAAGAGATTGGCTTAAGACACTACCTAATCTTGCAGCCCTCATCAATATAACTGCCGCTAATCCATCTTATTACATCATAGTGATAGGATTTACAACATATAGGGAAACCACATCAGAAGATAAAATGGTAGACAACCATACAATCATACAAGGGAATCATGGCCCAGCCAAGTTGACAGGTATTTCTGGGGGACACAATTCAATCCATGACAACTTTCTTCCACCTGGTAATAAATCAGCTTTTATGCCTGTTTCCTTATCAGAAAACATATAAAATCTATTATTCACATATAACTTGCCAATGCTTACTTAAGACATTTGGAGACTTGTTAAATATTGCTGTAATAAATACTGGGGCTTATCGTGATAATTGGAAACCCTGGTGACATAGTGGTTAAGTGCTATGGCTGCTAACCAAAGAGTCAGCAGTTCAAATCCACCAGGCGCTCCTTGGAAACTCCGTGGGGCAGTTCTACTCTGTCCCATAGGGTCGCTATGAGTTGGAATCGACTTGACAGCACTGGGTTTGGTTTTTGGTTCATCCTGATAATTTTCCCTTGGATGCTGAATTTATTCTACACCAAGCTGCAGACTGGGTAGGTTTAGATTTTTCTCAGGTGTTTAAGGTGACCATGAGGTTGGGTCTCTTGGCTTTGCGGCCAGATGGAATGTTTGCCTCTCACGCAGTGTGATGTGGCCCAGGCGCCCCTGCACTCTGCTTATGTTAGAACCACCTGTGGAGGTGTTTCAAGTCCCATGCTCAGGTCACACCCCTTGTCGACTAAATCAGGATGTCCAGAGCAGAAAGCCAGGCACCAGTGTTCTTCCTAAGATCTCCATGCGAGACCAAACTGCAGCAACGTCTGGGAACCTCGACCTGAGGGATTCTCTGCTTTTCCACATAACACTCTGCTGAAAAGACCTAGAGATGCAGTGAGGGAAAGATCTGTTTTGGAGAATCGGCAGCGGTGTAAATCTACAATCACATCTCTGCTTTTAGACACAATGTGGGTACTCTGTTTCTAGCAGTTACAGATGGCCTTCAGCTTGATTCTTCTTCAGAAGTGAACACACCATCAAGTGGATTAGGTTCAAAAAATGCACAAGGACGGCTAAGTAATGGGCTGCTTTTACCTTAACCAATGTCTTCCAGGCTAAGCTCCGTGACTGACTAAGCTGCAATATGGGCGCGAGAATCACACATCATTACCATCATTAGTAGCATTAGTATCAGCACTTGCGTTTTGTCATTTTTCACTTATTTGTCAAATATGGGAGAACAAAAATAAAATACATTAATGTTATTAAGAGGTGACAAAACTAACACTATTGGCCAGCACACGGTACAGAGGAATAAATCAGCATGTTCATCAGCTAATGGGCACAGGCTGAATCCACAAAACTCAAGAAGCACCAGCGTGAAGGGGATACACACATTTCAAACCCATTCAAACATTTGGGTGACTTAAATTCTGTAAAAGGTGCTTTTAAGTAAATGATGGTAAAACAGGCAAAATCCCTCTAGCTGCATAAATATTACAGCATCTGCTTCTTGCGCATGTGGCCCATATGTCCCACACCTCCCAGTAGGCACTGCCAGTTGTGCTTTGCACATGTGGCCCATCCGTCCTGCGTCTCCCAGTGAGCACCATCTGCTCCTTGCACACATAGCCCATGTGTCCCACATCTCTGAGTACCGCCGTCTGCTCCTTGCACACGTAGCCCATGTGTCCCACATCTCCAAGTGGGTGCTGTCATCTGCGCTTTGCACACGTAGCCTGTCTGTACCATGTCTGAGCTCACGCCCAGTCCCATGTCTCTGAGTGGGTACCGCCATTTGCTCCTTGCACACATGGCCCATCTGCCAGGGCTGTGTACCTTTTTTTCCCAGTTAAAAAATGAAGAATCAGGGAGCCAAGGTGGCAGAATAGACAAACACTTCCAGCGAGCCCTCTTATAACAAAGACCCGAAAAAACAAGCGAAACGAGTATATTTACGACGAGCTAGGAGCCCTGAACATCAAAGGCAAGGTTAGAAAACAAACTGAACAGCGGTGGGGGGTGGGGGTGGAGGTGGTGGAGGGTGGTGGTGGGGGTAGGGGGGAGACAGTTCAGAAGTGGAGAGGAGTTACCGGACCTGAATCACCGGGACCACTCAGGCACCATGCCCGGGAGCAGCTGCAGTGGGCTGGTACTAGTGTTCGGCCAGTTTCCTCAGGGAGAAGCAGCCAGCCACACAGCCCACTCACATCTCCAGAATCAGAGAACAGCGCTCTCGGCAAAAGCTAAGTACTTGTGTATATTTCACCGCACCCCCCACCCGTGAGCTGGCTTCAGTGGTTGTTGATTTCCTTGGGCCTGAGATAGGCCCTGTTGAGTGCCTAGAGCCATCCTCCAGGCCCTGGAGAAGGAATAAATTCACAACTGGGGAGAAAGATAATTTGCCAGCTCCACTAACCGGGGGAGCTCAGGACAGAAGCGGCTCCTGTCTAGGTATAAACGGTCTGTGGACTTTGAGTACCTTTCCCCCTGCATGGACCTGTGTGGGCCCATTTCAAGAGAACAGGCCCTTGTTGGCAGACTACAACTGTTTCAGCTGTGCAGTGGAGAGGTGGGTGTTTGATGTTTGACACTACTTTGCCTATTAAACAGGGTCCTCACCTACCCACATCAGGGGCCTAAGGACTGGTGGCTCCATTCAGGTCACCCAGCCACTCGCGACAGGGGTCCGAGGATAACCAGTACCTCCCAGTCCTTACAACCAAAAACATTGGGTACCCATGGTCCGTCTGCAGAACCCACCCACCTGTACACTCTAGGGAACAGGGACATGCTTTCCTCAGAGACACTTGGTGGACAGTTGTCAGCCCCCTGCCTTGTTCAGAGTGTGACCCTCTGCTGTGTCCAGACACTGGTACCTACACCAATCACCCCTGTCCCTCGAAGACTGTAGGACAGAGCCTGTACCACACACTTGATGATCAGCTATCTGGACACCTGAGCTGGATTTATACAAGAAAAGTGAATGGACTCCTGGACTGATACACCTGATAACAGCTCTAGCCATCTGGGGACAGGACATCAGAGCTCCAAAGGTGAAAATAATCAAGCTAGCTCACTCAAGCAACCCATTTGGGCATATCAAAACAAAACAAAGCAAGAAGCTATGACACAGTAAGCAAACATAAACTAATACAATAACTTATAGATGGCTTGGAGACAACAGTCAATACCAAGTCACATAAAGAAACAGACTGCAATCGCCTCAACAAGTTCTCGAAACAAAGAATCAAGGGATCTTCTATATGAAAGTGCCTTCCTGGAATTACCAGAGGCAGAACACAAAAGATTAATATACAGAGCCTTTCAAGACATCAGGAAGGAAATCAGGCAATACGCAGAACAAGCCAAGGAACATATAGATAAGTAGCTGAAGAAATTAAAAAGGTTATTCAGGAACATAATAAAAAATTCAATAAGCTGGAAAAATCCATAGACAGACAGCAATCAGAAATCCAAAAGACTGACAACAAAATCAGAGAAGTAGACAACTTAATAGAAGGTTAGAGGAGCAGAATTGTGGAATTGAAAGGCAGAATTTGTGAACTTGAAGATAAAGCACTTGGTACCAATGTATTTGAAGAAAAATCAGATAAAAGAATTAAAAAAAATGAAGAGCCCTCAAGAATCATGTGGGACTCTATCAAGAGAAATAACCTACGGGTGACTGGAGCACCAGAACAGGGAGGGGTAACAGAAAACACAGAGAGAGCTATTGAAGATTTGTTGGCAGAAAACTTTCCTGATATCATGAAAAAAGAGAAGATATCTATCCAAGATGCTCATCGGACACCACATAAGGTAGATCTCAAAAGGCAGTCAGCAAGACATATTATAATCAAACCTGCCAAAACCAAAGATAGAATTTTAAGAGCAGCTATGGATAAACAAAAAGTCACCTACAAAGGAGAGTCAATAAGCTGGGACTACTTGGCAGAAATCATGTAGGCAAGAAGACAATGGGATGACTTATATAAAGAATTGAAGGAAAAAATATGCCGGCCAAGAATCATATATCCAGCAAAACTGCCTCTCAACTATGAAGGTGAAATTAGGACATTTCCAGATAAACAGAAGTTAAGGGAATTCGTAAAAACCAAACCAAAACTACAAGAAATACTAAAGGGAGTTCTTTGGTTAGAAAATCAATAATACCAGGTATCAACCCAAGACTAGAACACTAGGCAGAGCAATCAGATGTCAACCCAGACAGCTGGCTCCTGCTCATCTGGCCTCCAGTTCTTGAGACTTGAGCTAGCAGCTCACCTACTGTGTTGCCTGCCTATCCTTGGTATCGCTTGGTCTTTGAAGCCTGTGATCAAAAGCCTACTGGTGACTTGCTGATCTTGAGTTCGTCAGCCCTGCAGCTATCTGAATCAGAAAGCTCCAGCTTCATATTCCATACTCTACAACCACATGAGCCTTTTCCTTGATATAAATCTTTCTATATATATTAAAAAAAAAAATTTTTTTTAAATATATATTTATACGCTTTACTGGTTTTACTTCTCTAGACAACCCAGCCTAAGATGCTATATACCTATTTTAGTCCCTCAGTAAATCTTAAAATCATGATTAATTTCCTGTTCAATCCCACTTCCTGGTCTGCCTTACTATCTAATTGCCCTTTCCCGAAAACTTTCATCACAACTGAAATTATATTGTTTAATATAGGATATAAGGTCTATGAAGGCTTTCTGTTCACAGTGTAGAAAAATGCCTAGTACCTAGTAGGTGATCATAATGATTCCTTGAATTACAGAATGAATGCCTGCCTTCCCCACTGGATTATAAAATCCATAATGCGTAAATAAATGAATAGTTGTACATTTTACTCTCCATGATAAAAAATTCGTTTTAGAGATTCATGCAGTGGTATTTCCAGCTATTCACTCTTTGGGCCCCAAATACCTTGCCAGTGATATCTCCCGTTCTTTCCTCCACACATACTATATACTCTAGCCTGTTAGCAATGCCCCAACTTTGTAAACACATACTATGCTTTTCTTCTTTATTGAATACTCTTTCCATTTAATTTCCCGCTTAAAGCCTAATCAGTCCTTTAAGATCCTGCTCAGTTTGAGCTCTAGGTCAAAACACATTTAAATTCATTTAGCCAAAAGCAAAACCATGAAATTTTGACCTGCCTAACAAAGCATTTCCCCCATGTCTGTCTGTTTGTCATACTGTGGGGGCTTGTGTGTTGCTATGAACTCTGCCACCGTTATTCAAAAACCAACAGGGTCACCCATGGTGGACAGATTTCAGCTGAGCTTCCAGACTAAGGCCAGCTAGGAAGAAGGAGCTGGCAGTCTACTTTTGAAAAGGATTAGCCAATGAAAACCTTATGAATAGCAGAACATTGTCTGATATAATGCTGAAAGATAAGCTCCTCAGATTGGAAAGGCACTCAAAATAAGACTGGGGAAGAGCTGCTTCCTGACACAGTGGCTGCAACAATGGGCTCAAGCATAGCAACAATTGTGAGGATGGCACAGGACCAGGCGGTGTTTTGTTCTGTTGTGCAGGGGGTCAATATGAGTTGGAACCTACTCGACGGCACCTAACAACAACAACAAAGTATGTGAGGTATTCATTTTGGTATATGCGTAACATTTTGTTTTTAATGGGCGGTTCAACTTTTGAGAGTTTTTGCATATGGTTTTCTATCTTGCATCCTTTTGAGTATTGAAAAACTTTTCAATTTATCTGAAGCACTTTAGCCTTGAATCTATATTTACAGTGATATTATTAGATTTTTATATTCATTTAAAAAAATGAAGAATCAGTTCTTAGGTTTGTGATTTAAATTCAGTTATTAGATATAATTATTGCATGATCGTTCAGAGGTTTTTCAAAACAAAATATAAAGTCAGATCCCTGGTTAGGTACAAATTTGTCTTTCATTAAGCTAAAGGTGGTCTAATGTATTTAAAGTACAACAAATTGTTCTATCAAGAGCATTCACAACGCTATAAAAGTCAAATAAACAGAATTTCTGCTCCATAAGGCCCATATCTTTATGTTTTATATACAAAGAAAATGAGGTTAAATGACTAAGTAAGGTTTTGCAGTTTTCAGCGTACAAGTCTTAAGACTTCTTTTGTTAAATTTATTCCTAAGTATTTTATTCTTTTTGATGCCACTGTAGATGGAATTATTTTCTTAATTGCATTTTTGAGTTCATTGCTGGTATACAGAAATACAACTCATTTCTGTATATTGATCTTATACCCTGCAGCTGTGCTGGACTCATTTATTAGCTCCAGTAGGTTTTTTAGTGGATTCCAAGGATTTCTGATAGGCAAGACCATGTTGCTCACAACAGAGGCCTTCCCACTTTTTCGTTTATAATCTGGTTGCCATCTTCTTTTTCTGGACTAACTGCCCTGGGTAGAACTTTTAATGTTCATGTCAGCATTATTGATAATAGCCAAAAAGTGGAAACAACCCAATGTTTACCAACTGATAAATGGATTACATACACACAATGGGATATTATCTGGCAATAAAAAGGAATGAAGTACTGATACATGCTACAACATGGATGAACCTAGAAAACATTATGTGGAGTGAAAAAAGCCAAACAGAAAAGGTCACATATTTTAAGATTTCCATTTATATAAAAAGGCCAGAATAGGCAAACCCATAGAGACAGAAAGTAGGTTACTGGCTCCCAGGAGTGAGAGCAATGGGATAGGGAGTAATTGTGATGGGTACAAGGATGTATTTTGGTTATGACAACAATGTTCTAAACTTAGATTGTGCTGAGGGTTATACAACTCTGTGACTATACTAAAAAGCACTGCATTGTACACTTTAAATGGGTGAATTTTATGGTATATGTATTATATTTCAAAAAGCTGTTATAAAATATTCTATAGAAGAATCCTGCTCAAAAGGGGGCAAATGTAGAACAGGGTTTCAAATTCTCATGGAATCCAGACTTTTTGGAGCCATGGAGGCTGGATGAAGCCCCAAAACTATTGCATCAAGACAAACTTTAAGCCCTAAGCCAAAAATATCTTAAGTCTTCTTAAACCACAACAGTAGTTTAGCTTAACTAGTAAAGAATGTTTGCCTTGAGCACTGTGCTCTTTCATGATCTACCTATATGTGATCAAACTGACAAAAACAAGTCAAAAGATTAGATAGGAACGTTCAGGGGAAGTGAATTTATGTTAATGTGGGGGGAATAATTTGGAAAAGGAGGGTGAGAATGGTTGCACAACTTAAGAATGTAATCAATGTCACTGAATTGTACATGTAACAACTATTAAATTTGTGTATGTTCTACTGTATATATTCTCAACAATAAAAATAAATTATAAAAAAGTTGTTATACAAAGGTTATACAAGAACAAACTAAAACCAATTATGCTAAATGCTGTCTAAGAGAACGATATATCTGATGGTTTGTCTTCTGAGTCAAATGGTGTAATAATAAATAACCACTGCGTCTTCTAAAATTTCTACTTTGTTAATAAATCATGTGATAAGCAGTTCAAAACCTCTGTATTCAAACAAATGACCAGCATATCTCATCAATTAAACAACGGCATACTTGGCTCTGTTACTTTTCCATTTTAATAAATATATACACACCTTGGTGTGTTCACAAAACTGGAATGTTTACTCATTTCTTTAGGTGAGTGGTACTTATGATTTCTTCACATATTAAAATGAATTCTGAAAATATATATTTTTTTAATTTCAGTGTTTTTTATTTCGCAATTTACTATGTAAAATACTGAGCAGAACAACCAGTACTAACTTCAGACTTAAAGCCAGTTACTAAGCATCAGTCATACAAATTATTTTTCAAAGCTCACCTCAAATGATTTCATGATTTTAACCTGCTGATGATTTCTACAATTCTTGTTATCTTAGCAAGACATTGATATGTTCCAAAATTTGGGGCTCTAAAAATGGGAGGCTAATGCAGCCATCCCACCCAAGAGAGCCACAGTACACCTGTTACGTAGCTCCGCAGATGGAAAATGTCCTTTGACAAAAGGTTTGTGATGCCCGAAAAAAAATGTCGCTCTATAATAAATCTCACAACAGTGAGCAAAGCGGGCAAAGTGGAAAGAGAGTCCAGGAGGAGTCCTGAAGGCACTGTTCTCAGAGTGGAATGAGACGTGCTTCACAAGGAGCAGAGGAGAGGCGGCACAGGAGAGGGGGCAGAGCTCTGATCTGACGTTATTGGACTGAGGTCTGGCCAAATACTGAAATTCTAAGAGGCCAAAGGAAAACGGCCAGCAGGTGCTGCTGATATATAAACAAGGATAATTTGCCTATGGCTAAAAGGTTTTTTTTTTTTAAAAGGTATGCAGCTGATGTAGAGTGTACATAAGTTCTTCTGAAGACTCTGGCTAAGCAAAGATTATCAATAGTGACCCACCCACGGCTGTTGAGTCTATTCCGACTCATAGCAACCCTATAGGGCAGAGTAGAACTGCCCCATCCAGTTTCCAAGGAGCATTTGGCGGATTTGAACTGCCAATCTCTTGGTTAGCAGCTGTAGCACTTAACCACTACGCCACCAGGGTTTCCATCAATAGTGACAGTAAGACACAAAATCACAACAAATGAATGGAAACAAAGCTTCTGAAGTCATAGGGTTAATTTACCAAGTTGTGAAGTATGAGTTGATTTTTAAAAACATTTGACATTATTTAATGTGGAGTCACATGATTATATTTGCTGTACATCGGGCTTTCTCAAAAGATGCGATACCCAGGACTGCATAACCTGCTCAGCCATCAGCTGTGTGAAGTTTCTCACCTGGTCCGAACAACTCAAGGTGTCAATAACATACTCACATCCAAGGGCTGCACCAGGAAGTATTAATGCCAGTGAGAGCCATGTTTGCTATAGCTGAGCACTCAGAGCCAGCAGACATCGCCAGCATTGCTGGACTAAAGGACACCATAAGCGCGTTCTCGAATCTTGTCCCTGTGACTCACACCCCTGTGCACACGCATCAGTGCTGCAGAGTGCCCCACCATCCTTCCCCACACCAGAGGTTCCTGTAATCACACCTTCCTCATGCACACACGTGTCCTGGCGTGCCGTCCTTCTCACAGCAGACTTTCCTGTACTCACACCACTGTGCACACACACTAGTGTCCTAATTAGCTCTGCCGTCCTTCCCCACAGCAGACAATACTTTCCTGCAAGATCTACATGTGGCTCAAGTTGCAACAACATGACATTTTGGGTAATGGATGCTATAATTAAAACGTGAATCCTAAAAAACCTGTTGTTTTAGTGGATGTTTTTAGGAACGGCTTTGTTCTACATGAAGATAAAAACTCCCTAACAAAGGAATTAATGCGTTGCTTCAACAGGAGCACGTGTAAGTTTTAGGACGTATGAGTTCTCTGCAGCACTGTTCTTTAAACAATGGTACTATCAGGTGCAGCCAGGGTGGAGATGAACGTGCTCCTAGCAGATCGAGTACAAACGATGTGTCCCCCGCCTCAGCATCATTTGTTCACCTATCACGGGTGTTTCGTGCTCCTGGTCAGCGTCAATATGCCCTGCATCCGCGCCGTTAACAGATGTCTTCTCTTGCCGAGCGAATCACTCCATGTTTCACGCACTGGTGGCCGCAGATGTGTCACCATAGCAACATCATTAATTTCAGATCTTACCGGAAACATGCACTCCAATCAAACCTAATTATAACCACATTGCTTTTTTGTCCACGATAAGGAAACTATAATGCAATTATTGGGATGCTTCATTTTCTATTCTGCTGTAGCAAATGAGAGAGCTGCTGTGATGGACGCTTTTTGTCAAAAGCTTATTGATGAAGCACGAACCCAATTTACAGCCACACAAAGGCCCACCTTGCAACTGGGAAGGTGATCAACGCCCCCCCAACACCAGCCATTCTTATTGTTTTAGCTAGGACTGGGGCACTGGTAGGGTTTGTCAGCTGCTCCATGCACCCTCCCCGGCTCTGGGACAGAGAATCTGGAACCCTCGGCTCCAGTGAACAACCACCCACTGTTGGCCCCTTGCTATGACTGTGGTCATCGAGGTGGCCACTAGAACCTGGCCGACTTCTGATTTACATATCAAAGGGGTGAGCAGAAGAGAATTGCCTACATGGCTGAAATAAGGAATAAAAAAGAAGTGACTTCATGATTCAGGTGCTGGGACCACATGGCTGATGGGTCAGCACACATGGTGCCGTTTCATCGGGAAACACGAGACTGTCGTGTTCGGATTCCGACCACAATCCCTAGCTCCATGCACTCGTCACTGAGAACCTGCTGCTGCGTTCCAACCTACCAAGGTCCTCAGTGGAAAGGTTAAGGGATCAGATGGAGGCCAGGCCAGGCCTTGATCCCAGGTCTTTCCTTCATTTGTGCTGAAAAGATACATTTCTATGAAGGCAAAGTGAGGAGTAATCAAATCCTACTCATCTGCTTGGCAGCGATACTCTCTACCCCTGCGATGTGGCCAGCAAGGAGCACTGTCCAGAAAACGACCACAGCAATACCTCCATTCCAGGTGCTCTCGGCCCCTGCACTCTCCCAGAGATGGCTCTAGTCCTTCCTCTTGGCCTGGAGAGAGAGAGGTGCCAGAAGAGGCCCTGCTAGCCTAGGGCTGGGCCACATATCAAGACCGAGTGTGGCCTGAGGGGACACTGCTTGGCCTGGGGGCTGGGCCACACATTGAGAGCATGGTCTGGGGAGTTGAGGAGTTGTCAAGTTCTGGAAAGACCACAGACTGCAAGGGCACTGACAGCCTGGTGGGAGGATGTGGCTGGGTCAGGACAGACACAAGAGGACACGTGTCAGGGCTCAACACATGGTTTCTCACAAAGGCGGTGTGCAACAAACGGAGTTTACATTTTGATTACTGAGAAGGCTCTAAAAAATTCTGCAACAAACACCCCACAGCTTCAACATTTGGAATCTTCTCCCGTGACTTCTAGTATGAAAAGGTCTTTCTAGAAAATCAGTGAGATGCAGGGAACTTTCTTTCATTAACATTTCCTATGTAATTCTGTGATTCCTCTCACATCTCAAGAACCAAGAATAATTTATTAAGCTGAAAGTTCAAGAAGCACTGTTTGCACCTTTACAAAATAGCCAAGAACAGAGGGGAAAAATTTGAGGATGTAGCTTTATGACCCTTGGCAAAAACCACTTATCTTTAAGGTACCAGGAAGTCTACACGTTATGTAGAAGGGAGAGTTGTAGAAACACCCCACCATTCTTTAAAACGCAAAATAAAAACTTAGCATTCTGAGGACGAAAAATGTCATAAAGCCTTTACTTACTGAGAAGAGAAAGAACTAGTAGCTTCTCAGGGTTACTCTGTGCTCTTGGACACATGCTTTCTGTTTGTAAGTTTAGAGGAATCAGAAGGTTGATATCATGCTTAGAAATGTCATAGCTGTGGCAGATCAAAAATGGCCACAAAGGGGACTTCTGGTTGGGCATGATGGCATAAATCCATTTCTCCCTGCTCAGCACAACTATAAGCCCTGGAATTAATGCACAGATAATGACAGGAAAGTTCTGGAAGGTGCGAGAAGGCAGGCAGGCTTGGTTTGGGACTTGGGACTGAGGCGCAGCCCAGTGGTGGTATCTCACACACTCTACCCATCAACAGAGTGACCCAGGTGGGCTCATTCCTCCCCCAGAGTGGTGGGCATCCCGCTCACATCAGGTGAGCCTGCGGATTAACTAGAACAACAGCTAGAATTTATTTGCAAATGCTCTGAACAGAACAGGATACTGAATAGCAAATATATGCTTGGCACATGTCACACAGTAAATATCTAAATAAATGAATGGATAACATTAAGTGTTGGAAAACTTGTCTAAATGTACCTTTCTTTTTTCAGCTACTTTAACAGATATGAAATTAGATAAAATAATAATTATAGCAATGTATTTCTGGGCTTGTAACATATGTAATATATGGACAAACAATAGTCCAATAAGGAGAAAGACCACCACTTGTCTTTCAGTTTGTCATGCTGTGGTGGCTTGCGGGTTGCTGTGATGTTGGCGGCTATGCCACCTGTATTTCAAATACCAGCAGGGTCACCCATGGTGGACAGGTTTCAACAGAGCTTCCAGACTAAAACAGACTAGAAAGAAGGACTTGGCGATCTACTTCTAAAAAAAAACTGGCCAGTAAAAACCTTATGAATAGCAGTGGAACGCTGTCTGACATAGTGCTGGAAGATGAGACCCCCACGTTGGAAGGCACTCAAAATACGCCTGGGGAAGAACTGTTTCCTCAAAGTAGAGTTGACCTTAATGATGTGGGCAGAGTGAAGCTTTCGGAAACTTCATCTGCTGATGTGGCATGATTCAAAATGAGAAGAAACAGCTGCAAAACATCCATCAATAATCGGAACCTGGAATGCATGAAATATGGATCTAGGAAAATTTGAAGTTGTCAAAAAATGAAATGGAGCTCATAAAGATCAATATCCTTGGCATAAGTGAGCTGAAGGAGCCCTGGTGGCACAGTGGTTAAGAACTTGGCTGCTAACCAAAAGCTTGGCAGTTTGAATCTCCCAGGCACCCCTTGGGAAAACGTATGGTGCAGTTCTACTCTGTCCTATAGGGTCGCTATGACCCAAAATCAGCTTGATGGCAATGGGTTTGGTTTGGTATGGGTTAGTGAGCAGAAATGGACTGATATTGGCCATTATGAGTTGGACAGTCATATGTTCTACCATGCTGGGAAAGACAAAGTGAAGAGGAATGGTGTCGCATTCATCATCAAAAAGAACATCTCGAGATCTATCCTGAAGTACAATGCTGTCACTGAAAGGATAATATCCATACCCTCAACAAGACTGGTTGACACAGCGGCTTCAACAATGGGCTTAAACACAGCAACAACTGTGAGGGTGGCGCAGGACCAGGCAGTGTTTTGTTCTGCTGTACGCGCGGTTGCTATGAGTCAGAACTGACTCAACAGCGCCTAATGACAACAAGGAGGAAGAAGGGCTACAGCTGTATAGGACTAATGATTTTGTATCTCACTGGAATTCAGTTAGTACAAATCTAAAGCAGATTCTGACAATTTAAGACACGGTAGGCCCTAGAGCACCACTAACGAAGTACCTAAAAAAAAAAGTATAAAAATCATTAAAGGACTTAACATTTTAAGCCAGAGAATATTCACTTAATGAAAAACTAATGCAGTAAAGGAAAAATAAAAGATAAAAAAAAGCTATGAGATATTTAGTAAAGAAAAAAAAAGGCAGACATAAATCCAACTACTTCAGTAACAAGATTAACTGTTAATGGATTAATGATTACAATCAAAAGGCAGAGACTGTGAGACTGGATCAAAAAACAAGATCCAACTACATGTCGTTTAGCGGAGATACATTTTAGATTCCAAGATATGAATAGGTTGAAAGGATGAAAAAAGATATATTATGCAAATAGCAACCATAAAAAAGCTGGAGTGACTACGCTATTATCAGACAAAATAGACTTTAAAACAAATATGGTAATAGAGATACAGACATTTTATAATGATAAAGAGTTACCACATGTGGAAGATAAAACAATTATAAACATATGCACCTAGCAACAGCGCCCCCAAGTATGTGAGGCAAAATCTGACAGAAATGAAAGCAGAAATAGACAATTCAACTGTAACAGTTGGAGACTTCAGTATCTCACTTTCAATAATGGAGAGAACATGTAGGCAAGGAAACAGAAGACCTGAATGACAATACACATGAACTTAACAGACATTTATACAACACTCCACCCAACAACAGCAGAATATACACTCTTCTCAGTGTTCATGGAACATTCTCCAGGATAGACCATATACTGAGCCATAAAACAAGCTTCAATAAATTTACAAGAACTGAGATCATGCAGTGTTTATGTTCTCAGATCAGGATGGTGTGAAATAAAATTTATTCTCATTTCATTTTTTATGCTCCTGTATGTGTATTGTTTTAAATTTTTACTTCCTAGCTATATTTTGTAAGTATACATATAGAAATACATTAGATTTTTCCAAACTGATCTTGCCAAATTAACTTGTTAATTGCAATAATTGTGTATAAATTCATTAGTATTTTCTATATATACTGTTTCCTAACAATAACAGGATTTTTCCCATCCTTTCTTAACCTTCTGCCTTTTTTTGTTTGCTGGCATTGACTAAACTAGTAAGTCCAATATGGTAATGACTACAAATGATGGTAGAATGGCATCTTTGCATTGTTCCTAGTCCTTGAGAAGGCTTCTACTATTTCACCTTTAAGAATATTGTTCACTGTAGATTGTTTAGGGATACCTTTATCAGAATAAAAGATTTCCTCATTTGTAGTATGCTACGGGTTTTTATTACGAATGGGTATTGAAATTTATCAGATGGTTTACTGCATTTATTGAGATGTTCATATGCTTTTTCTTCATTCTATGAAGGCTGCAAGTGAACCCAATTGATTTTCAAATTTAAACAGACCTTGCATTTCTGGGATAAATCAAACTTGACCATGATGCATTACACAGTTTTTATATATTACAGGTTTCTGTTTGCTTATAAATTGTCTAGGATTTTGATGTCAATGTATAAGACTTGCCTATAATTTTTGTTTTTTATTATGTCATTATCAGGTTAATGCAGACTCCTTCATAGAACAATTTAGAATGTGTTCCCTATTTTTCCATGTTCTGGAATAGTTTCTCTATCAGTGGTGGTATTTCTTTCTTAAATATTGGAAGAACTCATCAGTGAGGTTTATAACAAGCTAAGCTTAAGGACATTTCCCTGTATTCAAACTTTACTATGCGTTTTTCTCTTTAAATAATAAATAGATATTGAATCTTATCAAATGCTTCAAATGTTTTTTATCTGCTGAAATAATTGATATTTTTCTTTTTTAATCTAAGTAAATGATATTTATGGACTTTCTAATATTAAAGTATCTTTCTGTTTCCAAGATAAATTCTATTTGGTCACAGTGTTATTATTTTTAAACATTGTTGGATTTGGGCTACTCATAATTTGTTTAGGGTTTCTTACATTGTCATACATGAAAGATGTGCTTTAATTTTTCTTAATGTCTGTCCTTGCCTGGCTTTAGCGTATGACATCAATGGGATATTGCTTTTGCTTCTCGTCTCTGAAAGAGTTTGTACAAACTGTAGAAAGTATGCCTCAAAAGAGTGACAGAAGTACTGATAAAACTATCTAGGGCTGGTGTGAAAAGTTTTTTATAAAACTACTTTTCTTTAATAGTTTTAGGATTATTACCAGTTTTGATGGCTTACATTATCTCTGGGAATTTTTCCATTATGCATGTTGTTGAATTTATTGATGTAAAACATTTATATTCTCTTAATAGTTCCTTTAAATATCAGCTTTATCTGTAGCTTTGTCCCTTTTATCATTTACTATTATTTTTTCTTGATCAGTACCATCAGAAGTACGTTTATCTTGCTAAGACTCTTCCAAGGACCAACTGGCATTATCTGTGTTTACTACATTTCTATCTTTAATATCTTCCTTCTACTCATTTGGGAACTATTTTATTGTTCTTAAGTTGGTCATTTAGGTTATTTATTTTTAGCTTTTCTTCTTTTTCTATTAACGCATTTAAGACTATGAAGTTCCCTCAAAGCCCTATTTTTGTGCATCCCACAGGGTCTGATAGGGAGCACTTTTATTATCATTTAGTTCTAAGTATTTTAAAATATCTATTAATTTTTTGACCCATGCATTTAAAGTGTGTTCTTTAATTTCCAAAACTGTGGTGATTTTAAAAATTAATCCCTGCTATTAACTTCTAACTTTTAATTAATAAGTTAACTCTAATTTTTATTGTGATCAACCGTATCCATTATTCGGAGTTCACTGGGAATTGGCTCATGCACAAGTGTGTGTCAACATTTGTAAATACTGCATATGTGTTTGTTAAGAAAATGCATTCTCCAATTGTCGGATAAACACGTCTGTGTATGTCCATGAGATCAAAATTATCGATACGTTTTCAAATTTTCTATATTTTGGCTAATGTCCTGTCCGCTTAGATAATTTAAAGAGAGATGTTAAAATTTTCTCTGGCAAGAGCAGATTTACCAATTTTTTAATGTAGTCTATACATTTTTTCCTTTATATATTTTGAAGCTATTTTGCTACGTGCACAAACATTTAGAATTGAACCTTGTATTATCATGTAGTGACTCTCTTTCTTTATAATGCTTTTTAGCTTAAAGTTTATTGTGCTGATATTAAGGTAGAGACACCCATTTTTTTTTTGTTTGTATTTACTATTTTTTCTTTTCTTTTAACTTTTGTTTTATTTACAGTTTCTTCACTTCCTTATTCCTAAAACATTAACTTGTTGAATTTTTTGTTTTTCATTTTATATAAATGAAATCTGGTTAAATTTTTTCCTCTGCGCTTTACTTCTTTTCTTTAGCATTATATTTTGAAATCCATCCATGTTGACATATGTATATGTGCTTCATTATCAATACTGTTTAGTATTCAACTGTAAGAATATTCCATAACTTATTTATCCATTCTACTGCTGATAAACTTTTTGTGTTCTATCCAGTTTATTTTTGTTAGCCAAAAGAATGCTCTGAACATTCTTGTATATGTCTCCTGGTGTAGATGTGCAAACTTTCTTTAGGGAATAGGCCTAGGAATGAAACTGCTTGATGGCTGGATATATGCATATTTCATTTGATTGGGCAACGCCAAAATTGCCTTAAGAAGTAGCTATGCCAATTTACCTTCCCGCTAATAGTGAATGAGAATTTGATTCATTCTGTACTTGCAAATACAACAGACTTTTTAATGTTGAGAGAAATGGTATTTTTATTATATCAAGATATCTTAGTCCAACGGTGGCGTAATGGTTAAGTGCTACAGCTACTAACCATAAGGTCAGCAGCTTGAGTTCACCAGATGCGCACTGCAAACTCTATGGCGCAGTCCTACTCCATCCTAGAGAGTCACTAGGAGTTGGAATCGACTTGACGGCAACAGATTTGGTTTGGTTTTTAATGTCTTTCACAAATTTAAAAACATATCCATATATGTCTCACACATTTTGTTTGTATTTATTTTTTAATTACTTCATACCTTTTGTTTTTCTAATTGGCATTTTTGGTATTAAATTTCCTAGTTGTGGCTGTATATAGAAATGAAGTTTAATTTGAATATTGAGCTTATAAAACTAAGCTCTCTTAGAATTCTAAATACTGTCCTGTAAGTTCTTCAGGGTTTTCTATGTAGCAATCAGTTAGTGTGTTTTCTTGGGAACAGTTCACTTGTTCCCACTGGCACTTTCTTTCATGCTGATGATTCTTAGTTTTCTAAGAAACATCAGCAGGCTGATTAGTATAGAGTGGGTATTGGCTCCTTCCACAGTTATATAAATCTGTGTTCTCAGGAGGTCTAGTTCCTGAGTAGAAGGGCTGTCTGTGTAACGGGCAGGGCATGCTAACAAGTGATGCGCCATCTTGTTTAGTAAGTAATGGTCAAGGCTCAGTCTGCGAACAGATTCTGCAGTCGCCTACTTTTCCAGGGCTGGAAAGGTGGACCCAACAGGCTGTTTCACAAGCAGTCCTTCAGCTAATGTGCCCAGAGACTCCGCCATGGCTCTCGCCGCATACTGTTGGCTCCAAATTTGGTATTTCCCTAGGACTCTATTCTGGGAAACTTCTTGCATCTATCTAGGGTCTCATTCTGAGTTTTGGTTGATCCCAAAATAACTCAATTTCTGGCACTTTCTTGTTACCTAATATTGTTATAGGTCTATTCTTTGAGAAAGTATTTCCAGTCTGTTCAATGAGGTTGGGAAGGGAAAATTCTAATGTTTTTTCTCAGTCTACCTTCTCGAACCAGAAGTGCTGTTTTTTTCTCTGAGTTATCTGGATTCATACGTATTATCCTTACTTGATCAAGTTTCTCAACCCCCTCAAAAAGAGAAGTCCTAACGAAACCAAAACATTTCCCTACTGGATATGGATTGGAACCTCAATGAACTTCCACATTCCTGAAAGCTGACATCTCAGAACATGACTCTTACATTCAGGACCAAAGTACATTTCTCCATCTATCTGTCTTCTTTCACACTTCTCAGCAATGTCTGGTCATTTTCTTCCTGCATGCCCTACACATTCCTCAGGCTGATGACTGTATTTCTTAGAGGTACTTCAGTGACTGTGAATGTGTCTATCTGCTCCTGGTGTGTAAAGGCCGTTGTTTTGTTACCTTACTCTGTGAGCTGCCACTTTCCTGATTTCTTAGTTTTAGCAGGTACCAGTTGATTTCCTTGGTTGATTGTTATATCTGCAAATATCTGTTTCTTTCTTTAGTTGTATACCTTGTTTCTATTTCTTGTCTTACTGCAATGGCTAGCACTTCCATAATATATGTTAAATAATGGTGCTGTTAGCAGGCTTCTTTGTCTCCTTTATGATGGTACTAAGGATTTTACTAATATTTCATTATTAAAAATGAGGTTGAGTTTTGTTTCAGACATATTTTCTTTACCATGTTAAATAAATATTCTTTTATTTCTAGTTCACTAACAATTACTGAGAATTTAAAAAATTAATCAACAAAGAATGATTTTAACTCTCAGACATGTCCTTTTTTTTTGTTTCACTGTGCTTTAAGTGGAAGTTAAAAGTTTGAGTTAGTTTCTCATACAAAAGTTTATACACACATTGTTATGTGACCCTAGTTGCTCTCTTTATAATGTGACAGCACGCACCTCCTTTCCACCCCGGATTTCCCATATCCACTCAACCAGCTTCTGTCCCTTTTTGCCTTCTCATCTTGCCTCTGGACAGGAGCTGCCCATTTAGACTCATGTATCTATTTGAGCTAAGAAGCACTCTCTTCATGAGTATCATTTTATGTCTTATAGTTCAGTCTAATCTTTGTCTGAAGAGATGGCTTTGGGAATGGTTTCAGTTCTAGGCTAACACAGAGTCCAGGGGCCATGTCTTCCAGGGTCCCACCAGTCACAGTCAGACCATTAAGTTGGTCTTTTGACTAGAATTTGAGTTCTGCACCCCACTTTTCTCCTGTCCACCAGGGACTCTCTGTTGTGTTCCCTGTCAGGGTGGTCATTGGTGGTAGCTGGGCACCATCTAGATCTTCTGGTCTCAGGCTGATGGAGTCTCTGGTTTATGTGGCCCGTTCTGTCTCTTGGGCTCAAATTTTCCCTGTGCCTTTGGTTTTCTTCATTCTCCTTTGCTCCACGTGGGTTGGGACCAACTGATACATCTTAGATGGCTGCTCACTAGCTTTTAAGACCCCAGACGCCACTCACCATCAGACATGTCCTTTGTTATTGTCCTGGATTTGATTTGTCTTTTATTTAGTATGCTACAAATTGACAGAGTTCTTTGACGAAAAAAACAACAAAATAAAAATGAACAAAATTTTGGGCATGGAGTCTTAGAGTAGGATAAACAGTCTACAGTAAAGCTCTTTAGGAGAATGCTATAGTCAAAATACCAAATTCGCATATCTTATTGTTATCTTCTTCTAATAGCTCACAGTATCATGCTATATAATAAGCAAACATGCAATTTTTGCTCTTAAGATGCCACTAGAGAGGTGTTATAAAGGTGGTTATAAAGGCAACTGTAAGATGGTAGGAAATTCAAAGTAACAGAAATATGTAAATCTCCAAGAATGTAACATTTTGCTAATTCTGATGACACCATGTATCTTAGAAGATGAAGATTAACTTGTGTAGCAGTTTTCACGAGTCTGAAAAACTCTAAACATATGAATTCAATATTCTATCAGATGCATATATATACACACACATACACACAGACATACAAACAGGATGATGTTTTTTCACGGAATGCTAACTAGTCCATGGCAAGATAAACACAGGCTATTAGTAGTACCTGTTTTGTCTGTCAGTAAGTACACCAAGCGCCCCAGCTCTTCAGGGATGGTGCTGGTGCGGACAACGGTCCCAGGGATGTGTTCGTCCCTCATGATCATCCACCCATAGGCTGCTTTGCCCATGTCCAAGTTCACTCGCAAGCTGCCAAATAAAACCCATCACAGCATTTAGTGCAATCTAAGCACATGCAAAATTTTCAGTCAAGGCTTTCATAGACATTTGTTTATTTATAGGAATTTTCTTTACCTTTGAGATAAAAAGATAATATTGGACTTTAGATTTTAAGTGAATTTGGTGACATTTAAGTCAACAAATACTTTACACCCCCAGATAATGTCTGCAGGTGACAATAAAATGGATAACCCATGGCTCTGTCCTTAATCACAGTTTATAACATGAGCTAGAACAGAAAAAGGCAGGATGTTCTAAGCGCCATTGCTAAGGAACAAAGTACTGTTAGCCTTCAGAAAAGAGAGATCCCACGTGTTTCAAAAAAATCAGGCAACATTTTATTGGGAATAAATACTTGAAATGGGTAGAAATATTGTGCACTCATTTTATAACTATTAATTGAATGTCTCCTGCATGCCAGGTTCTAAACAGGAATACTTGAGAACAAGACACTCCCATATGATGACGCAGGCAGTGAGGGCATAAGCAGCCTTCCGAGATGAAGGCTAACCAGGAGAAGGGCTGTGTGGAGGGCATGCACTCTGTGAACTGATAGACAGATGGGCACCGGCACAGGAACACTGGGGAGGAGGGGCCACCCTGCAGGTGCTGGACTCTAAGTATGGTTTGAAGATCCACAGTGTTTTTCTCGTAATTTTGATTTAAAATAAGAACCAAGACTTCCTGGCTTCCACTCATTTGGACGAAGACCCATCATGTATCCTCCCTCAGCTGAGGCGCCAGGTGACGTGAGGATGACACCCTACTCGTCACCTCTCTGTCTGCTGGGAAGATGGACACTTAAAGTCCTGTATTGGGTCTTAGTTGTTCATTCTAAGGTTCATTCTCATAATGAAAATGATTTTATAACACTCTTTCCAGAAAGCTTACTTAAAATATAATAACAGTACAAATCTTAAAGACTACTACTACAGGGACCGACCTCTTAAAGACTCCACTATAAAGGCCATAGCATGCTATCAGCAGCACTATAGATTTTTTCATAAATACACTGTTCTTGCTATACCAGTCGAAATGTCTTCAAACACCCACTTAACTATCCATGACTCTGTCAGTGCTCCCATCTCACAGGTGAACCCACTGAGCCTCAAGTCCCTACAGTGGCCGGCCCAGGGTCACGGCACCAGCAGACTGAATTCTTCACCACTGAGCTACGCACCGCTGCTCCTCCCAGATACCCCCTCTGCAGCAGAATCCGTGCTATCTTCCTGAAGGAGCACAGTGAACACTCCAGGGCTTCGATGTATATGAATGTACTTGAATATTTATACAGAGAAAAACGACACCTCCTGCAATCAGCAGATGACACTGTTCACAGCTTCAAAACTGCTTCTTAACTCAGAAAAACTTCAGGGAAAAGCAGGTTTAATAAACAAGATAACCCGTTGTTATTTTAAACAGTAATTATGATAGTATTTACACACAATTCTCAGTCTGTGGTTGATCCTCAATGGTGGTGCATTTTTTAGAGTGAGTAAAAGCAACAATAAAAAAGGTGTCTCTCCCTCTCATGCACATTGTTCTTCAAAAAGCCATAGAACATTATGGCATCTGATTTCACTCTCTGAGATGGGTAAGGATACCTTACAAAGCATTAAGGAAATATGTTACATTCAATGGACTCCATGCAATTTCCACCTGATGGAGAGTATGGGAAGGTTAAGTATTCCCTGGAAGTTGAAATGTCCAGATGTTAAGCTTTAAAGGCCACGGGAAAGAGGCACTAAGAAACCTGAGCTGTGTTCAAAAAGAAGATATGACAGACAGAAGTGTCAGGAACAAGGCAGGCTGTACCAAGGCACATCTTTACGACTGACTCAGCATGCCTTCCTAACACACTGTCACGTGGTTCATTCCATTCAGCACAGAAATAGCTGCAGCAGCATTTGGAGCAGTGGCAGAGGGCCAGGAGGGGAGTGGAGAGCCAGCCTCTATGGCATGGCCCTGGGGCTCCGGGTAGATCAAGACAACCTCAGCTTCTTCACTTAAGAACCAGGGAGAGATGCATGTACGTACCTCCCAGCCCTACGTTCTCTATGATAATATGACTCTGTGCTGAAACATCTCCAAAACTTCCTGCAAATCGTTACAATGCTTGAGAAATCGCGCCCGCACTTTTCCAATTACTTTTTGAAAAGAACATCCCATAGCAATTATAAAAAGGTATTACAACTAACACAATCCAAACGTGGCTGGGTAGAGTCCAGAACTAAGTATTTTGTTGTTGTCCAGCTATTCATTTTTGCTATCTCTAAACTTCACATGTATTAAGACAATGTGATTACAATGATGCTAGATTGCTATACACCAAACTCCGTACACGTTTATTTGGTTAAATCTATTCTGGTCACTTTAAGCGCAGTAAGAGCGAGAGAGGCTACAGACAGCATTTTCATCATTCATCTTGATGAGAAGGAGAGTGAGCCGTGAAGTCTGTCAGCACAACACATGGCCAGCATCCCGGGTCTTGCCACAACAACCTTTACCTGCCTCCCAGCATCCATCGGCAACATGTTCCATCCAGGCCTCATGCTGACCCTGCCTTCTTCCTTTCCAGCCCACTTTCTCTAGGATCCATGCTGAGCTCTCTGTCCACTGACCCAGCTGCTTTCCTATTGCCCAGCACACTCTCTCATGCCCTCAACCTCATTCCTCCCACAGCCCAATGTCTAGGGCCATTATGAAAGACACCTGCTGCACTGACTCATCTCTCTTACCCATTCTTCCTCACTCATCTGACAAAACCCCAACTGGAGGAAGGAAACCAACCATTCACCACCTCTGCCTGGGACTCAGGTCTCCAGTCCAGTTTTCACTGAACCATCAAATGGACATCCCCAATACCAGCAATCCTACTGCAGTGCACTCTTTGCACGTCCACAGCCTTCCCCCTGCTGGAGCCTGCAAAAGACCCGCTCCTGGTGCTGCAGGGACCGGTAGCGTTGGATCAGACCAGTTGAGACAGGCACAGGACCAGCAGTGTGGGACGAGCAGTGTCAGATCTGGACCAGCATGGGACCAGCGGCGTGGAACTGGGACCAGCAGCGTGGTACCAGGACCAGCATGGGACCAGGAGTCAGCATTTCGACAGCACTACTGTTTCTCAGCCTCCTTGCTCACACTTGCCTCATCCTCTAGACCCTAATGGGGTGGGGGGGCCCTAGGGCTCAGTGCTGAGCTGACCACCTTCTCTATTGCAACTCTCTCCCTAAGCTAAAAAATATTTTTAATGAGGTCCAGGTCCTTCTTCATTCCATACTCTAAAATAAATTACATATGAATTAAAAAGTAGGCTATAGAATATCTCCAATGGTGTCAAAAGGAAATATAGAAATAGTTGTTTATAATCTTGAGGTAGAGAAGGCACTTTAAAATAAGACACAAGAAGGATAAGATGGATACCATTCATGACATTAACACTAAAACTCTATATACCATAAAAGACCCCAAAAGGCAAGTTACAGACGGGAGAAAATATTTTCCGTTTATAATACATAAATAGCTACCCATTAACACATGGCCGTTGAGCCGATTCCGACTCCCAGTGACCCTATAGGACAGAGCAGAACTACTCCACAGGATTTCCAAGGCTGATCTTTACGGAAGCAGACTGCCACATCTTTCTCTTGTCGGGCGGCTGGTGGGTTCAAACCACTGACCTTTCAGTTAGCAGCTGAGTGCTTAACCACTATGACGCCAGGGCTCCTTCATACAAAGGACTACTTCCCAGAGTATAATAAAAGAACTCTGACAAGTCAGTAAGAGAAAATCAAATAACCCAACTGAAAACTGACCCATGTGGAGGTAAATCATAGAAGGGCATTTCCCACTGACCAATAAATACTTGAAAAGATATTTGACTTCCTTACTATTTCAAATAAGATGCCATTTTTTCTTTTACCCAATAAATTGGCAGTAAGACAAAGCCTGATAATACCAAATGTCAGTGAGAATGCAGGGAAAGAAGTAGAGAGCCTTTAGAGAGTAATTTGGCAACACACAGAAAACATAACGCTGTTTCTATTCTAGCCATCTGCCCACCAGGAGAACGCCTCCACGCATGCACAGGAGACTGTGAAAGGATATTACTGTGGCAGTGATTATAAGACCAACAACAAAGTGAAAGAGTCTGAACTGCCCATCAATTGGTGTAGTTAAAATGCGACCAATAAAAAAGCAAGTTGCAAGTATATATAAATTGCACAACAACATTTATGAATTTTAAAAAATCTACAAATGCTTTATATTGTCTAGGGTCTACACATAGGCAGCAAGGCTATATAAATATGAGCAGCAAGGACACCCACCATGTCAGGAGAGAGGCTTACTCTGGAGAGGGCGGGTGTGGAGGCCTGGGCAGGCCTACAACACACTCTGTAACATCTAACACCTTAAAAAACAAATATGTGAGCTTGTTAAATCTATGGTAAATACATGGGTATCTGTTAGTATTCTATGGCCTTTTAAGATATTTTAAAAATTTCATAATTTAACACTACAATTAAAAAAATCATATGCTGGGTCATCCTATATTTTGGGGACAATTTTGCTGTAATCCTGTGCGTAAAAGAGTTAAAAGAGAGCCTCTCGGGGATTCTCCAGGCCTATGACTTAAAAACACCTGTATAAGCAGATGCTCTGAAAATATACCTTCAGGGGATGGGCTCTGCTTGTGCTACTCACAGTACAGCTCTGACGATACACAGCTCAAAGTGTTTGGCTGTGTCCAGTTTAATTCTATCACATAAATAGCAGACAGTACATACTTAAACCATGTGCAATTGCTGATATTCAACCATTTTTTTTTAATTAACTTTTATTAAGCTTCAAGTGAACATTTACAAATCCAATCATTCTGTCACATATAAGTTTACATACATCTCACTCCCTACTCCCACTTGCTCTCCCCATCTTGAGTCAGCCCTTTCAGTCTCTCCTTTCGTGACAATTTTGCCGGCTTCCCTCTCTCTCTATCCTCCCATCCCCCCTCCAGACAAGAGTTGCCAACACAATCTCAAGTGTCCACCGGATATAATTAGCTCACTCTTCATCAGCGTCTCTCTCCCACCCGCTGACCAGTCCCTTTCATGTCTGATGAGTTGTCTTCGGGGATGGTTCCTGTCCTGTGTCAACATAAGGTCTGGGGACCATGGCCACCAGGATTCCTCTAGTCTCAGTCAGACCACTAAGTTTGGTCATTTTATGAGAATTTGGGGTCTGTATTCCACTGATCTCCTGCTCCCTCAGGGGTCCTCTGCTGTGCTCCCTGTCAGGGCAGTCATCGATTGTGGCCGGGCACCAACTAGTTCTTCTGGTCTCAGGATGATGTAGGTCTCTGGTTCATGTGGCCCTTTCTGTCTCTTGGGCTCTTAGTTGTCGTGTGGCCTTGGTGTTCTTCATTTTCCTTTGCTCCAGGTGGGTTGAGACCAATTGATGCATCTTAGATGGCCGCTTGTTAGCATTTAAGACCCCAGACGCCACATTTCAAAGTGGGATGCAGAATGATTTCATAATAGAATTATTTTGCCAATTGACTTAGAAGTCCCCGCAAACCATATTCCCCAGACCCTCGCCCTTGCCCCGCTGACCTTTGAAGCATTCATTTTATCCCGGAAACTTCTTTGCTTTTGGTCCAGTCCAATTGAGCTGACCTTCCGTGTATTGAGTGTTGTCTTTCCTTTCACCTAAAGCAGTTCTTATCTACTGATTAATCAATAAAAAACCCTCACCCACCCTCCCTCCCTCCCCCACTCGTAACCACAAAAGTATGTGTTCTTCTCAGGTTTACTATTTCTCAAGATCTTGTAATAGTGGTCTTATACAATATTTGTCCTTTTGCCTCTGACTAATTTCGCTCAGCATAATGCTTTCCAGGTTCCTCCATGTTATGAAATGTTTCACAGATTCGTCACTGTTCTTTATCGATGTGTAGTATTCCATTGTGTTAATATACCACAATTTATTTACCCATTCATCCGTTGATGGACACCTTGGTTGCTTCCAACTTTTTGCTATTGTAAACAGAGCTGCAATAAACATGGGTGTGCATATATCTGTTTGTGTGAAGGCTCTTGTATCTCTAGGGTATATTCCGAGGAGTGGGATTTCTGGGTTGCATGGTAGTTCTATTTCTAACTGTTTAACATATCGGCAGATAGATTTCCAAAGTGGTTGTACCATTTTACATTCCCACCAGCAGTGTATAAGAGTTCCAATCTCTCCGCAGCCTCTCCAACATTTATTATTTTGTGTTTTTTGGATTAATGCCAGCCTTGCTGGTGTGAGATGGAATCTCATCACAGTTTTAATTTGCATTTCTCTAATGGCTAATGATCGAGAGCATTTTCTCATGTATCTGTTAGCTGCCTGAATATCTTCTTTAGTGAAATGTGTGTTCATATCCTTTGCCCACTTTTTGATTGGGTTGTTTGTCTTTTTGTGGTTGAGTTTTGACAGAATCATGTAGATTTTAGAGATCAGGCGTTGGTCGGAGATGTCATAGCTGAAAATTCTTTCCCAGTCTGTAGGTGGTCTTTTTACTCTTTTGGTGAAGTCTTTAGATGAGCATAGGTGTTTGATTTTTAGGAGCTCCCAGTGATCGGGTTTCTCTTCATCATTTTTGGTAATGTTTTGTATTCTGTTTATAACTTGTATTAGGGCTCCTAGGGTTGTCCCAATTTTTTCTTCCATGATCTTTATCGTTTTAGTCTTTATGTTTAGGTCTTTGATCCACTTGGAGTTAGTTTTTGTGCATGGTGTAAGGTATGGGTCCTGTTTCATTTTTTTGCAAATGGATATCCAGTTATGCCAGCACCATTTGTTAAAAAGGCTATCTTTTCCCCAATTAATTGACACTGGTCCTTTGTCAAATATCAGCTGCTCATACGTGGATGGATCTATGTCTGGGTTCTCAATTCTGTTCCATTGGTCTATGTGCCTGTTGTACCAGTACCAGGCTGTTTTGACTACTGTGGCTGTATAATAGGTTCTGAAATCAGGTAGAGTGAGGCCTCCCACTTTCTTCTTCTTTTTCAGTAATGCTTTGCTTATCCGGGGCTTCTTTCCCTTCCATATGAAATTGGTGATTTGTTTCTCTATCCCCTTAAAATATGACATTGGAATTTGGATCGGAAGTGCGTTAAATGTATAGATGGCTTTTAGTAGAACAGACATTTTTACTATGTTAAGTCTTCCTACCCATGAGCAAGGTATGTTTTTCCACTTAAGTATGTCCTTTTGAATTTCTTGTAGTAGAGCTTTGTAGTTTTCTTTGTATAGGTCTTTTACATCTTTGGTAAGATTTATTCCTAAGTATCTTATCTTCTTGGGGGCTACTGTGAATGGTATTGATTTGGTCATTTCCTCTTTGGTGTTCTTTTTGTTCATGTAGAGGAATCCAAGTGATTTTTGTATGTTTATTTTATAACCTGAGACTCTGCCAAACTCTTCTATTAGTTTCAGTAGTTTTCTGGAGGATTCCTTAGGGTTTTCTGTGTATATAATCATGTCATCTGCAAATAGTGATAACTTTACTTCCTCCTTGACAATCCGGATACCTTTTATTTCTTTGTCTAGCCTAATTGCCCTGGCTAGGACTTCCAGCACGATGTTGAATAAGAGCGGTGATAAAGGGCATCCTTGTCTGGTTCCCGTTCTCAAGGGAAATGCTTTCAGGTTCTCTCCATTTAGAGTGATGTTGGCTGTTGGCTTTGCATAGATGCCCTTTATTATGTTGAGGAATTTTCCTTCAATTCCTATTTTGGTAAGAGTTTTTATCATAAACGGGTGTTGGACTTTGTCAAATGCCTTTTCTGCATCAATTGATAAGATCATGTGGTTTTTGTCTTTTGTTTTATTTATGTGATGGATTACATTAATGGTTTTTCTGATATTAAACCAGCCTTGCATACCTGGTATAAATCCCACTTGATCATGGTGAATTATTTTTTTGATGTGTTGTTGGATTCTATTGGCTAGAATTTTGTTGAGGATTTTTGCATCTATGTTCATGAGGGATATAGGTCTATAATTTTCTTTTTTTGTAATGTCTTTACCTGGTTTTGGTATCAGGGAGATGGTGGCTTCATAGAATGAGTTGGGTAGTATTCCGTCATTTTCTATGCTTTGGAATACCTTCAGAAGTAGTGGTGTTAACTTTTCCCTGAAAGTTTGGTAGAACTCTGCAGTGAAGCCGTCCGGGCCAGGGCTTTTTTTTGTTAGGAGTTTTTTGATTACCGTTTCAATCTCTTTTTTTGTTATGGGTCTATTTAGTTGTTCTACTTCTGAATGTGTTAGTTTAGGTAGGTAGTGTTTTTCCAGGAATTCATCCATTTCTTCTAGGTTTGCAAATTTGTTAGAGTACAATTTTTCAAAATAATCTGAAATGATTCTTTTAATTTCATTTGGTTCTGTTGTGATGTGGTCCTTCTCGTTTCTTATTCAGGTTATTTGTTTCCTTTCCTGTATTTCTTTAGTCAGTCTAGCCAATGGTTTATCAATTTTGTTAATTTTTTCAGAGAACCAGCTTTTGGCTTTGTTAATTCTTTCAATTGTTTTTCTGTTCTCTAATTCATTTAGTTCAGCTCTAATTTTTATTATTTGTTTTCTTCTGGTGCCTGGTGGATTCTTTTGTTGCTCACTTTCTATTTGTTCAAGTTGTAGGGACAGTTCTCTGATTTTGGCTCTTTCTTCTTTTTGTATGTGTGCATTTATCGATATAAATTGGCCTCTGAGCACTGCTTTTGCTGTGTCCCAGAGGTTTTGATAGGAAGTATTTTCATTCTCGTTGCTTTCTATGAATTTCCTTATTCCCTCCTTGATGTCTTCTATAACCCAGTCTTTTTTCAGGAGGGTATTGTTCATTTTCCAAGTATTTGATTTCTTTTCCCTAGTTTTTCTGTTATTGATCACTAGTTTTATTGCCTTGTAGTCTGAGAAGATGCTTTGTAATATTTCGATGTTTTAGACTCTGCAAAGGTTTGTTTTATGACCTAATATGTGGTCCATTCTAGAGAATGTTCCATGTGCGCTAGAAAAAAAAGTATGTTTGGCAGCAGTTGGGTGGAGAGTTCTGTATAAGTCAATGAGGTCAAGTTGGTTGATTGTTGTAATTAGATCTTCCGTGTCTCTATTGAGCTCCTTACTGGATGTTCTGTCCTTTTCCGAAAGTGGTGTGTTGAAGTCTCCTACTATAATTGTGGAGGTATCTATCTCACTTTTCAATTCTGTTAAAATTTGATTTATGTATCTTGCAGCCCTGTCATTGGGTGCATAAATATTTAATATGGTTATGTCTTCCTGATCAATTGTCCCTTTTATCATTATATAGTGTCCTTCTTTATCCTTTGTGGTGGATTTAAGCCTAAAGTCTATTTTGTCAGAAATTAATATTGCTACTCCTCTTCTTTTTTGCTTATTGTTTGCTTGATATATTTTTTTCCATCCTTTGAGTTTTAGTTTGTTTGTGTCTCTAAGTCTAAGGTGTGTTTCTTGTAGGCAGCATATAGATGGATCGTGTTTCTTTATCCAGTCTGTGACTCTCTGTCTCTTTATTGGTGCATTTAGTCCATTTACATTCAGCATAATTATAGATAAATAAGTTTTTAGTGCTGCCATTTTGATGCCTTTTTATGTGTGTTGTTGTCAATTTCATTTTTCCACATACTTTTTTGTGCTGAGGCGTTTTTCTTAGTAAATTGTGAGATGTTAGTTGAGTCATTACGTTTTTCTTGGCTTTTATCTTGAGTTATAGAGTTATTATACCTTTTTGTGGTTACCTTATTATTTACCCCTATTTTTCTAAGTAAAAACCTAACTTGTATTGTACTATATCGCCTTGTATCACTCTCCATATGGGAGTTCAATGCCTCCTGTATTTAGTCCCTCTTTTTGATTATTGTGATCTTTTACCTATTGACTTCCATGATTCCTTGTTATGTGTATTTTTTTTTTCAATTAATCTTAATTTGTTTGTTTTTGTGATTTCCCTATTTGAGTTGATATCAGGACGTTCTGTTTTGTGACCTTGTGTTGTGCTGATATCTGATATTATTGGTTCTCTGACCAAACAATATCCTTTAGTATTTCTTGTAGTTTTGGTTTGGTTTTTGCAAATTCTCTAAACTTGTGTTTATCTGTAAATATCTTAATTTCGCCTTCATATTTCAGAGAGAGTTTTGCTGGATATATGATGCTTGGCTGGCAGTTTTTCTCCTTCAGTGTTCTATATATGTCATCCCATTCCCTTCTTGCCTGCATGGTTTCTGCTGAGTAGTCTGAACTTATTCTTATTGATTCTCCCTTGAAGGAAACCTTTCTTTTCTCCCTGGCTGCTTTTAAAATTTTCTGTTTATCTTTGGTTTTGGTGAGTTTGATGATAATATGTCTTGGTGTTTTTCTTTTTGGATCAATCTTAAATGGGGTTCGATGAGCATCTTGGATAGATATCCTTTCGTCTTTCATGATGTCAGGGAAGTTTTCTGTCAGGAGTTCTTCAACTATTTTCTCTGTGTTTTCTGTCCCCCCTCCCTGTTCTGGGACTCCAATCACCCGCAGGTTATCCTTCTTGATAGAGTCCCACATGATTCTTAGGGTTTCTTCATTTTTTTAAATTCTTTTATCTGATTTTTTTTTCAGCTATGTTGGTGTTGATTCCCTGGTCCTCCAGATGTCCCAGTGTGCATTCTAATTGCTCAAGTCTGCTCCTCTGACTTCCTATTGTGTTGTCTAATTCTGTAATTTCATTGTTAATCTTTTGGATTTCTATATGCTGTCTCTCTATGGATTCTTGCAACTTATTAATTTTTCCACTATGTTCTTGAATAATCTTTTTGAGTTCTTCAACAGTTTTATCAGTGTGTTCCTTGGCTTTTTCTGCAGTTTGCCTTATTTCATTTGTGATGTCTTGAAGCATTCTGTAAATTAGTTTTTTATATTCTGTATCTGATAATTCCAGGATTGTATCTTCATCTGGGAAAGATTTTGATTCTTTTGTTTGGGGGGTTGGAGAAGCTGTCATGGTCTGCTTCTTTATGTGGTTTGATATGGATTGCTGTCTCCGAGCCATCACTGGGAAACTAGTTTTTCCTGAAAATCCGCTAAAAAAAAATGCAGTCAGATCCCTATCAGAGTTCTCCCTCTGGCTCAGGCTATTCGGATGTTAATGAAGCCGCCTGGGGAAGGTGGGGGAGGGAACAGAGAGATAGGAGAGTAGCACCTCAGAATATAGCCAGAGTTGCTTGTCTTGCTTGGAATGACTATTATATCTGAGATTCCCGCGGGGCGCGTCGCCTATGTGTGCTGGCTGTGTGGAGATTGCCCCTGGGGGGTCTGGCCCGCTGGAGTCACGGTCAGATCCTCCGCTTCCAGCCCCACGCCCAGCATCAAGGCTCCCCTGCTGGGACGGTGCACTCTCGACTCCAAAATCAGTAGCTGCCTCCCGGGGACTTCTCGTCCCTCCAGCCGTGTTGCCGTGCCGCCCCCGCGAACCGGTTGGGCCCCCTCCCGGGGTTAGTTCAGGTGGGTGGAGCAGCTCCCCATGCTTGTGCCGTGACCGAGTGTCCCGGCTGGGACGCTGTTCTCCCCGCTCCAATACCAGTCACTGCCTCCCGGGGACTTCTCCCACCGGCTGCGTCCCACGCCGCCCACGCGAACCGGCTGGGCCCTCTCCCGGGGTTAGTTCAGGGGGGTGGAGCAGCTCTCCGTGTTTATGCCGTACCTGCGTCCAGTCCAAATCCCGGCGGGACGGTTCCCTGGCTGGGACGCTGCTCTCCCCATTCCAAGACCAGTCACTGCCTCCCGGGAACTTCTCCTACCGGCTGCGTCCCACGCCGCCCGCGGAACTGGCTGGTCCCCCTCCCGGGGTTAGTTCAGGGGGGTGGAGCAGCTCTCTGTGCTTGTGCCGTACCTGACTGGTACGCTGGCTCCAGGCTCTGGAAACAATCGCTGCTTCCCCATATTAGTTCGTTCTCTGTCTCTAAATCTGTGTTTGTTGTTCAGGGTTTGTAGATTGTTATGTATGTGATTGATTCACTTGTTTTTCCGTGTCTTTGTTGTAAGAGGGATCCGAGGTAGCGTCTGCCTAGTCCGCCATCTTGGCTCCGCCTCCTATTCAACCATTTTTGACCAACTAAAATGCCAATTCCTATGGCTCATCCTACTAACAAATGTTACTTGAAGAACAATCTTTAGGTGTCAGTGAAAGTCTGCAGGTAAGTTAAAGAAAATTAAAATCAAAAGGACTTGATTTATCAGTAGAGTTCATATCTTAAAAATAATACGAACTACACTAGTCAGAAAGAAAAACTTTGTCAATTACACAGATATTTTAAAACAACACTTCACCATCTCTTGGCAATTTATGACTCCATTAGAAGTACAAAACAAGCTAAATGGGAGATACCTCCACTAAACAACGGTGGCTCAAAGTTATCCTTGGACACTTTATGGCGGAACAGAGCAGTTCCCAGCAGTGACCAACCTCCCCACGCCTTCTTGCCAATGGCACAGTCGGTGGATGGCTGGAGCTCAGGGCAGGAGGGTGGGCTCATGGGCTGGACTGCTTGGCCATGAGTCCTGGCTCCTCCTTTGTGCCTGAGTTTCCTCATACTTAAAGCTAGGATAGAAATGACATCTGTGCTGACACGGTTGGGGTAAAGCGTGAACGGCTGATACATTTGAGTGTTTAGAGTGAGGGTTTGGAGTAGCACCTGACACACGGTGAGAGCTCAGTAACTGCCAGTGAGTATTATTGCAAACATTTCTCGTTACTAAATATCAGGGCCGTTTAGGAGGATTTTAAGGCAGATGGAAGGTCTGTCTGAAGATACTCTATTAATCAAAAAGATAAAATGGAAGTTATGGCTATGTGGCTAAAATACAGTAAAAAATCGGAAGCGAATGAAGGCAGGCAAGGAGGCTAGTGAATTATCATTGCTCTCGGAGACAGAGTGGGGCTGAGGTCTAGAAAGGGGGACCTGGTATTGGTACGCTTTCACAGATCTGCTTCCTTGGCTCAGAGAGCTGTATTTTGGAAATACGTGACTTCTTCTGTGTGTGTTATGGTCTCCTTCTGGCTTGTAGTCAAATTATTTTGGAAAATGTCAGCCTGCCTTAGCTATCCTAAGGCAAACTGGACCTCGGCCTTCCGTTGGGCAGGATTTTGCCAAGAGTCCATCTTGTCTAATCTATTGCTGGTCACGGAGGTAGAGGGGGCCAGCTGAGCATCTTCCCGAGTCTCCCCCAGGAGCGTCTTCCTGTTTAAGTCAAGAAGGGTTCTCAAACTTTAATAAAATCATCTCTGCTGTCACAGAATTACCACAAAATGTTACATTACACCTAACTACTACTGAAATATTTTAGGCTGAGTACACATACCCTTTGAAGGTTATACACAGCATTAGCTACAAGTGAAAATAAGGATAGGGTTAATTTCCAGGATGATAGAAATATAGCATAACTACCGATTAATGCAAGTTTACTGTTTACTACTGAAAAGCTATTAAGGAAAATTTATCTTCCTCCACCTTAGACAATTACACTATATAGGAAGCAGAAGGTTTAAGTGTACTCTGACTCACAATGTATATTTTGATCAAATGTTAACAATAATTTTCTTTTAAATTTTAAATGTCTCTAAAAAGTTAAACTTTGCAGAGCTGACAGAGTAATTATCATCACTTACACTTGATTTTTCTTTTTAGCATTGTTCTAATTTTAGAGGATTTTAAAACCTAGATCTCTACTAAACTAGTACTTTATAGTAACATGGCTTGTGACAAAAAAAAAAAAACTACTAAATCTAATATTTTGACAAGAATTACAGAAATAGATAATAAGGTAATAGATACCAGATATATTTTTAGCTCATTATAGTGCTAATTTAGCAACTGTGATATTGTTACCAAGAGACCCATTCCAAATAAGTCAAGAAGTTATGTGTGGTTTCAGGTGGTTAACTGAACCAGGAGCCAATTATGACTTGACTGTTACGTAATAGGAAACCCTGGTGGCGTAGTGGTTAAGTGCTACAGCTGCTAACCAAAGGATCAGCAGTTCGAATCCACCAGGCGCTCCTTGGAAACTCTATGGAGCAGTTCTACTCTGTCGTATAGGGTCGCTGTGAGTCGGAGTCGACTCGATGGCACTGGGTTTGGTTTTGGTTTTGGTTTTGGGTTATGTAATAAGAAAAATGAAATGAACTGTCTTAAGTAAATACTGCTTCCAGGAATTCTGTGAAGAGGTACAGGCTTGAGTCTGCTTTATGCTGTGGTGAGGAAGCCCGGGGTTAATGCGAGAACAGGAAACCTTCTTGTGACGGCTCCTGCTGAATGCTTCACTCTTACGGCTAGGAAACATCTGAGGAGGGAGCTGGCCCTGAATGAATCTGAAGGTGAGTTTTCCTAGAATATGTGATTCACCACATTTACGTCCCACAGAACAGTGCTGCATCTGCATTCAAATGCTCATGTGTCAAGAGTAAACTAGCAGCACTTCTCAGTGAGTAAATCTACCTGAAGTAATTCCCAGGCATCCCTCCTAAGTGAGACTTATTTTTAGATTCCATTCTGAGCAAAGGGAAATAGAAGTCATCTTCATGAGAAGTTTCATCAAAAGTAATCAAATCTTTCCCTATAAATTATAAGGCTGGAAGGAAACAAATGCCATTTTATCTTAATTTTCCCCCATGTGCTTCATCCTGTGACACACCTACATGTTCCCTGACACACCATGGGTGGGCAGGAGGTTAAGTCCACTGCACTCAGATCACTGCTGTTACCTCTTTCCTGACTTCAGACTAGTGTATTCTAAGCCTGTGAGCTATCTTCCCTTAAGTTTATCAGAAGTACCATCAACATGAGTATATAAACAATGGAGGCTAACTTTTCTACTCCCTCCCCTTCCTATGCCAAAAAAAGCAAAATAAAAATAAAGAGATTTAGTCTTTCTCAAGAATGGATGGCCTGATCTACTCCATCCCCCATCCAGATACCAAGGGTACCCTCAATTCTTTTTTCCTTTCATTCCCTACATTCAGTCACAAAGTCCTGCCAATTCTACTTCCAATACGCCCCTAAACCAGCCTTCTACTTTCCACCAAGAGGAGACGTGGGTAATTGCAGCTCACTGGTTCTAATGTAGGGTATGATGGGTACTGATTTCTCATTTTCACAGTTCTAGCTCCGTGACCTGAGACTAACAACAGACTTAATCTGAGTGCAGTAACAGCATCTGGAAGATGCCATGTGTTGGCAAGTTTATTGTGGGGATGAGTAGTGATGCACACAAGAGCGGGCACGTGCTAAACCAGTGGAAGCAGACAATAAACCCCTGGCCTGACACAGTCGGAGATGATGTCATGGAAGAGGTGGGTCTCGTGCTAGGGTGGACAGGACTCGGGGTGGAGCATGTGTGCACAGTGTGTTGGGGAGGCAGGTATTCAGCAAGGTGATAGAGTTGGGGAGGCACAGGCATTATCTAACTGAAGAAAGTAGATACGCACCCAAACTACGCTAAAAGCGCCATTTGATTTGCGTACATTGTGAGGGATAAAAGGAGAAACAAAATGTAGTAGTTTTCCACATTCTGCACCCCACTTTGAAGTGTGGTGTCTGGGGTCTTAAATGCTAGCAAGTGGCCATCTAAGATGTATCAATGAGTCTCAACCCACCTGGATCAAGGGAAAATGAAGAACACCAAGGTCAGAAGGTAATTATGAGCCCAAGAGATAGAAAGGGCTACATGAACTAGAGACTACACCATCCTGAGACCAGAACTAGATGGTGCCCGGCCACAACCGATGACTGCCCTAACAGGGAACCCCTGAGGGAGCAGGAGAGCAGTGGGATGCAGACCCCAAGCTCTCATAAAAAGACAAGACTTAATGGTCTGTCTGAGACTAGAAAGACCCCAGTGGTCATGGCCCCCAAACCTTGTGTTGCCCCAGGACAGGAACCATTCCTAAAGCCAACTCGTCAGACATGGATTGGACTGGACAATGGATCGGAGAGAGATGCTGATGAGGAGTGAGCTACCTGCATCAGGTGGATACTTGAGACTATGTTGGCATCTCCTGTCTGGAGGGGAGATGGGAGGGTAGAGGGGGTTAGAAACTGGCAAAATAGTCACGAAAAGAGAGTCTGGAAGGTGGGAGCGAGCTGACTCATTAGGGGGAGAGTAACTGGGAGTATGTAGTAAGGTGTATATAAGTTTATATGTGAGAGACTGACTTGATTTGTAAACTTTCACTTAAAGCACAATAAAAATTATTAAAAAAAAAAAGTAGTAGTTTTCCAACAAACAGAAAATTCAGTAAGATATGAAAGAAGTTTAAATTGGTATAACCAAAATTCTAAATCACAGTATTCAGTTTCTAAGTATGCATGGGAGGTTTGGGATTTGAAATAATCAAAGTGGTGTTTCAGGACAAGACATACTGAAACATACACAGACTGGAGGCCAGAAGGTGAGACAGAGACGTGACATTAGAAAGCCAGTCAATGTGATTTATCACACTAAAATATAAGAAGATAAATTTAAAGATGAAAAATAATTTATACATTTAGAAGATGTACTTTTAAAACTTTGAATATACATTTATGATTTTTAAAAACTTTTAGCAAAATAGGAATAAAAGAAACTCCCTTAATATATGAAAGGGTTTTTATTAAAAACCTACTGCAGACTTGATGAAATGTAGAAAGTTTTGCCTTTTAGATAATCCATTATCACTACTTCTATTGGACATTATACTGGAGATCTTTGCTGGAATAACAATATAAAGAAAAAAGTGGTATAAAGAATCAGAAGAAAAAAACAAAGTTGTTATTATTTATTGATGATATAATTATATAGAAAGAAAACACAAGAGACTCTAGATCAATGATCATGATCAATAAAGTATTTAGCAAAATTGCTGGATTCAACTATTTTATAAAAACCAATGTTATTTCTCTATGCGGTACGATTAATTACTTTTGTGTGTGGTCTTTCCAGTCATGGCCTAGTAACTCCCACCCAGGTGATTGGGCTAGACTGTCTGATAGGATAATTGTGGCCCACCAAAGGGATTGGTGAGTTTTGCCTTAAGGGAGCCAATTTCAGAGCAGAGAGGAGGAGCCCATCAGCACCAAGGAAGGAGAGACCAACAGGAGAGACCCAGCAGCAGAGACCTGGCAGCAGGAGACAGTGCAGTGGGCTTCCCTGCCCACGTAGAGAGAAAGCAGAGTGCCTTCAGGCAGAGACAGAAGGCCAGGGAGAGGAATGCTTGCGAACATAGCTGGGAAGAGGCTGTCCTGATGGAAGAACTGTATCCTGAGTGTTCCTGAGCTTGAACTGTAACTGTTACTTCCCTAATAAACCCCATAATTGTCAGTACTGTTTGTTATTTCTGTGGGGCCATTGCAATGAATTATTGAACCCAGCAGAAAAATAGAGAAGGCTGTGGGAGGGACAGTTGGTGTCAGAGTTGGTAAAGATGGTGGCGAGAAGAGGCATGTCTGATACCTACATCACAGGAATCAGCTTTGGGTTGTTAAATCTTGGTTCTCCCTTCTGCTTGTGAAGTTAGAGGAGGTCAGGCACTGTCCCCAAGCCATTTTTACACTCTATACAAGCAACAAATAGATAGAAAATAGTTCTTTGAAAAAGTATTAGTTACAGTAGCATTTAAAAATTATCAATAGCTCCAACAAAAGTTATATAAGACTTCTCTGGAGAAAATTTTTTAAGAGAAATTATGAAGGAAGGCCTAAGTATATTGAAGAGATGTACCATATTCATGGTTTGGAAGATTCAGTATTATAAATGCAAATGGCCAAGAAAAGCCAAAGCACTCTTACAGAACACAAAGAGGAAGAACTTGTTCCACCAGATAGTGACTTATGATCAAGGTATACTGAATAAGATAATTTGTTAATTGTTCTGGAATAGACAAGTAGACCAAGGGCACAGAATAGAGGATGTATTTATAGAAACACCAGTCATATGACAGAGGTGGCTGTAGAGCCATGGTAAAGGAGTCTCTTTTACAAGTGCTCAGAGAGTTGGTATCCACATGGGAAAAAATGATCCTTGAAATCCCTATTGTTTTGTTAGTCGCTATCAAGTTGATTTTGACTCATGCTGACCTCATGTGTAACAGAGTTGAACTGCTCTATAGGGTATTCAATGGCTGTGGCCTTTTAAAAGTAGATCACCAGGCCTGTCTTCTGTGGTACCTCTGAGCGGGTTTGAACCTCCAACCTTCTGGCTAACAGTTGAGTGCTTAACCATTTGCACCACCTAGGGATTCCTTGAAACCCCTACTTCATACTATAACAAAAACCAATTCCAGTGGTCAAAGACAAAACTGCTAAGTTCTTAGAAGATAATGTAAGAGGATAATTTTGTTTCTTTAGATTATGGATTTCTTAAACAATGTACAGAGAGTGATAACGAATGAGAAAAAGATTTATAAATTCAACTACATAAAATTAACTTTTTCTTCATCACTTCAGCATTGGGTAAGTAGAAAGACAGGCTATAGATTTGGGAAAATATCAGCAACTCACAGAACTGAAAAAAAAAAAAAAATCTAGTATCCAGAAGATACACATAACTACAAACTGCCCAGAGATAACTCAAATAGCCAGTTTATATGACCATAGTTGTTCATCTAACTATCCATCATGGAAATGGTAACTAAAACTATAGTGAGACACCCAAGTGTTGCTGACCATGTAGAATGCTCTCTACATTGCTGTTCAAACTGTAAATTGATGCAATCGCTTCGAAAAACAATTTGGCATTACCTAGTAAACCTGGCAAATGTGCAACCAAGTAATTGCACTCCTAGGTACCTTATACGGGGATGCTTATGTGCAGAAGAATACATGTTCGTTAATGTTAGTAGCAGCAGTGCTTATAACAGCAGACAGGTGGGTGGATGGAAGGGTGGATGGATGGATAAAATTCCAAAACAACCCCAAAGTAGAATGGGTAAATTGTAGTATGTTCACACAAGGGAATAATACACTGCAAATAAAATGAATGAAGTATAATATGGATACACCTGACACCTTCAGTAATGTTCTGCTGCGGTTAAGACTACAGCCTAGAAAACCCTACGTGGCAGTTCCACTCTATCACACAGAGCTGCTATGAGTTCACAGAAGTAACGTTCAACAAAAGAAGCACATCCAGTATGATTCTAATTATGTAAATTAAAAAACAGGAAAAACAAAATTATATATTTAGATACGCATATGTAGGTGGCAAAGCTCTTAAGGAAAAGTTAGCCATAAAAACCAGACTAATGATCATCTCAAAGGAAATGGAAAGGGCTGTAATTGATAAGAGACAGAGGGTTTCTGCACCATGTTCTGGTTCTTGGTCTGGGTGACGGCTAAATTTGCATTTTTTCTTATCATAATTTATTAACCTGTAATTTTTATGTTTTACGCACTTATACTTTACTATATATCGGACATACTACGCAATAAAAATATTGAAACATTTTCTAAAAAACATTCCATGAAGTAAAATAATACAAATGATCAGAAGTATGTTTTAACAAAAAGAAAGTCAATACTAGAGTGTGACTAAAAAAAAAAAAAAAAAAGAGTGTGACTACTGAGTATTAATTTATAAGCCTCTTCTGCATTACTAAATGAATTTTTAAGTTATCTGGGAGTCTAGGCTTAGCCCAATGTTTAATATGTGAAGAGCTGAAAGTCAGTGACAAAAACATAAAAAGTGAATGATGAAATAACAATATTTTGTAAAATAAAAGAATCAGTACGTGAGATCTGTTTTAAATGCTTTTGTACCAGGGCTGTCGAAAAACCTTAGTTCACAAGATACTAGCAAGCATCAATAATAAGGAGAGAAATGGGACTGATAAGGAACTATAATACAGCCCAAAACATATTTTCTAAGCCAACATAAAGACTGACGATATAATTTATGCTACAACTAACAATGGGTTCTTACAAGAAAAAAATGTAAAAGGAAACATCTTGAGCATGCATTATCAACTTAACTCTGAAATTTAGTTAAAATACTAGTACCAGATCCTAGATTGTAGCAAATATTAAACTCTCAGGATTCCTAAACTGAATCAATATTACATGTACCGCTTGAAAAGAGTAAAACATGGTAATCATAAAAAAGACAACAAACTAATCAGTTTTAACTGGCGTAACGTTTTCAATGACTTTAAATCCGTAAAAAATGCTTCATCATAGAACTTTTTTATAGTGTTTTCCCAAATGATTTTAGAAACCTATTACTGTCTACTGCATCCAAAAGAAGGGGTACTTCGCCAAAGCTGAGTCTTGCCAGGCTTGGCCCGTTCTCCTAACAACTCCTCTGCTCCTCAGGACTGCTTTCACCACAAGACGCGTGACATGTGGGGCTACTAACCCTACTGGAGGGAGAGTCCGGAATTATCCAGCCCCATCATGAGAAACTTTATGAGGCTGAAAGAGGTACTATAGAAATATAATCTTATTTTATTAAACAAACCCTGAACAAACTTGATTTGTTTAGTGAATAATTTAAGGTTTTAGGTTTTTTTTTTCCTTTGTACGGAGAGAAAGTGTGGGAAAAGGAGAGGGATGGGAGGTGAGCAGACTATCCTAACTAGGAGAGCCAAGGTTTGACTGCTATCCACTGAAGTGCAGGGACCTGAGGGCAGGGACTTAGATGACTAATAGTTGAGTCCTCAAAACAGAGCACCACACAGCACTTGGCCTAGAGTAGACAATACTTTCTAATTGTAATTACCAAGCATCGTGTCTGGCCAAAATCACACACAGAAATGTTTACTAAATGAAATATAATGTATTATGCTACCAACTCCACCAGAGTACGAAAGAGGAAGACTTAAAGCACTTACTGATGAAGATCAAAGATTACAGCCTTCAGTATGGATTACACCTCAACATAAAGAAAACAAAAATCCTCACAACTGGGACAAAAAGCAACATCATGATAAACGGAGAAAAGACTAAAGCTGTCAAAGATTTCATTTTACTTGGATCCACTATCAACGCCCATGGAAGTAGCAGTCAAGAAATCACATGATGTATCACATTGAACAAATCTGCTGCAAAAGACCTCTTCCAGCCATTGAAAAGCAAAGATGTTATTTTGATGACTAAGGTGTGCCTGACCTAAGCCATGATATTTTCAATCGCCTTGTATGCATACGAAAGCTAGACAATGAATAAGGAAGACTGAAGAATTGACACCTTTGAATTACGGTATTGGTGAAGAATACTGAATATACCATGGACTGCCAGAAGAACAAACAAGTCTGTCTTGGAAGAAACACAGCCAGAGTGCTGCTCGGAAGTGTGGATGGCGAGACTTCATCTCAGGTACTTTGGACATGTTCTTAGGAGGAACCAGTCACTGGAGAAAGATATCATGCTTGATAAAGTAGAGAGTCACTGAAAAAGACAAAGACCCTCGAGAAGATGGATTGACACAGCAGCTGCAACAACGGGCTCAAACATAGCAACGATTGTAAGGACGGCGCAGAACCAGGCAGTGTTTCATTCTGTTGTACACAGGGTTGTTATGAATCGGAGCTGACCCGATGGCACCTAACAACAATAACAACAACGCTATCAAATAATGGTTTGGTTGCCTATTAAACTATTTAGCTGCCTATTAAAGTGAGAAGTTTCCCAGAGACAAAGACATATCCCCTCATAACACTCAAATAACAATATGCATAGAAGGAATACTCATAAATACTGAGAAACTGAACTGTTAGTTAGAAGTGCTAGGGTAGCCTACCCTTTCTTACTTTATGTAGCAAATAGCAGGTGATAAAGCATTTTGTAAAAAATAACTTTATATTAGTTTCCTGGGGCTACCGTAACAAATCATCACAAACTGAGAGGCTCAGAAGGGAATCGGTTCTCTCACAGCTTTGGAAACCAGAAGTCTGAAACTGCCACTTGCACCCACATCAGCAGCCCACTGGCCTGTGCACCTCCTATACCAGCTCTGCCCTTAAGAGTCGTTCTTGCTTTTTCTTGAAGGTTGGTACACACTGCAGGCTAGGAGCTCTATCAGCATGTTTCTTGCCTGGAGAATTTGGAATTCAAAAGCCTTCTCTTGTTTTGTCCTGCTCTGTCTCTTTCAGTCCAAACTGGTAGTATTTCTGCTGCTACAACATTCTAAATATCCTTGTGGGTCTCTTTTGTATGTCATGGGGGTCAATGCCAACTAAGCAGGAGGGTCCTCCACAGATCTTTTCTAGATAAGTGTCATTATTCCTGGCTCCTGCTGAGATGGTTGACTGGATCCATGAGTCACACACGTAATCTGAACAACTCAACTTGGGCCTTGTCTCTAGTGGACCCTGGACGATCCACACCCTGAGCCTTCTCTCCAGTGGCTTCCTGAGTCACAGGCCTACCCTGGACAACCCAACCTGGTCTTTCTCTCCTGTGGACCTATGAGTCACACACCTACTGTGGAAAACCCACACCCTGGGCCTTATATTCAGTGGATCCATGAGTCACACGCCTACTGTGGACAATCCACACCTGGGCCTTTTGTCCAACACATGCTTTCTGAGCAGTGAATTTTCCAGCATTAGCATCTTTTGCAATCTGGATATACTGCAAACTTTCGAAATCATCGATATCTGAAATCACCTGTAGATCTAAGTATGGCTGAAAACACCCTTTTCCTGAAGTTTTGTGCCTGGAAAATTAGGCCTTACTGAAGATGTCTGGAAGATTAGCAAAATCTTTTTAAATGCCACAGAAAGGGTACATTTACCTGTAAGTCAGTAAAGCTCCTACAAATTTTCCTTCAGTAAAATTTCAGGAATGCTAATCTCTAAATCCAGAAGCAATTATCTGTGCACCTGTATCACACGACATTTCTGGTCTCCACGTGTCAGTGCTCTGAATGTCCACTGGTGAAAGAGGGTCCTCAGTGCTACTGTTAGCCGTCAATTCCCTGGGCACGGGCACCCTCCCTGAACACTTCCACCATGCACACTGATGTGGCTGCCTGGCTCATGGAAAAATGAGAGGAAAGTGCTGCCCCCAAGCCACTGAAACGCCCCATCACTTTTAGTGCTGTGGACAAAAACGATGTATCTACACAGATGCTTATGAATTTCTCAGAGGGACACAGTTGTCACTTTGTTAAACAACTTTCTGCCTCTATGGCCAAAATATGCCTTATGTGAGAGTAAAAATCCCTCTGACTCAGCACTGATAAGACGATGTTTCAGCTTATCAACTAGAATTTTGAAGAACTAAACAGTGTACAGGCAAGAGGCATCACTAAGGAGGCAAGTGACAGCGAGTTCTCAACCTGAGGGAGCTTTAAATGTGCTAAGAATCCTGGCAGCCAGTCTGTTCTTATTATGAGTGATACCGAAGATTTAGGAAACATATATTTGTTTTAGAGTTCTGAAAGTTAAGGGTTAAAGATTGTAATATTTTTCTGTGAAAGACAAAACAACTTGTATAAAGTACTCAAGAATATTTCATTCTATAAAAAAGCATTTCTATAAAACAGCCTAACTTTCTTAAATGTGAAACACTTTCAAGAGAGTTAGGACAGTTTAGGAAAAACCACTTTACTTTCCAGATTTGTGTGCTTTGCAAAACAAATACAAAAAATATCCTATCCTTTGTAAAATACAACAGCAAATTTAGCAAATACTAAAATATACTCTTATCCACATTTAAGGGAAACTTTGCAAAAGGCAAACAAAGTTGCTTTAATCAGATGTAAATCGAAATTCCTTAAACCAGTGTCCTATACTTTTCACATTTTACGGTTCTTATTCCTTTTGCTAAATCGGTATAATTGCATTCTCAGACTGTGAAAAACAAGGTAAAGTATCATACTGAAGTAGGCGTGCAGTATTTTGGAGCTAAACTGAGGTGCAGGTATAATTCTCTCTAGTTAGTTTCCCTAAGCTTGACTGAACATGTTAAATATAAAACTGTTGACCGAAAAACTCACAAAAAGACTGGCTGACATCTTCCTCATTTCCTAAGCAGACTAAACAAACGGTATGTGTGAGTGTGTGTGGGTGTATGTGTGTACCAGTAGATATCAATATGCATATTCATATTTTTATGTCCATACACACATCTGAAAGGCTTAACAGAATTCATCTACAGGTAACAAGATTATGGATAACACTCATATTTTTCTCCTTTTTGGGTATTTTCTAATTTTTTTTTTTACTAAAAATACGTGTATTTTTGAAAAACATATATTACATAATCTAAAAAGTACATATAACGTACTAACTTCCAGAACCTGTAATTAATTTTACTGTTAATTTGATAAACGGAAGAAGTATCTCAAGTTTCTTTATATTGCCATTTTGCTAAACAAACAATTTGGAGATGGTTGGTATTGTTGTTAGTTGCTGTTGAGTCAATCCTGACTCATGGGTGCCCTATGTGTGCAAAGTAGAACTGTGCTCTGTAGGGTTTCCAAGTCCATGACCCTCCAGAAGCAGACTGACAGGCCTGTCTTCCAAGACACCTGAGTGGGTTCAAACCACCAAACCTTTGGCTAGTAGTCAAGCACTTAACCATTTGCACTACCTACCAAAAAACCTATTGCCATGGAGTGAATACAGATTCATAGTGACCACACAGGACAGAGAAGAACTGCTCCACAGGGTTTCTAAGGAGTGGCTGGTGGGTTCGAACTCCCAGCCTTTTGGTTAGCAACCACAGCTCTTAATCATTGCATTACCAGGACTCCTCTGCACCACTTAGGGATTCCTAATTTGGAGACAGCCCCTAGAAACAAAGTATTTAAAAAATCTATAATAAAAATCCCAATGGTTCCTGGCCACTAGAAGTAGAAGGGGAGCCTACATTTAAATCAAAAAGTGATGACAGTGAATTTTAATGATACAAACTACAATTTCAAATCTTATTTCAAACCTCATCATTGAGGTTACCAAACACCAAACCTGCCATCAAGTTGATTCTGACTCACAGCAACCCTGTAGGACAGAGTACAGCAGCCCCATAGGGTTTCCCAGGCTGTAATCTTTACAGAAGCAAGCTCCACATCTTCCTCCTGAAGAGCAGCTGGTAGTTTCAAGCCGCCAACCTTTGGTTAACAGCCAAGTGCTTAACACCACTGCACCACCAGGGCTCCTTTCATTGAGGTTATTCTTCTTTAAATGATATTTATGTTACTCAAAGCATGTATTCTTCTTTGAACTGCCTTAAGAACTGGTCTTAGAATTATATAGTCAATTAATCACTTTGTATTTACATCATTCAAAATAATTAGTTTGATCAGCTGCCTTATTAATCATTCTTGGCTCTGAATAACTTTCAGCTTTTTAAGAAAATGAAAACTATCCCTGAAGGAAGAAGACTTACACGAGTATGCAGGCGGATTGGAGAGAAGCAGTTCACTGCCGGGGAGCTTGCCAAGAAGGCCTCAATGAGCACCTGCAGCCTGGGGCCTGGAGGTGGACTGTGCGTGTCGTGTGTACACCCAGGGTGCATCCACCAAAGACGCGGACACCAAGTGCAGGGACACCAAGTGCCATGGCCAGGCACAACTGAGACACTGACTAAAAGGAGCAGGCCAGTGGGGCAGGGTGGGGGCTAACAGAATTAAAACATTCTAAAATTCTTGCATTGCTGCTTTCGATTCCATACTCCATGACAAAAGGGGGCCGCTCTGTATTCATCTTTACCCAAGATTTGTCAGGTTTTCATTACTTATTCATATGAAAGTTTTCACACACATTAAGAGCATCTTTAATAAAACATCCTTTGTGAAAACACTTTTAAATGCACTTACAGATATATATATATATATAGTAAATGTTACAGTCTTCAAATTAAGTAGACATCTAATACTAACTATTTACATTCCAATCTCCAGCTATATGGGCTATCATTTTGAAAAACAGGGCATAAGAAAAGGCTTTATCTCAATATTTTATCTAGCCTGACGAATAATATTAGATCCCCTTCTAAATATGGATAACTTGAAAATGTTGGTGATTGCACACAGCTCCAAGGGTACCAGGTATGAAAAAGTTTACCAGTAGTAAACAAAAATTACTTTGTTAGATTCAGATTTACGTTTTTATCAAAACACCTTCATAAATCACTGGAGATTATATTCTAACACATTATGTAAGGAAAAGTATCAGATCTCTAGGTTATTCTAACAAAAATGTTTATGCCCAAAGGATTATATTCTACAATTTGTCAGGTTTCTTGACTCCCTCCTCTTCCACTCTGGATGACTTCTTTCAGGCTGGGAAGAACATTTCAAGAAACCATATTCAATGAAACCAGACTCTTTTTTTTATCTTAACTCTTAAGCCTACCTTATCGGAATGATGTAGGAAAACAGAAGAAGGAATCGAAAGAGGTTGCGGTACCAGGGGCCCACGAACCCTTGTAAGGTCACCATCACAGCCGAGAGAGCAACCAAGGCCAGGAAGAGCGCCTTGGTCAGCTGGTTGAGCTCAAGGTCCAGCAGGCCAACCTGGGAGAGAGAGGCGAAGTTACTGACACACAAGCTCACCACGCCACCCCTATACTACACTCCAAACGAGAACACAGCATGAGGATCATGACGGCTACAGTAGTGGAATAGAAAATCATATGAACCTTACTCTTCTGAAAGCGTCTAGAGATTAGGCAAGACTTCCAAAAGTGAGTCATGGCCAGAAAGGGCCTACTGACAAAACAAGAGGCCAGAATGTCAGCCACAGTGCACTCAGCTGCCTCCTCTAGGGGGATGGTGTGGAAGATAGCCACTAGGGCACAATGGACTGTGACGACTGGAGTAAGGCAGACAGATGTATGCCTGGCCCTGATAGTGCTGTTCTGGAAGTGATGTCAGCCCTGACTGCACTCTTCTGGGCCAAATGTGAGCCCTCACCGCACTCTTCTATGACAAATATGAGCCCTGACCACGTTCTGCTGGGCCAGGTATGAGCCCTGACTATGCTCTTCTGGGACAGGTGTGAGCCCTGACTGTGCTCTTCTGGGACAGGTGTGAGCCCTGACTGCACTCTCCTAGGACAGGTGCATGTTTGCCCGATACACTATGTCAGACCAATCTCCCTGCTCTTGACACGAAGTGCTTCCTAAACAATCCCTACTTCAGGATTCTGTGCAGATGGAGACAAGTCTGTCCCCCTCTTTCAAGAGGATCTCTGATATTTTCTTCATGAAGAAGGAGCAGTCACTTGTCATGAGAACCTTTCTAATTTGCACAATCCTACATTTTAGGCTCTTCTCGTAAAGGGCACTACACTCGTCTTCATCCTGTGGACCGCTAAGCAAAACGTAAGATGAAATTATGTTAATAAGAATTAGTTTGTTTTCTTTGTTGCATTCTGAGCAGGATCTTGGAAACAATGTGAACTAGCAGCCCAAACCCATCCATTCCAACAAGTTAAAAGACTACAGCTCTTCTGAAGCATATGGCTTCAATTTCGAGGTCTAGCAACCTCTATAAAGTCTCTCTCCTTGTTTAGCTTCATCGCTGAAGCAAGCACCATGATGCAATACAGTGAATGAAGTGGGGGGAGGAAGGGCACCAGGGTGCTGGGGCGACTTCAGAACTCAACTGGTGGAGCAGCAGCAACGCGGCACAGCCACCAGATTCCCCTGGACTCTGGACTTGGGCTCCTTCGAGCCCTGGCTCTGTTACTCGGCCACAAAACTTTGGCAAGGCGTTTGACCTGAGCTTCAGTTTCTTTCTCCGTAAAATGGGGTCACAGTAGTGCCTGTCTAATACGTCTCTGGAGCCCTGGTGGCGCAGTGTTACAAGTTTGGCTGCTAACAAAAAGGTCGCAGTTCAAATCCACCAGCTGCTCCCTGGAAACCCCATGGGGCAGTTCTACTCTGTCCTAAGAGTCACTGTGAGTTGAAATTGACTTGATGCCAATGGCTTTTTAAAAAAAATAGGTCTTTGGGGATTAAATGAGATCATATACAGCCCAATGAGCATAGCTCCTGGCACACAATAAACCCTACACACGTGTTGTTGCTGTTGTTATTGTTATTATAAAAACTTGGGTTGAATCCATTTTTCCTGTCTACTAACCGTACAGCCTTTGAGGTTGTTCTTCAACTCTTTAAGCCTCATTTTCCTCATCTGTGAAACAGTGTTGAGCCTACTCACAGATATATGGTGCTTAGAGGCAGCATGAGTCCTGCTCATAGAAGGGCCTTGAGGACAGACACTCTCCCTGAGTGCCCCCGAGACCCCACAGGGTCCCTGACGCACCCTGCACCTTCCCTGTGTACCCCAGAAACCCAACGGGGGCCCCTCATTCACCCTGGGCCTTCCCAGACAAATGTTTGGGAGTAAAACATCGGAACTTTGGTCTCATCTGTCTGCTTTATACCTTGTCATTTACTATGCAAGACTAATGAAACTTAAAAATAAGTATCAATTTATGTGTAACATCTACTTAATTTTAGTGAAACAATGAATAACAAACTTGGCTTACCACAAGAAACCCTTCTTCATGTTGCCACAGAGCAGCATGCAGCAGGGGTTCCCAGGAGACACTTTCAGAGAACATGCTTCCAGCCCTGCCCTCTGCTCCTCACTGTGGCTGATCGTTCCCAGCCCCCAAAATGCGGCAACATATGCTACCACCACCTCCCCAAGCTCCCCCAGAACTCAGTGGTCTCCAGGTTGCATGGAAAAACTGCTCATCGCACCACTTCCCTAGAAAACAAGCAGACTGCACGGGGACAGCACCTAGCCAGTTGGCTGTTCCCAGTGTCTGTGTGTCCACAGTCACTCCCCAGGTGGACAGGACAGCACCTAGCCAGTTTACCCATTCCCAGTGTCTATGTGCCTGTGGTCACTCCCTGGATGGATGGTACAGCACCTAACCAGTCTGCCCATTCCCAGCATCTGTGCACGTGTGGTCACTCTCTGGATGGACAGGACAGCACCAAGCCAGTCTGCCTGTTCCCAGTGACTGTATGCCTGTGGTTACTCCCTGGATGGACAGGACAGCACCAAGTCAGCCTGCCTGTTCACAGCGTCTGTACACCTGTGGTCACTCCCTGGATGGACAATACGCACCTAGCCAGTCTGGCCATTCCCAGTGTCTGTACGTCTGTGGTCACTTGCTGGATGGACAGGACAGCACCAAGCCAGTCTGCCTCTTCCCAGTGCCTGTATGCCTGTGGTCACTCCCTGGGTGGACAGTGCAGCACCTAGCCAGTCTGCCTGTTCCCAGTGTCTGTATGCCTGTGGTCACTCCCTGGATGGACAGGACAGCACCAAGCCAGTCTGCTTGTTCCCAGTGTTTACTTGTGCCTGTGGTCCCTTCCCAGAGAACTGAGTTGGCCAGCAGCTGCTCCAGCATGGTCTCACGCAGGGCCACAAGGACAGATATGTTGCAATTTCCACTTCTTCAACTACTACATAGTTTATGCTTGAATTATTGAGAAAAATAGGTTTTTAGATTAAAATGAAGAAAAATTAAGCCGGAGAAGTGGAGGCTATGTCACAGCCCAGCTCCTTTCTGTGACAAAGGCAAGGATCAGATGAAGTCATTACTCATGCAGTCAGGGAAAAAGACTCAATTACCTCAACCCAAAGATGCTATCAATGCATGCAAAGTGCATATTTTACTCTATTCATCCAAATCCCATTAAAAAGTGAAAGGAATGATTTAATCTGCCCTTCCAGAGTTGGTCTTTTTTTGTGACAAAGAATCACTGTCTTGCAAAATGCATAACCACTACCTCACACTTTTTCCTGAGTCGTAGCTGTGAGAGACTATAAAAGCAGGACAGACACTGTCAGAAGTGAATACGAAGTTTCCTGTGCAGAAATGCCCCATCCAGGGCAGACACATTCAAAGCAGCCCACTGCACACCAGGTCACTCAGAGCATTAATATCTTTCTAATTGATGGAGACAGATGTGGGTAATTGCTTGACTAGGGAATATAATAATAATAAAAAAAAGACCAGGGAATATAACAACTAAATATTGCCCTCTCCTTTTTAATTTAAAGCTATAAAAACTTTAACAGACTAAAATGCATCCTCAATAATGGGCTATTCCTTGCATTTTTTCAGGTAGTCTCTTCTGGACTTTGAAATTCTTCCTGCAATGTAACTGCAGTCAACCTGCCATCTACAGTATGATCTTAGCTATTTTTGTCCACTCTAATAAGACACAGTAAGAAGAAAAGATACATTCAACTTTTTTTTTTTAAACCCACGACTTTTGATTAGTGGTTGATGCTTTTACATGGTTTCTCAGAAACACCCATAAAAGTTCTTCAACTCATCTAAAATGCAATTTGGACTCCTAAAAGCTGTTTAATATAAAGACTAGTTAACTTTTAAAGTTACAGATTCTATAAAAAAGGTGGTTACTTTAGTTTCGAGGTGAATCTCTTCTTTAAAAATCTTCTCACACACCTGGCCAGACCATCTACCTTCTCCTACGACTGCAAAACCTTTTTGCCCATAAAATCTACTAGTAATCATTTGGTGTAATTATGACTGTATAAGAAAAGGTAAATTAAGTATACTAGGAGGTAATTTCCAACATTTACTGTAATTTCCTATATTAGTAAAGCAAATTTTCTTCTACTTGTCATAATATTTATTTTATTTGAAACAACTGTGATAACAAAATTAAATACGCTACTGGAAATTTTAATCTCCAAGGGAAAATTTGTGCATAATGTCTAAGACAACCACAATAGTTTTGCAAAGGGGCTGTTCTAGGATAATGAACACAATAATTGCCTGTATAATCTAAAATGCTACTAATGGCAATGATCACAAATCCATTTAGCTCCTCTTTAATTTATGTACCAAGTTTTAAATAGCTAATGGTTTTCAGTGAAATAATGGTTCATACTAACAATGAGGGGTAAATACGGTATTCTGCTTAATCAAGAAAGATCAGTTTTTTTTTTTTAAATGAGTGAATGAACAAATGAAAATCGGATCTTATCTTCATAACACAGCACCATACCAATGCACTTCAAAGTTAAAATTCCCCTCCTACCATTAAGTTCCTAAGAAATCAATGCACACACTAAACTGGAACAAAGGTCTGATGTTACACAAACTGGGATCCAATGAGCAATCACATCACCTAACTGCTCATCGCAGGACACTATCTCTAGATTAACATTGTGAATACCAAAATACTTTAACCAGTCTTTAAAAACTCTCATTTACTTATCTGTTACACAGAAGTACTTTAGAATAACAAAATAATAAAGATGCAAAATTTCAAAGAGCCCATTTAAACTCTTGGAGAAAGCTAAGTATTATTTTAATGTGCCCAGAAACACATCACATCCCTGTAAATACATCACAATTTCAGAAAACATGAAAGCCTCAATCTAACAGCTAATTTGTTCCAATCTGCTCTATCTGGGCACAGGACAGCTTTCCACTTGCAAGATCACTTAGGGCAAAAGTTAAACTTGTTAGTGTTGTTTCTCTTTTGGCAGCAAAAACTAATCTTGAATGATCCTCTGAGTACGTTATCATTTGGAATTTGGATTCTGACTACAAAATTGAACTAAGGTTGCACTTCGCCAAATTTAAATTCCTATGAAAAGCACATATCTTTTAAATATCTGAAACAAATCAGCCCTGTACTTTCCACTTGTAGTAAAATCTTAAGATACAAGAAAATACAGGCTCCTCATTAGCACTGCAGTATTTCAAATAAATGAAACTCATACACCAACTTGAACCTTCCTGATCTTAGAGCAATAACATTCTCCGTTACAGAGTTTAAATTAAAAGCATTAGTTTTCAAAAAGTGATGCTAGAGAAGCCTTTTCTTCTTCTCAAGTTTATTTATTCCTTCACTTTTGGATATGAACTGCTAAGCCTTGAGTGTCTCAGCACACATCCTGAGAAGTGTCTAGCTATTACCGTTTACTGCCTCAGTGATCTGCGAAATAAGAAGGGTTTCTGTTGGCCATTATAGGCTAGTGGCTCAATAATCTTGTGCTTTAAAAGCTCCCTAAATAGGTGTCAGCGTGACAATTTTTAACATTACAATAGATCACGTTAATTTCCAATATTTTTTTTAATGTTACAATAGATCACCTTAATTTTCAAAAATCTTAATCTGTATTTATACGATAGATATTTTCAAGTCTATTATGAACAAATATTTCATATTCTACAGTTTTACCTACCAACAGATTTTGCCTACTATAAATTCAGAGCCCTTGTAGCACAGTGGTTAAGAGCTTGGCTGCTAACCAAAAGGTCTAGAGTTCAAATCCATCAGTCACTCCTTGGAAGCTCGAGGGGCAGTTCTACTCCGTCCTCTAGGATAGCTATGTGTCAACCAACGTCAATTGGTTTGGGTTGTTTTTTTTTTTTTGTAAATTCTGCATTTGTTTAAGGTGTTTTCCTTGGTTACCATGTTGCTACTATGTTACATAGAATGTTACTGTATTGGTTACTATATTACAGATGATGTTTTTCCTTGAATATTAAACATTTAAAGAGAAAATGGCTTATTAGTATATTTCGTATATGAACAAAACTATCAAGGCAAGGTTCAGCTATGAACAAGGAAGTGAAACTGCTCTCAACACTAATGCGAGAAGCACAAAGAGGGGACCAGGGAGTTGAGAGTCAAATCTGACACTTTGTTCTCACAAAATGTGGATGTTCCCAAAAACACATACTGGCAGACTGCTGTCGGCTGGCTTACAATGAACTCACCTCTAGGGATGAGATTCCCAACACCTGCAAGCACGTGACTTATAAGTCTAAAGTGGACAGTCGTGATCACAGAATGAGGTACCCTTCTAACTGCTGACCTAGACCCCTGAGAAATCCCAATGAGGCTCTAGGATTTCATATAAGGTATAGCCACACACCAAAATTTTAAAAGAACAATAATGCCAGAAAGTAGCACATCATATAAGAATATATGTATACGCACAGTTTTCAGATTTATTTTTCAAAGGTTATGTTTACTTTGCACTTTTAAGCAGCACAATTCTGTCATGCCAGTTCTGGTTTGGGGCCCAGTGTTCAATTACAATCTTTATTAAAGGATAACTAATATGATACAGGGAGCCCTGGTGGCGCAGTGGTAAAGAGCTCGGCTGCTAACAAAGAGGATGGCAGTTTGAACCCACCAGCAGCTCCTTGGAAACCCTAGGGGGCAGTTCTACTCTGTCCTGTAGGGGGTCGCCATCAGTCAGAATCGACTTGATGGCAATGGGTTTGGTTTTTTTTTGCTTAATATTTCAGAGTCATTGAACTTAAAGCAATACAGTAGTTTATAAAAAAAGTGAGAAGCCAAAAATAAGTGCTAAGTTAAAATATTTTATTTTTAGTAATTATTGCAGATTATTTCAAATACTTTCAACTTGTGATACATCAAAACCATATCGGAAACAAATCAATATCTGAAAATACGGAAAACAATCTAAAAACTTTTTAGGAATTTAATTGTACTCTATGTACACAAACAACATTAAGATTCAGCACTAAATAAAAGAAAAAGCTATAAATTTTCTAACATACATGATTCCTGATCTTATTTTACAATCATCTATGTGGTTTATTTCGACACAAGGATGCAGGAAGACAAAAACATAATCATTCTTATTTCAAGACTACATGAGTGTGTGTACGCTGTTAATCATCAGGTGGACGTCACACAGCTGTGTTTACAACAATGTGTGTGTGTAGCTGGGAGAGCCAGCACAAAGAGCTAGGGGTGACGTGCTGGAGTTTGGCCAGCAGAGGGGGCTCACGCTCGACACTTGGCTTCCTCTTTCTCAATTCTGAAAAAGCCTGCTTTGGTGAAAAGAGAATGTCCACCTCTACTTCAGCCAACTCAATATTCTTCATTTTTTAGTACAAAGAGTTACCCTAAATATCTGTTGAGATGTCAAATTCAGGACAGGATTTACAGACTTTGATGTGCTGGATTATATGTATGTGTCGGGGGGGGAGCATTTCATGAATAAATATCTACCATCACATATGCAATCATCTTTAAAGGTATGCTATCCAAACCACTGCAGGTCATTAGTACAGCAGTTTAGTACCTAAAGCTTTTTGAAGATTTAGATCTACCAACTAAGCCAATAAAACTGTATCAACAGCTTATATTAATGGTTTCAAGATCTAGAATATACTTGCTATATTTTTTGTCTTAACAATCTAGGGAAGCTATCAATTTTAAATGGTTTTGCCAAGACCACCCACCAATTTAGGATAATTACTTCAATTACCTAAGCTATCCGCGGACACAGAAACCTCAACTTTCAATACCGTTCATGTGAGTGAAATTTAAGGTCAGGCATTTGGTTTTCAATTTAATCTAATTAAATAAGCAGTTTATTTTATATTTAACAGACATTTTACAAATAGCATTAACCTACTCTCAAATTTTATCTATAAAAGCAATACCATGGGTTTATGGGAGTTTACTAGGCAGTAATGCTCTCATTTTTTTTTTTTTTTTTTTTAAAAGGCTCTTGAAAAACACCACTGAGAGCAAATTAAATTCATGGCCACTGCTGAAGAGCGGGCTTAAGTGAGCCCAGGGTGATGGTTTTACCCCTCTTCAGAGACCTGATGAGACCCCACACTCGGGGGATTCTTTTTTCCCTAGGAACATGAAAAATAGATTTTTTTTTAGCAGTAACTCTTAAGTGTTACTTGTGTTTTACAAGAAAGGTTCTCATCAGGAGTCTCACAACTTTAGCAGACACAGGAAGGTAAGAAGGGACAACCACGGCCTCCTTTAGGGCTATTCAGGCAATAAGTCGTTGGTGTCGCCTTTCACTGCTCAGTCTCTTTCAACAGTCCACACTGAAGGATTATTATTTATGTAGCACTTTTTTTTTTTTTCCTGGAAGGTTTTGTGTAAATGTCTTTCTTTCCTCCTGAATGTAGCAAGTCTTATTTTAAATACGTTGCAATTTTTTTAAGAAGCGCTCTTAAAAAACACCCTAAAACATCTATTTAAATATCATTTATAAACTTAGGGTTCTACAGAAGCTCGCTGACGAAATCACTGACATTTGCCCTCTGGGCTCTAATACCACTGTATGCTCCAAGTCCCCAGGCACAACGTCTCCTTCCTTTTAGGCAACCCCTCTGAACTCTGTAAACAATTATTTCATACCTTTTTAATATTATTCCTGTAAGTGGCTTTGAGCAGTTGGATCATAAAAACAAAACAAAACAAAAAACCAAATCTGTTGCCGTCAAGTGGAATCCAACCATGGTAACCCCGATGACAGAGCAGGACTGCTCCAAATGGTTTTTTCTACGCTACAATTTTTACAGAAGCAGACTGCCAGGTCTCTCTTCTGTGGTGCTACTGGGTGGGTTCAAACCACTGACCTTTCCATTAGCAGCCAAGTGTAAATCATTTGTGTCACCAGGGACCTTTAGTTGGACAGTGGGAGAAGGCTGGGATTTAGAGCAGAAAAGCAGATGGATCACCCTGACACCGTCAAGGTGGTACTTAGGCAACCTTCCTGGTGCATGGCGGGGGGGGGGGGCGGTTGGGAGAGGTCAGGGCACATGGGGGAGCAGGCAGTAAGCAGCCCTTTCAGTGGTGCCTGCTGAGACAAAGCCAGGAGAATTCTTTAAGTATTATGTGAAATGGTGGTGGTGGGGGGGCCACATCAACATGCCTTTCCACCTGCCTCCTTATTTTGCTTATAAATTTTTAGAAGAGGGAATGTAGCGGTTAAATTTTTATTAGTCATCGAGGTCATTACCTTTACAATTGAAACTTTAATTTCTAGCCCTAGATTCTCTTTATAAGTGGACTGACACAAATGAGTTTTCAAGTGAAGTCTGAAATCTGTTCAGAGGTAGATTTCAGTGTTACCACCTACATTCTTCTTTGGCAGACCAACAGGTATTTCATTTTAATGGTTTGTGCAAGGCCATTTACTAAACATCACCAGTTATGATTTTATATATATATATATAATAGTTAGGGACCAGGACATCTGGTTTCATTAAGGACTACGCTTCAAATGCTAAAGATAGTACTGAAGTTGCTAATTCTAAGTAACAGTATCTTGGAGGAAAAAAAAAAGTGGCATTAATTATCAGGAAAATTCCTTAAGTGTTTAATTGCTCTCATGTGGTAGTGTTCAGTCTAGCATGTTCTTAACATCTTTATGGTCTTCAGACTACTCTGTTAGAATGAGCACTGTGCCAGAAAGCTTGAGGAAACAAACACTACGGTCCAGGTAAGTCACACAAGGCTGTAATGGTGTCAAGTAATGCGTAATGTTTAATTATATAATGTGCAAACTGTAAATATGCAGGAATTTATGACTATTCAAGGACTCTATCCCATCCTTCAGATATCTGGCACCTACCCCTACATAGCTTGTAAAACCACTGGATATTGTTTTACAATGGAGAGTCATTAGCTGACTTGACAAGATATATGACAAAGACATACGATGGAATCAAAACTATGATCACTATTTCAATGGTTTTGTATCAAATTCTCATGTAATTAAATACATATGACTTATTTATATTAAAAACACATGTGGAGATACATAAAATTTGACCAATGCTTGAAAAAACTCAATTACTACCACCTGGAAAAATGTGACCAGCCCTAGTACTTTCTCTGCCACACCTATACGTCACCTTAACTAGTTACAAAAGTTTACAGGTAAGTATTTTAATTTTTAAGACAGCAGAACAGAATGGCAGAAAAGGAGAAAAAGAATGAACAGAAGTCAATATCTCAGTTTAATATCTCACATTTAATCAACATTACTTAGTATTCACAATGTGTGGTTACGGATGTACAATTTTTTTTTTTTTTTTGCTTTATAAGGAAAATGTAGCACATTTGTTGAAAATTTAAATGATATAGGTATACAGTTAAAGTTTTAATCTTACTTAATCACCCTTTTGTTATTAAAAACGTCTATTTAAAAGCTTTATTACTGATATCTTGGCAAAACGTAACACTATTTTAAATCATCGAAATATTCTGTGGTACTTTATGTCTTCAAAGACACTTTATGAGCCATTTCATACTTAATGGCTTGTAAGCAATCCCAAGAGTTGGGAATTGTGCGAAAAGTTGCCCAGATTGACAGATAAAGTGAAAAGGTCTGTATTAATTTCCAAATAAAGAAATGCATGGAGTGGTATTTCATGATGATTATACTCTAAAGTACCAATTAGAACGCATCAGAAACTAGAGCAAGTTGACACTCTACAATAAAGCAAATAATTTCCAGTTGGAGGGGCAGAAAATGTTAATATGCAATGTTCAAGACTACAAGAATCTTTGTAAAAGGAAGTAGCTAATAAGGTTTAATGATGCATGTCAGGAAGCCACAGTATGTAGGGAAACACAGCTGGCTTCATTTTGTAAACTATTTGATATACACATCTTTCTAGTGCACGACTATCAGCTGTGCCAGTGCCACAGGGGACAGTTTAGCCTTCAGATCAGGATATTCTTCTTGTTCTCTAAACTACAAGTAAAATACATTAATATAATATGGTGCTATAGGCTAGTGCCCTGACTAAAGCTTATCAGCTCACAAAGAGGATTAGCAAAGTCTTCTGTAAAATGCAGTGGAAACAATGCTGCGGCCTAAACAGGCTACTAAGCACTAGAACCATTAAGACAAATCATAAAACATATGCAACATTTGGATTTAGTGAATTAATAACCTTCACAAAAGGGTCAAAATCTTTCTTATATTTTGCATTAAAATACGAATCACCATACAATGCTTCTACTGCACAAAGCCTTGCAACCCACCACAGAGACTGTTGGCAAGGGGTCCGGAGCGTGCGTGGGGTGGTAGGCCCGCTAAAGGCAGCATGCACGCCGCCACCGCCACCGTTATGAGGGACTGCAACGTGCAGGTGACAGCAATTAGCAGCAGATGACAGAAGCACTCTGAATTTGTTCCAGATGGCAGCTAAGGGTCACTGGAAGCTAGCAAACCTTCCACAAGGAAACCCTTGTGTTAGGCAACTATCAAACTCAAAAGCTCTTAGAAACAAATTAATTATTCAGCCACCAGAAGACAACCGCTAGGTCACAACACTAATATCAAAATGGTGTTGAGGCACTCAGAGCGCACTTATCGTAAATGTAATCATACATACTAGCTATTTAAAACAAGCACGCCGCTTAAGGATGAAAAGGTTGCCCTAAACTAAAAGAGCTAAAATTCTCGTAACTAGTTGTCTTGTGGCAAAATATATTCAACAGGTTTGAACTTTAGATGAACGCTGCTCATAGCTGAGCTAGAAAACGGCCACTTCCTAAGTGAGAATCTGCACTGAAACCAAGACAGCATCTTGGGTAATTACTAATGGCTGGAAGAGCTACAGCAAATAAGTGACAAACTCCAAGAAGAAAGGACATACAAACAGCAGCTTTTTGAGCCTTAAAATCTCAGAGGTGGTTCACGAAGCCCTTTGCTCAAGAATGAAGTATCGTAACACTGCAGTAAGGGTGGAAGAGGAGCACTAAGATTAGAGGAAGAACATGCACCCCAGGAGAGAGGGCGTACCCATCATGGGCTGGCTTAGTATCAGCCGTTCACCTGTTCTGTGTGAGTGGGAACGCAGGCACAATGCTTGGGGCAAACAAAAAATAAATGGAAGCTAACTAACTCTGACAAGATTAATTCCACACGAAGGTTTGTTTTTCGTTTCAGTGATTTAACATACATAAACTTGTAACTGACTCATTTTGTACCTTTTCCCCTTATGCTTTTGGCATCTTACAACCCAACAGCCCTTTACAATTTATGAAGTACTTCTACATGATTTTTGTTATGCGACTGTCATGGCTTCATCAAATACTATCATTTCTATTTTACTCCTAAGGAGGGGAAGGCAGTCGTTCAAGAATGTGTTGCCGTGGAAGCCTGGCTTTGAGCAGCACCTCCTCTCCTGCCAGCTTCCTCCTTGGCGTTGTGTGGCCCCACTGCTGACCCTATGAACAAGCCAGCATGGACGAGAAAGTGGTATTATTTCATCCTCACAATCAGCTTTCCATTATCCACTCAAACTTCCACTAGGTTCATGAAACAAAAATCAGGAGAAGCTTCTTTATCAAAATGTTTTCTTTTACTATTTTTATTTAAAGGGTAAAACTTGCTCAATTAGCATCAATTACTATACTTTGGGAAAATAATGTAGAGTAAATAAAGGTATTAAATGTTATTACTCAAAAAGCCTCTCACCAAAGTACATTTGTAACAGAGGGGGGTATCTTGCAGAGCAAAGTGATTAAAGCACAAGCTGCCTCACTATAATTTACTGTCGTCATTGCCGGCTTTCCCAGGGGAGGACTTCCTTCCTGTGCATGCAATGTGGGTTCCACTGTCAACATTCTCAGCACCAGCTGAGTTGTGGGTCTCGGGCTTTAAGAAGAAGGCTGTGCTGGGGGGTCCCCGAGGCTCCGCTGGTGGTGAAGCCCCACGTGAAGGCATCCCCACAGGGGTACGCTGGGGAGCGGGCGGCAAAGCATGGGTCTCCACTCACTGTGCAGAAACCTGTGGCCCTAAAGGAACTCCCTCCTAGATCCCACGCTTTCACAGATACCATATAAGCTTCTATGGGTTTTTATTAGTATTTCCCAGGTTCTTGGTTAGATCCTGGTTTTTATTCCCAACCGAAATTTAAATGTATGGTCCAGTAACTAGCACGGCTCGTCAGTGTTTTCTGACAAAGGATGAGTAAGAGCTCACTGCATGCATGTCTTGTTAGACAGGCCTGTGTTACCAATCCCTGAAAACATGCGTAAGAGCTCACTGCATGCATGTCTTGTTAGACAGGCCTGTGTTACCAATCCCTGAAAACATGCGTGCTTTCGGAATGCACATATGGCAGTGAGGCGTGCTAGGAAGGGCGACCCAGTCAGACCTGAGTTCAAGTCCTCACCAACTACCACCTGTGAAGTCTTGGGTTAAATGTCCCTTTCTGTCACATGGGAATACCACCAACCTGAGGAGTGGAGGAGACGGTGTGTACTGAGAGCACTGTGTACTGACACAGTGCTGGGCACCTAGCCATTGTCCAAAGACAGTGGCCATCCTTATATCGCCTCTTTTAGTTTTGACAGTGGATGCATGAAAAACACCCTAATACTAACTGGTAAACAACTGCCCTGACAAAACACGTCCCTCAAGACAAAGCAAGGCTAGAAACACACTGTTGCTAAAGGATCATCATAGAACTTACATGGAAAATTTTTAAATGATAAACTGAATGAGATGTTTGACATAAGCACTGGTCATCAGATTTCTCTTAAACAATGACACACTGCAGGTAAGCAAGGTTTTCTTCAATTTCCTTTCAAAATAAGTATGACATAATGGTAGGAAATGGTACCATAATGACTAGAATTTAAACGAATTAATTCTTAAAAGACTATTTTAAATACCTATAATACACAGAAGCACACACCATCTTCCTTATCTTCCTGTCATTGTTACAACAGACTTCAGGGAAGCTAAGCACCCGTTACACTCTTCTGAGCCCACTTTTCAGTCTCTGGCTGAGTTGTACGAGGATGATCTGTGTGGGCATGCATTCGGTACATACATGCACATCTACAGTACTTGCAGGAAATACAGTCATTTCATTGCTTGTATTTAAATTCATGACCTCTGATTCAGTTTGAAGATGCAATACTAGTACTGAGGAGGGGTGGGAACCAGAGAACCAGTGCTACCTGTGGAGTGGCAGAAACCAGAGAACTAATACTGTGGAGTGGTGAGAACCAGAGAACTAGTATTAACTGTGGAGCAGTGGAAACCAGAGAATTAGTATTATCTGTGGCATGGTGGAAACCAGAGAACCAGCACTAACCAGAAAACTAGAACTGTGAAGTGTTGCTGTCATGGATTGAACTGTGTCCCCACAAAATATCTGTCAATTTGGCTAGGCCATGATTCCCAGTATTGTGTGACTGTTCACCTTTTGTCACCTGATGTGATTTTCCTATGTGTTGTTACCTCTATGAGGTTAATGAGGTGCAACTGGCAGCAGTTATGTTAATGAGGCAGGACTCAATCTACAAGATTAGGCTGTTATTTTAAGTCAATCTCTTTTGAGATATAAGAGAATCAAGAAGAGAGACATGGGGGCCTCATACAACCACGAAACAAGAGCCAGGAAAACAGTGCAACTTTTGGACCCGGGGTCCCCACACTGAGAGCTCTTTGACCAGGGAAGACCGATGACAAGGACATTCCCCCAGAGCAAGAAAGCCTTCTCCTGGAGCTGGTGCTCTGAATTTGGACTTCTAGCCTCCTAGACTGTGAGAGAATAAACTTCTCTTTATTAAAGCAATCCACTTGTGGTATTCCTGTTAAGCAGCACTGGATGGCTAAGACAGGTGGGAACCAGAGAACTAATACTAATTGGGACGTGGGAGGAACTAGACAACCAGCACTAACCATGTAGAGGTTTGAACCAGAAAACTAGAACTAACTGTGAAGTGGTGGGAACCAGAGAAATAATACTAATTGTTACATAGTGGAAACCAGAGAACTTGCACTAACTGTAGAGTGGTGAGAACCAGAGAACCAGTACTAACTGTGGAGTGGTGAGAACCAGTACTAAGTGTGGAATGGTGAGAACCAGAGAACCAGTACTAACTGTGGAGTGGTGAGAACCACAGAATCAGTACTAACTGTGGAGTGGTGGGAATAAGAGAACTGAAAATGGCCCCTGCAGACAGCCTAAGGCAAACCTCTACTTCTCTTCCCCAAGGACCCCCTCCAGGTCCTGTGCCCAGATGCTTCACAATACCTATAGGCCTGACTTTCTGAAACTCTTCAGAGGCAAACCACCTTCCGATATTGACACCTTGTGTCTGGAACACTGGCCTGTCCTGGTGACCCAGCCTCTGGGCTCCACTCAAGCACTCTGCATTCTAACCCCACGTGGCCCAAAACGCCACCTGTCCCAGGCCCTCCGAAAACCACACAATGCCAGTCACTTGCAAACTTACAGTGCTAGCTGCTATTCTTCCTCTTGTTATTGACATGATACAAATGAAAACATTTCTCCTTTAATCTAATTTTTTTATTTCCCTCACCTCTTTTCAAACCTAAGCTAAAATGCTGCTTTTTAACAATCTACTTTGACATTGCAGATCTTTCTCTCTTTTGAAATCTATTCAATTATAAAACCAGTTACCATCAAGTGGGCTCTGACTTACAGAGGCTCCACGTGCGTCAGAGTAGAACTGTGCTCATACAGTTCTCACGGCTGTGACCTTTTGGAAGTAGACTGCCAGGCCTTTCTTCTGAGAAGGTCTCAAGAGAGGACAGTCACTGTTACGTAATCACTGCACCAGGAGGTCTCTAGGGGGACAGTCACAGATGCAACGTCACTGTACCAGGAGGTCTCCAGGGGGACAGTCACAGATGCAATGTCACTGCACCTGGAGGTCTCCTGGGGGGACAGTCACAGATACAGTGTCACTGTACCAGGAGGTCTCCAGCGGGGACAATCACAGATACAATGTCACTGCACCTACAGGTTTCCAGGGGGGAGTCACAACAATGTCACCACACTGAGAAGTCTCCTGGGGGGACAGTCACAGATAGTGTCACTGTACCAGGAGTCACTACACCAGGAGGTTTCCAGGGGCAAGAGTCACAGAAACAATATCACTGTACCTGGAGGTCTCCAGGGAGGACAGTCACAGATACACTGTCACTGCTTCGGGGCGGGGGGAGTATCTCAAGAGGGGATAGTCACAGATACATCAACAGTTAATATTCAGTTTATTATCTCAAAACACAGCTTATCCCAAAAAGTTCTTCTATGACAAAGTGACATAGAAATATTTTAAACAGAAAAGAACATTACATTAATTAGTAAAGGCAGCAAATCGCTCCACCTGTACATAACCATCAATGCTGACACGTAAACTCAAATCAAACAACAAATGTTGGCTGTATTACCAGCAAATAAAGGTGCCACCCTTCAAAGGGTAACAAAATGATGGCCAAGAAACTGCCATTTTGTTCAGGAAACCTCAGATTATAGCACTTACAAAATAACAGATTAACACATTTTTATACTTCTTGAATTATTTATATTCACTTTTAGAGGGAAAATAACTAAATTACTGTTTATTCACTCTTGAAACTTATCACACATAAGCATCCCTTCTGAGCATGTAAATCTCATTTTATAAAACAGATTCAGCTCTCACATCCCCCTTTCTCCCCTTAATATACTATGCTCAGCTTTAAAACAAAAGCAGCATATATAATTACAACCTAAACCAAACAAAACCATTGCCGTCAAGTTGATTCTGACTCATAGTGACCCTATAGGACAGAGGAGAAATGCCCCATAGGGTTTCCATGGAGTGGCTGGTGGATTCAAACTGCCAACCTTTTGGTTACCAGACGAGTTCTTAACCACTAGCAAGTTAAAATCTGCATTAAATAGAATTCTGGAAATAACACAGACAATATGGATAATTTTAAAAGCCCAAGTTCCATTTATTTTTCATTTCAGTTAATTAGCATTCATAAGCTACCCTTAAAGATGCTATGATCTCTGTATCCAGAAGGCCGAGGTTTAAGGACTATAGCACCAAAAAGGATAAGTGGTTGAAGAGCATGAGGAAACTGAACCTGGAATGGCCTCCATGGTGATTAACTGAGTGCAGATAGGCAGGAGCACTGGCCACCTCCCTGAAGTGACACTGTTGCAGTGCCATCTCCGTTGCTCTGAAGTATGGGGCAAGTTCATCATTTCAGACTGAAATTAAACCTTGGAAGCCATCGTTTTTCTTTTTTTGGAATTAGAAACATATTAAGTTGATCCATTATGAAAATTTTGTTCTCTATACTACTGTGTTTCAGACCATGTCTGTATCTTAAGGCTATGAAACCATTTTTATAATTGTAATAAAAAACAAATTATTGACTTTAACTTAAAAAAATTATTGTTTGAATGACTACATATTCCACCAAAACAAAATAAATCCTTCTCTAAATTGCTCATTTCCACAGGTAAACAAACCTTACGTATAGTAATGTCACATTTATCTTTTTTCCTACTTTTAATTTTTATCTTTATTTCACACGGTGGGAGTATGTCCATCATGCATTTAGCAATGGCACAAGACCATGGCACATAGCTGGTGTCAGCTATCAACATTACAATGATGAAGAGAAATACTTGTATTTTACATCTGTATCGAAGGCTGTGAGTTTGAGTCCCAGGCCTCGCCTCTCAAGTCTGTTCATTAACTTTGGGGTCTCTTAATGTGGAACATCAACTAAAAACAAACAAACAAACAAACAAAAAACTACTCTCTCTAATGCTAGCACAGCAAGTCACACCTAAAATAAACCAATAGTTACTAAGGGTTTACTACGCGCCAATGACAAGAAGAGACAGAAGCAAATGTGCCCATGGTGGATTCCGTTTGATTCTCTTCGCTTTAAAGATGCCATTTGTTTGGACTCCCCAACCAGCCTCAGACCCAGCAGCCACTCACATTGTCAGGATCATGGTGACTATTCAGAGGGGCCTAATGCAGGCAATGAAGTCCTCGTTTGGGTCACCCTGCAGCTGTGTGGTGGCACTGGTGGCTGAGGAGACAGATGTCCACATTTCAGACCGTGCTCCAGCCATCATGCACCAATGTTTCCCAGGAAGACGGTGGGGATCTCTATGATGACCGCAACTTGTTATGGTGGCACAGCAGCCATGCAGACACCAGAGAGCATCCGAGATTTCCAGTTACACTCCCCCCTAAAATCAGTCAAAAGAAAACTATAAAGAAGTGATGGCTCTTTTTCAAGACCATGCACATGTGGGTGTGTCTGTACAAAATGAATCAGGTGGAATCCTTCATGTTAGGGTGAAACTTTTTTAATATATTTATAAACTTTTAATGTAAGCAATTCTTCTTTGTTACCCGTTCTGATAGTATAATTTTTGTGAACTAGGTTTGCTTCAAAATATAAGATGACTAATTAAAACACATGCTTTAGTTATAGTTCTGTCTGTAACAGTGTTTTTTTTGTTTGTTTTTTGAGAAATTCAGAAGTTTCAAGGGAGTATAAGAGCCAATTAATACAAGTCTCTGGGGTGTACTTATGAATTGCTTCATTCCTTCATCAGTATCTCCTTATAAGCATCTATCTAATCTTTTGTTGCCAAAGCAAAAATATCACCAATGTGCTTCCCTTATCCAAGAGGGAAAAATAATTCCACAAATCCCTGTGAAGGGCTGTGAAGTAAGACACTGGTCTTTGAAGGGCTCCTGGCCTTGTGCTTGTCATCAAGCCCCACTGCTGGTTGCTCCTGCCTTTTGAACTAGCTCCTCCACCCTGAGGTCAGCCTGCCGACAGGATGAAGGCACACACCACCCAGCATGTTCAACACACAGGACAGCACTATGGAGAACAAGTGAGATATCTGAGGTGTTCTCAGCACCGGCAATGCCCGGCCATCATGCCAAATTCTTTACAAACACGATCTCATTTTAATACTCTCAACAACAGTGCCCAACACCCTTGGCAAGTGTGGAGACTGACCCTCATGTCTGTGCCTGTGGCCCATGGACAGCCACAGCAAGTGAGCCCCCACCTGGCTCCACAGCACGCCCCCTGGTGTTGAAGGATATGGTAATGCTGGGAGTCTCACACAGTCAAGGTCTCAGCTAGTATTTCTTGAGGCACTGTGGCTGGGAGTCTCTGTTCACGGAAGAAAAGCTGGAAAAGCCTCCATTAAGATGTCTGCACCCATTTGAACTTTTCCTGTTGCCTCTTGAAAAGCGTCCATCAGAAATAAAGTGATGCACCAATTTCAATGTGCACAGTAGTTAAAAACAAAATGTCTGTGGTCATGTTTTGTGTTCTAATTGTGTTCAAATAATAGAGTTCAAAAATTTCACTAACTTTAAAAAATAGAGCTTTTCCATGCTGACAGAATTGAGCAGTTTAAAAGCGAAGCCTCCAGAGACTGCTGGCTGTGGTGTCTGCACCTGAAGGGAACCCTGGGCAGGGAGCAGCGTGGTCTAGTAGCTAAAGCTAAACTCATGGGATACATTTTAAAGTTTGGCAAAAGATAATTATTAGCTGAAATGCTAAATACACAGGGGAAAAAAAAGTTACTTAATTTTATGTTATATTTATGATACATGTTTTATTAATACCATTTTAAAAAAAGTGTGGTGCAGTTTCTATTCTAACTTCAAATCCAACAGCATTAGCATTCAGAATATATTTTCAGGTATATGAACGGTGACTAAGAAGGAACCAGATTTGTTAAGATTTGTTTCTGAGGAATATTTTATAAAGTATTGCTTAGAAAAAGGTAACTATGGTGGGGAAAAAACAGGAACTATTCCTAACAAAAATAATCCAGTCCTTCGATACATGTGGCAGGCACCACGCTAGCTGACTGCGGTAACACTGGTGACCTGGTGAGTGGACCCTAAACCCACGGAGTTCACAATCTAGGGGAAGGGGCTCTCTGAACAAGAGCGCACAATGTGGAGCAGAAGCCCCCCGTGTACAACTGGTTCCATCAAAAGTGTCTGTAACGACATGGGCTGATGGGAGCCCCTAACCAGGTGAAGGGTGGCAGGGCCTCCAGAGGAAAGGTGACCTTGCCTTAGGGCCCCTCGCCTTGCCTCACAGGCCCTCACACCCATCAGCTCCCCTACAAGCACCTCACAGCCCATCACCCTGCCTCTCAGGCCCTCACACCCCACCAAGCTCCCCCCCAACAACCACCCCATGTCCAGTCTGCAGCATCCAAGGTGAAGTACCAGTGGGGGCAAGAGAGCCGAGGGGGGCCTGAGTCTGCACAAAGACCTTCACGTGGGGTCTCCTTGCTCACTAGCCTCTGGTCCGAAACCCTCCTGACCCACACAATGGCCCATCCACGGCCATTGAGAGTGTGAGGCCAGTCTGTGTGATAACTTCAGAGCACGTGCGGCACACAGGCCCACTCCAGTCTGGCAGCTGCAGAAGTCTTCCTTGGGAAACAACACGGAGAATCTCAAAATAACAGGCAAACTTTATTATCTTAGTCTTGAGTAACAAAACAGTCCTCCATCCATGGTCCACATTCACTGCAACTCTACAAAGAAGATCTGACACTTCCTTTCTCCTCTCAGTCTTACCAGACGTGTCTTATTCATCTAAAAAGGCTTTCATCAGAAATACTTCAGAGTAGTTTGTAAGCTCATATGGACTGAGATGGAAATGGCATGACACATAAGTCATTATCACAAGTTCCACAGATTTCTAACAATTTTTATGGGCTCAGGGTAAGGAATTGAAGAGTATAAAAAAAAAAAAAAAAATTTAAGAACATGGAAGGTCAGCTCAATTGGACTGGACCAAAAGCAAAGAAGTTTCCGGGATAAAATGAATGCTTCAAAGGTCAGCGGAGCAAGGGCGGGGTTTTGGAGACCATGGTTTAAGGGGACTTCTAAGTCAATTGGCAAAATAATTCTATTATGAAAACATTCTGCATCCCACTTTGAAATGTGGCGTCTGGGGTCTTAAATGCTAACAAGCGGCCATCTAAGATGCATCAATTAGTCTCAACCCACCTGGAGCAAAGGAGAATGAAGAACACCAAGGTCACACGACAACTAAGAGCCCAAGAGACAGAAAGGGCCACATGAACCAGAGACCTACATCATCCTGAGACCAGAAGAACTAGTTGGTGCCCGGCCACAATCGATGACTGCCCTGACAGGGAGCACAATAGAGAACCCCTGAGGGAGCAGGAGATCAGTGGGATGCAGACCCCAAATTCTCATAAAAAGACCATACTTAATGGTCTGACTGTGACTAGAGGAATCCCGGTGGTCATGGTCCCCAAACCTTCTGTTGGCACAGGACAGGAACCACCCCCGAAGACAACTCATCAGACATGAAAGGGACTGGACAGTGGGTAGGAGAGAGATGCTGATGAAGAGTGAGCTAATTATATCAGGTGGACACTTGAGACTGTGTTGGCATCTCCTGTCTGGAGGGGGGATGGGAGGATAGAGAGAGTTGGAAGCTGGCAAAATTGTCACGAAAGGAGAGACTGGAAGGGCTGACTCATTAGGAGGAGAGCAAGTGGGAGTACGCAGTAAGGTGTATATAAACTTATATGTGACAGTCTGACTTGATTTGTAAACGTTCACTTGAAGCTCGATTAAAGTTAATAAAAAAAATTTAAGAAAATTATTAAAATACTTGCTTTGAATGAATGATAATTCTAGGGGGAATTCTGATTCTAAAGAATTTAGCTAGAGTGTTTAAGATTGATGAAGTACTGTCAAACAATCCTTTAATACACAACAAACGATTAGCTGTATGCCGTCAAGTCAACCCCACGTGACAGAGCAGAACTGGGCCACGCTGCTGTCCAGGCTGTAATCTCTACAGAAGCAGATCACCCGGTCTTTTCTCCTGCAAAGCAGCTGGGTGGGTTCAAACTGCCAACCTTTCAGTTAGCAGCCAAGCCCTCAATCACTGCGCCACCAGAGCTTCTGATTAGTAAGCCCTTTTCACTAAATGGAGACCTGGTAGTGCAGCAGTTAAGAGCTTGGCTGCTAACCAAAAGGTTGGCAGTTCAAATCCACCAGCCACTCCTTGGAAACCCTATGGGGGCAGTTCTGCTCTGTCCTGTAGGGTCGTTAAGAGTTGGAATCGACTCAAGAGCAGTGGGTTTGGGCTAGGGGACTTAATCCAAGGGTCCCAGTTAGATATTTGCTATGTGCTCTGATAGAGCACTCTGTCCCAGATGTTGCTTCAGGATGGCTTTTTCAACATTTAGCATTTTGCATCTTTACTGCTTTCCTGAAATAAGTTTATTTATGCTCACGTTGCTGACGAAGAGGCCCAACTTTTAATTGTGAGCAGCTGTAATATCAGAGCACCGGTTATGCAGGCGAAGGCGGCAAGCACTGTCATAATCCAAGAGCCAAACTGTGCCTCGTCGATGTGCGGGTGAATTACTTTATTGTGGGTTTGTTTCTCCAGTTAATCTTTTCCTGATGAGGCTCTGAAACACTATGATTTGCTAATATTAATAACAGTTATCCAAAAAAAATTCCAAAAGTCTTTTTATCTATGCAGATTGACTGTAATGCTATATTCTACAACATGTAGCTCTTTCGTGAAGCACATGATCACATATTTAAACAAGTGTTTAAGTCCAAAAATATTTTATTACTCAAGAAGGTAACCATTAAAAAAACGAAGGGGTGCTGTGATTGTACACAACCACGAAAACAGAGAAAAATAAAGTTATTCTATTTTAATAGAAATAACACAACTTTTTAAATATTTGTAAATTATCCTTTTTTAAATAACTAAGCTGTTCTCCAAAATTGCCTTGATATTTCAACTTGCCAAGTATACCATAGCTAATTCTATTTTGTCCTATTATCTGAAAATGCCTAACGACGATTCCCATAATAGGAGGCAGTTCTAATTCACATAATGGCACATATCACCTGTCTCCCTGTCAATGAGATGTCTGAAAGCATCTTTTTATTAGAAATACAAATCAATGTCCCCAAGGGATTACAGTAACTGCTTGAGGCAATTTGTATTATCATTTCATCCTTGATGTTCTTGCTCTGAGCAACTTATTATTATGAATGGCGTGAAAATGGCAACCTGTCACAATTGATTTTCCTCAACCTCCTTAAGAATTTTCTCTCTCTTAAATGTAATCAAGTGTCATCTTATTCAATATGTCTAAGGCTAGGTTTTATAAAGCAGTTGATTACTCAAGTTGCAGTCCCTGTAATTTAAACTTTCACCAAATATTACTTTAAAAGTAAGTGCTTAGTAATAAAAACTTTTGATATGCTCGAAGTTTTAAAATAAAACTCTCGAGCTTTGTGTAAAGCCCACTATCTCCTTTAATGTGTGCTCAGCGAACACTGTGATGAGGAAAAACACCCTCATCCTGAAAATGAGCTTCCAGAACTTCTTCTTACCTTAGAATTTTCCCCCAACTAACATTGTAGGATTTATTCTTACTTCCCATGTCTAGATAAAATATCTTACATTAAAAAAAAAACACAACACTAAACTCTGGTCATAAGCATAAAGTTGCATCTTCAGATTACACAGAATTACTAAATAAGATTTTAAGAACCAATTTGAAGGACCAGTCTAAAAGAATGAACTGACAAGTGCCTTGCTGAATTCAGTGGTATTTCAATTAATTTAAACAGGAATTTTTTTTTTTTTAATCTTAGGTTTGAGCTACACAGAGGGGACAGGGCATGGGGCCCAGGGTGGTAGTACTCAACCCTGAAAGGCAGCAGAACAGCCTTGGGGTTAAAAACAAATCTCCTGTCTGCAGCCACAGCTCCAGTTCAGGATGTCTGGGGCTAGGTGAGAATCTGGGTCTTCTGGTCCCCACCCAGGGATGGTTTACATGAGGAAAAGGATGCTAACGCCGACTCTGGCGGTCTGAGAGGAGGGTGCGGCAGGCACCGGTACAGTCTTCCTGAAGGTGGGGTGCGAGGGCTGTGAGCTGGGGAAGGGCATAGGCTGGTGGTGGTCTGAGAGCTCAGAGCATCTCAGGTGGGTGGGACAAGTGCAGGTACATCAGAGGTCAAAGGGTATGCCCATGGAGGCCTGAGACGCATCCCTTGGAGCCTGCGTGTATCAGACCTTGTGCCTGCGCCCCACCTGCTCTATCAGCTCACAGAAAAGCAACAAATGAGAAAACGCCACCACCCACCATCGCCTCAGCAACAACTACTATGATTACAACATAGGGGAAAACACCACCAACATACCATCCCCTCAGCAACCACTACTGTGATTACAACCCACCAAACCCTCAGCAATGACTACTATGATTTCTCTGTTTTGTTTGAATGCATTAGATCCCAGACATCACCCCGGCACAAGACAACGCCCATGGTGGACGACAACAGCGACGAGGCTATGGTGCTTGAACCAGCCATGGGAGACGGCCACCCAGATGGACTGAGTGCCCAAGGCCAGTAGAGCTGTGAGGGTGAGGGGAGTCTTCCAGTGATAGCCAAATGAAGTTGCTTTAAAGGATGGCATCATTCTCATCAAGAAATCAAGAAGGCACATCAATCCATACAGTATTTGTTAAACTAAACCATATACTGTAAGAAATCTACAAGCAATTGAGGCATGTAACACTACTAAAATGTCTTCTTAAAAATAAACTACTGGATAAAAGTACATGTGAAACGATGACCACTTTGTCTTCATATGTTTTCTATGGCCACGGCTATAGAACATATTTTTTTTAAAAGAAGGCATGGCTACTTTCAAACTCTTACAGAAAAGATTGGAATTTTGGATACTTCAAGGTCTATTATAGCCTCCATACTTCAACAGCTCATTTTCATTGTTGTACTAGAAATCTTAACATCAGTAATTGCTCCCAGAGTCACTACCCAGACTTGCTCTGTCTGACCACAACTTTCTATGCTTCCACTTCTTCCAGAAAACGTGACTTGTGACTGTTTTTATTATGGTCTGCTGGGCCCCTCTGTGGGCAGCATTGGTCCCTCTTTGTCCTAGGCCTGACAGGCCCCATGCCCACCAATGCCTTGTAGACCCTCATGCTCCCTTTGCCAACCAACAGTCCACCTCCTTTGCTTCTGCTCTGGGCTCTTGAACTTTGGCCTCATGTTTAATATACTTGTGGCTGACTCCATTATATATTTATGGTTCCAACAACAGTTGGGTCCTGACATGCTCAACCATTTATGAGCCCAAATTCTTAGGCTAAAACTCTTCTCAAGCCTCTTAGGGGCTGTCTCAAACCATACCATGGTCTTCATCAACTACACTACTTCAACTAGTATGGCTATACTTTTTTTCTTAAATCAACATTGATTCTGAAGCCTTTTTAAACCTAGGAACTTAAAACAGTTTTGCAAATTAGCATGGTCTTCCTATACACACAGTAATGAAGGTAGGAAATAAGCAGAATATAAAAACAATAAATTGGCTGTAAATACTTTCTGCAAATCAAGCAGCTGTACTGTATTTCAGATGGAGGCTCTTCTTCATGCAACACTACATATTCTCTGTTAAGTCAGCTTAGCTTTTATATTCAGTTACTGCTGGCTGTCCATGAAACTTATTCTTCCATAGTTAATATTCTTCTTCTTGATGAACTAAGGTCCTCTCTTCTTATACTGAATTAATAGCTTTGTGATCCTGATTTTTTTCCACAAGAAACAGACATAATCGGTAGGTCCTCTCCCTGTGGTATCATCCATCAGACTTTTTCTCCATGCTCCCTGCCTGAGATACACTCACCTTCCCTTCCCCCAGCCCCTCTCACTGGAACTCTCTGGAAAGACCTCTGATACCTTCCCTCACATCTCCATTCCACCCCAAAAATCTACTGCAATTGTTGTAATTTCACCCAGCACACTGCTGGGGACCAACCACCTCCTGGAATGCCTTCCTCATCCAACTTTCTCTTCTCTAACTTTTGCTGTTACTTTTCCTTTGCCGAGCGCCTCAAGTACAGGCATTCTGCAGGCTTCTGCAAGGTTCTTCCTTTTTCACTGTCTGGAAAAGCCCTGGAAAACCTCATCCGCAGCCATGTGTGGGAGGGTCATTAATGCTATTGATGAAGTAGTACCCACACTCCCTCCCTTTGCACATGGAGTAGGATCTCACCTCCTGGTTCCTTGACATGGGCGAGGCCATCTAACTCACTATGTCCATGAGTCCCAGCCTCCAGCACCTTCACAACCCCTTAGGTTGTGGGACTAACACTCAAGGTGCTGAGGGAGTGGCTACCATGGAGATGCTATCCAAGCCCAGCTCCCAGGTACTGTGGTTTCTGGCTGGGGGGAAGAAGGAGCTGAGCGCCCGCCAACCCAGAGCACACTCACACCAAGCCGTGAGACTGACAAATGACAGACCAAGGATTTAAATCTAATTCTGCAAAATGCAAAAGATGCCCTTTCCATTGTGAGATATATTTTGCCAATACCAAGGAAATCTACAAGTTTATTTAAAAAAAAAAGAGAGAGAGAGAAGAGGGAGGCAGAGGAGGTTGGGCTAAGAGGAGAAGAAACGGCTGCCCCACATGGCCACAGAGCCAAGCTGGTGCCTACCTTCAGGGCTCAGACAGGCGCTACTCCGGGCTTCTGGACACTTTTTGTTTTACAGGAAGATGACAGGTAACCTTTACTGACTGTTTCCCCCGTGCCAGGTTCAGGTAGAGTAGTGAAGTGTGCTCTCCTCACTCTTCCACTCTATGGGGCGCTAGTCACTCCCCACCCCACCATGGGGCGCCCACGCCCCCCTCATTCCCCACGCAGCACCACCCTGCCCACGATACCTGTGCCCCTACCCCCATGGGGCACAACTCCCCCACTCCTCAGGAGGTGCTGTCCCCAGATTACAGGTGAGAAAATTAAGAACTGGGCTACCTGCAGAAGTCACAAAGCTGGAGTCTACCTGCTGCCCTACAGTCAGACAGGGTCCTGCACTGCATAGGGTGAGGGGCCCAATGAGTCAAAATCAACACTGATGGGGACACTGAGTCAGTGGGACCTGACAGGAAAGGCGTTACACTGAAGAATAAGGTGGGGTGAAAGAGAGAGGTCATACAGCTTTTAAGACTTTAAACATAGTATCTAAAATTAAATTTCCCCTCAAATACCATCATAAATGTAAATATCTATGTACTTAAATCTCTGCACAAATAAGAGTAAGTAAAAAGATTAAGAAAAAAACTTACATGAGCTATTGACTAAAATATTTTAGTTTGCTACTTAAGAAAAAAAATTCCCATACTTCCTGGAAAATATATGCAAAAATGGATGTGATTCTAATTGTCAATAATTAGCTTCATAATTTATGTTTAAATGATTTTAACTCTGTAGTAGAATTCCTGGCTGGAGTATAAATGTGAGGAGATCGCTGTTGCATGACCACAGCTAGAATTCACACTGATGAAGGGCAGCACACATGTTCTCTGGCTATAGCCTGTCTTCTGCACAGACATCAGAGCTCTAACACATGCTGGAGACAAAGTTTCATGAGATTTGACTGGAATAACACATGCATCTCCCCTGCATATACTAGGAATAGTCTCACGATTGTCCTCCAACTAAAAGCGCAGATGCCGGGAACATGCACCCCCAGCCTGCAACACTGTAGACAGGCCTGATACACTTACAGGGTTAGCGACGTTTTCCTAACTTGTGAAGGGCTATTTTTAAATGGTATATAACAGAAAAAATGGAAGATATTTTTTTCCTAAAAAATCTTTTGAATAGAATTGTTTTATTTTCACTAACTTGTAATAAAATTTCCTGCAAAAGACAATGTTTACTATTAATCATAAACAGATAAACCTACATGAGAATTTTTTATTCTACTTAGAAGCACAACAGATTATATTTCAAATAAAAATGGGTAAAATTTGGTTACCAAGAGATTCTCATTAACTGGACATGAGGACATATTTTGACTTGATCATATAAAATTTGTTATTCAAAATTATTAATTACTGAACATTCATACTTTTTATTAGGATTTTACTTACACACATACTTCAATTGTATAAATAACAATTCTAGGAACATAATCAAGCAAATCAGTCTTTAAAATTAAATTTTGGTTTTCAGTATGCTTCTCCTGAAATAGAAATTACTTAAATAAAATGATCTTTACAATATATCTAACACTACCGAATTAAATGCCATAGAAACATTAATATAGTTTCCTTTATTTTACAAATGAACCATCAATATAAAAATAGAGTGCATACTGTAAAATAAATAGATTGTAAGATAAGAAATTAGAGAGCCTACTGTCAAATTATGGGCAAATTACATATCTAATAATTAAAATTTAAGAGACACATAAAACTCTGATTAGCCAAGACATTTTTAGAAATTCTTCAGTAGAATGTTGTTATATAAATACAGAGAACTCACATCCTAAATTACCAACATTTTTAAAAGTCTGCTTTATTAAGCTAAAATGAACAAGCTATTCAGAACTACATGTACTTTCTTACTGAAAGGAAAAAGCAAGTTCATTAAAGCAGTTGCCCCTTAATCTAGCCTACCTTATTTTTTGGATTGGATGTGTTCATTACACTTCGAGTCTCTTTTCCAGTATAAATGACAACACCTATTACAGTACCTGCAAAAACATGAAAGTGGTCCTTACAGAGATACTTCAAAGGGTGAGCATACAGACAAAACTTTCTAATTAACTGTTTTGATGGAAAATATCATTATTCTGCTTGATCTTATGTAAATTTATCTGACAGCGTACTCAGTTTGGCTAGTTAAAAAAAAAAAAAATCTAATCCCAACTTGTAAAACGGCCTTTGAAAAAGTCAAATGGTTTCTTAAGCAATACATACTCATGTGCGTACAACATTAGAAAACGCACTAATATCCTTTTCCCTGAAAACAGAGAGCGTGGTCCTGGCCTTTCACTGACAACAATCGTACCTCTGTCACTGAAATGACTAATTAAGAGAGGCGACATTCTTCACTGACCAAATTTACTGTTTGACCTTCAAACCAACATAGCACCAGGTGAACCAGTTTCTTTAAACAAGAGTTAAGTTTCCACTAAAAAGATTAAAGTACTTCTAGGTGTAAGAGGCCATGCTTACATTTCAGCATAAGTACAATTAAAACAATAAAGTACTATATAAAAAGTCAATGTTTGATTTTGCATTTATAATATTATATTAATCTCTTTATCCATGTCCCCTGAAAGTTTGTTTTTCCAATTTTATATGCCAGGATGATAGGATAATTGTGATAAAATACCTGAAAAAGATCCACAGACTACAAAAGATCCAGGGCCCTCACTTCTGGAGTGTTCAGTCGGAAGCCTGCAGGAGTTTGTTTCTAGAACTGCAGCTATGCATAATTTCTACTTCCTAATTTTCATCACTATTTCTGTAGATTATTAAAGTGGGATATAGGGTTCATGTGAAAAACAATATATCTGTAATACTCATCAAAATGAACAACCACTGCAGAATTAAGTACAGTGATTATTTTTAAATCATTTGATGTCACATTAATCTAATGTGAAATTCAGTGAGCCATCAGTCGGGATCCAGGAAGCAAACTGACCTTAGCTACCACTGGCTAAGGGACCCCTGCAGTTGGGCCCCACACAGGCTCGGCACTGAGTACAGGGACCTTGCCCACTGGGCCCCACACAGACTCAGCGCTGGGTACAGGGACCTTGCCCACTGGGCCCCACACAGATTCAGCGCTGGGTAAAGGAACCTTGCCTGCTAGGCCCCACAGGCTCAGCACGGGCTAAGTGACCCTGCCCAGTGGGTTCCACACAGACTGGGTACAGGGACCCTGCAGCTGGGCCCCACCTAGACTCAGCCCTGGGTACAGGGACCCTGCCTGCTGGGCCCCACACAGACTGGTTACAGGGACTCTGAGGCTGGGCTACACACAAGACTCAGCACTAGGTACAGGGACAAACCTCACACCTACATCCTCTCTCCAGGAAGCTTTGGAAGATGCCAGGTGCTGGACCACTGCTCAGCACTGATACCTGCAGAGGTTACATGTGTTTTCTTTTCTGTGATATGCATTTCCTTTTTTGTTTTCTTTTTTTTATTATTGTGTGTCACTGGACAAGCTGTGAGGCTTGGATTTGACTTGTTCTTTAAAGGCAAGTAAGCTCATATTTGGCATATGAGCTAGCCAAAATTATGCAAGGGCTATTTTTATATATTATTATACCTATCAATCTCCTAGACGACTACTTAGTATACAGAAAAGCAGTAAATGCATAATGATAAAATACTACTATAAAAAGGTTTCAGAAAGATTTGGATACTATTCTTTTATGTCATTGAAGCAAAAGGCTAATCCTGATCAAATCAGTATTTTCCTATTTTGCCAATTTAGTTTAACTTAATCAAAATATAAAAGTGCCACTATATTAAGTACAATGATAGAAAAAGGCAGCTTGTAAAATGAATTTATGTTTAACATTAACAGAACAAACAAGTCTCAGAAAAGACAGCTAGACATCACTGTCCTAAAAACCAAGGTAAATTATGATCAATGTTTATTATAGTTGGAGTTATCATTTAAAGCATCCAAAAATAAATTTGAGAAATGACAAGACTAACAAGTAATATCTTATTCAGATGTATATGATCAGCATTATCATTTTAAATATACCATACATAATAAGCATTTAGCAGAATTCCTGAGGCTACATTTGGATAATCCATTAAAGTTTGCCGAGAGCCTTTGTATATATTCTCTTATATGATTCTCAGTAAGATGGGAACACACTGTGATGAGATTCAGTGCATATTTTTCTGCGTCTGTCATGCTTCTTAATTACTAAAATTACTACAGTCATTATGTGAATACTTGGAACATTCTCTCCTCTCTGACAACGGGTATGTACTGATTAATGAGTACAGACGACAAGATTGAATAAACCTCATCTACATGGCAAAGAAAAATGTGGAAAGGAACCGACGGTAAGTTTTGAAAATGAGACACGAGAGGACAACAACATAACATCATCATTTTGTTTTGTGACCAAAATAAGGAAAGACTGAATCTTACAAATAGTGTTTTAAATATTTCCATTTAACAAAAAAATGGAAAAATTTCACCTTAATTTAATAGATTCAGTTAATCAATATTTTAAGTATAAAATTAAGCTCCCCTCCCATTGGTTCCAACATGGGAAGCTTCCACGTCAGAAAGACATACATTTGAAAATATGGTTGTATATTAAAATCACAACCACAATGTTATAGTTTGAATTGTGTCCCCCCCCAAAATACATGTTGTAAATCCTAACCCCTATACCTATAGCTATAATGCCAGTTGAAAATATGTTTTCTTTGTTATGTTAAGAAGCCATATCAGTGTAGGGTGTGTTTTAAGCCTGTCACCTCTGAGATGTAAAAAGAGCAGATGAGGTATAGAGAAGCAAGCAGAGATGGGGGAAGAGAGATACCACACCACATGAAGACTGCCAGGGAACCAAGAAACAAAAGCTAACAGAGAGAGAAAGCCTTCCCCTAGAGCCAGTGCCTTGAATTTGGTCTTCCGGCCTCCTAAACTGTGAGAAAATAAATTTGTCTGTTAAAGCCACCCACCTGTGGTATTTCTGTTATAGCAGCACTAGATAACTAAGACACACAATAACAAGGAAATTCTCAACAGGGAGATAACCTTTAAGGAGCGTTTGTGGCACAGTGGTTAAGCATTCTGCCGCTAACCAAAAAAAGGTCAGCTCTTCGAATCCACCAGCAGCTCCACAGGAGACAGATGTAGCAGTCTGATTCCATGAAGACTTATGAAAGGTCTACTCTGTCCTATAGGGTCGCTAGGAGTCGGAATTGACTAGACGGCAGTGGGTTTGGTTTGGGTTAAATAACCCTTCCAAAGTCCCTAAGGATAACACTGATATAATATTCATAATCAAATCAAAATTCACACTGAGAACATATTTTAAAAGATTTATGTGCATTTAATTTTTAAAGTTAGTGGTTTTATTTGCCTGACCCACATTACATACTTCAAATTGAATATAGTTTCTTTCAAATTAATAGAGAAATATTCAGATGCTTGCTGTCCAGAAAGAGCATCAATGAAGTCAGATACACTGATATCCTCTATTAATGCAATGCCTGGGGGCCTGGGGTGCCCTTTGAGACATGGCCTCTTATTAAAGGGGTTACTCAATGGCTAAAGTCTGAAAGTCATTATATGGTACAATCCTATTACTCCAAATGTCTCTGCCATCACAATATCACTTTGGAATACTGATTAATTTGTTAGCTATTACGTTACTTCTTTGTTATATGCTACTTAGAAAATTTCATGAAAATCCTACCAACTTCTAACTAATTGTATTCTAAGCAAACTTGTCCTAAAGCAAGATCAGGGGGAAAAAAAGGCTAATAAGAACAAATTTAGGAACAAAAGGTATTTCTCTTTATAAAAATATTTCAATTTTATGGCTACAAAGTATAAATCAGCAACTAGCAAGTCAAACTGACTACTGAATATTTTAAATGATAGGCCCATTGCACCATAGGAGCCCTGGTAGCGCAGTGGTTAAAGCACTCCTCTGCAAACTGAAAGGGCAGCGGTTTGAACCCATCGTTTGAACCCATCAGTCACTCAACAGGAGAAAGGTGTGGCAATCTCCTTCCATAAATAAAAGATTACAGCCTTGGAAACCCGATGGGACAGTTCTACTTCATCCTACAGGGTCGCTATGGGTCAGAATGGACTCAATGGCAGTGGGTTTGGGTTACTGTACCATATTTTCAATTCCTATTTTTAACCACTGACACAATAAAAAAAACCACTGCCACTGAATCAATTCTGACTCATAGTGACTCTACAGTATAGAGAAGAACTGCCCCATAGGGATTCCATGGAGCAGCTGGTAGATTCGAACTGCCAGTCTTCTGGTTAGCAGCCATTGCTCTTATTCACTATGCCACCAGGGTTCCCACTGATGCAATGCTATGTTTAATTTGCAGATTATCAACTAATCCTCACAAATTCAAGATCAATTAAAGATGAGTCAAAGGAAATTATATCTATACACAAAATGTAAAACTTAGATCACTTGTAACAAAACAATAAATTTGTTCCCTCTAAACTACTAGATCAAAAAAATAATGAAGTGCTTTCTTGAAACTCACTCAAATAATAAAAATTTATGTGTGTATGCGAGAGACAGAAAGAGAGAGAGACAAATAAGGCAGACAGACAGACAGAAAGAGAGCAATCCCAACAACCAAAGCATTAATGGATACCACTCAGGCACTGGGACCTACAGGACTATGAAATGTCCAGGCAACGCCAGACACCAGACCCAAGGACAACGTAGCATATGCTCCTGGTGCCAAGTCTAATACAGGTCCCAAGGCTGTGTGCTGCTCTCTCCTGAGAGCACACAGTGATGGGGCCCGGGGCCCAGGCTCCAGGCACACCCACCTGATGGGACCAGGTAGTGGGCTCAGAATGTACTCTAGGCCGAGCCCTGCCCCACAGCTTCAAGACAAGGCTTCAGAGATTTGTCAACTTGAACAGGAGCTGGGCCTCGCCAGCTCCAGGCAGAGGAGCAGGCTTCCTGGGCTGGTAGACCAGGGGCTGGAGGCACAGCCCCACTCGGTGTGCTGACTACAGCCCTGCTTCTAGTCCAGTGTCCGACCACCTTGTGCTTATCCCTATATGTCTGTCTGTCCCCATCCCCAGAGCCACGGACGGGACCTTTGACTTCTGAGTGCACTGCCTCTCCAGCTCCCATCCACCACGTGTTCTGTAAATCCACTCCAGGGTCCCTCCTCAGAGACACTGCTCTGCACTCTGACTGGGAAAGGCTCCTGGTCACACATTCTCAGAGCACCCTGTGCTCTTTGTGATTCCTTGCAAAACTGGAATGAATCCTCTGTACCATCTTCCTGGTGTCTCCTGCCAAACCATAAGCCCCCGAGGAGTGGGCCTGAAGCCACTCTGTGCAGCACTGACTGCAAAGCTGGCCTGGCATAGGCTCTCAATACAAAGGATAAAGGGAAGGTATTGCTGATGGGGGGCTGAGTTTCTGTTATGGGGTGATGAAAAAAATTCAGAAACAGACAGTGGTGAAGACAGTACAACATGGTGAATGTGATTAATGTCACTGAATTGTACACATAAAAATGGCTGAAATGGCAAATGTTTTGTTACATAATTTTGACCAAAAAAAAGTTCTGAGAGTTTAAGTTCCAGGAGGGATAGAAGCTGGAAATGAGGCAGGCCTGGCTGTGCTGCTGTCCTAGTGTCCATCCCAGCATCCATCACCAAACCCCCAGGCTCCACCTGTCCTCTGCCGCCTGTGGCTGAACTCCACCCTGGGTAAGAGCACCAGTGCCCACTGCCTTCTGGTAAGGTGACAGGCATTACGTCTTCAGCACCGCCCAGAGACACCTGCTATCCAGATTGTATATTTAAGTGACTTTCCTCCTTTAGCCTTGGGAACCCTTCAAGGGCTTCCAACTTTACTCAAAATAAAGCCCACAGCTCTGCCTCGGCCTGAGGCCCTCATGATCTGCCTCTCATGACCTCTGCCTTCAGCCTCCCCAGCCATATAGACCTCCTCGCTGTGCTGAGAAGACCAAGCACACTCCCACCCTGTGGGTTCAAGACTGTGGCCCCTGGATCTGAGCACATCTCACTTTAATGTTGACCGCCTGACTGCCCTCTCTGCCTCCCAGGTCCCCCTGCCCTAACCATCCCTCCTCACTGCCCCACCCTAACCTCACACTCCCCTTGCCCTCACCAGCTCCCATGCCCCCCAGGCCCTCACCACCCCCCAACTTCACCATCTCCCAGGTCCTTACTACCCCTCCTCAGCGCCCTACCCCACTGCCCTCACCGTCCCCCCAAGCCCTCAACACGTCCTAGGGCCCACCTGCCCTCACAGCCCCCATTCATGCCCTCATCTCCCCTCAGGCCCTCTCCATCCTGCTGACTCAGTTTCCCAAAATCATTCTTCCCCACAGTCTAGTGGAGACAAGAGGCTGGGACTGGTTTTATTTCTGTTTTCTGCCACCACCACAACCCTGGAAGTGCCAGGAACACAGAAGGTGCTCAATAACCACTAGTAGAACAGATGAGGAATGAGTAAGAGCCCATGTGGAGCCTCCACTAGCTCCCCAGCTTTGTTTGTTGCCTCTCATAGAGCCAAGAACTGCTGTCAGACAGTGGCAGGGACGCCAAGCACAGACCCCAGCAGTCGGCCATGAGGGCAGCGACTGCAGCTCGGCCTCGCCACCCTACGGCTGCGGCACCACGTCCCTGGTCAGCAGTGTACTTAGAGCAGCCCTGTGTGGGGCCACGGACACCACAAATGTCACTGTGTGAGAACTCACACTGAAGCAGAAATGATCTCTTACCTGATGCTACAACAGTGCTGGCCCACAGCGTGTTTTCTATGCTGAGGCTTTCATGAACAGGTGGGTCGCTGTCTTCCTGTAAGAGGAGAGAAAAAAACAAATGGCCAATTACCAAGTGTGTTATTACTTGTACTTCAGGTATCTACAGTGTTAAAACATGGTCACCAAACCAGACCCAACTTAACAGCAATCCAAAAGCATTGCTAAACAGGGGTTAAAATATTTAAGTAATTTTAATATAAGGCAATTTTCAATTTTCATAAACGCACTGTATGTTCTACTTTTTTAAGAAAGCAGTCTAAAGTAGCTCCTTAAAGATGTGGTTTAATACGAGCACAGACATCATTGCAAGTCAACTCATCAACTGCTGAGTGCCCACCTCAGACTACTCACCGCCAGCTTTTCTTCAGGACAAGGCTATGTGTAGACACAGGACAGACCAAAAACAAAACCACTTCTGTGTTATTGCAAGACTAACAACATACATATATAAAATGGTAAAATTTCTCTCAAATATAAAACATTATTATGTTGGACACTTTTCATTAAATAAAAATTCAAATACAAGTTGTATGCTAATTTTGTGTACAGATAATAGACAGGAGCCATACATACATCAATGCCACATGAGCAATATATGCAGCTTGATTATATCTTTACATTTTTAATACTTATGTTCAGAGACAAAAATAACATTTAAAATCTGAGAACTTTTCATCTTTGCCTAAAAGTTGTAGTTCATAATTCACTCCTTCCAACCTGGCTATGCACTCAGCTGGAACAGAGATGGAATAAGCCCACAGCCCTGTCCTCTACACGAAATACAAAAAAGGCATCAGGTGCGGCAGTGGTCACCTGTGTCTGCCATTCAGAGAAACGGGCCCTGTCCCGATGGTCGTGGTGCCCCTTAAAACAATGCTGCCTCAACACAGAACCACATTTTATTAAAAACTGATGATTTGCTACCAGGGTGATTTTAAGATTAAAAAATTAAAGTAACTTGTGAAGGAAGGGGAAAAATGGGGAACATATTTCAAACATAATCTGCATGTAAGCGATAGAGGAGTGTGGTCCAGGAGTTTCCTTTCCACTCCTTTAACTACCCTCAGATGACAGATGTCAGCCATTTTACTAATGACTGGGAAGACGCTGGCTAAGCATTTGGTTCTCTGGCTTATTTACGAGGCACAGAATCTAAACCAACCCTTAAAAGTTTCAAAATACTTCCCCAAATGTTGTGAATATTTAGAGAATAGAGTGTTTTAGATTAAGCTTATTTGAGGAAAGGTTCTGCCCACAGCACTCACACTGTCGGGCGCCAGGTGGTGTGGTTCAAAAGGCCATGCCTCCCACCTTGTCCTTTACAAAGAGCGTCCATGCAGCTAGAGGACTCTGTGAGCGCAGCAGGCTCTGTGAACAGGAAGCTGGGAGGCCAGAAGTATCCAAAACAGGCAGGAAGCTGCTTCCTAAAAATCACTTTTAAGGCCATTTTAATAAAATAAAATTAACGGGAAAATCTTTTTAATATTTAATTTAACTGTGCTTTAGTTATATCATCAGTTACCGTGAGAGTTCATTCAGCTCAAACATGCATTCATTATCATAACATACACCAATCCAAGAGTCTAGTAGCACCACGTTTTTGGAACCACAATGATAAAGAAGAACTGAGACACAGCTTTTCAGCTAAGTAGGTCATGGCTTAGTGGGGAGCTACCATTCACAAAGAATTACAAACCAGTACACCAAGGGCAAATATACCCATAGGTACGAGTGGAACAGTGGCACAGGAAGGAGAATACAGGAAGGCTTCTAAATGACAGTACTCACACTGAGTCCCGAACAGCAAGGGCTCCCTGGGTGGACTCCTGATGACAGCACTGGTCTTCGGTACACAGTGATTCCAGTCTACAACCTAATTCTGTGTCTGCAGACACAGACACACATGCACAGGCACACACACATGCAACGTATGCTTGTTTGAATTTTAAGGTCGCTCAGGGATAACCTATTTCCATTATAGGTTATCATGTAAAATATGTTCCATACCTTATTCCATTTAGTAGTTCGTTTTAAAAAATCTACTGATTATTATAGAGCTGCATCAATATGCAAAATAAATCGGCAATAGTATTCTAAGAGAAAAATGAAGAGGTTTATGTTTTCCCTTCCCAATGTAAATATCTGGAGCCCTGGTAGCTCACTGGTTAAGAGCTTGGCTGCTGACCAAAAGGTCAGCAGTTGGAATCCACCAGCTGCTCCTTGGAAACTCTACGTGGCAGTTCTACTCTGTTCTAAAGGGTTGCTATGAGTTGGAACCGACTTGACAGCACATAACAACAGTGAATGTAAATATGGATGTGGATGGAAAAAAAACAAGGAGAGAAGAGTCAAAAAATAATAAAAGTGCTTATATTAAGAAGGAAACCCTAGTGGCATAGTGGTTAAGTGCTACGGCTGCTAACCGTAGGGTCAGCAGTTTGAATCTGCCAGGTGCTCCTTGGAAACTCTGTGGGACAGTTCTACTCCGTCCTATAGGGTCGCTATGAGTCAGAATCAACCCGAAGGCACTGGGTTTTCTGGGATATTAAGAAGGACTGGTAGTTGGAAAATATGGCCTTGGTGACAAAAATGACACTGAAGATTTCATAACAGAATTCTGCAAGACCAACGACTTACTCATTGCAAATACCTTTTTTCAACATCATAAATGGCCACTATACACGTGGACCTCACCGGATGGAATACACAGGAAATCAAACTGACTACATCTGTGGAAAGAGACGATGGAGAAGTTCAACATCATCAGTCAGAACAAGGCCAGGGGCCAACTGTGGAACAGACCATCAAGCTGAAGATGAAGAAAATTAAAACAAGTCCACGAGAGCCAAAGTATGACCTTGAGTATATTCCACCTAAATTTACAGACCATCTCAAGAACAGATTTGATGCACTGAACACTAATGACCCAAGACCAGACAGCTTATGTGATGACATCAAGGACATCATACATGAAGAAAACAAAATGTCATTAAAAAGACAGAAAAAAGAGTAAAAATCAAAGTGGAAGTCAGAATGTCAGGAGAGACTCTGAAACGTGCTCTTGAACACAGACTAGCTAAAGCGAATGTTAAGTAATGATGAAGTAAAAGAGTTGAACTGAAGATTTCAAAGGGCACCTTGTGAAGGCAAAGTATCATAACAACATGTGCAAAGACCTGAAGTCAGAAAACCAAAAAGGAAGAACACATTTGGCATTTCTCAAACTGAAAGAACTAAAGGAAAAATTCAAGCCTCGAGTTGCAATACTGAAGGGTTCTAAGCAAAATACTGAACGATGCAGGAAGCATCACAAGATGGAAGGAATACACAGTCACTGCACCAAAAAGAGCTGGCTGATGGTCAACCATTTCAGGAGGTATACATGATCAAGAACTGACGGTACTGAAGGAAGGAGTCCAAGGTACATTAGCAAAAAACAAGGCTCCAGGAATTAACAGAATAACAACTGAGATGTTTCAACAAATGGATGCAACGCTAGAGAAGCACTCACTTGTCTACACCAAGAAATCTGGAAGACAGCTACCTGGCCAAGTAACTGGAAGAGATTAATATCTGTAAACATTCCAAAGAAAAGCAATCCAACAAGATGCGAAAATTATCGAACAATATCATTAATACCACAAACGACAAGTAAAATTTTGCTGAAGACAATTCAAAAGTGGTTGCAGCAGTACAGGGAACTGCCAGAAATTCAAGCCAGATTCAGAGGAGGACATGGAACAGGGGATACCATTGCTGATACTAGATGGATCTTGACTGAAAGCAGAGAATACAAGGAAGATGTTTACCTGTGTTTTATTGACTATGCAAAGGAATTCGACTATCTAACAAGTTATGGACAACATTGCAAAGAATAGGGATTCCAGAACACTTAATTGTGCTCATGGGGAATCTGTACACAGACTACGAGGCAGCTGTTTGAACAGAACAAGGGGATACTGCATGGTTTAAAATCAGGAAAAGTGTGCATCAAGGTTGTAACTTTTCACCATACTTACTCAATCTGTATGCTGAGCAAATAATCTGAGAAGCTGGAATATTACGAAGAAGAAAGCAGCATCGGGATTGGAGGAACTCATTAACAACCTGTGATATGAAGATGACACAATCTTGCTTGCTGGAAGTGGACTTATTGATGAAGATCAAAGACTACACCCTTCAGTATAGATATAAAGAAAGCAAAAATCCTCACAACTGGACCAATAAACAATATCATGATAAAGGGAGAAAACAATGAAGCTGTCAAGCATTTCATTTTACTTGGATCCACAATCAACGCCCATGGAAGCAGCAGTCAAGAAATCAAACGACATGTTGCATTGGGCAACTCTGCTGCAAAAGACTTTTTCAAGTGTTTAAAACCAAAGACGTCACTTTGAGGACTAAGGTGTGTCTGACCCAAGCAATGGTATTATCAATCACCTCACATGCATGCAAAAGCTGGATGATAAGGAAGACCAAAGAATTGATGCCTCTGAATTATGGTGTTGGTGAAGAATACTGAATATACCACAGACTTCCAGAAGAACGAACAAATCTGTCTTGGATGAAGTACAGCCAGAACATTCTTTAGAAGCAAGAATGGCGAGATTTTGTCTCACGTACTTCAGACTTTTTATCATGAGAGACGAGTCCCTGGAGAAGGACATCATGCTTGGTAATGTAGATGGTCAGTGAAAAAGAGGAAGATCCTCAGTGAGATGGAATGGCACAATGGCTGCAGCCATGGGCTCAAACACAGCACTGATTGTGAGGATGGCACAGGGCTGGGCAGTGTTTTATTCTGTCGTACACAGGGTCGCTAGGAGTCAGAACCGACTCAACGGCACCTAACAACAATAACAACAACATTAGGATGAGGAGCTATAAACTTTTTTGGGTATGTTTTAACTGAACATTTTATTTTTTATATACTTTTATACTAATGGTGATAACATATTTACAAATATCTAAATGTATCTGGACTCATATTAAGACCTTGCACAGTGGCTGATGTACCATCATTAGTCATTAAAATACCTAAGGGTCTTTGAGTCCTCTGTCTCATGCTTTCCAATACTATTCCTTGTCTTTTTCATGGGAAAATGCCATATACGGTAATGGCTTTTGTTCCCTTTGTTTATAACTTAAGTAGCTGTTCAAGGCAAAGAGATTAAAAAATTTATAATTCAGAAATAAACAATCTGGGAAAACTGAGTTTTCCCTTTTATTTTCGTGGTTTTATGGATCGAAGCAACAACTTATGGAAGAGAAAAGTGGGTAGCGTTCAAGGTTGAAACCATTTGTGCCTGAATTTATGACTGCGCTGAAATGACCAACTCCTGATTCACCCACGAGCTGTCATAGTCTCTCTCCTTGTACAGACATTGTAGGGGACAGAGAACACTCTGCATGTCCTCACCCATTTCCTAGGTGGGGCCCCCAGGGCAGGCCATTCAGCTGCACGTGCATCCAAGAGTCTGAGTTGTGGCCCAACAACTCCGTGTATACTTGGGGCGAGCCCAGTCCTGACTTGCGCATGTACCGTATCAGTTACGGAATAAACGAGAAGACCCTCTGAAATGATTCTGAATCATTTTATGCATACCAGAGCAGGTAAGCAATGCCCTACAGGCCTGGTGCTCCCATTCCACAAGCAGCACAGCATACGCACACACTGATGTGTCCCACAGGTGGGTGTGCACATGGCAGGCAGGCTAGAAACGCCTCCCTGAGTCCCCACAGGTATCACGGCGTCTGTGACTGACAGGCCCCTCATCATTGTGCTACCAGGAAGCCAGAAGTCCGCCATCAATGCACCTGTTAAGGTGCCTCGAGATCCTGCCAACTCAGCGGCCGTCATGATGTCCCACGCAGCACAAATGAGTACAGTCTTACTGCTGCAAAACTCTTTCTAAGGTTCCCTTAACATACAAGTTTAAAAATTATGAACACATACCATTCAGTAACATTTTTTCCCCTTATGCCAAACCTCAAGAGAAATAAAGGTGCTGGAAAACACAACAATTCTATCAGGCTTTCTGAGCTGCAAATAAAAGGTTCTACACAATTCGGTTTTAGAAATTTAAGTTGCTTCTCCCATTATTTTCCTATAACTGCTTAATCACGTGAATGTTTTTGTCTGACACCATAAGATGAAGAACACACAATATCTGTGCAGCTTCCTTTCAATTCTGGCATAGTAGTGGTGGACTTTAAATGTTAAGCATTTTTCTAACATCGAGAAAATTACTGTAAAAGATAGTTCTCTATCAGTCTCATATAGTACAAAATAAAATTGAGAAGATGGGAAAGAAAGTGCCTCTAACTTTCTCTTTGGGTTTCCTTCTGCTTAATGAGTAAGAAGATAAAATTTGCTTTGGGGGGAGAATGCAAAATGTTACAATTTCAAGCTGTTTGTTCAATAATGTAATCCTATTTAACAAACAATAGAGACTTGGTTTTTAAAAGGAGAGTATTTTGATTGGAAAAGACATGAACAATGATAAGTGTGCTATGGTTTATAAAAGAAATTACAGCAGAAGCTGCATTGTAAAAAAGATTAAACGGAAACACCACGTTAAAGGACCACAAATCCTGCTAATATTTCAAAACTGGCTGGAGTTTCAAAGTCCAAACTTCAGAAAGAATAGACATGTTTTGAACAATAAGTGAAATTAATGATCTCAATAACAATAACAGGAGCCATTTATATAACAGAAAATGCTATACAGTCAGCAATTTAGGTTGTTCTGACATTGTTTTGGGATAAGTTGAAGCAGATATTACTTACAATGTGCCTATCTTTATTAAACTCTGTATGGGAAATGAAATTCATAACAAGACTATTGCCACAGGAAACCTTTAATTAATTTGCTCTAATTCTTATTTACGTGTTAAGCTGGTACGACGAACAGACCTATTTTCTCCTTTGTATATATTAGTAATAAAAATAAGGGATATCAATTTAAAAAAATGTTCAGTTAATCTTTTAGTAATTAAACTGAATTCCATTTGCTAGTTACAAACTAGTTATTTAACACATTTTTCTCTTCCCTCACTTCTGAAGAACACTTTTGCGTGCTGACTGTGTTTTAGGCTATGTCCAGACTAGAGATCCAAGAAAGAACAGTAGTGAACAGTACCAACTACCACAGGGCCCCTTATCTATAAAATGTAATCATAGTTATATGTCTTGGCATTTTCTAAGGTACATGGTAGGCCCTTTTAGATATGCAGATTCAAATATTCTTTTATTTTAGCATTCTTTCACTTTAGCTTAATTTTGAAAATTGTTTCATAGTTTTGCTTCAATAACTAATTATAAGAATGTTGGACATTTCTTGTCTTTCTGATCCTTTCTCTTCTTTTATTATTTCATTTCCTTGGCTCTATTTACAATGATCGCTGTATCTCTTAGTGTACATTCCTTCATCTATTCCCCTTGGAACACGCGGTGGTAATTTCTTCCTCACTTCTCTGATGGCTGTATCCTTCTCTATTTTCTTGAGTTCAGTTACCTCTCATTCAACATTTTCCTGCTTTCTGTCCAATTTTATTCTGAGTTGTCTCATTTCTGATTCATGATGTTCTCTCATATCAACAACTGTTTGCTTAACTATAATTAAATCAAGGTGGTGCCCTGTGGCACAGCTTTTTTCTCCTTTGAGGTTTTTTGTTTTTGAAGAGTTTTCATTAACCAGAAAGTTTTGATTCTCATTGTGCACTTTTCTTCTTTTAGTTCCTGTTATGGATTGAATTGTGTCCCCAGAAATGTACTGTAAATCTTAACCCCTATACCTGTGGTTATAATTATATTTGGGAATGGGTTTTCTTTGTTAATGCGGCAGCATCAGCGTAGGGTGTGTCTTAACCTCTTTTGAGATACAAAAGAGCAGATTAAGCAGAAATGGGGAAGGACAGATGCCACACCACATGACATCTCCAAGGAACCAAGAAACAGGGGTTGAAAAGACACAAGGACCTCCCAGAGCAAACAGAGTAAGAAAGCCTTCTCTTGGAGCTGACACTCTGAATTCGGACTTCTAGCCTCCTAAAGTGCGAGAAAATAGATTTTCTTTGTTAAATTTACCCACCTGTGGTATATTTCTCTTGTAGCAGCACTAGATAGGAAACCCTGGTGACATAGCCATTAGGAGCTACAGCTGCTAATGAAGAGGTTGGCAGTTCAAATCCACCAGGTGCTCCTTGGAAACTCCATGGGGCAGTGCTACTGTCCTATAGGGTCACTATGAGTCGGAACTGACTCGATGGCAACAGGTATTTTTTTTTTTTTTTGGTAGCACTAGATAGACAAGACAGTGCCTTAATTAATAGGCTGGGTTCCTTCTGCTCATAAAAATGAGTGCGGGTTTTCTTAGGGCTGGAGCTGGCTTCTTGATTCTAGAGTCTCTTCTGGGCAGTGAGTTCAGTATCTGCTGTGAGTGGCAACCTTTGGGGATGATTGTTACGACTTGTTTCAGAAAGGCCAATTTCTTCTTTGCCTTCATCACCAGGCCTGCCAACAGACTCCCACCCTCTATGTGATTTCTCCGCTTCTCAGGGATGAGCAACTCCTCAAGCCTCTGCCTTGCACTTTCCCAAAAGCCCCTCCTTTTCAGTTGTTGCTGCCCTCTGCACCCTGTCCCTGCAGAGAAGTCCCTTTCAGTCTGGGGGTAATCCCTAGTTGATTTGTCTTTCTCCATTGTTAAGATCCTATATACTCTCTCCTCTATACAATAATACCACTGGAGCTGACCATGCTATTGTAAATATTTCCCTCACTTACAGTAAATTGAAACTTGCAGTATTTCCTTTCTCATATTTATTCTGTGGCCATGAGTTACAGTTTTGGGAAGCTGTGAGGAGATAAACAAATTTAGGTGATCACCATTATCTTAAGGGGACCAGGAAGTCTAACGGAACCTTTTTAGAACACCAATATTATAATGTCCCTTCCAAGCTGAGGATACATCAAAGGCTTCCCTTCTTACAGGACACAGTTCCAGGCTCTAGCCTGACTACACCCCTGGCTTTCTGCAAACACCTCCCCATGCCTGTCAGCCACACCACTCCCTGCATGGACCTTGTATTTTCAGCCATTCGACATGCTCGTCTCCTTCTCTCCCCCTTTCCCTCTTGCTCTAGCTTCAATGTGTTTCCATGCACTGTCTAGCAAACTCATTTGCAACATTCAGGAATTCATAAGCAAAATAAATCTGTGAGGAATAAAGGAAGAAAGCATATAATATTCCAAATTATTATTAGAGGTTAATAGCTTTTAATTTATTGTACCGAAAGTGCTTTTTTGTAATACTTTTTCTCAAGTATTCTAAATTGTCTTTAATAAGAACTAGCCTTTTTCATAAGAAATGTTATTGTTGTCGTACGATGCTGTCAAGTCAGTTCCGATGCATAGTGGCCCTACATACAACAGAACAAAACATTGCCCAATCCTGCGCCATCCTCAAAATCATTGCGATGTTTGAGTCCATGGTTGCAGGGAATGTGTAAATCCATCTCATTGATGGTCTTCCTCTTTTTCACTGACCCTCTACCTTACCAAGCAGGATGTCCTTCTCCAGGGACTGGTCCCTCCTAACATGTCCAAAGTAAGTGAGAAGAAGTCTCGCCATCCTAGCTTCCAAAGAGTACTCTGGTGGTACTTCTTAAAAGACAGATTTGTTTGTTCTCCTGGCAGTCCAGGGTATAGTCAACATTCTTCACCAGCACTGTAATTCAAAGGCATCAATTCTTTTTTGGTCTTCCTTATTCATTACCCAGCTTTTGCATGCATACGAGGCAACTGAAAATACCATGGCTTGGATCAGGTACTCCATAGTCCTCAAGGTGACATCTTTGCTTTTCAACACTTTTAAGAAGTCTTCTGAAGCAGATGGGTCCAATGCAATATGTTGTCTGATTTCTAAAATGCTGCTTCCATGGGCATTGATTGTGGATCCAAGTAAAACGAAATCCTTGACAACTTCATTATTTTCTCCCTTTATCATGATATTGTCTATTGGTCCAGTTGTGAGGATTTTTGTTTTCTATACATTGTGGTGTAATTCAAACTTAAGGCTACAGTCTTTGATCTTCATCAGGAAGTGCTTCAAGTCTTCTTCACTTTCTACAAGCAAACATTCACAAAGTTGTGAATGAGTCTACCTCCAATTCTGATGCCATCTAGTCCTTCTTCTTCATATAGTCCAGCTTCTCGGATTATCTGCTCAGCATACAGACTGAATTAAATATGGTAAAAGGATACAACCCTGATGCATACCCTTCCAGATTTTAAACCACACAGTATCCGTGTGTTCTGTTCAAACTACTGCCTCTTGGTCTAAGTACAGGTTCTACATGAGAACAATTAAGTGTTCTGGATTTCCATTCTTCACAATCTTATCCATAATTTGTTATGATACACACAAATGCCTTTGTATGGTCAATAAAATAAAAGTAAACACCTTTGTGATATTCTCTGCTTTCAGCCAAGATTCATTTCACATCAGCAATGATACCCCTAGTTCCATGTCCTCTTCTGAATACGGTTTGAATTTCTGGAAGTTCCTACTGCTGCAACCAATTCTGAATTATTTTCAGCAAAATTTTACTTGCGTGTGATATTAATGATACTGTTCGATAACTTTCGCATTCTGTCGGATCACCTTTCTTTGGAATGGGCACGAATATGGATCTCTCCCAGTTGGTTGGTCAGGTAGCTGTCTTCCAAATTTCTTGGCATAGATGAGTGGGCATTTCCAGCACTGCATCTGTTTGCTGAAACATCTCAACTGGTATTCCGTCAATTCCTGGAGCCTTTGTTTCTCGCTAATGCCTTCACTGCAGCTTGGAGTTCTTCCTCCAGTACCATCCATTGGTTCCTGATCATATGCTACCTCCTGAAATGGTTGAACGTCGACCAATTCTTTTTGGTACAATGACTCTGTGTATTCCTTCCATCTTCTTTTGATTCTTTCTGCATCATTCAATATTTTGTTCATCGAATCTTCCAATACTGCAACTCCAGGCTTGAGGTTTTTCTTCAGTTCTTTCAGCTGCAGAAATGCCAAGTGTGTTGTTCCACTTTGGTTTTCTAACTTCAGGTCTTTGCACATTTCATTATAATACTTTACTGTCTTCTCGAGCTGCCAGTTGAAATCTTCTGTTCAGCTCCTTTACTTCATCATTTTTTTTTTTTTTTAGCTACTCGACATTCAACAGCAAGTTTCAGAGTCTCTTCTGACATCCACTTTGGTCTTTTCTTTCTTTCCTGTCTTTCTAATAACCTTTTGCTTTCTTCATATATGATGTCCTTGCTGTCATCCCACACCTCGTTTGGTCTTCGGTCATTAGCATTCAACATGTCAAATCTATTCTTGAGATACTCTCCAAATTCAGGTGGGATATACTTATATATTTTGGCTCTTGCGGGCTTGTTTTAATTTTCACCTTCAACTTGATCTTGCATATGAGCAATCGATCATCTGTTCCATAGTTAGCCCCTGGCCCTTTTCTTGACTGATGATATTGAGTTTTTCCATTGTCTCTTCAACAGATGTAATCAATTTGATTCCCGTGTTTTCCACCCAGGGAGGTCCATGTGTATACTATTTATGTTGTTGAAAAAAGGTATTTATAACGAATAAGTTGTTGGTCTTACAAAATTCCATCATGAGATCTCCAGTGTCATTTCTCTCACCAAGGCAGTATTTTCCAAGTACCTACCCTTCGTCTTTGTTTCCAACTTTCTTATCCTAATAACCAGTAATTATCAATGCATCTTGATTTCAAGTTTGTTCAATTTCAGACTGCAGAGGTTGGTGAAAATCTTCAATTTTCTCATCTTTAGTATGAGTGGTTGGTATGCAAGTTTTAATAATGGTCGTATTAACTGGTCTTCCTTGTAGGTATACGAATATTATCCTATCACTGAGAGTGCTGGATCTTGAAATGTTCTTTTTGATGATGAATGGGACGCCATTCCTTTTCAATTTGTCATTTATGACATAGGAGACCATATGACTGGCTGATTCAAAATGGCCAACACCAGTCCATTTCAGCTCACTAATGGCTAGGATATCGATCTTTATCTGATCAATTTCATTTTTGAGGACTTCCAATTTTTCTAGATTCATACTTCATACATTTCACGTTCCAATTTTTAATGCACGTCTGCAGCTGTTTCTTCTCATTTTGAGTCGTGCCACATCAGTGACTGAAGGTCCCAAAAGCTTTACTCTCTCCACGTCATTAAGGTTGACTCTACTTTAGGAGGCAGCTCTTCCTCAGTCGTCTTTTGAGTGCCTTCCCATGTGAGGGGTCATCTTCCAGCATTATATCAGACAGTGTTCCACTGCTATTTATAAGGTTTTCACTGGCCGATATTTTCAGAAGTAGACTGCCAGGTTCTTTTTCCTAGTCTGCCTTAGTCTGGAAGCTCTGCTGAAACCTGTCTACCATGGGTGACCCTTCTTGTATTTGAAATACCAGTGGCATAGCTTCCAGCAACACAGCGACATGCCAGCCACCATAGTTCGACAAACTGACAGACGAGTGGTGGTCATAACAAATACTTTTTAAAAAACACAAACGATCTGAGTTTACTATAAACTGATTCCATGATCCTCACCACCAGGCCGTGTTTCCTCATCTGGGTTTCCACTGTTGTTGTTAGGTGCCACCGAGTTGTTTTCAACTCACAGAGACCCCATGTGACAGAGGAGAATGTCCCCGTAAGGTTTCCAAGGCTGTAATTTTTACAGGAGCAGATCACCAGGTCTTTTCTCCCATGGAGTGGCTGATGGGTTAGCAGCTGCAAACTTAACTACTGTGTCCACTGCAGTACTATGCAAATCAACAGGTACAGGGTAATGTCCATTTCACCCAATGATTTGGACCACCTCAGAGGTTTCCTCACTTTGGCAGCACTACAGTTTGCCCATTACCTGCCATATACTACAAGCTCAGTAGATGCTTTTTCAAGTGATGACAAGTGCCTGCCAATCCTTGTATGTGACCAAGAATAAAACAAAGGTTATGGCACCAACAGAAATCTTTTAAAAATAACTGCAGCAATTAAAAATAAACTATAGTTACATATTAAAATCCCTTAGGTATTTTAAAGTATAAACCATAAAAACAAAGTTATTAAGTCCTTCAAGTCCTATTAAATAGTCAGAGATGGGGTACACTTCAAACTATGCCAAATCTGTATAATAAAGTATGTAGAATGAAATATACATAACAAATACATATACATACATTCTTCTACCCAGTTAATAAAAATCTAAAAATGATGTGGATATCATATTATATTAAATATTACCCAAAATCTAAACTGAAATAGCTAAATTACTTCATTTTACTGGCTCATAATATTTTAGGGGAGAAGGAACTTATCAAGAGTAAATATGCTAAAATTAGAAAAACTATGTATCCCAAACAGGTATTTAACAGAGGGAAATTTAAGAACTTGAAATGTTCTCAAGGTTTTTATTTTTCTAGTTCAAAACTTTTGTGTTTGAATTTGTTCTTAATTTAACTACCCTTCAAAGTACAAGTCTGCTATTTGTAATTTACACTCACAATAAATATACTTGTACTGAATAAAAGATGTCACTTACCCTGGTAAATGTTCCTTCAAAACTATGAATATCCAGTTGTGGTTTCTGGGCATAAACGTACGCATTGATGGAAAAAAGGTCCTGAAAGACAGAACACCTGAATTAATTCTACTTTTATCATTAGACCAAATTTCTTGAAAACTTTTCCATTAATAGTTAATACCTTACATGTTACTATTTACCAAACAGGATCACCGACATTTGTTATGTTTAATGTGCCTACAATATGAATTAGGATGAAATATAAATAAAGAAACCACTTTAAGCCCCCAGAGGCACCCTCAATCTTTCTTGATTCTCACGGACTCGTGCTGTCATCGAGTCCCTCAGGAAATGCTTATAAAACTCACAATGCCTGGGACTGGATCCCAAGATTCCGGTATCTGAAGCTTTAGGTGGAGTCTGTGTTTGTGGGTTTTGAAGTTACATATGTTTCAGAGCACTCAGTGTGATTTATCATATTTTATCATAAATTTTACAAAACGACAATAAATTTCATAGGCTTTTGCTCAAGCAGCTACCCCATTTGCTAGAAGCATTTTCCCCAGTGTGCCTGAACCACATCTCCATGATCTATATTTACAAAATGATACAAGAATGCTTTGACTGTGCACTTGTAGCTACCTTCACAGAATCAGAGTTCTGAGGCAGGCAGGATGCACAGATGCTTTCTGTCACTCCCTTCTTTGGCTACCAGAAAGTATCCACAGAGGACACCTTGAGTACCTTACTTTACAGTTACAAAAGTATGTGCTGGTCCACAATTTGTATTTATTTAGTTTTTAAAACTATTTTCTTTAAAATAAGAAGTTACTAAAGCAAGGTATTATCAATTTTTTAAATGAGATATGATTATTTTTATCAGATCACAAAGAACTTCACTCAATTTAGGCAAAACCATATCCCACACACAGAATCATGATTAGACTATCCACCGTAAAGCCCAGGAAAACGTGACTTTGCATTTCTTCTGTGTGGTAATCCCACACTTACTAAAATGACCCTTTCTCCTTGATGTTATAAGATAAAACTCCAAAGCAAGCAGGTATGAAGCGCTCCTGAATTCACAGAGGGTATGCAAATAATGCAGATATAAGGTAACCAACTATGTTTGTTAAAATCCAAATATGCTGGTGTACTGGGTTTTTACGCTGGTGTAGTTTTCAAACTGATTCAGGTTGTTACGGACTGAACTGTGCCCCCCCCGCCCCCGCAAGAAATGTGTCAACTTGGCTAGTCCATGATTCCCAAAGTTGTGTGATTGTCCACCATTTTTGTCATCTGATGTGATTTTCCTGTGTTGTTAAATCCTACCTCTATGATGTTAACGATGTGGGATTAGTGGCAGTTATGTTAATGAGGTAGGACTCAATCTACAAGATTAGGTTGTGTCTTAAATCAATCTCCTTTGAGATACAAAGGAGAGAAGCAAGCAGAGAAACAGGGGGACTTCGCACCACCAAGAAAGCAGCTCTGCGAGCACAGCACGCCCTTTGGACCTAAGGTTCCCGCGCTGAGAAGCTCCTAGACCCAGCGGAACTTCCCTCAGAACCAACGGAGAGAAAAAGCCTTCCCCTAGAGCTGACACCCTGAATTTGGACTTCTATCCTCCTAAACTGTTAGAGAATAAGTTTCTTTGTTAAAGCCATCCACTTGTGATATTTCTGTTACAGTAGCACTAGGTAACTAAGACACAGGTGGAACTTAAACAATACTAGTTAAATTATATCCATATACAGTGATTACTTGCGCGAGCTTTTCGGGGTAAAATTTTAAAAGTAATTTAACTCTTTGATATTTAGTTGTCATTTTTAGTATTCTTAATTGGCTACCGGAAAGCTGGACAAATACAAACAGCAGTTTAAAAAAATCTGTATTTACTAAAGGCCTTCAAAACACCAGAACTCAGTTTAAATGAGGCAGAAGACAAATAATAATAACAACAGTCCAAGTAAACGAAAAGTTGTGGGATGTCAGCTGGCCCTTGTCTCCCTTCTCTCATCCAGACGCTGACATGCTGTGTCCAGTGCCTCAGTCTACTTGAATTCCTGCTCCTCTGAGCTCTCCCAGTGAGGACTGGAGTCTCTACTCCATCTCATTCACACTTGACGCGTTAACAAGGTGTCACTTGAGGATGGCTGCAGAATGCTCGACTTGAGTCAGAAGACTTTTAACTTTAAGGAAAATTTCCTAATATGAGTACAGGTTTATATTACAACAATAGAGTGACTATAAACAAAATTAATTGGTGGGGGGGGCAGGGCGACTAACAGCTCATATAAGAAAGGAAAAGTCAGACCCAAGCTCATTTTACAGCAAGGTAAAAGGAGCTTAGATGAGAGAGAGGCATATGGAAGTCTCTCAGCATGACCTGTCATGAGAGATTAGTGTCACCCTCCCATATTCCCAGTGCTAGCATGAAACAACGTGGAATGTGCTTCTGGTCCAGACCCTGCTCTCTGGTTCCTTCCTCTGCCACAGGGATGCAGGATCCTTGGCACAGCAGGTCCCATGCTCATGGCAGAGACTGTGCCAGAGGTCTGCTCACAGGGACACCTTACAGTGTGTGGCACGCCTGACACCTTGTAACACCACAGATGCTGGTGGGCTGTTAGACCACTTGCGAGATGCTTCCAAAATTATGGGAAGGGTGAGGCGCATGACTGAAGCCCAAAAAGAATTCTCAGAACGTTATAGGAGGATCCTCCAAGGAAGGTCCTACGGTAACTACCAAGTTACCAACACCCAATGTTGGGTGGCCACAAGGCAAGCAGGCGCTGTCTACACAACACGCCTGTGATTATTAACGTTGGGTATCAACTTGGCTGGGCCATGATTCTCAGTAGTTTGGCAGTGGTATGATGATGTAATCACTTCCATGATGAGATCTGATATAATGTGATCACCTCCATGATAGGATCTGCTTTGAGTAGCTGATCAGTTAGTTCAAAGGGAGTTTCCTTGGGGGTGTGGCCTGTACCAAATATAAGTGGACTTTCAGGCAAGGCTCCTGGGCTTTTGCTCACTTTGGATCCTGCAACTGGCTCCTGTTTGTCCGACCTCCAGTTCTTGGGACTTGAGTTAAGCAGCTTACCTGCTGTCTTGCCTGCCAATCTTGGGTTTGACAGCTCCTGTGGCTACATCAGGCGAACCCTCCAACCTGACCCATGGACGGGGGATGTTCCAGCCTCTACAACCATGTGAGCCATTTCCTTCATATAAATCTATCTATCTATCTATCTATCTATATATATATTTGTACACTTTACTAGTTTTGCTTCTCTAGAGAACCCAGCCTAAGACAACGCCAAAAGATAAAAATCTACACGGTTAAAGTGAGTAATGATTGAACCACTGAGTCCACACACACTGACGTGGGCAGGCCACAGGGTAAGCAGGCACTGTCTACACAACAGGCGAGAGGACATGAAGCTACACATTTAAACTAGGTAATGACTCAGAAATTCAGCTAATGACAGGAAGCTCTCTGGTCTCCACAGCTTCACTTGCCAGCAGAAACAACTAAAAGGGGCAGGAAGGTAACTCTTGCCCATTCTACCCGACACTTTCTTTACAAGTATATCTGACTTGTGAAAGCTAACTCATACAGCACCGAGGAGGCCTGGGAAACGTGTGTGTATGTATTAGTTTTCGAGTTTCTAGAGAACAGAAACACTATAGTAGAGGGAGGGTGGGCCGAAGGTTGGACAAACCAATTTTTCACAGTGGACCTCTGTTCCAGCAGCTTCAGCTGCATTCTAATGAATAAAATCTATTCCCTACATAATTAAGTCAATCTAGTTTGCAAAGGAAGAAACACATCTTATAATAAATTTAGAAAACACTACAAGCATGCTAAAGAAACAGCCAGATGATTTCGGGGATAAGGCAAATTTGAGAATCACTCATTTAAGTATGATACTGTCATAGTAATTTCCAAACATGAAACTTTTATATAGCAGACTACCTTCCGATACATGGAAGCAAAGAACAGCTAGCAACAGCCATCATTTCTACATGCACAGGAACACTTACAGGACGCGTTTCATCGAGTATATTAGACATCAAATGACTGAATAATGGCGCAATAATGAGAATGTCATTTGGAGCTTTTCACAATAATTTAAAAATCATTCCCAAGTTTTCAATAATGTAGGAAAGTCTCTGCTATTAGGTCAAGGGCAACATTTGTTTGCATTACTTAAAGGTCATTAAAATACATCCTTAATCATAACATGTGGTTCATTACAAATAAAATTGCCTTTCGTTCAATAAAACTAATTAAATGTAAATGGTATTGTTTACTGCTATATGGATCTTTTGAAATAAATCAGCAAGTCATGACTTATTGAAAATTACTGTGACCTCACTGGCGTTAATAAATTTGCTCCATCACAAACGCCAGAAGCCCATCTCCCAAGTCTGTGGTGCCTGGGACGCTGCCTCCCGCAGGACGCAGACAACAGGAAACTAAGCTGCCTTACAGAACTTGCAGCTCAGCCATTATTAAATGACTCACTGAAATTTTAATCCTCTGATAACCTTTCTCGCTCAGGGACACAACAGCATCAGTGGAGATTCTCGTTGGTGGGGTCATCGGTTCTTTCAGAAAAACTCCAGTTTCACAGGTTTACTTATCTGGGTGTCACAACGGACACAGTGTTCCCTGGATAATGTGACCAGCAGCTATCGACACAGAATTCCCAAATCCATCACATTCAAGGGACACAGAGGTACAATGAGTGACAGTGAAGGGCAGGAGAGTTAGTAAATTAAAACCCAAATTGCCCTGCCTGTATCCAAGACAAAATTAGAGCTTTCCTCTCTATGAAAAAAAAATCTATACATGACATGCCAAATTATATGAAGCTATAAATTCAAACTGAGCAATGAATCAGAAATTAAGTTAAACTTTCTTTTTTCAAGGATATACTGCATTTTGGTTTTATGGTCCTATCAAAAACTAAAATGATTTCATTGATTATAGGTTATTTCACCCCATTGCTTAAGCATGTTCTCTATCAAAGTGCACTGACCATATTTTAAAATTACCACTTTATGACTGTATATTATAAATTTTAAAAGTATTTTGAAATATATATATACATCTGTCCCTAATAAAAATGAAAATTTCCTTATAACATTAAATAATAAAATGTTACTTCCTGTGATAACTGCAGAGAGAACAGTGCTCATAGATAATAACATAGTGGGTTTTTAACACTTATATTAAGATATAATTTACATGCAATAAACTGCAAATATTTAAAGCCTACAATTTTATGAGTTTTGGAATATGCATACAACTTCAAGATACCAACACTTTCATCACCCCCACATGGGTCTCGTGCCCCTCTGCAACCCAGCCCTCCTCCAATCCCAGCCCCATCAACCACTGACTACTCTCTCTCACTACAGAATAGGGCTTTTTTGCATTTTCTAGGACAAATGATTAACAAACTTTATATATAAGGAACCCTTTAAAAGCACAGAATAGAAAAATGAACAGAGAACAAGAACAGAAGCTAATAAAATAAAAATATAAGAAATGTCCTTTCTTAGATAAGAGATCTTTTCAACCTCAAAAAAAAATCTAAACGGGATAACAGTTTCACAAAGAAACCCTGGTGGCGCAGTGGTTAAACACTCAGCTGTTCAAACCCACCCAGTGGCTCCACGGGAGAAAAATCTGGTGACTTGCTCCTGTAGATTACTTACTGCCTAGGAAACCCTATCGGGTCTAGTCTGTCATGTGGTGTCGCTATGAGTCAGAATCAACTCGATGGCATCTAACAACAACAATCAGTTTCACAATTATCAGAACCAGACAAAGACTGGGAGGATAATTGATTAATTAACACACAGTTAAAGTACAAGTTGTAGTCTTCTTGAAAGTATGTTGAAAAAAAAAGTCAGAATCTTAAAAATTATGCATATCTTTTGATCCAGAACCTTCTGGTTTTATACCACAAAAGGAGGGGAGGGGAGGAACAGACTAACAAGTAAATTGTGACACCATTTATAAAATACAAGAATTGTTAACTTTGCCTCCATCAACATCAGGATTGATTAGAGGAGTCACAACTCTTAAGCACGTTAACCATTCACACCACCCAGGGACCCTCAATAATACTGAATATGTTCCCTGACTATAATAAAATTAAATAACAAATTACAAAAGATATCAGGAAAAAAAAAACTATTTGGCAAATAATACATTTCCAAATAACTGAAGGGTGAAAGAAAAATTCACAAAGGAAATCAGAAAACAATTTTAAATGATAATGAAAATGCAACATAACAAAGTTTCTGTGACACAGGTAAATCAGTGCTGAGAAGGAAACGTAGCTGTAAGTGCTTATAACAGAAGAGACAGTTGAAAGTCAAGGGTCTAACTTCCACCATAAGCTAACAAAGAAAAGGAAATTAAAGACAGACTAACTAGCATGAAGGCAATAAAGATAAGACCAGAAATCAGTAACAGAGAAAATGAACAGACAATAATCAATGGAACCAAAAGCAAGTTCTTTGAAATGATCAATAAAACTGATGAATCTCTAGCTAGACTGATCGAGGAAAGAAAAAAAAGAGAAGATGTAAATTACCAATTCTGGGTAAAAAGAAAGAGCAGATCCTATAACTACATAAGATGGAATATTATGAACTTATATCACTATATTTGACAACTGGCATGCAGAGGACAGATTACTTAAGAGACAACTAACAACTAACACAAAATAAACACCCACTTCCTACAAGTCTGCTTTTGTAAAGAAGATGCATACCAGTATAAGAGATTTCCAGCATTTGTGAGAGATCTGTTTTATTGATCACCAAGAATACAGAATTCATAAATATTGTTTCTCACTTCAGTATCACCCCTTGCCTATTCCCCAGGTATAAAGGAAAACTCAGTAGTGTGAAGGAAGAGGTTACAAAGTGTGTTTCTCCCTTTGCCCTTGATCTAGGAGGCTCAGACATGGACACACCTCTTCTCATCAGAAGAGGGTTCTCTGCATTCCGCAGGGAAGACTCAGACTGTGACACGTCCCTTCTCCTTATCAAAGACACCTCTCTGCCTTCCGCAGGGAGAGCTGGAGCAGATGGAATCGACACCACATCAAGGCCACACCACAGCAACTAAGTCCTACAGTCTCCCAAACCAGTATCTCAACTAGCCCATTAGGAAACAGTAAATCAGTTAACAATGATCCACTCACCTAACACCTAGCAAATTTCCTCAACTTATAAAATTGCTCAACTAAGAAAGCTAAAAATAAGTGCAGGAAGGAGAGGGAGAGGAGGGATCGAGGGAAGGAGGAAGGAGAACAAAAGAAAACTAAGTGCAAAGCCAGTAGGGACATTCAAATCTACACCTGGATGGGTTATATGTGAAGACAACATAAAAATTATTTTGGCATCTTTCAATGACTCCTCATGAATAATGAAGAAATTATACGATGAATTCTAAATGTACTACACTGGTCAGCCAGCATGACTGGACATGTACTTCGAGAAAAGGTGAGCGGGAGGCTCGTTTACCCCTAGACCACCAGTCACAACCGCCGATGCACTGCAAGAAGGTGAGAATGTGGTACGCTTACCCCCAAGGCTGGCAGCCTCTGCGTGCAGCTCACCGCCACTTTCAGCTTCCAGTCCGTCTCACCGTCAAGCTGATCAGTTCGAATGAAGCATGAGCCTTGGAAATAAAGGAGAAATAATTCACCATTTTGAAACTGTATTACAGAAGGTCATTTCTGAGCCACAAGTACTTTCAAACCAAGATTCCATGGCACAAAGGGAGACAAAATGATATACCTAGATCCTCCCATTAACAAAGTTCCTTAAAGATGAATTTTATTTGATTCACAAAATGAGCTTGCTGAAAAGACATAGGTCATTAACTATTTTTTTGTAATCATTTATTACTTCTTATTTGGTTTGCTTGCCTAACATTTAATATTAATTAGTACTTCATTTTAGAATGACCATATTGATCATTTCTAACTTTAATCCAAGTTTTTATAATGACAAAATAATAAGTACATACACAAAAATATTCAAAAGGGAGTGCTGAGGTACCACAATAAAACATGCTTAATAACAAAAGCACAACTAAAATGCTAAAACTCTGAAAAGTGCTATCATCATACTGACGACCGTATGAAATTTTGAGCACAGAAATATACTGAGGAACAAACACCCATTTACCCCATTGACCATGCTCTCATCCCACTTTTTGGACCTCTCCTGAAGACAGACAAGCAAAACACAAATGACCTACACATGAGGCTGCAACGTTCTTTACGAGAACCAAAAGTCAGGGAAAACACAAGAGGATGGTGGAATAAAATGGAACACATGCAGAAAAAAAAAAAAGAGGAAATAAGAAAAACCACCATATACAACTTCGGGAAGACCTCTAGAACAGATATTAAGTGAAGAAAGCAAGGTGAAGATCATCACTTATAGAATAATACCTTTTATCTAAGAACAAGAGTAGGGAGAAAGGTAGAGTATGTGAGGGTGTATTTAAGTGCGTGTGTGTGTAAGAGTGTGAACTGAATAAGTGCGAATTGTTTTTAGTGTGAGTGTGTATAAGCGTATAGGAGTTAAGTGTAAGAGCGTGTGTGAACTGCTGTATGAGTGAATGTGTTTGAGAATGAGGGTATTTGAGTGTGTGTGTGTGTAAGGGTGTGTAAAAGCATGAGTGAATATGAAATGTGAGTGTAACTGTGACTATGAGTGTGAAAGAGCATGTGTGTAATATGAGTATGTGTAAGAGTATGTCAGTGTGAATTGTGAGTGTATGTCTAAGAGTGTGAACTGTGAGTGTGAATGTGTTTGAGAGTGGGACAGTAAGTGCGTGACAGCGTGTATAAATACATATGAGTGTGTCTGTGTTTAAGGCTGTGTGAATGAGTGAACTGTGTGTGAATGCATGTGAATTGTGAATGCATGAGAGTATGTGTGAGTGTGTAATATCTAGAGGAAGGCAGGAAAAGGGATAGAATCTATACATTTCTGAATACACATTATTTCATATTTTTTACTTTGAAACCATGTACTTGTTTTACATAATTAAAAAAGCCAAATTACAAATGTTCGAAAAGCAACCCCTACTACAAAGGAAACATATAAGACAAAGTAACAAATTAACAGTTTACTCTCAGAGAATTCAAGTAAATTCTGAAGTTGAAAAAATTTTTTAATTGTAAAATAAAAATTACAGGAAACCCCACAAGCATATGTATAGCTTAGTGAATTATTATAAGGTAAATACCCTGGTAAACAACTGCAAGATCCCTTAGAAGACTCCACAAGTCCCCAATTCCAATCACAGCCCCCCGCCATTCCTTCAAAAAGAACACTATCCTCATTTTCCACTTCCTTGCTTTGCTTTAGAGTCTAATCACTAAATGTGTACATTTAGACACTGGAAGTTACTCTTGTTCATTTAAAAATTTAATGTCTTTTAGGTGACTTGTAATCTAATTACTAGAATTATAAGTATACATAACACTTTCTCATGATAAAAGCACTCAAAAAACAAGGAATAGAATGGAACTTCCTAAACACAATAAAGGGTACTTTAAAAAACCAACAGTTCACATCATACTCCAAGGTGAAAGACTGAGAACTTTTCCCTGAGAAAAGAGAAAGACAAGGCTGCCACCTGGAAGTTTCAGACAGAGCAATTAGGAAAGAAAAAGAACTAAAAGGCATCCAAATCGAAAAAGAATAGAACTATCTCTATTTACAGGTCATGTAATCCTCTATGTAGAAAATCCTGAAGAATCCATAAGAAAACTAGAGTAATAAATCAATTCAGCCAAGTCACAGGATACAAGATCAACTCACAAAAATCAGTTGTGTCACTATACACCAGCAATGAACAATGCAAAGGGAAATCAGGGAATGAATTTACAATAGCATCAAAAGAATAAAATACCTAGAAATTTAACCAAGGAGGCAAAGGTCTGTACACTAAAACACAAAGAAAAATTTTAACAATTGAAGAAGATTTAAATAAGCGAAAAGACATCCCATGTTCATGGACTGGAAGACTTAACATGATTAAGATGTCAATACTATCCAAAGTAATTTACAGTTTTGACACAATCTCTATCGAAATTCCAATAGCCTTTTGGAAAATTATATCCTCAAATTCATATGGAAATGTAATGGGCCCTAAATAGTCACAACAATTTTGAAAAAGGACAACAAAGTTGGAAGACTCAAACGTTTCAATTTCAAAACATACTACAGTGAAACCTGTGAGAGCCGAAACTTGGTAAGACTGTCTTGTTTTTCTGGGCCACACAAGTTTTCGACCTTTGACAGAGTGCAGTCTATCTCTCCTTTGAGCGGAAAATATTTGAGTTTTACTTCTCTGACAGGTTTCTGCCGTACACAGATTCCAACTTTCGCAGTTTTTATTGTACAAAGTTATAGTAATCAAAACAGTGCGCAACTGGCACATGGATAGACATACAGACCAATGGAATAGAAACAAAAGTCCAGAAATAAGCCCATACATCTATGGCCAACTGAATTTCAACAAGGTGCTAACTCCATTCAATAGGGAACCAATGGTCTCTTCAACAAATGTTGCTGGGACAATTGGATCTCCACATGAAGAACAATGAAGCTGGACCCTCTATTTCACATCATAGTTAAAAATTAACTCAAAATGGATCAATACATATAGGAGCTAAAACTCTTGGATTTGCCAATGGATTCATATATATGACACTAAAAGCACAAGCAACCAAAAAATAAATAAATAAATAAATTGGACTTCATCAAAATTAAAAAGTTTTATGTGTTGAAAGATATTATCAAGGAAGTGAAAAGACAACCTAAGAATGGAAGAAAATATTTGGGAACCATATATATAATAAGAATATCCAGAATATATAAAGAACACCTACAAGGCAACAACAAAAAGACAAATAATCCAACTAAAAAATGGGGAAAGGTCTTGAACAGACATTTCTTCAAAGAAGACATTCAAAGACATAGAAATTGCCAATGATCCCTTGAGAAAATGCTCAACAGCATTAGTTGTCGCTGTTAGGTGCCATCAGTTGGTACCGACTCAAAGCGACCCCGCTTACAACAGAATAAAACACTGCCTGGTCCTGCACCATTCTCACAATTGCTGCTATGTTTGAGATCATGGTTGCAGCCACTCTGTCAATCCATGCCATTGAGAGTCTTCTTCTTTTTTGCTGACCCTCTGCTTCACCAAGCATGATGTCCTTCTCTAGGAACTGGTCCCTCCTGATAACATGTCCAAAGTATATGAGATAGTCTCCCACCCGTACTTCTTCCAAGACAGGATTTATTTGTTCTTCTGGAAGTCCATGGTATAGTCAATATTCTTTGCCAACACCATAATTCAAAGGCATCAATTCTTCTCTGGTCTTCCTTATTCATTGCCCACTTTTTGCATGACTTATGAGGCAACTGAAAATACCATACTTTGGGTCAGGCATGCCTTAGTGTTCACAGTGACATCTTTACTGTTGTAACACTTTAAAGAGATCTTTTGCAGCGGATTTGCTCAATGCAACGAGTCATTTGATTTCTTGACTGCTGCTTCCATGGGTGTTGATTGTGGATTCAAGTAAAATGAAGTCCTTCACAGTATTTTTTCCATTTATCGTGATGCTGCTTACTAGCCCAGTTGTGAAGATTTTTGTTTTCTTTATGTTGAGGTGTAATCCATACTGAAGGCTACATTCTTTGATTTTCTTCAGTAAGTGCTCCAAGGTCTCTTCATTTTCAGCAACCAAGATTGTGTCATTTGCATATCACAGATTGTTAATTTAGTCATCCTCCAATCCTGATGCTGTGTTCCAGCTCTCAGATTACTTGCTCAGCATACAGACTGAATAAACATGTTAAAAAAATACAACGTTGGTACACAGCTTTCCTGATTTTAACCCACACAGTATCTCCTTGTTCTGTCTGAACAACTGCCTCTTGGTCTATGTACAGGTTCCGCACGAGCACAACAAGTGTTCCAGAACTCCCATTCTTCAAACTGTTATACATAATTTGTTATGATCCACACAGCTGGATGCCTTTGCATAGCCAATAAAACGCAGGTAAACATCTTTCTCGAATTGTCTGCTCTCAGCCAACATCCATCTGACATCAGCTTGAATTTCTGGCAGTTTCCTGCGGATGTACTGCTGCAACCATTTTTTGAATTACCTTCAGCATAATTTTACCTTCGTGTGTTATTAATGATATTGTTTGATAATTTCCTTTTTTCGGAATGGGTACAAATATGGATCTCTTCCAGTCAGTTGGCCAGGTAGCTGACGAGTGCTTGCAGCATTTCCACCCATTTGTTGGAACATTTCAAATGAAATTCCATCAATTCCTGGAGCCTTTTTTTGGCCATTGCCTTCAGTGCAGCTTGGAATTCTTCATTCAGTACCACTGGCTCTTGATCATATGCTACCTCCTGAAATGGCTGAATGTAGAGCAGTTCTTTTTGGTACAGTGACTGTGTGCATTCCTTTCAACTTCTTTTGATACTTCCTGGGTCATCCAATTTTTTGCCCATAGAAACCTTCAATATTACAACTTGAGGCTTGAATTTTCAGTTCTTTCAGCTTGAGAAATGCTAAGCATGTTCTTCCCTTTTTTTTTTTGTAACTCCAGATCTTTCCACATTTCATTATAATACTTTCCTTTGTCTTCTGAAGCTGCCCTTTGAAGTTTTCTGTTCAGCTCTTTTACGTCATTTCTTTGGTTCACTTTAGCTACTCTATCCTTGACTACAAGTTTCAGAGTTTCTTCTGAGGTCCATTTTGGTCTTTTCTTTCTTTCCTGTCTTTTTAATGACCTTTTGCTGTCTTCATGTATGTCCCTGATGTCATCCCACTACTCATCCGGTCTTCCATCATTAGTGTTCAATGAGTCAAAATCTATTCTTGAGATTTTGGTCTCAAAATTCAGGTGGGATACACTCAAGGTTCTATTTTGGCTCTCGTGGACTTGTTTCAATTTTCTTCAGCTTCAACTCATACATGAGCAATTGATCATCTGTTCCACAGGGAGCCCCTGGCCTTATTCTGACTGATGATATTGAGCTTCTCCATTGTCTCTCTCCACAGACACAGTTGCTTTGACTGCTGTGTATTCCAACTGCCAAGGTCCCCATATATAGTCACTGTTTATGTTGTTGAACCCCCACGTATCTGTCAGCTTCTTGTACTGTGGGGCTTGTGTGTTGCTGTGATGCTGGAAGCTATGCCACCGGTATTCAGACACCAGCAGGGTCACCCATGGAGGACAGGTTTCAGCTGCGCCTCCAGACTAAGACAGACTAGGAAGAAGGACCCAGCAGTCTACTTCTGAAAAGCATTAGCCAGTGAAAACCTTATGAATAGCAGTGGAACACTGTCTTACATAGTGCTGGAAGATGAGCCCCCCAGGATGGAAGGCACTCAAAAGATGACTGGGGAAGAGCTACCTCCTCAAAGTAGAGTTGACCTTAATGATGTGGATGGAGTAAAGCTTTCAGAACCTTCATTTGCTGTTTGCTGATGTGGCACGACTCCAAATGAGAAGAAACAGCTGCAAACATCCATTAATAATCAGAACCTGGAATGTACGAAGTATGAATCTAGGAAAATTTGAAATCGTCAAAAATGAAATGGAACTCATAAACATCAATACCCAAGGCATTAGTGAGCTGAAATGGGCTGGTATTGGCCATTTTCGATCAGACAATCATATAGTCTACTACGCTGGGAATGACAACTCGAAGAGGAATGGTGTTGCATTCATCGTCAAAAACAACGTTTCAAGATCTATCCTGTAGTACAATGCTGTCAGTGATGGGATAATATCCATACGCCTACAAGGAAGACCAGTTAATATGACTATTATTCAAATTTACACACCAACCACTAGGACCAAAGATGAAGAAATAGAAGATTTTTATCAGCTACTGCAGTCTGAAATTAATTGAGCATGCAGTCAAGATGCATTGATAATTACTGGCGATTGGAATGTGAAAGTTGGAAACAAAGAAGAAGGATCAGTAGTTGGAAAATATGGCCTTGGTGATAGAAACAATGCCAGAGATCGAATGATAGAATTTTGCAAGACCAACGACTTCTTCATTGCAAATACCTTCTTTCACCAACATAAACGGCAACTATACACATGGACCTGAGTATAGTTGGAACACACAGAAATCAAATTGACTACATCTGCGGAAAGAGATGATGGAAAAGCTCAATATCATCAGTCAGAACAAGGCCAGTGGGCGACTGTGGAACAGACCATCAATTGCTCATATGCAAGTTCAACCTGAAACAGAAGAAAATCAGAGCAAGTCCATGAGAGCCAAAATATGACCTTGAGTATACCCCACCTGAATTTAGAGACCATCTCAAGAATAGATTTGATGCACTGAACACTAGTGACCGAAAACCAGACGAGTTGTGGAAGGACATCATTCATGAAGAAAGCAAGAGGTCACTGAAAAGACAGGAAAGAAAGAAAAGACCAAGATGGATGTCAGAGGAGACTCTGAAACTGCAAAAGGAAGAATTGATGAAGTAAAAGAACTGAACAGAATATTTCAAGGGGTCTCTCGAGAAGACAAAGTATTATAATGATATGTGCAAAGAGCTGGAGATAGAAACCCAAAAGGGAAGAACACACTCCGCGTTTCTCAAGCTGAAAGAACTGAAGAAAAAATTCAAGCCTCGAGTTGCAATAGTGAAGGATTCCAAGGGGAAAATATTAAACGACGCAGGAGGCATCAAAAGAAGATGGAAAGAATACACAGAGTCATTATACCAAAAAGAGTTAGTTGATATTCAACCATTTCAAGAGGTGGCATAAGATCAGGAACCGATGGTACTGAAGGAAGAAGTCCAAGCTGCTCTGAAGGCATGGTGAAAAACAAGGCTCCAGGAATTGATGGAATGTCAGTTGAGATGTCTCAACAAACGGATGCAGCGTGGAGGTGCTCACTTGTCTATGCCAAGAAATATGGAAGACAGCTTCCTGGCCAACTGACTGGAAGAGATCCATATTTATGCCTGTTCCCAAGAAAGGTGATCCAACTGAATGTGGAAATTATAGAACAATATCATTAATATCACATGCAAGCAAAATTTTGCTGAAGATCATTCAAAAACGATATGCGGCAGTATATCAACAGGGAACTGCAAGAAACTCAGGCTGGTTTTAGAAGAGGACGTGGAACCAGGGATATCATTGCTGATGTCAGATGGATCCTGGCTGAAAGCAGAGAATACCAGAATGATGTTTACCTGTGTTTTATTGACTATGCAAAGACGTTCGACTGTGTGGATCATAAACTATGGATAACACTGCGAAGCATGGGGATTCCAGAACACTTAATTGTGCTCATGAGGAACCTTTACATAGATCAAGAGGCAGTTGTTCGGACAGAACAAGGGGATACTGATTGGTTTAAAGTCAGGAAAGGTGAGTGTCAGGGTTGCATCCTTTCACTATACCTATTCAATCTGTATGCTGAACAAATAATCCAAGAAGCTGGACTATATGAAGAAGAATGGGGCATCAGGATTGGAGGAAGACTCATTAACAACCTGCGTTATGCAGATGACACAACCTTGCTTGCTGAAAGTGAAGAGGACTTGAAGCACTTACTAATGAAGATCAAAGACCACAGCCTTCAGTATGGATTACACCTCAACATAAAGAAAACCAAAATCCTCACAACTCGACCAATGAGCAACATCATGATAAATGGAGAAAAGACTGAAGTTGTCAAGGATTTCATTTTACTTGGATCCACAATCAACAGCCATGGAAGCAGCAGTCAAGAAATCAAAAGACGCATTGCATTGGGCAAATCTGCTGCAAAGGACCTCTTCAAAGTGTTGAAGAGCAAAGATGTCACCCTGAAGACTAAGGCGCACCTGACCCAAGCCATGGTATTTTCAATCACATCATATGCACGTGAAAGCTGGAAAATGAATAAGGAAGACCGAAGAAGAATTGACGCCTTTGAATTGTGGTGTTGGTGAAGAATATTGAATATACCATGGACTGCCAAAAGAACAAACAAATCTGTCTTGGAAGAAGTGGGGCCAGAATGCTCCTTAGAGGCAAGGATGGCAAGACTGTGTCTTACATACTTTGGACATGTTGTCAGGCGGGATCAGTCCCTGGAGAAGGACATCATACTTGGCAGAGTACAGGGTCAGTGGAAAAGAGGAAGACTCTCAACGAGGTGGACTGACACAGTGGTTGCAACAATAAGCTCAAGCATAACAACAATTTTAAGGATGGAGCAGGACCAGGCAGTGTTTCGTTCTGTTGTGCATAGGGTTGCTATGAGTCAGAATTGACTCGACAGCACCTAACAACAACAACATGTTGAAAACAGGTACTTCTTCTTTGTTTCCAACTTTCGCATTCTAATCACCAGTAATTATCAATACATCTTGACTGCATGTTTGATCAATTTTAGGCAGCAGAAGTTGGTAAAAAACTTCAATTTCTTCATCCTTGGCGTTAGTGGTTGATGCATAAATTTGAATAATAGTCCCATTAACTTGTCTTCCCTGTAGATATATGGATATTATCCTATCACTGACAGTGTTATACTTCAGGATAGACCTTGAAAGGTTTTTTTTGACAATGAATACAACGCCATTCCCCTTCAATTTGTCATTCCCAAAATAGTAGACCATATAATTGTCTGATTCAAAATGGTCAATATACCAGTCCATATCAGCTCATTAATGCCTAGGATATTGATCTGCAAGCATTCCATTTCATTTTTAAGGGCTTCCAATTTTTCTAGACTCATACTTTGGACATTCCATGTTCCGATTATTAATGGATGCTTGCAGCTGTTTCTTCTCATTTTGAGTCATGCCACATCAGCAAATGAAGGTCCCGAAAGCTTTACTCCTTCTGTGTCATTAAGGTTGAGTCTACTTTGAGCAGGCACCTCTTCCCCAGTCATATTTTGAATGCTTTCCAATCTGAGGGGCTCAGCTTCCAACACTGTATCAAACAATATTTCACTGCTATTCATAAGGTTTTCACTGGTCAATTTTTCAAAAGGAGGTTGCCAGGTCTTTCTTCCTAGTCTGTCATAGTCTAGAAGCTCTGCTGAAACCTGTCCACCATGGGTGACCCTACAAGGATTTGAAATACCATGGGATAGCTTCCAGCATCACAGCAACATGCAAGCCACCACTGTACAACAAATTGACAGCCAAGTCATTAGGGAAATGCAAATCAAAACCACAATAAGATACCACTTCACACTGTATTAGGACGGCTATAAGTTAAAAAAGGAAAATAACAAATATTGTCAAGAATGTGGAAAAATTGGAACCTGGAACCCTTGTGCACTGTTGTTGGTAATGTAAAATGGTACAGCAGCAGTGGAATATAGTTTTGTGGTTCCTCAAAAAGTTGAAAATAGAATTATCCTATGACCTAGCAATCCTACTCGTAGGTATATACCCAAAAGACATCAAAGCAAGGACTCAGCTACATGTACAATGTTCACAGTAGCACCATTCACAACAGCCAAAAGATGGAAACAATTCAAATGTCCATTGATGGACAAACAGATAAACACAATGTGGCCCATCCATACAATGGAGTATTATTCAACCATGAACAGAAAAAAAGCCCTGACACATGCTGTGGCATGGGAAAATCCTGAAAACATTATGCTGAGTGAAATAAGCCAGACACAAATTTTGTGTGACCCCACTTATATGAGAAATCTTGAAGAGGCAAATTCATAGAGAAAGAAAGCAGACTAGAGGTTACCAGTTGCCGGGATGAGAAACGAAGCTTCTGTTTGGGGTGACGGAAATATTTTGGAACTAAATAGTGCGGAAGGTTGCACAACACTGAATGTAATTAATACCACTTAACTGTACATTTAAAAAAGCTTAAAACAGCAAATATTATGATATATATGTGTGTATATATAAATTTACATGTACATATACATACATAATCCATTGCCATTGAGTTGATTCCGACTCACAGCAACTCAAACTGCCCCAGAGGGTTTCGAAGGAGCAGCTGGTGGATTTGAACTGCCAGCCTTTTGGTTAGCAGCCAAGCACTTAACCACTGCATTGGCAGGGCTCCATATATAAACATATATATACGCATAAGTATGTATAGATGCATACATTTAACCATAATAAAAATAATTTAAAAACAGATTAAATGAGGAAAATATCAACCAAAAGTACTATTCAAACATCCAATCTCTGCAGTTAAGAGAGAAATACTGCATATAACTTAAGTTAGCTTTTAAACATTACACTAAAAAAACATACATTTTCCACCACCTGCAGAGATTACTTTCAATTGTACTGTCCCCATATTTATACTTGATGGCTCCCTTTACCTTTCTGTCAATGTTTGCTCTTATGCATCCATTTCATTTGGAATTATACCATGGATCAATGCGGTTCAAGACCAGTGTGCTTACGTGAATGGCTGACTGCACACGTGGTCGTTTAACAGAGCCCACGCGATGACATGTATTGGCCGGCTGCACTTCCTCTCCACTTCAGCAGTTAATTTCATCAATACCTTATCTCATAGCCTTTTCTCTTTTATCTAGAAGAAGAGAGTTTCTTGTGCCAAGTCAGCTTTCAGTAGTGAGCCCTACTGAAACACTAAATACAAGGTTTTTCCACTATTTTGAAACAGTTCTTTATCAACATTGAGAACGTAACTTTAACTATCCTGTATGATGGTGGTTTTAAACTTTAGAGGAAGATACAGGAATCGTAAGATGACTCAGCAACACTACTGTTACCGGGAAAAGACAGGTGGACAACTTTACAAAGTTCGTAACTGCTTGTGAGTAGTCGTCGTTTAGTAAAAAGCTCACAACTTCCACTTGTGGGAGTTCCTAAGTCACACAGCATCCAGAGAACATTGTCCCACAGAAATGGAGTCGGTTAGTTTTTAGATATCCACTATTGTTGCTAGTTGCTGCTGAGCTGGCTTCAGCTCATGGCAACCTGACGTGTAACAGCATGGAACGTTGCCCAGTCCTGTGCTATCTCGTTGGTATTTCTGAGTCCACTGTTGTGGCTATTGTGTCAATTCATCCCACTGAGGGCTTCCCTCATTTTTTGCTGACCCTCCACTTTACCAAATACAATACCCAAAGTGAGCGAGTCAGTATCTAATACAGCCTGTTAAAGATCACTTAATCCATAGCAAAGCTCAAATAATATATATGTACCATTTAAAAACGGTCAGCATAATAGTAGATATTTATAATTAAAACAATAAAAATAAAACTGAATACATGTAGTGATGGGGAGGTTGTAAATGCAGGGATGTGGATGTACAAAAGTGAACTTATACCTTTAAAGAAGTAAGTGACTTTACAAAGACTTTACAAGGATTTTCTAGAAATATTCGGTAAGAACTTTGAATATGATTAAAAAAAAAAGCAGCACTATCAACATCTAAATTACCTTCAGCATTGTGGCTATAATTTTCCTAAGACAGGTTTACACATAACATTGCTGTTACATATTTAAAGAATATTTACTGAATACCTACTATACTGAAAGCACTATCCAAGGCCCAAGGTTCTTCCTGAACTTACTACGGTTACAGTTTAAAAAGTAAAGACACACAAAGGTAACCAAAAATAAAAGAAGAAACACAGAGGTTCTGGAAGAAGCACGTGGTATGAGGTAGCTCAATCTCAAATTTGAAAAATAAAATTTATTTTTAATCATTTGGAGCACTCTGCAAGTCCATTTCAGAAACTGGATGGATGAAGCATTCCTGGGAAAGCCCCTGGAGGGGCGTGGGGGTGCGGTTCGACTGGAAAAATGCCTAAGATACACAGCTAAGTGAACAAAGACCAGTGACAGCACGTGTAAGGTATCCAGGAAACTCTCATTAGCAAAGCAGCCCACTACCACTGTGAGTCCAGAATGGTCTCTTTTGCCAGGGACAGGGCTCTCTGGAACTTCAAGGGCCCAAAGGCCATGGCAAAAGGGACTAAAACTAGTGTGGGGGACAGGGTGGGAGGTGGGGTTAAGGACTGAGGTGAAGTGACAAGGAGAAGACCTGACAAAAAGACACATCTTGGGGTCGTATCTCACTTTAAAAACATCTTCCAAAGATTTCTGTGGGGAGAAGCCACGTTAAGACTCCAAATTAATGCAGTGAATCTTATGGATTTTCTCTTGAGTAGAAACTGTCCCACATGCAGCCCTCAGTAATGTGGGGAGTATATATATATATATATATATATATATATATATATATACATACATACATATAACAGAAAATTACTTCTCTTTCCTCAAACAAGGGGAAGACTACTAATATTTATGGAGCACCTCCAATGGGCCAGTCACGATCCACACATGACATCTGCTGTCCTCAGATAGGAGATGCCATGGTCTCACCAGTAAGCAGAGTCAGAGTTCCATCTCAGGTCTATCCAACTCCAAATCCCCATGCTATACAATGATATATATACAGGCAGTCCCCACTTATGATGGGGCTCCACTCCGATGACTCTGTCGTCAGTCAGTTCTGACATAAGTAAAATACCTCATTTTTCTTCAGTTTTCATTACTATTGCCTTTTACTATCAGTATCTTAATAAATCCAATCCTTTTTTTTTTTGTCTTTGGGGGTTGGAAACATTATATATAAATTTACAGATATATTTTAAAACATACATACATACATACAAAAGTGGACAAAGTTGGCATTTTGTCAGTTGTGGTAATAACTGCACTTGTGGAAGGTTCTGGATCATCTGGATTATCCACAGGAATGGGGATGGCGTTTCTAGACAGAAAATTAGTGAGAGTTGTCTGTATGGTCCTTTTACACACTGCAACTCTGTTATGGAGTACATATTACTAATGATAAGACATACAGATAAACAAAAAACAAAAACAGATGGTCAATAAGTGCAGTTCACTGCTAAATCGAATATGTTGTATGTCGGGGACTACCTGTAATTCAGTCCCCCCACCTCAGTACTTTAGCTATCATAGCTGATTTTTTGAAGAGTTTGAATTATAATATATAACACCAAAAATGTAATTTTCTCTAACCATTGCTGTCAGCTGCATATTCGAATCTTCTTTTCCATCACTGAATGACATCCATGGGAGATCTCACAGCTCTGCAGTCACTGCAATTTAGAAATTCAGCCCAGCTCAAAATTCTACTCTTCCAATACACACCCTCCTGAAAATGGGGCCATAGACGAGAACTCGGAAATGAAGAAGGTGGGGCCTGTCACTCATTCTTCCACTGGTCCATCTTCTGGGTCCCATTCACCTCTGGGTGTCAGGAAGGAAGGATGGGAGCAGAGGGGAAAATGCCTCCCATTATACTAAAGTCACAATAACCCTCTCTGGTGTCACTGCTCCTCCGGGTTTGCCCTCCTATGGCAGAGGCCCAAATGCGAGGCACACACTTGAATTCTTTAGGAGGCTCAGAGTCAGACACCTCCTCGTGTTTTCCCTGCTTAGAGCTGGCGGTTTCTTGGATGTGTAGATCAATGTTTTCTCATCAATGTTTGGGAAGGTTTCAGCTACCATTTCTTTGAATACTTTTTCTGCCTCATTCTCTCTCTCTTCTTCTGGTACTCACATTATACATACGCTGGTATGCTTAATGGAGTGCTGAATTTCTCTGAGCCTCTTTATTTTTCTTCATTTTCGCCTTTCTGTTCTTGGGAATGCATAATCTCTATCAATCTATCTTCAAATTCATTGGTTCTTTTCCAGTTCAAATCTACAAGTGGGCACTGAGGGGCAGGGGGCAACCTGTGCCCCACAAGGTGGCTGGGGCTGGGGCTAGCTGGTGCAGGCGCAACTGGGGCCCCAGTAACCTTGGGCTGACAGAGTTAGTGCCTGTGAGTGGAAGCTGGGTGTTGGCCAAGCCTGCTGGGAATAGCACTTCTGTAACATAAAAATGGTTCTGGGTAAAATAAGAGCCCGCAGGCTGGCCCCTCCCAGGTGAAACTTTAGCTTTATCCTGGGGGCTTCAGGGAGAGGGAACCCCTGTGTTCTTGGCCGCACCAGCTTGGAGTACAGCTGGAATTCACGAGGAGCTACAATAGGGAGGAAGGTAGTAAGTGATGGCTCAAATGCCACAGACTCCCTTTAGTCTTTGTCTGAGAAACACTACAATAATTTCTCTCAAAATATCCATAACTGAATGCTTAAGATTTATCTTTAGGCATTCTCTTCCATAGGGGAAAACAAAGTTCTTTAGTGGTTTTCAGCCAGGGTTAATTTTGTCCCCCAAGGGACATTTGGCATCGTCTGGAAACATTTCTGATTGTCACAAGAAGAGGTGGGAGTAGAGCTGGTCCTGGCATCTAGTGGGTAGAAGTCAAAGGTGCTGCACGACATCCTAAATGCATAAGACAGACCACAACGACAATGAAATATCTCGCCCAAAATGCCCATTGTGCTGAAGATGAGAAACCCTGCTCTAAGTGTATACACAAAAAGATGGTATCATATACTGGGACGGGCCAGGCCATCCTGGGTTGAATACTAGCCCCATAATTTACTAATTGGTTCTACCTGTCAAGTTATTTTACCTTAATAAACTCAAGTTTTTTCATCTACACTTACCTTGGAGGTATGTTGTAAAACTTAGACGAAAAGTACTATTAAAAGCCTGTCAGTGAATGGCATACACTGAGAATTCAATGAATGGCAGCTAAGTACTCAAATTTGGGAAAATGGTTCAGGAGACGATGTAAGAATATCTCACGAAGCTGAGAGTACCCCTTACTCAATGCTCTAAATGAAACTTGGTCAAATGCAAACCACATCCACACCACACACTCGTTTTCCTTTGACTCCTAGAAGAAATGTAGTGTGCACACTTGGAAGTATTCTCTTATTTCCTTTCTTTGCATAAATGCGAAGTTATGTTTCTGACAAATGCCCAGACAATGGATTTTCAACTAATAACAGCTACCAGCAATTCAGTGCCCAAAATGTGCTATAAATTTAATTCCTTTATAAACATTATTCCTAATCCTTTTAACTACCCTGCAATGCCACCATTATTACTGCCAGGTTCCAAGAGGTTAAGCCACTTTCCCAAGGCATACAAAGACCTAGAGCTACAAAGAACATTTCCGACCATCTGATTTATCATTTAAAAATATATTCAGGAGACCTCAATCTGACCTTAGTCTAATAATGTAAACAACTTTTGTTATGCATTACTTCATCAAAAGACTTATGATAAGGCAAACACTTTCTACGAGCTGATGAAAAAATCACAAGGAAATTTTTAGTGCATGTTATTCTGGAGTTAAACCTTTTTTCTTAATTTTTCCTCTTTAATATATATGTGTGTGTTCTGAAAATATAAAAGCAGCTTAAAATGAACTGGATACTAGTTTCTGCCTGACACACACTTTGAGGCTTCAATGCTGCTCTCTCTGTGCTAGGTCCTCTTTGTAATACATACAATGAGAAAGGGTGAGAACCTCTACAGCCTTTACTTTTTAACATTCTGTGTTCCTGAAAGTGAAACCAATACCCAGATTTCTCTAAAGAAAAAAACCCATACTTCATGTTTAAATAATTACATGCCATTTTAAAAACTTTGAAAAAATGGCACATTATTCACCCTCAAATAGAGTTAACATTACTAACCTCTCAGTAAGTGATGTGATTTAGAGTGAGAATATATGAACTGTGGCGAAATAAGAAGTATGGCTGACTTGACTTGTCTTAAAAGAACTATAATAATTTTTTAACAGCAAGCACTAGCTACAACTGATGCCAGTTAAGGTTCAGCAAAAATGAATTATTAAATTGGTCTGCTTATATCCTATTACAGGCTTCTTATGAATACTTGATTTTATTTTGTATAATTGACAAGAGTTGACAGGAAAGGATAGGTTTAATGACAATCAAATTAAGATCAACCAGTATACGTGTCACACCCGAGAGCCTGCACTGGTGGTGATGAAGTAATTGATGGGGCTTGGTGAAACAGAGCACACGAGGCTGTCATATATCGTAATAAGTGACCCTGTAATATTAGTCGACTGCCTGCAACAGCTCACAAATCCAATAGCTCTCAAAGAGATGAGCTACAGTATATGCCCAACAAAAGAAAAATAGACATTGACTTTGCATATATAATACCAGATCGTTTGCCACTAAACTTAATTTTTAAATCATTTATATGACTTAATGGCTCTGCATGAAATTTTTAAGCTGGTGGCGAGATGAATAGCACCACAGAGACAACGTGGTTGAGCGCATGTCATTTACCTGGCCCGCGCCCCCAACAAGTTAAAGCTGAGGTCCTGCAATGTGTCCCAAACACTTCAACTATATTGTCATCACTTAGGAGACAAGTGCAAAAGATATTGGCATTTATAAGAGATGGATGAAAATTAGTTCTAAAGCATTAATTTCTCTTAATACCCCTAAAAGAATTGTGTTCATTCAGGAGATATTTGATCTGAATTAAGAAACTGATGAAGCCATTGATTAATTGGAATTTAAGCCATCAGTCACTAGATCCATCAGCAGCTTCATTTACATTCTGAACAATCAGCTGATGGACCAGTGAAATGCCCCGTATGAACAGTCAACAAGAGGCCACCAGGCAGCTCATGGCCTGCGCTGACGAGTGTCAGCTGCTTATGTCCTCTCTGAGCATGCTGCATGTACTGAGGACCCCCACACTGGCTAAGGTTAAGATCTTTATTACAATGTAGTACAAGGATTTTCTGAACTGAAACTGGAAAGCAATAAAATAATATTCAGAGAGTTAGCAGATACACGAAAAATTCTGAATGTTTCAATTTTTGAAAGCTGTGCAATTTAAAAACCGAAATAATTACTTAAAATGAAATACAGAATTTCCCAAACTAAGAATCCTTGATAGACAGCAGTATTGTAACAGAAACTTTGGGCAGCATGGAGCTATTTGGTCCATTTTATAAAGAGAAGAAAATAGTATGAAACACCAACGTGGTTTCCTAGTATCTGCCTATACGTAATTAGTAATTCTTGCCTCTGGGTGGACTGGACCCTCCCTGCTTTGGGCTAATAGCTGAGTGTGCTCACTGTCTGTACCACCCAGGGACACCATGACTACACTACAGGTAAGTCTCCCTGCAACAAGGAAGAGCAAGGCAAAATCAGAGCACAAGGAAGCCTAATATAAGCCATCCACTAGGATATGATGTTATTTCTCTGAGGTCAGCATGCTATGGAGGATCTCATTCCCCTAATGCTCTATACTCCACTCAGGCTTCGCCCTCCCACCGTGCCACACCCATGAGGTCCTCAGAGGCATTACGAGAAGTCCACCTCTGGCGTCAGACTACAACCTGAGGGCATTTACATTCTCAACCCTCACCTTCCTCCTCTGAAAAGTGGACAGAGACCCCTTTCACCCACCACGGCTGTCTGTCCAAACCGCAGATGGGGCTGCCTCCTCTACTTAAGTCTTCCATGCGTCCCCGGCCTGCTCGGCACAGTCTGTCCCAGTTTCCTTCTCCTGTCTCATCTTCTTTCTTTATGCTCCCACACAGCGCAGGCTCCCCCAAATGCCGAGCCCTCTTACACTGAGGAAACTAATCACAACACCCCTGCTGCCATGACTGCCTGCAAAGGGATCACCCCGACTCCAGCCATAGCACAGGGGCACGCTGTCCCCCCACCCCCCCACCCTGCAGCAAGAGCAAGGCTGCTATGCACCTCCCCTGGCATCTGGACAACCTTGGGACTTGCTCTGGAGTCTGGGACACTGGAGATTGCAAAGCACCGAGGATAGAAGGTGGGCCAGAGGAAGAAGAGACCAGGTAGAGAGAGAGAAGCCACTTGCAGGGGAACTGAGGCATTCCAGCCATGACAGAGTACCGGTGAGGCCATCTTGGATATTCCAAACCCAGGTCAGCCAACTCTGCTGACCCTCTTCAGCCCCAGGTTTGGGAAGCTCGCTAGCCAGCTGGCCCTCAGGCATGGCACATCCCAGCAGAGGCCTTGGACACCAGGGTACAGAGACTAGCCACCCCACTGAGTCTGCCATCCAATAACTGAGCAGTAAGATAGCTCTCGTACGCAACCATGCTGTGGGGAAGCTTGCTCTGCCGCGACAGCTGCTGAGCCCATGCCATCCCACTGCCCTCTGCTTCCCGTTAAAAGTCATGGCTGTGTAAGTGTCATTTTCATACGTGAAACCCTCCTCAGCTCACTTGGGCAAACCTGTCTGCTTCCTCCCCACAGCCCCAGTGTGTCCTTTCATCTAACCATTATGGCTTCTGCAGAGTCCACATGTGCCCATCTATAAATAGACCCTGAACTCTCTCAGGGTAGCAACTAGGTACTGCTCCCTATTGTATCCTAGGCAACAGCTACTGCCTGCACATGATATGTTGTAAGTAAGCATTTATTGAACTGATGGATAAAATTCCAACATCGTCATCATATTAATTAGATCTCAACATAAATTTGAATAAAAACACTCAACAGATGGATAGGTTCTGGTAGGATTGGATGTTTTTAAACACAGTCATCTTTTAAAGTAACAAACGTGATTCTGAAATTAAGGAATTCAATATGTGTATATTAGCCAAAAAAATTTTATAAGCATAAATTTTTTTCTGTCTTTCAAAATGAAAATTTAACTGCCAAAGTACCAAATCATCACTAACATTAAAAAAAAAAATACCTGCTTTTTCTGAAGTCCTAAGAAATACCATGTCCGAAGGAATTCTTTGATTCTGCAAAAAAGCATAAAATATATCATCAACACGATTCCATTCCAAAGTAGAAATAGCTAGTAAAAGCAACTAAGGTAATATAATAATTTCATGCTGAAGTAATCAGCATGTACCATCTGTAAATCAAAAATGACTATTTTAATTCATATTTCAGTTGTGCCTCTAAGATTTTTTCCCCATTAGTGAGCCATATAATTGGCATTTACTGATAACCTGAAAACTGCTTCATTCGGAAAAATGTTAAACACTGCCATTTCTGGGCCTCTGTTGTACCCTGACACGTATGTATAATATAGCAGCTACTGCCTTATAGAAAAACCATGTCTCCCTATTAGATTAAAGGACCCAGTAAAGTGAAGCTAGTGTTCTCTGCTTCTTCAAGCCATTCAACGCCTCCCATCATAAATGAGACAGCAACTACCAAACACACGAATAAATGTACTACTGAGCAAACACATAAGCAAACAAAACACAAATATGAGGAGGTATCTTTTTATGAAACAGAAAAGGAAAAATCATTATTACTAAAAGTTCTATCAAATGAGAAAGCTGTTTCAACCCACAGAAAAGATGCATAATTTTTTTTCATACTAATTTCATGAGATACATATACTTTTTGAGATTAAGTAAAGGTTTATATACACATGATGAAGGCATGGCTCATTTTTTAGTCGACAAGTAATATAAACATACACTAAGTTATTAAGTCTGAAAGAAGATATGTTGTAGGATAAAGCTATCTTTTTCTACCATAAAATACGACGGGCCAGTTAGGACCTAAAGGGCCTTTGGGTCAAGGATAAAAATCACAATGAAAACTAGAAAATATTTTAACCTGAATGGTAATAAAAACTCAAAATAGCAAAGTCATGCTAAGAGGGAAATATACAGCCTTAAATGCATATCACAGGTAATGTGCCCATTTCAACATTTTTCCTGTCTTTGTCTTGGCGTGGGTTTCTCTAGGTTTACTCTGTCAGGGTTAATTCAGCTTGTTATCTGTATGCTTCTGTATTTGGCCAAATTTCAGATTTCAGTCACTATTTCTTCAATATTCTTTCAGCACCAATCAGAGTTATTTTTGTTGAGAGAATCCACAAAGTCACTGGGAAATAACAAAATTGCAGGTGTAAAGTTTTAGTGGTTGCCCTGCTAGCTTTACATCCACTGAGTTCATGGCAGATTTCTTACACGGAAATGTGAGAAGTATATGGGGGTGTGTAGCTGAACCGAGAATACATCCTTTCCCCACTGAAGCGTTACAGGACACACTTCAACAGCTGGCACACTTAGCCTGCCAACTAACAGCTAAAACGTAACTGGTGTTCTGAAGCTGCCTAACGACTTCAGAACTACTCCAAATAAATTCAATCCCAGTACCACCAGTGAGATTTAGGTAATCTTAGCCTACCTGAAAATAAGATTTGCTTCTGACTTGTCTCCTGTAAGTGCAGATATATCTTTGCCCTCATACATCAAAATTACGCCTTAATTACCTCTAAACTGAATCCAGAGATTACGAATTCTTAAGACAGAACCTGTATACTGAAAATGTTTTTTGTTTTATTAGGGACTCACATTTGGTGATACTGAGGCCTGTCATGTGATCCAGAGACTGAGCAGGTCTCTCCCAGTCAACAAAGAAGGCCACTGGCTTCCTAACCACCACTGAGGTCATCAACCAAAATAAAGCACCAGGATGCACCTCTGTCAGAATATAACACAAAAGTTCTGAAATGTCATCTATCATACAACTTTGAAGACCAGGGTACCAGTCTTTCACTTTAGATATGTGTGGCAACTGGAATGCTAGAGAAGTTTACATTAAAAACAAACAAACAAAAAAAAGGCCAAAAGCAAAACAAATAGAATATCCACCCTCAATGGAGAACCTTCCTGGATATTTTAACCTTTCAAAAACAGGTACTTCGTGTTTCACTTCAGTGAAAAGCGAAAGGGGTCACTGCCCTGTGTTTCTGCATTAACTGTGCTAAGCTGTCATGGAAATGTGGTCAGGAAACCAGGGTTTATACTATAGTCTAAGCCAGTATATTTCAAACTGTGGATCACTTTCCCAAAAGGACTGTCAAATCAACTTTTTTTAATTATAAGGATAAAGTAGGATAGGATAGGCCATGTATATGAGATCAATTGTATCAATTATGTTGTACACTTTTACTTTTTAATTGAGAATCTTAGTAACATTTGGCACTAACAAGAAAAGTTATTTATTCCTCTTTTAGAAATTCATATTTATAAGAAAGAGAGCGGGACTCGTGAAACTTTTGTTTTAGTTGCATACATCTGCATGTACTGGCTCCTGATATAAAATGTAGTTCTTATTGTGTGATTTTAAAAGTTTAAATGCCACTGCCTTAGGATGCACCAAAAACAGAGAATAGGTTATAATAATAATAATATGGACAATAACTGTTTGTAACAGGAATGCTTAGAAAATGTTACATCTGTTGTAGCCTTAATTGGATGCACCATTGAACTTTCTTGTCTTGATTCTAAACAAGGCATGAACATTATACCCTTAGAAACTAATTGGGATGGAAAGGAAACGTTGGAAATAAGGGTCAAGGGATCTTACACAGAACTACATTTTAGAAAAAGTACTGCCAAGGATACAACATAAAGGAAAGGTGCGGAAGCAGAACATTACATGTGGCGTATTTAATCCTCTTCTGCCTACTTCTATTTCTGTATTTTCATTTTAAACTTTAGGCCTATTCTTTTCCTTGGCTCTTACTTATTAAATTGCATTACCTCAGAAAAATGAAATAAAATGTTCTTTAAAAGCAGACCTTCGTGAACCTACTTCTGATCAAGTGTTAAACTGGGGGCATTCGTAACGGGGCTGATCTTTATCTCCTACACGTCACTGTCCAGTGAAGATACTCAAAAGGAAGGAAACCATCCTGTTTGGTTTTCGGTTCCAAGGAGTCTTTTAAAGCACTAGAACTTCAGAGATTGGTGCTATGTCCTGTAAAATGTAACCTTTAACTTCTAAAAGTCTCTAAGTTGACATGTTTGTCTCAAAGCTTAAACACCTCTAAGGTTTCTTTTGTTAAGCTGGGAGAGGATCTTTAGAATCACGTTCGTCTCCCCACAAGCACAAAAGTATATAACCTTTGACACCAAATGGATTTTTATTTAAACATTTTGAGAGCCCTTATCTCATTTAAAATAAAATTTAGAAAATCCAGAATATTTTGATATTATGCAAGTAACTGTTTATATGTTATATGGTTTATATCACTTAACGCTTATTTTTTAACAAAATGCAGCTTCTTTGGGAAAAACTGAAAAATAACGAACTATTACAAATAGTGGAAACCCTGGAGGCGTAGTCGTTAAGTGCTACGGCTGCTAACCAAGAGGTCAACAGTTCAAATCTGCCAGGCGTTCCTTGGAAACTCTATCGGGCAGTTCTACTCTGTCCTATAGGGTCGCTATGAGTCAGAATCGACTCGATGGCAGTGCGTTTTTTTGTTTGTTTGTTTTTAATTACAAATAGTTTCCCTTAAAAGTCAAGTCCTTAATATTGGGCCTAAATCAGAAAAGCTGAAACTCAAGGCTTTCCAACTGAGACACACTTACTGAAAATATATTAATTGTGTGAAAGTTAATTAACCTAAAGGAAGTGGCTCTAAGAATAATTTTGTTGCTCAACATTAGTGTCAAAGCAACATAAAATATATATAAATAAATACATATAAATAAGTAGACTTCATGATTAGTTGCAGTATTCTTTTATTCAATAAAATATTTGAGTACTTGCACTGTGCCAGGCTACAAAGTTTAAAAAAAAAAAAAAAAAGCCTAAGTAAAAAACCTAAATGAATTAGCAAGAATTAGCAAACAGTTAATGAGTTCACATCACTCCCTTGCTTAAAATCTCATATATAGGCTTGCCAACTCAGAGAGAAGATAAAATCTCAGGATAAGACTCTTCAATATGCTTAGCACAACATACAAAAATCTGAAATTATCTGGGAAGCCATTAATCTAATCACTCTTTGAAATACCAACTCTACTCTGGCCAGGTAAGATAGCTTAGAATTCCCTAAAGGAGCCACACTTTGTACTGCTACCAACACCTTCTCCTGAAACCATCTTTTCAGGTGAAAATCTCTTTTTACCTTAAGTGACCTCCTCCTCCTTTTTACTATGTCATATTTAAAATGCAACAAAAAGTACACAAAATAATGCAAACACCAACACACCAGCAGACCTTATGGTATAAAACACTAAGAAAGCGGCAGCCCCTTGTATGCCCCTTGCCCCACCCCAGAGTAACCCCTAGTCTAAATACTCATGTTCATTTCCTTGTGTTTCTTCAGGTGTATTGTACGTGTACTCATTGCTAACAATACTCCTTTGAACCTCTGAAGTTTCACATAAATGCTATTATACTGTTTTTCTATTCTTATGCAGCTAACCAACTCTCTTCTCAGAATCTGAGTCCTTCAGGTTTTTCCACACTGAGGGGTATAGCTTAGATCGTTTCGGTCACTATTTAGTACTCCAGTGTCTGATTTTTTTTTCTAGTTTATTTAACTGTTCTCTGTTGATGAATATTTCAATCATTTCTAATTTTCCACTACTACAAACAGTGCTGTAAAGAACACTCTGCAAGTGAGGGAGAGTGCCTCTAGAACAGGGTTGGCAGGCTTCTGTAACACGTAAGACTCCGCGGCCACACAGTCTCTGCCACACATAGTCTCTGTCGCATACTCGCCTTCCTTTGTTTGCTTGTTTAACGTTCATCTTAGGCTCACAGACCCACATGAAAAGGGACCACAGGACAGATTTGGACCACAGGCTATATAGTCTGCCAACTACTCCCTAGACTGTACTCCTAGTAAGTGGGCTTGTGAAGTCAAATGGTGTGTATATATCACTGAGCATTCCTGGAAATTGATACTTGTTTTCCATTCCCACAGAGAAAGGGTGCGTGAGACCACCAGTAGCATCCTCGCTTACACCTGGCACCTGTGGGTGAAATGGTGTGACACTGATTCTGTTTATGCTCCCCTGATGACTGGGTGGGAGCCTCCTTCCACCAGGGCTGATGTTCAGGCTCACTCTTCAATGGAGGGCCTGTCCCTATCCTCTGCCCACTCTTCTTACTGAGTTACAAAGTTCCTGTCATATTCTAGATGCTCATCACTGTCAGCCGCATGCACTTCTAGCATATTCTTCCAGCCTGTGATTGTCTTTCCCCTTTCAGGTTTCTATTAAAGTACAGACTTTTTTATCTGAATAGAGTCAAATACGTTTATCTTCTTCATGGTTTGGGGTTCAGAGTCATGTTTAAAACATACCTCCCTATGCTGAGTTTTTACGGATGTTCTCTGCCATTTTCTCCCAAATCTTAAGTTTTTCTTTTTTACATTTAGGTCATTGCATGGGAATGAGTTTTGTGCGTGGTGTCTATAAATAAATGAATTAAATGGTCCAAGCAGCAATGAGTGCAGACATTCCTCACTGACATGCAAGGCCAGCTCTATCATCACTGCCTATCCCTAAGAGACCACTCTGACCGCTCTCTAGGAAAGCAATCACAGGAGGACGAGACAGAATCAGGGAGATGGCCGGGACGCTCCTGAGGGGTCCTGGAGAAGCCAAGTCACATTCTCCAAGCAAACCCCTGAGGTCGCTGAAGAACAGCCACTAAGGCCCCTCCTACTGATTTTAGTTATGGTCTAGGTCACCAGCATGTAGTTCTGACTGCTCAGTATTTTTATACAGACATTATTTCCCAATGTGAGTCTAGGCAACTGGAGGTCCGACAGCATGCCACACCTCAGTGGATGGCAGAATGCTGAGCAGGTGGTAGCAACCTCACACCACTGATCTCATCAGTGGACACAACTTCTAATTTGGCAGTTCTGGTCCATCAATGTACTAGTATACGCAGGCAGATGTTTCTTTAGGACAGGTCTGAAGCTGAGATGTAGTTCAGACCCAGACCCATCTACCTTGAAACCTATCTGTACTTGCTCCACCACGCCATGCTGCCCTTCAACTTTACACTCTAGAACCATCCCCATACCTAGAGCATGCTACAAAGCTGATAAGCATTTTTATTTTAAATATCCATAAAATGGATACCAGTGCACTAATTTAACTCCATGTTAAAACACAGAATTAAAAAAATTACCTGACAACATGGAGTCCATCATCCATGAAAATAGCCAGATGAATGACTGACTAGAAATAGGTCTTACACATAAAGGAGAAATTACTTTTTTTGTTAGGCTAAATGCCCACAGATTTCTTAAAAGGAGTAAGCAATTTGCTATCAAATCTGTTATTTCCTTATAAAGGTTATGAAAATTGGCAAGACAAAAATCTTTTATAACTACAAAAACCACAAAATTCAATCTACTACTAGAAGTTTATTAGTCACGGTAATTACTAGAAATTATGCCTCAAGCTTTTGGTAAGCAAAACGTGGAAGTTTTTATATGTAAATGGGTGATAAATTTGGCAATATAAAAAAAAACTTAATCAGGTTGGAGTACAGCAACACCTCCTAAGGGTTCATGAAAATATCTCAGAACACCTTTCTCTAACTCTGCTACCAAAACTTTTATTTTTTATTTTAAGGTAAGGTTGCAAGGTTTTATCGCAGAAAGGATGCTGTTGTTAGCTGCCGTCAAATTGGTTCCAACTCATGATGACCCCATATGTGCACAGCAGAACTGCTCCATGGGGTTTTCATGGCTGTGATCTTTCAGAACCAGATTGCCAGGCCTGTCTTCTGAGGCACCTCTGGGTGAAAGAGCTAACACCATATAAAAGGTAGAGTACATCAGGAAATAATGACAAGGGAACTAACTGAGGCACTCTGCCTTCACTGTACACTGTGTACAACATTAAGCTCCTCTGTGGTACCACCCACAGCATGCCACCCACCAGAAAACGGAAATGACGAGCAAAAACATAGATGTGCAACCACCACGTCAAATAGAACTCAGCCTGGAGATCTACTAGGCACGTTCTGCTAATCCAGTCTCTTTGTAACTGAACAACAAAACACCTGTGGGGACAAAAGAGAAGCCAAGGGGACAGGAGGACAGAGATCTTGGCTGGTGTTGTACACACATACAGAGCTGGAGAGTGAGGTACCCAAACCATGGGAAGGACGGACTCAAGAGTTGCAGACGGGAAGACTGCAGGGAGATACGAAGGTGAGCACACAGCTACATCAAACTCGGCAGTGAAGGTAAGAGAACAACTGAGGAGAGGAAAAAAGGAAATAGAGACGACAACAGTGATCACAAACAATGATCACTTGATGCGCAAATATGCATTCTATGCCACACTTCAAACCCCAAAAGTCAAAAAGTGAGAAAACTCTTTCAAAAGTGAAAATGACTTCTGAGGTTAGGTTGCAAGTGAACTGCGACTTCCACCTGGCTAGCCCTCTCTTCTTCGTCTGCCATCCTCTTGCCGGCTCCCTCAGATAAAGTTGCAGCCTCCCCGTCAGTGTCCTGAAGAGGCTCATGTGGCTGAATTAAGGGCGGCTTCAGTCAATAGCTTCTGGAACTGAGCAAGGCCCTTTGTTCAATGAAGGCTGAACCCTGCCAACCATGTGGGTGAGCTAGGCATCAGACCCTGGGGGGACTCAAGGGGATCCAACCCGCGAGCACCACAACCACAGTCCTGAGAGATACCTGAGCAGAGGACCCAGCTATGCCGCACCAGACTCCTGACCCACAAAGATTGTGGGGTGACAACGCATGGTTCGGCAACTTCTCTTCCAGAATTTATGTAGCCTACAGACATGAGCAGGCACACACACAAGCGAGCCCCATGTGGCATTGTTGCAATGGCAGAAATGAAACACTGGATGAAATGTGTGGTACCCAAGGCACCAGTATAAACCAACAGTAGGCAAAAGTAATTATCAGCATACTAACTTAATTTCATGTTATCTTATAACCAAAAAAACCAAACCCAGTGTCGTGGAGTCGATTCCGACTCATAGCGATCCTATAGGACAGGGTAGAACTGCCCTATAGAGTTTCCAAGGAGCACCTGGCAGATTCGAACTGCCAACCCTTTGGTTAGCAGCCGTAGCACTTAACCACTATGCCACCAGGGTTTCCTGTTATGTTATACGCTATGTTATTTCCCAGAATGAGTCTAGGCAACTGGACAGTAGATGGCACACCCACTTAGGTGCACAGCAGAGTATTCTCTTAGTATGGATGACAGTAATGAGATGGATTAAGAGAACTTTAGGTGTTTAGAGAGGGGCTTCTGTGGCAAGGGCTCAGCTGTGTGGTGTTGGCAGCACCACAGGCTTGTGACCTGAACTGTGGGGACCTTCAGAGAAACTTGTCATTTGAAAGAAATAAAAGTGGCCCTACGGCCTTAGTAAAAAAGCTGAAAAGGACATTAAAGAGTGTAGTTAGCCAACAACATCCTTCCTTGGACAGATAGCTGGTGCACTAGTGTCTTGCACACAAGAGACCCATATTATGTGTTCTGCCTACCCCACTTGTAAGGAAGAGGTGCGTGCCAGTGGGGACTCTCCCCACCTCAACGTGAGCCTCACGGCAGAACGCACCACACACTCAGCCTGCAGGGATGTCCACAGCCTTGGTAACCTCCACCTACCTCAACGTGAAACTCACCTCACACCACACCACACGCTCGCCCTGCCAGAATGTCCACAGCCCAGATGACCTCATAAACATTAACCTCACCACAGACCACAACATATACTGGGCCTGAGAGACGTCCACAGTCCTGGTGACCTCTGTCCACCCCAACATGAACCTCACCAAAGAACACACCACACACTCAGCCTCTTAGGACATCCACAGTCCTGGTGACCTCCGTCCAACCCCACTGTGAACCTCACCACAGACCACACCACATACTCGGCCTGTGGGGACATCCACAGCCCTGATGACCTCCATCCACCCCAATGTGAACCTCACCACAGACCACACCACACACTTGGCCTCTTCGGTGTCCGCACACTGGTCACCTCCGTCTCTGGGTCTCTCATAGTTCCTTCCTACACTGACTTAAACTCTTCCCTTTTTAACACACAGGATCTTTTAGTTCCACTAACCTTTCCCTCTATGAATGTTTAAACAGTTAAGAATTAATACCCCAAAATTATGCACCACATAGCTATCTGTTAAAAGAAAGCTCTGGAAAATAAAACAGACCCTAGTATAAACAGATTCTAACTAATACAATCCTTTGGTCAGATGAGATATTTCTCACAATGCAACATTAAGCAATTAACACATTTCTTATTTCAGACAAATATGATTTCACCTACATACACTGAAATGTACTTCAGCAAAACGGACAGAATATACAAAAATCTAGATTTTTTCTTCAATATCTATCAGTCTTTATGCAAAAGTGTTAGGATTTTAAATACATGTCTCCAACAGTTTCCTTCATATTCAAAAGTTACTTGCAATCAGGCTAAATGTTAATAACTAGCATATATAGGCTCTAAAATATATTAAAAATGCATCAACCTTTTCCACTATGATGAGGTCTCCAACTTGTATGTCTGAACTCTTAACTTGCACTTTACCTTAAAAGAAAGAAGAAGTATAATCAACTTAAGGAAACAATAGCACACCAGAGTTTAACTTTCAATTGATAATAATTACTTTAGAAATAACCTTGGGGAAAAGAATACTCCAGAAATTTCTCTACTCTTGAACTTTCAAAATAAATGTATTTCAGATAGACATGTTCACTAATCATTTACTTCTTTTAGGTAAATTACCAAGTACAGATAATTAACTATCCCCCCAATTAAAAAAAAGAGAGTAAAAATTCCTTTATGTTAATTAAAGGGGATTTCATTTAGAAGATTTTTGCCACATTTTTCATTGTTTCAAGTCTCGCTGAGTCAACAAATGATAAAAAAAAAAAAATATTGTTAAGTAGGATAATGATGACTGAAACTGAATTGCAAGGATGTAAAAATTCATTAAAATTCATACTGTGAATGGTACTGATTGGCATATAACTGACCAAAGAAAGCAAATTATACACAAAATCACCCTCGCTAGTAGCTTTACAGACACAGGTAAGGACTGAAAACTTCTATAACACTCCAATGTAAATGCTAGTATTTATTATTTTTTCATAAAAAATATTCTACTTAATTTATTGTCAGATACACACTCAGGACATCATACGTTATTGGCCTTTTATTTTTTCATAGTTAATAGTGAATATTACCAAGTAAGGTAACAACTAACCCTCTCTCTCTGAACTATTTCAATTAAAGCTGCCCACGAAATCCTTATTCCAGCAATAAATGTTCCCTGCCACCATGCTTCAAAAGTGTAAAAGCTTAAGTGGTTTTTCCTCACTCCCATGAGCCAAGATGCCTGGCCCCTCTAAAGAAAGATCAAAAAGTGACTCCAAGAACTACTCACTCCTATGCCAAAGCTTCTTGAGCATAAATGCTCCCCATCACACTCACGGCCACTTACTGCCTTTTGCTTATATAAACAGAATATACTACTAACTGGTCTCCATTAGTATCACCTCTGAATTCAATCTGAATTCCAAATGAAATTAGCTGCAAAAAGTAAGAGAATTACGTTTTACCTCCACCCAAAAACCTCCATTATTTGCCAATTATATAGAAGATAATTCCAATTTTATCACTATATAAAAGTTCTTCACACCTGATCCCAAATTGACTTTTATGCTCTACCTACTACCCATACTTCCCTCTGTCCTGCCATACCTTCAGCTACAGGAGCTCTCTGCCTAATCTTATAAGCTCCCTGCACTGGCTGCTACTTTTGACCAAAATCCCTTCCCTCCCTAAACCTCCTAATTACAACGCAAATACAACCTCTGTGAACCTTTTAAGAACTCATGTTAAGAACCAACAGTATTTATATATACCTCTACATAATGTGCTTAAAATGCTATAAATATTCAAACATCAGAGTGTCTACTAAATGTTAGATCCTATGGTAGGCTCAAATCATAACTAAAAAGACACTTTAATGGCATTTGGTTTGTTCTTCACAGATGCATATCCAAAGTAATCCACTTTAAAGCAGCAAAAGGAGTTTACTACCATTCTGTTTCTAATTAGTTAAAATGGGTCAAATGTCATAAGGGATTAAAGACATCATAGCATATAAGTCGCATCTAATTAGACATTGTATGTAAGAAGGGTTACCTACTAATGGTAAAATGTATTAATTACTTACATCCCAAGAAAACACACAGGGGGGTAAAAATTGGAGATAATTAAGCAACTTATTAAAAAAAGGATTGGTCATCTATAACGGGCACCTCTAGAAGCTCAGCGTCAGATCAACAGGCATTAATGAAGGAGAGACAACTACCCACTTGGCTTCACACTGTCTTCATGTTTAGCCCCTACTTCTACTTCCACTTAGAACTAGGAAAGGTTGAGGGAATGTCATTCCCATCTTAATGATGAAGACAAGCCAAATAACCTACAAAGTGTAGTCTTCAGCACACTGAAGAGCTGAAGTGACAAGAAACCTGGTGAATTCAAGTTCAACAAGACAAGCCCTCCTAGGAGAGGGAGCCACAATGCTCTCACCTGGAGAAATGGCCGAGGGAGGTCTGCCAGGACCATTTGCCAGTGTAGAGTCCCCAGGGGCCCCAGACAGAGAAACTCTGCAGGTGTGAACCCACTTCCTCCACAGCCATGGCCAAGCACTCAGGTAAAAGATGGGAGGCAGGACTCAAGAGTAGCCCTCGTGGTGCTGCCCCGACCTGGCAGGGGCTATCTTTGGCTAGGACAGCTCAGCCAGAAAGAGAGAGATCCCACTCTCCACTCCTGTTCAACACTGCACTGCACAGCCCAGCTAGGGATGAAGCCAGAAAAAAAACAAAGGCAGACGTTTGGAAGAAGGAACAAGTGTCAAAGGTACTTGCAGGTGGCATAATCATCTAGAGAGAAAATCCTAAAAATCTACAAAAAAAGTACTAGAACAAATAGGGTTATTTGCAAAGTTCATGGGAGATAAGGACAAAACACAAAAAATTAGCTGTATATGTATTTATACTTAGAAATTTTAACTAAAAGACAGTACCAGTCACAATAACATACAAAATCATACAATACTGAAGGTTAAATGTGACAAGATATGGAAGACATCTACATTGAAAACTATAAACAGTGCTGAAATTATAGACATCTCCCCAAACTGATCTCCTAATTCAATAGATTCAATAAAATCTCCCAATCAACATCCTAGCAGGATTTTCTGTAGAAACTGACAAGCTGATTCGAACATTTAGGTGGAAACCCAAAGGACCTAAAATAATCAAAACAATCTTCAAAAGGAAAATCACATTTGGAGAACATACAGACTTAGTACAAAAGGCTTAAAAGACTGTTAGAAAGTTCCAGTAATCAGACAAAGAGATCAGAGACAGCCCCACACACATGCAGTAAAAGATGTTCCACAAGGATATCAAAGCAGCTCGCAGGGGACAAGAAAGTCTTCCACCATGAATATTGAAAAAACTCAATTTTCATATAGAAAAAGAACATCAACCTCACCTCATAAAAATTAAGATGTATTTATCTAAATGTTAAAGTGAAAACTGTAAGGTTCCTAGAAGGAAACAGTATATCTCCATGACCTAGGGGTAGGGAGATTTCCTACAGGGGACACAGAAAGCACAAATTGGACCTCATCAAAACTAAAAAAAGTTCTGCTTCTCAAAGGAATTAAGAATATGCAAGTCAAGGACTGGAAGAAAATATTCACAACACACATATCTGACAAAGGACTTATAGGTAGAATATGTAAAATGAATTCCTGCAAGACAACCCAGACAGTCTCCGGAATACTGAGTTCCGTTCCTAAGCCTGTCTTTAAGTCAAATTGGTACGCAAGTCTGAACAGTTAGGTATGGTTTGTATCTAACAGGAGTTAGTCAAATGTCTGTCTTAATACACAGAATATAGTGTACCTTTCTATGCATAAAAAACATTAAAGAAATAATTCCAGATACACTAAAACATCTTTAACATAATAATACGGTAATAATAATGTTCCGATGAGTGTCGCAAAGTAGCACCTGTTTGTTACTACAAACCACTGTATGTACCTCGGATTTTTAATATAGTAGGCTTTATGGGGGCTGTTCATTACTACAGGTTGTATGGAAGTTGGACATTTGTAACCCAGGGACCGTCTGTACAAAAATGGCAAACAGCCCAATAGAAAAGAAAGTAAGCAGAAAATGTGAACGCTTCACAAAAACAAGCCAGCAGGCAGTAAGCCCATGAAAACTCCTCAGTCTTATCCCTCACTGGAAAATGCAAACGGAAACCTCAATATCCCTGCACATTCTCCAGAGTGGCTAACAGAAAAGGGACTGCACAGACAGAACGTCAAAGGACTGGAACTCTCCTGCACAGCTGGTGGGAGGAAATGATACAGCCACTGGGGAAAGCTGTTCGCCACATGGTTGCACAATTTTAAGAATGTAATCAATGTCACTGAATTGTACATGTACCAATGGTTGAATTGCTGCATGTTTTGTTGTGTACATTCTCAACAACAACAAAATAAAGCTAAAACAAAACAAAAAGTTAAACATATACCTACCCTATGACCAAGCAATTCCACTTGTAGGTGTTTATCCAAGAGAAATGAGCTTATGTTCAAAAATAGGCCTTATACAACAAAGTCCACAGGAGTTTTATTCATACTAGCCAAAATCTGGAAAGAGTCCAGGTGTCCATCTACAGGAAAATGGATAAACTAACAGTGGTACAGGGACTCAGACAATGGACACCACTCACTAACCAAAAGGGGTGAACTACTGATATGTGCAACATCAGTGTTAAATCTCAAAAACATGCTTAGTGAAAGAAACCAAACACGACCACAAAATCACTGTATGATTCCACTCAGATGAATTCTAGAAAAGGCAAAACCAGTCTATGGTGACAGAAGTCAAAACAGAGGACAGAGTGGGAAGGGGCACCGAGATAGCTTCTAAATGGAGACAGACGTTCCATGCCTTCCTGGGGTGGGTCCACCTTGTGGAGTGGTGAGAGGAGATGCTCCACACCTCCCTGGTTAGCCACAGAACTGAATCATGTGGAGGGCTGCAGTTCTTGGTGCAGCAAGGTCCAGGTATAGTGTGGAAGAAAAGCAGACATAGAGGGAAGAGATCGTTGGAAAAAGACCACTGTGTTTATTTCGAAATCACAAAGGCCAGGGCAATGGAAAGTGACAGTGTGTCGGGAGCCAAAATTGTCACACTGCTCAGAGTGACCTGCAGTTGACAGCAACACTGATGGTGGTGAGTGGTATGTGTGGTCTGATGAGATTTAGAGCTTGGAGTCTAGGGAGGAAAGAGGAAAAACAGCCGGAGGTGACCATGAGAAGCAAGTCAAGGAGCACAGGCTATGGGAGCAAAGACAGTAACCACATAGGACCCTGGGGAGCAGCACCCTCAGGGGCCATTTTTCTGGGAGAGCAGATTCAGAGAAGGGTGTGTAGATGAGGAGGCCTCAGGTGAGGAAGGACAGTGAATTCCAAGGGCACAATGAAAAGGGTAAGGGTGGGACTAAGAAGAGCGACACAATCTTATGGAAATTAAACGGCAGAAGAGTGACTTCAACATCTGAGGGTTTTCATTTTAAGAGAAATAAACAAGGGTAAAAGGCATAGTGTGTATAGGGTTCAACAGTATCCCCTAAATATTCACGCCCACTGGAACTTCAGAATCAGAACCTGGGAGGGAGGCAAGGAAGGATCCTCCCCTAGAGCCTTCAGTAAGAGCATGGCCCTGATGACACCCTGAACTTAGACTTCTGGAGTCCAGAACCATGACAGAATAAATTGTAATTTCTGATGGGAAAATTCAGCTAAGACATAGGTATACTAACAAACAAAAAACAGCTATCTTACAAAAATATTACTCACAAACGGCAATCCTTTTGCCAAGTAGAGAATACAGCAACCCATAAAATCCATTATATTTTATGATTTCCCTTTGGAAGTGTTCATAATGCAAGGATAGCATGTAAAAGGCACTTAAGAGAGATCCAAAAATATTTTGATTCAGTTTTCAAGGAATAATTATTACTCACAAAGTGAGTAACTTATATTAAAGGATTACAAAATTTCACGGAAACATCTAAATTTTTTTTTTTTTTTAAAAAGCAGATTAAGAATTTTAACAAGTTGAACTGTAACACAATTACAGTGTTGATAAATATGATCAAAGTCCCTGAAATACACAAGAGTAAAGAAAATTAAGATTGACCTATTCTGTACTCTATTAGTATAAGGTTCCTTTCTGGCAAGTAGTAAAATGGAACAGGACAAAGATGTGAGTGCTCGCTCGCTCACACACACACTCATACACACACAGAGACAGACGCACATACACACACATACAGAAACACAAGCACCTTACTTAAGGCTTAGAGACAACAGAATTCTTCTCTCTCTCTCTCTCATAAAGGTTGAATACTTAAAAACATGTTAAGAAAAAAAACTCCAGAATTATTCAAAAAAACAGCTAAGTGGTATCGGAAAACCACCACCACAAGCTGTATAGGAGAATCACAGCACAGAAGAAATTCAAGTTCCATCTCTAAACATAATAGGTTAGCATTAAGTTTAAATTTGGAATGTACATTGTAGTTGCTGATATGACATAGAGCTTCTGAGATGTGGTGACTAGTGAAAACCAACCTCCGGCAAACCTGAGTGAACCCTCCCACCGGGCTCTGCACGTGCTTCCTAGCTCAGGCCTCAGTCACAGCTGGTACTAATTGTGGAACTGAGCTGAAACGTGGTCTAGCCAACTGTATGACTGTAACCAAGGTGTACAATTTCTACACCTTCACCTAGCGGTGGGGGGAGTACAGCCCCGACACCAAGGGCAGGTGGAGTGGCCGCACACTCCAACTCTTCTTCCTCAGGAGGTTTTACAAGGTTGCTAAGACAGGAAATCTACTTTGCTTTCCCTTCCCTGGCTCTGCCTCTTCTCTGTTGGAAACAGTAATAAATAATACAGGCAGTCATAAACAAAACAAAATGAAAGAAAGTAGCACCAACCACACAGGCATAATTCCCAAGCTTGTGAGAAAATACAAGTCAACAGCGAACCCAAAATCATTTCAGCCCAACTGAGAAATGTGACACTTAAAACTGCTTCTGCTTCCACACAAAGCATCTTAGGGATGTTACACAGCTTAAAAGTGGAAGTGGTTTTCCCTTAACTATTAAAAGGAAAAACAACGCCAGTAAGATTTCTCCAGTTTCCATCTACAAGATGTACTTGAGAACTCTAGATGTAAAGCACATCAGGAAGCATCATCAATGCCATTCAAAGAGGAGGACACGGTTAACTCTACAAACTAAAAAGAATATCAACTAAGTTATTTTGGAGGAAAGAAATTTGACACTACACTCCATAGTAGGCTGCAACACCTGAGTTTTTTATATTCTAGATTTCACTCAGCAATCATCTGCATCAGGCTAACCACCCATGCATGGGCAATGTGCCACAACTGAAAGAACACCGAAGTCCAGAAGATCTGGGTTCAGAGCCCAGCTGTGCCAAGAATGGCTATGATTTAAAATATTTAACATGAACCCTAAAATGTCTCATCTGTTAAATGGAGATAATATCAACCTACCTTGGATGATGGCTATGAGAATGAATATTATGAATCCTACCTGACACATAGTAAAAAATAGGAACTTAAAAATAGCATCTATTATCATCCACATATAACATTTCTATTTCTTAGGTCACAAGCAACGATACATATATATACATATGAAATAAACCTAACGAAAACTATTTTTAAAGTACTTCGAGTTCGAATAACACAAAAGTGTAAAAAAAAGTATGTCTTTTTTCCTCAACATCTTATACCATTTTATTTAGATGAAATTAACATAACATAAAATGAATCTGTTAAAGTGAACCATTTGGTGGCATTTAGTACATTCACAATGGTGTGCAACCAACTCTATCTCATTGCAGAACATTCTAATCACCCAAAAAGGAGACCCCATTAAGCAGTTGTATACCTCCCTTGGTCCCATGGCAACCATGTATACCTGTGTTCTTTATGGATATATCTATTCTGGATATTTCATATAAAAGAAATCATATGTGACCATTTTTGTCTGGCTTCTCTCACCCAGCTTAATGTTTTTAAGGTTCATCCATGTCATAGCATGTATCAAAACTTCACTCTTTTTTATAGCTGAATAATATTTGATCATAGGTACATACCAAATTTTGTTTATTCATTCATCAGTTGATGGATATTCAGGTTATTTTCACCTTTTGGCTACTGTGGATAATACTGCAATGAACAATGGTGTACACAAATCTGAGTCCCTGCTTGCAAGTCTCCTGAGTATATACCTAGGAGTAGAATTGCTGGGCCATATGGTAGCTCTATGATTAACCTACTTAGTTAATCTATGATTAACTGTCACTGTTTACCACAACAGCTGTATCATTTATGTTTCTACCAGTAATGTACAAAGTTTCTGATTTCTCCACACGTTCACCAACACTTGTTATTTTCAGTTTTTGTTTTGTTCTTTTAGTCATCATAGTGGGTGTAAAGTGGTACCTTATTTTGGTTTTGATTTGCATTTCCCTGATGACTAATAATGTTGAGCATCTTTTCATGTGCTTGTTGGCCATTTATATACCTTCTTTGGAAAAAAGACTATTAAAGTACTTTGTACATTTTTTTAATTGGGTTGTCTTGTTGTTGTTGAGTCATAAGAGTTCTGGATACAGGACCCTTATCAGATACGTGACTTGCAACTAATTTTCTCCCATTCTGTAGATCGTCTCTTCACTTTCTAGGTAATCACCTTTAACATGCAAAAGTTTTTAACTATGATGAAGTCCAAATGATCTTTTTTGTTGTTGCTCATGCTTTTGATGCCAGACCTAAGAAACACTGCCTATTCCAGGGTAATGAAGATTTATCCCTATGTTTTCTTATAAGAGTTTTGTTCTCTTAACTTTTATATTTAGGTCCTTGATGTGTTCTAAGCTACTTTTTAAATATGATGCGAAGTACAGGTTCCAAATTCATTCTTTTGCATGTGGATATCAGGATATTCTACCGGTCTACATGTCTATACTTATGCCGGTATCACACTCTTTTAACTACTGTAGCTTTATAGGTAAGTTTTGAAATAGGAAGTGTGATTCCCCCTCCTTTGTTCTTTTTTCAAAATTATTTTGTTTATTCGGGACCCCTTGTTAAGCCTATATAATTTCGATAATTGGCATTGTCATTTTGCAAAAGTGGGCACTGGAATTTTCATAAGGATTGCATTGAATGGGTACATCACTTTGGGTAGTACTGACATCTTAACAATATTCAGTCTTTCAATCCATGAACACAGGATGTCTTTCATTTAGAGTCTTCTTTAACTTCTTTCAGCAATGCTTTGTAGTTCTCAGTGATTAAGTCTTTCACCTCCATAGTTATATTTATTCCTAGGTATCTTATTTGTTTAAGTGTTATTATAAATGGGATTGTTTTCTTCATTTCTTTTTCAGATTGTTCATTGCTGGTATACAGAAACACAACTGTTTTTTGCATGATGATCTGTACCCTGCAACCTTGTTTATTAGCTCTAGTAGTTTTTTTGTGGATACCTTGGGATTTTCTACATATAGGACTATGAAATCAGCGAGTAGAGAAAGTTTTACTTCTTGCTTTCCAATCTGGATGACTCTTAGTTCCTTTTCTTGCCTACATCTTTCAGTATAATTTTGAACAGCAGTACTGAAAGCACACATCCTTATCTTCCTCCTGATTGTAGGAGGGGAGTCTTCAGTCTTTCACTATTGCATGATGTTGTTGCCGTAGACTCGGCTGCAACTCATAGCAATTCCATGTGTAACAGAACAATAGGCTGCCCAGTCCTGTGCCATCTTCATGATCATTGGTATTTTTTAGTTCACTGTTGTGGCTACTGTGTCACTCTATCTCACTGAGCGTTTCTCCTTTTGGCTGACCTTCTACTTTACCAAACTCAATGTCATTTTCTACTGACTGGTCTTTCCCAATGATGTGCTCAAAGTAATCAAGCCAAAGTGTCACCATCCTGACTTCTAACAAGCATTCTAGTTGTATTTCTTCTACGACTGATTTATTTGTTCTTCTGGCAGTCTATGGTAGCATCAATATTCTTCACCATCACCACACTTCAAATCCATCAATTCTTCTTTCTTCCTTTTTCACTGTCCAGCTTTCACATGCATATGAGATAAATGAAAAGACCATGGTTTGGATCAGGAGCACCTTGTCATCAAACTGACGCCTGAGCTTTTAAAACTTTAAAAAGGCCTTTCGAAACAGATTTACCCAATGCAATATGTCATTAAATTTCTTGACTGCTGCTCCCATGAGAATTGACTGTCGATCCAAGTTGAATGAAATATCGCCTTCAATTTTTTTCTCCATTTATCATGATGCTACCTACTGATCCAGTTGTGAGGATTTTCATTTTCTTCACACTAAGGCATGATCTATACTGAAGGATGCAGTCTTAGACCTTTATCAGTAAGTACTTCAAGTAGTCTTCATTTTCAGCAAGCAAGATTGCGGAGATTTTTCATAAATGCCCTTTATTGGGTTGAGGAAGTTCCCCTGTATTACTAGTTTGCTTAGTGTTTCATCCTGAAAGTGTGTTGGATTTTGTCAGATACTTTCTCTGCAGTAAGCGAGGTGAACATGTGATTTCATCCCTTCATGTATGCATTTGGTATACTGTTGGTGTTGTATGCCGCGGAGTCTATTCCAACTCATAGCAACCCTATGAGACAGAGCAGAACTACCCCATAGGGTTTCCGAGGAGCAGCTGGTAGATCCAAGCCGCCGACCTTTCAGTTAGCAGCCTGAGCTCTTAACCACTTCACCACCAGGGCTCCATTTGAAGTATTACACGTATTTGTTTTCTTATGTGGAGCCACCTTGGCATTTCTGCAATAAATTCTACTTGGTCATCATGTATAATCCTTCTAACATGCTGTCGGATTCAGTCTGACACTACAGTATTTTGTAGAGGACTTTTACATCTATAATCATCAGAGATATCGGTCTGTTGTTTTTTGGTGGTATCTTTTTTTTTGGCTCTGGTATCAGGGTAACACTGATCTCATAGACTAAATTACAGTGTTTAATCCTTTTCTATTTTTTGGAAGAGTTTGAGAATCTCTGGGTTTAATTCTGCTTTAAATGTTTGGTAGAGGTGACTACTGAAGCTAACTGGTCCTGTACTTTTCCTTCTTGGTGTACACTGGGCATCATGAATGTGCAGATCTGTGTATTTTATCAGATTTGGAGAATTTTTGGCCATTACTATATCCCCCATGCACCTGTCAGTTTATCATACTGTGGGGGCTTGCATGTTGCTGTGATGCTGGGAGACACAACACCAGTATTCAAATACCAGCAGGTCACTCATGGTGGACAGGTTTCAGCTGAGTTTCCAGACACTAGGAAGGACCTGACGATCTACTTCTGAAAAGAATTAGCCAGTGAAAACCTTATGAACAGCAGCAGAATACTGTCTGATATAGTGTTGGAAGATGAGCCCCTCAGGTTGGATGGTACTCAAAATACGACTGGGCGAGAGCTGCCTCCTCAAAGTAGAGTCGACCTTAATGTTGTTGATGGAGTTGAGCTTTTGGGACCTTCATTTGCTGATGTGGCTCAACTCAAAATGAGAAAAAACAGCTGCAAACATTCATTAATTATTGGAACATGGAAATCTATGAAGTATGAATCTAGGAAAACTGGAAATCATCAAAAACGAAATGGAACTCATGAACGTCAATATCCTAGGCATTAGTGAGCTGAAATGGACTGCTATTGGTCATTTCGAATTGGACAATCATATGGTCTACTATGCCAGAAATGACAACGTGAAGAGGAATGGTGTTCATTCATCATCAAAGAGAACATTTCAAGACCTATCCTGAAGTGCAATGCTATCAGAGATAGAACAATATCCAAATGCCTATGAGGAAAACCAGTTAATACGACTTATTACTTGAATTTATGCACTAACCACTAAGGCCAAAGATGAAGAAATTGAAGATTTTTACCAACTTCTGCAGTCTGAAATTGAACAAACATGCGATCAGGATGCATTGATAATTACTGGTGACTGGGATGTGAAAGCTGGAAACAAGGATCCATAGTTGGAAAATATGGCCTCGATGATTAAAACAGTGCTGGAGATAGCATGATAGAATTTTGCAAGACCAACAATTTCTTCACTGTAATTACCTTTTTTCACCAACATAAATGACAACTATCCATGTGGACCTCACCAGATAGAATACACAAGAATCAAATCAACTACATCTGTGGAAAGAGATGATGGAAAAGCTCAGTATCATCAGTAGAACAAGGCCAAGTGCTGACTACGGAATAGACCACCAACTGCTCATATGCAAGTTCAAGCCGAAACTGAAGAAAATTAGAACAAGTCTACGAGAACCAAAGTATGACCTTGAGTATATCACACCTGAATTTAGAGACCATCTCAAAAACAGATATGATATACTGAGCACTAACCACTGGAAGACCAGACAAGTTGTGGAAGGACATCAAGGATATCATACACGAAGAAAGCAAGAGGTCATTAAAAAGACAGAAAAGAAAGAAAAGACCGATATGTATGTCAGAAGAGACTCTCAAACTCGGTCTTGAATGTCAAGCGGCTAAAGCAAAAGGAAGAAATGATGAAGTAAAAGAGCTGAACAGAACATTTCAAAGGGCAACTGGCAAACACAAAGTAAAGCATTATAATGATGTGTGCAAAGATCTGGAGATAGAAAACCAAAAGGGAAGCACACACACAGCATTTCTCAAGCTGAAGACCTGAAGAAAAAATTCAAGCCTCGAGTTGCAATATTAAAGGATTCTACAGGGAAAATATTAAACAATGCAGGAAGCATCAAAAGAAGATGGAAGGAATATACAGAGTCGCTGTAACAAAAAGAACTGGTCGATGTTCAACCATTTCAGGAGGTAGCATATGATCAGGAACCCATGGTACTGAAGGAAGAAGTCCAAGCTGCACTGAACGCACTGCCAAAAAACAAGGCTCCAGGAATTGACAAAATATCAACTGAGATGGTTCAACAAATGGATGCAGCGCTGGAAGTGATCACTTGTCTATGCCAAGAAATTTGGAAGACAGCTACCTGGCCAACTGACTTTGGAAAAGATTCATATTTATGCCTATCCCAAAGATGACCCAGCCGAATGTAAAAACTGTTGCACAATTTCACTAATATCACATGCAAACAAAATTTTGCTGAAGATCATTCAAAACTGGCTGCAGCACTGCATCAACAGGGAACTGCCAGAAATTCAAGCTGGATTCAGAAGAGGAGGTGGAACCAGGGGTATCAATGCTGATGTCAGATGGATCCTGACTGAGAGCAGAGAATACAAGAAAGATGTTTACCTGTTATTGACTATGCAAAGGCATTCGACTGTGTGGATTGTAACAAATTATGGATAAAATTGGGAAGCGTGGGAATTCCAGAACATTTAATTGTGCTCAGGAGGAACCTGAACATAGATCAAGAAACAAATGTTCAAACAGAACACAGGGATACTGTGTGGTTTCATGTCAGGAAAGGTGTGCGTCAAGATTGTATCCTTTCATCATACTTACTCAATGTGTATGTTAGCAAATAACCCGAGAAGCTGGATTATATGAAGAAAAATGGGGCATCAGGATTGGAGGAAGACTCATTAACAACCTGCATTATACAGATAACACAACCTTGCCTGCTGAAAGTGAAGAGGACTTGGAGTACTTACTAATGAAGATCAAAGACCACAGCCTTCAGTATGCATTACAGCTCAGCATGAAGAATACAAAAATCCTCACAGCTGGACCAAGAAGCAACTACATGATAAATGGACAAAAGACTGAAGTTGTCAAGGATTTCTTTTACTTGGATTCACAATCAACACCCATGGAAGCAGCAGTTGAGAGATCAAAAGACACACTGCACTGGGCAAATCTACTGCAAAAAAAATAAAAAGACCTCTTTAAATTGCTGAAAAGCAAAGATGTCACTTTGATGACTAAGGTGTGCCTGACCCAAGCCATGGTGTTTTCAACTACCTCATATGCATGTGAAAGGCGGACGATGAGTAAGGAAGACCGAAGAATTGAGGCCTTTGAATTCTTCAGCTTTCTCGCTAACGTTGAATAAGGAACACTCGAGAAGAACTGACACCTTTGAATTGTGGTACTGGAGAAGAATACTGAATATACCATGGACTGCCAAAAAAGGAAACAATTCTCTCTTGGAAGAAGTACAACCAGAATGCTTCTTAGACACAAGGATGGGGAAACTGCGTCTTCCATACTTAGGACACGTTGTCAGGAGGATCAGTCCCTGTAGGACATCACGCTTGGTAAAGTAGAGAGTCAGCAAAAAAGAGGAGGACACCACCTACAGGCTGGGAAAAAATTTTCAGCTATGATATCTCTGACCAGCGCCTGATCTCTAAAATCTATATGATTCTGTTAAAACTCAACCACAAAAAGACAAATAACCCAATTAAAAATCGGGCAAAAGATATGAACACGCACTTCACTAAAGGAGATATTTACGCGGCTAACAGATACATGAGGAAATACTCTCAATCATTAGCCATTAGAAAAATGCAAATTAAAACTACGATGAGATTCCATCTCACTCCAATAAGCCTGGCATTAATCCGAAAAACACGATAATAAATGTTGGAGAGGCTGTGGAGAGATTGGAACACTTCTACACTGCTGGGGGGAACGTAAAATGGTAGAACCACTTTGGAAATCGATCTGGTGTTTCCTTAAAAAGCTAGAAACAGAACTACCATACAACCCTGAAATCCCACTCCTCGGAATATATCCTAGAGAAATAAGACCCTTTACACGAACAGATACATGCACACCCATATTTATTGCACCACTGTTTACAATAGCAAAAAGCTGGAAGCAACCAAGGTGTCCATCAACGGACAAATGGATAAATAAATTATGGTATATTCACACGATGGAATACTACACATCGATAAAGAACAATGATGAATCTGTGAAACATTTCATAACATGGAGGAACCTGGAAGGCATTATGCTGAGTGAAATTTGTCAGACACAAAAGGACAAATATTGTATAAGACCACTATTATAAGATCTTAAGGACTAGTTTAAACTGAGAATACATTCTTTGGGGGGGGGGGAGGGAGGGTGGGAGAGGGTTATTTACTGATTAGATAGTAGATAAGACCTACTTTAGGTGAAGGGAATGACAACACTCAATACAGGGGAGGTCAGCACAACTGGACTGGACCAAAAGCAAAGAAGTTTCCTGAAGAAGCTGAATACTTCGAAGGTCAGCGGAGCAAGGGTGGGGGTTTGGGGACTATGGCTTCAGGGGACATCTAAGTCAATTGGCAAAATAAATTCTATTAAGAAAACATTCTGCATCCTACTTTGAAGTGTGGCATCTGGGGTCTTAAACACTAACGAGTGGCCATCTAAGATGCATCAATTGGTCTCAACCCACCTGGATCAAAGGAGAATCTAGAACACCAAGGTCACAAGGTAATTATGAGCCCAAGAGACAGAAAGAGCCACATGAACTAAAAGCTTCAGTGTTATAAACATTTGACTATTTTCTAGAGTTTTGACAAAGTTCGTTGTGACAGTTTCTTCTTGGTTTTTCAATATTTTTGTGGAGGGATGGGCACTTGGCAACTGCCTCCTTCACCGTTCTGCTGACACCATTTATTTTTTGATTAATACAATTATTATATTAGAAACAAATCTCTTCCGAGCCCAACTACCACAATTAAAACAGTTAAAAGTAAGCTAGGAACTACACTATATTCTTAAAAAGACAAAGTATATTACACCTAATTTACCCGGCCATTACGGGAATTCTTCTTGCTCGAATTAAAGCTTATCTTCTTTTCTATACCTCACCTTCCTCCCACCACGCTACTACTCAAACATCAAAGCTTTTCAAAAATAAAATTTTTCGTTCAATTGAGAATACATAGCCCTTTCAACAAATGGTGCTGGGATAAATGGACATCCACATATAAAATAAGGAAGTTGGACCCATATCACACACCATACATTATGTGAAAATGGACCAGAGACATAAGTTAAGAGCTAAAACTAGCAAGTAACTAGAAGAAAGCATAGAAGTAAATCTTTTGTGACCTTGGGTTAACTGACGGTTTCTTTGATACAACACCAAAAGCATAAGCAACAAAATAAAAAAGTAGATAAACTGGACTTCATCAAAATTTAAAACTTTTGTGCATCAAAAGACACCATCAAGAAAATGAAACGAGAACCCAAAAAGGGAGGAAATATTCCCAAATCATATATCTGACCAGATACTTATACACAAAATATACAGACGACTCTTGTTGGTATTGTTGTTAGGTGCCAGTGAGTTGATTTTTGACTCTTAGTGCCCCCAAGGGACAGAGCAGAATTGCCCTACAGGGTTTTCTAGGCTGTAATCTTGACAGCAGATCACCAAGTCTTTCTCCTGTGGAGCCACTGCGTGGGTTCAGACCACCAACATTTTGGATCACAGCCAACTACTTAGCCATTGTGCCACCAGGGCTCCTTATAAAGAACTCTAACAATTCAATAATTAAAAGACAACTAACCCAATTAAAAAGTGGGCAAAGGATTTGAATACACATTTCTCCAAAGAAGATATACAAATGGCCAATAAGCCCATGAAAAGATGCTCAATGTCATAAGTCATTAAGGAAATGAAAATGAAAACCTCAATGAAATACCACTTCATACCCAGAAGGATTGGAAACCCTGGTAACGCAGTGGTTAAGTGCTACGGCTGCTAACCACGAGGTCAGCAGTTCTAATCCACCATGCGCTCCTTGGAAACTCTATGGGGCAGTTCTACTCTGTCCTGTAGGGTCGCTATGAGTCAGAATCGACTCGATGGCAGTGGGTTTGGTTTGGTTTACCCAGAAGGATAGCTATAATGAAAAAGGCAGACAATTAAGAGTTGGTAGGGATGTGGAGAAATTGGAACCCTCACATATTACTGATGGAAATGTAAAAAGGTGCAGACACTTTGGTAAACAGTCTGACAGTTTCTCAAAATGCTAAACACAGTCACCATATGACCCAGCAGTTTTGATCCTAGATATATACCCATGAGAATAAGAAACATATGTTCACATAAAAACACGTACACAAATGTTCATAGCAGCATTATTTGTAATAGCCATAAAGTGTAAGCGACCCAAATGTCCATCAACTGATAAATGGATAAACAAAATGTAGTATATCATACAATGGAATATTATTTTGCCCTAAAAAGTAATGAAGTACCAATCCATGCTATAATATGAATGAACCTTGAAAACAATATGCAAAGTGAAGAAGCCAGTGACAAGAGACCATGTATTGCATTATTCCATGTACGGGAAATGTCCTGAATAGGCAAATACAAAGAGACAGAAGGTAGAGTAGTGGCGGGGCTGGAGCAGGAGCTAGAGCAGAAAGCCAAGAATGGGGAATGACTACTAAGGTACTTGGGGGTTCCTTTTGGAGGAGTAGAAAATATTCTAAAACTAGATGGTCATGATGGCTGTACAACTCTAACTATACCCAAAATCACTGAACTATATACATTTATGGGTAAATTTTATGGTATGTGAAATAAATCTCATTATGCTGTAAAAAATATAATTTTTGACGGGATTCTTTCTGGGAATAATTCATTGTACACATTCACATGAAAACAGAAGGTACCAAATCTACTCTAAACCTTTTCATTTTTAAACAGACTGTGAGGTTATTATGAATACCTATTACTAAACTCAGTTTTTTAGTCTCTTCCCTCACTGCCATAATGCCTATTCGTAAGAGCTCACTCCACCCATCCTTTTCCTAAAACATTTACTTCTTTTCTACAATGAACTGGAAAACCAGATAAACAAGTTCTTTAAGAACACAGTTAATGTAGGGCTAAAACCCGACTCATGGCCACAGAGAAACGTGCATGTACAATCTGGATCGTGGCATTTTAGGTACTCCAAAGCCTTTCTACTGAAATGTAGTTTAAGACTATGGTACGTTAAGTCTGACCTTCACGAGTGGGTTTAAAATAAAGTACACAGATGCTTGGCTAAAGTGATATTATGCTTCAGAGAAAATGTGTATACACCAGTTGGGTTTCACATGTGTTGAAGTACACATGCATTATACACAAAGCGTAATATGGCACTTTGCATTACATAATTTTGTGTGTGTATGTGTGTTTGTGCACACACATGTATATATGCTCAAACATCTGGGGTCTGAATAAAAATCTACCCCCAAATCGGACACATTATCTATTGTAAGAGAATAAATTAGATACCATATGCAATCTAATACTATTCTCAGTAACTGAATCAGGACGTGTTTTCTTTTATTTGTTAATTTTAAAATATTGAATACATTAATAACTGCCAAATAGGATTCAAAGTGTCTTGCTAACCTCTTACAGTAAGTTTGCTGTATAGTTGTGAATTCATTTCCTTATCTCGTTGGAAACGTCGAAATTCATCAATTGCTTCCCGCATGATAGTAACAGCCAAGACAAATCCCTATAAAACAAAATAAAGCATTTGAGAAAACTGACTTAAACAAAGTAAAATTTTTTTTACCATTTAGATTTACTTTCTTTGATTTATATTACTCTCTAAAACATAAAATAGATGAAAACAAAAAAGACAAAAAATAACAATGAAATACCACAAAAAGAATACATAGTAGAGGTATTACAGCTCTCTGTATACCCATGGAAATTTTCTAAATTCAGATCACAATATGTACTTCAAGATAAACATCACCAATGCAAAGGAGAAGAAATTAACCATCTTCAATAAACCCATGAATTATATTTAGAGCATTCAGGCTTTCAAATATCAAATTAATAGTGACCAACATAAAAATCTTATCTTTAATATCTGCATTTAAACCTTTCTGATAGAATAAATCCATTCAGGCATACAAAACAACTGAAGAGATATAAGAACTCACGCTGATGAATTTTCTTAAACAGTGCATTTTTACGTAATTGCATTTGCAAGCACAGGTAGAGTCAGTGTTTGCTCTATCATTTTTTAAGTAAAAGTCTAAATAGATTCATTTGATGCTATTTAAATAACACTTTTATCTACTAATTTATTGTGAAACCTATTACACCACTAATAACTAACGTCCAACTTTTTAAAAGCCACATACGTATTTTCTTACACATGGAACTCGAGTCACTTGGGTTAAATAAACACAGGATTAAGTAAAGAAAAAAAAAAGGTGGGTTCATATTACTGACGACCTTGCTTCAGCTTACTCAGTAAAGAACAGCTCACAGGATGGTTTTCCACTAATAGGATTCCAAAATCAAAGCAAACTCGTGGCCATCGAGTCAATTCTGACTCACAGCCATACTACAGGGCAGAGTAGAACTGTCCGTAGGGTTTCCAAGGAGCAGTTGGTGGATCTGAACTGCTGACCTTTTGGTTAGCAGCCAACCTCTTAACTACTAGGCTACCAGGGCTCCACAGTAATTTCTAATTCCCACTCCCCCGCCCCGCCCCCCGTATAACCAACAGACTAAGTAGGCCAGTGGCAAATATGTTTCTTCTCTTTACTCAAATGAGGTTTTTCTCAAGTGTTTCTTACAACAGCCCTTTAGATGGCATAATGCATAAGCCTACTCAAGTCAGAGGTCGCCTATCTCTTCCCCATTCAAAATCAACCCTACAACCTGTATCCTCCACCCCATCTCGTGCCTCTGCTTGCTCTTCAACCACAATTTCTATGCGCTTTTTCCCTAATTATAAACATCTTTAAAACAGCTTCAATCCCCCTTGCCAAAGAAACCTTTCCTTGACACCCCTGTCATCTTCACTCTCTACACCCAGGTTTTCTCCTTCCTTTTGCATCCAAACTAGTCACAGTAACCATCCATACTTGGCACCATCTATGCCTTTCTCTTTTCATTCACTTCTCAACTTGCTACAGTTTTGTCTCCACCACCAGCCTACTGAAGCTATTCGGAATTAAGATGGCCCAACCCCAAAACACTCTTCCTGCCCCCTGCTGAATGACCCTTTATCATGCCACTCCTTTGTTTTTAATTCTCTAGTTTCTATGCTTCCCAACACCACAAAATACTGGTTTTCTTCAAATCAACTGTTCTTTTTCTAGATGCCCTCATGCATTCATTCCTCTTTGTCCAGTCATCCCGTAAATAACGGTGTGGGAAACTGGCCTCAGAACACTGTTCTCCCAATGCTACATTCACTCCATTAGCCGCCATACTCACTATTTCCATGACATAACCACCGCCTAGACATAATTTCATAACTTCCTCCTGTCCCTCAGTTTCTACTACCAAGGCCTGCTGATTTTGCTGCCCAAATCCCTCTCAAACCCAGATGGCTCATTCCCTGCCACCACCTCAGCCTGGTTGAGGACCCCTCTTTTCTCACCAAATCAGACTCCCTGCCTCCAATCTTAGCCCCCTCAAAATTGTCCTTCCAGTTACCCAAGTATCAACCCACAATGAAAATTTGACAATAGGTCACTCCCCACAACTTTCAATAATTGTTGCTGTTAGTTGCCGTCAATCAGATTCCAACTCATGGCAACCCCATGTGTTACAAAGTAGAGCTGCTCTATAGGACGTACTTGGTTGTAATCTTAACAGAAGCATATTGCCAGGCTTTTTCTTCTATACTGCTGGCTGGGTTCAAACCACTAACCTTTAAGTAGGCAGTTGAATGCAAATGATTTGTGCCACCTAGGGACCTTTTAACCTTCAACTGAAAAAAAAAAAAAGAAACTTGCCATAGAGTCAGTTCCAACTCATGGCCACCTTCAATAAAAACAACACGAGACTGTCAGCAGTGTACTGAAGCTCCATGACACACTCGTCTGGTCCTGAAAATGTATTTCTAGTGCTGTCTTAAGCACTCTATTGACAAGTATTCTAAAGCAATGCTTGGGTACAATGAAAAAGGATGCCAGACGTGTCCCCTTTGCAAAGGAAAGCATACAAATGTACATGCTGTGTATTTTCGGTCAGCACGGCTGAAGATAATGGCTGACAGGCAGTTTGACCCTCACTGAAGACCTTTAGCACACGTTTTATTTTTTTAACAGCTCTATTGAGATATAATTCACATACCATAAGATTTGCCCTTTAAAGTGTACAATACAGTGGCTTTGAGCATTTTCACCAAGTTGTGCAACACCACCATCATCAAATTTTAGAACATTTACATCATTCCAAAAAGAAATCCCATACCCATTAGCAGTCGCTCCCCCATCTTCCCCTCCCCGTAGCCACTGACAATCACTAATCTGCTTTGTTTCAATGGATTTGCCTATTGTGGTGAAATGAGTTCCTTAATGTGGTCTTTTACCTTGGTTCTTCGGAGAAACAGCTTGGGAGATTTTTTCCCCTAAGCCCTCTGCCCTAGTTTTCTACCCCAAACGGTTTTGTTACCTTCATCCAGGTCCACTGACATTTCCTGGGTAAGCTGTAAACAACTTACAGTTTGATCCTTTTTGTCTGGTCCTGGGCTACAGCATGCCCAGTGATCGGTATGCACCTTGTGGGAATTTGTCAACAAATTATCCAAATGAGGATCTGTAGCCTACCATGAAGTCTATGGCCTACAGAGAGGGGACTGGTCTGTTTGAGGCTCCCCCCCACTGGAAAGGGCCATGCCTTGAAATTGACAAGGAGTTGTGTGCATAAGCAGCCAACGCCACAGAAGTTTTTCAGACAGAAAGAAGTAGGAAGAGAAGCAGAAGAAAGAAGCAAGCAGCAGCAAAGGGAGAGAGGAGGCAAGGAACCTCCTAAAAGAGCTATAACACAGGTCAAGTGCTGTAACACTGAAGACAGTAAGAGGCCCAAAAGGGGCCCAGTGATAAGAGTCTGTGGTAACAGATGGCAGGGCCGAGAAGTTTGTCCTTCGGGGGCTGAGAAGAGGAGCCTGTCCTGAAGGCACCAAGAAGACGAGGCCCATTCTCAGGAGGCCGAAAGGAGCCTGCTCTCAGGGGGCTAGGAGAAGGTCTGCACACAGAGAGGAGCAAAGAGAGCATTCCTGCACTTAAGAAGGGAGAATCTGCCTACATGCTTCCTGATTCTGATCCTGAGTTGTATCCTGTTGTTTCCTTAATAAACCATTTAGCTACAAGTATGGTCTGTGAGTTCTGGGTGGCCACTGCAATGAATTATCGAACCCAAAAGAGAAGTGGAGGGTGCTATGGAGGGATGGCTGGTGTCAGAATTGGTTTTTTTTTAAAAAAAAAAGGTTGGAGAGTGGAGGTATGTCCGACTTCTATCGCATAGGGATCAGACTGGCGCTGATCCTGGTCGTTATTCCCCTTGAAGTTAGATACGTTCTGATGCTATTATTACTACTGCCACCATTTTACATCTACTCTGGGTCATATGATAACTCTATGCTTTAGTCATTTGAGGAATTGCCAAACTGTTCTCCAAAGTGACTGTATCATTTTTATATTCCCACCAGTGGATGAGGGTTCCAATTTCTCCACATTATCAGCAATACTTGCCTTGTTTTTCTGATAATAGCCATCTTAGTGGGTCAGCAAAAAAGAGGAAGACCATCAATAAGATGGATCGACACAGTGGCTGCAAAAATGGGCTCAAGCATAACAACAATTATGAGGACAGTACACGATTGGGCAATGTTTTTTCTATTGTACGTAGGTTGTGGGTTAACGGCACCTAACGACAGTGGGTGTGAAGTGCCATCTCACAGCGATTTTGATTTGCACTTCCCTAACGGCTAACTGGAAACCTTGGTGGTGTAGTGGTTAAGTGCTATGGCTGCTAACCAAACGGTCAACAGTTTGAATCCACCAGGCTCTCCGCGGAAACTCTATGGGGGCAGTTCTACTCTGTCCTACAGGGTAGCTATGAGTCGGAATCGACTCAATGGCAACGGGTTTTTTTTTTTTTTTTTTTTAACAATTTGCCATACTGTGGGGGCTTACGTGTTGCTGTGATGCTGGGAGCTATGCCACTGGCATTCAAATGCCAGCAGGGTCACCGATGGCAGACAGGTTTCAGCTGAGCTTCCAGACTAAGACAGACTAGGAAGGATTTGGCAGTCTACTTCTGAAAAGAACGAGCCAGTAAAAACCTTATGACAGCGGAACATTGTCTGATATAGTGCCAGAAGATGAGACCCTCAGGTTGGAAGGCACTCAAAAGACGAAGAGCAAAGAGCTGCCTGTATCATGCTTGGTAAACCAGACGGTCAGTGAAAAAGAGGAAGACGTGCAACAAGATGGACTGACACATTGGCTGCAACAACGGGCTCAAGCGTAAGGATTGTGAGGATGACGCCAGGACTGGGCAGTTTCGTTCTGTTGTACACAGGGTTGCTATGAGTCGGACTCGATGGCACCTAACAACAACAATAACAAATGGTGTTGAACATCTTTGCAAGTGTTTATTGGTCATTTGTGTATCTTCTTTGGAGAAATGTGTGTTCGGATCCTTTGTCCACTGCTTAACTGCGTTGTCTTTTAATTGTTGAGTTGTACGAGTTCCTTATACCATCTAGATTCAAATGCCCTATCAGATATATGCCTTACAAATAATGTTACAAATATTTTCTCCCATTTGTGGGTTGTCTTTTCACTTTCTTGTGTCCTCTGCTGTGCACGTTTTAAATTTTCATGAGGTTCAATTCACCTGTTCTGTCACCTGGCCTTTTAGCGTCCAAGGTCATAAAGTTTTACGTCTATGATTTTTTTCTAGGAGTGTTTTTTCGTTTTAGCTCTTACATTTTGATCTATGGTCCATTTGAGTTAATTTCTGCATATGGTATGAGCTATGGGTCCAACTTCATTCTGTTTTATGTGGAGATCCAGTTGTCCCAGCACCATTTATTGAAAAGACTATTCTTTCCCCCATTAAATTGTCTTGACATCCTTGTCAAAATTAACTGATCGTGAATGTAAGCGTTTATTTCTGGATTTTCAATTTCATTCCACAGATGTACGTGTCTATCTTTATGCGAGTACCTTTGTAGTAATTTTTGAAATGCGCAAGTTTGAGTTTTCCAACTTTGTTTACCTTTTCCAAAGTTGTTTTGGCTACTCTGGGTCCCTTGAACTTTCAAATGAATTCTGGAATCAGTTTGTCAATATCTGCAAAAAATGCCAGCTGGGATTTTGACAAGGATTTCACTGAATCTGTAAATCAATTTGAGCAGTAGTGTCATCTTACCAATATTAAATCTTCTAATCATAAACATGGGTTAACTTTCCACTTAATTTAGATCTTCTTTAATTCCTTTCAAAAATGTCTGGTAGTTTTCAGCATGCAATCCTGCACTTCTTTTGCTAAATTTATTCCTAAGCAATTCTTTCTTTTTGATATTATAAATGGGATTGGTTTCTTAATTTCATTTTCAGAAGTTCATTGCTAGCTAGTGTATAGGAATACAAATGATTTTCACATATTAATCTTGGATCCTGCAACCTTGCTGAACATGTTTACTAGTTCGTATTTTTTGTGTTATTCCTTAGAATTGTCTATGTACAGTATCATGGCATCTGTCAATAGAGATAGCTTTTCTTCTTCCTTTCCAATGTAGATTTCTTTTTCTTCTTGCATTTGCCTAACTGCCCTAGTCAATGTACCTCCAATACAATGTTGTTTAGAAGGAGCAAGAGAAGACATTCCTGTCCTGGTCTTGATCTTAGGGGAAAACATCCAATCTTTTATCATTACAACTGATGCCAGTTGTATAAAGTACCAATTTTTAAGAAAACAAGAAATCTCTATGTTATGATCAAACACCATCATACTAAAAGGAAGTATGCATTATCGGGACTTTAGGCCAGCTTCTTCAAAGCTGCTAGCTTGCTGTGGCAAAGCACCTATTAGTGGAGGCAGAAAAAGAGCCCTTATCTTGAACATATATATTCAATGTTTTATTAGAACTAGAGTTAGCAAAGGAAAAATAACAATAAAGCCAAAACAGCAGATATCAAAAAAAAGTTGTAGGATATAAATTTACACATATTTTAACCAATCAGCTTCACTTCTAGAAGCTCATCCTAAAGAAAAAAAAAATCAAGGATGTATATGAAGGTATTTATTCCCGCATGAACATCAAAAACTAAATGGAAATGATTGTTTTTGCTGTTAGGTGCCGTTGAGTCGGTTCAGACTCATAGCGACCCTATACAACAGAGCAGAGCTGCCCCATAGGGTTTCCAAGGAGCAGCTGGTAGGTCTGAACTGCTGACCTTTTAGTTAGCTGCTGAGCTCTTAACCACTACACCACCAGGGCTCCAAATGGAAATGATTTAGGTTTAGAAATAATGTAAATGTTCAAAAATAAGAAATTCATGGTATATCCATATGATTAAATACTATATATTCTTGACTCAAAGATGTCATTGGTTTTAAGATACATCACTTTTATTTTAGTAAGAGTCTTGGGGTAGAGGAGCGATAGTACTTTACATAGATACATTGTAAGCCACAGCTCAATTTCAGTAACACGAAAAATATGCATCTTCAAACACAGAAAATACAGTTCTATGCATCCATTCCCATGTAAGACAGTATCTGCTGTTACAGATTTATGTTCATAATGTATAAATAATTTCTTACAGTTCTATGTGTACCTGAGAGACAAGCAAAGGAGAGTAACTGTCAAGGCTATTTTATTTACATGCTGTAGACAGTATTCTTAACACAGTGGTGTTTAATCAGAGGTGCACGTCATAACCACCTGGGAAGATTTTTTTGCAACACGAATTGCCCAGGGCCCACCTGAAATGTATACCTTTACATCCCTAGGCAGGCCCCAGACTTGTGTGATATTTAAACTGTCCAAGTGAATCTAATTTCTACCCCTTTAAATTTATAGCTAAAGACAGCCAAAGTTAACACTGAGTTCATTAGCGGCACACAAAAGTGTGCCAGTTCCTAGTGTTTCTAAGCAGTTAGACGAGTCAGTGAAGAGAAGTGCCCACTTCTAATTTAGGAATACTAGAGAAAGCGACCAGACAAGGGCAACTTCTGAAAACAGGAAAAGAGGGAACAGAGCCCTGGTCACAGCGAAGGACTGCTGGAGTACACATGCTACTCTAAGACCCAGTTCCGCCCACACCTAAGGTTTATCTGAACAAATAACGTAGGTGCTAGACCAGCCACAGCCAAGGGGTGTCACTACCATCACATCCACGCCCACCATATCTATCCTGAACATCTAATGTTTATCTGAATAAATAACATAGGTGTCATCACCATCACGCCCACGTCCGCCCTATGTATTCCAAGACCCCACAGCCAGCCTGAGAGCTGATGTCACAGTTTCCTTCTCAACGAATAGTCTACGATAAACAAGCCTCTGACGTGAGAGTTAGATGTTCTGAGCTCTCCACTGGACCATAACAGATGAATGGTTTACGGCAGATTTGGACAAGCAAGTCTTGCTGCAGGAGCAGCTGGCTTTGACTCCACACCAACTGAGTCACAGATTTAAGCTAAGGTACTGCCACCTAGAAAGATCAAGATGGGAAATGAAAGCGGTCACAATGAAATTCGGTTGCCCTGGAAACAACAGTATTTAAGCACAAGTCTGGTGTGCAGACAGGACAACGGGGTTTTTCGTGTGGGCTGTTCACAGACGGTGACTAAATCCTGTATCCTCGAAGTAAAACTCTTTTCTCCTATTTCTCCATGTAACTCAGGAGGCACCCTGGCTAAGTCCCAAAACAATATAGTATTCTTTTGCAAAAAGAGGAAAAACATCTATTGATACATTGTAAGTTTACCTTTGAGGGCTTATGACATGCCAGGCACTTTTCTCAGTATTTTAGGTGAGTTATGTCTTTGAAGTTTCACAGAAAACCTTATGAGATGTGTGTCTTTGCCTCTATTCACAAGCAAGTTGAGGCACAAAGAGAAGATGCCACCAAGATCACACAGCTGATTAGCAGGGGCTGTCCCTGGAAGTGGGGTTACCAATAACTGCTTTGGTTTTTCTTCCCCATACTCCCCCCATACTCCCCAGGCACAGAGACACAACAGGAAGGCTTGACAGAAGGAAGGACTTTAAAACTCAGATTGAAAATCGCTGTCCTCACGCCCTCTCTGGTTGCCAACTCTGTGCAAACAAAGTGCCAGGAAGGTGTTTTGTGTGAAAGATACAATGTTAAAAACCCATATAGCTAGATTTCTTTTTATCTAAAAATCATCCACATTGATAGATCTATTTCAGTTTATCAATTCTGGTAGAAGCATTACAATCTGTTTTGCTACTCTGATTACACCAGCTCTGCCTTGAAGAATTGTTCCAAAAGATGGACAGTATGAAAGGTAATCTTTCAGGCACAATCATGGAATGAAGCCACTTATTTCCAGTTTACTCTTCTATTATAATGAAGCCACTTACTTCCAGTTTACTCTTCTATTTACTCTTCTATAAAATATAACAAAAATTAGCTAAGAGCTGAAGCTAGTAAATAAAATTGCCAGGAGTGACTGAAAAAAACAAGGAGCCCTGGCGGCGCAATGGTTAAGTGCCCAGCTGCTAACCGAAAACTTGGCTTAAACTCACCCAGAGGTTCTGTGGGAGAAAGACCTGGAGATCTGCTTCTGTAAAGATTATAGCCTAGATATCCCTGTGGAGCAGTTCTACTCAGTCACATGGGGTCACTATGAGTCAGAAATCAACTTGACAGCACCTAACAACAATTGAAAAAGGATTATTAAGCCATCACTGTTTTCAGACACATCCTAATTGTTGCTAGACACCAGAGAGAGTAAGTCTACAGTTACTTGTTTTCCTTAAAATTAGTGGACAAAAGCCAGAAGATTCTCCAACCACTAGCTGTAAGATAGGAGCCCTGATGACATTAGCAGTTAAGCACCTAGCTGCTAATCGAAAGGTTGACAATTTGAACCCACCAGCTGTGCTCCATGGAAGAAAAGGCCTGGCGATCTGCTCCCCTAAAATTACAGCCTAGGAAACTCAATGAGGCAGTTCTAGTCTGTCCTATTGGGTTGCTATGAGTCAGAATCAACTTGATGGCACACCACCACCACCACCACCACGACAGCTATAAGATGGTTTGTGCTTTGCTGGACGATTTTGGCTAGGAGAAGTCTGGAAATCCTACTGACACTCTTCTCCTGAACAACCTGACCTTAGAGAGCAAGCAGAGAAAAGACGTCAAAACCTTAAGCGCGTGCATGAAGAGCACATGGACATAAGACTAGGGGTAAAGTACAGACTGACACAGAATGAGCAAGGACTCGTGAGCTCCTTCTTCTGAGAACACTTCCTTTGGTTAAATATGAGGCATTTATACGTATTTCAGAATTTACATTCTTTTAAATAGTTTCCTCTAAAGAAGTTCCTTTAGATTTAGTATACAGTTAAAGGTTAACTTTGCCTAGCTAAATAAAAAGATCTATGTGTAGTATCTGTGGATTTTCAAAGAATTTTATTTCTTTAGGTGAGTTTAGATCAAAGAACCAATACATCCTAAGCCTTTTCCTTGGATGTGAAGATGAGCCTCATGTGCACATCAGTTTTTTAACGTTTTTGCTAAATCAAAGGCTAAAATGCATGTAAGGAGTGCAAGCATAGATACTGACAAAGCTTTGTCACTTGTAATCTGAGAGAAGGCTCAGATTTGAGGCTCCTATCAAATCAAGGAACAAAAGAAAATTGTCTAGCAAAGTAGATGAGTTTTGAGATCTAACTGTATGACACCTACTATATAAGAAGTGAATTCATCTAGGTGTGTCAGAAAGCAACATTAAGCATTACACAAGTGGGGGGGAAATGGACTTTTTACTTCTCTAACACTTACAACACAAACACAGTGGATTCACAGTATCCATTACATAAATACTGAAGTACGCTCTTATGCCAAAAAAATAATCAAGTACTTCAAAAAGCCTGAGGTTTAAAATTCAAGCTAGAACTAGAAATGAGTGTTCCTATGAAAGCAGAGAAATGTTTTCTTGTCTTGGTGAATATACTGTATGTGTTTGAGCACATGCAAACACACACACGCACATGCACACATACATACACTCCATGTATGGCCAACATAATCAATTTTGTGAATAGATCAAATAAAACCCTTCATAAAGAATCCATCTAAAGAATACTTTCTGTGGTTAAAAGCTAGTCAAACCAAGGTATATGTGTATTTTTACCTTATATATATTTTAACCCACCTTTTCTCAATTTTTCTCATATATATACACCTTTAAAGATATTAAATCATTTTTCTAAATGTCATTTTTTAAAGCTACACTGTATTTCAACATGTGGATAGGATATAGCATAATTTAAACTATCAATCCATTGTTAGACATTTAACTTATTATAATTTCCTTCATCAAAAATAATAATGGGCATTCTTTAGACTTTGTGGTCAATCATTACTCCTTTACAATAAAGTCCTCAAATAAAAATCCTGGATCCACTTTTAAGTTCTCTGAACTGTGTTCCCAACTACCCTTGCAGGATTGTGCTGACAGGTACAGTCACCCCAACAGCAGATGGGGACCATGTCCTACATTACCACCAGTGCTCAATATCAACATCCCCTTCCATTCTGCTAATTTAGCAAGTGAAAGAGGTATTCACTTATCCAGAAATTTTCTGTTTACATTACATGTAAAGTTACTTTATCATTTCTCAAATCCACCCTACTATAAAGTCTACATGACTAGAAAGTGAGAAAATGTTCTTAATTTTAATGATAGACAAACAAGATAGGTTGACTAGGCAGAGGGGACGAAAAGATAAAGAAAAATATGTAAGCCTTCTATCCAATCTTCCAGTTGTCCCTGCCTCACTGAGACGAGAGTATCAACCTAGCAGGGTAAGGAGCCTGCATAATGAGACAGAGAAACTCAGGAGTGTATGTATGCTCAGAAGCTTCCCATTCTGAAGGCGGTACTGAAGGTGGGAAAGGTTAGTGCTGTCCTGTTCTCCCGCTAAGGGGACAGTTTCATCCACAATGTCTCCTCGCTCAGATCACTCTGATGATCTGACCACAGGGGAGCCATCAAGAAATGTTCTAGGTGAAAGTCTGTATAAGCTGAAAAATTAACGAAAACCATCAACAAATAACAAAACTATGAAGACAGCCTATTCTGAAATGGAAACATTTAATAATAAGTATCATTTGCCTTTCAAAAACCTTTATACACTAAGCTATCAACCAGAAATTGTTTGAACCAGAAACTGTTTGTACTGTACTCAGCTACTTTAGACTTTTCACCACTAGCCAAAGACAAATTATCCATCTGTCAGGATGTCAGGAGACAAACTGAACAAAGCCCACAGCCCCACAGCCCCATTCCTATCCATTCAGTGAGCAGAGGCAGGAACTGGGTTGGTGAGACTGGCTGCTGCCAGGATGGGCGCAGAAAGCCCAATTCAAAGTCCCTCTGCTGCCAGCAAAGGGGTGCTCACTCACAATATCACTTGTACCACTGAGAAGACCCACTAACTCCTGGCACTTCTGCAGGAAGAACACTGCTGCTACACTTCCTACGAGGCTCAAAGGAATTCAAGGTAACAGAAGTCTGGAAAATCTTTTAACACAAGTTCTGTGATAAACAGCAACAATATCATGTTTTAAAAATCTGATCAATTTATCTTTTATCATCTCTACTTTTAACATTATATTCTAAAAATATTTAGTAATTTAACTTAATTTTAAAAGTCATTTTCTTTTACCAGAGGAGCCCAGTAGGTGTAGAGATAGCCTATTTTCAATGCTGGTACAAACTGTGAGCAGGATACTACCAGAAAATAGAGATTCAAGAAAAACTTGAATTGTTCATATAAAACCTAAAAAAGAAAAGAGAAAATTAACACAATCTCTCCAAGGAAAACCTTTACTACCTCAATTAAATAATTAAAACCAGCACAATATCTAACCACATTTCCATCAATGAGAATATGCCCGTTTCACAGGAAATTTACTCATTTTGACACTGGCTTTCGAATAGTTACGTAAATGACACATAAAAAGGTAAGTTACCCCAATATTATATTTTAAATAAACTGGGGAAAAAAACCAGATAATTAGAACTTTCAACTACATTTAAAAAATGTACTCTAAAATTTAGTTCTTAATTTTCTTTTAGGAGATTTTCCAGTTTTCCATTCTCCTTCTAAAAAGCTTTATGTGCATGCCAAAGCAAACAAAATAGACAAATCCTTTCCAATGTTAGCAAGTCATTAAATCTATATATACAGACTGTATCTTGATACGAATGCACAAAATTTTACAATGGAAGAGTCTTATTAACCTTTTTTAATGAAATGGCAATAAATAAATAAATAAATAAATACACGATGACATCCACGTTTCCAGAATGTGGGTTATCTGGGTGGCTTCACAAAGACCAAGTAGACAAGCAACACCTGCACAGGTGTGACTTCAAAAAACAAGGTGCCCTCAAAGCATACAAGGTGATAAAATGCAAAAATACAGAAATTACAGACGACTTATCAGAAGACAGCTACCTGTATATCCTGTATAATCTCTTGGAAGTTGATCTTTAACAGTATTTTCAAATATAAATTTTATCATTCAATAAAATTTCAGAACCACCAAAACTGCAAGTTTTTGTCTTTTAATTCAAATAGAGTTATTTTTAAAGAAGAAAACTCAAGATCTAGTATACTAATCACCCTCTACTTAAAAACTCGAATTGCTGGATTTAAGCTGAAAATTACAATGGTACAGAAGTCACGTTTATAGACTGGAAGAATTCAAATAGCATGCTACAACTACAATCAAACTTGTGAACTTCCAAATCAAAGTCTCCTTTGGTGTCATTTTTTATGCAACATTGGGAGGCATGGAAATTTCAACAAGAGTGGAGCAATAGGTTAAGTGCTTATTGTTGACTCAAAGAGACTGGAAGCACAGTTTTTACATAATGAAATTATTTGCATCATCATACAGTTATATGTGTGATTGAAAAATCAGTTACATTGATAACACGTTTTTAGTCATAATCATGTTCAATTGCTGTTAAAAATGTTTTGAATTATTTTATAAATTAACCTCAGCAGGAGAGAAAGCTCTCTTTTTCCTCTCTGATTTCTTTAAAATCTCAGTTAGCCTAAATTGTATCTATTAGCAATTCAGAAATTGCCATTCGTGCTAAAAATGGAAGAGAATTCCTACTGTGCAATTACCAAATGTTTCTGAAATACTACATTTTAGATGAAAAGGCTAATTTAAGAAACAATCTAAGGAAAAAAAAAAATCACGCACACGGTAATAGTTTTATAGACACATCAACAGGTATTTCAGGATATGACCGATCTTAGCAGCCTGTGTGAATTTACTCTGATCAAAGTTAAGCTGTACTCTTGCCTTTAAACCACTGGAATCAATACTTTTACTGTCTACTTAATGAACTTTGTGACCTTCAGGAAAATGTACAATGCTTACCCAATCTGTATTTAATAATTTAAGGAGAAAACAGTGGTTTCACTCAATAAAGAATAATAATTTTCTGCCTGAAGGACAGTTTACATTTTACTGTCCTGATAAAAGATCAGTCATTTAATTATGGAACCATTAGTTTTGTGTGTTTTAATAAAGAAGCATATTAGATATCAAGCATTTGCCAACTACTGGGTAGATGGAAGGAAAAATCAATGCCCAATATGAAGTCAGCATGATTATTTGAACTAAAAGATAAAACAGTCCTCATTCCAAGTAATCAAGAGATTTTCTTGCAAAAGAGAGTAAGGGCCGATACCCGCGACAAGTTAAAAACTCTGACAGAAAAATATAATCAGTGCCTGCTTCTTTTGCCTCTAGAAAGACAAATAAATCTATTAAAACAGGGATGATGCACAAAAAACAAATACCATTGAACTATTCTAAACACATATAAACTCAGTTTTGTTATTTAAGTCAGAAATACCACTAGCAACAAAAAAAGTATTATTTAAGTTTCTATATTTAAATTTAGCATAATACCGAATTAAAGATAACTTGTGATATAACAATATAGTCATGTCTGAAATTTAACTTTAAAGAAGACATCTATAAATACTTATATTGTAGATACTTTGTTACTACATCATTTTTGTGAAAAAAATAGTTCTACTTTCATCATGAGGTTCCTTGGCCAGCTTTAAACATTACATTTCCACTTTTTCCCTCAGTCAGATAAAATTTATAGCTTATTTTCTGATATTTTATTTCTACAATAATATAAATATGGTGCTTCATCAAGAACTAAAGGCAATAATCAAATTGGACATTTTCTGGAGTTGGACTCTATGATGTAGTCATTAAAAACACACATTAGTCATTTTACAATTATTTGAAACACAATGGTTCAAAAAGAAAAGGATGTTGATTTTGGTATGACACAACTAACAAGGGGAAAATGTTCAAAAGACAATGATTAAATAAGGGTTTCAACAGGCTTCTTCATGAAACAAAGGACGCTGACCATCTTTAAGTACTGAACAGTCTTACCCCAGGAATAAAGGTAAACACGTTGTATTTTTGATTTTTTATAGCATTTCTGGGATGTTTTTCTTCACATTTCTCGGGATACCCGAGCCACACTGTGCGAGCTTTCAATTCTTTCTTTCTCTGACAAACGTGTATCAGCCAATCACAGCAACTGTGTGGAAAAAGAGAGACAGAGTTTGTGTGCTTTTTCTAAGTGCTGAAGCTAATTCTACATTCTTACAGAGATACCGATGGTCTCAGTATCCAACAGACACCAGTAGCCTATCTAGGTGCTAATCTGTGAGGTTCTTTTAAAATAGGTCAGTTACACAAATTTAAATTTGACATACCCATATACATACCCATTGCCGTTGAGTCAATTCTGACTCATAGTGACCCTGTAGGACAGCGTAGAACTGCCCCATAGGGTTTCCAAGGAGCACCTGGCGGATTCAAACTGCCGACATTTATGGTGAGCAGTCGTAGCACTTAACCACTACACCACAAGGGTTTCCAAAATTTGACATAAAAATACAAAAAGAGACTTATATGTTGTAACACTGCAATGGCTTCTAGAACTTCAGGGAAGTTATCTTCCCTGCTTAGATGCTCTCATTGGCAAAATAAAACCATTAGTATTCTGAGGCAGTCAATGCTCTATATGTTGGGGAAAGGAATAGCTATCAGTTATTGGCAATCCTCGATAAACCACACGGTGATTCAATGATAAAGGTCCTTGGGACACCAATTAATCCAGAATGTGACTCCCTTTCTTTTCTGAGGTAATCATTTTTTCCACTCATTAAAAAAAAAAACTTTTCCAGTAGTATTAACTAATATCACATTAAGAATTAAGGCTCAATTCAGTATTTAAAAAGGATACTTACGTTTAATGTCATATTCTAAACATAATATATCCAAACCACTCAATGTCATCCCAAAGAGAATAAATGCACTCACAGTAGGCTTGACACACCTGAAACGTCTGAAGACTCACAGGAATTGCCATTGGATTATACAAGATAGAAAATACTATCAGAACGAGAGACTGGTGCTTTGATGCTAAGAACAAAGGGCATAATCCCCAAAGATAAAGAAAATACTGATAACCAAGATAATTCACGTAACCCTTATTGAGCTGTAGAGGTAGGAAGAAAAGTAAATCACGGGGAATTTTTGAGAGCAAAGTAATGTGAATCAACAACGTGGGCAAATCCTGAAAAATGGGAGGAAAGGTCCAAATAGAATAACTGGGAGCTTTACCCAGTAACATTTCTACAGCATGATAAGTATGTTCTGAACTATTAATTACTCAGAAAAAAAGATTTCCCATTCATATATAAATAGACTTACACTGTGCCCAGTCAAAATGAGATTAAATCCAACAGTACACAAATTACACTTTTTCTTAAAACACTTTAGGATTAGTAGTAGCTTTTCACAAATGCCTCTATAATCAAAGTACAATTCTAATGTTAAATAAAGGTTTTTTATATACCAATATCCACTCTTCTGAAATTTTAAAAAGCCATACTTAAATCACTCCCAAGATTTAGATAGCCTCCTTCCAAACAACACAGGCAACATTTGGCAATTATTATGCCCAGCAGGCACTTTGGCTACCAAACCAAAAACAGGTGACTCCATGCTCAAGAGATGAGTACCCCAGCTCCTGCTCCCTGGGGTGCCACAGACTGAGGGCAAGTGTCCTGCCACTTCAGAGACAGAATGATCCAGCACTCAATACCCTCACTTCATAGCAATAAGTGGAATGTTAATCTCATGAGAAAGAAATCGCTCCAGACCAAAAAGCCAACAGCACACTGACGTTCTTATATTCACCAGCATGAAGGACAATTCAAAGTTGAAAGAAAACATTACAGGGAAAAATTTCCAAAGTATCAAAGTAGGAATTTTTGCCAAATTATAAAAATGAAAAAACAGGCCTTCTAAGCCCATCAGTCCGTGAAGTTAGAAATAATCGTAAAAAAAGAGAAGCTTTACTATTCACAGAATCTGCCAACAGAAATACACGGAAATATCTGCAACTCACTAAAGGTTAGTTGTAATGTGCCTTATTGCAACATTCACTAACATTTTCCTCCTTCAATTAAACCAAGTAATTTTATGTATCTGTCTTCTACTCTTTGATCCATAATCTGACAATGTTAGTAATATCTAATTTTAGAATACTCGGTGTTTTGGAATAAAAGGTAGCAGACCCTCAAAACTAAAAACTTATCAGCAATAAAGACATGAAAGCAGTCTAGACTGCTAACTGTACCATCTGGCTCTGTGAGATACAGCTTGTATGCCAATGGCACCTCCTCTATGTGACAGATGCCTCCTGCACAAAGAGGAGGAGGACAACATCTCAGGTTGCTTCTCCTCCGGATGGCAACTGGACACTTGTTAATGCCACATAGACTGCTTAAGGCCTGCCAAGATGCTTCAATTACCTTTTCCACGTGACTGCGATGCATTAAGATAAAGACTCAATATACACACCTAGCATATTTTATTAAGCTTTTTAGTGTCCCCAAAACAGGGGTGTTTTTGCTACTAACATCTACATTTTCAAGCGTATTCTTAATATTTTCATTGAATAAAGGAGTAATATTACAAATGAAATCCAAAATTTAGGTGTCATGTTCCACTGGTAAAAATAAAATCCCGTGAAAATTTAAAAAATTAATTTAACAATTTATTTAGCACTACAATGAGACTGATGATACTAAAACCCACAATTCTTGGCCACTATCGGGCTGGTAAGGAGCCCCAGTGGTGCAGCAGTCAAGTACTCAGCTGCTAGCTGAAAGGTTGGTGGTTTGTACCCACCCAGCAGCTTCGCAAGATAAAGACCTGGAAATCTGCTCCTGTAAAGATTACAGGCTAGAAAACACTATTGGGCAGTTCTACTTTGCTACGTGGGGTTACTATGAGTCAAAATCAACTCAACAACACCTAACAACAACAACACTGGGCTGGTATGGATGAGCACCGCTTCCAGGTCACTTAATACCCTTTGAAAGTCCATACCATAATTACAAACTGTCCATGTTTTTATAATTTTGTGTCAACCAATAACCTACTCCCACCTTTCTCAAACATTTCAGCACCTCCTTAGCCAAACACTTCAAACATCTTCAGTGATCTTCCCATGCACCCTGAAGAGCTACCTAACACCCTAGATCCTAACAGCCTAGATCCTCAAGCTTCTCAATTCCAATCACCTGCGTGTCAATTCCACTTGAGAGTGGTAGAACCAGGCACTTATTATACAGAACTATTCCACTTAAAAGGCCGCAAATCAGAATTTATCTTACTCTTTAAAGTCTGACCACTTTCCCCAAGCCATGGTGAAGCCAGCAAGGGCTTCAGTTCACCAAGTCTGACTTGGGTTAATTTCTGGCTTGGTCCTAAACTGTCAGGAGAAGTCCTCTAGCCAATTCCTTTCACTTCAGTTTCCTTACCTACTTCCTTTAGCAAAGTGCCACACCATGATGGAAGAAGAGCACTGTCACTTTACCCATCCCAATACAGCCTCAAACCCACGCTCATTAAGAGTTGACCTTTGGGTTGATGACAGTGCTAACACTCAACAACCCTCTGCTCAAGCTACCTCATCAACTCACAGCCCCGCCACCATCATAACTCCCCACCCCACACTTCCATGAGCCAATTCTGCCATTTCTCAGGCTCTATCACTGATAAAAAGTAATAAAATTACATGGAGTGCAGTACAAATCCATGACTACTGATTATCCTTTATTGATTAGTGATGATCTCTACCAAAGCATGACCAAACTGTCCCATTTTTTCTGCCCTCAACTGCATCCCCACTGCATCCCTATGTTCCCAATTAAGAATAAAAATCATTTTCTCCAAAACCATTTCACTCTTTCTCCTGCCTAAAAGGACGGATATTATTCTTCCTTTCTGAAACCTCACTCTCTTCTGAGGTATCCCCTTCCTTCTATTTTCAAAGCCCAAATACCACATGTCTCTGAGAAACACCGCCTTTCCTTGGCTTCCACTAACACTATAATGACAAGGACTCCAAACTTACTTACATCTCCAGATTCTGCTTCTGTATGTGATAGAACTGCTTGTAGTAGCCCAACACTCTTGTCAATGTTTTGTTTTGTTAATACTATTCATTAAAAAAAATTGGGGGACAGAGGGGAACCTCCTCAACTTAATGAGGAACATCTGAAAAAACTCCAGCTACCATCTTAATGGTGAAAGACTGAATACTTTCTCCCTAAGATCGGGAACAAGCTGAGGATGTATGTCCACTTTCACCACTGCTATTCCATATAATACTGTATGTTCCAGTCAGCCCCATAAGGCAAGAAAATAAAAGTACGCAGACCATAGAAGAAGAAATAAAGCTGTTCCTATTTACAGATGACATGACCACCTATGTAGAAAGTCCCAAGGAATCTACAAAAAACATTCTTAGAATTAACAAGTGAGTTAAGCAAAGGTCAAAGGATACGAGATCGAAATATAAAAATCAACTCTATTTCTATATATTAGCAATGAACATGTAGAAACCAAAATTAAAAATGCCATACTACTTATAATTGCTTAAAAAATGAAATACTTAGTAATAACTCTAACACGGACAGATCTTGTATACTGAAAACTACAAAATACACTGATGAAAGAAATCAAAGTAAATTTTAATAAATGGAAAGATAAATCATGTTCATGGTCTAGAAGGCTTAACACAATAAAGATGTCAATTCCCCCCAAGTTAATATACAGGTTTAATGCAATCCAGCAAGGATTTTGCAGATATGGACAAGATGATTCTAAAACTTACATGGTAAGGCAAAGGAACTAGAATAGCTAAAACACTTTCGAAAAAGACAAACACAGTGGGAAGAATCATGCTACTCCATGTTACCTGTTGCCATCAAGTCCATTCCGACTCATGACGACCCTACAGGCAGGCCAGAGTAGAACTGCCCTATAGAGTTTCCAAGGAGTGCCTGGTGGACTCAAACTGCCAACCTTTGGTTGGCGGCTGTAGCACTTAACCACTAAGCCACTAGGGTTTCCACTCCATGTTAAGACTTACTGAATAGCTACAGTAATCAGGACAGCGTGGTACTGGTGGAGGAATAGACACAGATAACAGAACAGATAGAGAACTTAGAAATGGCCCCACCCAAATAAAGTAAACTAATTTTTGACAAACGTACAAAGCAATGCAATGGAGGAAGGACAGTCTTCTCCAAAAACGATGCTCGATCATTTGCATACACCTAGGCAAAAAAGTGAACCTCACCCTAAACCTTCCACCTTATACAAATGCTGACGCAAAATAAATTTAAAACTATAAAGCCGTTAGGAAAAAAAACAGGGAAAAAATTTCTGATACAGGGCTTGAAGCATTCTTAGCTGTAACACCAAAAATACAACTATAAAAAAAAAAAATTGATGACCTGGATTTTGTCAAAATTTAAAACTCTGGATCTACAGAAGACTCAGAAATTAAAAGACAAGCTACAGACTGGGAAAAAATATTTGCAAACCATATATTTGACAAGGACTAGCATCTAGAATATACAAAGAACTCTCAGTAAAAAAAAATAATTCAATTAGAAAATGGTCAGAAGACATGAAGAGCTATTTCACCAAAGAGGATATACGAATGGTATGTAAGATGTTCAAACTCACTAGCCACTAGGTAAATGCATATTAAGACCACAATGGCACAATAATAATACAGACCTCTTAGAACAGCTTTAAAAAAAACTGATAGCACCAAATGTTGGCGAGGACACGGAGAAATGAGATCTTTTTTCATTTATTGCTGGTGTATGGTGAATGTAAAATGGCATAGCCACTCTGGAAAACAATTTGGCAGTTTCTTTAAAAACTAAATATACACTTAGTATATCCACTGCACTCCTGAACATCTGTCCCAGAAAAATGAAACATTCTATCAAATAAATGACCCGTATTTCTCAACAATGTCAATGAACTGAGACAAAGAAATGCTAAAGAATGTTCCAGTTTAAAGCAAATTAAACAGCTAATCGTGACTCTGGGCCAGATCCACATTATCAGGGCAAGAGACAAAATAAGAATATGGACTTAAAGTAGATATAGTGAATCAACGTAAACTTCTTGAATTTGGCAACTGTACTAGGCTTACTATAACAAAATACCCTTTTCTGAAGAAATACACTGAAGTATTAAGATGTAAAAGAGGCATCAAGTAAGCACCTAGTCTCAAATGACCCAGAAAAAATAAGAGAATGATAAAATAAATGTGGAAAAAAGTAAAAAAACGGTGAGTCTGTGTAAAGGGTTTAAGAATTCTCTGTACTATTCTTCCAACTTTTCTAAAGTTTCAATTCATTTCAAAATAAAAGTTTAAAAGTAGAAGAAAACAGACAAAAGAGAAGACAACACCAAATGCTTGGCTCTTTGAGAAGAATAAAACTGATAATCTCCTATGAAGATTAATGAAAAGAGAAAAAGCAAATTACCAATATCAAGAATTCAAAAAAGGGGACATCACTACGGATCCTCAGACATTACAAAGATCATGGGTGGATATTATAACTTTATGCCAATATAAATTTGAAAACAGATCCCTTAAAAGTACAAACAACCATAAGTGACATAAGGAAAAAAATAACCTGAACAATCCTGTATCTATCTATTAAAGAAGCTGACTCTATAGTTAAGTATATACTCAAAAAGAATGCTGAAGGAATATTGGGATGTTAGCTATTCAACCCAGAAAATGTTTTTTAGACTTACCATAGTCACTTACTATGAAATCAGTATCTCAAGTCAGCAATTTCTAAAACATGACTCAGCCATGGAATTTTTTCTTCACATGGAAGCTTACAGCACATGAGAAAGACAAAGATAGATGCTACTTTGAAAGCTAAACGGGGGTGACAAGTCCAAATCCTGCCCAGCCCCATGACCTATTCTCGTGGTCACTGGTTAAGGGGTCCTCAGAAACCCCAGGGCTGCGCAGAAGCAATGGCTGTTCCCACACACAACGGGGTCCACGCCCACACTCTAAAGGCAATGTGCATCGTGCACAGCATCTGTTTACCTCACCCACCAGTGAACTTGTTTAAAATGGGTATTCTTGGTTTCTTTCTTGGAAAATTAACAGAGGACTCTTGCTCCAAGTTAAGGCATTAAAGCTGAATCATATACACTGCTACAGAATTACTAAAATGCATTTTTATAGGTCCATGATCTTTCTTTTTGGATAAGAGCATAACTATAAATGAAAGAGAAACACAAGTTTGTATGCGTCAACACGGTGACCAGAATTAATTCTACCATGCATTCATCACAAAATCACTATTTTTCTCCATCTTTGAACCACTAAAACTTCTCATTAAATAATGAAACTTCATTTTCCCTTCCTTTCAGATTAGTATTATTTGATTTTGACTGATGTTATTAATACTCTCCATGATGTTATTCAGAGAGTGTCTTCTTTAGTTTGGTTGAAAAATAAATATGTAAGACAAATTATGCACGTAAGCATTTAAGCAAGGCAACCTCAGTGCACAGGGAAGTCAGGTTGCAACGGTTAAGAGTGTTTTCCTTAGTCTGATTGAAAAATAAATATGTAGAAGAATTAAGCATACAAGCAGTCAAGCAAGCCAACCTCAGTGCATACAGAAGGCAGATAGCGGTGGACAACAAACCTGGTACAGAGGAATTTCCATCCACCACAAACCAACCACTCTATTCCTCTTTTTCTTCGCGTTATCCTGGCACGTGGTAATGTGTGGTAATCACTTTCATCATTTTCAAATCCTTCTTCAGACATCATCAGTGGCATTTCATCCAAATGGGCAGACTCATCTTCCAGCTGATACCTGGTTAGTGACAAGAACAGTTACTCAAACAGACCTAGAACAGACGTGTTGTTACAGCATCACTGTTTCATTCAGGACAGCATCTGTTCTAATTCCACTAAGTAAACGCTTCTTTTTCCCACAAGCTAAGTCCTAACTAAACACTCTTCAGCTGAGGCAGACCTCTGTAACTGTGCATAGTAATGTTGCTTGCTTTGCAAAAAAATAAACAAATGAACTAGCTTAGGGAAGTGGAAGAGACAGCTGCCCAAGAAGCTGCACAACCAGGCTCACTTGCAACCATGACAGAGGCTTTGGTGGGCCTACGCGGCCCGGCAGTGCTACCAAAGCTGCCCGGTGACCACCCAAGGTATTCAATTCAGTAACCCAAAAGTCAATAGTCTGAAATACTACTAGTAGCAAAATACACACCTTCACATATTATTTAAACACTCAGTGTGAGAAATCAATGGGAGGTAAGATTTGACCAACTTAACATTCATCAGTCAAAGTTCTAGAAGCTACTTTTGACAATATGAAGTTATCTTTATACAAAAGGCATGAAAATTGTCTCTTGGTTTGTTGTTAGAATGATGCTATGTCCCATTTATTCCCTGCCTTTTTGTTTCGCCTTTTACTCAAACCCTATTCAATAAAATAATCTCCTCCACAACCAGCACACCCTTAGAGCTCAACAATCCTCTTCTAATTCCAGAAACAGGCAGCCAACTATCAGCACTGTCCATTTTATCCTTCCTTTCCTCAATCACAACACAATTTATATTCCAAAAATAAAAACTTACCTTTTGAGAAGGAGCCCAGGTGGCACAATGGTTAAGCACTCGGCTGCTAACTAAATGGCTGGTAGTTTGAACCCACCAGCCACTCCATGGGAGAAGAGACCTGGCAATCTGGTCCCATAAAGATTACCACCAAGGAAACCCTATAAGGCAGTTCTACTTTGTCATGTGGGGTCATTATGGGTTGAAATTGACTTGACAGCACACAACACCACCTTTTTGAGACCCAACAATTCATCAGAAACTATAATGGAGACTCAACAAACACTATCTTATTTAATTTTACATCAAGCCTTTGTGGTAGGAATTATCCTGATTCCAAAGTAAGAAAGCAGATGTCTGGGTTTCTGTGCAATAAGAGTAGCCGCTTAGGTTGAAATCTGTCCTCACATCCTCCAAAACCACACAGGAAGCAAATAAAACCAACCGAAACCCACAACTACAACATAACTGAAAATCAGTTGCCATCCAGTCAGTGCTGACCCACGGTGACCTCACGGTGTCTGAGTAGAGTATGTACAGGAACAAAGTGTCCATCCTAGTTACTGTGGGAGGCAGTCTGCCTGGAAGGGGGAGACATTCCCTGGAAGGCTAGGTGGTGAAGGGAAAAAAGGAAGTAACCAGTGGAAGCTGGCAGTTCTTCAGAAACAAAAAGTAAAGAAAAAGAGGAATCAAATACATGGATAGGTAATGCAGGTGGATATAATCACTCTGTTGAAGTTCAATACGAAGACAGATAATGTGGAAATATTTTTCCTTTTTAGAGAACACCTACATTGAATCTCCAAGGACTCAGACAAAGAACAAGAAGCCTACTGACTTGCCCTCATTTCCCAGAATACTCCAAGAGAAACAGCATGCTATTATCTGAAAACTGTGATACTCAGAAGTCAATAACCATAACTGATACAGAAATTAATTTGTAAAGGCATATGCAAATAGTTGAGTGCTTTCTATCCTATGTTCAAAGAAGTAAGATTTTTGATGATCATCCAAGGTACTGTTCATTCCTATTAATTCTTCCTGCTTCTAGACCTTCAGCCAACAGAGCTGAACTGCACATAGTTTCAAGAGAAAGGCAGTTCAGCTTTTGGTTTCCAAAATATGTTGTTGAAGGCCAATTAAGAGACAGAGGCTGTCAAAGCCGAGCCTTCCACTTGCCAGAGCCAGGCTTTCACTGGAGGGTACTGGAGGATAGACCAAGATTGCAAAACCCAAAGAGACAAAGCCTGGGGAGAGGAAGTGTGGCCCGCTCCCTGGCATCCACCTGCAGGATCAACACTGGTAAATAGCGGAGTGGAGAAAATAGAGAACCACAGACAGGCCTAGAAATCCAGATTGGAGGGGTGTTGCTCCTACCTAGGATCCTGGAATTAGATCCCCTAAGGTACCCTGGCCAGTATGCTGAGCTTGCTACCAGCATATACAGGCACAGATGGCGCAAAGAGTGTCCAGTTTCTCCACAGCGTTTGGATGGCAAGGAGATAAAGATGCTCCTGGGTACCCTGGTCAGCCACCTGCAATGCTGACAAGACCTGGGGTCAGGACATGGAAGCAGCAGGAACACAACCCTCACAAAAACAAGTCAGGACAAGGACTGTAGACATTACTGTATGTTTTAAATTTCTTATAACAAACACTGGGGAAAATGTATTCAAGGTAAAAAAAAAAAAAAATCTAAAGACCGAAATAGATATTGTCTATCTGTAGTTTCTTTACAGCATCTCCATCCTTTTTTCCTGACCTTTTCTGTTAAGGCCTGTGGTCACTGAGACCCTTGTCATGCATTAGTCGAACTGACTCAGCAGCTCGCATCACCATCTTCATCATCATCGTCATCTTTCTATGGATCTCTTGTCACTCTCACAAGCCAACGTTTTGGAAATGAAGGCCTTAGGAAGGAAGAACAATGGGTCCTCCTCCAGATAATCAAGATTGGAAAGTGGGCCCACAACACCAGGAGGATTTTCATTCTGCTCTGAATTCCAAGTAGCAACGTTTAGATTAAAACGCATAGAACAAGCTTTATATCTGTAGTTAGTGATCTTTTGGGGAACTCTGTGTGTATGTGTGTGTGGTGACAACGCCAGGTAGTACTCTGCCTACTGGGATTCTGTGATTAGGTCAGAAGGAAGATTTCCAAAGCTTCTTTATTAGACATTGTTTTGAAATAAGCACCTAGCTGTGAAAAGTCCAAAGTAGAGTTCAATGGCAGGGAAAAAAATCCTTCTAAAAGAAGGCCAACGCTGACCTGCCAAGTAATTTTTTCTATCGTCTTTGTTAATACTTGGTAACTGCAAAATACTCCAGCAAGTAGATTTACCAAGTTACTGAGTCATTTCCCTACTGCTGGACAATGAAAGCATTAAGTTCCATTATGTAATATTGCAATAAAAATTTATTTGCACAGAACTTTCCCCATATTTTTACATAAATTCTTTCAGAGATTTCCAGAAATAGAATTGTTATAGAAAGCCATAAAATTTAAAACCCACTTGATCTATACTGCCAAATTGCACATTTAAACGCCCACCAACATGAGTGCCACGAATAATGCAAAAAACATTTTTTTTCCTTACCCTTGTCAGCATTGGTGCTGAATGTATTTACCCTCCCCGGGCAGGCCTGGAGGCCTGGTAAGGAGCTTAAATTTAATTCTGAGTGTAATCGGAAGCCACTGGAAGGTTTTGAACCTGGAAATGATTTTTTGTTTTCAAAAAGACCTTTTAAAACGTGCAAATTAAAATGGGAGTATGTCTTGCTTATTAACTGAAAAAAAAATAATTAACATTCAGTCTTGGGTAAACAGGCACTCTCAACTGCTGTTAAGAATGGGCACAACTTCTCTAGAGAATAATTTGCTAAGATGTATCAAAAGCCTTTTATTAGTGTGAATAAACTAAGAGTTTGAATTATTCCAAGGAAATTAAAAACGTGTTTTACAAGGTTTATCCACACAGATGACCAACCATGGTGCCAGGCGGTCTAAAAGAGCACGAAAAATGTGGAGACACCTGAATGTCCATGACTAGAGAAGTAATTAAACACATGATGGAGTACCATATGTCACTAAGAATAATAATGTAGAAGGCCTTTTGCTGAAAAGGAAAAGTATTAGAAGTATCCTTCATTTGTCTTTTTCTCCTTTTGAATGTTCCACTCTACCAAGCAAAATGCTACTAGTTTCAGGTCTCTTGTATAATCTATAAATGACTCCAACCCCTACTGATACCATCAAAGAGCATCCTTACCACACGCTAGTAATAATTTTACATGATTTAGACAAAATGGTGAACGCTGATTTGCGAAGTAACAGACCTAAATTAACAGAAATAGTATTGGTTCCCTTAAAAACTCCTTTTGCTTATTTTTCTGTGTAAGATCACCTCTTTTAAAACAGTCAGCTAGGAAATGAATATACAAAATGCAATTAAAAAGGAAAATATCACTTAAATATATAATAATATAATACATAAAATGAGATTTTTAGTCTTTTTCGCTAAGTTCTCTCAGTGATTGTGTTCCATGCTAGCAAAAGTCACAGTCTTATCCAGTTTAAGGCTGGACAAGCAGCACAATGCGTTCTGGAAGCATGAATATAAAGCAACATCGTGTTTGGTAACCTCGACTTCAGAAATGGAGCCTTTGAACTGGCAAGCAATTTATTCCATTTCCAAAGCAATTTTCCTATTGTATTGAAAATTTTACCTCAGTATTTAAAAACAATAAGATGATGAATAATGGATTTTTTTTCAGAGACAGGATAAGCACAGAATCTTAAGTGTCTTTGTTGCCTGGTGTCATACACACTTAATTGGTTTGCCACTCAAGAAAAATCAACGTTTCCAGCAATTAAGTATAATTCTGGAAACATATTTTTAAAACGAGTAAAAACAATGTGAACAAAGACGACAGACAGATGATACCAAACCCAAGAGTGCTACCACGCTAAGAAATGAAGACAGCTATCTTAACTGCTGCCAAAGGTTTAAAAAAAAATTAGGAACTTTCAACAAAACACTCAAGCACTGGAAGGCACATAATTTACATGCATCTAATTTTTCTTTAAGTAAAACTGGGTCAATACAATAACTAGCGTAAAGTCACATTTTATCCTACGCATCTAACAGCCTTATTGTTTCCACTTTGATAAAAAACATTTCTGAAAAGTCAATTGATATTAAAGGGAGAAACATATTTTAAATATGCCTAATGCTTCAGCTGTCTTTAAGAAAAATAAACATTTCTCCCTTGCCTGCATGTTAATAAAATCAAAAAACAAAGCAACAAAAAGCTAAGTACTATACAGAAATATATGTATTTCCTTCATCAAATGCAGCTACCAGGTTCAACAGGGTCACTGATGATCACTGACTTGTATGAACTAACTGAAGAAACTGAAGAGAAACTGGGACTCTTTCCCTCTTACAGATGGGGGATAAACAGTGAAGCATTAAAAACATAAAAAAAAAAAAAAAGAACACCGACTTAAAAAAAAAAATGCCTTGACCTTAGTATCAAAAACGAGCAAAAAGAGACACTCCAAGCTGACAAGTGCTTTCCCCCCGTGAACTATGTATGCAGTCACGACTGAGCTATTCATTTTTAAACCTGAATACCAATTTCTTAAAATAAGAGAACATACCAACACTATACATAAACTGAGAGAAACTTCTGAATTAGAGTTAATGGTATAATATCCAATACTATATAAATGCAAATTCAGAAATTTAAAGATATACAGGCAATTAGCTCAGGACACACACTCCAGTTGCCTAAAATTGTGACGCTCTCTATCATCAGCTATATATTCATGGTAATATGATTAGATTAAAAAAAAAAAAAAAAAAACTCATTGCCATCAAGTCAATTCTGATTCATAGCGACCCTATAGGATACAGTATGATTAGATTAGTTGTAGAAAAATTAAGGGAAACATTTCTATTCTGGCAGGTGTAAAGAATTTCTTAAACTTAAGTGGACTATGGATTTCTTTTAAAGGAAATCTTCACAAATCCAAAAAATGTCTCTGATTCCAAGGAATCCTAGACTAGGCAGTTTGATAAATACTGTCTTAAGAATTATTCTGTAAAAAAAAGAGAGGGTCCTTTCAGTTGTGAACCACTGTAACAAAGGAAAAGCTTCACCCTTTTAACTAGTAAAACATTTAATAATCATAATTGTAAAACTTAAAAAAAAATGTGACATAATTGTGGCTACTCAGAATGAGAAATCCAGCAAAAAAAAAAAAAAACAGAGGGAGGGGTGGGAATGGAAAAACACTATATGGACGACAGGTAAGTGGTAACTTTGGTGAAGGCTAAGACAGTACACAATACTAGGGAAACCAGCACAGTCTGTACAAGGAAAGGTCCTGGAAGCTCCATAGATAAATCCAAATTTCCTGAGGGACCAAATTACTGGGCTGAGGACTGTGGGGACCATGGTATCAGGAAATATGTAACTCAATTGGCATTACACAGTTTATAAAGAAAATGTTCTACACTCTACTTTGGTGAGTAGCATCTGGGGTCTTAAAAGCCTGTCAACAGCCATCTAAGATACTCCACTGGTCTCGCCCCTTTGGGAACAAGGGAGAATGAGGAAAACTAAAGACACAAGGTAAACATTAGTCCAAAGGACTAATGGACCACAACTACCACGGGACCGAGTCCAATATAACTAGATGGTACCCGGCTACCACCACTCACTGCTCTGACAAGGATCACAATAGAGGATCCCGGACAAAAAAAATGTAGAACAAAATTCTAACTTACAAAAAAAGACTAGACTTACCTGCCTGATAGAGACTGGAGAAACTCCAAGGGTATGGCCCTTGGACACCCTTTTAGCTCAGTAATGAAGTCACTCCTGAGGTTCACCCTTCAGCCAAAGATTAGACAGGATCATAAAACAAAACAAGACTAAAGGGGCACACCAGCCCAGGGGCAAGGACTAGAAGGCAGGAGGGGACAGGAAAGCTGGTAACTGGGAATCCAAGGTCAAGAAGGAACAGTGTTGACATGTACATGGGTTTGTTAACCAATGTCATAAAACAGTATACATACTAACTGTTTAATGAGAAACTAGTTTTTCTGTAAACCTTCATCTAAAGTATATTAAATAATAAACAAGTATTAAAAAAAAAAGTGTTACCTCTAACAAGAAAAACACTAACATTTTACAGATAATCAGGCAACAGTCATCTGTTCTCAGCATGAATCTCTTTATACACTAAAGTTGAACTATTATATTGCAAAGGGCTCAAGGCAGGGCCAAGAGCTGCACTGCTGAAAAAGTAAAGCAAAGGTAGGATTGGAAATGGATAAACAAAATAACGATACTAGATGTCATTTGTTCCTCATTCAGCTGCAAAGATGATCACTTCAGTGATACACATACTGTTTAAAACATAGACATAAAAACATTAAATTCATTACCTTAGTTTTATTCACATAGTCACCATGCAACAGAGAAATCAATGCCTAGCATGAGTTTTTAGAAAATTATCTTAACTGCACTCCTAGTAAACTCTGAAGTATATTTTGTATGGTATACTCATTAATAGCATATAAAAAAAAAAGTATCTTCATTCTTGATGATAAAGAAAACAATGTGATATTGAACTTTTAAACATTTATTAAACCATATTCAAATCACATCTATTTTTCATAAAATCCAAACCCAATGAAGAAAATTTGTATACAAGTTTAAACAATTTACCATCATTACATATTAACGGCAGTGGGTATATATTAAACAGACTGTGTCTTAAGTCAGTATAATTATAATGAAATAAAAATATTCTCACATCAGCGGCCATCTAAGATGCATCAATTGGTCTCAACCCACCTGGATCAAAGGAGAATGAAGAACACCAAGGTCACACGATAACTATAAGCCCAAGAGACAGAAAGGGCCACATGAACAAGAGACTTACATCATCCTGAGACCAGAAGAACTAGATGGTGCCCAGCCACAACCGATGACTGCCCTGACAGGGAGCACAATAGAGAACCCCTGAGGGAGCAGGAGATCAGTGGGATGTAGACCCCAAATTCTCATAAAAAGACCAGACTTAATGGTCTCACTGAGACTAGAGGAATCCCGGTGGTCATGGTCCCCAAACCTTCTGTTGGCCCAGGACAGGAACCATTCCCGAAGACAACTCATCAGACACGGAAGGGACTGGACAATGGGTAGGAGAGAGATGCGGATGAAGAGTGAGCTACTTGTATCAGGTGGACACTTGAGACTGTGTTGGCATCTCCTGTCTGGAGGGGAGACAGGAGGGTAGAGAGGGTTAGAAACTAGCAAAATTGTCACGAAAGGAGAGACTGGAAGGGCTGACTCATTAGGGGGAGAGTAAGTGCGAGTATGGAGTAAGGTGTATATAAACTTATATGTGACAGACTGACTTGATCTGTAAACGTTCACTTAAAGCTCAATAAAAATTATTAAAAAAAAAAATTCTCACATCAGAGAAAACCTGAGAACCTTTAAAACTCATTACTACAGCCCCATATACATAATAAGCACAAAATGGCACTTCTACATAGTCAAGGAAAGAGGCCTCCAAAGCTCATAAAGCAAGGAACCCTTATCAAAGCTCTTTTCCTAACAACTAATTAGCTTTCAAATTGCCAATGAGAAAACAAATAAATAAAACGCCTCATAATACAAAATTTTGCTGTCGGTAAATATAAGAGAGTAAACCAGTTAACTTACATTTTTGAATTTTTCTAACTATATTCTAGTACATGCTCCCCAAAATAGAACTATTAGAAAAATAATAATTGTCACAGAAAACTTTCACTTTTATACAATACCTATTCACTTAACAGGTTTGTTATGTATGAAATTAGTGACTTGTTATGTATTAAACATATATCACCCTTTCCTTCTGGTTCCAGACCAAGGTGGAGAAGATATACTTCTCCCTATTCCTTACAGTTAAGCACAACTCTGCACATCACACACAAATACGCTTAAGACTCTGAGAAGAGGAGAGAAGAGGCAGATAGGCTAGGGAGCTCAAAAAAAAAAAAAAAAGAAAACACCAAACCCAGTGCTATCGAGTCGATTCCGACTTATAGCGACCCTATAGCACAGAGTAGAACTGCCCCGTAGAGTTTCCAAGGAGCGCCTGGTGGATTCGAACTGCCGACCCTGTGGTTAGCAGCCGTAGCACTTAACCACTACACCACCAGGGTTTCCAGGGAGCTCAGAACCCGAGAAATAACACAACAGTAAGTTCCCTGTGTTTTCTTTCTGCCTCATATACCCCATATTGGGGGCTACAGAAGTCAGCAACTAGAGAAAACAATGAGCACGGGCAAAAGGCCCAACAAAAGTCTAAACGACAGGAAAGGGGCAGCCTGGCAGGACAGAAAACTTTTACACAATTAACAGCGCGCCTCCATCTAAACATGAAGAAAAAAATGCAGCCCCACCCCACACTTCACACTAAGGACTGGGTGGGGAGCTGTAAGGAGACATCTCTCCCACTACTAGGTGGCATCAGGAAGGACAGGTGCGAAGCTGGGACATTCATCCTTGGCAGGAACAAAGCCCCACTCACACAATGTCATTGTAAGGCACAAGGAATCCGAGACTTCCCCTCCAACCAGTGGAAAAAAGGCACCCCTGCCCATTCCTACCAGTTAAGAGCAGGTCCAGTGAAGAGCCAGAATTTTAACCATCATCTAGCGGTAGGTAACAAGGTCCTCCTGCAATGAGTAGAGGCCACACAGGAGCAGTCAGCAGGCACCCCTCTCCTTCCTAGCCCAGACGGTATCGGCAGAGATCTAGGGAAGCCTAAAATCTCACCCCTGCCTGGCAGTAAGGAGGCACCCTTCCAATTCCAGGTGTCAATGGGGGCTCTGGCAGTAACGAGGCTGCGCCCTCCACATCTACCACTGAGTGTCAGGAGAGGTCTAGTAAAACAAAACATTTAAATAAGGTCTAGAGTCTCAAAACATAATACCCAAACTTTCCAGAATACAATCAACAATCACTCATTATATCAAAGTCCAGGAAAATCTCAACTTAAATGAGAAAAGAGAATCAACAGACATCAGCATCAAGATGACTCAGATGTTAAAATTATCTGACAAGGATTTTAAAACATCCATCATGAAAATATTTCAAAGGACAATTAATAACACACTTGAAACAAATGAAAAAACAGAAAGTCTCAGCAAAGAAACAGATAATACAAAGAACCAAATGGAAGTTTTGAAATTAAAAAATACTGTATTTTTATAGTATCAAAATATAGGATAAAAAACTCAACAGATGGGATCAAGAGCAGAATACAGGAGACAAGAGGGAAGAATCACTGCACTTGAACACAGAACAACAGAAATTATCCAATCTGAACAGAAAATGGACTAAAAATAAATGAGCAAAAACTCAGAAATCTGTGGAACTAAAAACAGAGGATCTAAAAATGTGTCACCAATGCATCAGGAGATGAAAGACAGTGGGGGTACAAAAACTATTCAAACAAATAATGGCTGAAAATTTCTCAGATTTGATAAAAGACAAAAGAATAGATTGGAGAGGCTAAGCAAAACCCAGAAGAATAAACCCAAACAACTCCATACCAGAACCGTATGTCTTAGTTATCCAGTGCTGATATAACAGAAATATCACAAATGGATAGCTTTAACAAAGAGAATTTTATTCTTATGGTTTAGAAGGCTAGAAGCCTGAATTCAGGGCGCCAATGCCAAAGGACAACTTTCTGTCTGCTCTGGGGGAAGGTCCTTGTCATCAATCTTCCCTTGTCAAGGAGCTTCTCAGCACAGGGATTCCAAGTCCAAAGGACACGCTCTGCTCCTGGCTCTGCTTTCTTAGTGGTAGGAGGTCCCCCTGCCTCCCTGCTCACTTCTCTCTTCTATGTTTCCAAAGAAATTCACTCCACTAATTAGATTGTAGACAAGAATTATTTTAGATGAAGGGAAGGACAATAGACAATATAGGGGAAGTCAGCATAACTGGACTAATCCAAAAGCTAAGAAGTTTCCTGAATACAACCAAACACTTCAAGGGACAGAGTCACAGGGGCGGGGGTCTGGGGACCATTGTTTCAGGGGGCGTCTAGGTCAACTGGCATAACAAAGTATATTAAGAAAATGTTCTACATCCCACTTCGGTGAGTGGCATCTGAGGTCTTAAAAGTTAGCAAGCAGCCATCTAAAATCCATCAATTGGTCTCAACCCACTTGCAGCAAAAGAGAATGAAGAACATCAAAGACTCAAGGAAAATATGAGCCCAAGAAAAAGAAAGGGCCATATAAACCAGAGACTCCATCAGCCTGAACCAAAAACTAGATGGTGCCTGGCTACCACCAATGACTACCCTGACAGGGAACACAACAGAGAATCCCTCTGATGGAGCAGAAGAAAAGTGGGATGCAGGCCTCAAGTTCTTGAAGAAAGACCAGACTTAATGGTCTGACTGAGACTGGAGGGACCCCAGAGGTCATGGCCCCCAGACTCTGTGTTAGCCCAAAACTGAAACCATTCCCAAAGCCAACTCTTCAGACAAAGATTAGACTGGACTATAAGACATAAAATGATACTGGTGAGGAGGGTACTCCTTAGCTCAAGTAGACACATGCGACTATGTGGGTGGCTCCTGTCTGGAGGCAAGATGAGAAGCAGAGGGGGCAGGAGCTGGTTGAACGGACATGGAAAGCAGAGGGTCAAGAGAAGGAATGTGCTGTCACATCATAGGGAGAGCAACTAGCGCCATACAATAACATGTACGTAAGTTTTTATATGAGAAACTGACTTGAATTGTAAACTTTCACTTAAAGCACACAAAAAAATAGATTTACAATTAAAAAAAAAAAAACTGACTCAAGATATAGCCTAACCTTGTAGATTGATTCCTGCCTCATGACATAACTGCCTCTAATCCTGTTTCATTAACATCGTAGAGGTAGGATTTACAACACATATGAAAATCACATCAGATGACAAAATGGTGGACAATCACATAACAATGGGAATCATGGCCTAGCCAAGCTGACACACATTTTTGGAAGACACGATTCAATCCATGACACTATAATAACCAAACTACTGAAAACTAAGGACAATAAAACTAAAACCAAAGCTTGAAAGCAGCGAGAAAGAAATGGCACCTTACCTATAAATGAAAAACAATTCAAATGACAGATTTCTTATCAGAAACATAAAGACAAGAAGAAAGTGGAGTAACATTTTCAAGTTCTGAAAGAAAAGAGCTGTCAACTCCAAATTCTTCATCTGGAGAAATTATCCTCAATTAATGGAGGGGAAATAAAAGACATTGTTGGATCAGAGAAAACTAAGAGAATTTGTTAGCAGGTGACCTACCCTAGAAGTACAGATACGTACAGAAGAAACAGAACAGAAATGACAACAGAAGGCGCTCTGGAACATCAGAAAATAAGAGAACAAAAGAAAGAGCAAAAAATACGAGCAAATACAACAGGCTTTCCTTCCCCTCCTACATTTTCTAAATTATGTTTGAGGGACCCTGGTGGAGTAGTGGTTAAGTGCTACGGCTGCTAACCAAAAGGTCGGCAGTTCAAATCCACCAGGCGCTCCTTGGAAACTCTATGGGGCAGCTCTACTCTGTCCTACAGGGTCGCTAATGAGTTAGAATCGACTCGACGGCAACGGGTTTGGCTTTGGGTTTTTCTGGTTCCTTCTCCTCTTGCATCTTCTAAATTATGTTTGAGGGGCAAACCAAAAATTAAAACACTGTCTGACATGATTTGGCCATATAGGGGAAATATTTAAAAAAAATATAAAGGCATACCTTGGAGATACTGCGGGTTCGGTTCCAGGCCACTGCAATAAGGCAAGTATCGCAATAAAGTGAGTCATACGAATTTTTTGGTTTCCCAGTTCATATGAAAGCTTACACTATACTGTAGTCTATTACGTGTACAACAGCATCACGTCTAAAGAAAAATGAACATACCTTAATGAAAAAATACTTTACTGCTAAAAAATGCTATAGTTTGAGACTTCAGCAAGTCATAAGCTTTTTGCTGGTGGAGAGTCCTGCCTTGTTGTTGATAGTTGCTCACTGGTTAGTGTAGTGGATGCTGAAGGCTAGTATGGCTGTGGCCATCTCTTAAAATAAGACAACAATAAAGTATGCTGCATTGATTGACTCTTCCTTTCACGGAAGATTTCTCTATAGCACGTGATGCTGTTTGATAGCATTTCACTCACACAGTAGAACTTTCAAAACTGGAGTCCCAGATCCTGACACTGTAAGGGGGAGAGCTTGTACTTGGGAAAGAAAGAGAGGAAATGGATGATGTAAGGAGGAGGGGAACAGCTTGCACTCTAGAAAGAGAAAGGGGAAACTGGCCCTACACGCGTCCCTGGCTTGGCAGTTAAGGGTTAATGGGGACGAAGGAGAAAAAGGGTATAAAAAAAAAATTTTTTTTTAAGAAAACAACTGTATCGGGGCTCTCAGACTTTCCCTCTGAGTAGCCCGCTTGACACTCCCTGGTCAAGTGTACTTTCCCTATTAAACCTTTGCTAGCTAATAAACCCCCGCTTGCTTGGCACTATTTGTCTCAGTGTTTGAATTCTTTCCTATACTGAGGACAAGAACCGAGGTTATTCTCCGGTAACGACACTGCTTTATCAACTAAGTTTATGTAATATTTTAAATCCTATGTTGTCATTTCAACAATGCTCATAGCTTCTTTACAAGAAATAGATTCCAACTCAAGAAACCACTTTCTTTGCTCATCTATAAGAAGCAATTCCTCGTCTATTAAACGTTTATCATGAGACTGCAGCAATTCAGTCACATCTCCAGGCTCCACTTCTAATTCTAGCTCTCTTGCTATTTCCACTGTATCTACAGTCATCCATGAGAGCTGGAATCAGCTTCTTCCAAACTCCCATTAACGTTGACATCTTGACCTCTTCCTGTGAATCACAAATGTTCTTAATGGCATCTAGAATGGTGAATCCTTTTCAGAAGGTTTTCAATTTACTTTGCCTAGATCCATCAGAAGAATCACCATCTATGGCAGCTATAGCCTTACGAAATACATTTCTTAAATAGTAAGACTTGAAAGTTGAAATTACTCCTTAATCCATGGGCTACAGAATGGATGTTGTGTTAGCAGGCATGAAAACATTAATCTCCTTGTACATCTCCATCAGAGCTCTTATGTGACCAGGTATATTGTCAATGAGCAGTAATAGATGGTGCCCGGCTACCACCCATCACTGCCTTGACAGGGAACATAACAGATAATCCCTGATGGAGCAGGAGAACAATGGGATGCAGATCTCAAATTCTCATAAAAAGACCAGGCTTAATGGTCTGACTGAGACTAGAGGGACCCTGGAGGTCATGGTCCCAGACCCTTTGTTAGCCCAAGACTGGAACCATTCCTGAAGCCAACTCTCCAGACACAGACTGGACTGGACTATAAAGATAGATGATGATCCTGATGAGGAGTGAGCTTCTTGCCTCAAGGAGACACACAAGACTACGTGGGCAACTCCTGTCTGGAGGTGAGATGAGAAGGAAGAGGGGGACAGGAGCTAGTTGAATGGACATGGGGAATACAGGGTGGAGAGGAGAAATGTGCTATCTCAACAGGGGGAGAGCAGCTAGGAGTACATAGTAATGTGTGTAAAACTTTCTGCATAAGAGACTGACTTGATCCGTAAACTTTCACTTGAAGCATAATTTAAAAAAATGAGCAGTAATAATTTTAAAAGGACTCTTTTTTTCTGACCAGTAGGTCTCAACAGTGGGCTTAAAATATTCAGTAAACTATACTGTAAACAGATGTGCTGTCATCCAGGTTTTGTTGTTCCATTTATAGGACACAGGCAGAGTAGATTTAGCATAATTCCTAAGGGCCCTAGGATTTTCAGAATGGCAAATGATCACTGGCTTCAACTTAAAGTCACCAGCTGCATTAGCCCCGAACAAGAGAATCACCCTGTCCTTTGGAGCCAGGCATTGACTTCTCCTCGCTAGCCATCAAAGTCCTAGATGGCATCTTCTTCCAATATAAGGCTGTTACATACACACTGAAAATCTGTGTTTAGTGTAGCAACCTTCATCAATTATCTTAGCTAGATCTTCTGGATAACTGGCTGTAGCTTCTACATCAGCACGTACAGCTTCGCCTTGCACTTTTATGTCAGGGAGACGGCTTCTTTCCTTAAACCTCATAAATGAACCTCCGTTAGCTTCAAATTTTTTCTTCTGCAGCTTTCTCGCCTCTCTCAGCCTTCACAGAATTGAAGTTAGGGCCTTGCTCTGGATTAGGCTTTGGCTTCAGGGAATGAACGCTGCGGCTGGTTTGATCTCCTATCCAGACCACTAAAACTTTCTCCATACCAGCAGTAAGGCTGTTTCACTTTATCATTCATGTGTTCACTGGAGTAGCACTTTCAATTGCCTTCAAGAACTTTTCCTTTGCATTCGCAACTTGGCTAACTGTTTATGGCACAAGAGGCCTAGCTTTTGGCCTATCTCGGCTTTCGACATGCCTTCCTCACTAAGCTTAATCATTTCTAGCTTTTGATTTAAAGTGAGAGACATGTGTCTCTTCCTTTCACTTGAAGGCTTAGAGGCCATTGTAGGGTAATTAATTGGCCTAATTTCAATACTGCCATGTCCAAGGGAATAGGGTGGCCCGATGAGAGGGGGAGAGATGGAGGAATGGTTAGTCAGTGGAGCAGTGAGAACATACAAAACATTTATTAAGTTTGCTGTCTATGTGGGTGCATGGCACCCCAAGACAATCACAGTAGTAACATCGAAGACTGCTGAGCACAGATCACCATAACAGATATAATAATAATGAAAAAGTCTGAAATATTGCGAGAGTTACTAAAATGTGACCAGGCATTGACCAGTAACTTGAAATTTGCCTCCAAAATTAGGAAGTGCCAAGAGACCAAAGAAAGAGGTAGCCAACTCCAGCGTGGTGGTGAAGGAGTATATTAGGGAGACTTACATACGAGTCTAAGTCCTGGGCAGCCACAGAACCAGAGCAGATCTCCGCACCCTGCAGTGGGAGGGCAGAGGTTTTATAGTGGCAGTGGACAATAGTGGCCATAAGCCAGAGGATGACATAAGAATGACTCAGCAAACAGTAGTGAACTAGGGGACCACATGAGGATGCGCATGTTCAGCCTTGCAAAGTCTGTTTCCCCTTCGTGCTTTCGGAAAAATGAGGCCAAAAGACTTGCTCGATGCAGGGTTGCCACAAACCTTCAATTTGTAAAAACGCAGTATCTGCAAAGCGTAATAATGCAAAACACAATTAAAGTGTGCCTGTATCACAAATAGGGGGGATAGAAGGATGTAAAGCAGTAAAGAAACTACACTTCACTGGAACTGATAAATACTGGCACAACTGTACTATATAATGAGTTACGTATAATGAAAACCTAGAACCACTAAATATTATCTATACAAAGAGATCCAGTGGAAAACATGATATATAAGTCAAAAAGGAATTTTAAAAGTTGTTCCACTAATCCACAAGATGGCAAGAAACAGAAAACAGTGAAATGAAAAACAAAGAGAACAAACAGAAAACAAGAAATAAAATGGCAGACTTTAGCCCTAACATATCAGTAATTACAATGAACATAAATGTTCTAAATACATCAATCAAGGACAGAGATTGGCAAAGTAAAGAGGAAAACATGATACACCACCCCAACCGTACTTGACTACAAAAAAGTAAGTAAAAATATAACGATATAAGTTGGATGAAAGTAAAAAGATGGAAAATGATGTTTACCATGCAAACACCCAAGGAAAGCAGAAATAACTATTTTAATCTCGTATAAAGATTTCAGAAAAAAAAAAAAATTACCAGAGACAGAGGAACTACAGAATGATAAACGTGTCAATCCATCAAGACCACAAAGCAATGTCAAAGGTGTATGTACCAAACAACAGACCTACAAAATACATTAAGGAAAATCTGATAGAACTGAACAGAGGAAAAGACAAAGCCACAATTACAGCTGGAGACTTCAACAACCCTCTCTCAACTGCTGATAAACAACTAGACAGTAAACCAGCCAGGACATATAAGAACTCAACAACTTCATTAACCAATATGATCTAGTCAACATTTTAAAACATTCCATTCAACATGAGAATACACATTCTTTTCAAGAGCCCAGGAAATACATACCAAAATGGACCATCGCCTCAGCCATAAAACTGCACCAAATTTAAAATTGAAATCATAGAGCATGTTCTCTGACCACAAAGAAATCAAGCTAGTAATTAATAACAGAAAGATAATATGAAATGTCCCAAACACTTAACAATACACTTCTAAATAATCCATGAGTCAAAGAGGAAATCGCAAAGGAAATTTTTAAAGAACAGTGATATATGAAAATGAAATTAAACATATCAAACTTTGTGGGACACAGCTAAATTCAGTGTTGAGAGGGAAATTTATAGCACTGATTTTTGACAAAGGTAAAAATAATTATAGGGAGGTAGTATAGTCTTTTCAACAACTGGTGCTGGACTGCCAGAAGAATGAACAAATCTGTCTTGGAAGAAGTACAACCAGAGTACTCCTTAGAAGGATGGTGAGATTTCGTCTTGCTTACTTTGGACATGTTATGAGGAGGGACCAGTCCCTAGAAAAGGACATCATGCTTGGTGAAGTAGAGGGTCAGCGAAAAAGGCTCCAATAAGATGGATTGACAGTGGATGCAACAATGTGCTCAAACACAGCAACCATTATGAGGATGGCACAGCACCAGCAGCATTTCCTTCTGTGTTATACATGGGGTTGCTATGAATCAGAATCGACTCAATGGCAACCTACAAGGCAAAAAAAAAAAAAAGAACTTCGAGCTAAACCTCATATCTCATATATAAATTAACACAAAATGGATCATAGATTTAAATGTAAAACAATGCACTTTTAAAAGACAATACAGGAGAAAACAAAAACAAGCATCAAAATATGTGAGATGTAGCTAAAACAGTACTAAGAAGGAAATTTAAAGCACTGAATGTTTTCATCAGAAACAACAAAAAATCTCAAGTAAATAATCTAAATTCCTACCTAAGAAACTAGAAAAAGAGCAAAATAAACCCAAAGCAAGGAAAGAAAAACTAAAGATCAGAAATCAGTAATGTTTAAAGTAGAAAAACGGAAAAAAAAAAAAAAAATCAATGAAACTAAAAACTTACCCTTTAAAAAACACAATAAATATGACAAACTTCTAGCAAGACAGACAAAGCTAAAGTGTGGGACGAAAAGAGGGAGTGAAATAGGAATATCAATACAGATGCTAAAGTCACTATTAAAAGGATAATATAGAATGCTATGAACAACTTTATACTCATAAATTTGTCAACTTGGAAGAAATGGGTCAATTCCTTAAAAACTGCAAACTATGAAAACTCAACCAAGATGGACTAGATAATCTGAACAGTCCTATAACCACGAAAGAAATTGAGTTCATCAGTTACAAGTTCCCAAAAAAGAAATTTCCAGGCCCAGGTTATTTCACTGGAGAATCCTACCAAATGTTTAAAGAATTAACACAACAGATAATACATAATTAATTAATGCTGTTTTAAGATGCTAAATTTGTGGTAATTTGCTATGGCAGGAATGGAATACCAATACACTGTACTTCCAACACATGCCTTAATATGTCCAAAAGTAGAGATACTCCTAAACTGAGAAGTAGAACTTTAGTATTTGCCTGATCACAGCAATATGCACCACAAAAGTGCATGTTTCCTTCCCCCTTCTACTGACACTTCAGTATGGGGCGGGGGGGGGGGGGGGCAGATAAAACCACCAAATCCACAGGTCCAGAGGACCCTACTCAGTTTTTCAATTAAAAATTTACACAGCGACACAGCGAAAGAAACTGGGAACGAAGTACCAGTTGATCTCGCTAAAAAACCCACTGTCGAGTCGATTCCAACTCACAGCAACCCTACAGGACAGAGAAGAACTGCCCCATAGGGTTTCCAAGGAGAGAGAGGCTGGTGGATTCCAACTACTGCTGACCTTTTGCTTAGGAGTTGGCCTCTTAACCACTGTACCACCGGGGCTCCAACAGTTGATCAGTAGCCCCAAAATTCTTAATTCTACCCATAGTCAAAGATCTTATGATAATAAGAGGTCAGAAAAAAGTATTAAGCTTGGTCCAAACTCCATCCCTAAGAAGAGAGGAGTCATCCAGGCTCAAGTGAATGAATTAAGCTCCAATGAAGAGACCAAACTCACAAGAGAATGTTACAAAAATGTTATTAGGCTCAAACTGTGATGGAATCCTATTCTGAAATAGGTACTTTATTTTCAAGTAATCATCTCCTATAATTCAACCACTTAGAGAATTACTAATGTATTTACTCTTACAGGTAACGCCTAGAAGGAAAGGGGAAAGAGTATTTCTTGAGAATCACTTCCAGCCAAGCCCTGAAAGGTCACCTTACACACATTCTCCTGTGACCCTCAACAATCCCAAATGATAAATAGTATCCTCCATATTACAGTCTAAATAAAAAAAATAAATAAGTGACCTAAAATCACACAGCTGGTAAGTAAATGAACCGGGAATCCAAGTTGGCTCTATTACACAGTAGTATGTACTCTTTTAACTATGTTACAGACTCTCAAATAACCAAAGCCAAAAATAACTCTAAAACTCAAATTCAGAAGCAATTGGATATTGAGTAAAATCATAATTTTCCTCCTTGCATGAAAGGTTAATTGCTTCTACAGCAAAGCGAATGGCACACCTACTCCACACCTGGCAAACTTTACCATTTCTGAAATCACAGGATTTCATTACCTATTATCATCCAAAATTTTGTGCTAACCATGATGGACAGATCCTAATTTTTTTTTTTTTAAATAACCCAAATATCATGACAATCTTTTCTGAAAATGGTTAAATTCACAAACATTAAAAGTGGGCCCACATTTTAACCAAAGCCTACAACTGTCCTACCAGACTTGCAAAACAGGATATAAATAAAGATCCCTCTGAAACAAAACAGAACTTTGTTAACTACAGGATTCAGTATTTCTCCTTTTTTAAACTTCATTTTCTAATTACTAAGACATTTTCGAAACGTAGCATTCTTTTCTTTGGGTATAAGTTAAATCCAACTGATAACCGCAAAGTATGAGACTTCCACTTTAAATCAAAGTCTGTACATTTTAATTTGGCCCTTAACTAACTGGACTACATTAAGCAATTTAACCTTTCTGAATCTGTTTCGCATTACTAAAAAACAAAAATTCTTGTCAACAGAAAGTATTCTGTAGATATATATTAAGTACAAAGTGAACTTAGGAAACAAATTTAAATTTCCTCACTTATACTTTACATTTGTGACAATAAGTGATTCTCAATAAAATATGCATTTGTAACACTGCAATTAAGATTCACAATTTATTGGGTATTACAAATAAGTTTCGGGTACTAATCATTTTTGAATTATCAGTGAAGTCAGTACTATCTTAGTTTAATAAAACAGTAAACCCACAAAATCTGACTGTTATTTCTTTCCACTTCTGATATATATGGTCGGCCAGGGCATAAATGGGAACATAAACAGGGCTCAAGGGCCCCTATCCCCCATAGCTATGACAATCTGTGCCTTCATCAGCAGATACAGTATGGAAACACAACCAAAGTCGGCAAACCGCTCTGTGGCCCAGTTGGTAGGCCGGCAACAGGCGGCTCCAGACCAGGCATGTGGTCCCGGCCGGAGAGTGGGTGGGCCCCACTGGGCAGGGTCAGAGACGCTCGGCCCACCGCACTGGCCGGGAAGAGGGCAGGGAGGGAGCAGATTTGAGGCCGTGGCGGCTCCCGTCATTACCTGCTGTGCCGGTCGGCCCCCGGCCCGGGCCCCGCCGCGCTGTAGTAGGCCGCGCGTTTGCGGTTGACAGCGGCCACAGCCGCGGCGCTCCGCACCGGGTATAGAGGGATGTGGTCCGCCATGATCCGACTGCCACCTTCCCGCCCCGCCCAGCTTCTCTCAGTTCGCTGCTTCTCCCGCCCCCTCCGACCCAGCCCGGCCGAGGCACCGCCCGCGCGCTCCGCCCAACCCGCCGCGCGTCGGCGGCCCGATGACGTCACCGGACGACAAAGGCGCGACCTTGGGGCACCGGCGTTCTGAGGCCCGCCCCACCGCTCGTCGGCAGCCCTGTGACGTCACTGTGCTGCCAGGGCGTGGAGCGTTGGGCAGCGATGCTCCGAGGCCCCGCCCCTCCTCGCGTAGTCGGTCTAATGATGTCACCATGCGGCAAAGGCGCGGAGCGGGAGGTAGCTGTGTCCCAGGTTCCGCTCCTTCTAGCGTCGTCGGCCCTGTGACGTCATCGAACGGCGAGCGCGCGGTGCGCTAGGCGGAGGGCGCATGCGCCACGGGTCGTGCTGTCTTTCCGGGAGAAACGCGTGGGCCTAGCTGTCCGAGGGCAGAGCTCGGTCGTGAGAGGACCCGAGCCGGCCTCGTTTCCATTCTCCAGACTTGTGAGCCTGACTCCCATTTCCTAAAAGGAGCCTGAGCTGAAGCAGCATCGTGGGCGCCCTGCTGGTCCGGGCTCGGCTGTCCACCACGGCTGACCGGCCTGAGGAGCACGGGGCCGGACCAATGGCCGCGCTAGTTAACAGTACTGCGGGCCTTGAAGATCTGAGAAAGTGAAGGTACACAAACTCCTAACGGTACCCCCTACAGGACCACGGACCCCGAAGACCTCAGAAACAAAGTGACGATTGACACTCTCGAAGTGAAAATTCACAAACCCCCATCGGTCTCAGAACCTCCAGGATCTGAGAAACAAAGTGACGATTGTCAAAAGGAACTGAGATTTATTTAGGCAAAAGATTCACGAATCCGGCATCAGTAAAGCAAGAATTGAGAAGTACTCCTTCCGAGTAATCAGCTGTGACTGAATTCTATTGACAGACATGGAAGCAAAGAAGCTTATTTCTGATTGGTTTATATAACCTCTTTTTGAACTGCTGTCAGGATCTTATTGGTCAACGGGTGGCCTGGTTTACAGGAAAGCTAGGCGGTTAAAAGAGGTTTTATTAGGCTTGGCAAAAGAAAATGGGTCAATGATTAATAGGTGAGGTTTATTCCGGCGGAAGATTCACGGAATGGGTGTCACCAAACTGAAAGTATAAAGATACTCCCCGGAGTATGAACGGTGCCTGGCTTTTCATTGACCAAACTCAGAAGCAAAGAAGCTTACTTATGATTGGCTTATATAATTTACTATTGAAGCACTGTCAGAATCTCATTGGCCAGTGAAGGTGGCCTCATTTACACTAGTGACCTTGTAGGACGGAGTGGAACTGCCCCCATAGGGTTTCTAAGGCTGTAACTCTTTATGGAGGCAGACTGCCACATATTTCTCTCCAGTGAATTGCCGACCTTTTGGTTAGCAGTCTAGCACTTTAACCATGGTGCCACCAGGGCTCCTGACTTAGGAGAAAGCTAGGCTTAAGTTTAAAGACAAGTGTTCATTTTACCACCATAGCCGTGTTGTCAACCACACCACTCCATTTTGGTTTCATTCAACATGATTGACAAACCTGCAGAGTGGGGTCTCAACAATTCCTTGGCCTTATGCCCTTCACAGCTCACTGGGAATTGGGAAAAGAGCGGCTTCTGAGTCAGGAGTGGGGCACCCTCTGTGCCCATACCCGGCTCTCCTGACAACCTCTGTGCCCTCGGTCACTGCCAGCCTTGCTTCTTAAAGACTTCCACAGGTATGACATGGATTTCCTCCTTACTAGGACTTTCCTCACACTCCAGACTGGCCCTGTTGTCTCCCTTGGTGTGCGCTGCTGGCTCTCCTCCACCTCCCAAACAGGACTGTGCTCCCAGAGGAAACATCCACTCCTGGTTTTAACCTTTCCTTCTTAAGGTGTGGTTTGCAAGACCAGCCATGTTAGCATTAATTGGGAGCCTGTTAAAAATGCAGAACTGCTGGCCCCACCACAGGTCTACCTCATCCTAATCTGCATTTTAACAACCTTCTTGGGCAATATGTACACAAATTAAAGTTTGAGAAGCATTGATTTAAAACTACTTGTATGCAAATGACTTTCAAATGTGTTCTCTAGCAAAAACCTTGTTCTTCACATTCCTATATCCAACTGCTTACTAGCCCTTTCCCTGGCATTGCAAATGCAACACGTCAAGACTAATTTCCTTACCTTCCACTACTAAACCACTATCCTCCAGTTATTCTTTTTTTTTGTTACCAGCATAGTTCTCTACCAAGGTAGGAAACGGCTGTTGACTGCTCCCTCACCCTGACCCTCACCCTCCATTTCTAATCAGTCGTGCCCTGTGGAACTCATCTATTTAAAAAAGTTATTGAATATGCCCTTCCCTACGTCTACCTTAGTTTAAGCCCTCATTCTTTCTGTGCCTGTATCCACAGTGAGGTTCTTGAGTTTCCAATATGGTGCTGCATATATGAAAATCGCTAGATCAGTGTTTGTAGAATTCCACAGCAACCTGGAGAGCACTGTATAATTCTTTGATTCCTCTTGTTTGGTAGACTGAAGATAACATCTACCTTCTGCTTCTCCCTTGCTGCTCCCAGACCCCAGGAATTGTTGGAGAAAGCCATGAAACTTCCACCAGGAATGGGTGCTGTGCCATTTAGGTGGTCCCCCATAGCTGCCGTGTAAACAGATTTGTTCATTTGTGGTGCTTGAAGGTCGTTTTCCATAGCTGTATCAGATATTTTTCATTGTCCTCTGGGCCCCTTATCTCTAGCACATCCAGTAAACTGAGAGCCCATGTAAGGAAAGCATTCTTCTTGTCCACCTCAAAATTTCTCTTTTCCTTTTTCTTATCTCAGAGGTTAAAACAATTTCCAAGGCTAATTCCTCTCATATAGTCATCATTCACTCCTAGCTTTATCCATTCTCTGGATTTCTGGCATTTTTAATTTCTACTTCCTTGCTTGGTCATCTTTTTTACATGCAAACATGTTCACCCTTCCCTAGATTTTATTATTCCCTTAAATTTCTTTGAAAGAGTAGTCTGATACCTGTTAAGTCTTAAGAGGGTTCTGAACTTTAATATAAAAAAAAAAAAGTTTGTTGTTAATTTATGGCTTAAGAATTTGGTCTGACCTCTTTCCGCTTTTTTAATTTGAGGTTTTCTTCCTGGTCAAATATGTGGTCAGACTTTTCAACTATTTATATATTAATTGAATAGGTTTTATATGCTGAGTTCCAAAATGACCAGCCATACAATTTGCTCCTACAATCCTCTTGTGTAATGTCCCAAAACTGATCACATGCCCCCTTGCAGTGAAATGTACCTGAAGACCAATTAGAAAGTTTCCACTTCAAAAATCTCACTTAATAGAAAACTTGCCAATCAGAGACTCTCACTCAGTGTTTCCTGTTTTTACTCAATGAAACTGACTTTCCTAACACCCTTGAGCTCTTACTGAAGCAAAAGTGACAGCAGATGGGTGCCTTGCTGCAAGTTTATGAATAAACAGCCTTTGTTAATTTTGTCTCTGAGTTGGTTTTGTCTTTGACAATTTGCATTATGTATTTCAATAACTATTTTTTAGTTTGTGTGGTTGTCCTCTTTAACATAATCTAATCTTGCCTCATTAACTGTAGGCAGAGATTAGAATTTACAACACATAGAAAAATTACATCAATCACAAAATGGAGGACAGCCCACAATACTGGGAATCATGGCCTAACCAAGTTGCCACACATTTTGGGGGGACACAATTCAGTCCATGACAGTGGCCTTTCATTAGTTCTTTTTCTTATCCATCTATTATTTCTGCCTTTTTGTTTCATGCTTTCATTTATCTCTTTGAATATCTTAAGCATACTATCTGTCTCCCCTGCTAGAATAAAAGCACCAAAGCATCATGAGGGTAGGGAGTTTGTTTTGTTGACTGCTATGTCCCAGTATTTTGAAGAGTGCTTGACCCTCTGTAGGTGCTCAATAAGTGTTTGTTGAAGGAATTAATTTGTCCAGTGTATGTGTAAAAGGTGCAGTTCTTTAGAGATCATTGAGTAACCTAGAGTTCAAGTCTTAAGCATCCAAGAGAAATAATAGGAGATAAGCCTGGCAGGAGAAGTTGGGTGAGGTAAGGGAGGAGCCTGGATTTTAATCTAAGGAAACTGAACATTATTTTTCATTGTTCATGAGAGAAATAAGAGCCAAGATTTATAAAGCAGTTACCAAATCCTATGTTGCTGGCTGTCACAAATGGCTAAGCGCTTGACTTCTAACAGAAAGGTTGGCAGTTTTAATCCATCAGGGGCATCTTGGAAGAAAGGCCTGACAATCTACTTCTGAAAGATCACAGTCATTGAAAAACCCTATGGAGTGCAGTTCTACTCTGAAACACATGGGATTACCATGAGTCAAAGTCAAGTTCATGGCAACTGGAGAAAGAGATACACTGTTATTAGCACTTCATATAGCATCTTTCATCCAAATAATGGAACTTTCACTTCTGGCTATGATAGAGTAGTTTGATCAGACCAACCTTCCCCGGGTAAGAACTGTAAAACAGTTTTTTGAAGGCATTGGAAAGAACTTGAGTACTCAGGACATGAGGGGCCCAAATCCTAGAAGGAGGAAAACCCACCGAGGGGAGCTAGACCTTCTCCATAGCTATTCCCTTTCAGAGCATTTGCCAACTCACATTGCACATGTAGAGTTGGCAAAAATTGCTGTTCCATGACTCTAAGCAGACAAAAATTGGGATTCAAGACAACCAAGACCAGGACATGGGGAAAGATCCCTATGAAAAGGATACCTCAAAGAATTGCGCCTAGCCTTTTTCAAGGCTTTTGCCTTCAAGGCATTTGCCATATCCTAAAAATTGGTTTGACACTATGGTGAGGGCCAAGAAACCAAAAAGAATGCTGCCAAAATTAAAAACAAACTAAGCAGAACTTTTATGGGACCTATATAAAAAAAAAAAATTTTTTTTTATAGATCCAGGGCCTACCAAAAAAGAAGAGCCTTGGTAAACACCTCAGGCTTTCAGTTGAATCCCTGGAGAATAAAATCTGAAACATCCTTGAACCTGTTCACCCCTGATTAGATCAAACTGATCTGCCCCTAATATAAGTAAAGACCAGAAGAAAATGAGTTACTCTGTCATGGAACATAACATTATTCAGAGCCTCTGTAATTTTTTATACCCAAAGTACTGCATTTATTCAGAAATTGTTAAACATTCCAAGAGAGTGATTCAAATGATTGAAAAAAGAAAAATAGACCCACAGCAATTCAGTTTTTGGAGTTTATCAGATGTAGAATTTAAAATAATTAATACATTAAAGAATACAGAGGACAAAACAGATATGTATAACCTATAAAAATAATCAAACAGGCATTTTAGGATTAAAAAATACAATAGTGGAATGTAAAATTCTACCAATGTTTAGCAGTACATTAGGCATAGCAGAAAGGAAAAAGTTAAGTCAGTAGATAATACCCAGACAAAGGACATGGGAAAAGAATGGAAAACGAAAGAACTTAGAAAACATGTGACATAACAGTGAGAAAATTCTAGCAAATGTGTAAGTGGAGTCTCAGAGGAGAGAAGGAAAATGGGCAGAATCAGTGTTTAAAGAGACGATGGTCAACAATGACAAAAATAACAAAATACATAAAGAACCGCTAAAAATCTCAAGCAGGATAAATAAAAACAAAACCCAAACCTAGGTATGTTTTAGTAAAACTGTTGGAAACTAAAGACAAAAAGAAAATCTTAAAAGTAAACAGAGAAAAGATTATCTTCAAAGGAGCAAAAATAAAAAAACTGACTTTTCAACAAAAATAATGGAAGCAAGAAAAGAAGTGCTGAAGGAAGATGATTGCCAATCTAGAATTCTTTACCAATGAAAATATCCTTCAAAAACAAAGGTAAAGTAAAAAAAAGTTCAGTAGAATTAAAGCAAAAGAAAATTTGTCACTAGCAGCTCCAAACTGACACACATAATAAGGGGAATTTTCCAGACCAAAGGAAACGTACTCAAGATGGCAGCTAAATAAGATAAGAAAGAATAAAGAATATTGACTTCTTAAAACAATTTCTTCTGGGTTTTAAATATACGTGAAATTAAAACGTGATAATAAAAATGAGGGGGTAAATTGAGTCAGAATAAGTCTTCCTATTGCCTGGGAATGGAAAGTACAAATTTGTAGCCAACAGTGACAAGTCAGAGATTCAAGTTATAATCTTTAGAGTTGTCCTGTCCAATATGATAGCTACTAGCCACATGTAGTGACACAATTTTGTCACCTTTAAAGGTAAATTCAACTTAATTATAAACAAACTTAAAAATTCAGTTCCTTGGTCACCCTAAGCACGTTTTACATTTAAAGTACTCAGTAGCCACAAGAGGGTGGAAGCTCCCACGCTGGACAGCTCAGTTATAGAACCTTTCCATTACGGCAGAAAGTTCTCTTGGACAACAGTGCCCTAGAGTAATCACTAAAAGAATAATAATGTATAACTAATAATGGGAAATAAAATATTTAAAAAATACTTTTTTTTAACCAAATTAATCCAAAAGAAGGTAGGAAAAGAGTTTTTTTAAAAAAGGAAAACAAATGAAAGGAATAGAGGACAAATAATAAGGTGGTAGAGTTAAACCCAAATGTCAAATTATATATATCCAATGTAAATGGACTAAATACTACAATTAAAAGTCAGACTAGATTATTCTTAAAAATCCAGCTATATGCTTGAGGTCTAAGAGACCCCACATCAACTATAAAGACACAGAAAAGTTGAAAGTAAAAGGATAGAAAAATAAATACCATGCAATCATTAATTTTAAGAGTATCCCTATGAGGTAAATACTATTAGTATCCCCAGTCTTTTCACGGATTAGGAAACTGAGACACAGATTATGTGATTTGCTCAAGGTCACAATATAAGTAGCAGAGTCTGAATTTGAACCCACGACCCAAAGTCCATGCTATTAATCTGTAACCTAAAGTTGCCACCTGGGTTTTAGGGTGATAATACTTACAGCCAAAACTTGGAAATAAGGTGAAATGGAGTGTACTAGTTTCCTAGGGCTGCTGTAATAAAATACTACAATGTGGGCAGTTTTAAACCACATAAATTTATTCTCTCACAGCTATGGAGGCTGGGAGTCCAAGATCAAGGTGGGCCGAATTGATACCTTCTGAGGCTCTGAGGGAAAATCTGTTCCATGCCCCTCTCTCAGCTTCTGATAGCTCTGGGCATTCCTTGGCTTGTAGCTGCAGCCTCACATGGTGTCCTTCCTCTGTCTCCTTGTCTCTGTATATCTATCTTCTCTTTTATAAGGACATCGGTCATATAGGATTAGGACCCAGCCTACTCCAGTATGACCATATGCTAATCTGATAACATCTTCAAAGACCCTATTTCAAAGTAAGGTCACATTCACAGGCACCAGAGATTAGGACTTCAACATATCTTTTTGAGGGACACAATTCAATCCGTAACAAGGAAGACAGCAGGTTGTTTCACATCATACGAAGGCACAAGCCTGCCTGAAGATGAGGGGAATATACTTTCCTCAACTCTTCTGCTTGTTAAAAGTTGCAGATTTATTGAAGTTACAGGTTAACTTGCAAATTTTTTTTCCGAGAGAGATAAGAATAATTTCTGTCCAGTAGAAAAATAAAATCCCAAAGGATATAGTTCATTGTCCTCTAGAATATTAACCAGTTTTATATATAACCCAGCATTCTTATTCTAACGTTCCTGTATTAAATTGCCTATAAATACCTAGTTCCTGAAATACTTTTTGAAACAGTCTTAACATCTTATTCTTTCCTCGCTATATCCTCTCAATAAATTGAATAAAATCTTTGATACATGTTCATTAGATATTTGTATGAGTTATAATTTACCTCTTGGAAGAGTACGCTCTAGCAAAAAGAAATACACACATTTTTCAAATGTTAGAGAAAAGCTTGTGCATGTTATTTTTAAGAATGGATGAAGGTAGGTAGCAAATCATTATGGAATTTAAATGTAATTTGATAACATTCAAACGCGACATAACAGTTTTATTTTCAAATGTTAATTGTTAGACTATGCTAAAAATACATATAAATAGTTACAACAAAATAGTTGTAACTATTTATACTTAAAATGAAAACTTTCCCCTGTCAACATAAAATATATGAGGGGATACAGATACACACTTTTCCAAAATTCTTTAAAAGGATCAATGAGTAAAAAGTCTGAAGATTGCTGTTATAATGTGCAGTAAAAAAAAAAAAGAAAGAAAGAAAAGAAAAACTACCATAAAAGAAGCATCATATAAAAAGCTGCCTTTAAATGCATTTTTAGAAGGCCAATTTTAGCATTCATTATTTCTAACTGATGCTTTCTTGCTTTGCTCTCATGGGAATCTCAAGAGAAATGCATGCTCACAATAGTTGGGGGATGGAAGACAAGAAAAATTATCTTTACTCCTACCTCACTCTACCATATCAGAATACCCCGATATATTCCAAAACACAAGATTTCTAACATCATACCACCTTAATAAAAATATATTAAAAGGGGGAAAGATTGATTGCCCTTTGGATTTATGGTACCCCAATCAGTTATAAAGAAGCCCTGGTGGCACAGTGGTTAAAGTGTTCAGCTGCTAACTGAAAGGTCAGCAGTTTGAACCCACCAGCCACTCTGTGGGAGAAAGATGTGTGCCAATCGGCTTCCATAAAGATTACCACCACCACTCACTGCCATCAAATGAATTCCAACTCATAGCCAACCTACAGGACAGAGTGGAACTGCCCTGTAGGGTTTCCAAGGCTATAAATCTTTACAGAAGCAGACTGCCACATCTTTCTCCCACAGAGTGGCTGGTGGGATCAAACCATTGACCTTTTGTTTAGCAGCCAAGCACTTAACCACTGTGCCACCAGGGCTCCTTTCCATAAAGATTTACAGGCTTGGAAACCCTATGCCGTGAGTTGGAATTGACTCGACGGCAATGGGTTGGGTGGAATTAGTTATAAAAGGAGAAAAACATAAATAAACTGGCAGTCCATGACATAAAGAGGCAAAACAATTATTTAAAGATAAATCTGAAAACACCTGTAATCAAAAACCTACAGGAAGCAAGGCTTTGGGAGAACAAGTAGCTGTGGCCATCAAATTCTTTAGTGAAAATAAGGAATATAATGAGGTGGGTTGCTTGCTTCTAAGTGTACTGGAGAAACGGGGGAAAGAAAATGATGACTTCAGGGCTTTAAATTCTTGGCTTAAGGTTCAAGTAAATAACCAGAAAGCTTTTATGAGTGCCCTAAAAGAAACCCTTATCCCCTGTAGCTACAGGCTGAGATTTCTGAGAACCAAACCCAAAGTCTGATTCCATGGGAGGTTGGGTTTTAACCCATATCGAGTTTCTTACTTTGCAGGGTCTCTTATATCAACATCAGGCATTGATTGGGAAAAAGTGGAACTCTGATAGTTGAAATGAGAACACATAGGGAGGTTCTGATAAAGTGAGGGACTTCAGACCCCCGAATTCATTTGCATGGCTTTCCCAGAAGAGGCAACCATGCACTCATCTGAGGGGACCCAGCTCCCCATGCCTGAAGAACTGGGAATGCTGGATGCCCAAGGACTTGGAAGAAAAAACAAGCCTTAGCCCCAGCTGAAACAGTATATAAGCTTGTGTCCCTTGCTAGAGAGTTACAGAGCTCTAAACTGGTCTAGCAACCACCCTGGGCCATCCTGTAAGTAAGCTCTCGTAATAAACCACATGTCAAGATCACTGGTTCTGGAGTTTTTCTTTGGCCTCTTGGAGACTTGGCCAACCGTGGGTCCAGATGCTGCTGGGTTATTACTCAACACTCCCCACTTGGAGGAATGGTGAGCCTGTCATATCTGGTGGGCGGAAGGCTCAACCCGCATCATTGTGCCCTGGCTTCCATGAAAAGAAGGACTAGGATCTGGAGTCAGACTTGAGTTCTGACTGTGCCTTTTATGACCCACCAGTCTGTGGGCCTGAATACCGGCTTCCCCATCTGTATAATCCAGTGGTGCATTAACCAGTAAGCACAGTATGCACTGCCTTGCATTGAGCAAAGCACTCACAGGTTTAATTGTATTTACTTGCTAATCTGTTGTGAGCAATTTCATATGGGGTTCACCACATCTCTGATGTGGTGGGAGACAGGTGAAATTGTGCACTGCAGATTGGTGGGAAGACACAGTTGAGCCCGTGTGTACCTTACTTATTGTGTAATCCTGCCCTGGGTATAATGGGTTGTTGTGAAGGCTAAATGAATAAGTCAGCTGTGAAAGCCTGTCACATTAAGCCTGACTCAGGAAATGTGTGTGTGATTTCCTCCCCTGCAGTCCTGCCCAGCATTTCAGCTCCTACACCCAGTCCCATCTCTCCTTCCTCCGCTTGTCCTGAGCTGATTCCACAGCCCCATAGCTGCAATAGGCTCCTGCCTTCTGCGCATCTTCTGCCCTCTACTCCCTCTCAGCCCTGAGATAGCTTCTCGGATGTGGTCCTGGATCTGCTCCTGTTCTTTCTGGTGCCACAGCCCTGCAGCTGAGATGGCTTCTCGGGCATGGCTCCTGTCCATCCTGGCCTGCGTCTCTGCACAGCCTCTGCCCTAGGTCCCTCTCAGCCCTGAGACTGCTGCCCCTTCAGTCTGCTCAGGCAGGCCCCTTGAGAACAGGATGGAATAGGGAGAGCAGTGTGAAGATGTGTGCTTTGTAACTTAACAAACTCTAACCCACGTCCTTGGAGCCTATGCTGAGAGGCCTTTGGTTTCAAGATTCAGGCTGGACATCACATCTTGGGAGAAGACTTACCTGAAACCCTGTGTCTCTGAAGATGGGTGGGTGGCCCTCTTTTCCTGTCGATAGTCCCCTATGCACACCACAGGATTTACCCTGCCCTTTGTGATTTCCTGGTTGCCAGTTGGTTGTGATCACCATGGTAATCTCCTGGGGCTGCTGGTTAGCATCTCATTCTTCATGGCACCCCCGCACTTAGCTCAGTGCCTGGCCCAGGTGAGAACTTCCGACAATGCTGTTCCAAAGAAGGGGCCTCCCATTTCACTGTGAGAAATTTCTACCCATAACATTATAGGTAACTTATATTTGCTTTTATTACAGATGTATATCCTATGTTTTCTAGCCATAATCATGTGAAAAACAAACACCTTCCTGTTTGCCTCTTCCATGACATTCCACAAAGGAGCCACACATACTGTGTGAGAACCCCCAAGGCATTCTGAATGTTTCATTTCTCACACTTCCTAGCTAACTCCCTGAATCAATTTGGTCTCATCTTCCATAACAACATGACTAATTTGGAACCCACATCTCTAACTTCAGTGAGAAGTAGCAGTGCTACACCAGACATCTAATTCATCATTTATGGGCGTCTCCCATTAATAACTGCCTGTTCTCCCACTGCAAACTCACCAAACATGCAGGAGAGAAGCAGCAGCAATTATTTATAATAACTTTATTAGGTATAATTTGCATCTATCTTCTGAAAGGAGAGAGTGGTGCTTCTGGGAGCTGCATATTAAGAAAAGTGCTTATACTTGACCTTGCACCTGACCCACTCTTCACACAGCAGTGTCCCTTTCTTCCCTTGAAGGACAGGTACCATTTGTCAGCACACAAATTATACTGTACTTGGCTGTTGGTGTTCTTTTATCAGCTAAATTACTTGTACTTATTATGCTGAAGACAGTTTCCATGAAAAATTCTTATTGTGAAAATCTTAATTTAAATTGAGACTAAAAGGATCGGATACCTTTCTACAATGGATACGAAAATCCTAGGTTCTGATGACATGTGTTCACGGCTGTTTTCTAGAACGAAAGCGAAGGCTTTTTGTGCTTAGTAGTTTGTAATACTGTTCAAGAGTGCCCCAACTTAGCCATCAATCCGTGTCATGGCAAGTGTGTGATATGAAATTAAACAGAGATGCTAGACAAAGAAGGACACAGTTGAATTATTTGCTTCCTATTTCAACTGGACAGGCAAGAAGTGACTTCATCTTGAACAAAACTTTGCTTTCAGCAATGTTTAGAATTCAGTCATAAAAAACTTTAGTAAAGTTGTTACTGGTATTACAAATTTACCTCTGAACACAGCACACTCTCAATGAGAAAGAACCACAACATGTGAAGAAAACATCTGATAATGTTTTTCCTTAAAAAAAAAAAAAGGAAAATTTCCTTTCCTTACAAAAATAGAACAGGTTCATTGTAGAAATTTTAAAAATTCAAGTAAGTAAAAAGATTACAATTAAAATTCTCCAAAATTCCTTTGCCCAGTGGTAACTGCTCTGAGTATTTCCCTCTCTTGTTCCATACGTTTGTGCACTTTTTATAATAAAAAATGCAGTCATGTATATTTTCATTCCTAACAGAGAGAGGTCCTAACAGAAGAAAAAAGACCTGATTCTTCTCTATAAATATGTATGTAAACATTTTGTTGTGCAGGGTTGTGTGTGTTGTGTGTGTATGAATATAACTGAGGGGTTGTCAATGACCAAAGATGAATTTTCAGTCAAGATAATGTTTTTTAACCTATGCCATTTTTATAGGTCTTTTTCATTTAAAATATTTTTAGTCTTTATAATACAGAAACAAGTTGCCATGGAGCTGACACTGACTCACTGTGGCCCCCTGGGTGTCAGAGTAGAACTGTACTCCATAAGGTTTTCAGTGGTGATTTTTCAGAAGTAGAGTATCAAGGTTTTCTTGAGAGATGTCTCTGGGTGGACTCGAACCACCATCCTTCCTGTTAGTGGCCTAGCTTGTTAATCATTTGTACCACCCAGGGACTCTGTATATAATAAGCCCAGTGCCATCGAGTCGATTCCAGCTCATAGCGACCCTACAGGACAGAGTAGAACTGTCCCATAGAGTTTCCAAGGAGCGCCTGGCAGATTCAAACTGCCGACCCTTTGGTTAGCAGTCATAGCACTTAACCACTACGCCACCAGGGTTTCCCTGTATTTTACAGACATGCTTTAAATGAAGATACATGCCAACCTAAGATTATGTCAAATATGCTGAAACACTGATGGTTGAACAAGATTCTAACACACTCATTAGGGCATTCAAGGCAATGAGAACCTACACCATCATAGATTTTGCAAGGACAGAAGTGAATGGGGTCTCTAGAAAGCATTGCACAGGAACTGAAATGCCAGAGAGAAACAGAAGTGGAAGGCTCTCTCAGAAACCCTGTTCAGTTCCTTGACAACTTCTAATGGAGCTTCTTTTCCACTGATTCTAATCAGGAATAGCAATGTGTTAAGTTGCAGTATTAAAAAATTCTTATAATGGATACACTGCTCCTAGAGTTACAATAAAAAATAATCTTTCTCACACCACATATTGCATGATTCCATTTATATGAAATGTCCAGAGTAAGCAAGTCTATAGAGACAGAAAGTAGATTAGTGGTTGTGTGGTGTTGGGGCTCCATAGGGTTTTTATTATTGTAATCTTTATGGTAACAGATCACTAGATCTTTCTTCTGTGGCACCGCTGAGAGAATCAAACTGCCAACCTTTAGGTTAGAGTTGAGAGCAAACCTATGGAGCAGTTCTACTCTATAACACATGGGTCACCATAAGTTGGAATCGACTCAATGGCAACAGGTTTATGTTGTGGCTGAGGGCAGGGGTGATGAGGAGTGGCAGCTAATGGGCAGATGGTTTCTTTTTGGGGTGATGAAAATGTTCTAAAATCAGATTGTGGTAGTGGCTGCACAACTCTGTGCATACACTAAAACCATTGATTTGTACACTTTAAATGGGTGAATTTTATGGCACGTAATTTATGTCTCAATAAAAATGTAAAAAATCTTTCTTTGTCTAACATCTGTAGAGGCTCTGATTTACCCTGATGTCATTGTTTATGTTCGGATCCAGTCAACAAGCTCATTATTTGATCCAGTCTCCATGATGGCTTGTTTGTTTACAGCAGAGCAAGTTTATAAGGGGCGAAATTAAATTTTCATATTAATCATGTAAAACAAAGTACAAGACGCATTAACAGCTTCCTTTATGGGAGAATGTAAAAATGCTTCTCCTGGCTTCCATTTTTTAAAATGAAAATGTTTGGTGTGTGCCTTTTAGATATTTCATGACAGAAAATGTAATGTTTACTTACTCCAGGTGTTGTCAGGTTCTACAATATAAATGTAAATCAGAAAAAAAAAGGCAAGGTTACATTCTAGCATTCGGCTATTATTATGTGTCAAACAACACATCATTACATTGTCTCACTTTCTATCTTTAGCTAAAAAAAAAAAATATATATTCCTGGCCATTGGTTATGGTTTATTATACGAACCTATTCTTCTATTTATCTGAGCATTGAGTTGAAATCAAACCAGCAGCAGCTGGAAATACAAACAAGTTTCATCGAGCTGTGCTGTGGTTGAGGACGCACTTACTGGATGGGTTCTCCTGTTTGCTCAGTACTCAGTCTAGTCTCCGGCTCCCTATGGTCTCGCCTCCCCCCAGAATTGTCAGGCATCACCATCGGAGTGGCCTTCTAAAGAGGAAACCTGAGAATGCCACTTCAGGCTCAAATCCTTTCAGTGGCTCCCTGTTGAGATCAGGGTAATGTCCAAAGTCCAAACACATCTTTCAAGCCCTTTAGATTACAGCGATGCTTGGCCAACCTGCTTTGTCCTTCACCCTCTTCAGGCTAGATCACTGGGTTGCAGGGACAGCAGGGCAGCTCCAGAACAAGCACACCCTCACATTCCTGGCAGTTGTCCTCTCTGTCCCAGATCTTCCTCCTCCAGGAAGCCAGCTGGAATGGAAACTCTTCTTCCTGGCTAAACCCCTCACAGTGCTCCTGTAGTGTGCTATGGCCATCCAGTCCTACCTGTACAACCCTAACACAACTGCTTGTACTTCTGCCTCCCCCTGATGCTTTAAGCTCTGCAAGTGGAAGGACCTGGACTAAGTCATGATTGTATTTTCTGGGCTTAGAGCAGGACATAATGCATAGAAGGTGCTTCATACAATTTGTGGAATATATGATTGAGCCTGTGAATGAATTGCTTGAGATTGAAGTTTATAATCTAAAATACTTTAAAGAAAAATATCTCTCACTGCTATGCTAATGGCCCATATCTGCCTGAAGAGAGTAGACTCAGAAGAGGGAAAACTCTAGGAGGACGTGTCTAAAGGAGAAGATCCAGAGGTGACAGGGAGGGAGAAGAAGTAGTTGGTCACCGGAATAAGCTGACATGGGAGAAATGTCAAGGAAGGAAAAAAAGCTGGAGATAATACCTATGTGGTACAGAAAGTACTAACTTTATATGTAAAGAATTCTTTGAAACTGGATTAAAAAAAAAAAAAAACAACTTCTTTAAAAAATTAAAGAGATGCTTAAATTTGCATTTCTTTAATGAAACAAAAGGAAGATCAAATGCTTCTTGGATTTTTAATAGTTTTCAAGTATCTTGTAAATGTGAATCATGAGAATTTAAGTGTGGACTCAAAAGCCGAGCAGTTTAGGCATGGTTACTTATGCATGTTTATTTGCATGTGATATGCCAGCCCAAGACTAAGGCTCTGCTGAGTTCTAGCCTGGCACACACAATGCTGCAACATTGGACCAAGGCCCTCCTTTCCCAGAAAGACTCTTGGAAACTTGGCTGCACAGTGGTCTCCACAAGCTCCATGCCGTCCCATCTGATTTTTTTTATCTTGTTGACACCCACATCTTCCTGGCAATTTCCGCAAGCTGCACAACTGGCACAGTGGTTAAAGTGACCGACTTTTAACTGAAAGGTCGGTGTTTGAAACCACTAGTGGCTCCAAGGGACAAAGATGTGGCAGTCTGCTTCCGTAGACATTTACAGCCTTGGAACCCTATGGAGTCACTGTGAGTTGGAATTGACTCAACGGCAGTGGGTTTGGTTTCTGGAGCCCTGGTGGTGCAGTGGTAAAGAGTTCAGCTGCTAACCAAAAGGTGGGCAGTTCGAATTCTCCAGCTGCTCCTCGGAAACCCTATTAAAAAAAAAAAAAAACCCATTGCCGTCGAATCAATTCTAACTCACAGCAACCCTATCGGGCAGTTCTACTCTGCCCTATAGGGTCTCTCTTAGGCTGGGTTCTGTGGAGAAGCAAAACCAGTAAAGTGTATAAATATACATAGAGAGAAATTTATATCAAGGAAACGGTTTATGTGATTATAGAGGCTGGAACATCCCAAGTCTGTGGATCAGGATAAAGGTTTCTCCTGATTCACGCGCCCACAGGGTTCTGGCGAACCCAAGATCGGCAGGTTAGAGAGCCGGGCTCTTGCTCACAGGCTATGAAGATCGACAAATCCCAAGCCTGGCAGATAGGCTGCTAGACCATGTTCCAAGAGCAGCAGGTCAGATGAACCGGAGTTGGCTGCAGGACCCAGAGCAGGCAAAAGCCAGAATGTCCACTTATATTCGGATGCAGGCCACGAGCCCAAGGACACTCCCTTTCAACGGATTGGCTACTCACAGCAGATCCCATCAGGAAGGGTGATCACATATAAACACTGAGAATCATGGCCCAACCAAGTTGACACACAATCTTAACCATCACAGGGTTGCTATGAGTCAGAATCGACTCAGTGGCAAAGGGTTTGGTTTTTTTTTTAGTTACCTCACTGCCCAGAAGACCACCCCTCAACTTCTTGACCACAGCACTGGGGTCTAAGCTCTCTCTCTCTTGAACACCACATGATCTATTCTCAATATTTGTTGTTGTTATGTGCTGTCACGTTGGTTCTGACCCATAGTGACCTCATGTACAACAGAACAAAACACTGCCCAGTCCTGAGCCATCTTCACAATTGTTGCTATGTTTGAGTCTATTATGGCAGCCACTGTGTCAATCCATCTCACTGAGGGTCTTCGTCTCTTTCATTGACCCTCCATTTACCAAGCATGATGTCTGTCTCCAGGGACTGGTCCCTCCTGATAGCATGTCCAAAGTATGTGAGACAGAGTCTCACCATCCTCCTCATTTCCAAGGAGTATTCTCAGCATAGTAGCTGAAATAATCCTTTTAAATTTTAAGTTAGATAATAACCCTCCTTTGCTCAAACCCTCCAGTGTTCCTCATTTCTAAAACAAAAGCGGAGTCCTCACCACGGACTACACAGGCTGTCATGGGCGGCCTCCAAATACCTTTCTGACCTTATCCCCACTATACTCCCTTTTACTACCCCTGCTCCTTGAGCCTGCCGGGCACACTTCTGCCCTAGGGACTTTGCACTGCCTATTCCCTCTGTCTGGAATATTCATCCCCGAGACATCTAATAGGCCAACTCACTCAGTCCCCTCAAGTCTTTTACCAAATCTCATTTTTCCAGTGAGATCCACCTTGGCCACCCTTGTTAATGTCGTAGCTCCTCCCCCTGCAGTACAAATTTCCCTTTACCAGTTCTCCATTTTTCCTTTTCCCATGACATTGAATACCTTCTAATGCAAGGATCAGAGCCCTGATGGCACAGTGGTTAAGAGCTGGGCTGCTAAGCTAAAGGTCAGCAGTTCAAATCTACCAGCTGCTCCTTGGAAACCCAATGGGGAGGTTCTACTCTGTCCTATAAGGTCACTATGATTAGAAATTATCTAGACAGCTATAGGTTTGTTGTTCTTGGTTTTGGAATGCAAGGATCAGGGGCCCTGGTGGCACAACAGTGAAGCGCTTGACTGCTAACCAGAAGGTCAGGAGTTTGAACCCACTGGTGTCTCCTTGGGAGGAAGATGCAGCAGTCAGCTTCCATAAAGAGTATAGCCTTGGAAACTCTATGGAGCAGTTCTATTCTGCACCATAGTTTTTCTATGAGTCGGGATCGACTGTATGGCAATGGGTTTGGTTTGGTTTTTAATCAAAAGATCAGTAAATTTTTTCTATATGTAAGCTTTGCGGGTCATACAGTCTGTGTTGCCACCATTCAACTCTGTCGTTGTATGAAGGCAGCCACAGGTGATATGTAAACGAGTGGTATGGCTGTGTGCCCATAAAACTTTGTTTACAAAAATCTGGTAGGCAGGATTTGGCATCCAGGCCATAGTTCTCACAGGTGACACACTTTATTGTATTTTCATTGCTTATGGTCTGCATCCCCCAAATGTTGTGCTCTTTGTCTCTTCTGTTCACAGGTGTATCCAAGCTCCTAGAACAGTGTCTGGCACTTGGCTGACTCTCAATCAATGGCATTAATTGAGCCATTCCATTGCACAGAAATCCTCAACGGCATCTCTTTGCTTAGCAAATTAAAGTTACAATTAAAAATAGTCTTTCTTAGACCACATATTGTATGATTCTGCTTGTATGAAATATTCATAATAAGCAAATCTATAGAGACAGAGGAGCCCTGTTGGTGCAGTGGTTAAGAGCTTGGCTGCTTACCAAAAGGGCAGCAGTTTGAATCCACCAGCAGCTTCTTGGAAACCCTGTGGGGCAGTTCTACTCTGTCCTGCAGGGTTGCTATGAGTCGGAATTGACTCAAGGGCAATGGGTTTGGTTTTTGGATTTTATACAGTCAGAAAGTAGATTAGCGGTTGCCTGGGTGGGGCTGGGGTGAGGGGGGATGGGGATTGACTGCTTAATGAGCCCAGGGAAAGAAATCCTCAGCATTAGAGGCCTCCACTGCTTGTCCACCTTTTTGTGCCTTACTCTCCAGCCGTGCCAGACTGTTGCAGCTCTTTGATTTATTGCCCCCAAATTTTGTTCCCGTTGGTCGTTCCATGAAACTCCAGCCTCTTGTCTCCTCAGTCTCTGCATTTCTTGAAATTATAACTCAGGTCTCCTTTCAAACTTTACCGCCTGCATGAAAACTTTGGGTGATCCACTGGATTAGATATTTCTTCCTTCTCTGAAATTCCATAGCATTTTGTGGGACTCCTTTCATAAGATATTCAAATTTATGTTTTGTTATTTGCACAGATGTCTTACTAATTCCTTGGGGGAAGCAACTATATCTTATTATTTTGTGTATTCTCTAGTGCCTAACCTAGAGTGTTGCTTACTTAAATGCTTGTTGCATTGAACTCTTAAACTTTCATCTTCCTCATCATTGTCAAAAGCATCAATGCACAATAGTGTGACCTGCTTATATCCTGTATCCTGTTTTATGTTATACACTGTAATTGTTTCTTTGAACGCTCGTATTCTCTCAATTAATTTCCAATATTAGTTTTTCCTATGTTAAAGTTGGAACATTGCTGATTTTTATAAATTAGAGTTTTCAGATATGCATGATGTATTTTTAAAAATTAGGACAGGTCTTAGAATTAATTTTCTAGGGTTCAAGCAACTCTGAGAGGTCAGTCCACTCGCAGCCAGCTGTAGGAGAGGCAGGACCACAATCCACCTAGAAAGATGGTACTATTTCCTTCAAAGATGCATTCCAGGATTAGCCACCTTGCTGGCAGGGACATCTCACCTTTTTACACAGAGGCCTCACTGCGTTTTCAGTACAGGCACCGTGTTTCCCAGTGGCCTGTTTCTGCCAGCAGTGGAGAAGAGCTTGTCAGCCATCTTTGGCCAGATCGTTCTTTCCTGCCCCACCCCCTGTTCCTCATCTTTGCCCCCTCTTCTTTGGAAGAAGTAATTCCAGTACTTTTAACTCTTCCAATAATTTTAAGTTTTGTTTTATAAAACCATCCAACAGATGTATAACATTATTTATCACTGTTACTATTTTATATTAATAACTCTCCGTTCTGACTGCAAATTTTAGCAAAAATTTTGGCTGTAGAAAATTAATACCCATCAGAGAGTATAAAAAATTAAATTTCCAGATATATTTTAAGGAGTGGCATTGGTATTCTTAATTTGGGGAGCTAATAGAGCTCACTGTTTAAGAGTTAAGGTTCTGGGGTAAAACATTTGGCTTTTCATAGCTTCTCTTTCACCAACTGTCCAACCTTGAGCTTAAACTCTGAGTATCAGTTTTCTTATCCAAAAAATGGGAATAATAATAGTACGTACTTCAAAAGATTTGTTTGAGAATTACATAAGCTAGCATATGTAAAGCATTTATCACAGTGTTTGACACATTAAAAACCCATCAAGTCAATTCTGACTCATAGCGACCCTGTAGGACAGAGTAGAACTGCCCCATCAAGTTTCCAAGGAATGGCTGGTGGATCCGAACTGCTGACCTTTTGGTTAGCTGCTGAGCTCTTAACCACTGCGCCACCAGGCCACCGGCTTGACACATTAGCAAACGAGAAATAGTAACTATTATTACAACATATTCACTCAAACGTATTCCTTCTGTCCCCTCTCCAGCCTCTCCTCTATTTAATTTCTTTAGTTTAGATATTTGTATTGCTAAGTATCATGTCACAAATCAAGTCTGCCTTGCAACAGGCAACAATAGACTTCAAGACAGGGCATCAAGCTGACATTATAATCACTCGACTATATTGATGCTACACAAGAACCTTAGAATTATCGTAATATCCACTATTATTAGCGCACACTCCAAGCCTTCTCCTCCTCTTCCTTTATAAAAGTTGCTAATACACTTTGTGAATATTTCATCACTTTCAATGAGTTGCTCACTAATGCTTGGCACGCCTGGAAAGGAGGGAAGCAAAGCTTCCTCCTAAAAAAAATCTTGAAATAAAAAATCCTCATTAAAGAATATTAATTCTCATGAATTAAGAAAAACAAAGGGAGAAATTGTCTGGAATAAATTCAGATCACCCTTTGATTCTGTCCGCTGAAACGTATAAATGATTGCTCCATTAAACAAAGGCGTGTGGACCAGAACAGAGGCGACAGCTCACAGCCTGGGCCTGGGCTTTGCTGGCCACCTTTCTGCCAGCTTCACCCCATCAACCTTGGTGAGGTGCTCACCTATTCTCAGTCAAAGCTGGGTAACTGTCACTTTTCAACCCATAACAAATCACATACTCTCAGATGTTACCAATCCTTTCCTTCCTGAGGGAAAAGAAATGATGGGTCAAAAGATGAAGATAAACAGAATAACACTAGAGCTGCTGGGAAAGAATCGAGGAGGGACTGTGTATGCATCTCCCAGGAGCTGTTACTTCTGCAGTGGTTTTCTGGGGACACACCCATCATGAGCAAGTATAGATGCATAAATTATTGTCTGCCACTAATCAGCTCCTTGGGATCTTGAGCAAATTTTTGTCATTTAATTGATAGCTGATTGGTGCCTATCCCCTTCAAGCTTCAGTTTAATTCATTATAAACTAAGATGAGTTAGGACTTGATGAGTTCCTCTCTTACGTGTGACCCATGGATGTCTCCATGAACTTCTTATGGATATATAAGTCATCATCCCTACAATTCATCCAACAGCCACATGCCCATGCTTTAGTACATGACTGAACGTTGCCAGTGCGAAAAGGACTACGTGTTTAGCTGCCCACAGATTTTATTTCTGGAAAATTATTTGTTGACATCATAGTGACACACAAATGATCATACCTTAATTAGATCAACAGTATCAAGACTGACAAATCTGAGCTTCATAGCACTTTTTGAAATCGGGAAGTGTGAGTCCTACTTTGTTCTTTTTTTTCAAGATTGCTTTGGTTATTTGGGGTCCCTTGCAATTCCATATAAATTTGAGAATTGCTTTTTCTATTTCTGAAAAAAAGGCTTTTGGAATTGTGATAGGGATTGTAATGAAGCTATAGATTGCTTTGGATGGTATTGACATCTTGACAATAGTAAGTTTTCTAATCCATGAACATTGGATGTATTTTCATTTATTTAGATCTTCTTTAATTTCTTTCAACAGTACTTGGTAGTTTCCAGTGCACAAATCTTTCATCTCCACAGTTATATTTATTCCTAAGTACCATATTCTTTTAGATGTTATTATAAATGGAATTGTTTTCTTAAATTTCTTTTTCAGATTGCTCATTGCCAGTGTATACAAACACAACTTATTTTTGTGTGTTGATCTTGTACCCTGTGACATTGCTGGATTAATTTACTAGTTCTAGTAGCTTTCTTGTGAATTCTTTGGGATTTTCTAGATACAGGATCATGTCATCTGTGAATATAGCTTTACTTCTTCCTTTCCAATTTGGAAGTCTTTTATTTCTTTTTCTCGCCTAATTGCTGTACCTAGAACTTCCAGCAGAATGTCAAATTAAAAAAAAAAACCCAAACCTGTTGCCGTTAATTCTATTCTGACTCCTAGTGTCCCTATAGGGCAGAGTAGAACTGCCTCATACAGTTTCCAAGACTGTAAATCTTTACAGAAGTAAACTGCCACGTCTTTCTCCCCCAGAGCAGCTCATGTGTTTGAACTGCCAACCTGTCGATTAGCAGCCATGTGATTAATCACTGCATAATCAGGGTTCCTTAACAATGTTGAATAGCAGTGGTAAAAGCAGGCATCCTTTCCTTGATCCTGATCTTAGCGGGATATTTTTCAGTATTTCTCCATTGAATATGATGTTGTTGTTAGTTAGGTGCCATTGAGCGTTGAGTTGGTTCCGACTCATAGAGACTCTATGTACAACAGAAGGAAACACTGCCTGGTCCTGCGTGATCCTCACAATCATTGTTATGCTTGAACATACTGTTGCAGCCACCATGTCAGTCCCTCTCATTGAGGGTCTTCCTCTTTTTCACTGATCCTCTACTTTACCAAGCATGATGTCTTTCTCCAGGGACTCATCTCTCCAAAGTATGTCCAAAACATGTGAGACGAAGTCTCATCACCCTTGCTTCTAAGGAGCATTCTGGCTGTACTTCTTCCAAGACAGATTTGTTCATTCTTCTGGCAGTCCATGGTGTATTCAATATTCTTTGCCAACACCATGATTCAAAGGCATCAGTTCTTCTTCAGTCTTCATTCATTGTCCAGCTTCCACATGCATATGAGGTAATTGAAAACACCATGGTTTGGGGCAAGTGCACCTTAGTCCTGAAGGTGACATCTTTGCTTTTTAACACTTTAAAGAGGTCTTTGCAACACATTTGCCCAATGCAATACGTCATTTGATTTCTTCACTGCTGCTTCCATGGGTGTTGATCATGGATCCAAGTAAAATGAAACCCTTGACTTCAGTTTTTTGTTTTTTTTTTCTGTTTATCATGATGTTGTTTATTGGTCCAGTTGTGAGAATTTTTGTTCTCTTTATGTTGAGGTGCAATCCGTACTGAAAGCTGTAGTCTTAGATCTTCATCAGTAAGTGCTTCAAGTACTACTCACTTTCAGCAAGCAAGGTGGTGTCATCTACATATCGCAGGTTGTTAATACACCTTCCTCCAATCGTGATGCCACATTCCTCTTCATATAGTCTATCTTCTCGGATGTTAGTTGTGGGGTTTTCATAAATGCCCTACATCATGTTGAGGAATTTCCCTTCCATTTCTAGTTTGCTGAGGCTTTTGTCATGAAAGGGTATTGGATTTTGTCAAATGCCTTTTCTGCATGAATTGAGATTATCATGTAGTTCCTTTTCGTCATTCTTTTAGTGTGACGTACTACATTGATTGAGCTTCTTATGTTTGCATTCCTGGGATAATCCCCTCTTGTCATGGTGTATAATCCTTCAAATATGCTGTTGGATTTTGTTGGATAGTATTTTCTTGAGTATGTTTGCATCTATATTCATAACGGATATTGGCCTGTAATTTTCTTGTGGTGTTCTTGTCTGGTTTTGGTATCAAAGTAATGCTGGCCTTGTAGAATGAGTTAGGAAGTGACTCTTCCTCTTCTATTTTTGGAAGAGTTTGAGAAGGTCTGGTGCAATTTTTCTTTAAATGTTTGGTGGAATTTCCTGGTGAAGCCAGCTGGTCTGGTACTTTTGTTTGTTGGGAAACAATTCAGCTGGAATCACATTTTTTGTATGAGGTGAAGAAGTGGGTCAAGTTTTGAGTTTTGTCACATGGATGTCCTAATCACCCACCATTATTTATTAAGAAGATCATTCCCCCTCATTGCCCTCAGAGCTACTTCCTTCATAAATCCAGTGCCTATATGAGGATACGTGTGCTTCTGGACTTTCTATTCTGTTCCATTGGTCTATTGTCTGATTAAAACTGCACTGCACTGTCTTAGTTACTAGGGTTACCATTTTTCTTCATTCTCAATAGGGTATGTCATCAAGCTTTGTTCTGCGTTAGGATTGTCTTGGGTGTTCTTGGCTCTTTGCATTTCCATATACATTTTAGAATCTGCTTGTCAACCTCTATAAAATAGCTTGCTGGATTTTAATTGTGATTGCATTGGATCTGCGGATAAATTTTGAAAGAAATGGAATCTTTACAATGCACAAACATGGAATATTTCTCCATTCACTGAGGTTTATCACACTGAAATTCAGAGTCTTTTTGGATTTGAGAAAGGGAACACAGTGCTCATACCATATACCACACGGTCATGTAGTGAGACAGGAATGCTCACAGTCAGTAAGCACACACAGTCACACACTCACACACATACAACACATACACACTCACACACTTACACAAACACACTCATACAAACCACACACACCACATATATAAACACTCATACAAACCACACTCACTACATACACACTCATACAAACCACACACACTCACATGTACATATACACACATTCATACAACCACACACACACTTATACATTCACACATGCTCGCACACTCATACAAATCACACACATTATACACTCACACACATTATACACTCACACACATACAAACTCATACAAACCACACACTCACACACCCATACGAAATACACACTCATTTAAAAACATGCTCATACACATACACACATTCATACAAACCACACACACACAGTCACACACACTTCATGTAAACCACACGCACTCATACAAACCACACATGTACACTCACACACTCATGAAAACCACACATGTACATTCGCACACTGTAAAAACCGTACTTTCACCCACACACATCCTTTAAATAATCTCACTTCAGTTTGAGGCAATTTTGTCATTTAATGAGTTGCACAACCGACCACTTTTGGTTTTTAAAGCATTTCGAGTTCCCTGAAGACAACAGATTGTAGACCATTTTAGGAAAGACTCTATGCTTTTACCTCTCTGGTCTGTAGTGACAAAGTTACAACATCCAGATTCCATATGTTCAAGCCACCCTATTTCAGTAGGTTCCCGTTTGCCTGGCTACTTGCTCACACTCCTTTGGGCTCAGAACTGCTGAGCGAGAGGTTAAAAATCAACTCCTCGTTCACAGGCTCCAGACCACTGGCCTGTACAGCCCTGGTTCTCACCACACTTCCCGTAAACTATGGTCATCTCACGTCAAAGAGCAAGTGGCATAGTTTGCAAATAGCCCCCAATGAGAAACTTGGCAATTTAATTAAAAGCAGCTCTTGAGGACTTAAGTATTTTATTTTTTATAGTGATAATTCTGAAAAGCAACAGCCTGGTACCATGGGACAGATAGGCATTTGGTTTATTTTCAGCAGAACTTTCCTGGGAAAATGCCAAACTTGGGCTGGCTAATTGGATTTGTATCGATAACTCCAGTAGCTTTTAAGTGAGAAATTAGTATAATCAGTGACCTTATAGATTTGAGCTTTCTGTCGAAAGACACCAGTCATCCTAAGGTTCTTCATTTGAACTCTACCCTTTCTCTTCCCTTGTTCGGTTCCAAATATCTGTACTTCCCGCATTGCATTTTGTTTTGTTTCCATCTTTGGTCATAAAGGGAATATTTCTAAGCTAATGGTCCTCTATATCTTTTGTAATTTTAAGCTTGTTCGAGCTGCTTGTTAGTAAGCTGTTGCATGACATTTAGACCAATATAGATTAAATCCAAACTCATACCCAATAACCATATCCTAAACTCCATCAGTGGAGACATTCAGGGCATGAGGTCCCTCTAGATTCTCTGAGTGCTCATGTGTCTGTATCTAACTCCTGCCTGACCCATCTGTCTTAGCCTGGATTTCCCAATCAGAGTCTGAGACAAGGGCTTACATACAGTTTTCTTGGGAATGTGATCCCAGGGAACAGGAGTGCAGGGCTGGGGGAGAAAGATAGAAACAGGGAGAGAATACAATGGTGGGTGCTCCAGGTGGTCGCCACTGTGGACAGTTGGAGTCCAGTCCCCCTGGGACCTTCTGAGAAGCCACGGAGATTATCCATGTGGAGTGCGCTTCAAATTGTCCACCCAAGGGGAAGAAGAGGGGGGCAATCTTTCACTCTCTCTCTCTCCCATTGGTCAAGAAGTGTTCCTGGGAATGCTGGCTCCTTCACCCTTGCCCTTCCTCACTGTGCATGCCTGATAGATAGATAGACAGATACATACATACATATATACATAGCTGGATAGACAGACAGACAATCTATTTGGGCTTCCACAGTGAGCCTCAGAGAAGAGAGGGGTCAACAGCAAGATACATCGTGCATGTGAAATGAGTCTGCAAGGGTGGGCTGGTCAAAGGTGCCTGTGGAAAGTGATGGGAAAGGTGAGCTGGGAGGATGTGAGGTAGGACATGAGGTGTCCAATACCATCCTTTATTCTTCTTTTCTCCCTCCCCACCACCTGAGGTGAGATCAAGGAAGTTGGACTAGAGCAGATTTTGGTTGAACATGAATAGGTAACATGGGAGAGAGAAAAAGAGACAGAGGGTCATTTCCAACAAAAGACATTTCTTTTTATACCCCAGTGACACTGGCTTAGTGGTGGTGAGCCCTGGTGTCTACACCCTAGTGAGACAGGCTCAGTAACTGGCTTTCATACCCCAATGACATTGGTTCAGTGATACTGCCTGCCTTCTTTCACCAATGCATTCATCACTAATCTCTTTTCTTCTCCATTGCTGCTCCATACTAAAACCCTTCCAGTCTTGAGCCAGAGCCCTGGTGGCACAGTGGTTAAGTGATACTGCTGCTAACCAAAAGGTCGGCAGTTCAAATCCACTAACCACTCTTTGGAAACCATATGGGGCAGTTCTATTCTTTCCTATAGGGTCTCTGTGAGTCAGAATCGACTCGATGGCAACGGGTTTGGTTTTTTGGTTTAGTCTTCAGCCTCCACCAGAACAGAGAGGCAGGGACATTTCTCATCTCGCCCTCTTCTTTGCTGACACAGTCCTCGGTTTTTATCGCATGAATAGCACATATCACAAAATATTTCAGATATGTCCGTTTTCTGCTGGGCTGTGATTGCTTGAGGGCAGGAACCAAATTTTATTAACGGAAGGACTTAAAAGATCCTCATGTGCTACAGGGAGTTTGTGTAAACAAAAAAAGGCCGTTCAATGCTGTCATGTACATCTACATTCTGAAACTTTTAAGTGAGCAGTAGTAGAAAATGGCATTTTGTACTTTAGAATGTTTCCCAAGTCTGTGGCATTAATGTGAGTGCACCTTGGTGTGTGTTCCCATTTTTCCCCTAATGTCACCTGACAACCCTTTCATTCAGAGTAAAACAAAATGGCAGCACTCATATTGACCTTTTCTTTTTCTGTCAGAGAAATGAATACATAGTGTTTCTCTTTAGACATTGTTGATGAATATCAGCCTTTGATTGTCAACATTTACTTAAATATCACAAAGTTGTGGTATCTGCTGTTATAACAATGTCTGCCACAATGATGATCAAAATCAGTGGATTATTCAATCATTTTCTATTTAGAGAGGGAATAAAATTGTAGGAAAACAGATTAGCAGCCTGCTTTGCAGAGACAAGGGATAGATTTTGCTCTACAATGTGTTCTCTGCGTGTTGTTCACCTGCAGTTTATATAGAACTACATGCAATTTTATGTAATACATTCTGCTTATATATTTTTGGGAAACGTTATCTTCTTTTTTTTTTTAAATTGCACTGAAGTTCATAAAATCAACATTTTAAAGTGTATAATTCAGTGTCATTTTAATACATTCACAATGTTGTGCATCTACCACCTCTCTCTAGTTCTAACTCATTTTCATCCCCCCCAAATGAAAACTCTATACCCATTAATCAGCTCTATTAAACACTTCTCCCCAGACCCTGGCTACCAACAATCTGCTGCTTCTCTCTATGGATTTACCTATTCTGGGCATTTCATATAAATGGAATCTCATACAATATGTGACTGTTTGTGTGAGAGTGTTTTCAAGTTTCATCCATGTTGTAACATGCATCATAACTTCATTCATTTTTATGACTGAATAATACTCCTTTGTGTAGATGGATGATATTTTGTTTATCCATTCATCAGCTGATGGACTTTTAGCTTGTTTCTACCATTTGGCTATTATGAACAGTACAGCTACAAATATTTCTGTACAAGTTTTTGGATGAGTAGAATTGTTGGGTCATAAGGTAATTGTATGGGTTGTATTCTTTCACCATACTTATTCAATCTGTATGCTGACCAAATAATCTGAGAAGCTGGACTACATGAAAAACAGGGCATCAGGATTGCAGGAGGACTCATGAACAACCTGTGATGTGCAGATGACACAACTTTGCTTGCTGAAAGTGAAGAGGACTTGAAACACTGATGAAGATCAAAGACCACAGCCTTCAGTACGGATTACACCTCAACATAAAGAAAACAAAAATCCTCACAACTGGACCAATAAGCTACATCATGATAAATGAAGAAAATATTGGAGTTGTACAGGATTTCGTTTTACTTGGGTCCTCAATTAACGCCCACAGAAGCAGCAGTCAAGAAATCAAACAACCTATTGCGTTGGGCAAATCTTCTGCAAAAGGCCTCTTTAAAGTGTTAAAAAGCAAAGATGTCATTCTGCGGACTAAGGCGAGTCTGACCCAAGCCATTGTGTTTTCAGTCGCCCATATGCATGTAAAAGCTGGACAATGAATAAGGAAGGCCAAAGAAGAATTGATGCCTTTGAACTGTGGCGTTGGCAAAGAATATCGAATATACCCGGGACTGCCAGAAGAGAAAAGAAATCTGTCTCTGAAGAAGTACAGCCAGAATGTATACGTTGGACATGTTATCAAGAGGGTCCAGTCCCTGGAGAAGGACATCGAGCTTGGTAGAGTAGAGGGTCAGTGAAAAAGGAGGAAGACCCTCAACAAGATGATTGACACAGTGGCTGCAACAATGGGCTCAAGTATAACAATGATTATGAGGCCAGTGCAGGACCGGGCAGTGTTTTGTTCTGTTGTACATGAGTTGGAACCGACATGACGGCACCTAACAACAACAACAACAAGGTAAATTTATACACCAACCACTAATACCAAAGATAAAGAAATTGAAGATTTTTACCAACTTCCGCAGTCTGAAATTATTCAAGCATACAATCAAGATGCACTGATAATTACAGGTGATTGGAATGTGAAAGTTGGACAAGAAGAAGAAGGATCTATAGTTGGAAAATGCGACCTTAGTGATAGAAACGATGCCCGAGATCACATGGTAGAATTTTTCAAGACCAATGACTTATTCATTGCAAATATCTGTTTTCAACAACATAAAGGGCGACTATTTGGAGCCCTGGTGGCGAAGTGGTTAAAAGGTCAGGCTGCTAACCAGTCGGCAGTTTGAATCCACCAGTGACTCCTTGGAAATCCTATGGGGCAGTTCTACTTTGTCCTGTAGGGTCACTAGGAGTCGGAATCAACTCAAGGGCACACAACAACAACATACACATGGACTTCACTGGGTGGAATACACAGGAATCAAATCAATTACATTTGTGGAAAGAGACAATGGAGAAGCGCAATATCATCAGTCAGAACAAGGCCAGGGGCTGACTGCAGAACAGACCATAAATTGCTCATATGCAAGTTCAAGTTGAGGTTGAATAAAATTAAAACAACCCCAAGACAGCCAAAGTACGGCCTTGAGTATATGGCATCTGAATTTAGAGACCATCTCAAGAATAGATTTGACGCATCTAACACTAATGACTGAAGACCAGATGAATTGTGGGATGACATCATGGACATCATACATGAAGAAAGCAAAAGGTCATTAAAAAGACAGGAAAGAAAGAAAAGACCAAAATGAACATCAGAAGAGACTCTGAAACTTGCTCTTGAATGTCAAATAGCTAAAGCAAATGGGAAAAATGATGAAGTAGAAGAGCCACACAGAAAATTTCAAAGGGCAGCTCGAGAAGACAAAGTATTATAATGAAATGTGCAAAGATCTGGTGTTAGAAAACCAAAAGGGAAGAACAGGGCTCAGCATTTCTCAGGCTGAAAAAACTAAAGAAAGAACTCAACACTCAAGTTATAATATTGAAGGACTCTATGGCAAAAATCCTTACAACTGGACCAATAAGCAACATCGTGATAAATGGAGAAAATATTGAAGTTGTCAATGATTTCACTTTACTTGGATCCATAATCAATGCCCATGGAAGCAGTAGTCAAGAAATCAAATGATGTATTGCCTTGGACAAATTAGCTGCAAAAGATCTCTTTAAAGTGTTAAAAAGCAAAAATGTCACTTTACGGACTAAGGTGTGCCTGATCCAAGCCATGGTGTTTTCTTTTGCCTCACATGCATGTGAAAGCTGGACAATGAATAAGGAAGGCTGAAGAAGAATTGATCACTTTGAATTATGGCATTGGTGAAGGATACTGGATACACCATGAACTGCCAGAAGAACCAACAAATCTGTCTTGGAAGAAGTACAGGGAGAATGCTCATTAGAAGCAAAGATGGTGAGACTTTGTCCCACATAGTTTGAACATGTTATCAGGAGGGACCAGTCCCTGGAGAAGGACATCACGCTTGGTAAAATAGAGGGTCAGCAAAAAAGAGGAAGACCCTCAACAAGATGAATTGACACAGTGGCTGCAACAATGAGTTCAATCATAACAACGATTTTGAGGTTGGTGCAGGACTGGGCAGTGTTTTGTTCTGTTGTATATAGGGTGGCTATGAGTTGGGACCAACTCAACAGCATCTAACAACAACATGAGCAAAATATTGAATGACTCAGGAAGCATTAAAATATGATGGAAGGAATACACAGAGTCACTGTACCAAAAAAGAATTGGTCAACATTCAACCATTTCAGGAGGTAGCATTTGATCAAGAACTGATAGTACTGAAGGAAGAAGTTCACGCTGCACTGAAGGCATTGGCAAAAAACAAGGCTTCAGGATTGACAGAATACCAATTGATATGTTTGAACAATTGGATGCATTGCTGGAGTTGCTCACTTACCTATGCCAAGAAAATTTGAAGACAGCTACCCTGCCAACTGACTGGAAGAGATCCATATTTGTGCCCATTCCAAGGAAAGGTGAGCCAGCTAGTGGTGGAAATTATTGAACAATATCATTAACATCACATATAAGTAAAGTTATGCTGAAGACAATTCAAAATTGGTTGCAGCAGTATATTGACAGAGACTGCCAAAGATTCAAGTCAGATTCAGAAGAGGATATGGAACACGGGAAATCATTGCTGATGTCAGATGGATCTTAGCTGAAAGCAGAGAATACCAGAAAGATGTTTACCTGTGTTTTATTGACTATGCAAATGCATTTGACTGTGTGGATCATAACAAATTATGGATAATATTGTGAAGAATGGGTATTCCAGAACACTTAATTGTGCTTATGAGGAACTGTACGTAGATCAAGAGGCAGTTGTTCAAAGAGAACAAGGGTATACTGCGTGGTTTAAAATCAAGGAAGGTGTGTGTCAGGGTTATAACTTTTCACCATACTTATTCAATCTGTATGCTGAACAAGTAATCTGAGAAGCTGGACTATATGAAGAATGGGGTATCAGGATTGGAGGAAGACTCATTAACAACCTACAATATGCAGATGACACAACTTTGCTTGCTGAAAGTGAAGAGGACTTGAAACACTTACTGATGAAGATCAAAGACCACAGCCTTCAGTATGGACTGCACCTCAGCATAAAGAAAACAAAAAATTCTCACAACTGGACCAATAAGCAACATCATGATAAATGGAGAAAATATTGAGGTTGTCAAAGACTTCATATTACTTGGATCCACAACCAACACTGATGGAAGCAGCAGTCAAGAAATCAAAGGACTTATTGCATTGGGCAAACCTGCTGCAAAAGACCTTTTTAATGGGTTAAAAATATGTCACCTTGAAAACTAAGTTGCATCTGATCCAAGCCATGGTCAATTGCTTCATACGCATGCAGAGCCCTGGTGGCTCAGTGATTAAGAGCTTGGCTGCTAACCAAAAGGTCAGCAGTTCGAATCCACCAGCTGCTTCTTAGAAACCATATGGGGCAGTTCTACTCTGTTCTATAGGGTTGTAATGAGTCAGAATCACCTCGATGGCATATGCATACAAAAGCTGGGCAATGAATAAGGAAGACCAAAGAAGAATTGATGCCTTTGAATTACAGTGTTGGCAAAGAATAGTGAATATAACTGTGGACTTCCAGAAGAACCAACAAATCTGTCTTGGAAGAAGTATAGCCAAAATGCTCCTTAGACGTGAGCAGGGAGGAGGGACTTTGTTATCTTATCAGGAGGGACCAGTCCCTGGAGAAGGACATCATACTTGGTAAAGCAGAGAGTCGTTGAAAAAGAGGAAGACCCTCAATGAGATGGATTGACACAGTGGCTGCAACAATGGGCTCAAACATAGCAAAGGTGAGGATGGTGCAGGACCGGGCCGTGTGTTGTTCTGTTGTACTTAGGGTTGTTATGAGTCGGAACTGACTCAAAGGCACCTAACAATAACAACATTAACAAGCTTAATTTTTTGAGGAACTACCAAACTGTTTTCCACAGTGGCTGCACCATTTACATTCCCACCAACAATGAAAAAGGGTTCCAATTTCTCCACATCTTTGGCGATACTTCTTTATTATCTGACGTTTTGATTTGAGCCATCTTAATGGTTTATAATCCTGGTGGCGTAGTGGTTAAGTGCTACAGCTGCTAACCGAAGGGATGGCAGTTTGGATCCACCAGGCGATCCTTGGAAACTCTGTGGGGGCAGTTCTACTGTATGCTATAGTGTCGCTATGAGTTGGAATCGACTTGACGCCAACAGGTTTGGTTTTTTGGTTTAATGGTTTATAAAGTTGTATCTCATTGTGGTTTTGACTAGCATTTTCTGATGACTCATGATGCTGAGCATCTTTTCATGTACTTGTTTGCCCTTTGTATATCTTCTATGGAGAAATGTTCATTCATGTTCTTTGCCCATTTTTTAATTGGGTTGCTTGGCTTTTTATTACTGAGTTGCAAGAGTTCTTTATACATCCTGGATATCAGACTCTTATCAGATATGTGAGTTGCAGATATTTTCTCCAATTCTGTAGGTTGTCTTTTCACTTCCTTGATGATATCCTTTGAAAAACAATTTTTTTTTTTATTTTGATGAAGACCAATTTTTCTATTTTTTCCTTTGTTGCTTGTACTTTTGGTAGTTTATCTAAGAATCCATTCCTAAACCAAGGTCATGAAATGTACCCTTATGTTTTCTCCTAAGAGTTTGAGGTTTTAGTGCTTACAGTTAGGCTTTTGGCCCAGATCAGTGGACAGTGTGAGGGGAGGCAGGAATCAATTAGGTGACAAGAGAAGAAGGGAACCTGCCAAGCACTGGGGCAGATCTGACCTCTTCTCAGTGGCTGAGAGTATTGCTGAGAGTATTGCTAACAGTAAATTGTGAGAATTGGTTGTTAACATCAGAAAGATGCTGTTGTTGTGTGCCAGTGAGTCAATTCCAACTCATAGCAGCCCTATATGACTGGGTAGAACTGCCCCCTGTGGTTTCCTAGGAGTTGAAATCCACTCAATGGCAACGAGTTTGTTTGTTTGTTTGTTTTTAAATCTTTATGAGAGCAGATCTCCAGGTCTTTTGTTGAGCTACTGGTTGGGTTGGAACCACCGACCTTTTGGCTGGCAGCCTAGCGCTTAACCGGTGCACCACTAGGGCTCCTTGCTGTTTCGGTAGCCAAAGCAATACTTTGAGTCTGGTGTTCCCCAAACTCAGTTCTGTAGCTCTGCGACCCGTTGCATTTGGGTTACATTCCCCTCTGTGGGACTCATGTGGTTCATGAGCACATTTAAGGCTCTAAGAAGTCTTGCAGCAAAGAAGCAGTTTAATGTTTTTTTCTACCTAATGTTTTCCTAGTGGCATAGTGGTTAAGTGCTATACAGCTGCTAACCAAGAGGTTGGCAGTTCCAATCCACCAGGCGCTCCTTGGAAACTCTATATGGCAGTTCTACTCTGTCCTATAGGGTCGCTATGAGTTGGAATCGACTCCACGGCAGTGGGTTTTTTTTTTTTTTTTTAATGTTTTCCTACATATTTTGACTGATGTTCTTGCCCGGTGCCTCAATTTCTTGCAGTATCAACACTTTGCTAGGACATTAAAAAAAAAAAAAATAGACACTAATATGAATTATTAGGGGAGGAATTTGGGCAAAAATCAAGCTGGTGGGTTTTTCATCTGGGGATTATAACACTTGGCCAAAACAAACTAAAGAGCAATGAGGGTAACATTAAAATTCAATCATTCAAGAATTGCTTTGGGAAATACCATTCTGTTATTTTACCCTAGAATTAAAGCAATATCTAACACAAAAGTATCTAAGCCCAGATTCATACAGCAAATCCAATCACAGCTTAGACGGCAATCTAGTCTTAAACAAGACAAGAAGATTCAGTGTTAAAAGGAAAACTTGTGAAAGATTCTTCCCACAGCAGCACTGGCATGGAGCATGGCATCAGCTACCCTCCTCTAAAAGCACTGATTTCTAGAACCCAAGGATCATTAGATGTATTAATCTCTTGAGCAACCAAAGTCCTGATGACTCAGAGTAACCTGAAAAGCAGTCACCGGGGATAAGTGGCACCCCATAACACAGTTCTTGGGAGTGTGTGGCTTTCAGCAATGCAGTTGTGGGGTGTGTGTGGCACCCCTAAGGCAGCTTCCAGGGGAGTGTGGCACCCATAATGCAGACACTGGGGGTGACTGGCACCCCGTAATGCAGTTGCCAGGGGGTGTGGCACCCTGTAATTGCAGTTACCGGGGGATGTGGCACACCTTAACATAGTTGTGGGGGGTGTGGCACCCTGTAACGCAGTTGCTAGGGGTAAGTGGCATTCCATAACACAGCTGGCGTAGTTTGCAAACTTCTTCATACTCAAGCCAATCACATGTGCATTTCTGAAGTGGCCTTTGAGCAGGGTTGTCTGGTCTCTCCAGTCCACACCAGGGCATGCCTCCTTGGTTCATCCAGATTGGCATACATCATTCCTGGGCTTCTTTGTGTTAACAGCTCCAAGATAAAGATTATTCTGCTTTGGCTCCCTTGGAATGCTCCCTTTTCCATCTTCCTCAGTTCATTTCACGGCCCTCGTAGGTGGGTCCGAGGCGCGGAAGTTGACCAAGAGGATGTATCCTGATTGGGCCGGAGACACACATTGGTTTGCCCTCAGGATTTATAAAAATTTCTGCCTTCTAAAGAGGGTTTTGCTATTGTTTCTATGGTCCAGAACATGCACAAATGGTTCACCCATGCAAAAGTTTACAAAATTCATTGTACTTTTTTCTCAACTACTGTGTCTTGGTTATCTAGTGCTGCTATAACAGAAATACCATGAGTGGATGGCTTTAACAAAGAGAATTTTATTCTCTCACAGTCCAGTAGGCTAGAAACCCAAACTCAGAGCACCAGCTTCAGGGGAAGGCTTTCTCTCTCTGTTGGAGGTCCTTGTTGTCAATCTTCCCCAGACTAGGAGTTTTTCTGCACAGAAACCCTGGGTCCAAAGGATATGCTTTGCTCCCAGCATTGCTTTCTTGGTGGTAGGAGGTTCCAATGTCTCTCTGCTCGCTTCTCTCTTTTATATCTCAAAAGAGATTGGCTTAAGACACTATCTAATCTTGTAGATCTCATCAATAAAACTGCCACTAATCCATCTCATTACCTCATAGTGATACCATTTATAACACATAGGGAAATCACATCAGATGAAAAATGGTAGACAATCATACAATACTGGAAATCATGACCTAGCCAAGTTGACAGATATTTTGGGGGGACACAGTTCAATCCATGACAAACTGATTGCACCCATTTTGCTGAAGGTACAAGTTTTAGATAGCCGCGTAGGTGACTTTTTCACCATCAGGCTAGATTTATAAAAAAAAAAGCAAAGACAACCTTGGGGGCTTTTTGTATAGGCAATCAGTACATGTATTCTTTCATACTTCACAGGGAATTTGTTTTTCTCCTGGATTGTCAGAAATATAAAAAGTATATATTTGCCTAGACCATTGTTTAGTTTGGAAACCCTGGTGGTGTAGTGGTTAAGTGCTATGGCTGCTAACCAAGAGGTTGGCAGTTCAAACCTACCAGGCACTCCTTAGAAACTCTATGGAGTAGTTCTACTCTGTTCTATAGGGGCGCTATGAGTTGGAATTGACTCAACAGCAGTGTGTTTGAGTTTTGTTTAGTTTGGGGCTATGCCTCGTAGGTAAGATGATTAATCAATTTTATATGTCCTTCTCAGTTTTCTGTTTACAATTCTTTGGTTACTGAATTATGCTACCTTCCTTTTACATGTCTAGAGAGACATAATGTCCAAAGTCAAAGGGATAACTCAGAACAGAACTCATGCCTATTAGTATTAAATGCCGTCTACCTTGTATTCTGGTTTTGGTAAAGCCACAAAACTAAGGTTCTGATGTATTTTGCGTACTTAAAGCTTAAACATTTTTGCAGGACAGGACTATTATGAATAACATAATTCCCTCTTATGATTTGGCTTTCTTCAAATTTGTGGTTTATTTCCAAATCTTGTACTAGCTCTGGTTGGACAGTTCCAGCTTGCTTTTTTGGTATAGCTATCCAAAAAAGGGGCGGGGGGAACCAAACCCATTGCTGTCCAGTTGATTCAGACTCATAGCGACCCTACAGGACAGAGTAGAACATCCCCATAGAGTTTCAAAGAAGTGCCTGATGGATTCCAACTGCCGACCTTCTGGTTAGCAGACATAGCTCTTAACCACTATGCCACCAGGGTTTCAAGTATAGCTATTCCTAGTCTTTTCAATTTCCTTTCTGACTTACAAATAATCCTCCAACAACATCACAAAAAGACACTACTTTTCATTCTTATGTGTGTGTCATCTTAAAAATGGCTGTATTTTATCATTTTGTTGCCAAGTAGCATATGATCCTTCTCCACGTATATTCCTAATCCAAAGCCAATGTTGTTGAAATCTGTTACCATTATGCCAGAAATGCATCCATTCCATGAATGATTCTCATAATTGCAAACCTCATTAAAATTATTCAAATATATTTAAACTCATATGGGAATTACTCATTTTAATACCTAATAAACCTCCTACTGCAGGAATTGGAAAAAGAAAGAATATATAAATGACTCTAATATGAAGGCATAGAAATCTCCATCTAGAAACCAAATCCCAAACGTAACATCTTGAAAGAAAGATATATGAATTAAGGGGTGTAGCAAATGGTAAAAATAGTTTACTACCAGGAAAAAAAGCAATTTAGTAAATATGGGAGCAAAAGATCACTTAAGAGTTGAATAATAATCATAGCTAATACTTATGTGATACTTGCTATATGCCAGCACTGGTCTAAGCATCTTATGTATATTAACTCATGTAACCTTCACAATGAGCCCGTGAAGCAGGTGCTGTTGTTATGCCCATTTTACAGATGATAAAACTGAGGCATAAAGAGATTAAGTAACTTGACTAAGATTTCACAGCCCGTAAATGATGGAGCCCGAACTTGAATTTAGGCAGGACGACTTTAGATTTTATACCTTTAAACTTTAACCCTAAGTGAACTAATAACAAAAAAAAAAAAAAAAAAGAAGAGAGAAAGAAAGAAAAGCCCACCCATATAGCAGTTTTCCAAGCTTCTTGACCATGACCTGTTTCACACCAAGCCCCAGGACATACACAGATACGTACATAAACTGAAACTTATCATTTTAACTTGCCATGTAGTCCAATAGTTTCTATTGTCTTTCAGTAAAAATAAAAATGCTGGTTTAGAGCCACTAAATTGATTTCACAACCCACAAATGGGTTGTGACTCACATTTTGAAAATAGCACTCAGTTGGAAACCTTTAAACCTCTTTTAACGCAGAGGTAACAAGTGCGTATGCAGCTTCCGTTTAAAAGAGAGAGAGATTCATGCAAGCTGCGTATTCTGAATGTGATAAGTAAAAATCTCAGAAAAGATTGTTGTAGCATGAAAGTCAAGATGAAATAATAATATGGATTATAGTTCCAGTGATAGTCTGAAAGATCCCTAACATGTGAACAAAAGTACCATTATGTTTTCAGTATGGGCAAAAAGTGAGCAAGCTTTAAAAAAACAAGAACAAAAACCTAAAACCCCACAACTTAGATTTTATAATTATTTCAGTAAGTATTGCAAAGATAAATTGTGAGCAACTTGGTTTTTGATTTATCTGTTTTAAATTTAAGAACATTTTCAGGCACTGGAAATAAAACGTGATACAGATGATTCTTACAAAAGACAAAATAAGCTTGCTTGATCTGCTTAGGGAGAAAATTATGCTCAGGAATATTTAGCATATTCCTCACATTCAACCACATAGTGTTACATAATGGAGAAATATAAATGCAAAGTAAATACAATCTCAATAGATGAGCAGGGATAATAATTCCCTAGGGCAATAAATGAAATACATTGGGGCAAATAATATTTAAACTAACTGACTGTGGTATCACATAAAATGGCTGGTAATTGTAATAAAAGTAAAGGTTACTTTCACAGCTCAAAACGGATGAAAGGTCTACCCCTGAAAGCAAGCTGTTTGGATTCAAATATATTAATGTGGCTTGGGATCCATAACAGTCTTCCATGAAGAATGTAGTTCAAATTTGATGCTAAGACTTAAGCCCAAGAGGCAAATTAAAGGTTATAATAACCACTGGGTTATAAAGTTTTTGAACTAAAAACAATTTCAGAAACATAGTGCATTTACCTCAAATTCAATTTTAGATTCATATGAAAATGTCCCAGGACACCATAGTACATGAAAAAATGAAATGTTAACTGCTCTTGGTATGTCTCCTTGCTTAGAATTCACTTCTTTCTGACAGCAATGGTTACAAAGTATCTAGATCCTTGCTAAATAAAGCAAGTACGCTGAACAGCCCTTCAAGTGCAATAAGAATAATATGCTGTAATTACAATGGAAGCAAGATGCAACGTAAGTTTAATAAATGGAAACACGTCATCTACTTTGTCTATTTATTCCAGGACCAAAACAGCTACTGAAATTTCTGAGTTTCTAATTTAGAAAATCTTAAATGGGGAGAGAATGATTTAGACAAGCCTGGCTAAGAGCTTTCAAAAACTCATTAGTGCTGTAAAATTTCAATTTACCCTCTCAAATTTGCAAGGCTTCCACTGCTTTCGCCAATAATACCCTTTTCTTTTCAAGTTATCCTCATCTCCATCTGTAGTTCCCCATGTCATTAAGCTGAATGCAGGTATGGGACTGCAGAAAAGCCATTCAGCGTCCCTGTCAATAATTACTACCAAAGCTGGAAAAGATGGAGAAGGAGCAAGTATGAAGGCTCTTTGGCAGAGAGCTTCCCTTTTTGCTCACCCAAACTTCTTTAGAGTTCTTGGAATACTCTTCACACATATATAGCACTAATTTCAGTCTAGCCGCAAATATTTATTGTGTACTTACTATGTCTAGGAAACCCAGGTGGCATAGTGGTTAAGAGCTACGGCTGCTGACCAAAAGGTCAGCAGTTTGAATCCATCAGGCGCTCCTTGGAAACCGTATGGGACAGTTCTACTCTGTCCTACGGAGTCGCTATGAGTCGTAATTGACTTGATGGCAATGGGTTTGTTTTTGTTTTCACTGTGTCTAAGTGTAAGGATAAGAGAGGCTTCCAGCCAAATTCATTGAGGCTGGAACCCAAGTAAAGATCTTCTCTTTTGTGAATACGAGACCAGTATTAGGAGCTTGTAATCATCCGCAGGCCATGTCTTCACCACCTCTTAGCCTTTCTTTACCCCATCTGGCACTTAGCCAGGGGCCATGGGCATGCTCCTCTGAAGATCAAACTAGCTAAGACCACTCAGTAGGCATAGGGAGAGTTGAGTAGACCAAAACTCTGCCTGTGGGCAAGCAGGGACATCTGTTTGCTGTGCGCAGAGCATGGGGCAGCTGAACTGCTGCCTAGACAACACCCCAGGTGGGAAGAGCTGGTTGACACTGTCCCATCCAATCTGGACTCTGAGCAACAGACTATTTCTATTCACTTTGACTTGTGTGGCAGACCAGAGCTCCCAGCATAGTCCTTTTACTCCATTCTGTGCCCACAGAGTTGGACTTTAACCAAAACCAAACCCAGTGCTGTTGAGTCGATTCCGACTCATAGCGACCCTATAGGACAGAGTAGAACTGCCCCACAGAGTTTCCAAGGAGCGCCTGGTGGATTCCAATTGCCGACTCACCTTAAAAATGTGGCTTTCACTTTGGAGAGTGGCATCTGGGGTCTTAAATGTTAGCAAGTGGGGTCTTAAATGTTAGTAAGATGCATCAATTGGTCTCAACCCACCTGGATCAAAGGAGAATGAAGAATACCAAGGACACAAGGTAATTACGAGCCCAAGAGACAGAAAGAGCCATATAAACCAGAGACTACATCAGCCTAAGACCAGAGGAACTAGATGGTGCCCGGCTACAACCGCTGAGTGCCCTGACAGGGAACGCAACAGAGAACCCCTGAGGGAGCAGGAGAGCCGTCGAATGCAGACCCCAAATTCTCATAAAAAGACCAGACTTAATGGTCTGACTGAGACTAGAAGGACTCCAGTGGTCATGGCCCCCAGACCTTCTGTTGGCCCAGGACAGGAACCATTCCCGAAGCTAACTCTTCAGACTGGGATTGGACTGGACAATAGGTTGGAGAGGGATGCTGGTGAGGAGTGAGCTTCTTGGATCAGGTGGACACTTGAGACTATGTTGGCATCTCCTGCCTGGAGGGAAGATGAGAGGGTAGAGGGGGTTAGAAGCTGGTGAAATGGACACGAAAAGTGAGAGTAGAGGGAGGGAGTGGGCTGTCTCATTAGAAGGAGAGCAATTGGGAGTATGTAGCAAGGTGTATACGTTTTTGTGTGAGAGACTGACTTGATTTGTAAACTTTCACTTAAAGCACAATAAAATTTTTTTTTTTTTAATGTGGCTTTCTCCATCCTATTTTCCAGGTGAGCCTCACCATTAACTTCCAGATGGGCGGAGCTTGGTGCCTCCCTGGAGCTATGGGGCCCAGCTCCTGGCCTGCCCTCCCTCCTTGTGTGGCACCCAGCACCTGGCCTGCCTGTGCCTCATGTGGGGCCCAGAGTCCACCGCTCTCCCCCATTGTGTGGGGCCCAGTACTCCCTGCTCTCTTCCCTCATGTAGGGCCCAGCACCCGCTACCCTCCTCCCTCTTGCCTGCCAAGCTCAGCTCAGCTAGTACAGTCATAGTCTACACCTGAGCTGTCTCAAACCCCTTCTGCCTGGTGCCCCTCCAGCCCCTCACAAGGGTAGTATTTCCACATCACAAATCTGACCTCATCATTACTCTGCTTATACATGGTCAATAGCCTCTAGTAGGGTTCACAGGCTGTCTGAACCCCATCATACTCAAGCCTTCCCTGGGGCCCTGACTCTCTCCCACTCCTCCCACCCCATCACACAGAAAGGCTCTATGCTCCCAACGAGCCAGCCTCTCCCTGTGGCTGGACTTGGACTTGGGCTTGGGCTCCTCCTTCTGTTCATTCTCCATGATCCAGTCCTCAGGGCACCTCTTCTAAAACCTGCTTTAAGACCTCTGTGCTCCTTTAGCACATGATTCACCAACATCAGCCCCAATCAGACTCTGTTGTGATGATCTTTCTCCCGCAGTCTGTCAGCTCCTGGAGGGCAGAGACAGTACTTTGTCTTGTATGTTAAACACCTAACCCAGTGCTGGGCACCCACTGACTCTTGTCGAGTGGTTGAGCGGATGAAGTCACTGTTAAGCTGCCCTTCTAGAATAATTACGCTTGAATTCCTCACCTTGAAACTGTGGCATAATTGATTTAGAGGTGGGGTCTCTGGATTATACTGTACTGCTCTGAGCCTTTGAACTACGGTTTAATATTGTTTGCCTTTGCATTTTAAGTTCACATATTGAGATTCATTGTTGTGTTAATTCAATGTTTAACATGTCCTTAGAATTAAATTACTGTAAGTAAGAAAGGAATGTAAAACCTACCCTGTGGTACCTCATCCACCTTGCAATACTGCTGGGAGAATTAAAAAGCTAAAGATTGCATTGCTTTGCCTGTTGCTGGCATATGTGTGGTAGGTGTTCAATAAATATCAGCAGAAGGACTGGCGACTGCCACCAGTTCTCAAGTTCTCAGTTCTGTGAAGAGCTGGCCAGCTCCATGGGCCACCCGAGTGACTCTGAAGTTGGCTTTTCTCTAAAACATCCAGCTCAAAACACACATCCCTGTGTGGGGGGACTTTAACACATAAATTAGTTGAAGTTCAACAAGGTATTGATTGCTTAATATGCTCCAGGCACTATGTCTGATGCTGAAGACACACCTGAAGAGAGAGGCCTGGTTCTGCCCAGAAGCCAAGATGATGTCAGTTAAACATGAGGACAGTGCTGGGGGACAGCCATAGTGAGGCCCCTGTACCACGAACTTGCCTGGTTGGGAAGCAGGTGGAGTCAGGGAAGACCTGAATCACCAGCAATGACTTGCTCTGGATTGAGAGTTACATGAGAAAAATAGCCCCTATTTAATCTGTCAGATGAGGTTTCTGGGTTCTTTTGCAGCCAAATATAACTTATAGAAGGTAGTGTTGATGAGTTTCTCATATTTTCCAATCACCCGAGGGTTAATTCTGTTTTTTAGCAGTACCTGTGACACTCAGACCTTGGACCCAAACCAGCAGAACTGGCATCCCCTGGGGTCTTGTTAAGGGGCCCTGGTGGTTAAGCACTTGGCTGTTAACTGAAAGGTCAGCAGTTTGAACCAATCAGCTGCTCCAGGGGAGAAGGATATGGCTGCCTGCTTCCATAAAGATTACAACCTTGGAAACTCTATGGAGCAGTCTCCTGTGTCCTATAGGGTTGCTATGAGTCAGGATCGACTTGACAGCAACTTTTTTGGGGGGAGGGGGAATCTCATTAGAAATGCATAATCTCAACCCCCAGACCTAATGAACCATTTTAACGAGATCTCCAGGTGGTGGTCGTAGATGGTATAGTTTTGAAAAGCACTGGTGTAGATTGGCAGTTTTGAAACCAGGCGGCACAGTACACAACAGCACCTCACTCTACTCTCAGCAACTCTGATTCGATGGGTCTGGAGAAAGATCTGCCTGGATTTTGCCATCACAAAGATCTCTTTAGGAGATTCTGTGTGCCATTGGGGTTGAGAACTATGCTAGTATTTATGTTTGCAGAATGAGACCCTGGACCAGCAGCACCAGCATCTCCTAGGAGAGTGTTAGATACAAAAATTCAGAGCCCCACCCCCAAGACCTAATGAATCAGAATCTCTGGAGGGTGAGGCTCAGGAATCTAGTCTAATAAGCCCTCCAGGTGATTCTGATGTGGGCTTTGGTTCGAAAAGCACTGGTATATAGGAATAAAACATCTATTGAAAAGAGGAAGATTGGTGTAAGTCGTAGAGGGTACAAGTTAACAGTGCAGATCCCTTGTGACCTTAGCATGTAATTCTCCCGATTACTCATCTTTCTACTCTGACCAATATACCCTACACAGAGCAGGCACAAATATCTACGAATCTATCTATCATGTATGTATGAATGAATCTATATATCTGTGCATGTTGGGATGTATCCATCCATCCATCCATCCATCCGTCCACCCGTCCACCCGTCCACCCGTCCACCCATCCACCCGTCCACCCGTCCATCCGTCCATCCGTCCATCCATCCAATCCACCCACCTATCCACCATCCACCCATCCATCATCTATCTACCTACCTATCAATCATGTATGTATGGATGGATCAATACATCTATGCATGTATGGATGTATCTATCTATCCACCATCCATCCATCCATGCATCAATCTCACATCCATCCATCCATCTACCCATCCATCTACCCATCCATCCATCCATCCATCCATCCATCCATCCATCCATCCATCCATCCATCCATCCATCCATCCATCCATCCATCCATCCATCCATCCATCCATCCATCCATCCATCCATCCATCCATCCATCCATCCATCCATCCATCCATCCATCCATCCATCCATCCATCCACCCATCCACTCATCCAGCCATCCATCCACCCATCCATTCATCCATCCATCCACCCATCCACCCATCCAGCCATCCATTCATCCATCCATCCATCCTCTATTCGTCCACCCATTATCTATCATCTATCTACCTACCTACCTACCTCTCTCTCTATCTCTCTCTCTCTACCTACCTCTATCTATCTATCTATCTATCTATCTATCTATCTATCTATCTATCTATCTATCTATCTATCTATCTATCTATCTATCTATCTATCTATCTATCTATCTATCTATCTATCTATCTATCTATCTATCTATCTATCTATCTATCTATCTATCTATCTATCTATCTATCTATCTATCTATCTATCTATCTATCTATCTATCTATCTATCTATCTATCTACCTACCTACCTACCTACCTACCTACCTACCTATCTATCTATCATCTATCTACCTACCTACCTACCTATCATCTATCATCTATCTATCTATCAATCATCTATTCTATCTATCTACCTATCATCTATCTATCTATCTGTCTATCATCTGACTAATAAAGCTGGGAAGGTTATGGCAGGGATTAACAAATATATTTTATTATATTTTATCAGCCTTAAATGTCCCAGCGGAAGTGTACTGCAATTTGCCCATAGTTTTCAGGTTGACTCTGGACTCAACTCTTCAGCTATAGGTGATCAGCACTAAGCACTCTAGTCCATGAGCCAGTTCACATCTCAGACTCAGCTCTTCCCTACTACAGGTTAAGCTGCCATAGGTTTTTGTGGCGCAGGCAAGTTTTGCTTGGTGTTCTAAACCCTGAAAAAGAAGTAAGAACTCAGCTGTTACCAGAAAGCCCAGTGTGCCTATTGGTGATGTGATTGTTTTCAGAGAGTGCAGAAGAGAGACATTAAGAGCGAAGCTGTTTGAAATAAAATAGTTTGACATAACTGGGTAACATGTATGGGTATTAAACAGGAAACACTGATTCTCACTTCATAAAACAATATCCCAAGAAAGCCAACTGCCTGTCGGGGGGCACAGATGGGCAGAAGCAAACTGCTGACAGAGGAAAAATATGCTCCATTTCAGTGTGCTGGCAGATAGGTGTGGAGGAGCGCAAGAGGTCTTACAAAGCCGCCCGGCTGGAGTCCTGGGGCCTGACACTTAAGTGACCTTTCATTTTAAGATCTCAGTCTGAACTCAGGCGATGGCTGCTGGGACCCACGTGTGGCCATACCTTCTGCCCCGCTGTTCTCATCCCTCATCGTTTCCATGTGGCTAACTTTTGACTGCAGAAATGCTGGCAGCTTGAAGCGAGGTGGTGATTTCTTGGGAGGTGGATCACACGGTCACCTTCAGCAATGCATCTGCGGTAAGTGTGGGTCTTCCTGCTCTGCACACCCACCGTGGGCTCCCAGGGCCTTTGTTCCCCTCAAAGCTGTATTCTGAGTGTGAGACTGTTGGCAAGCACAGAGCAGGCACTGCCTTGGGCACTGAACAGGCACAGAGAGGGCCCTGCTGTGGGCACAGAGTGAGCTCATGGCTGCCTCCCAGTGCCTATATTTAACAAGCTGTGCCCCTCTCCAAGGGACCTCTGGGGCCACCTGGTGTGTGACACATCGCTACAAGTGTTCACCTCTGACTGCACAAAAGTAGATTCTACACTTGGGACACAACGTGGCAGCACACCTGAGAAGTACCGAGCTGTGCCCCCTACCTGTGGAGGATGCGTGTTGATGGAGCTAATCCAGGGAGCTCAGGCCCTGCCCCCTCACCCCTACACAAGGAAGAGAAGTGAGGCATGAGCAGACATCCTCAGGGATACCAAAGGGTTTTGTCTGTGGCTTACCTTGACCCACATGCTTGTTCTTTCCATGCAGCTGATGGGGTCTGAGGCGCCTCTGGTATGAGCTGTTCCTCTGTGCTGGAATGGCTGAGGAGAGCCTGGGCATCCCAAGGGACCCCACACAGCCCAATACCTCAAATACCCCAGTGCCCAGAGTAGCTGTCGCCCTGACACCTTGTCATTCTGTAATTATGGGGGTCTTCCATCCCTGCCTTCCCCACAGCAGTCTAATCTTGCCTTGTGCCTGGCACTCCAGGGTGTGGTGGAGACAAGGCCAGGGAGCAGATGGGTGGTCCAGGGTCCCAGACGTCCCATAGCCCAACAACTCAGCGTCCCCTTCACTTCCAAGCCTGGGGCTGGCACCTGAGAATGCTACATGACGTCTGCTCTCCAAACGCTTAAACCTCGAGCTGATGTCAGGCAGTGAGACACCTTTGAGTGTGATGACCTTAAAGAATGTGATGACCTTAAAGACACTGTGCCAGCACGTTACTGAAGAAGTAATTGCTAAAAGTCGATGTCAAAACCTCAGCTTTCTGTAGCCAGACTCCAGTGGGGTCACAAAAAAACCGAAGAGTGGGGTTGCCATGGAAGCCCAGGAAAGCAGTTTTGTTCACCACCTTTAAACTTCAGGTAACTGGGGGTGGGGAGGGGGGAATCCCAGCACTGAGCTGCCAGAGCACTTGTTTCATCAAATTAAAAAAAAAAAAAAAAAAAATTAAGTATTTTAAATGCATAGAAAGATTGGAATGTTTTCCTTAAATTTGTTTTCCCATTTCCAAAGGAAGCTGACTACAGCGTGAGAAGCCAGGATTATCACAGTGCAAGTGGTGAATGTAACCTTCCAGAGCTTGTAAGGAAGCCGTCAATGTTACCCCGCTGGCTGGGGAGATCAGGACTCCTCACATGCGTGTAACACACAAACATACGTCATGCTGAAAGAGAACATGACTTTAGCTATACCCACATTAAAACCCATTGCCTTCAAGTTGATTCTGACTCATAGCAACCGTATAGGACAGACTAGAACTGCCCCATAGGGTTTCCAACGAGCACCTGGTGGATTCCAGCTGCCGACCTCTTGGTTAGCAGCCTTAGCTCTTAACTACTATGCTGCCAGGGTTTCCATATCCACATTCCAAAAACCAAACCAAACCAAACCCATTGCCGTCAAGTCAATTCCAACCCAAAGCAACCCTATAGGACAGAGTAGAACTGCCCCATAGAGTTTCCAAGGAGCGTCTGGCAGATTTGAACTGCCGACTTTTTGGTTAGCAGCGTAGCACTTAACCACTACACACCACCAGGGTTTCCATATTAGTGCACTAAATATTCCAGGGTTACCTCTAAAACACCAGTAAAAAATTCTGCTAATGGAATTCCAAAACATCAAACAAACAAAAAAGCTTTAATCTCTTTAATTACAAAAACCAAGGAAAATACAAGGCACTATTGAACATGCAGTGATTTAAATGCCTGTGAAATATTGTATATTTTTTAATATATCAACCTAGCCTTGAAAACATATACCAAGTATTTTTTCTGTGTCCACAGAGTTTAGAAAAACTAGCATTTCTTTTCTCAGGGAGTATGCATTAAAAAAATAATTAAACTGAGTATTATTTTCTATTCAAAAAGTTTAACTTGTTATTCTAGAAAACAGATATTTGCTGAGCTCAAGTAAGCATGCCTCTTCTTAGGAATCTGATGCTTAAAGAGTCACTTTCTGGTACATATAGATTATCAATAAAGTGGAAAGGTTTACTAAATATTGAAATAAAGATGAAATTAATTTAAATTAGTTCTTACCATAGGTTTACAAGAAAGGCTGGGGTTTAAGAAGATTTTAAAAATGAGGTTTTTCCAGAGGCAGACAATGTCATTTTCCTGCAAGATGCTGTTCTTTGTAGTTCATTCCGGAAGACAAGGTACTTGGCATGGTGGTAACTTCTGTGATTACAAATACTGTGGTAATGCACTTATTTCTGTTTTTACATAGTCTAGAGTTGTTCTTTTAAAGATCCCAAAGCCAATAAAGTTAAATCTCATCAACCATACACAACAGGGAAACTAAGCTATGATGTACCTGTCCCTTCCTGTGTCTCCTCATGATTGAGTTCATCCCGGGGCAACATGCACAGTTTCAGGGCTGGGACACACCTCTGCTCAGCCATGGTCCTTTTAGTCACCCATGCGCTTGTACACATACATACATACATATACAACACAGGTAGACCCACACACATATATACATATATGTATAGACAGCACACGTATGCATATATATACATGCATACATATACACATACATACATGCACATACTTACATATACACACATACACACATAATACATACACCAAAAACCAAACCTGTTGCCATCAAGTCAATTCTGACTCATAACAACCCTATAGGACAGAGTACAACTGCCCCATAGGGTTTCCAAAGAGTGGCTGGTGGATTGAACTGCCACCCTTTGGTTAGCAGCCAAGCTCTTAATCGCTGCCCCACCAGGTCTCCAATACATACACATATACATGTATACACACACATATATACATATACATACACATATACACACACACTCCTGAGTCTGCTGGTCCCTGCCAGCACGTTACCTGCACACCTTAGGGCTTGCTGTTTGAGCCAAATTGAAACCAGCAGTCCAGGGAGGGTGTCAAGAGCTCATCCGAGTTCTTTCTCAGGGTTTGTGAGGAAACATTGGATTTGTCTCGTTGAAATACTAAGTCCAGCCATATATATTCATTTAGTTGAAGACCACTGGGTATATGTTTCCAAAGCTGGTAATCTAATTCAGGCCAGTGGAAGGAAAAGATTATTGGGCTCATAACTTAACCTTAAGGATCATCCTTGAAAGTAATCAAATTATTATTTTAATTCAAAATTTGGCCTCCTAGTATTCTTTAGCAAATGGTTCACAAGGGTGTAGGATCAAGGTCAAAACATAAATAGAAAAACCAAACCATGAGAGAAGATTCTAGATACCAGATGGCAATGAAATGAGAATAAATATAATGGGAGGGTCTTTACGTAGACAAGGAATTAACTTCTAATGAATGAATTGTGTATACATTAAAACAATATACTAGGCTTTCTTAAAATCCTATGAAATGTACTGAGATTACGAAAAGTATGTTTGGAGTTTTGCTCAGGAGAAATTATTTACAAACATTTATTGATAAAGTCCTTTTTTCCCAAATTGCTTATAGCCCCTAATTGAAAATCTGTAAGGCTAATGTAGCTATAAAACCCTCTGTGATATGGGGCGGGGAGTATATTTTCTTTATGTCTCTGATACATTGCTGGTACAATTTGAAGACTGGCTTCCTTTATAAGTTGGTGCTCTTTTCTCAACACGTAATAAGTCAAGAAAGTATAGGCTATTTACTATTTAGCACAAGTATGTATAGATTGATGTCAAATAACTGAATCACTCTTTAAAAGCCTTAATAGCACCTACCTCTTTTGAATTATTAGTACAAAAAAATCCTAAATATAAAATACCTGGTTTACAACTTTTTTCATAATAATCGCAAACTTAATATTTTAAATATCCTTAATGTACGCAGGTCATCACTACTGCCTGTTTTTTTCCCTGGAAAAATCTAGTGCTGTTACTAAAAAATCAAAACAGAAAAAACAACAAACAAAACAAAAACAAAGGATGAAAAGCTAAAAAAGAAAATGTAAAGGAAATATCGATGTTCCTCACGTCCTCCCTGTACACAAGTACATACATACATACATACACATATACATATATATACACACACACGTACATGTAAAGGAAACATTGATGTTCCTTACGGCCTCCGTGTATACAAGTATTACCTCAAGAATCTTATTACTAGACGATTTCATAAGGAAAATCCAAACAACTCCAGATTTCTGAAGGAAAATGGATTTATAATTCAAAGTCTAATTTCTTTAAATTATTGGAATGTGTAGGACAATGTTTATTACCATTTTCATAACCTATTACATATACTCTTGCGATCTGAAAAGGAGAATATTTTTTCTCAGCCTGTTTGTTTTTCTTCAGCAACAGCGTTAGTGTGGGAGGATGTATCTCTCTTGGGTAAATTAAGGTCATAACTGGAGCTGTTCTTCAATTTTCCTCAATACAGCAAATAGAAAAAAGCAAATGAAATCGAAATGTTTTGTATCGTATAACCAAATGATCTTCCAGTTATAAAAGAATTTGATGACTTTTGTCATTTAGATATTTATCCCTACTTGTAAAAAAAAAATTACTGATATTAAAATCCACATGTCTTTCAAGTTAAGCTAGGAAGACATCAGTGAAATTAGTGAAGACAGAAAATACCATGTTTGGAAAGTGAAGGAAATAAACCCTCACTTCTCTGTAAAAATCCTAGTACATAGATCACTCTATAATTAAGACACATGTGTAGCATACCAATTTAGAAAGTATTTTTAGGGGTGGTACAAAGTTCTTGTGTTCACAAATAATCACATTTGGAGCTACTGTAATCAAACGTTTATTTCAACATGTTTGCATCATATACAGGAGAGACTCATGCTGATATGCACATGTTCTTGCATCTTTCACTTGATGGCAATAATGACATAGGAACCATTTGTGTCCCAGTTACTGGCATAAAGAACTTGGACACAGCAGAACATACATGTACTCTGACAGCAATGACATCTCTTTCTCCTTTGTCCTGTCTCACCAACTCTCTGATTCTTTTCCCTGGGCATTCCAGTGGGCAGTAAAACATTGTGTTCAATCATATACGGATGCCCTGGAGAGGGATCTGTCCCCAAATACACTGTCATACCCCCAAAAAAGTCTGAACCCAAAACTGCAGACATAGATAGTTATAATTTAGGACCGTAAAGCCTGTATTAATTGTTTAGGTTATCTGATCTTTTCACTAAAGGATGAAAAGAGAAGTAACCATTGCTTTCTACTGCATACATTTTTTTAATATATATGTCATCTTAATGAAGAGCTGTGTGCTTGTGCAATACACGTGAAAGAAAAACCAACACTTTTTTAAAGTCTCTTTTCTAGTAGAAAATGCAGTAAACAATGTTCACAGAGCTTGATTTTATTTTACCTTAAATATAGTTGCATTTTTAAAAAGCTTCAATAAGTTTAATGGTTTAAAAAAAAAATCAAAGATACCAACACATTTTTCATAGTCCAAAAATGATTCCATGTAGTTTTCTTTAGCAAAGTCATTTGTGATACATTTCTCATATCTGTGGAAGAATATTCTTAGATAACATTCATATTTTCTCTCCGTATATAAACACTGTGAAATAGTCCATCTACTGAATTTTTTTTTGTTGTTGTTGGGGGGAAGGAAAGGTGTACATTAGTGGTTGTTCTTTAAAAAAAACACACACACACACAGAAGTTGTTTGGGAAGTGGAAAGGATTTTAATAACCATCAAATTCTGTCCCTTCTAACAGGTGAGGAAATGAGCTGAAAAGCCCGTCCCCACTCCCTGTGGCCCAGAGCGCTGCTGGACTGTGCAGCCAGGTGTTGGACGCCCACAGCCCAGCACCAGTTGTTCAACAAGAGAACGGCAAGAGGGTGCACACCACTCTGAGTTCATTTCAGAGTCTTCACTGCATAAGGAATGCCAAGAAATATTACCCAACATGCCCTACTTAAGCAAAAAAGAGAAGAGGACTTGAATTTTCTTCCTAGTATTGTAGAAAATATTTTGTAGGTAAAAATTTTAACAGCTAAACATCAGCAGGCAGACCCACTAACATAAACGCTTTGTATTCTCTCTTTTCAACGAAGCCTTGTGCTCTAAGAAACTTTTCCCAGGAATAAACAAGGGCTCTTGGTGCCAGTGGTCAGCACACGAGCGGGGTCTTCACACAAAGGGCTCAGCCGCACGGCTGGCCGGCGCAGGTGCACGCGCGGAGGCTGGGCAAGGAATTACACGTATGTAACATTGTCATTCTGCTCCGAGTATGCACCAGAGGAAAGTAATTAGAGGTTTGGGCTTCTGTGGCAGTAGACAAACAGCCAAAATAAATACTATGATTTGAACTTGGTTGCACTGGCAATGTAGATGCAGCCCAGTAACGAAGAAATGCCCGGGATATTTGCTGGGCTTTGTAAAAAAACAAGCAGGACCTCTGAAATGCCTGCCAAATCCTGAGCCAAAGCAGGTAGGGGAACCCACGCTGCTTTCAAGCTTCCAGAGGGGTAGAATTAAACAGGGGAGAGTTTAAAAACAATTGCTTTTTAGCCCTTTAGCAATATTTTTAAATTAGTTTTTAGTGTTAATGGTTGCTGTAACGAACTTAGAATAGAAATGTATTTAAATAAATAATTTTTAGGGATTGTTGGCATTTATGATTCTTTGATACATGAGTCGGAATCGACTTGACAGCAGTGAGTTTTGGTTTTGGATACGCAATTTGAACTACTGTCGATGTCAGGAAGAAATAGGTGCCCAGCCTTGCTTAAGCCAGAGCCCTTCGGTTTTCTGCCTGAAAATATTTTCAAAATACCAGAAGCCAATCCCCTTTTCCTGCACTTTAATTTGTCTTAAATGGCTCTGTAGGGCTCTCCCTATTTTCCTACCTTTAAAAACAAAAAAATTAAATTTCCTTATCTGATTTAGTTGGTTTATATTTCATAATTTCTATTCTAGCACTGAAATCAACATAGTTTAGCTTCTAAGGTTTGTATCTGCTGGAAGGTAGGCCTGGCCAGGGTTAGTTTAATGGTTAGTACCTTTATTACTTCTTTAAAACCATCCAGCACCTTTCAGGTAAAAAATACTGTGGCTTCTAGATAACGTGAGAGTAAAAGGAAGAGAAGGAGGAGAAATGGATTGTATACCTAAGAGTCTAGGAGCTATTAAATTATTTAAATTTTAAGTCTTATCACAAGTTATCCATGAGGTAAAGCTCATTTGGAAATAAAGGAACTCCTCCCTTGGGATTACGACAGGGTGCTGGCATCAGTGGTCTCACAATGCCGCCTGCTCCTTTGGTTTAGCATTATGAGCAAATTTCTCTCCAGTTCCTTTCCTAACCGGGTACATCGATCCACATCTATTTGTTCAAGTGGCCTGAAGAGCCAATATTTTCACTGAATACCGATAACGGGGAGGTAACCCAGCGTGAGGTCATTTTGGGGCACTTGCCAATATTTATCCACTCCCTTCTACATCTCCTTCCATCATAGATGTAAAAAAACCCCAATCAGGTGGCTGCATTTTCCTTTTACGAAAAAAAAAAAAAAGTGAAAAAGAAGAAGGTCAAGACTCAGCAAGAAGTGCTTAGATATTGCTTAAATCTAAGCTGTCGGCCCCTTGCGTATTTCCTCAGAGAAAACTCTCCGACCACACCCACTGCAAGTGACCATGACCTCAAGTCTCACTTTTGCCATTAAAATAATCAAGGAACGCAATTCAGAAATCATATGACATCCTGCATTTTATTCAATTCCATATGACAAAAATAGGAACCTAGACTAAGACATCCATTTCAATCAGTAGGTGTGTCAAGCCACAAGATTTAATAATAAAAAATATTGGATCTAGGTAACAATCCCCAGCTGTTCAGGGAGGCACCGGCCCCACATGGTATTGCAGTATAAAAATATGTCTCTTCTCCATGCAGAGGGGCTGGCTGGCCCTGAATACAGAGGGGGCCAGTCTCACTGACCTTCATGAGCCATCTTATGTACAGCACTTTACATTTCTCTTGTTAAATTATATACACATTCTCTTGGGAGAAGAGATAACACTACATGGTACCAAAGACTAAAAACAAAAATTCACACCAGAAAGGACACAGATAAATAATAAAAACATTCAACTGCTGAAATACAGCAACATTAAGCCACCTCAGCTTTCTTTTCCCAATGCTTAAATTGCTCCCCAAGAACTCACTCCACGATCAGAGATGGTACAATATGGGATGATAGGCCTCATCGCTGCAGAAAACAGCTGTCGAGTTTAGTGCTCATTTCCAAGACAAACAAACAGTGTCTCTGGAACTCTTTTTGCTCAATTACACTGTGGCAGAAACAGTCCAGCCTCACATAAGTTCTGTCGTTGCTGTGACTGCATTAGAGAGAGATTGTTCTAGTTTTCTGTTGTAACTGAGAAGATCTCACTGTTTGATTCTTTCTACGGGGCACATAGCTGCTGGCACTGCACTGTAACCAGCTACCTTACTATGCCCTGGGCAAGGCAGTTGGAAGAAACTTCACCGGGTCAGATTCCGCCATGCTCGCAATGCACAAAAATGAGGTAGTACACAAAACACTTCCTTTTCAAGTTTTGATTTCACCCCAGCCTCCCAGAGCCCTGGCTGAAGGGTAGAACTGGTCCCTTCCCTTACTGGGTGCAATTTAAACACAGGAATCAGCATAAGACTGCATTTTAAATCACCAGTGGACACTGTGCTTGGTTTTCATCTGGGTAGATAACAGATAAGTCAGGGATTTAGAAAATTTCCAAGTCATAGCTGAGTATACTGCCATGCATTAACATTTTGCCCTAGTTTACTGTTACTGTACACAATAGCCGGTGCTATTAGGCAGTCAAGAGACTACAGTAAAACGATACCTACACAATGTTCTCTTTCGCCATTTCCTGGCTTGTACTGATGTCACAGTTCTAAAATTAATTTGTCAGAGTTTCGTTAAGGGTGGTCACAGTTTTTAGTTGGGCTCTGTAGAAAAGTTAAATAAATTATTTTAATTTAAGAAATAGCAGGCCGTATTTTATTGAGGAGCTGACACATCTTGGTGGCTTTTCTGTTTAAGTAGCATAGATTTCTCATACTGTTTGATCTTAAAACAAAACAAGAAATTTTAACAGTTTTTTTTCCATTTTTCCTAAACTGAAGTACTATTTATAAAATACATCTTTTTTTTCAAATTATAGACAAACCTCCCTAATACAAAATACTAAAAGTGCAATAGTATAAATTAAGAGTTTGCAACCACATTATACAAACATTACTTTTTTATTGTACAGCTTTGATAACGTGAACTATGTACTCACAACTGTGTATAATGTTGTGAATAACTTATGGTGATATTTGTCTGTAACTTGGTCTCCAATCATTGGGCTACAGACCACACTACATTTTTCATTTCATAGAACAACTGTCCACATAGCAGCTACAAACATTTAAATTAAAAAAGAAAAAAAAAAAAGAAAAAAGGTCTGTTACTGACAGGTACTTGCACATGAAAAGCATGCTATCTTTCCCAATAAAACTTCACAATTTGCCTGCATTGAAATAATCCACTTATTTATAGTCGAACAAATCTTGCTTTAAAAAAAAAAAAAAAATCACACAGCCAGATGTATTCTGCAGTACAAAAGCTTCGTTTAAGGTTGGGGCTATAATATTGTCTGTTACCCGCATAATCTTAACATTATAAATACTACAGACGAAGATACTGTAATCATACACAGCATTGGGCTACTAAACCACTTCTTTAAGATCAGGATTTCTAAAAACAGAGTTCAAGTTTCTAACTAATGTGAACAAAACCATCAAATTAGTCTGACTGGTTGTCGCAGGGAAGCCCTTTTCTCCCTCTCCAGGGACTGTAACGTTTTAGAAGAAGCAAAGTGGATGTGGTCTAAGCTCTCAGCTCCTAATGAGGTTTCCCCATGACTGTTTTTTTTTTTTTTTTACTTAAACTTAGTTAGAAGGTTCGAGTTCTTAGTGACAGTCAAACTCGTCAAACTCACTGTGGACAGAAGAACCATGCAGCTCCCCCAGGACGAGGCTTCAGTGGCCACACAGCTAGTGTGTTTTCTGCTAGGGGGAGAATTGTCACGAGAACCTAGGCGGTTAAGGTTGTAAGACTAATGCTCAAATGTCAAGATTTGTACACCGGATAGAGCAAATGCACGGAGTCCACACGTCTAGTTTATACCGATCTCCTTGTCCTCAATGAACCTTGTGAACGGGCGGCTGGCCCCCGCCTCTGAGCTCGCTTTGTCCAAGCCTACAGTGGGGGGGCTGCTGCCGGTGCGTGCCTTGTCCATCCCGCCACTGAGGTTGCCCAGAGGGGGGATGGCGCTGCCGCCGAGACTTACTGGGAGCTGGGGGATACCCCCATTCTGTATGACAGAAATCTCATTGTTCTTCATGGCAAGACCATTTGTGATAGCTGCTGCATACTGGTTCCAAAAGTTGGGGTCAACATTCATGGCTCGAGCTGCCAAATCCTTTTGGAACATTTCGGAAAACTTCAGGGCATCACCCCCTAACAGGGCCATGGGGTTTTCCACCGAGAGCCGGCGGCCTCGTCTGGCAGGGGCGTTATTCCACATGTGAGTTCCCATGTGAACCTGCATGCAAGATACGAGAGAGAAACAGCCCACAAGTGAGCAAGTTCAGACGAGTGGCATTGGTTTGTTCCTTATTTAACCATTTCACAATCAGATTACGTGCCCAGTAGCCTTCCAGAAACCTCTAGATATCATTTTCTCTGGATTTTTTCTTTCCCCCTCCTAAGCTTTTTTTTTTGGGGGGGGGGGGGACAGTGAAACAGAGTTATGTGAACTTCTTCACCATCTTATTCTCAAATAAGCAACACTTGTTCTTATTACATACAAAACCCAGCAGGGCCAACAAATAAGTCGATGCAAGTGTTTTTTCCAGCTGACAAACTTGACAAGACTGAACAATTTCCCTCCCGAAAGCATAAAAGTCTCAAAGCCACCAAGAGAATGTCTGAAAACTCATAGAACAGAATTTCCAATCCCTCTGTTTATCCAAGCCCTGCTGTCCTTTTTTAGCCTCTCCTCGCCCCCTCCTTCTAAATCATATTTTTGAGCTCTATTTCTCTTTCAAACAAGAAAACATGAATTTGAAAACATCCAGGGACATCTGTAGTCAGCAGAGAGCCCTCAAGCTGCTTCTATCACATGGATGCAAGCCAAGTGCCTAACAACAGCAGGTATGATGTTAGATGTGACTCTGATGAGGCCTGGAGACCCCCGCAGACGTGCACTTTACATAGAATTGTGGTCCGGCGTTCCGCTGCGACAGTGTCAACACACAGGCCTCAGTGACGTGACCTCGCATGTACCAGTCCGCCTTCCAAGGAAGACGGACACAGGTGTTGTGGTTTGCTCAGGACACAACATTCACTTTTCCCTCTTCTGCCCAAACACCCCCCGCCCCTTTCTGGGCAGCCCTGAGGATAAGACCATGGAACCTCCTAGAAACCACGGAGCACACGTCGCCTGTGATGTGGCCTTCTGATCTGGTGTACGTAAGAGCGTTTAAAGGCCACATTTACTTTTGTCCGCCCACCACGCTGCCCACTGTGACGTCACCACCTAAGTCACACGCTGGCCACGCCCCTCAAGGGCAGCAGCCACGCGCGTTCAAAGAGGTGCAACTTAGGTCAGAGGGCGAGCCCAGACAACCGCACAGCGGAGCACACGCCTGCTCAGGATGCGTGGGTGCTCACGTGCACACGCACGCAAACATGGGCACACACGTGGCTTTTTCTGTTGCCCGGCCATGACCACATTGGCATTTCTGCCAGTCTGTTACATCTACACGGAGAGGGCCTTCTCACAGCCCCGCCCCCTCAGTCTTAATTTCGGACCGCAGACCGTGCTCTCCTCTTACCTTGAGATTCCCCTTTGTGGTAAAAGCTCTACCACAGATTGTGCAGCCAAAGGGCTTTTCCCCAGTGTGGGTGCGCTCATGTATCTGCAGAGCACTGGCTGAGGAGAAGGTCTTCCCGCACGACTGACAGTTGTGCTGCTTGGGGGTCCGGCGTGGCGGGGGGGTCAGCAGGGGGGTGACGCCAGGGCTCATCACTGTCTGTGGCCCGGCAGGGACCTGGATTCCGGCTGGGAGCGGGGGGCCCTCGCCCAGTGAGACAGGCTTGCTGTGGCCGTTCACTTCCATCCTGATCATGGTGGGCGCGGTGCTGGTGACCAGGCTAGGAGAACTTTGGCTGGGACCTAGAGCAAAGTTGGGTTCAAATAACTGAGAAGGCAGCTCTTTTAATTTGTGCGTCAGTAAGTGCTGTTTTAAATTACCCATAGTGGAGCACCCACGACTGCAGGCTGAGCAGACAAAGGGACGCTCCTTAGTGTGGCTGCGGTAGTGAATGTCCAATGCACTCTTGCAAGCAAAAGGCTTGCCACAGATATTACAAACAGTGCTTTGACACTTACCCCGTTCTCTATTCAGGAACAGCAGGCTAAAGGGGGCTTCCTCCTTGACCACAGGCCGACCTGGAGTGGCAGCTGTCAGGTCCAGGGCGCCTCCATTCTCAGCAGCCGAGGCGGGGCTGTCCGGCTTTTCCGTCTTTAGCGGTATTTCCTGGGGCTCCTCCTGGTTGCTGAGGCCAGGGGACTTGGACCGGAAGCTCTCGCCGTTGCTGTGGGTGGGAGACAGCGCCTGCATGGAGGACGACGACTCAGACGTGGCGGGGCTACCCGCACTCTGGCTCTCCAGGTCTCCTGCGGCTGACGAGGAGTCGTTGCTCAGATGGTCGCTCTCCCCAGATCCGTTCTCCAGGGACTTGAGGCTGGTCAGCTGCTGGCAGCTCATGACCGAGTCGATCATCTTCATCTGGTTCTCCAGGGCAGCGATACTGGAGATGACCGAAGGCGGGGATGGCGGGCAGGAGCCAGAGAACGCCAGGAGGGGCTTGGACGCATCACCCACCGGGTCCTTAAGCTCCGGGTCCTCCTCCAGGGAGTTCTCATCCATGTCATCGTCGTAGTTGCTCAAGGCGTCAGCGCTTTTCTCGTCGTAGGGGAGCTCAGCATCCATGGCCTCCTGGAAGCCCTCCGGCAGCGGTGTGTTGGGGATCTGCCCCCCCATGTGCATGCGGATGTGCTGCTGCAGGACCACAGCGTTGGTGAACTTCTTCTGGCAGATGGGGCAGGAGTGCTGCACCCTGAGTGGTGGCTTTGCCCGGTGTACGCCGAAATGTGTCTTCAGGTTGCCTTTGGTGGTGAAGGCCCGGCCGCAGATTTTGCACTTAAACGGCCGCTCTCCGGTGTGCGTCCGGTAGTGCATCTTGAGGGCGCTCTGGCAGCTCAGCACCCGGTGGCAGATGACACACTGGTTGGGGTCTGTCATTTTCTTGTCAATGTTCTCCACCAACTGCTGCAGCTTTGAGGTTTCGGATGTTTGCATAGAGTCAAGCAGGCCACCAAATGGAAACTTTGCCTTAAACTGGTCCGAGACTGCCGGAAGCACTGGGTTTGAGAGGCTTGAGGACACACTGCTGTCAGCGGCTGTGTTGGCCACGGGCATGGGTGCGGTGGTGGCCTGCCCACTGGTGGGGGGGTCCCCGGCCCTGGCGTTTGTGGGAGGCAGTCCGAGGGGCTCAGTTTTGGTCAGAGAGGCCGCACTGAGGGCGGGCTGTGGGGACTCGGCCACCACCGTGCCACCAGACTCAGAGTTGTTGAGGCCAGGAGACAGGGAGGTGCACTCGCTGGAGGCAGGAGAGGGCCTCTGTGGGGAGTGGTTCATGGGTGTGAGGCTGGGCGAGTCAGTGAAGCCAGGAATGGTGGGCGGGAGCTGTAGCCCCAGGGATGTGGGGACCGTCGACAACACCGGCTTGCTGTCCAGCCAGGTGGTCACAGGCTTTTCTGGAGGCAGGGACATTCCGTAGGGAATTCCGGAGCAAGTGGGCACGTTGTCGAGGTATTCCGGCACGGGGTATGGGTTCATCTGGATGTGGGGGTACTTCTCCTTGTGCCTCTGGAAGTGAACCTTCAGGTTGCCTTTCGTGGAGAACCGGTTGCCGCAGATGTTGCACTTGAAGGGCCGCTCCCCTGTGTGTGAGCGTAGGTGGATCTGCAAGGCGCTGTCGCTGCCGAAGACCTTGGCACAGAACCTGCACTTGTGCTTGAAGAAAGGGTCCTCGGAGCTTGCCTTGGGCTCAAATACGGACACGTTAGGGGGCTTCCCTTTGCGGTGCTTCATGAGGGCCGAGAGGGGGTCCAGCGCGTTGGCTGTGGCCGCAATGCTGACCAGCGGGTTGGGGAAAATGACGCTACTTGATGAGGTCTGAGGTAGAAGTGGGTTTGGCAGACTGGAAGCCGAGGTGAGGAGAGTCCCAGGTCCCAGGGCCGGGGGCGTGGGGGCATTTTGCGGCCGGGAGGAGCTGCTGGCAACGTTTGACACGGAGGGAGGGCTCACTGACGAAGGGGCCGTGCTGGAAGATGTGGAGACACTGGACTCTGCGGGGGCCGCGGGGCCGCTGCTGGGGGCGCCCGGGGTGCTGGCCCCGGAGGTGGGCTGTGATAGGAGTGGGGGGCCCTCGTAGGCGGCCGGCAGGGCACTGGGGGTTGACCCTGTAGTGGCAGGGGGTACCCCAGCAGAGAGCTGGAGGGCAGGGTGGGTGGCAAAGCCCTGAAGCTGGCTGGCGGTGGGCACAGGTGTGCTTGGTGTGGCAGAGGCCGCCCCAGGGTTCAGGGGGGGCCGCAGCGGCTGGCGGCTCATCATGGCCACCTGGCTGCGGATCTGCTCGATGAGCTGCAGCTGGTGGATCTGCTGCTGCTGCAGGGCCACCAGCTGCTCCAGGATCACCGGAATGGCCACGGCCGAGACCCCACCACCTGGGCCCGCACCCCCCGCCGCCCGGGTGCTCTGGGAGAACTGGGCAACTGCCACCTTCGTGCTCAGCAGCGTCTCCAGTGTCACGTTGGTGTTTGGCATGCTGTAACTGGCCATGGCCGTCGGCTCGGGGCCCTGAGGTAGAGGAGGCTTCACTGCGGTCGCGGGGCCTTGGCTCGGGTAGCCTTTGTCTCCAGGGCTCTCCACGTCCATGGGCTCCTCCTCCTTCTCCGAGGCCTTCAGCTCGCCGCCCTCAGCAGCCTCCGCCGGAGCAGCCTCTTCAGCACCCTCGCTCTCTGCCTGGTCGCTGGGAGAGCTGGCGGGAGAAGGTTCCGGAAACTCTTCGGAGGGTGGCGCCGGCTCATCTTCGTTCACGATCAGCACCAGCGGGTTCTTGGTACAGTTCTTCTTGTGCTCCAGGAAGTCAGTCCACTTGAAGAACTCGGCGCAGCACTTCTCGCACACGTTGGTCTCCTCGCTCCCACTCCGGCTCTCGTTCCCACTGTCACCGTCATCTGCGCCTTCCCCCGGGATGGCTAGAAAACCAAAAGATTGTATCAGCCAATGCCTGTGGGGCAGCCCTCCCTCCATTTTAGAATTTTGCACATCAGTAAAATCAATATTTTTTATTTTGTACAAATTACACCACTTCAACCATCCTGACGCCTGGCATGTGTATGCTATGACTCTTTCTAGCTAGCTAATCATTTTCTTAGCACAATCCATCAAATTATGAGGCTCTATCAATTGTGGATACTGCTTCTTAATGAAATTCCATAGAAGGCATTGATTTCCAATATTTTCATACAATCGCAGCTACCTTGTTGTTGGCTACAAAGCCAGCCTTCGATGGGCTCATTAGGATTCCCCTTCACCGTCAGGCTTCCTCATTTCCAGCAAAATTAGAGAGGCCTTTGCCAGTTCACTTAACATTGCTAAACTAATCTGTAACCTTTCAAACTCACATCAGCCCCTGACAGGGCACGCCGGGCCTCTGCTACTCAAGTGTGGCTGTGGACCACCTGGATTTATTATCTGTATGCAGTGCCCAGACATCAGATTCTGTATGGTTCTATGTAACCTTTCGGGGCAATAGGCAGTTATCATATATAAGGTATTTCTGTTAAATGCTTTCATTTGTGAACGTAACAAAGACAACATAAGCATTTCTTGTATCTCAGAAAAGCAATCTCCCTGGCCTGAGGTGTATTAACAGATCAATCCCCTATCTTTTTCTCCCTCGCTGCTTTACTTACAGATATGGCAAATTTCTACATTATGATTTGCAAAATGAATATCAATACTGTCTGGGCCTAAAATTGATAATGTCTGATACAATTAATTGGCTCTGTCAGATGCAATATTTCTTGGCAAACTGAACTAAAATTATATGTTACTGCTATTAGCCAATAGAGTTTAGTGGTTTGTTAACAAACTAGAAATTATATATTTAAAGTTCATTTATGTTGACATGTTTAACATGAGAATGTTATAGTCAGACACACTTTTTGTACCTATTTTCATCTATTCTCATAGAAAGACTTAGCAAATTATATGCTTGTGCCATAGCAGAAAGCCCACTAATTGGTTACACATGTTTAATTACTATTGTAGGCAGTCACTTCCTCTGACTCCCGTTACCCTCTTGTGCCGAATAACAACCGTGTTTAATGAACAATTCTAATTCACACCTGATCAAATAAATAGCTACACAGGAATGGGCAATCAACATACGATAACATTTGTAGCTTCTCTTTTTTGGGTAGTTGGGGTGAAAGGTAATGCCCAATAATTACTCAGGTTCGATGTGCTGGCCTGGACATGGCTACTTGTAACTGCTTTTTGTCAACTTGCAGATAGAGTGACAGCAACAAATCAAACGGGGCGGAATGACAGCTGCAAGACTTTCTTTGTTAAACAGGCGGAGTTGAGTGAGAGAAGAAAGCATCTTCAAGTTTTGTGTCCGCAGAAGTATTTACTGTTACAACATCGACAAATGTACTTTTGACAAAGTCTCCCAAATTTTTACTGTCTTTTCTTCAAGGATTTGGAAAAGAGAATATAGTTCAGCACTGACTCCAGGAGAGAAGTCTGATTTTTTTAAAAAAAAATCCTTAACAAAAAAACAAACAAACAAAAAAGGCAAAAAACACCGGTCCCTCTCCTGGAAAAGAAAATTAAAAAACAAAAAAAAACTTTTTTTTTTTTTTTTTGGAGGCTAGCCTGCTGTCCTACATGAGGCCATTAGCTTCAGGCAATTTGTACATGCCTTTTAAAATTACTAGCAGCGTTCAATTAGCATTTTCCTAACTGGCTACAGCATTTGGAGGGGGAAAAAGAAGTTGGAGCTTGTAGGCCATAAAGACCTGTTAGACTTTTAAACTAAATTCAGAGCTGAAGATCAGCCCTCGCAGAGTCTCATTACTGTACGAAGTAAGGAATGTAATAGGTATCCGTAATGAGGTTGAGCATAGCTGGGAGCAAAGACACAGCTGATTTATACTGCAGATAGGCACATTAGCAAAATAAATACGCAGAGTGCTTAACTTTGCTCAATGTATGCAAAATCTAATTTTAAACCTGCTAAGGTTATGGAACAGAAGAAAAAAAAAAAGGGCAGCCTAAAATCTTTAAGTAAATAATTTATGACTGATAAGGGCTATCTCAAATTCTATTCAAGCATTTTAATTATCAGAAAACTCAAAGAATTTCTACTTTTAAATTTCTTTATAATAATGGAATGTTCTTCCACACACCCATATATTTGAAAAGAAAATCTAAAATGCCATTTACCAAAAATAATTGGAATCACTGTTATATCCTAACTATACACACAGAAATAACTATCGTAAATAAAGAATGCTTTAAAAGTGTTCTCCAATATTTTTAAACTATAGCATAAAAGACCTATGTATAACCTTCAGAAATAAAAATTTTTAATACTTTTCGAAAAGGAAAATCCCCAGAAGAAACAAAATACTGTCAATTGAAACATTTTCTATCTTAACTATTTAGAAGAGATAAAATTTGTAACTTACATGTAATGTAAAAACATTCCTATAGCCTATAAACTTTAACTTTTACAAAATTAAACCATTTATATCTCATTAAAAGAGTAATTTTTCTTTCTATGAAATATGTATTAAGGATAGTTTGCTGAGAAAATGTTTACAAATTAGATTGCGTTCTGGATCACTTAAAATACATTTTTAAACACAGTTCTGGAAGAATTGGCTTACATAATTGTAAATAAATTATATCTTTACAGATGGACATTTCCCAGATTTCCTTTGTAACAAGCTATGGCATGTGAAGCTGGGAATTAGGCTTTTGTTTTAAACTGGGCTTTTCTGGAAGGTCTCTCGGCATCTCAAACAAATCTCTATTTACCTTAAAGATTTAAATTTTTATAGTCCCATCAGTTTTTTGGGTGTTAAGTATTTTCAGGGTTCACTTCCAAACTCAGTGGAAGTTTGAGGAGGGTTCCCACATGTAATTTCCTTTTTCCCATTGGTTGGTTTGTGAAATTACAACTAATTGTTTCTCAATTGAAGAAACTGTGCACAAAATATTTAAGTACTTTGTGCAAAAAATAAAAGGTTTTTATTTAAAGCAACTGTTAATAGTTACCTAAATATACTGAAGATATTCCTGTCAAAATAAAATAATCTATTCATACTCCTTCAAAATTTGAAGAAAGCAAGCACTTTAAAAGTGGCATTCTGACCACTTGGATCTGTTAACAGTTATGCTAATGAATGTGACAAAACAGACAATTGTTGGATTTTATAAGCAAAGCTTCAAAATACATTTGACTTTTGACTCAAATATATTAAAAAAAAAAAAAAGCTACAGTTAGCAGAGGAAAAAAAATTCTCCAGTACAGCTCAGACTTCCTACTTTGGGAAAATAATTTGGGTTTACCACCTATAATTTTTTTTATTGGAGTTTGTATAAAATGTCAATAGCACGATCATTTAAATTGCTGTTCTCACGTACTCAAGCTATCACTGTGTTTCACTATTAAAATAATAATGTGATTAGCATTCCACAAAAGTTATAGATAAGGACAAATTTCATAAGATAGCTTGGAATGCAATGAATGCAAATTAAAAACTCGTTTTTCTGGGATTTGGTTTGCATAACTTCAAGAATGTTATTAAACAATAATGAACACTTCAACTGAATTGATTGGTAGGAAATAATAAAAATGAGCACATTTTGCTAGGGAGAGAGAGTTCCTTGTAAGTAGCAAGACCTGTTACTGAACAGTGGAATGTGAAACTATTGACTGATGCATTCAGAAGGGAGAGTGCGAGAAATAAAACAGCTCTTACAACTAGCCGCCATGGCTCTGCTCGTTACAAGTTTAAAATGCATCTAGGACAGTGTATTTGTGCCTCTAAAACTCTCAGTGCTGTTCAGTCGATTTTTAAATGCTGTTTATAAGAAAATCTACATGGGAAAATCTAAATGCAGCCCCTAATTTTATCATATAAATCCTAAAGCCCTTTAATCCTGCCACTGTTGTAAGCCAATGTGTCAGATGCAAGTGTATTTAACCATCTTGTAATTAAATTTACATTTTCAACCGGCCTTTACATTCTAAAAGTAGACGTTATTACACTCATTAGTTAACATGGCTTAAAAATTTTATTTCTACGAAAAACCATGTCACTGAGGCATTGTACCAGCAACGGCAAGAATGGGAAATTTATTTCCAATGTAATTTTCATTTTCTTTCTCTCTTTCTTTCTTAAGGGGGGAATTAAAAAACAAGCATTGTAAACATTATCATTAATGTCAAAGTAATTTATTTTTTGCACACTGACTGTTCACCAACTAAGAGATTTGAAACTGTAAATAGGCAAGGGATTAAGCACGAATTTATAGTACGTAAGGGTTTTTTTTTTTTTTAAAGGGTTTTTATTAAAACAAGTGAAGCAAAATGCCAACCAATTCACCAAGTCACATAACTTAGCTAATAACCCTCTTTCCTTCTCAGAAAATAAGAATATTTGGGTCAAGGTTACTTTTTAAAAGTGACATCTGTATTTGCTGCACTGGCTGTGTGTAAACATGAGGAAGGTAATAGGAGCTATCCTGGGAATCACTCTACGTGGCTAAGGTCAAATATGAGCTGGAATCCATAGCTTCTCGTAGTTCATCTGTACTTAATCGTCAGTCTTGGCTCTTGAATGCAGCCAGGCGGAGAAAAATCAAAGAGGCTAAAAACATAGAATTGTTTCAGCTGAAGACAGGAAGTATATATAATGAGCTGACAGACCAATATTTGCAGTTTATACTTAAGATTCTCAGGGTTTCAAACTGTATCACCATTCAAACTAACTCTTGAGCAAGTTCTATGCATTTCTTGAGCAAGTTCTATGCATTTCTTAGTTCTACAAAAGGGAAAAAGGTTCTACAAAACATTTCATGGTAAGCCTGAACAAAAGGGCAGCTTCCAAGATGATAGTTTTTTAAAAATACATTGAGTTTTTCTTCTCACTCACAAAATGCACATAGAACAGTTAACAAAAATGTCCCTAAAGATCGGCTCTCTTAGTGTGAAAGGAGCCCCTCACTTCACCCCAACTCCCCCCCCCCCCAAAAAAAAAACCGGTTTCAGGATTTGCTCAGCTCTGATTAATTCCTGGTCTGTTCCTTATTAAGGTATTTCAAGTTCTGCATGAAAATGGCTGACTGGCAAAGCCTGCTTCCAGTGTGGCAGGGAGGATTCTGCTCATTGAGAAAATATCTGGCAGAATTTTAGGAGTTTCCCCACGTTGCTTGTAAAAATTACATCTTTATGTCAGTGGAGTATGTATCATTTGTTGTCATCTCTGCTAAAACATATTTATCGTGTTCCAAAGAACGTATCCGAAGAAAGTCAGAGTTTTTTGCAATCCTGATGATCTTTTGAAAGTCCTAAGTAAAAAACGTTGCTGTAAATATACATAAGAATATTAGCCACTTTTTTTTTTAAACGTCAAATAATAGTTCTTATTAAAGGCTCTTTTTATTTTCTTTTCAGGAGTACGGTGGCTTTTAACATGACAAAGCAGTAGTAAGACAGAAGTTTTATTTATCAAAGCCTGAAAAGCTCACCTTTATCCTGCTACACTTTTGCTACATATATTTAATTCATTGAAATTAATAAAAGGAGAAGCAAACGGATTCAACACAGGGAGAAGGCTGTTAAGGTCTCCGCTTTAATTAGTAACTTTAAAAGGCCATGTGGGTCTTTAGGAGCTGAAAACACACTTCTTCCTTGGGCTTTACTGTCCTTTAAAAATCTAGAGAGCATTTTTCAAGTTTTTCTGCATTGTTAGGAGACACTTATTTTCTTGCAAATTAATTCTTTTTAACTCCTTATGATAGCTTTGAATCCCATAAAGAAAGATGAATTATCACATACTGAGCCCAAGCTGTGAAACAGGAGGAGACAAATAGAGACCCCTACTGTGTTTAACAATGTAGAAGAAATTCCAGACGCAATAGAAAAATTTTCTGTCCTTTTCCCTAGCCCTCTAGAGCCTGTTAACATGGAGTTGGACAGAGGAGGGCACTCTTGCTATGCTGAAGCGAGCCCTGACCGGGCACACTCAGTTTCGTCTCTTCAGTGGCCCAAATCTCAAATTTGTTAAGTAACAACCACCTGTGGCACAGTCACCAACTGTCTCTGTTAAAAACATTTGCAGCTTCTCATCTGGGTGGTGAAGCACCAGGGAGGGAAACACTGTTTGCTTTATGCACATGTGCAGATGTGAAGCGGCTACAACACTCACAACCTGTTTTAACTGTCTGCCCTCGATGCTGTATCTAATAATAAGATGTTTGTTACACTTCAAGGTTGCACAATAGTTCTTTCACTTGGCTGTTATGCTGTAATCACACTTAGGATGAATACACATATATCACTATCTCCGCCTCATGAAAAATACGCAAACCTAGAATATGCAAGCTGATACTCGCATTTTCAATCAGAAATTTGGGGAGGGCTGAAAACAAGGCTTTTGCAGAGTCACTTTTGGTTATGATGGTGAAGATTTCAACTCCAGAGAAGACGGCCTCCTGAGTTTGACATATGGGATTTCAGGGCATGTGGGCTTAAAAATGCCTACACAACCACTCGAACGCTGAGCTCTGGAACTGTGGTTGCTTTTCAAATCCACTATGCATAAAAATGAATAAATAAGCAAAACAGCTGAGACACATCGAAACCTGTCTCAACAACCCTAAAGGAGCACAAACCATATTGTTTCCAAGAACAAGAATACAATCAACTCTGACACATCACCTGCTCTGCCCATGGAGCAGTCACTAAACCATTGTCATTATTTGTCAACCTTCAATGACAGTGTTCCATTTCTGTGGACCAAGTTTACACTTACGCAAAAAATTGACCAGGAAAAGTCACTGGCCCAGCTGCTGGGGCTACAGTACGCATCTCCAGCTGTGCAATGGAATTACCAAACAAGGCACTCAGAGGTGCTCTGAGCTCTTGAAATAAGGACCAGAATGCTGATGGACCAAGACAAAGTGCCCTGGCACCTGCAGGGTTAATTAAACAGTTCAAGATGTAATAGCCATACAAAAGAGAACCTTTTCCCCTTCTTTCAGAACTATAAACACTTGTGCTGAACTAGACGGGTATTTGATAAGCATGGAGCAAACTCGAAGGGTCTCCAGTTAACACTCAAATTCAGTGTTAACACTTAACAGAACGTGTAAGCCGTGCTGCCAAGGTCAACTGCACGGATGTACTAATTGTATTATGAGCTTGACATCTAGTGGCCACCCCTGGCAGGGCAAAGCAGGCAAAGGTTAAATCAGCAAGGCTTGTCAAAGCACTTCTAACTACCCACCTTCAGGGAGAGCCCAGCGGAAGCTGCCTAGCACTGAGCATTCCTACCTTTCACAGGCATCACACAAAAAGGCTTTCTTATAGAACGTTAGTCACCATGCTTTCAGAAAATGCAAAGAGGGTCGGGACCTTCAAAAGTCAGCATAACTAATCTAAGGATGATTGGAAAAGACAAGCCCACACAGTAAAATATTTAGACACCAGGCGGGCCTCATCGGTGGTCTCTTTGGTTGGACACTTTTCCAGCCTCAAGGACTTGTTCCTTTTATTAACCAGCAAATCAACCTTAATCTCTAATACAAATACAGAGCACTGCATTATTTTAATATTACAATTAATATTTTACACTGTCTGGAGCAAGTCTAGTTGTTTTCTCGGAAATCACAGTTAACTGCCTTTTAAATAAATATGTTGAAACTACAAGAGAAACGAAGTATAGGTTTTTTTTTTTTAAATAAAAGTTTAAGGTAATATTAAATCATTCCATTTTTACATAGGTTTGTTTGATTTTATACAAAATGTGTTGCAACTTAACTACAAATCTGTTCCACCAACAGTGGAATTAGCTCACGTCTTAATGAGACGGCCTAAGATACGTTGGTCTTATTCTGGCAACTAGTCAAGAAAGCATAAAACACTAACATAAGATAAAAACACTATCAAAACCCCCCAAACGTCACTGTAACAACATGATTTAAAAATGGTGCTTCCTGAAACTATTTTGCAGTATTAAAAGATAGAGCATCACCTGATTAAAGTAATTACAAAGACTTTTATTTTACTTAAAAGCCAGTGCCAATACTTACATTTAAGAAAGCTAAATTCCAACCGACGTTCAATAGACAGAATGCAAACCTTGGCGGTACCCTGTGCCGAAACCCCCCACAAGAGAAAATGTCCTTATGGCTACCTTGAGAGCATGGTAAAGCTTCTTAGAGATTCAGCTGAAATGAAATCTGACCCACTTTTGCCTGCTTTCCCAGCATCTTGTATACAACAAATAATCAGCTTGCTAAGTAATTCCTGCTGTTTGCCCCTGCTTTCTTTTTTCTGGCTCTGAATAGGTCTAAAAATATTCGATTATGCATGTTGTAGAAGTTTCAAATGTATGATACATACAAATGCCCTAACTCGGTTACATAACCAGCTTCCTCCCCGGTAAGGTGGAAATTAATGGCCACTTTTTCTGATGGACGACCACATGGTGCATTTTTAAGTAGGTGAAGTTTTTTTAAATGTTATTTTTTTTTTTTAAAGAAATGTTTGCAAATTCTTCTTTTCTCTCTCCCAGTTACTTATTTTATTTCTTTTACCTTCCGCATTTCACAGAGAACAACCTGCCTAGAAACATTAAGAGTGGCTTCTGTAGTGTTTCCCTTTGGTTTGCTGAATTGTGAGCGTGTGCGCTGTGTGCTGTGGGGAGCGCCAAAGAAAGCACCCGGCAAACCATGCACGCATATACAGATAAAAGAGAACGACTTCTCCACCGTGGAGGGCGGGCGGCCTTCTTCTCCCTAATTTACACACAGCTTTTTTTTCTGAATACCACTGCTAAATTCTCACATCACATGCTCACCACATTTGAAAGGATTTTTAAGATAGCCACACGACTGTAGGTTGGCGGAAAAGAAAAACACACTTTGAAACAATTAGTGCTAACAATTGAACAAAGTGCAGCATGGCCAAGTTGTTTCAATCAAAATTTCTTCTTCTTGAAATGCATACTCTCTAACTACACTAAAACACATCTTTATTAAGTTGTATCTCATAGGACAAAGTATAGCCATGCTACAGCTTTTCAAGTTCTCAGGAGTACAAGTGCTGCACTGTCACTGGAAGTTTTAATTATTTTTCTGAAAACGACGATATTCAGCTGGCTGAAAGGATTTCATTATTGGTGGCACAAATTTGACTGAGCCCCAAAGCTGCTTGACATCCACTTGGATTTTTCAGAAATATGAATAATTTGCCAGTAAGTACTTTTCAAAAATAGTTCCTACTGGGAATGCAAGTCTCAATAATCATTAAAATACATTTTTTACAAAAGGATAACCGGAGAACTTTCAAGGCATCAGCATTACTTTTCTCATTCTAGATAAGCCGTTCTTATTTAATTCCTGCAGGAGTGAGGTTCGGATAGCACTGCAGCTATTTATGTATGGCAATCTCTTTACAGCTTCCCTAAAAATAAAGTTTAAAAAATAAGTCATATTTCTCTTTTAGAAATACGGTCTTTTTCTTATAAATTAATGTGAATATGCATCTTCCCCCCTTACATTAGACTAAAAAATTTTGTATATAAGATAGGTTCTTCATGACATTATCAGTAGCCTTGGATTTCACTGCATCTAGATGGACCCAGTGCTTTAATTATTATGTCACGGTCCAAAATGATACAAAGGAATTATTTACTTCACTTCTAAAACACTCACTGTAAACCAACTTAGCTCCCTTATAACTTTCTCCTTCTTATATGCTAATGTTCATTTCGCTTTGCACTCCACAAAATGAGGAGATCTGAATAATGCTAAAGTTATTTTTCACAACCCTTTACGTTTTAAAAATATTTTTTACTTATCTTAGCAATGATGACCAGTATGGCAGAGTAATGATACATGAATATTTCTTGACTTAACAGAAAACAGAATACCGTTTATGCTCCACAATCTGCTTCCCAATAATTAAATCAAAAAGAACTATTTTTTCTTAAAATAGTTTGCCTAAACTATCCATAAAACAAGCCTAGAAACAAACTACTTGACTGAGGTTCTGCCCCCAGACAGGCTATTTTTGGCCTGTTGCAAAATATGATCAGGAACTGTGGCAATATCTTGATGACAACTTTGAACGATTGTGAAAAACACAAGCTTGACAAAAACTTTAATCCTACAGTGGGTATTAAAACCTAAATCTGATTCATCTCTAAGAAAATTAGATAAACAGTGAGAGGAATTCAAAATAGAACTTGTAAATAATTTACTCCATCTTAGGTTTTCAAATACAGGCTACATTCCCCTCTACATGTTTACACTATTAAGTTCACCATGCTCCCATTTCTAAAGTGAAATAAAAAATGAATGGCAATGCCTCCGCTTGTTAATTGTTAGATACAAGGGGTTTTACTCTATTAATTAAAATATGCTTTAATAAAAAGAGACATTGCACATTTTGATAACGACCTTACAAAGCTGAGAAGTATTTACATTGTTGCATTTTGGGGCTGCTGTGAAAGCCGATTTTAAGCTATTCAGAAGCCACAATAATAAAGCTTTAAAATTCCTCACTGGGATGCAATGTAGTTCTTTTGAAGGGAAGACTGTCTTTCTCATTCGGCAGAAATAAATCCATTCATTTGATCATGTAGTCATTGAGGGCAATACAAAACAAACCAAGTGTGAGAAATTCTATGTGATGAAGTAAACAAAACAAAAAAAAAAATCCATTTCCATGACAAAAAGATTCTTTGTCCTTAATCTACCCACCATATGCAAGCGTTTCTTTTTAGCATATCTCCGGTTCTAATCTTGGGTGACTTGGCTACATAGATAAGGCTCCTTTACAGCCAGGACCACAAAAAAGACCCAAACTAGTTTAATAATTTCATTTAATTCATTAATTCCCCAACGGGGTTAGTAACCTTTCGCTCCCTCCATTCCGACACGGATGCATACCGGTTTTATCAAACTTTACCACACTATATTATCAACTCTGAAACTCCTTTTAAATCTACAAGCTGACGTTCAGAGTAAAAAAAAAAAAAAAAAAAAACCAGCAGATAGATCTAAACAATTTACAATAGATTAATTTTAAAAAAGTTGGCCATTCTATTTTTGAATTGCAAATTCTGTAATGACCGGCTCTGTGCCGACTCGGGGTCGCCTCCGTCTTCGGTTTCCAGGCCGCAGCTGCTCCTTGAGGCCCTCGGTCCTGAGCTCCGGGGACCCCCACGCAGACACGGGTCCCGGGCGGCGGGCGTGGCGGGACGTTCTGACCTGGTGTTCTGACCTGAGTAAGTGGATTCAGGGGCCCTAAACTTTACGATTCTAAAGTTCAGTCACAGGAAGTCGGCCTCCTAGCTAATCTCTAACTTTCCCAGTCCCGGCTGCCCCACACTTCCTAACCCTCAATTTGGGGTGCATTCCGAGGAGGGGGTTCCTACAGGCAAAATGACTGCCGTGGTCCTTCGTGAAGTGCTAATGTCCGTGCAGCCGGAAGACGACGAAAAGACCGAAGGACAACTTAGAAACCCCCACACCACCCTGGGAGCCCAGTGAGGCCAGGCGCAGTCACCGAGACCCCCCTCCCCCCGCGATTCCAACGTCTCTGGTCGGGAAGAATCGGCTGAAGGACATCTACTCGCTCCGGAAAGGAATCATTGGTTTTGTCAATTTGAGGGAAATTGCGGGTTTCGCGGCCCTCAGGTCGGCCCGGGCGCTGGCTCAGCGGCACCTGAAAGGCATGCTCGAGGTCACAAAAGTGGCGCGGGGAACACTGCAGTCCCCGACAGAGCCAGCACACCGGGAGCAGCGGGACCAAGATGTCAGCCCACCGCCTCCCGGGGCGCTCCGCGCTCCGGCCCGCTGTCTCCGCCGGCCGCCCGAGGGGAGGCCCGGGCGGGCCGCGTCCAGGATGTGCCGCGGGGCGCGCCAGTCACCCCCCGCCCGGCCCAGGGGGCGGCGCGGAGGAGGTGGCGCAGACCCCCGCCCGCGCCAGCCAGGTTGTCCTTCTGTCCCGGCCGCGCGCTCCTCCGCGCACAGCTCGACTCTGCGAGCGGAGCCAAGTTTACTTCGCGCGAAACTCGGTCGGCGCCCAGCCCCTTCTCGCGGAGGCCGGGCACCGGCAGAGGGCGGCCGGGGCGCGGGGGCTGGTGGACACAAGTTCACTTTGCCCTATCACCCGGTCCGGCCCCCTCCCGCCCGGCCCGACGCGCCCCTCACCGTGCTCGGAGGCCACGTCCGGCGGCGGCAGCTCCTCGTCCGACCGGAGGTGCTGGGGCTTCGCCTGCTTGCGCCGCGACATGCTGCTAAGTGCGGGCGTCCCGGGCGCGCGTCCCGGGCATGGGCGCCGCGGCCGGCGGGGGAGGCTCTGCTCGCGCTCTCGTCGCGCCGGGGCGGCCGGGCGGCGGGCAGGCGGGCGGGCGCGGGGCGGCGGCGCGGGCCGCGCATGGGGCCGCGCAATTAGGCTGGTGAATAATGCATGGCTATTAGCGCAAAGCGCGCGCCGATTGGCCGGGCTCCAGCTGACTCCGCTGCCTATGCAAATGAGGGCCGCGCGCGGCAATTAGCAGCGCCGCGCGCGCGGGGCAGCCGGCCGGGCGCGGGGCGCTTGGGGCGCGCGGCGGCAGCGTTGGCGAGGCCGAGGCGAGGGCTCCCGAGCAGCGGCGGTGATGATGGTGGCGGTGGCGGCACTCTCCGGGGCGCGGGCTGCCTCCGACTCCGCTTCACATCGCGGGCCCCGCGCAGAAGTTACGGGCTTCTCCCGGGACGCGGGCGTGGCGCGGGCGGCAGTGGTGCGGTATCCGCGCGTGCTGCCGCGGGAGGCAGAAACTTTTGCTCGGTGCTCCTGCGCGTGTGGGCGCCGCGCTCCGGCCCCTTTATAGCCGCGTCGCCCCCTCTCCCTCTCCCTCGCGCTGTCGCGCGCTCTCTCTCTCCCTCTCTCTGTCGCTCCTCTCTCCTCCCCCTGCGCTGACTCGGGCCCCTCCCGGGGCGGGCGCCCGAGCCGGCGGGCCCTCCGCCTCCTTTGTCTGCCGGCCCGCTCCGGCCGCCGCGGGCCGGTGCTTCCTGGGGTCCGGGCGCCGCCCGGCCGCCCCGTGGGTCCCCAGGGCACAGCCGCCTCTTCGCCTCCTCAGGGCTCCTCTCGCGGAGCTGGTTGGCGGTGCGGGGAGGCACTGGGCGGCTGGCGGGCTGGAGGCCGCGCGGTCAGCAGAGCGGCAGGCACTCTGGGCGGCCGCGGGAGCGGAGGCAACCCACTCGGCAGCGGCGGGCCGCGCGGCTCCTCCCTCGACTCCCGCCCCGCCCGGCCCGCGCCCCAGCGGCCGCCCGCCGCCGCGCTCCTTAAATGCAGGGGGAGGTGCGGAGGGCGGCCCGCCCGCCGCCCCCGCCCCAGCCCGGCCTGACGGCGGCCGAGTCCCTGGCGCCACGGCGGGCGCCGGAGGAGGTGCGGAGCGAGGCGCGGGTCCGGGCCGCCAAGTTCCAAGTGCAGAAAAGTGTAGCGCAGGCCCCGGGCCGCCGAGCGGGGCCCACTGCTGGCAGGCGGGGACGCGGGGCCGGTGCGGGGCAGCGGCATGCAACGGCCCGCACCCTCCTGCGCGCCCGGCGCGCTCCTTCCATGCGCGCGCCCAACCCGGGCACCCGCTCCCGCTCGCGCCGGCACGCGCGCTCCCCGCGCGCTGGCTGCCCAGCTCGGGAGCGGCCGCCAGGATGTCCCCGGCTGCAGCCTCGCCCGCCGCCGCCACGCCGCTGCCACATAGCCCTCGCCCAGTATGTGCTTTTAAATTTCTCGTTTTTGAACGCACAAGTTTCCCGGTGTGTTACGAAGCCTCTCCCCCGATGGCCTCCCACGGGCGATGACAGGCAGCCTCGGGTAGGCCAGCGGCTGCGAGCTCCCCGCGGGGCCTGGGGTCCTGCCCGGCTGGGGCAACCCCCCTCCCCCATGGACCCGGCCGGCGCCGTTTCTCTGTTCTAGAATCTTCTCGCTGCCCATCCCGCGCTCTCCCGCCCGCCTGTAAGTGTAAGTTTCTCGAAGCCACAGCTCTTGGCTCGCTATGCTCCCGAAAAACACGCGGTGGAAAGAAGCCCACGGGCCGGAACCGCTTCCAGTCTCCATCGCCCCTTTGCAAAAAAAAAAAAAGTGTATTTGTAGACATACACATCCCTTCAGGTTTGCTTTTGTTTTCATTTCATTTCTTTTTATTTGGTGGCGGGCATATTCATTTAGGTGACTTTCTTTGAAAGAAGAAAAGGCAAATAAAAGATGTTGGAAATCTAGAATTGTCCCGTTTAACATACACATCGAGAGCGCTTTTACAGTTAAGCTATCGGGGAACTCTCTTTATATCTCCATTACGCTTTGAACGGTTTCAAGTGTTGCACGCATTTTGGTAGGCTCTTAGATGCGGCGCAGAAAAGTTTGCAACCTGGGCTTTGGGGAGAGCCGGGGCAAGAATTTTTCTGGGAAAAAGGGCAAAGAGAAGTGAAAGGGGGAGGAGAGAAAAGGAGTGTGTGTGTGTGTGTGTGTGTGGTGGGGCGAAGGGAGGGCGGTTGTGGAGAATGAAGTTTATTGCCGAATTTACAGTGCCAACAGAGTTTGGGGAAGTCGGTTTATTTCAGAATTTACAGTACCAACAGAGTTTGGGGAAGTCGCGAGAGCCGCCGTGGGAAGGCAGATGCCGGTGATTACTTTGTAGAAGAAAAAACGCAAAGCGGTCACCGATGTGTCGACCTCTATTTAAAGGTGCATTGTCTGTTTTGACACGGTTAATACTCATTGCTTTTCTTTTCTCCTTTTTTTTTTTTTTTCTTAACCGATACATTTTGGGGAAGAGAAACAAACACAGGCTCCCACCGCGTGTGCAGCCTTTCAGAGGAGTCCGGAACCCAGCTCACTTCCGCCAGCCCCTTCGCCCCCATCGCACCAACGCCTGCTCTTTGGGTCACTTGGCCAGCGCGCGCCCACCTTTTCCGATGGCTTCAGGCCCACTTGTGCACCCTCCCCCTCCCCCAGCTTCTCCCCAGCAAACGGGCACTACTTCCCTGAGTCTTTCTGGGGAGTCCACTCAATGGTTTGATTTCGTTGACTTTCTTTGGCTTTACTACGAGGTGTGGTAGTGGGTAGGGTCTTTTAAGTCACTCCCAAGAAGGCGAGTCTGAAACTCCAGCCCTTTATCTGGAGAAGCAGCCTTTAGATCACGGGATGGCTGCGCAGGTCGTGGTGGAATTTGTCAATGGGAAGTAGAGCGGGCTGGCCCTCGGGTTCTGTGGACACAGTGGCTCTCGCTCGAGGGAGCGGGCGCAGCGCGAGGTGCGGGACGCCGCCTACGCGTTAGCGGGGCGCAGGCTTGAGCGGGCCGGGGGAAAGTGGCAAATTCCACATCGGCCTCGGCGCGGGCTGCGCTGGGTTCTGGTTGAGAAAATCGAGCAAAGACTTTGAAGAAGGGGCCAGCTGTGAAATGGGCACCTGCACAAATCCACCTCCACGACTAAATGGTGCAGATAAGTAAATCCTTCGGTGCACTCCTTTTTAATTGATTAAGGTAGACAAGATCAATAATAATAAATAAATAAGTAGAGGTCCAAAATAAAAAGCGCGATACTTCCTGACTGACTTATCTGTTCCCCGGTCTTCCTCCGCTTCCTCCACTCAGATCAGAAACTTCTCAGTTGTTTTTGTTAAATGCAACAAGGTTTAATGGAAGCATGTGCGTCTTAAATTTGACTAGCAGCAATAGATTTATTACGAAATGATAACGTGTCAACGGAATATTTTCACAGATGAGAAACTACCCAGGGTGGATACCGGGCGCATCCGCTGTCTGTGCCCAGGTTAAAGGGATGCACCAACAAGCACATCGAAGCTGCGGATACCCACTGATGCGCGAGGCGCACGGTCGCCATCACATGACCGGTGTCCATTAAAATATTGTAATACCCAAACACGGTCGCAATAACAAAAGTTGCTTTTCTTCCCTATAATTAAATCTGATTTGTTAATTGTCTTTCCTCTTGCAATGTTGTTTTCATTTTAAGAGACGACACGTTATTATTTTGTCTGCTTAATAATATTATTTACAGATTAATACTGTATATTTTACATTAGTGAAACATGTCATTAGGTGTTTGATTTAATTTGTGTCATTTATTCAGATAAAACAGAAAGCTTATCTACCAGATTGATTTGACCTGGGGAGCTGAATAGTTAGCTCCATTTTTAGTGTAATGGTCAGTTTATTTAAGCTACCTGGCTCTAGATCCACAGAAGAGTTTTACATAAGGTGCATCTGACACTTTGTTTACCATGTGCTCCCCTCTGCCCCCCAGGCACTTAGTACACTTAGGGCTTTATTTTCCTTTTCCTTTTATTCTTTTCTTTCAAATCAAAGTTCTTTTCTTCACCTCACTGGTCTTCCTCTCTCTCTAGTTCCTCCCCCACCCCCAACTTTTGTTTTAGGTCCTTAGGGTTAAATCCTCCAGCATAATTTGGAGTCTTTAATGCTGTGACAAGTGACCGCTAATTGGTTCTCACTTGAGCAAAGATATTACCATACTAATATTATTATTGGTAAGAAGAGGTAATTGATAACACCACCTGCCACTCTGGAGCAATCACGATGATAAATGCTTCCATCAAAAGGAAATCTGTGCTTGGTCTACCACAGCCCAGCCCAAACCACACGTCAAGTGCCAATTACAAAGATGTTTCTTTTCTATTACTTGTTTTTTTCTTCTGTTTTTGGAGGGGGGCTAGAGAACATGTAGCCAAAAATTATATTTATGGTTTCTTTTCATCTTTTTTTTTTTTAAACAGTTGCCTCAGGCTTCTTGTTCACCCACGTGAAGACAACATTCCCCATAAAAATAAAATGCCTTAGATAAACCAGTGCATAGCTAAATGCCCACCCTTGACTCAACTCCACCTGTCACCTCCTTTTCTTTCAAAGCTATTAGTGTAAATATGTCTAAATATTTTCAATAGGTGGGAGCTGAGTGCACAGGATACAAATCAGTCGTGGTCCCGTGCTCCCTAAGCCTTAAAAAAAAAAAAAAAGCCTTACTCATGTGTTAATTACAGGACACTGTGCTACCTTCCCGTGGAGGCAGGCTCCACAGGCAAACATTCCATAGGCTTTAGATGCAACACTCAGAGATGTATCCGCACAGAGCCATTTGTCTTCGCACCTAGGAATGCAAACGAGGTTAAAAATCCTTTTCTTGTGATCATTGAGCTGTGCGGCTCCTGACTGCCTGCAGACGTGGGTGCGTTTCAGCATGTATGATTACATAAATAATGCTGGCAAGTTAAAACTGGGAGTCTCTTGCCTATAGGTCTGCTTAAACGATTATTATTAAAAAAAAGATTATTATTAGCTAGTATTAATAGATGCAGGCCTCAAAAGACGAAATCAGCTATTGATAATTGCAAGAAGTATACAGCAGCTACTGTATCGATCGGCTTGTCCCTTATTCCCCTGGTATGGGAGAGATAAGAAGACACACTCTTTAGTGCAATATAATTTCTTTTGACCTATCTGCTTGCTACAGACTTATGATGAATAGCTGGAGTGGTTAAAGTCCTTTATCACGAAAGTTACCCCTTGATATAATATTGATTCTTTATAACTAGCTCCAAACACAAAAATCAAACTGTCCGCTTGGCCATCATCATCATCAATATCATTACAAAGGCTCCGGAATAAAGATCAGCACCGGCCTGAAAAACGCTTTCTATAATCTTCCCAGCTAATCTTTATTTGCTGATGATGAAAAGGAAAAAGGGGGGGGGGGCAAGAGGGACAAGGAGTGGAATGTCATTTGGACAAGCACTGTATTTATATAGATATACATATATTGGGCCCAGAGAAGCCAGGTCCTCCTCGTAAACAGGTCGTCAGCGCGACCAGTCTTACACTGGCCTCGGCCTCTCGACCCCCTCCCACGGGGACTCGAGGAGTCGGGGTCCCGCGGTTTGGGGAGAAGGACAAAAAGGCTCCCCGCGAGCCGCCTGATGCTTGCAACACGTGAGCTCCGGCCTCGGCGTCCGAGATCGATAGCGCGCCCTCCTAGTCCCGGCGCTTCAGGGCCCCTGGCAGCCGAGGGGCGAGGCGTCGGGGGGCGGCCCGGCGGGGCGACCTCAGAGCCAACAGGGGGACCTCAGGACCGGGGGGAGACCTCAGGGCCTGCGGTTGCTTCCTGCCCTTCTGCCCCGGCTCAGGAGCGGGAGACCCCGAGTCGTGCGTGTCGGGGGTAGAGGGGAGTTCCGAGGGCGTCTCTGCGGGGGTGACCGCGGGAAGCCGGGTCGTCCCAAGCCCCTTCGAGGCTCCAGGTTCGGGCGCGCGCTCCAGGCCACGGGGACCGCCACCTCTGTGCGCTGGAACCTTCTCGGCCCGGGTGTCCGCACTGCCAGGCAGAGAAGACCCCTCCCCCCCTTCTCGGAGGGAGCGGCTTCGGTTCTGGGCTCAAATGAGGGGCACCGGCTTCATCGGGACCCCTCATTTCTGTGCCCCCTGCATCCAGGCCTGCCGCCCTCCTCTCTGCGACCCCGGGAGGCTGCCGACCAGAGGAGAAACGCCGTGGCAGTGAGAATCCCTCTTGCACCCGGCCCTGCGCTGCCCAGAAGGCACCTCCACTCAGTGCCCTAATAAACGCGGCAGGGAGGACAGGGGGGCGGAGGTCCTTCTGTCGCGGGGACTCCACTGCGCTCGGAGGGCGCGAACGCCCCCGCCCCCCCTCGAGTCGCCCCAGGATCGGTGCGGGGTCGTCCTGGTGGGCTGCGAGGGAAGGACCGGAGGGGGTCGGATGCTCCCCGCTGCCCTGAGTCTCCCTTCTGGGCGTCCCTGGGAGCGCCCTTCGCCCCCCGCCCCCGGGTTCTTAGAGGTCGCAGTGGCAGAGAAGGGCGCTTCCCGGCCCCGCCCAGAGACCGCGCCCCCGAGTCACCCCGGCCGCCCTGGTCAAATCCCACGCTCAACCGAGGCCCCCCCCTGTGGTCCGGGCGCCCAAGGAGCCGGGATGCGCTAGGCGACGAGGGCACCGACCCTAGGCCTTTACACGTCTGGCCCAGGGGCCCCCAAGTGACTCCTCTGGGCGCGGGGGTAGGTGGGGAGAGGACAGAGGAGCGGCAGGCAGGAGCTCCCTCAGCGTGTGACTCCTCCTGGGACGCAAACACTAAACTTGCCCCTGGGCCCCAGGCTGGGCTTGCTTTCTAGCACCCTCACACCCCGGGTTCCCTGGCTGAGGAGTACGCCCGCTCTCCAGGATATGTTCACAGAAGTTTAGAAAGCGGTGCAACTCTGATGTCACGTTTTCTGTCCTCTTAGTTTTCTCACGATGGCAAACGCGTGCTTTACCTCCAAGCCCCAAACAGGTAATGAGAGTATGCCGAGGGCGTGAGTCGGCCTCACCACGACGTACTTGGGAGCCTGAGCCTGGAACGGCACAGAACTCTTCAAGGGCTGGTGATCCCCGCTTTCCTAATGCAGAGGCTACTGAAGGTAGCAAAACCCATTCAGGCTTTCCTGGGCAGGCATGGAAACACGGAGGCCCAAAAGTCATACAAAATCCTTCCACATTCCCCAGTAACAGGAAATAACATCACTACAACATCTCATCCCCAAATTACACATGATTTGGCTAGCTGAATTAGTAAGCAGCTATGTCCAGGTAGTGGTTTTCTTGGCCTACATAGGAGGAATTGCAAGTAATGAGGCTTTTCTTGCTACTTAGGGAAACGTGTGTTCAGAAAAACCAAAACCAAACCCATCAGGGTCAAATCAATTCCAACTCATAGTGACCCTATGGGACATTGCAGAACTGGCTCCATAGGGTTTCCAAGGAGCACCTGCTAGATTTGAACCTCTGACCTTTTGATTAGCAGCTATAGCTCTTAACCACTATGCCACCAGGGCTTCCGTCTTCAGAAGGACTATTTTTCAGTATTGAAACGCTTAGCTCCTGCTTTAGTTTCATCTTCATAGCGAACCTTTCTTCTTTTCCTGCACTGCTGGTCCTGCAGAGAAGAAGCTTTACTTAAGCACGGATTCTATGCCTTGAGCTGCGTATGTTTGATTCACAAAGACTTTTCTGTTTGAATCTGAAACTTGGGAACGTGAGAGCAAGACTCTCGACCAAAGGATGTGTGAGAAGACAAGGCAATCTCCCAGCTCCTCAGTGGAGGGGATACATGGAAAGAAATCGATTTTCTTGGAATCAGAAAGTTAAAAAAAAAAAAAAATCCCTTGTGAAAATTTTAACCACTGGACAGAAATGGATTTCAAGTGTGAAAATGCTTGAATCCTACCCTTGCGCCCTTTGCTTTAAGAAAGCCTATTAAGTCAGAATTCATAGGATTGAATATTTAAGGGGCCATTGTTTGCTTTTCAAAAGGATTCTTCACCTTTCAGGAGTTTTAATTGCAGATTTCTCTTAAGTAGCCAGTTCTGCAGTTCTTTGTAAAAGCAGCCTGCATTTTTCAGTGACATACCAATTTCATAATACTAATGAAAGATTCCCCTGAGTAGTTCTTCAGGGGCAAGGAAGGTTTCAAACAGTGTCCTCCACAAGCAGTTGAAAGCATTTTTGTAGTGTTTTATGACATTTTGTGTACCAGGGAGAGCCAACCCCAATCCCATGTGTCAGCTTGGTGTCCTGGGTGGACAGCTGGTCTGTCTCGGACAGCAGTGGCTTCAGGCCTCCTGAAAGCACATTTGGGGAAAACACTCTCAGAAACTGCAAGATAAAATGATTGTCTGGAAGAGAAATGCAAATAGTTATAAAAAGCGTTAATGACGGCTGTAGCCAAAGAGGGCACATTTATTTACCTGTTGTAGCCACTGGGGCAGTTCTACTCTGTCCTATAGGGTCGCTATGAGTCGGAATCGACTCGATGGCACTGGGCCTGGGTTCTGGGTGGAGCCACTATGATGGTAAATAGAATGGCAGAGAAATATGAGGCCCTGAAACCAAGAGGAGAGGGGATATGATCTTGAAACTAGAGAGAGGGTGGTGGTAGGTAGAGACTGAGAGCTGACTTAGCTGTGAAAGAAGAGAAAGAGAAGAAAGGAGAGAAAGCATTGGGCTGATGGACACTCAGATCACCGAGTGGACTTAGTGTTTTAGAACTAGTGAGGATCTTGAGTAAGACAGAGAGAGATGTGGTGGTGGGAATGGTGGGGTTCAAGGTTAGCCAAGTCAAAGTACTTTCTCAGAGATTATGACATCCTTAGAGGAAAAGCTGAGATTTGAAAGTAATACATCAAAGCCTGTGAATCACATATAATATGAAAGTCTCTACTGTCTCCTGTCACCCAAGTGCCTATACCATAGATACGCTCTAGTGGCATTCTTCATACACTTGATGTGAGGACTGCCTCGTTCACACTAGAACAGGAAGGCTTCAGCTGAGTTTCTGTCCTTCTCTGTTATAAATGGAGCCCACAATGACCCTGGAAGTATTTGGTGAACAGAATTACTGGGGGAACCATTTTATCTGTTTGATGGTGGCTGGTGAGCTTGAGAAGAGGAGATGGTACTTGTTCACATAACTCCAAGCATGGTGTCCTCTCATTTTCTCCAGTTAGAACTCCTCTGTGAATCCTAAAGAATACGATCCTTCCCATGTAATTCAGCTCTTGGCTAGATCACATTTTATATCCTTCTCAATTTCATTTGTATTTACAAAATATGTATCTGCACTGTCTTCTCATAGCATCAATTCGAGCAGCTTTTTCCCTCTCCACTTGAAATTGTTGTTGTTAGGTGCGGTTGAGTCGGTTCCAACTCATAGAGACCCTATGTACAACAGGATGAAACGCTGACTGGTCTCGTGCCATCCTCATGATTGTTGTTATGCTTGAGCCCATTGTCGTAGCCACTGTGCCAATCCATCTCTTTGAGGGTCTTTCTCTCTTTCACTGACCCTCCACTTTACCAAGCATGATGTCCTTCTCCACGGACTGATCCCTCCTGACATGTTCAAAGTATGTGAGATGAAGTCTTGCCATCCTTGCCTCTCAGGAGCATTCTGGCTGCGCTTCTTCCAAGACAGATTTGTATGTTCTTTTGGCAGTCCATGGTATATCCAATATTCAATATTCTTCGACAGCACCATAATTCAAAGGCATCAATTCTTCTTTGAGCTTTCTTATTTATTGTCCAGTTTTTGCATGCATATGAGACAATTGAAAACACCATGGGTTGGGTCAGGCACTGTAGTCTTTAAAATGACATCTTTGTTTTGTAACACTTCAAAGAGGTCTTTTGCAGCAGATTTGCCCAATGCATTGCATCATTTGATTTCTTGACTTCTGCTTCCGTGGGCGTTGATTGTAGATCCAAGTAAAATGAAATTCTTGACAACTTCAATCTTTTCTCCATTTATTGTGTTGTCGCTTATTGGTCCACTTGAGATACATGACATAGTGTCATTCAAATGTCACTCAAAAGCTACCGTTTGATTCCTCCACTGTTATATTACTTGTATACATGCGTCCTTAAATATAGACCATTTATTATTCATTGAGGGCTTACTATTTACCAGATTCTGTGCTAAGGTATTTGTAAGGTAGATCGTAAGGTAATGTAGATAGTATGGTGAGGTATTTGTTATTGTTCCTATATTACAGAGAAAAATACTGAAACCACAAGAGTTAAATAACTTGTCCAAGGCCACTAGCTAAAGCTATACATGGATGAACAGAGTGGCCAACTGTGCTGCAGAACTAGGCTCCACAGGTGAGGTCAGCCCTCACACAGCACCCAGCTCAGTGAAAGTTGTATGAAAGCCAATGAGAAAGGTGTTAGGAGAGAGAGAAAGTAAGAGAGTGCAGGTTCATTATAAAGGTTTGAATGAGGGAAGATGTGCAGTGAGTCTCACAGTTAGGCTTCCAGGGTCTATCAGAACAATTGTTGCCTGACCAGAGAGGGCCACCTGGGTCCACACTACACACGTTAGGGATCTTTCCTATGTCATCAACACCTCAGTAAGACATTATTTGCCCTAAGAGCTTAAAAAGATCTTAATGTGCTTCCAAGAGTTTATGTGAACAAGAAATGGCCATCCAATGTTGTCATGTACATCTACATTTTGAAACTTTTAAGTGCGCAGTAGTAGAAAATGGCATTTTGCACATTAGAATGTTTCCCAAGTTTGTGGTGTTAATGTGAGCGTACCTTGGAGTGCGTTCTCATTTTTCCCCTAATGTCACCCGACAGCCCTTTCATTCAGAGTAAAACAAAATGGCAGCACTCATATTGACCTTTTCTTTTTCTGTCAGAGAAATGAGTACATAGTGTTTCTCCTTAGACAACGTTGATAAATATCAGCCTTTGATTGTCAACATTTACTTAAATACCACAAGGTTGTGGTATCTGCTGTTATAACAATGTCTCTGCCACAATGATGATCAAAATCAGCAAATTAGTCAATCATTTTCTATCTGTTTAGGGAGAGGGAGGGGATAAAATTGTAGGAAAACAGATAATCGGCCTGCTTTGCAGAGACCAAGGGACAGATTTTGCTCTGTAACATCTTTTCTGCATGCCGTTCACCTTCAGTTTGTATAGGACTACATGTGATTTTATGTAATACATTCTGCTTATATATTTCTGGGAAGTGCCATCTCCTATTTTTATGAATATAATGTATGTATGTATATTTAAAAATCATTATATGCATATAAAGATATTTAATAATGCCATATATTCACAGTACTGTGGGTGTTTGCTATAATTTCATTTGGTACTTTTATTAGCATACAGTTTCAGGTTACAATAAGTCGGGTGGACAAATATATTCTGACCATGTTTTCTAACAAGAGGAATTACTTTAGGATGAAAGGTCAATATTCATATGGCTATGTTCTTTTAAAGCAGCATTGAAAATAATACAAGCTGAGTAATATGCATTAGGAAAACAATCATGTTATTTTGGTACCAGATTACTCTAAAAATATTTCCAGGAGACCTGGCTGAAGGTCATAGTTTTTGAAATTTTAATGTCTAACCCAATAGAGAAGTTGGAGGTATTCTCCTGCACAGCCTCTGATGTAGAGATTAACTACCAGTTGAAAGGAATCAACCAATGGTTTTTAACTGGAGATTTCTAGGAACCAGGTGGCTGATTTTCTAGCTGGTTCGTGTAACTTATATATTTGCTTTCCCCAAATGACAAAATTATAGAAAAACCACAAAAAAATGTCATGGCCAACAGAGTCAGAGCGTATCCACGTTCCATTTATGTTTCGTTGTCAGTGTCAGATCATCATTAGGCTCCTGTCCCTTGATTCCTAGTCTTGCAGGAAAGGTTTGTGACCCATTCAAAGACATACCTATATGTTTATATGTAGATGTTTCATTTCCATATTTCTTGAGAGAGTCACTAGTCTTTGTCACAATCCATAATGTAGGACATGGCTTTGTTCTGTTGTTTGTTTTCTTCCCCACTTGTAGTGTTATTTTTGAGGAAATTGCCACATATAAATTGTTCCTGTGATGAAGCTTAAAATATAATCTAAGTGTCCCAAGTTATTACAGCCTTTATGACCGAAATGTGGTGATCTTCTTGTCCCTAGAACTCTAAAGAATGGTCAGACCCAGTGTTCCCCAGAGTGTGGGGATGCAAGGTGTGCCTGGAGATCCTTAAAGAAAGTGCTTGTGGTCCCATAAATTTGGGAAATGTTGCCTATTATATAACCCTCTCAGATTTTCCACAACATATATGAGTACAGCCTTAGAAACCCTATGGGGCAGTTCTACTCTGTCCTATAGTGTCACTGCGAGTTGGGCTCCACTCCATGGCAATGGGTTTGTGTTGTTATATGTTCTACAGTTAAAGAAACCCCTAGTTGGTGTAATTCAGTGTTTTACAAGGATATTTGGCCATGGCGACTTTTTTCCCAGTAACTTCCATTATTACCATATGAGCTCGTGGTCTCTGAACAGGTTTTGGGAAATTCTGGACTGGGGAATGTCTGCTGCAGTGTGAGGAGCTCCTTGAATGTGTCTGCAGGAAATTTTTCTGTCACTGAAGCTATGGCCCATTGCTGTGCTCAAATCATACCTGTACTCATTTCATACCTATACTCATCTCACACCTGTGCTCATCTCACCTGTGTTCACCTCACACCTGTGCTCACTTCACACCTGTGTTCACCTCACACCTGTGCTCACCTCACCTGTGCTCATCTCATCCTGTGCTCACATCACACCTGTGCACTCTCACTGTATTCTTCTCATACCTGTGCTCACTTCACACTCATGCTCATCTCACACCTGTGCTCACCTTAGGGCCAAGAGCCCTTTGAACTACTGATGTTTGAGGGCTGGATGGGGCTTTCCTGTGTGTTGTAGAATGTTTAGCAGAACCCCTGGCCTCCACCCACTAGATAGCAGTATTTCCCACCAAGACAGGATGGGGTGGCAGCGGCATCACCTGTCCTAGAACTGGCTGAATTTTCTGAAACACCACTACCCTAGCTCCTGAAATTAAGGGAAAATATGTGCATTTTTACATAAGGCTCCCTTACCCCACCGGGGGTAACAAAGTCCTCAGGCCCTACTTCACCCCTCTGTTGAGATAAAAATATTGCTGTCTTAAAAAAAGCAGAGTGAGGAATGAAGACAGAAACTGGAGATTTAGAGCACACACTTGAGATGTGTTGAGAAATATTATTATTTTTTAATTAATACATTCTACAACCAAACCATATTTAGTAGGTAGAATAAATGGAAATTAGTGATTAATGGTATATTTGGGTATTTGTTGAGGAGAAACAACTTTTCATTTTTTTAATTAAGAGAAGCTTTAGTTTAAAGGTTGCTGACTATATGAGCAGTGGAGAAACCCTGGGAGTTAGTTCTATTGCTCTAGGACAGTGTCCAGGAAAAAGGGAGTGTGAGGCAGCCCCTTCCTATTTCACAGGCAGGGGCTCAGAGGCTGCTGGGCTGAGCAGGGGCCTGATGCCTAGGCTGAGGGCAGGAGGAATTCTGTGTCGGTAGGTGGTGGGAGGGAACAGAGGGTGGAGGTGTCAACAGGAGAAGGGAATGTGTGGTGTGGAGGACGTTGTGGGCCCTCAACAATGTGGTCCAGTGAGGCCAGCGGACGTGCATGGATTCCGACTGGGACTGTCAAGTTGGAGTTCATTGCGATAGTGTCACATGGAAAACAAGCTGGCTGTGTCTTACCCAGGAGGTGGCCGAAGGTGACCAGCTGGGATGACTGGGGTCCTTTGAGAGTTGGTGAGATTACCCCGGAAAGCACCACCGCATGAAACAGAGGCCCCTCAACTAGAAGCACCACCGTTCACAGGCACAGGGAGAAGGAGAACGTGTGGTGCAAGTCCAATGTGGAAGATGTGCTTCACTGGATACCTGGCTCTGGTGGCTGGTCTCGTGACAAAGAGGGGCCCTTCCCTTCCCTTACTCCCTGAGTGCCCCCCTGGGGGCTGATGAAGACTCCTTTCCTGGTGGAAGAGCCACACTCAGTCAAAGTATATCTGATACTTCCAACAAAATTAAGCTTTCTATTTGGTCAGGCTCCTTCATTTAAAAAAAAAAAAGTATTTTTTCAGTTCTAGAATTATATAACAGATGTACATTTTCCCTCTTCAATTATGCATCACCTCAGAAATTTGACAAAATGTAATCTTTTTCACCAGTCTCAGAATATATGTGTACTTTTGAGGAGAAAAATAACAAACAGTATGTTTTTGTTTATAACTTGGAAATTCTCGTAAATAAAAAACAGCAATGAAGGGAAAGATAAGAAGAACTGTCATTCTATGATAGGAATGATTTGAAGTGAACATACATACAACTTAAGCCCACGCCACTAATTAACAGGAACTATTTTTGTTTGATATGTGAAAGATTTGTAAAGTTATTAAAAATTATAATGCTTCGGTAAATGCCCTTAATATGCGCTCATTTGAACTGACTTAAAACTCTCATGGGCTCCCATAGGGATCGAGTTACTGGGGTGAGGGCTGGGGACCATGGTCTTGGGGGACATCTAGCTCAACTGGCATAACATATTTTGTAAGGAAAATATTCTATTTCCTACTTTGGTGAGTAGCATCTGGGGTCTTAAAAGCTTGTGAGTGGCCATCTAAGATAGGTCTACTGGTCCCACCCCAACTGGGCATGGGAGAATGAAGAAAACAGAAGACACAAGGGAAAGATTAGCTCAAAGAACTAATGGAACACAATTACCACAGCCTCCGCCAGACTAATTCCAGCACAACTAGATGATACCCAGCTGCCACCACTGATTGCTCTGATAGGGATCACAACAGAGTCCTGGACAGTATTGGAGAAAATTGTAGAACAAAATTCAACTCACAAAAAAGAGACCAGACTTACTGATCTGGTGGAGACTGGAGAAACCCCAAGAGAATGGCTCCTGGAATCCTTTTACCTCAGTACTTAAGTTACTCCTGAGGCTCACCCTTCAGCCAAAGATTAGACAGACCCATAAAGTAAACAATAATATACATAGCTCAACCATATATACAAGACTAAATGGGCACACCAGCCCAGGGGCAAGGACAAGAAGGCAGGAGGGGACAGGAAATCGGGATGAATGGAAATGTGGAACCCAAAGTTGAGGAGAGAGTGCTGACATGTCATGCAGTTGGCAATCAATGTCACAAAACAATGTGTGTATTAATTGTTTAACGAGAAACTAATTTGCTCTGTAAACATTCACCTAAAGCACAATTTAAAAAAAAAAAGAAAAGAAAATTGTTGTTGTTGTTGTTAGGTGCCTCTAATGGATTCTCGCTCATGGTAATCCTATGTACAAAAGAATGAAACACTGCCTGGTCCTGCACCATCCTCACAATCATTGCTTTGTTTAAGCCCATTGTTGCAGCCACTGTGTCAATCCCCCTTGATGAAGGTCTTCCTCTTTTTCACTCACCCTGTGCCAAACGTGATGTCCTTCTGTATATGTGGGCATATATAGATACATGAATGCAGGTGTATATATACATGTAAGTGTATGCATCTATATTGTTATGGCTTGAATTATGTCCCCCCAAAGTATGTGTTGTAAATTCTAATTTGTATGCCTGAGGCTATAATCCCACTTGGGAATGAGTTGTCTTTGTTATTTTAATGAGGCAGGATTAGTGTAGAGTGTATCTTTTGAGATATAAAACAGATTAAACAAGTGAGCAAGCAGAGATGGGGTAAGATAGATGCCAGGACACACGGAGATCTCCAAGGAACCAGGAAACAAGCTGAAGAGACAAGGACCTTCCTCCAGAGCCAGCAGAGAGAGAACGCCTTCCCCTAAAGCTGGAGCTCTGAATTCGGACTTGTAGCCGACTAAGCTGTGAGAAAATAAATTTGTTTGTTAAAGCCATCCATGTGCTATTTCTGTCATAGCTGCATTAGAGAACTAAGACATGTATATATTCATATATACAATAAAGCACATAGGGGACACAAATGCGGATACTTCTTAGACTTAACTAAACATCTCGTGGGTTTAGGACCATAGCCTTGTGGGATGACTTGGTCAATTGGCATAACACGGTACGTAAATTTTATGTTCTACATCCTGGTTTGGTGAGTAGTGTCTGGAGTCTTAAAAGCTCGTGAATAGTCATCTAATATAAAACTATTGGTCTCTATGCGTCAGGAGTGAAAAAGAAACAAAGAAACCAAAGTCTCAAAGAAGAATCTAGTCTATAAGACAAATAGTCTACATGAACCATGGCTTCATCTACCCCGAGACCAGAAGAACCAGATAGTGCTGTGCTACCACTACCGACCATTCTGAGCAGGAACACAACAGGTGGATCCTGATAGAATGGGAGCAAAATGTGGAACAGACCTCAAATTCTTAAAAAGTCCAGACTTACTAGAGTGAGACTGGAGGAGCCCCCGAGGCTGTCACCCTGAGATACACTAAGCTTTGAACTGAAACTATTCCATGAGTTCAGCTTTTAGTTAAATAACAGATTGGCTCATAAAATAAACAATACCACCAGTGAGTACCGAGCTCCTTTAAAAAAGTCATCTATAAGAGACCAAGGAAACCCTGGTGGTGTAGTGGTTAAGTGCTATGGCTCCTAACCAAAGGGTCGGCAGTTCGAATCCACCAGGCGCTCCTTGGAAATTCTACGGGGCAGTTCTACTCTGTCCTATATGGTTGCTATGAGTCGGAATCGACTCGACGGCAATGGGTTTGGTTTTTTTTTTTATAAAAGACCAAATGGTCAACATTTACTCGTAAGCAAAGATGAGAAGGCAAGAGGGCAGGGAAACTAGATTACTGGAAACAGAACAACCTGAACGGGATATAAAGGGAAAGATGACATACTGAAAAATGTAACCAATGTCATTGAACAAATTGTGTGGAAATTGTTAAACGAGAGCCTAATTTGCTATGCGAAATTTCACCGAAAATGCAATAAAATACTATTTAAAAAAAAAGAATATAACTTACACATGAACATGTTTTTTGGATGCACTTTGCGTTTTTGTAAGTGTTTAAGAATTGTGCTATCAATAAAAGTTTGTTGTATTTGGGTAATAGCATTAAAAATAATTGGAGCACCCACTAATTGCTAGGCACTGTGTGGACCCTTTCAGGTATATCTCATTTTACATTGTTATCTGTTCATTGTGGTGATGCTACTTGTGTGAGGCTATCTGGACACATTTTCAAAATTCTAGTCTCTTGCTGCGAACTGTCGTTATAATTCATATTGGAATTAGTTGGGATTGTTTTCCTCCCAGTCACGTGGGACTTGAATTTCACAAAGACTTTATAAACACAAACATATTAGCTACTCTTATTCCATGTTAAACACACGTTTTAGTCATATCAATGGGGAGATAATTTAGTTGCTATTATTTTGCCACAATGCACCAATTTCAAAGAGAATTAAAATAATATCACATTGTGATTTTTTTTTTTTTAATTCCACCAAACCTTGAATGTCTTTGGACTGAGAACCAGCCAGTGCATTTTTAAAATCTCTGTTGTTGCTTCTGTACTTGTATCTGCGCCTTAGCTTTTCTCCTCATTTTTCTCTCATTCTCTCCTCTCACCTCCATGTCCACATACAACTTTTAGGATGTGATGTCAATCCACTGTCTTTATGTTTAATTTCAAAATTAAGTGTTAACTATTTTCCAATACATTGTCTTATATATATATTATATATACTGCTATTATATATATGTTTTATATATGTTATATATGTTTTTACATGTATGTATAAAAATGTTACTATTAAGTTGATTTGGTCTCCTAGTGATCCCACATGACAGAATAGAATTGCCCCACAGGGTTTCCTAGCCCTGGTGGCACAGTGACTGGTTAAGAGCTATGGCTGCTAACCAAAATTCACCAGTCACTCCTTGGAAACTCTATGGGGGCAGCTCTACTCTGTCCTGTAGGGTTGCTATGAGTCGGCATTGACTGGACAGTAATGGGGTTTTTTTGGTTTTTTTTTTTGGTTTTAGTCTTTACAGGAGCACGTCACCAGGTCTTTCTCCCATGGAGCCACTGGTGGGTTCAAACCAACCTTTTGGTTAGCAGTCGAGAGCTTAACCACTGCCACCAGGGTTCCTTTATATATATATCTATATAGGTACATGTATATATACATATATATATGAGAAAGAAGCTATGGCCTCATTTAGATTTACACTAGAAGAAGTCTAAAAGAGTTCACTTTTAGGTTTACTTAAAACTGATATTGAATTTTTAGTGTAAAATTATTCAGCATTGCACTCTGAGGCCTTTTGCATGAACACTCAGTAATTCTGCATCATGGTGACCTCGGGCCAGGGAAGCCTGACTGAGGTGACGATGGTTTCTGGAGGTGTCCTTTCTCTGACTGACTCTGGGAGAGCAAACCCCAAGGGAAATGCCACAGGCTGTGCGGTTCTCCTGCTTCTTTTACGACCTGTGATGGCAAAGCAGAGGGTGTGCTTTTTGTATCGTAAACCCCATCCTATTGCTGAAGGGCCGCAGGTACATTTGCCTTTTCACCTACTCAGAGAGTCATTCTTTGGTGGGGGAGAAACCTTGTTAAAATCCTGAAAGAAAGGTGCTGTTTATGCATGGGCGTCTTTGCTTTCTGTTAAGTACATGGAGGAAAAATTTGATGTCTGAGTAATATTTAAACATAATTAGTTGTTTTGGTTTTTGTCACAGCGCACTGTTCTTCCAGCTTTAGAGGGAGACGTGGTCTCGCGTTGTCTGTGGAGCTCGAGGCCAGCGCACACTGCAGTTTACATGCTGGGGGACTAACCAACCCTATGAAACAGTAGATGGTAGCTACACTGTTTTAAATATGCATTATTGATTTATACATGGATAATTGGACAAAACCTAATTTATTCTGTATCTTATGACTTTCTTTAGCGATCCAAAGCACGTGTGCTCTTTGTTGTGATACTTTACTTTTAGAATGCTCAGAAAAGTACTGAGAGACACATTTCTACATTTGACAAAAGAAGTTACTTAATGAGAAAAAGAAATTATGGTCAACCTTTAAACTAGTCTCTTGCCATCTTTTTGGCTAAGTGAACACCGCAATCATTTAAAAAAGGAAAATTATCAAATGATAAACAGAAACGCCAAACCAGCTGCCATCGAGTTGACTCCAACTCGCGGTGACCTCACGTGGGTCAGAGTAGAACTGTGCTCCACAGGGCTTTCAGTGGGTGGTTGCTCAGAAGTAGATCACCACCCCTTTCTCCTGAGACAACTTTGGGTGGACTTGAACTGCCAACATTTCAGTTAGTAGCCGAGCATGTTAACCATCTGCACAGTAATGATAGGACCCCATTTTCTAGAATCAGGGTCTACCTGTGGCCCTGACGCATCTGGGTTTCCATTCTAGTCTTTTCAGTACGTACCTGTGGGAGCCCATCAGCTGCCTGGGAAGACAAGGACGTGGGGGTGACTGAGGTGGATGGTGCTCTCCATGCACTTGCCCCTCACAGATCTGACTGGAGTCTTCTCCCTTAAGAGGTACTCCTCCACCCCTGCCTCTGTGGTGACTACACCCGGCACAGTCAGGCACACCATTGAGGTGGCCTGGTGATAGATTTGGGGTTGGGGGTTTCTCACCAGCGCTGAACTGAATGACTCTGATTTAATTTCAGTAATCAGTAAACACAGCGGTGTGTTGGCCCAGCCTAAAGTGCTCCTCGCTGTGTCTAGTTACCTGTGAAAGGAACAACCCTGCTTCTTTAAATCACCCTATGCTGACAGCTGTCTCGGGTGTGCTGGACATCACCGTTGGAGGCAAAGCTATGCACACCTGGACACCTGCACCTGTCATCATCCGTCAGAGCTCATGGGGCACGAGGGGCTCTGTTACCTGCACACACTCCCTTCTCCTCAGCCCTCCTCCAATGGCACTTAAGTGCAAGCCACACTTTTGTAAATTGAGCTGAATATCTAGTCCTAGTTGGGACCTTGATTTCCATCTTGACCTGGAAATTTCATCCTCAGTCCAATTTCACTCTTGTTGCCCCTTTTGCGTGAGCTCCCTTTTCCCCGGATCCAGTCGTGGCACTGTCCTCTGTGGCTCTCAGCATCTGTGTCTCTTGCACACAGGCGGGTCCCCCCTTCACGTCCCCTCCCACTGCTCACACTCAGCTGGGTTCTGAGCAGAAATCCGTTTCTACCCCAGGTTCCACATGAAGAGCTTCCGTTGGCTGCTCCTTCATGGCTGGTGTTTTCGTAGAGTGCATCCGAGCCTAGGTTTTGGAGGGAAGGGGCCTTTTCCCAGAGTGTGGCTGAACAGGGATTCTGGTCAATTCGTGGCTAGAAATGACAATGTTCCCAAACCGTCCACAGCAATTTCCTCTTCTTTGTGTCCCTTTACGACCACAACCATGACCACGACATTCTCTAACAAGTGTTAATTGGGTCCAATTGTCCTGGCCAGCAGGCCACATTCACAGGTCTCTCGCTGTGGTCCTGGAGCCCCGTCCCGGTGGGGGCCACATAGGAGACGCCCAAATGCATCTTTGTTATTTATTCATGCTGTGCTTTATTACTGGTACCACGTGTGGCATGGGAACACCTCACTGCAATCACAGCTAAAGAGGTCAAATGTCACCACTGAAGCAGTAACCATAAGAACCCAACACAGAGGTGTATGTTCAGGTGACAGGAGGCCACCCTCAAAGGCCCAGCTCGGCCTGGTTTATGTCATGATCTGGGGACAGACCCTTCCTGCTATGGCTGAGAAGCTGCACAGCCTTCCGCGAGCACCGGAGCCCTGTCCCGGCCTTGGAGTCTGCCGCTGGACGCTCGGGCATTGCTCGGGCGGGCGGGTTCTCACTTCGCCAAACTAGAAGGAGCTCCAATGGCAACTGAAAAAGTGAGCAGAATCTAAGGTGCCCGTGCTGTCCCGTACCAGCTACACATTTATGCTTTCAGTGTGTGGTTTCCTTCTGAGCAAGATGTCTTCATAATTCAGAAAACTCATGGCAACCAACGTTTCCTTTGTATTTGCATACCGTGGTTGTAATGTATGAAATAATTACCGGGTGCAATTAGAGGATGGCTCTCAGGACATTGCAGAACTGGCACACTAAACACATAATGCATGTCTGCTTTACTTTTAATTAACTGGCTTCTCCTCTAAGGTGTTTAATCACCAGTTTAGATACGATGGGTTCGAACCGATGGTGAAGGAGCGGGGGAGTGGGGGGGACCCACCTGCCCGCAGCTGAGAGGGGGCTCAGGGAGAATGTGGCGGGCCGTGGAAACACACTCTTCGTCCTCAGGTGCAGTTACAGTGATGGACAACGTCATAATTCACATGCGAGCAAAGCATCCTTCTCTGTGGTCCCCAATAAAGTTTCTTGTGACGCTTCAAGAATGATCTCCATCATTTGAATAGTCTGACTGCTGTACAGGGTTGTTAGCACAGATTTTAAGAGGATGGGTTGATTTAGTAGGAAATCCCCAGGAGCAACGAGCAATTATGTTTCTTTAAAGCATATTTTCATTTCAAACTTTGTCTTTCCTCTGTTAGCTTAAAAAGGTTATGTATGTTATATTACCTCCTTCAGAAGAAATTCTGGGATATGGAGAGAATAACCAGTGTGACTGTTAATTGGCGGGGGGCGGGGGAGGCAGTGGTGGTTCAGTAACAGAATTCTCACCTTCCACCCAGAGACCTGGGTTCAATTCCTGGTCAACGCACCTCACGCACAGCCACCACCTGTCTGTCAGGTTTCAGCAGAGCTTCCAGACTAAGATGGACTAGGAAGAAAGGCGTGGTGATCCACTTCTGAAAACCATCCAGTGATATTCCTCTGGAGCACAGCAGCCTGATCGTTGGGCTGGTACAGGACCAGGGGCCAAGTGGATGGCCAAGAACAACAACGAATATTAATTATTACTGTCATTTGCACATCAAATTTTTGGCCTCATTTTATTTTAGCACGGTAAAGTTTTTTTGTTTTTTTTTTAAATTTCTGTGTTACTAATTGCCAGCTGGGTTGCAGGATCTCTAACATTATCCTTTTTCTTTAATTAAATGCCTCTGTTTGGAATAGCCAGTTTTCACAGATGTGTGATCCACGATTTAGAACAACCTGAGGTGATGTGGAGGACCCCGAGATGGGGATTAGGGATGTCGTATTTAAGATAAAGGGATGCAGCCCCAGGAGCAGCGTCTGATGAAGATTTAGAAGGAGAGTGTGGCCTCATGTGTTGTTTATCCGTCCTGCCACATGGCTGCTCCGACCCCAGAGCGGTGCAATAATTTATTGGGAGCCTCAGTTAGTGCAGAGTGAGCCACAAGAGTGCTGGCAGACCGGCAGACAGGAGGAGGAGGCTGGCCTGTTTCTGCAACGCTGACGGCAATTATGGACGATGCGGCAACTCGGTCCCTGAGGAGCTGCCTTCCAGCTGCACCGGCTGGGGTCTTGCTTGGTATTTATGGATTAAGACATTTGAAAATACTAGTACCTTGTAACTGTTCCTCGAGTTAGCTGTTATTTTGATTTTTTTTTTTTAATTTTCTGATGTTTTCACTTTGTTCATTATTCACGAAGAAGCCTCTTCTAGAAGAAAACTGATTTTAGAAGAAGACTGGAGGTCCCTTGTTTAACAGAGCTGTTTGTCTCCTTTGCTTTCCTCTCACGCATCCTTCTTCAGGACCTGGGTTGTCTCTACAGATTTGGCTCTGCGGGCTCAAATTCCCTGGCCAGCCCAGGGCTGGGTGTGGTTGCTCACCCATGGTTAGCCATTGGAGCTTCAGACTTCTCTTGTGATGCCACAGCACCCAGGGATTCCTTTGTCCTCTGCCTGTTGGCGGAGGTTCCCCATGTCCATTAGGGATGTGCACAGGCTGGAATGATAGCCAGGCAAGCTGAGTGCTGGCCATGGAGCTGCTTGCTGTTGATGGGCACACTGGGCAGGGCCATTGGCTGGTCTGCCAAAGAGGAGGGCAAGGGCAGTCATGCAGTGCTCCGAATGGAGACTTTCCCAAGGACAGTCAGGGCTGTCTTGCAGTGTCTCCTGACTGTTAGGTATTTCAAAGAATGGTACGTTCAGTTAAGTAGAACAGAGCGGGAAGCCAGGCCGTGGTGGGAGAAACTTCTCTGTTATACGATTGTTTTTTTTATAGGCAATGGACGTAAACAGATGATAGAAATATTGAATGGATGTTCTTGAGCAGCCAATCACTAAAGAATACCTGAATGGTGGTAATGGGTGGCAACATTTGAGGACACAGAGACTTCCGCACATGACAAAGTTTGGTTTGCTATTTGTCTGCCCACCGTAGTTTAATGGTTTGATGGTTTTGTATTGAGGTAGCTCACTCTTAGTTGTCACATCCGCAGTACGTGTGTAATGTCACATTACTCAGATATAACAGAAAAATCCACAATGGAATTTGGGGACACTGAGGCCCACCATAAAAATTCATGACCTTTATTAATTAATTTTTAAAATAATATTTTATTATGTTTTTGGTGAAGGTTTATACAGCAGTTCAGGTTTCCATTCAACAATTTCTATACAAGTTGTGCAGTGACATTGGTTACATTCATCACAGGGTGTGAAAATTCATGTTATTTCTGTTCTGGTTGTTCCATTTCCATTAATCTAGTTTCCCTGCCCCCTTAACTTCTCATCTTTGTTTTAAAGTGAGTGCTATCCAAACCAAAAATCCCAAACCCACTGCCGTCAAGTTGATTCCGACTCATAGTGACCCTATAGGACAGTGTAGAACTGTCCCATAGAGTTTCCAAGGAGCGCCTGGTGGATTTGAACCGCCGACCTTTTGGTTAGTAGCTGTAGCACTTACCAAGTATGCCACCAGGGTTTCCAAATTGCTGTCCATTAGGTGTCATATAGGTGATTTTTTTAGAGGAGCACAGTACTTACGGGTGATATTAATTATTTTTGGAGCCAATTTACTATTTAGCTACAACGTGATCTCAGGGGTTAGTTTTGGTTCAAGGTTTGAAAGATTCTCAGGGCAATAGTTTTGGGGAGTCTTCCAGTCTCAACCCAGTCCAGTAGGTCTGTTTTTTTTTTTTTTTTTTTTTTTAATTTTAGGAATTAGAGATTCTCTTCCACATTTTTCTCCCATTCTGTCAGGGTTCATCTAACTGACCCTGATTAGGATGGTCAGTGGTGGTAGCCAAGCACCATCTAGTTCTTCTGGTCTCAGGGTAGATGATTTGTGTAGACTTTTTGTCCTTTAGATTGATTTTTTCTTTGAGTCTCTAGTTTCCTCCTTTCTCTTTTGCTCCAGGCAGGTAGAAAACAATAGATGTATCTTAGATGTGTGCTCGCAAACATTTAAGACCCCAGACACTACTCACCAAACTAGGAAGTAGAACATAACTTTATGAACTATATTGTTATGTCTTATCAACTCAGATGTCCCATGAGACTATGGTCATGACCTTTATTTTATTTCAAGTAATATCTGAATTCTGCATTTAGTCAAGTATCATTAGCAGGAACAACAGATTCCATAGGAGAAGCAATGGCATTGGAGGTGTGGGCCTGAGTGTGCTGAGATGGAGCCGATGGTAGACGAAGCTCTGAGACCGAATGGAGAGAATTGGTTGGATGATTGTGTATTGCTGCTTTACCTCTGAGGAACAAGGAGGATGGAGGCCTCCCCAATTAATCTTGCTGGACTAGAGTTCGTGCCTCAGCTGACCTTGGGCTGCTCCCCTTGTCTGCCAAGATGGCTTTGGAACCAGGATGGTGACTTTGCTGAGTGAAGGCAGGGGAGACAGAACGGTTGCCCCAACATCAGAATCTTCTAGTTTGAACTGTGAACTTGTCCCATAAATTTCTTTAGAAATCAGAGGAATTAAGCAATTTCATCTTTATACTGCAGCTGATTCTTAGAATATAGCAATGTGGGAAAGCTTCATAGAACCTCTAAAATTCTTAGAGTGCATTTGTAATCTACTTTAGAGAGCTCCTAACCAGATTTTGTGTCCACCTAGGACAAGCAACAAAAGGCGGAGCAATCCTATCATGTATGGATCTAATCAATTTGGATATTGCAGACCTTGAATCTTCTGTAAGCCTTAATTTATTCAAGTTGCTTATTTCATACTGATTAGTCTCAACTTTGCGTGGTATTGGCTAGAATCATGAACTATCAGTGAACAGTATGACATAACTTGGACTCTCACACCAAAATCAACATTGACTATTGTCTTACCAGTGACTTTTAAGGTGCCATGAGCAATAAATGAGGCAGCATTCTGTTCAGAATATGTTAGAGGCCATATAGCCCAACTTCCTATTTTTTAGGTGAGGAAATAATTTGAAGAGATTTGCCCACAGTCACATGTAGTGAGTATCATTCCATATTTGTGTCATTGACAATGAGGATAACTAGAGCTGGGCTTTAGAAATGCGTTCATCTTTGTCTTGGAGATAATTTTTTGGAAATGGGTGGAGGTCCTTGTAGGAACAAGGAAAGACCTTGCTTTTGAAGAAGCTAGCATGTCACACTGATAGCCTCAAATTTACATCTCACGCCCAGGAAAAACAAAGACTATCACCACATACTTAAATCTCTGAACAAAAAAAATGCAGTGGGTAGAATCGGACACAGGCAGCAACCAGATGAATTCTTAAGAGGAAGAGCATTTTTTGGTCCTGAAGAAGGTGACTAACGGCAAGTTGAACCAGTGTGTAAGGCAGATTTTTTGTGGCCGTGCATATAACATCAATCGATGTGGCCCTAGGAATCATATAGTCACTCATGAGGTGGTTCAGCCCGTGTGGTATGAAAGCTTAAGACACGGCCAGTGCGGGGTTGTGGAGGCTGTTTGCGTGAGTTCCATCTGGATGTTGGGAGAGAGACAAACCCATCAATCTATCCAGGCACGCTCAGGTACAGAGCAAAAGACCAAATCAAGAACCCACAAAGATAGAAAAAAAATGATGGCAAGGGTCATTATTCTAAAAAATCAGGTGGGATTTCTTACAACCCTTCTGTTATGAATTGAATTATGTCCCCTAGGAGGTATGTTGAAGTTCTCAACTCCGGTACTGTGAACATGACCTCGCTTAGAAATTGAGTCTTTGAAGGTGTTATCAGTGAGATTAACATGAGGTCACACTGGAGTAGGGTGTCTTCTAAACTGAGTGACTGATGTCGTGTAACAGAGGAGAAGAGGCACAGAGACACACAGAGAGGGAAGACAGCCATATGAAGAGACTGGAGGGATGCATCTTTAAGCCAAGGATTGCTAGCCATCACCAGATGCTGGGAGAGAGGCATGGAGCGGATTATCCCTCAGAGCTTCAGAAAGAATCAACATGGCGGACACCCTGATCTCAGACTTCCAGCCTTTCGAACTGTGAGAGAATAAGCTTCTGTTCTTGTAAGCACCCAGTTTGTGGTGTGTTGTTACGGCAGGCCAGCACATGCATACACTTTTCTTGCTGCTTCATACAACAGTCCTTGCTGCTTCCCCAGAATTGGCAGCTGCTCAGGTCTCCTTATGAAGGAGCACAGGTACCTGTGACCATGCAAGGCCTCTCAGGTGTGGCTCTACGAGTGCTTGCAGGCTCAGAAGGAGGCCAGAAGGTGATGTGCCCTCCTATGACGTCTGACCAGTGTCTGGACCTCCAATGACTGCAGACTTCCATCCCGGCCGCAGACTCTCTGTCTCTCTCCCTCACCGAGAACTGGCTTCTCTCTGCTTTCTGACTTCCTGAGTCTCAGGACTTTGTCCTGCCCTTAGGCAAGGCCAGCGTGTGTCCACCCCATCCTCCAGCTTGACCTCCAACCTTTGTTAGACATTTGTCACAACAACGACCTCCGCAGACAAGGTAGATGAAGAAATTCATCCAGTACTCTCAGGAGCGTGGCCCCCATCCCATTCCAAGTGGGAAAATGTATCCCAAAGCCAGGGTACATTCTCCACTGTACATGATTTTAGAACATTTGAGAATGGGGTTTTCCTGAGGATAAGGAATAGGACAAAGCTGTGTTCTCAATATTGGGGTCGGCCTCCTTCTGGCAGATGCCGTGTGGCTGAGAGTAGTGAGACCAGGCTGGTTTTTATTCAGGAAAAAGGTGAAGACACAATGAAATGACTAAAAGCCCATTAAAGATGGAATGGTCCTGTCCGTTCCACCCCTTCAAATTGTGTGCCCCTCCATCATTCGACCCTACATGGGTTGTAAGAATGATGGGGGAACCATTTATTATTATTTTCTGTTTCATAATTCAACCTCATAGAGCAAGGGGCAGAAACAAGGATTTTTATAGGTGGGACTGAGTTTAGTGTTTTTCCTATAAAATAATTTCCACAAATTTAGCTTCAGGCTCTCACTCTCTGTCTGATATAGAGAGCCTGATTCAGAATTCATTTTTTTGGCCACCCATAAAAGCACACTCCTGAGACTTAAAAAAACCTTTCAGTCTATTCCAGTTTGCTCCCCATGCTGAGTCTGCACTGTGCCCTAGGCCTCTGCATTCTGGCACCCCCTCTTCCTGGGATGCCTCCCAGGGAGCTTCCGTTCTGCCTGCCTGTCTCTCTTGTGCTTGTTCTGGAGACGCTGTTTGTCCCTTGCAGATATTTCTCTGGGTTCTTTGACTGTTAGGCACCATCTCCTATGTCCCATGGCTGCTATGGTGGCCTAAGCCATAGTGTGCGGGATGGCTGATGTGTGCATGGTCCTTACTGGGCTGAGAGCAACTTCTGGGCAGGGAGGCCTTCTGGACCTTACTGCATCCTCAGCGCCTGTGTGTGTGGGGAGCTGTGACATTCAGTGTCACGATGGACGCATGGAGCACAGGTGTATCCTGGTAAATAAGCCTCAGTGTGAACAACAGCAGCTATTCTCGCTCTCTTCCCCCTTCTCCCCCTCCCCATTTTAAAATAAAACCACTGTGAGAATTGACCAACAGCAAGAGAAACAAGGCATATGAAAAACATGAGTGCATTCATACTTTTTTTCTAATTTGGTCTTGTCAAAAAGTTGTCTTTGATTCTATTTTCCAAAGTATACTTGCTAAACTCTTTAAAAAATCACAGGAAAAAGACTCATGTTTCTGATTTATCTCAATTAATAAGAATGGAATGGTTTAGTTTTTTTTGTAAGTGTTTGGTATGGAAGCCTGTTTCTTTATGAAATTCTATATGATTTGTTTAGGAATCATTGACTAAAACAGTAATAACTGCAAATATGAAGTTCAAAGCCAATATCTTTGTTTTCTTCTAGGTTTTTCCTATGTAAGAAAGAAATGGTGATGAGAAGACCAGTGAACAACCTTGCATTACTGTCAGGCAAAATGCATTTGCTCTTGCAAGGTAGACTCTCAGAATAAATACGGAGGAAATGGAATGTGAGGAATATCCAGACTCACTAATTCAAAGGACTAAGAAGTGGTTATATCTCTGTTAGTAGTTTAACTGGAAGCTGTAAATGCAAATATTTTCACATTATCCTTTACGTGGCTCTCCAGTAATTATTCTGGGGAATAATGTAAACTACTGGCATCTAAAAGGAGCCTTGGTGGTGCAATGATAAGTGCTCGGCTGCTAAGAGAAAGGTTGGCTGTTTGAACCCACTCAGCAGTTCCTTGGAAGAAAGACTTGGTGGTCTGCTCCCATAAAGATTACAACCTAGGAAACCCTATGGGGCAGTTCTACTCTGTCACATGGCATCGCTACAAGTCAGAATCAACTCGATGGCATACAACAACAACACTGGCATTTAAAGCAGTCAGAAGGGTTTTTTACCCCTTAATAATATGTGCTGTTCATATATAAATTGCTTATATAAATGCAGGTGTCTCCTTCTGTGTACACGTGTGTCTCTTTACCCCCCGCAGCTAGTCTTTTGCTATGAGAACCATGATTTCTGCACCGAGAAAAAGATTAATTGACTACTGGCTACACATTTGGGCTGGCCTGGACTTTGTTCTAGGCCTTTTGCCGCAATTCTAGTTGTTAGGGAAAAAAGGAAAAAAAAAAAAATTCTTTGCATCAATGTTATTAATGCGATAAAAAGAAATACTCGTGAATAACTAGACAATTTTAGGAACTTGGGTTCATCCATCTGTTAATCTTGGTGTGATTAAGGAGGTAATCCTCATGCCCATTATTCCTAATGACAAGACCAAGGAGGCTTAACGCATTAGCTGGTGCTGGCCACAGAGAAGAAGCAATGAAGGGTATCAGCAATCTTAGCCACAATTGAGGAATTGGCCCGTCCTTGCACAACAAAAGTGATACAAAAGAATTACACCCTCACTAAAGTCTATTTCCTCGTATAATCACACAAAATGATTTTTCTTAAATATGATAATAAATCACAGCAAAAAATCAATGTGGCAGGGCCCAACTGCTGCGGCCTGATAACGCATCAATCAATATTTAGTATTTAGATTTTAATTAATACATAGCAGTGCAGAGGCTTTTTAGGAGAGAAATATTATCTCAGATAAAAAATCCGGCACTGTTAGCATGCGCAAGTGGTCGCTCATATCTGTCATTGATCAGTCTGGTGGAGTTGTGATTAAAAACCCTTAGAAATATCAGACAAGAACATGAAACAGATTGAGCCCAAAGCAGGATGATGTCGGCATCTCGGCCTGCAAACCAGAGCAGGCTTCTTGCAGCCCGCCGGGGAGACCCTCCCTGGGGCCAGGCCGAATGAAGGGGTGGGATTTGGGGATCTTGTGGGGATGTGTATTGCCCTCTTTGCTGCTGGATCGAAATTAGAGAATTTCAAACAGACTTCCCTGATTTCTGCCATTGCTTCCCCTAGACTTAATTTTTTGAGGAGTTTTTATTTTTTTTTTATTGTGGTGAAATAATATAACACAAAAAACTTGCCATTTTAAACATTTCTAAGTATACAATTCAGTGACATTAATTATGGTCACCATGTTGTGCCACCATCTCCACTATTCATTTTCTGAAGTTTCTTATCACCCTAAACAGAAAGTCAGTATCCCTTAAGCAAAACCTCCCCATTCAACCCCTACTTTCCTTAGATACCACTGGTCTTCCTTTGGTCTCTATGTATTTGTCTGTTCTAGATATGTCATATAAGTGGGATCATGCAGTAGTTATTCTTTTGTACCTGCCTTATTCCAATCAGCATAATGTTTTCAAGCTCCATCCCCACTGTAGTATGTATCAGGACTTCATTTCTCTTTACGGCTGAATAATATTCCGTCGTGTGTGTCTTGGTTATCTAGTGCTGTTATAACAGAAATACCACAAGTGGATGGCTTTAACAAACAGAAATTTACTTTCTCTCAGTCTACTAGGTTACAAGTCCAAATCCAGGGCGTCGGCTCCAGGGGAAGGCTTTTTCTCTCTGTCGGCTCTGGAGGAAGGTCCTTGTCCTCAATCTTCCCTGGTCGAGGAGCTTCTCAGGTGCAGGGACCCCATGTCCAAAGGACACACTCTGCTCCTGGTGCTGCTTTCTTGGTGGTGTGAGGTCCCCAACTCTCTGCTTTGTTCCCTTTCCTTTTATCTCCAGGGAAACTCCCTTTACCTTGGATCAGGGAGGTGACCTGAGTAAGGGTGATGTTACAATTCCACCCTAATCCTCTCAACATAAAATTACAATCACATAATGGAGGACAACGATATAATACTGGGAATCACGGTCTAACCAAGTTGATACACATATTTTGGGGAGACATAATTCAATCCATGGCAGTGTGCATGTACCACACTTTGTTTATTCCTTCATCTGTTGGCGGACACTTGGATTGTTTCCACTTCTTGGCAATTACAAATAATACGGCAATGAACATTGGTCTACACAGGCTTGTTTGAGTACCTGCTTTCTATCCTTTTGAGTATGTACCTAGGCATGGACTTGTTGGCCCCTAGGGTTATTATACCCGTAGCGACCCTATAGGACAGAGTAGAACTCCCCCATAGAGTTCCAAGGAGTTGCTGGTCACTACGGATTGGAATGGACTCAATGGCACATAACAATAACAGGCTTATTATAGTTTTGGATGAAAATTTTCCCTTGATGATAAAATATTTTAAGATAATTTTAACATTCAGAGATTCACATTGATCTCAGTGATGCTTTTAATTTTCTACATTTCCTTTGATATACGAAAGATGTTGTTGTTGTTGGGTGACATCAGATTGACTCCGACTCATAGTGACCCCACGTGATAAAATAGAACTGCCCCATAGAGTTTTCTAGGCTATAATCGTTAGGGGAGCAGACCACCAGGTCTTTGAGGAGCCACTGGTGGATTTGAACTGCCTATCTTTCTGTTAGCAGCCAAGTGCTTAACCGTTGCACCACCAGGGCTCCTTGTATGAAAGATGTGGGCTGTTAAAAGCAGTGAACAAATATTTTCCTTCTGAAATCTCTGAAGAAGAATGGTCTACATATTGCTCCCTTGGTCAAACTCTCCCTTACTGTTACCTTGATTCTTACTTCCTACAACGGTTGCTTGAGCCATGAATTTACAAAATCTGAAGGAAATGCTGTTCCCCAACCTTGGCAGACACATATATACCCAGGAGTAAAGTTGCTGGCCCCTAGACTTACCAGTTATAGTTTGAGGTGAAAATTTTTCCCTTTTTGACACAGTAATTTTCTCTTTATAATAACCATAAGGAAACACTGTTCTCTTGATGCCCCCAACGCTTGACATCTACCAGGAGTCCTATTCGCTAGAAAATAATTCTTGATCTAGCAGGTCAGTCAAAACAAAGACAAGCGTGGAAGATACAGCATTTGTTTTTGAAGTCTCTTAAAAAGTGAATGTGAGGAGATAACCTGCTGCTTTGGGGGGATCCAAGGCATAGATTTTTTTTTTTTTTTGAATCAGTTTCCTTACCGAGTCTTTCTCTGTTTGTTTTCTCATTTGATATCCGTTTTCCTCCCTCTCCTATAGAGCGATGTGTAACCTTTAGCTGAATCTTAATACAATGTCCTTTAGACAAATTCAGTCAATAGAAAATTTTGCTGAGGCAGGCGACGTTAGACTGGGGCTTGAGAGGAGACGACTCTCTAAGTCACCTCTTTCCCGAGTGTCTTAATGAATGCTCATTATTTGGAGTTTGATTTCCTCTATTCCGCAGCACATGTGGTGACCGCAGAGTCAGTGAGGTCCACATGAGAGAGATGGTTAGAGATGGTCTGTGTTTTCCGTTTCGTGTGGTGATTATGTTAAAGAATAGAAGGGAGAGGTATTTGAAGGCATTGGTTTCAAAGGCAATTGAATGGGATGCCAGGAGGTTTTACAAATTCCTGGATTCCGTGATACCCAAGCACAGGTTTTATGTATAAGAATCTTAGTTAAGGATTTTAACAAAATGGAGGCTCATCAATGGAGAATGTGACTTGCTCTCCTCAGCTGAGAACAATGTCTCCACAGCCATGTGTTAACATTGAGGCTCAGATTAAAAAACAGATGGAAGGAAAAGTGAGGCACTTAGGGACATTTGCAACTTGTTGGAGAGATGGGACCACTTGCTTAGGTTATGAGGTTGTTTCTGATAATCAAGCTTCATATTAGGAACTCCTGAGAGGCCCTATTTTTTGGAAGCCATGAAGAGGGACACCACATTAAACTCTCTGAGACTAGGTATTGACTGCGACTGTTCTCTGATGGGAGGTTGCTGCTGAACTGTGGGCCATGGGACAGAGACTTCAACCCCTCAATTTCTCAGCAGGAAGTGGTATCACTTCTTTGTCACAATTCCAGGTGCAATTTTCCAAACTAGGGAAGGCAGTGACCAGAGTGATGGTCATCAGCTCTTACACTCCCTAGAAAAACTACTAACCTAAAAGTTGTCAGTTAGAAACCACACAGCGGCACTGTGGAAGAAAGGCCTGGTAATCTGATTACAGCCAAGACAATCCTATGAAGCCCAGTTCTTCTCTGTAACACATGGGGTCACCATGAGTGGAACGGATCTGACAGCAATGGGTTAATGAGGAATTAGGGAAATGACTGTGTTTTCACTTATTAAGATCATATGGTAGCAAGGCTTTGAAAAAATCCCTACTTTTTGACCTAATAATTCTGTCTCTTGGACTTTATCCTAAGAGAATAATCAGATGAACACAGATCTTTATGCATTAGGATACTTACTGTGGTAGAGGCACGACAAAAACAACCCTTCCCGTGCCAACAACTAAAGGCTCAACAACAAGACCTGTTAAATGAATTAAGATATTTCCAAGCCAGGGTATAAAATATAGCCTTTAAAGACCACTCAGTGACATTAGCAAAGATTATCTCAATCATGTTAAGAATGAAAGAATGAAAACATGCTGAAATGTTGTACAAAATTTCATCTACATGTCATTTTGAAGGTGTCATAAAGTATATTTGGAGGAGAAAGGTAGAAATCCATTCTTGAAGGTTGTGGTCCAGAGCTAATTCTGGCATCGTTGAGACTTTCAAAGAATTCTGCTGTCTTCGGTACTCATCATTCAGACACAATTACAGACTTCCCAAACCTCAGCCTGGACATGGTAAAAACAGAATGCCTCGATTTCCCTTTTACTCCATTTCCTCCTTTCCCACAAAGCATCATCATCTCTCAGGCCCATCGAGCCCAAAAACTTTATTGATGTCAAGTAGTCACCATATACCATAAGGCTCCCCACTCCCAATCTTTAGGATCGATTCTGCTTCAGTCCTACAAATCATTAGACAAAAACTTTTAAAAAGTCATACATTATACTTAGATAAACCCCATAAATCCAGTGGGGTTAGTAGGTAGAAGTTGAATGCGTATTCTCATTTAAAGTATTGAGCTTAAGTAAAAATCTTCTGCAGCCACACCTTTAAATAGTTACAGACTAGATTCTCTTACGTCTCCAACGAGTTTTGCTTCTTTCTAAGTACCAAAGAAGGAGCCCTGGTAGTGCAGTAGTTAAGTACTCGGCTACTAACTGAAAGATTGGTGGTTTTAACCCACCAGCCGCTCAGCAGGAGAAAGATGTGGCAGCCTCCTTCCACAAAGATTTCCGGCCTTCGAATCCCTGTGAGGCAGTTCTACTCTGTTCTGTAGGGCTCTGAGTTGGAATTCAACTCAATGGCAATGGGTTTGGTTTGGGGGTTTAAGTGCCTAAGACAGCACAAAACAAAAGGGTGATTAGAAAGAAAAGAAAGCCTTTAAGTACCAGTAACATCATGTTGTCGTTAGGTGCTGTCAGTTGATTTCGACTCTTCATAACAACCCTATGTGTCAGAGTAACCAAAAAAGAAAGAAAACAAACAAACCTGTTGCCCTCAGTCAATTCGATCCTGACTCATAGTAACCCTACAGGACAGAGTAGAACTGCCCCATAGGTTTTCCAAGGAACGGCTGGTGGATTCAAACTGTCAACGTTTTTGCTGGAAATGACCATTTATTTGCTTTAGAAGGAGCTTTTATTATTATTTTGCAATAATCAGATTAAAAAAAACATTTGCTTAATTAGAATGAGATTGAATCCTTACAAATGTAAAGCAGTAGAAAGATACTTATTTATAAAAGAAAAACAGCAATCCCACCCATGAGATTTATAAAAAGCTCAGCCATCTTAACTTAGTTTCAAATATCTGAATTTTTTTTTTTTAAGGGCTTTATGATGTCACTACCAAAATAATTAATATTTCCTGATGGCATAGTGGTTAAGTGCTATGGCTGCTAACCAAAACGTCAGCAGTTCGAATCCACCAGGCGCTCCTTGGAAACTCTATGGGGCAGTTCTACTCTATCCTGTAGGGTCGCAATGAGTCGGAATTGACTCGACGGCAATGGCTTTGGTTTTGGTTTTGTGTATGCAGGAAACCCTATGGGGCAGTCCTACTCTGTCATATTGAGGATGGCGATGAGTCAGAATTGACTCAAGGGCACACAACGACAATGACAGTGTGTGCTGGACTGGACTTTGTATCAATGCCTTCTTAAGCCTTTGTGAATGGGGCCATTCCTAGACATCAGTTCTCTCTGTTGGTGAAATTGAAGACAGAGCAGGAAGTTGACTAGTACCAAGAATTTCTTCCTTCCGCGGAGGAGAAAATTATCCTGTGAGAATGTGAACATTGGAATTGTTGGGTCTTAATTCCAACAGTTGTTAGGTCCAGCCAGGTGTTTCGAGAGTCTGCACTGAATAAATACACTCGACGAACTGAATTATTTAAACACAGTCCCACGCTATTGCAAAACCAAGTTTGTGACTAAAACAGCCTGAGAGAGAAAAGGTAGATGAGCACACAAATCTATGCACAGGTGATTTTTTTTTTCTCTCCAGGGAGAGAGAATTTTTCATATCATATTTTAAATGTGGAAGCTAAAGTTCAATCTAAAATAAGTTGTTCTGTGTTGGTGAGGGCAACTTGTTTACTTTCTAGACTAACTGGCCAGGCATATGCAAATACGAGGCTTTCGTGGGGGAGGCCTGCAGCCCTGCTGAGCTCTGAGCCTCACCATTTGAAGGCCTGATTGAGTTAGCCCTTTGTCTGACCCTCTGCCTCCTGCTGTCTCTTGCTAGGGGAGGGGAAGGGCACCGGAGTCAGTACTTAAATGAAAACCTATGAGGGGAAATTTGAGGCTACGCCACGTGAATTTGGAACTGGCAAACATACTTTTTACGCACCGTTTTATATCAAGGTACAACTAGAAGAACCACCTAAGAGGTTGGTGAGGAAAAGATTTCCAAGGTTTCTTCTTTTCTTTTTCACTGTCCAGGAAGGCCATGGTGGGGAACAATCTAGAAGTCCTGCTGGGCCAGACAAGACTGGTTCTGTACAAGTTGCTAATTTTCCATTCATAGTTCACTATCTATCCTGATGACATACTAGCTTAATAGGTGTGCACTTCAAATAATTTCCTTTATGAAAATATAAAGTTTTTCCTGAAATTAGACATTAGACAAAAAAGTCAGGATTGTCTGAAGTGTGCGTTATTAACTGGTTTCCAATAAGAACCGTCCAGAGGAAAAGCCTTCATCCACCCTACAAAGCTCGTGGAGAGACCCCAGGGAGATGGAGCCCAAATACTTGGTCACAGTTGGGGTGGGGGAGGCTGTGAACCTCCACATTTTGACACTTAATCAGTCATAGCTGATTCCATGTTTTGGCATATTTCAACCTCGGCCATGCTTCTGGGGTTTGTGTGATCACAAAACAACGGAAACTCTAGCAGAGATTGGGATTTCTTGACCTAGAAGTTGTCCCTGAGTGGTGCAAGGCAGGTCTCTAGGTGGCACAAATCATTTGCACTCAACTGCTAACTGAAAGGTTGGTGGTTCAAGCCCACCCAGCGGTGCTATGGAAGAAAGACCTAATGATCTGCTTCTGTAAAGATTACAACCAAGAAAACCCTATGGAGCAGTTCTACCCTGTCACACGTGGGGTCGCCTTGAGTCAGAATCAACACGATGGCAACACTATTGAGTTTTGGGGTCGTGCAAACAGTTAACGTGCTTGGATGCTAACAGAAAGATTGGTGGTTTCAATCCATCCAGAACCCATTGCCATCAAGTCGATTCTGAGTCATAGCAACCTTATGAGACAAAGTAGAACTGCCATATAGGGTTTCCAAGGAGTGGATGGTGGATTAAAACTGCCGCCCTTTTGGTTAGCAGCCTTAATGTTTAGCCACTGCGCCACCAGGGCTCCAATCCACCCAGAGGCACCTTGAAAGAAAGGCCTGCCAATCTACTTTTGAAAAATCAGCCATTTGAAAACCCTAGGGAGCACAGTTCTACTCTGACACACATGGAGTTGCTCTGAGTCAGAAACTGGAGGGCAACTGGAAAAAAAAAATCACTTATGCATACATGGCCATAACTCGTGTTACACAGACAACCTCACAGTACGTATACGTACCAAATGGCCAAGTTTGGAGAGAAAGCTGTGAGGAAGGGGATGAAGATAGAAAGAAATGACGGTAAAGAAGAAATTAGGGAAGTTCTACGCAAACTGTCCAAGTGTCTAGGGAGAATTTTTTCTTCTTAAAAAGAGGTGAGAAAGGAGATTACTGCTAGGAGAGACATTTAATAAGAGCGAATTGTCCTCATCAAGCTTCCCGACAGGTACCAGAGGAAGAGAATGTGTTTCTTGTTTGATCTGTCTTCATCTAGAAAACAAAGGAGGAGCTGTTTCTCGTTTGGAGGTTACATGTTGCTAAGAGAGTGACCCTGGATATTAATTTTTCTATTACAGCAGAGGATTTTGAGATAGAAATGTGAATGCAAAGGAAATCTGAAAAAGGCTGGACCCTCCCCGTACTGCAGACTGTCTGAGACGTCTGATGCCGGTTCCTCATGCTGGAGGCAGCCTTAAATAAAATGGCGACAAAGAAAGGGACCTATCAATCAGTGTGTAAGTCAAAAAGGAAATGCCCCTGCAGAAAAATCCAGGTAGGGTAGGAGGCTGGTGGGAAAGAGGTTTTGGTTAGAGATGAGAGTGTGTAGCAACACTCAGATACAATATAAAGGAACTGCCTCTTTTGCCTGTGACTCAGGCTGCATGCCTTCTTATACCCCAGATTTTGCCTTTTGAAAAGGATATCTATGATTCGGACACACCAACTATAAAAAAATACCTATATTTATGAGACAATCAGGGGTATTGGAAAACCTGCTGGGTATTAGAGAATACAGGGAAATCACTGAAGCAAGGATGGGGAGACTTCATCTCACATACTATGGACATGTTATCAGGAGGGACCAGTCTCTCAAGCAGAGCATCATGCTTGGTAAAGTAGAGGGTTAGCGAAAAAGAGGAAAACCCTCAGTGAGCTGTATCGACCCAGTGGCTGCAACAATGGGCTCAAGCACAACGACTGGAGGATGGTGCAAGACCAGGCAGTGTTTTGTTCTGTTGTGCATAGAGTCACTATGAGTCAGAACTGGCTCGATGGCAACTAACAACAACAGCAACATATAAAGTGTAATAATGATGGTATGCTTATGTTAACAAAGAAGAGATATTTCCATGTGAAATACTATGTCTGGGATTTGCTTTCAAACCATAGAGTGGTGGATGTTGTCTCAGTCTTCCAGAGCTGCTGTAACAGAAATACCACATGTGAGTGGTTTTAAAGAACAGAAATGTATTTTCTTATAGTTCTGGAGGTTACAAGTCCAAATTAGTGTCTTGACCTTGTTGATGCCTTCCTTGTTGGTAGCCATGGGCATTCCTTGGTTCCTTGCTTGTAGACAATCCTCGATCCCCACAGGGCTTCTGTCTTCCCCCGTATGTACATACGTCTGTGTCTAATCGGTTCTTTTTTATAACTCAGAAATGATTAGATTTAGAGCCCACCCTACTTGGGTATGATCTAGTTGACACAACAAAGAAACCCCTGTTTCCAAACAGGATCACATCCACAGGCATAGTGATTAGGACCCCAATACATATTTTGGGCAACACAATTTAACCTACACCAGTTGGGGGCTCGAGGGAGTATACACACCACATGATCCACTATGTATGTTGACAATTTTTGAAGCTGGTAATGTCGGTACATGCATGTCCTTCTGTTAGTCTCTCTATTTTTATGCCTGTTAGAAAATTTTCATAACAAAACTTTTCTTAAAGGTCAGCTATTATCCACGGTGACAGAGCTGAGGCCCTGTCCCTGTTGTCTGCCCCTCAAATACCACTGGCCCCTTGTCTCCACACACTCATTTGGATTTCAGTACATCCAGTCCTTGGGAAGAGTGAGTTTGGAAAATACCCAAGTAGACTAGGGGCGCCACTTTCACTGTTTTTCTTTTTGTACTTGACCTTGTGCCTTCACATCGTGTCACCAGCCCTGAGTCGAGGACTCTCTCTGGGGGAAGAATGGAGATGATGGTGAATTATTTCAGTTATTGAACCATTTATTGAGCCCAGACACCATCCCAGGCATTCTGCATTTGTTCACTCTGATCTTCTCAACGGCACTGAGATGTAAGTTTATTGTCCCGGTTTTACACACATGAGACTTAGAGAGGGTCAACACTAACCAATGATGGAGCACGGGGCAGGGCCAGGGTTGGGCCGGGCGCCTGGCCTGCAGGCCTGCATGTCGGGACTGAGCTCACCTGCCATCTCCTTACACAGGCACGTGCACCCTGCCACAGCTACACGGCTTGGGAGCTCAAAATGATTTTGCTCGAAATGAAGCAAAAAGCTCTGCTCAGGAAAGGCAGCTAACCAAGGTGCGCACTTTGTTCCTTTATCTCTGAGGCGGTTTGGGGGCCCCACTCTGGATGTGGAAACGTGCATGAGCATTTGCAGGTGGAATTTGCCCCAGTAATTTGTACCTGTGCTCCCAGGCTGCCTGGCTGCCATCCCGATAGTTCCCGCAGCTGGTCTGGCTGCACGGATTTGCTCCCTGATTTCCTCTTCATTTCTCTGATGGTCGATGGAAACTATTAGTTCATTTCCAACACTATCAGTTATTTAACAAGGGTCATGGTCTTTGATGGGAGAATTGGGCTAATGGTAGCAATGCAAGTGATTTCTCAGCTGTCGTCACGAAGAGCACGGATATTCCATCTCCTGCTGACGGTAACTCAGCGGCTCTTAGTCCAGTTCACATGAATTGCTCTCTGAGGCTAAGTGAAACGTTTGTTTTCACCTTGGGAAAATGTATATAAAAAGCTGCTACTGAAAGAATATTTTTGGTAATCTCTGTTAGGAAAATATATACCGAATGTTTATTTTTTGGCTGAGATGGAGAATTGTCTCTTAATGAGATGAAAAGCAGACAATATTTTAGTACCTTATGGTGTGTGTGTGTTTACATGCGCACAAAGGGATGAAAACTAACAATGTGTGAGCACTTACTAAATACAAATTGCTTTATACAGATTATTTCCTTTTAAATTCTCACAGCAGCCATCTGAGGTTTGCAATATTATCTGGTATGATTAAGGAGCTCTGGTGGTGCAATGATTAAGCACTAGCCAAAAGGTCAGCAGTTCGAACCCACCAGCAACTTCATGGGAGAAAAGACCTGGCAATCGGCCTCTGTAGGGGTTACAGTCTAGAAAACCAGATGGGGCAGTTTTACTGTCACATAGGGGTCCCTATGAGTCAAAATCGACTGGAGAGGAACCTGCAACAACAATGATTACTGTTATTGTTATTATTATTACTTTGCAGATGAGGACACTCAGACTTCGTTAGGTCAGGTAGCTTACCTAAGCTCAGCTAAGCAGAGTCAGAGCTGGGAGTCAAGTCTGGCAGCCCCTCCTTCCCCGTTACATTGTCCCCGCAATTCAAATACGATGTAAAGAGGGCTTACTTATCTCTCTCACACTTAGGAGCTTAAACACACAAGTCCTCACCTTTGTATGTTTCTCCTCCACCCCCAGAACCCACATTCTGGATTTAGAAACACGTAATGTATGAAAACCTACACGACCCCTCCTCTGCACCCTTGCTATGGCTCATGTATTCACACACAAATATGGAGGTTGCAGACCCAGGCAGGGGTACGTATTCATTCCCCAGACCATCAGAGGCCCCGAGAAAATAAAGCTTCCCATTGACAGACACCAGGCAGACAGGGCTGTTAGTTTATGTAGGCTGTGGGCAGAGTCGACTGGAAAATTTTGATCACTTTAATTTACTATATCCAGCGTGCCTGCTGTACTCGGCCAGCGCTTTTATCAAGCCCTGTGCGGCAGTATTGATTTTTTTATTTTCTATGTAGGATAAGAAGACAGAGAGTTAGGAGCAAGAGTGAATGAAGAACTTTCCTCAGATTACTGCTATTCTCTAGCTTATTGCATCCTGTCGTTTGTAGTTTCAGATGATGTCCAGTATGTCAGGGTTGCTTGAAGCAATAAACAGGGTGAATAACAATGGAAGGGCTCGACGAGAAAGATTGAAAAAGGAGAAGGAGGCAGCCCAGAAAGTAAGAAAGTGCATGTGAGAAATTGAAAAAAAGCAGAGGTGGAGGAAAAAGCGTCCCAGGTGTGGGCAACTCCGACAGCGCCTTTCTATAAAGCCACTCTAACTTGCCAGGACAGTTTTTCAGCAAAGGGCCAAGCAGTAAAATCTACAAAGTGGGCCATCAAAGCCTTTGTCTCATTTTCTTTCTGAAACTAACAAAAGAAACTCCTCACACACACAACAACAACAACAACAAAGCAAACCACAGCAGCGATTGCAAACGAGCACAGAAATATTTGAGCCTGTCTCCCAGTTTCCATTGTGAATCTGTGTCTCTGAGGTGCACGTGTGTGGGGTTTTGAATGTGTCTGCATAAAGTTGCTACCTTTTTCCTGTCGGCCCTGATTTTCTTGGAAACGTAGCAGCCCCCATAGAGCCTGCTGCTGAGGCTCGAACACAGGTTTCTCACTGCACAGGTGGAAATAAGTGCTCCCACGACAAATCTGCTACTTGAAAGCCCCTTTCAACCTCTGTGCTGCTCCGTGTGCATAATGAAACAGAGGCTAAGTGGCTATTTTCCTAATATGATTTCTCTCGCAGTGTGGTGGAAATGGAGGAAAGAGAATGAAAAACACAATCCCAGGAGGGTCTCCCTCAGGTTTTGATTGCTCTGTATTTCATGGCTTCCCTTATTTGATTTGCTTAATGGAAAGTACGGCTCCCTTCCTGATGTGGGCCTCCACTCACTCGTAGGTGACACTGATGGTGCTAGGGGCTGACTCGGTGTGCAGAAAAATGCCGCATGTCCATGGCAGCCAGGACCGATGCCTTCTGATGTTCTGCTAATGGCTTCCAAAAGTATGTTGACAAGCTTAGCGCTGAGGAGCAGCAGCAGTCCCTGGCTACAGGGAGTAGTAAAGACGTGGGAACCAAGGACAAAGTCATACGTAAATGCAAGATAGACTGCTGCTATATCTGATTGAGCAGGATGCCTAAAAGGCTGCCCCAGGGTCATAGACTGACCGCAATGAGCAAGGCAGAGCCCTCTCCCTTCTCAGTACAGGAAGGGGCCTGGGCAGTGACAAGGCTTCTTCAAAAAGAGATGGCGTGAAGCCTTTAGCTTGGGCCCTTCCCGCTGTACCACCAAAAAGAAGGAAGACCTTCAACAAGATGGATTGACACAGTGGCTGCAAAATGGGCTCAAACATAGCAACGATTGTGAGGATGGTGCAGGACCAGGCAGTGTTACGTTCTGTTGTGCATGAGGTTGCTATGAGTTGGAAACAACTTAATGGCACCTAAGAACAAGAACAACAACAACGACTTTACCAAAGCAGATCACCCGGTCTTTCTCCAATAGAGCAGCTGGTGGGTTAAACCAACAATCTTTTGTTTAGCAGCCTAGCGCTCAACCGTTGAGCTGCACCGCCTCCTAGATGCACTTCAGAGAACCCAATTAAGAGTGACCATGAACCCGTGTCTAGGTGATGGCACCCTAGTGTTTGGGGGAATTTTTAAGAAAGAAAACAGTAATGCAGTCATGACTCGACTCTCCCAGGTTTTGCTTATCATGAGAAAGAGTGACAGGGTCTGAAAACATCCAAGAGTAGGGGTAATGGAGTAACAAGGGAAACTTCAAAAAAGTAGGTGAGAGTTCACTTTTTTTGTTTTAGCATACATACGTGTACACCTGTGCACACACACAACTCTCACTTTTAATCATCCTTAGATGATTTGACAGCGATCCAGATCTCCATCACAAAGTTAGTTTGTGTGACAGTCTGTCTTCAGAAAATCCCAACCATGTTTTTACATCGAGTGGCATTCCCAAAAGATATTGCTCATAAACATGTGTGACCCCAGTGCTGAATTTAGTTGTAGAGTGTAAAAAAGGGAGCATGTTGTCAGCAGGGCATAGTGTTTGGATGGTGTATGTGTACACAATGCAAAGCATAATGTGGGAGTCTAACTCAGAGCTTTATATTTGTAAAAGGAGGAATGGAAACACTATAAGAAGTGCCATGTCTAACACGGATTTGCTCCCCTTGTTTATATTTTTCATACTAGGGTGTTGTATCACTGCTGTGCCCGAGCAGTGAGCAAATATTTGTTGCATGAATGAAATGAGTAGAATGTGAGGATAATGTAATGTGAGAATAATGTAAGATGCCCTAAAAAAAAGTTTTGGTCAAGTATGAAGTTGAATGAGTTGTATAAACTCAGCTTTAAATTAGGACTTGATGTTATATTTCTTCAGGGCAAACATGTGACTGTCAAAAAAAGATAGCTGTTAATAGTGGGTAGTGTATGAATAAAACATTTGAAACTTTAAATCCAATCATGTAATTTGATACTTCAAAATATATCTTTAATCTTTAAGCTCCATTTGCTCTGTTAAAACCAATTAAAACCCAAAACCCGTTGCTGTCGAGTCGATTCCGACTCATAGCCACGCTTTAGGACAGACTAGAACTGTCACATAGGATTTCCAAGGAGCAGTTGGTAGATTTGAACAGCTGACCTTTTGTTTAGCAGCCGAGCTCTTTACCGCTGCATTATCAGGGTTCTAACTCAATTAAAGAGATCTATTATTGGCCAGTTTTTGTTTTGGTTTTAGATTATTGACTGCGTAATTCCTGGTGATAACTCACAGAAGGTATGTACATATGTGTGTGTCTATACACACACGTATATACAAATCCCTACATACACATACATATATATCAAAAAACAAACCCGTTGCAACTGAGTTGATTCCAACTCAAAGCAGCCCTATAGGATTTAGTAGAGCTGCCCCTTAGGGTTTCCAAGGAGTGGCTGGTGGATTTGAACTGCCGACTTTTTAGTCGGCAGCTGAGCTTTTAACCATTGCGCCACCAGGGCTCCATATATATAATGTGTGTGTGTATGTGTGGCACAACAGTTAAGCTCTTGGCTGCTAACTGAAAAGTTGGTGGTTCAAACCCACTCAGCGGTTCTGCAGGAGAAAGACCTGAGGATCTTCTTCTGTAAAGATTACAGCAAGAAGACCCTATGGGGCAGCTCTACTCTGTCAGAGGAGGCTGCTATCAGGTGGAATAGACTCAATGGCACCCAGTCACGTTTCAGTTAAATGAAGTTAGTGCATGACTTGATAAAAAAGTGTGGTTTCCAAAATTTTGCCTACGTATGTGATGGAGATTGATGCCTTATCATCAAGCGAAATCAAGACAGGTCACCCTACCCCTGATTATGTTGAAAATTGTAGCCATGAAAGGGGTGGGGGAGGAAAAAATTTTACAAGCATGCTGCGTGCTGGGATATTTGCGTACTGTTTGAAGGCTTTCAACTCAGTTTTAGCAGTCTACGTAGCCCAGGTGAAAATGGTTTATTTAACTCCGAAGCACAGGACTGAGGGGCTTGTAGGATCCCGTCCCTGGAGGTAAGAATACGAGGGACAACCATCTGTCTTGGATTGTTTCGGCTGAGTTGCTGGGAGGCCGGGGTGGGCTCGATGACCTCTGGAAGCTCTTTGCGGCTCTGGGCCATTGTTTCGCTGCTCTCCATTTATCCAGCTTTGATCAGGCCAGGTTGGGGCTCCAGACACACTTCTACCCTGCCGAGGCCTGGAGGACACATGTTGACTTTTTGCGATTGTCTTTGTTTTTGTTTCCGTGAGAGTACTTATTTAAAAATTAAGGACCAGGAACGAAAAAAGAAACTGATGGTACAATAGAAGCTGAAGGCAGATTAACTTTCTGTATCGTATGCTGTTAAAAATGAAAGCGTACTGCCCGCTCTCCTCGATAGGCAGAAACGTCTCAGAGAAGACGAAAACTTGGGACTGAAGCTGACCTGTGCTGCACAGTAGTGCTTCTCTCCCGACTTAAAGAATGCCTGGGTAGAGCCGAATAATCTCTAAACGGGAGGAGTTTGGGGAGCATGATTTATAATAATTGAGATTTATTCTCATTATTTTAAAAAGCCTATTGTTAGAGTTGAGGTAAATTACTTTATTTACAATATATAGGTTGCTTTATAAAAGATGGCAGGTTAAACCTGAGGGGAAAAGGCCACTATACGGGCAAGTCATTGTCATATAACTTTAAAAAAATGGAAGACACACCAGCCTTTTAAGGCCATATGGTAGGCTAACTTCTTGGGGCACTAATTTAGAAGTCGATTTCATGTTAAAGCAGAGAAGCCTCATTAAGTGAGTATATTAACGTCTCCCTTTCCCACATGCTCCTACCGCCTAGGAACGTCAACGAAAGACTCTAAATAAAGGAAAGTTTGGTGTGGGTGCTGACACAGGGACTCATGTGGCAGGGCCCCAGGGTTCCAAGTTCCAGTTTCATTTCCAGCAGTAACTGGGGATGCCCGGGTTTTCCAACATGAGGCTGACAAAGCCGCCCCATCTATTCAAACGGATGTTAAGTTGGACGAGCTGAATTATGGGAAGGAATTTGAAACCGTAAAGCCGTATATAGATATAACGTTGTTGCCCCTTGATTTCCTTTTTTTGTTTTTAGACTCTGTGATGAAAATGCAGCCTTTTCACTTATTAATTAGCCCTCAGTGAAACGCACAATCATACTTTTTTTAGAAGAAGATGATTAACATGTAGCTGTGGTCCTGGGATCATTTAAGCGAGCTATTTGAAAATCTGACCCTTCATGACAGACAGATGCTCTCTGAAAATGGTAACAATGAAAATAATAATAATAATAATAATAATGGCAACTATAAATGTTAAAAATGGAAATAGACACATTACAATTGGAGCTTAGCATTAACTGTTGCTAAAGAAAGGAAAAAAAAATTTTTTTTTTTTAAAGAAAGGAAGCTTTTTTTTTTTTTTAAGATGCTTCTTTCCAGTCAAAAGATAAGACCTGAGCATTTAACTAGACGAATAAGAAGAAAACACAACTAAAATTGAATAAATGGCTTCAGTTTATCCAGGTTATTTCTAAACAGTAATGCAAAGATGTAATAGAAATAATTTAGACATATGGATAAGAACCTTCAAAATCAATAGTGCTGGAAGAAATGAAACATATGCTGATGCAATCAAACAGAATTGAATTTCATACAAATGTTAGCAAATCTATATCAGATTATCACAGCAAAAACTTCATTTTCATTGATTTATAATGTATTATTATTGTTTCCCTCAAACTGCCATAGACAACCATTTAGCAGCTGCCAAGTGCCTTAAGGGTAAATAAAGGATATCGTGGATCGTGGCGGGTTATATAAGTTTAAGAGATCAATTCCCCGCAAGTGCCGCAGGTGTGACATCTCAGGGACTCGCACTTGCTCCTTTTATTACGTTATATAATTCTTGGAGACTTTTGGGGAGCATGGGGGTGTTGGTTTGATAGTCACCCATGGATCATGTAAAAAGGAAGAAAAATGTTTTGCAACATACATTCAGCAAAAACTAATCTTATCAGGGCCATTAAACACACACACAAAGAAAATGTGAAAAAAGAACTGTTCCAACCAATATTATTTTTAGAAGACCCAAGTTCCCTGTGGCCCATTCTTTGTGAAGACCCATGCCCTGCATGGCCCACAAACCTTTCTTCTGAAGGCCCCAGTTCACTGTTGGGGTTTCCTGGACACCCATAATCACAGGGGATGATCTCCTAGCAAAGTCTGGGCAGTAAGATTCTGCTCTTTTGAAAAATCATTCAGTGAACAGCTATTTTAGCAAAACCCGTGAGATTTTTAAAAAATTAGAAATGGGATGAACAACAATGAATTTGGTTTTTATGTTTTTAGATTACGGATATAAGAAATAATGTAGACATTTTAGTGCTAGTTGTATTCCTTCACTGAAGGTAAAAACTTCAGTGAAAAGTAAAATAAAGCTATAGTGTCTCAAAATTTAATCTCACCATTTCACTCACTATCTTTTGGTTTATCGAGTCCCTGAATTATTACCTACAAAAATTCCAAATTATTTAATCCCTTTTCTCAAATGATTCAGTGGATGATAGTAGGTTTGTTCTGTTAACATGCTATTAAATATTCGTAATATTTTTCCTGATTATTTCTCATTCCTTATGGTGAATGGCTGTGAGGACTAATTGAGATATCATATGTTATGGGTTGAATTGTGTCTCCCAAAATAAGTGTTGAATTCCTGGCCCTTGTACTTGTGGATGTGAGTCTGTTTGGAAATAGGGTTTTTCTTTTGTTATGTTAATGAGGTCAGACCAGCTTAGGGTAGATCCTAAGCCTAATCACTTCTGAGTTATAAAAAGACCAGAATAGACACAAAGATACACCCAGGGTAAAAACAGACACTAAGGAACTCTAAGGAATGCTGGCAGACACCACAAACGAAGAGAGAATCTCACAGAAGGAATTAACATGGCTGAGACTCTGATTTGGACTTTTAGCCTCGAGAACTGTGAAAAAAAAATGTCCTGTGGTATTTCTGTTATGGCAGCCCCAGCACACTAAGACAGCATGTAAAGTTCCAAGCACGTAGTAGGCACAGAGTACACACTCACCTCACCCTTTCCCTACATCCAACCCTTCATGATGGACCTTGTGAAAGGAGAGTAGCTAAGGTCCTTTCTGCATGGGGTGCAGCGTAAGCCATTTCTTCTCCCATAGAGATATCTGGGGCACAGGCTGTGATGGCCTGCTGTGTCCTGCCCACATGAAGGACAACACAGGTCTGGTGGGCCATCGTCCACGACTCGCTCTTCTTCCCGTTTCCTCTTGTCTTCTCCCGTGTGTGAAGTAAACAGCAGGGCACCAACAGATCACCTTCCTCCCTCTGTCCCTCTCAGGTCCCCAAGCCACTTTGCTCATTGCCCATTCAAGGGACGTTTCAGAACAGAAGGTTTCCTGCCCCATCTCTGCTTGTCTCTCAGGGCACACCAATGATTGGAAGGAGTGAGTAAAGAATATACAGCACCTCATACTTGCCACACTTGTGAGTCATTCGTCTCTTAAGGGGCCAAATTATATGTCACCAGCACCATGGGCAGTGGGTCAAATTTTCCATCCACAAAACTTGGGTGCTTTGTGCAACCTAATTTAATCTTCCTGCAATTCAATGTTCTTGTTCTGAGCACTAATTCTGACTAATAACAAATATATTATTGTTGTAGTCGTTAGTTGGAGCAGACATTTAAAATAATATAGTGTGGCCACACTGGTGACCAGAGCCTCCCCCGAGGGTGTGCTGTTGTTGTTGTAGCTATTGCTTGTTTAGTCACTTTTGTGAACCAGTTTTACAAAATCTGTGTTCTTTGTCATGTGTAGTCATAAAGTCTCTGCTTGGTTATATTAGTGGTCATCTCGCGGCTGGGCAGAGATTTCCTTAAATGACACAAACCAGTTAGTGTCTCTGCTCTTGCTGAGGGGTTCTCTGTGTGTGTTGAAGCCGTCCAGCTGACAGTTGACAACCCTGCCTTAGCCTTCAGTTCCCCTTGCACAGAGCCTTAAGGTCAGCCCAAGGTAAGAGGTCAGGACCTTCAGAACCTTCAGGATAATGAATAATAGTGCCTGTCTTATAGGGTTGGAAACCCTGGTGGTGCAGTGGTTAAGTGTTATAGCTGCTAACCAAATGGTCGGCAGTTTGAATCCACCAGGTGCTTCTTGGAAACTCTATGGGGCAGTTCTACTCTGTCCTATAGGGTCACTATGAGTTAGAATCGACTCAATGGCACCGGGTTTGCTTTTTGGTTTTTTATCTTAGAGGATTATGGTGAAGATTAAAATGTTAATCCACATAGAAGACTAAATGACAACTGCCTTATTATGTGCCCATCAGTCACTTCCCTGTCCATATTTTTCCCTCTTCCTTGTATGCCTCCCTCTCCCCAATAGGCTGTTAATTCCTCAAGGGCAGATACTATGCTATGTTCCTTGTCATATTTGCTGAACGCCACAGAACCAAATCCTGTTAGTTCCACTTCCTTATTTTCTTTCTCATTCATCCTCATTGCTAGGGTGACTAAGTAATTTATCACCCAAACCAGGATACATTTGAGAGTTAAAAAGAGTCATTGGTTCAGTGGTAGAATTCTTGCCTTCCCTGTGGGGACCTGAGTTCAATTCCCTGCCAATGCACCACATGTGTGGCCACCACCTGTCTGTCAGGGGAGGCTTATGTGTTGCTATGATGCTGAACAGGTTTCAGTGGAGCTTTCAGACTAAGACAGACTAGGAAGAAAGGCCTGGTGATCTACTTTTAAAAATCAGCCAATGAAAACCCTATGGATCACAACAGGTGGATCCGCAAACAATCATGAGGATGGCACAGGACCAGGCTGCATTTTGTTCCATTGTTCGTGGGGTCGCCACAAGTCAGGGGCCAACGCGAAGCTGACAACAACAAATTATCGATAATTATGTAAGGCAGCAGGTCTAAACTGAACTGTCCCTGAGGAAGGCGAATTTATGGCCAAGCTACTCATGGCTGTGCTTTCTTCTTTTTCCTTAGTTCAGGTTTCATGTCTCACCTAGACTGTTGTGATCTTTTCTTAATTGGTCTCCCTGCCTTCATTCTTACCACCCCTCTCTCCCTCAGTTTATCTCCCACACTGCTGCCAGAGTGATACTTCTAAAATGCAAATCTGATCACGCTCTGCTCTATTGGAAATGCTTCAGGGACAACCACTGCCTACGTGTGAACTTCTTAATGTGGCACCCACCTCTCCATCCTCATCTCTTGCTGCCATTTGCTTCCCCTCTGCCCTCCAGCCAAGTAGCTCTAACATGTGCTACCGCTTCTCAGCTTTGTAACTTGTTTAAGGTACAATCTGCATGGAAATCCCACCCTCTATCCATTGAGTGACTGGGGCCCAATTTTACAGCACAGACTCAAGACATCTTCTCAATGAAACCTCTCCCCATGAGACTCTAAGACCCCCAACTTTGTCCCCCAAATAGGCTTGATGAACATTATGCCGTTGTTGACAGGTTAATTGTGCACTTCTCTCCAGGTCCTTGATGCCATAAATACCTTGAAGGCAGGGAGTGCCTGCTTTGATTGACACATCCCCAGTAGCCAAAAGGATACCTGATATACATACTGTAGGTAGACACTCAGAGTTTGCTTAATGGACTGAATAACCCAGCTTCAATTTTTTTTTTTGGCTTGGCTGCCCTTAAAGAATCACATAACTTTACACATTTTAAAATTGATATCTAAGGTTTTTCATCATAAATTTAAATAACTGTAAAGATATGGCATAAATTTTTTAAAATAAAACTTTCATATTGCCCTTGAAATGTATCAAATGCAATCTAAACACTATAGCAATTTGCTATGCACTGTTTTACCTTTTTTTTTGTTACCTGTTTTAAAATACCAGAGACTCTTCTTTAACAGTTAGAAATGTAATATTATTTATTTTCTTTCCTTAAATCTCTATTTTAGTTTCACTTCTCAACAGGAGTTTACACAAAATTTTTTTTGTCCATTATTTCATTCTACTTCTCTGTAGGAAAATTATATATATACTTCAAGTTAAAATAATAAAAAAAAAATTTGTGTCCCTAAAACTCTGATTTCTTCTTAATTAATCAGTATAATTATTATTAGCGTACAACTGGTTAATCAAAATAAATAAATGATAAATTGTGATAACTGTATTAATAATTATCTAATACCAAAACCAAACTCATTGCTGTTGAGTAGATTCCAACTCATAGCAACCCTATAGGACAGAGTAGAACTGCCCCATAGGGTCTCCAAGGAGCAGTTGCTGAATTCAAACTGCCAGTATTTTGGTTAGCAGCTGAGCTCTTACACACTGCACCACAAGGGCTCCAATTATCTAATAAATATTAACAATTATTAAACATAAATTAGAAGTACAGGTATTAACGAGATAGATGCAGCTTTTTTCCTATTCAGTTTATATATTTGTGGATGAATATTACTCATTACTAGAGTGAGAAAGATTTCATCCTCAAATCTATTCCCGTTTAGTTTTCATAGATATAATACTGAGAAAGTTGTTAGTATAAATGGATAGATAGAAGTGGAAAGAATGTTGTATAGCAATGACGTTAAATATTTTGAACTCCACCTGAGTTATATGCCAATAATCACATGGTGATCAATCATCAAAAAATGGTTTTGATTATCTATCAGCCCACAACTCAACTAGGTCTTCTTTCACCTTTGCTGACTATAAAGACTTGGAAACCATTCAACTGGCAAAAAGATTTATTATATAGTATCATTCACTTTTTCAAAATTGGCAACAATATTGCAACTGTTCTTTTGTTTGCTTGAGGTGTTTTTGCCCAGGGACCATGTGCCACAGTCAGATTCCAATGGGTAAGCGCAGTACAATGGATTGCTTTTGTGTGGCCTTTCTCTTCATGGTCTTGTAACTCCCACCCAAGTGATTGGGTGGGACTATACAAATAAGGTAATTGTGGCCCACCAAGGAGATTGGATAACTTGCTAATAATGCAAATAAGGTTTATGGCACCCGTGTGGGAGTGGGACCATGCAAATAAGGTCTATGGAACACTAATGAAGGGATTGATTAGTTTTGCCATTCCACTAGGCTTAAAATGAGCCATTCCAGAGGCCCAAGGAGAGGATCTTACCACCACCAAGGAAGAGGAGCCAAGAGTGGAGAGTGTCACCCTAACCCAGGACCCCTAACTGAGACGCTTCTGAAACCAGGAGACAGAAAGAGAGCTGTAACACTGAAGATGATGAGAAGCAGTGGCAGAGAAACGGTGGCAGGAGAGACTGGCAGGAGATGGCATGGTGGGCTTCTCAGACAACGGAGCCAGAAAGTTGAGTGCCTTTGGGCAGGAGGCTTGCTGACAGAGTGGGGTGCCTCTGGGGACTTATTGGCAGAGCTAAAAGAGCTTTGTAACATTTGCCCAAGCAGGGCAGAGGCCAGAGAGGATGCCTGCAGGCACGACTGAGGAGAGGCTGTCCTGATGGAAGAACTGTATCCTGAGCATTCCTGAACTTGAGTTGTAACCTGTTACTTCCCTAATAAATGCCATAATCATGAGTACTATCTGTGAGTTCTATGTAGCCAATGCAATGAATTATTGAACCCTGTAGAGAAGTAGAGAGTGCTGTGGAGGGATGATCGGTGCCGAAATTGGTAAAGATGGAGACAGGAGGCATGTCTGACCTAGGCCTCATAGGAATCGGCCGTAGGCATTGATTTTGTTTCTCCTTCACCCTTGTTAAGTTAGAGGAGGTCAGTAAGTGATAAGATTTTGACAATGATGGGGAAGGTGGGAGAGGAATTCACTATCCCTGCACATTCTGTAGCAGATTAGCTTTAGGAAAGAATATGAATGGAAGTTGAGGATGTGGAGATTCATTACCTAAGACCATGAATGCCCATGGGACCGTTTGGAAGCTGCACATATACCCTTATTATTCTTTTAGCATCAAAGTGCCCTAGGCTTTCCTCCCTCCAGCAGATTCTGTGATCAGCAACTGCAGGCCTGCAAATTACTGCCAAGATGATTCAGACTCATAGCAACCCTATAGGACAGAGTAGAACTGCCCTATAGCGTTTTCAAGGAGTGGCTGGTGTATTCAAACTGCCAATCTTTTGGTTAGCAGCCAAGCTCTCAACCACTGTGCCACCAGGGCTCCTCTGTACTCAGGGCAGCCCTTTGTTAAAGAGTGCCATGCATTAAGCAACTTAATTCTGCTGTATCTGGTGAGTGTAGATGTCTTTTGCTTAAAAATGCCTCCCCTCATGATGTAACCCTCAACAAGAAACCCAAAGAATACGGAGGAAGGCAAAGATTCTTCACCAATCCAAAAAAAAAAAGTGACTTGTAGTAACCACCTTTAAGCATCCTTTAACGCTTACAGCTCATTCTTTCTTTCATTCACTCATTTATTTATTCAAAGAACATTTATTGAACAACTACTGTGGGTCAGGGGTAAAGCCATGGGCTGGACATGCAAAGAACACATGGTCCTCATCCTCAAAGAGTTCCAAGTCCAGTAAAGGAGACAGGCACAGATATCCACAGAGACAATTCGTTGTACCAAGTGCCATGATAGAGATGGGCATGGAGTTCCCAAATCCATTGTGAAGCCTCAGCCTGTCAGGAGGGAGGAGGCCAAACAATACCTTCCAGTACAGGTTTGAGGGACCAGGACCAGTTAAAGTTATGCAGACAAAGTGGAAAGTGGGAATCAGAAAGGGCATTCTGAGCAAAAGAAACCCAGGAGCAATGACCCAAAGGGTGTGAAGTCCACCTCCTAGGAGGGGGAGAGTTCGTGGTTATAAAAAGAGTGGCAGGGTCAGACTTGTGTTTTTAAGAAGATCATGATTAGATTAGGTTGAGAGGTCAAGAACAGTGACAGAGTTAAGAGGTCATCTGGTAATATGATTGAGAGACAACAGTGGCTGTGTGTGATAGAGAGAAGGGTAAAGATGAAAAAGAATTAGAAAATCAAAGTTGACAGGATTTCATCACCAAACGAATTTTGGTAGGGGGTAGTCAGGGACAGGTAATTGTCAAGAACAACACCAAATTTTTCAACTTGGGTAACTCTTTTCAAGAGGTTTATGGGAAGGTTATGCCCATGGAAGCAGCAGTCAAGAAATCAAATGAGGTATTGCACTGGGCCAATCTGCTGCAAAAGATGTCTTCAAAATGTTAAAAAGCAAAGATGTCTCTTTGAGGACTAAGATGTGCCTGACCCAAGCCAGGGTATTTTCAATTGCCTCATATTCATGTGAAAGCTGGACAGTGAATAAGAAGACTGAAGAATTGATGTCTTTGAATTATGGTGTTGGCAAAGAATACTGAATATATACCATGGGCTTCCAGAAGAATGAACAAATCTGTCTTGGAAGAAGTAAAGCCAGAATGCCCTTAGAAGTAAGGGTAGTGAGAATTTGTCTCACATACTTTGGATATGTTATCAGGAGGGACCAATCCCTGGAGAAGGACATCATTCTTGGTAAAGTGAGGGTCAGTGAAAAAGAAGAAGACCCTCAATGAGATGAACTGACACAGTGGCTGCAAAAATGGGCTCAAACATAGCAACAATAGTGAGGATGGCACAGGACCGGGCAGTTTTTGTTCTGTTGTGCGTGGTGTCACTATGAGTTGGAACTGACTTGGCACCTAAAAACAACAACATCATGGGAAGGGGAAGGATGAGGTTTGTTTAGGGTGTGCCTGTAGGACATCAGTGTGGAGGTGCTTGAGTTAGCTGCAGACATAGATCTGAAAATTGTCATCAAAAGGGTAGTAGCTGAAGCTACTGGAGTGAACGAGATCACTGAAGCAGAGTGTACAAAGTAAGAAGGAAATTGGGGTGGGACTTTCTTTCTGAGAGTTCGCAGTGTTGAGAAGGGTGAAGAATAGACACATGAGTCTGAAACAGAGAGCCTGAGAGTTCGAAGGGAAGCCAGGACAAAACACCATGAAAACCAAGGAATGTTGTGAGAGAGAGAGAGATTGAGGTCCACAGAATTAGTGCTAATAAAATCAAGATACAACTATTTTTATTGGAGGCAAAATCCAGAGGACCATGAGTTGAGAAATAATGGAGAGAGAAGGCGGTGGCCTGAGGGGGCAAAATGTTAACGGACATAGTGTAAAGAAGGGGGGACTCAGGCAATGGTTTTTCAGTGTGTTGTTTTTATTTATTTTAAGGTAGGTGGTGCTCGAGCCTGTTTACATGCTGAGGAGAGCATGAGAGGGAGGGTTGTCCATGTGGATAAGAAAGCGGATACAGACGGACACGTCTCGGACAGAACAGGCAAACCTCTTCGTACTCTGTGGGAGGCAGCAGTTGTGTGACTTGGGGGTGGACTCAACATGGGACTCTTGGGAGAGGCAAGGGGCAGAGCAGAGGTGAAGGTGGTGGGTATTTGGAGCAGGCCTAGAAGAAAGGTGCCCAGCACTGTGATGGGGAAGCAACAAGAAACATTTTAATTTGGCCAAATGCAAATTTAGGTGGAATTGAATGCCACCGAGAGCTGTTCCCACGGCAATACAAAATGAGGGAGGGACGTAGAGGGCAAAGTCAGGGTTAAAGATAGAGATCTGGGAGTCATCTAAGTGTGCAAAGCATTCGACGTGGTGAAAATGGTCAAATTCAAGAATGAGTCCATGGCTCAATTTCAATTTTATTGTGAAAAAAAAAATCTTAACCCCTCCCCCAATCCATCCTAACTGGTGACCATCCAATCTGCTCCTCATCACTGTGTGTGTATTTGCGCCTTCTCATTAATTCATGTTCATACATGTGTTCTCTATTAACTCCATTTAGCTAATTTTTTTTTAGAAGTTTACCATAAAGAAAGTGATTGGTGAAAGAGCTACAATTTAACTAGAATCAGTCATTAACCAGGATCATTTATTAACGGGACAGAATCTGTAGGAGTTTTGAACTCTCATAATTAAACTAAATTGACTTGAGAATTCCACCACTTAAATTTGGTTTGGCTTCCTGTGGAACATACACCTATTTCCTGTAAGCAGGACAGCGAATTATTAATACGCTATACTGAAAACTAATTTTCATTGTAGGCATCGTAACCACCCCTCAAAACGGTGTCAGATAGTTCTTGAGCAAGTACAGTTTAGGTAGATGGATTGAAACAGTGGTTTTAGAAAACATGGAAGAGAAGCCATCTCTTCTCTGGATTGAGTTTATAACTCAATAGAGCTAAATAAACCTCACTTGAGAAATTAGTTAGGAAATAGGTGTCTGGTTAGGTAAATGCGTTTGTAATTCTCTCCACTGACGGGAAATTTGATTTTTTAGGGGGGAGGTGTGCTGGGAAATATATGGGTTGAGAAATATAATGTATCTCCTTATTTTCCTTTAATTCCTCTACCATTTTTGGGGAAGGGGGGTTGGAGGGTAGGTATTTTACTTCATCCTAATGAGTTCTTTTGAGGATTAGTGGGTTTTATTTGGGTGACTGGTTCAAGCAGAGTTGAAGGGTAATTGCTGTTTCATGGGAAGATACTAGAAGTGTAAGTAGTTCAGTGATACCTCAGTTTTCCTCTTCTCACCTACAACGCAAGAATCAAACAGTATTTTATTACTGAATGTGTTAGTTACTTGGCAGGGATCAGATGAAGCACCTGTTTTGTATGATTGTTTATTGTACAAGATTATTCCTAATTGGATCATGATTTCCTTGGGATTTGGAAATAATTTTAAGATTACATAGGCCCTATATTGGTGACAACAGTGTAATTGCATGATAGGTATGGTATTAGATGGTTGGTATTTACTAGACGACAAATGGGAGGCCATTTTGTGGAATCAGATTTGGATTTCTTTCCTGTCACTTTCATTTCCACTCACGCTGAGTCTCAGTGGATGAAGAACTTGATCTGAAACGATGGCCTGGTAGTGCTCAGGCTGCTAATCAAAAGGTTGGCAGTTGGAATCCACCAGGCAATTCTTGGGAACCCTATGGGGCAGTTTTACTCTGTCCTATAGGGTCACTATGAGTCAGAATTGATGCTACAGCAATAAGTTTGGTTTGGGTTTTAGTTTTTGACTCTTTCTTGGACAGGTCGTTTCCCTTTTCTGAACTGCAATGATACTGATTGTTATGGATTGAATTGTGTCCTCCAAAAATATGTGTTGTAAATGCTAACCTCTATACCTGTGGTTAGAGGGGTCTTGGTGCAACAGGGGTTAAGCGCTCAGTTGCTAACTGAAAGGTAGGCAGTTCTAACCTACCCAGCAGCGCCACAGGAGAAAGACCTGAAAATCTGCTGTCATTAAGATCAGAGCCAAGAAAACCCTATGGTGACAGTTCTGCTTTGTCCTATGGGGCGGCTATGGGTTGGCATCAACTAGACAGCAACCATTTTTTTTTTTTTTTTTTTTGGTATACCTGGTTATAATCCATCTGGGAATGGGTTTTCTTTGTTATCTTAATGAGAGAGTGTTAGTGTAGGGTGTGTCTTGAGTCAATCTCTTTTTTTTTTACTTTTATTTTTTATTGTGCTTTAGGTGAAAGTTCACAGCTCAAGTTAGTTTCTCACACAAAAAAAGTATATACACATTGTTATGTGACCCTAGTTGCTATCCCTATAATTGACTGCACACTCCTCCTTTCCACCTTGGATTTCCCGTGTCCACTCAACCAGCTCCTATCCCTTTTTGTCCTCTCATCTTGCCTCTGGACAGGAGCTGCCCAAGTCAATCTCTTTTGAGATATAAAAAAAGCAGAGGTGGGGGAAGATAGAAGCTATGCCGCATGAAGATCACCGAGGAGCAAAGGAATAGAAGCTGAAGAGACAGATAAGAGCCCTCACCCAGAGCCCCCAGAGAAGTCAGCCTTCCCTTAGAGCTGACGCTCTGAATTCAAACTTCTAGCTTCCTAACTGTGAGAAAATAAATTTCTGTTAATTAAAGCCACCTGCTCATGGTATTTCTGTTATAGCAGCACTAAGAAGCTAAGACACTGATGCACTTCTAACTATTTCCAGAGCAAATTAAAAAAACATCACAGCACTGGGCCATATAGCCAAAATTATTGAGGATCTTTTTATTCCTTTAGGTTGAATTTTCTAGGGAATTAAAGCCTACTTCCTCAAAGGCCAAATCTTTTAAAAATGTTATTTTAATATTTATAGAAGTCCTTGGGTGATGTAAACAGTTAAGTGCTCGACTACTAGCTGAAGTGTTGGCAGTTCGAATGTACCCAGAGGCATCTTGGAAAAAAGTCCTGGCGATCTGCTTCCAAAAAGTCACAGCCTTTCAGGAAACGCTATGGAGCAATTCTACTGTGCCCACATGGGGTTGCCATGAGTCTGAAGTAACTTTATGGCAACTAACAACAACAACCTTCCGAAATGGAGACTACTAAAAATGACTGAAATCAATTAACATATTGCAATGGGCAAATCTGCTGCAAAAGACCTTTTCAAAGTGTTAAAAAGCAAAGATGTCATTTTGAGGACTAAGGTGCACCCGACCCAGCCAGGATATTTTCAATCACCTCATATACATGTGAAAGCTGGACACTGAATAAGAAGAATTGATGCTTCTGAATTATGGTGATGACAAAGAATATTGAATATTCCATAGACTGTAAGACGATCAAACAAATCTGTCTTGGAAGAAGTACAGCCAGAGTGCTCCTTGGGAGTGAGGATGGTGAGAATTCATCTCGCATACTTGGAACACGTTATCAGGAGGGACCAGTCCCTGGAGAAGGGCATCATGCTTGTTAAAGTAGAGGGTCATCGAAAAAGAGGAAGACTTCAACAAGATGAACTGACACAGTGGCTGCACAATGGGCTTAAGCAAAACAACGATTGTGAGGATGGTGCAGGACTGGGCAGTGTTTCACTGTGTTGTACACAGGGTGGCTATGAGCTGGAACCGGTTTGACAGCACCTAACAACAACAACATACTGATGAAATATGTGTAAGGGAATAACAAAACTTTGTGTCTATGAAAACTTAGTTGAAAGCTTTTGAAAGACTCAAAAAGTAAATGGCTAAAAAAAAATTACTGTTTTATTAGGTTAGGCCCGGAAACTGTAAAAGTTTGGAAATCATAAATGTATGGAAGGACCCTGCACTTTTATTCCTTTGAGGGTGTCTTTAAGTTCTCCCTCCACTTTAAAGAAACCAAAAATGGAAATCACAGGCAATGTGTTCTGACTGTGGTTTATGCAACGTTGTGGAATTACAGGAAGCCGACCCATGTTACAGACGAAGCTTTGACCAGGCATCAAGGGGTTGGTGGATAAATACCTAATTGCTTGAAGTTAAAATAAACTCCAATTAATAAAAATGGTATCTGTCCATCTATCTACCTATTTATTTATCCATCATCACCCATCATCACCCACCCGTGATTTAGTGCTTTCACCGATGCTCTCTGCCAACCTATCTGCTCCCCTCTTAGTCCTTCCATTTGGCTCTGACAGGGTAAGCTTGCTTCCCAAGGTGGCAAGTAGAAGAAGGGAAAGATCAGGAGTTTGGACTCAGGTCAACCCGAGCTCAAATAATTCTGGCTTTACCCCCGACCTAATGCTTGTATGGTTTGGGGCACCTCTTCTAACCTCCATTTCCTCATCTGTAAAAAAGGACAATAATATCTATTTTGCAGTGTTTTTATAAAATTTATAATTTGGGTAAAGAATTTGGCTCATGGATGCTCAATAAATCAGCTACTGATAGTGTTATTAGCGTTACTATGGAAACCTGACCTTTTGGCTCTGGTGGTTCATTGCTGCAGGTGTGTCTTGAGGCTCAAGACAGGTGTGCAGCCACCACCACGGGTCACCTGACAGTGAGTGAGGGGAAGTGGGGCTGGGAGGGGCAGCGCTGATGCAGAGGAACTCTGAAATACCAGAGACACAGCAGCAGAAGTGTAACTAAGGAATAGCAGGTAAGGTGCAGGGGCCTGGGTGCCGTCTGAGGCTGATTCTAAATGTTGTGCTCATACATGCTTGAGGCATGGGGACACACACAGAGGTTGGGGGGCCAGATGCATGTTCCAGCTGCTATGCTCACACGTGTGAACCATGGAGACAGATAGGTAGGGGGGGACCAGGTGTATATTCCAGCTGCTGTGCTCACACACGTGTGAACTGTGGGGACATAAGTTGGGGGGGACCAGGTGTGTGTTCCAACTGCTGCGCTCACACACTTGTGAGCTGTGGGGGCACAGACAGGTCAGGGGGCCAGGTGTTGTTCAGAGACTTTGTGGTCCTGACGGATGCAGCTCTGAGTCTGTTGCAGGACAAAGACAGGGAATCCTGACAGGCTTCGTCTCTTGCTGGAGGCCAAAGCAGGAGTCGTCGTCTTGCTTTTTATTCTCAATTTCCCACGTTGAGCCTATCCAGTGGAAATAGTGTACACAAAGGAACCTGAGACAGATTATCTGGGTGTCAGCTTGAGCACTGTAATGCACAGCCACTTAAACGAACCACCAGGTGATAACTTGGTCTTCCTGATAGATCAGGAGGAGATCAACATTGCTCACGAGATCTTGAATGAGTGAAAGAATCCTGGGGACCTGATGTTCCGGAGTTAATTATCCTCCTGGTGTACTCCACCCTTCCCAGTGAGATGCAGACCCAAATCTTTGACCTTGTACCACCTGGCAGCAGAAAAGGGCCTGATGCCACCAACATTGGGGAGACATTGCTGACTATTGATAATATCCACTACATGGTAGACCCTGGGTTCATGAAGTAGAAGGTGTACTGCTCTAAGACAGGGATCATCCAGCTTGTGATGACAACTATTTCTCAGGTTCAGGCAAAGCCAAAGAGCTGGCAGAGCTGGGAGAATAGGCCAGGGAAGTGCTACAGGCTGTACATGGGATGTGCCTACTGAGATGAAATGCTGACCGCCAACAGACAAGAGATCCAAAGAACCAACTTAGAAAGCAGAGCGCTCTCTCACAAGGCCATGGGCATCACTGACCTGCTGTCCTTTGACTTCATGGATGCCCCCCAATGGACACCGTGATCACAGCCAAGGAGTAGTTGTACATGCTCTGGACTCTGGATGAGGGACTGTTCACTTGCCTGGGCCGCAAGATGGCAGACTTCCCTCTGGAGCCAATGCTGTGCAAAATGCCTATCATCTCTGTACATCTGGGATCCAGTGAGGAAATGCTGATTATCGTGTCCATGCTGTCTGTGCAGAACGTCTTCTACAGGCTGAAGGATAAACAAGCTCTTGAGGATGAGAAGATCCACTCTATGGCTCTAGCATTGGTGGAAATAACATGGTGAAATGCTGGGATGAAGTGTATCACCTTCACATACTGCCTATAAACATCAGTCTCTTATTTCAAGTCTCCCCACCCATCTTCACACAATCAGGATAGGTAGGTAATTCCTAAAACCCAGTTTCAATATCGAAGACCAAACCATAGGGTAACTAGTGTTACCTCCCCGTGGTTCTGTGCCGGGTTAAACAGGGTGGGCTGGGTCCTGAAGATGTCAGTTTGCGAATGCCGAAAGAGCAAGGGAGGATAAAGGCAGATCTTTGCACCTTGGGCCTTCTGGATTTACAGCAGCTGCTTCTGCTCTGCAGCGCTGACCTCCCTGAGCCTAGTCGTCAGAAGGAAGCCCAGTAATGAGACGATGCAGGTGGGTACCTGGAGCTCCTGTGCAGAGCAGAGTTGGCCAATGGAGTGCTTTGGCAGAGCCAGGATGTGGGGAGCCCCAGCCTGCAGACCTCTGGCACAGGAGCAGAGGCTGGGGTTCTGAGCTGAGGGGGCAGGCACAGTGGGGTCCCTGGCATGTCTACAGGAGCTGGAAAAGGTGGGCTTCACTTGGAATGGCTTCTGGAGGCTGGGGGGCTGCGGGTGGTATGTGCCCATGTGGGTGGGTTGACAGGAGGGTGGGGAGCATCCTGGGCATCTGGAGCTGGTGTGCAGGGAAAGGAAGGCAGGTGGCAGATCTAGTGATGGGCCTCTAATGGGCCAGTCTCACCTCAGCTAGGCTGCCTCCTGCAGGGGGAAGGGGGTAAGGGGAGGATGTGTGGGGAACCTGAGGATGGAAAGCAAGCTGGGACCAAACACCTGGCCCGGGACCAGTTGCTGCTGCAGGGGCGCATTCCTCCCCACTTCTGCCATGTGGCCAGAGGGAACACCCAGCAGGGCGGGTTCCTCACGGGTCAGGGTGGTTCCTGACTGGTTCCCCATGTGGCAGAGGGCTCTCTACGTGGGTCAGGGCGGTTCCTTCGCAGGTCAGCTTGTTCCCCACATGGGTTAGGGCAGTTCCCTCCAAGGCTGGCTGGTTCCCCACACGAGCCAGACGGCGGCGGTGAGCAGTCCCAGAGGGTGCCACACTCCCCGGACCCTGCTGTGAGAACTGGCGCCACAACTGAGAGCAGCAGGGGTCATTGTCCCCCCTTACAGCTTGGAGAAGAGCCGCCTTGGGGAGAAGGCCGAGAACTGCAATTGGGCTCAGTTCTAGCAGGATAGAGATAGACCTTACTTGACTTCCTGCAAGTACTTTCCCTCAGAGTGTCCCTCAGCCATAGCTGCCCTTTAGCCAGATCACCTTTTTCTGACTTTGGGGGAGCTAGTGCTCCATTGGGTCTGAAGCCCAGCCAGAGGCTTAACTAAGGTACATAGGAAGTAGGACTGGGCCCTGGCCTCTGCTTGAGGCAGGGTGCCAATGAGCAGTTTCTATTGGCCAGCACAGTTTCCATCACCAGCTGTGAGAGATCATTTAGCAATTTAATACTAATTGCCCCAGGCACTGTGGTTAAGTGCTGGGCTGCTAACTGAAAGGTGGGCGCTGGAACCTACCAGTCTCTTCACAGGAGATAGATGTAGTAGTCTGCTTTGGTAAAGATTTATAACCTTGGAAACTCTGTGGGGCAGTTCTCCCCTGTCCTACAGGGTCTCCAAGAGTCGGAATTGACTCCAGAGCAGTGGTGTTTGTTTGCCCTAGGCTATTGCACCTTTTTCCATCCACGAGGCCCTGAGGGGAGCCCCACCCTGTTTGGGATTTTTCTGTTATGTTAATGAGGTCATACTAGAGTAGGGTGGGTCCTCAACCTAATCATTTCTGAGTGGTGTCTTATAAAAAGGGGAAACGGGGTGTCACACCGGGTGGGTGGGGATGTAACACCATGTGAAAATCTCTCCACAAGCCCAGGAGTGCCCAGGGCTACAGAGGCGGAAAGAGGCAAGGAGGACCTTCCCCTAGAGCCTTCAGAGACAACATTGTCCTGCTGACGCTCTGAATTCAGATGCCCAGCCTCCAGAACTGTGAGAGAGAGAATTTCTGTTCTTTAAAGCCCCCGTGTGTGGTTATGTGTTAGCGGATTGTATAAAAAGACCCAGCTGTGAGTGTAGTAAAAACTACCACCATTGCAAAGTGGTGATGAGTATAAACAACATTCTGAGTCGCTTGTAACAAGTGTGTTGATAGGATCAAGTGATATGAAAATAGCTGTGGTTTCCAGGGGCAATAGTCACAGGTGTTGCCAATACCTGTCCAGACTGTGGTCTGTTGCCTGCTTTCACCACATAGGGACAGTTTAATCTCAGTGGTTGGCGAAAATGAAGATGATTTTTTTCCCCAAATGTGACTGTTTGTGTCTGCTTATGCTTTTGGTGTCGTATCTGAGAATACAATGCCAGATCCACGCCCATGAAGAATTATCCCCATGTTTTCTTCTAAGAGTTTTATAGTTTTTGCTCTTACATGTACATCTTTGATCTGTGTTGAGTTAACATTTTGTATACGGTGTGAGGCGCCCAGATAGGATTATAATGAGAATGTTGAGTCGTTTAGAGCTGAAGCTGGAAAAGATCCTAAGAAACTGACTCAGAATTTGAGGTTATGGATCCATCTTTAGGAGCTCTTATGTATTAGTGGCTCAGTAGTTAAGGGCTGTGGCTGCTGACCAAAAGATCAACAGTTCGAATCCACCGGCTGCTCCTTGGAAACCCTATTGGGGTCAGTTCTACTCTGCCCTGTTGGGTTGCTATGAGTCAGAATCAACTCAATGGCAATGAGTTTTTTTTTTTTTTTTTTTTAATGTATTAGTGGGAACTATTACTCTGTAAAAATTTCTGAATCTGTGATGTGTCTTCATCTATTTTAAAATTGCTGATCAGTTGACTAATCCATTAATTAAAAAATTCTGTTAAATAAGTAACAATTTCAGCCATTTTTACTTACTTAAGGGTGAGTCAAGCAAAGTGAAGATGGTATGGTCCCTGGCCCCCAGGCACATACTGCTCAACTGTACACAGTCAACCACATAAGACCTTTCTATCTAGTCTGAGTGAAAATTTCATTGTTGTGTGGCGTGTCTCCTTTCCTTGGGGGCATTAGTTTTGTTTTGTACCACTGTCGCTAACTGATCCTTGACTTTGGTCAGCTTTACAGATGTTGAACAGCAATGCCTGTGGTCCTGTAGTCCTTGGGTGGTACAAACAATTAATGTGCTTATTGTTAACCAAAGAGTTGATGGTTTGAGTCTACCCAGAGGTGCCTTGGAAGAAAGGCCCTGCAATCTACTTCTGAAAAAATCAGCCAATGAAAACCGTGTGGAGCACAGTTCTACTCTGACACACATGGGGTCACCATGAGTTGGAGTCATCTTGACACCAACTGGTTTATTTTATTTTTTTGCCTGGGGTCCTAGTAAAACTGATGGAGCTGAGATCTGTTTGGGGTTTTACCCCACTCTCTTGCACGCTTCTTGGCAGCCCTTTCCCACATTGGAGATGCACATTCCCAGGTACCTCATGGGGGACAGGCCTCACAGTCTTTCCTCTTTTCCATTTTGAAACACTTATCTGTTTTGCTTCTACTTCTTTTGGGCCCAATTCTCAACTTGGGTGTCCAATTGGGATGTAAAGCATAATTCGTGTTGAGAGGCTGATGGCAGACTTGATGGCAGAAGACTCATCCCTCCCACAGATTTTTAGATTTTAATGCATGCCTCCTGGAGCCATGATTTGGGAGTCTTCAATGAATGAATTTCAGAAAACATGGTAGGCCTTCATGGGAATGCCACACACTTTACTGATGAATGAGTTGTCCCTTTGAGTTGTCTATGGATTCGAGCTGCTTACTCATCCTTTATCCATGTAGTATGTAGGGCTATTCTGATCATATTTTTATAGGGCAGAGAGGTAGAGAGGGGGACTCATGTCTTAAATCCTGATTTTTACACGAAAACACCCTGGACAGCTCCTTACTTTTTTACCTTCAGGTGAAGTGGGTAAAAATGATAAATGCTTTTTGTAGATGGAGACTGCTCTCAGCAGTCACTGGTTAAAAAAAAACAAACAAAACAACCCACAAACACTGAAGGTTTGGCTCTATTGGAAGACACTAAATTCTGGCCAGTTTTGGTAGTTATCTGTTATGATTACAGCATTACTTTGGAAACGTATCTTTGCTGGCTTCGGTTTTAAGCACGCTTTGAGCAAATAGCTGTCTTTGTCGCTTACCTTTGCTACCGGTTCAGTTTGCTGCTGGGTCGCAGGCGGTCCTGCAGCAGCAGTGGGCAGGGTCAGGAAGAACTGCCCAGATAGTGCTTCCTCGGTAACTGTAGCAAGTAAATATTTGATGCACTGATTTACCGATATTGTGGGTATTATATTTCACTGAGCTAAGGCTTGTTTTCCAGTGTCATGTTCTGGTTCCTAGAAATAATGATGTTTTAATTTGCAAATATGGAAGGGAAATCATTCTTTTACAAAAATCTAGTAATTTGCTTAAATTATAATTGACTAGGTTTCTTGGCAATAATTGTGCATACTCAGGAATTCTTGGAAGGGAGAACATCTTTCCATGTACAAGTTGTTCTCGAAAGCAGTGAAAGTTTTATGACTACCCAATTGAACAATTAATGAAGTGAGATGATATTATGTTTTCTGGACATCTAATTAAATATTTATTAATTTAGATTTTGCGTGTTTTCAGGGATGGAGAAAAAGATCTGGCCCATCTAGTTAATAAAAAAAAATGAGCAGTAAAGCAGGGTTTATATACTTAGTAAAGATGAAATAATGAAAAATTTTAAATTTATTTATCTAATTATATACATATTTGTATCATGACTTGTTCCAAAAAAGGGTTTGAGGTTGTATCTAAAAGAACAACAAAAAAAAAGCCATTAAAAAAAAAAAAGATATATGAAATCATCAATAAAAGGGGAAATAAAGGCAAAATTGGCAGATGGGACAAGAAGGGAAATTTGTGTTTACACAGGTGCACCACACAGTCCCATACATTCTAAAGATCAGGGGCACTCTGGCTGTGAGCTCCCTACCAGTCAGCAGAAACAATACAAGGTCATTTTCAAGATTCACATTATCTATATGATTGTATCCACCACCTGTCTGTCAGTTTGTTGTACTGTGGTGGCTTGCATGTTGCTATGATACTGGAAGCTATGTTACCAGTATTTCAAATACCAGCAGGGTTACCCATGGTGGACAGGTTTCAATGGAGCTTCTGGTCTACAGTAGAGAAGGAAGAAAGTCTTGGTGGTCTAAAAAAAAAAAAAAAAAAAAAAGCCAGTGTAAACCTATAGATCACAACCGAATATTGTCTGACTTGCTTGCTTTAGACACATCATCAGGAGGGATCGATCACTGGAGGAGGACATCACATTTAGTGAAGTAGCGGGCCAGTGAGGGTGAGGGAGACCCTCAGTGAGATGGATTCCTATAATAGCTGCAACAATGGACTCAAACATGCCAGTGATCATGAGGATGATGAAGTACTGTGCAATGTTTTGTTCTTTTTTACATAAGGCCACTATGAATTGGACCGACTTGATGGCAGATCTATCCACCCCCCCACCCACCCATCCATCCGTCCGTCCGTCTGTCTGTCTCTGTCTAACTAATTATTTATCTGATTAGATATAGGTTGGATTTAGATTAACAAAATATAATTCTTCAGTGAAAGCATCATCTTTGTGCAGAGGGAAATGGGTCTCATTCCTCACAAAGAGAATATTGTGTTTTTCTCCTTGAATACGTGTTTTTATCCTCAGGATCTCTAAAATAGCCCTGCAACAACAGCTTGTTTTGGACCACTTATTTCTGGTGGGCATGCCATTTGTAAGCTGCAGGTATTGCCTCAAACAATTCAGGTTAGGGATGGTTTGTTTAACGGAGTTGCCTAGACTCAAATGCTCCCTCTATCTTTGTCCATGATGCCTGGGAATTGTCTTCATCTAGCATTTTCTCAAAATAGGGGATGGAATAAATCATCATATGATGCTCATCTCACAAATGCTCGGATGCGTCAGCTTCTTGCTGAATGTGTTCTTGAAGAGGGGAGAATACATAAGAACATGAATCATGAATGTATCATTAGGAATCTATGATTTAAACTAAATTAAACAATATATCCTATTTCTAACTTCTCAACCCAAATGTAATAATCATGAAATCTAAGTATTAGGAAACCCTGGTGGTACAGTGGTTAAGAGTTCGGCTGCTAACCAAAAAGTTGGCAGTTTGAATCTACCAGGTGCTCCTTGAAAACCCTGTGGGGCAGTTCTACTTTGTCCTATAGGGTCGCTATGAGTCGGAGTAGATTCGACGGCACTGGGTTTGGTTTTTTTTGGTTGATGAATGGTAAGTGGATAAAGAAACTGTACTTTGTTCAGGATCGCCATAGCTAGTCTTTACTTTTTTTTTTTCTGCGAACACACTGAATTCATTTAAGGTTTGCTTTAAAAGTTTTAAATATTTGCATATGAAGAATGGAAAATATTTTATATGAAGGTGTGAAGCTCTTAATATTACTCTTTATTGACATGCAGTTGAGACCGTGGACAAGCCATTGGGAGCCACCAACATAGATGCCTAGGAAATCTTGCACTCTGGGGACAATAATTTTCTCAGGTAGTATGTGTAATATTGGAGTTACTAGTATGTCTAAATTATAATACAAATCCCTAGCACAGGAACTATCTCTTCATTATATCTCATATTGGATGGTGCACATTGTTAAAACTCAATTAACTAATAATAATAATAATGATAATAATAGTGTAGCAATATTCAATTCCCATCTGGTCACACATTCTGCCTCTACAGTAATTGTAAAAGCATATCATTTCTTAGATTATGTCTTGTGCTAGGATAAAACGTGTCATCATCACGACATTAGAGTTAACGACAGGAAGGGGACCTCTCTGATCAACTCCTCCAAACGCCTGTATACACCTCTTAAATGCACTCGTTATGAATCCATTTTAAGCTTCATTGAATTTCAGAAATTAATTTGACATAAATTTCATCGTGAGGCTCTAGAAACTTTAATTTCAAAGGTAATATTAAAATAGGACTTTTTTTTTTTTTGGTTGTTACACACATACTATAGACAGATTTTGAAATACAGGTTGCATATACCAGCAGTAAACATTCTTCCGAAATGACCATTTTAGTAAACATCTTGCACTTATTTCTCACTTTTATTTCTAAAACTTCAAGTACTTTCAGGCATAGGTGCTCATTGCCCAACATCACACCTGCCAGACATGTGGGATTGTGAAGTCAAAGGCAGCTACTAAGGATCATGAACAGGAACGGAAAATCAGGTCTCTTAACTCGGAGTCCTGGGATCTTGCTACACGTGATTCCCTTGGCTTTGCACATTATTTCCTGCGAATGTGTTTAAGCGTGGATTTCTCCTCATGGCTCCTGTTCACACACCACAGATTCTTCCAATCTGCGATCTTAAATTTTCAATGCTAGGATATTCTTGGCCATTATTTCTTCAAATCTTCTTCCCCTTTCTGTTTATTAGATTGTTAGCGACACTTCCATTTTTCCCGTCCATATTTTTTTCTCATTCTTCACGCATTTTTACCTTTTTTCGGATAGCTTCCATAGGGTGCTTGGACCCAATTCTTTCTCACTAATTCTATTCTTGGTCCCTCCACTCATTTGATTCTTCATTTTGACAATAATATGATTTGTTTCCAATATTTTCAATTATATTTTCTTTTCTTCTTTCTAATAGTCTCCCATAGTTATTTGAAGATAACTATTTTGCTTGTTTTAAATTTTTAGCATTTTTTCCCATTACTTTTACCCCATCTTATGCAGGGCTATTTTTTGTTTGTTTGGTTGTTATTTATCGTTTTTCTTTCATAGTCCTAGAGTGCTTCAGATTAAAAAAACCAAATCAAACCTGTTGCTGTCAAGTTGATTCCGACTTGTAGTGACCCTATAGAGTGCTTCAAATATATGGCAATTTCTCCTATGAACCCATCTTTTATTCTCCTGAGACTAGAAATTGCTCCAGAGAATAATGGGGGAGTGGAAAAGGATAGCTTCCGCCATGTGGATTTGGGGTGATGGAGCCCTGAGATGTAGAAACTCCAGTGTCACAAAGGGCTCAGCCACTGCCTGTCCCTCAGGGACTTCCTGGGTCCTCAGCTGGCATTTCTCTCACTCAGGAATATTCACTGATGTGACTGCCTAGTCCCTGGGGAGGAGAGTTGAGGGGGGTGGGCTCAGGGCACACCTGCCTACCTGGCATGACCCTTGTGGGGAGCACTGACTGACAGAGGCAATGTCAGGAGAAAGAAAAGGCCCAGGCAGAAAGCACTCTCGGGGCCTACCCTTAGTTCAGTGGCACTGCCCTCCCTACTCCAAGCTACCACCCTACACCTGAACTAGCCATCTCTGAATCAGGTATGATCACAAAATCATGCTAGCTAATAAGTGTGCAAAAGCTGGAAATGAAAAAGGAAGAGCAAAGTAGAATTGTTGCATTCAAACTGTGGTATGGGTGAAAAATACTGAATATGCCTTGGACTGCCAGGAGAGCGAACAAATCAGTCTTAGAAGAAGTGGAAACAGAATGCTCCTTAGATGTGATAGTGGTGAGATTTTGTCTCACTTACTTTGGATACATCATCAGAAAAGACTAATTACTCGAAAAGGACATCATGCTTGGTAGAAGGTCAGTGAAAACAAGGGAAACCCTCCATGAAATGGATTGACACAACAGCCCCAACAATGGACTCAAACATACCAGTAATTATGAAGATGGTACAGGACTGGGCAACATTTGTCTGTTGTACGTGGGGTCACCATGAGTTGAGCTGACTTGACAGCAACTAACAACCACAATGAGGTCAACTCTGAGATCCATCACCTCTTCTTCTCTCCTTTGGCATCTCTGAGATTGGGCTGAGGGGAGGGCCAAGCAGCCCAAGGGCAGTCTTTATATCATTCAGATGCATATTATAGAACTGAAATGTTATTGATGGTTTCCAGATATAGTGTAACTCACAAGATGCTAACAGATCATATGTCTGTATGCATTTTTAAAATTAAAAAATTTTTAATTGTTAAACTATTTGTCAGGAATTTGACTCTTACAGTTTAGTGGAAGGGAAAGTTTTGTGTACTCCCCCCCACTACAATGAAATTCTTTTACTTTTTAGTATAGAAAATGTCTTTTTAACTCTGTTTAACGTGAGAAAGGCCCAAGAGAATAGTCTATAGAGGAGATTCAATGATGTGGTAGGAATTAAGGGAAATGTTAAATTAAAAAAATTGTATTAAATATTTTTTAAATTTCATATTACCTGAGTGTCAGATTATAGACCGACTACAGATACACTTATCAAATATTTTACTCTCATCCCAGACAGAAGTACCCTGAAAGGACATACAAGGTACTTAAAAATGGACAGACGGAAAAAGAAACCTTTCCTCTAAATAGACGCTCTCCTGGATCTGCTATTTTGTGTCATTAAGCACAACTTGCAATATACTTGGAGCGCAAGTGTCTGAGTGTCCCGACACTGCAGGAGGGAGAGAGGTTAGTATCATAAAATAATAGCATGGAGCAGGGTCATTAAAGACGGAAAAGGAGGTAATTGGGTCCATCCCCCAGGCTTAAGCACCGGATCCTTCCAGAGTGTATTTTTAGTGTTTTATTTGGCCTCGTTTGAAAAGTCAAAGATGATGGGGCTCCTTTCTTTTCCCCTGGAAGACAATTAAACAGACTAACAGCTTTCTTGAGAAAAAGTTCCCGATGTCTGGTGGCAACTTCGGTGTTTCATTTTCATCCTACTGTGCTACTAATGCTCTGCTGATGTCACCAAAGCCTTTCACTTCATTAGGTTTTTGCTTCAGAGATCCCTTGATATTATTATGACTTTCTTAGTTATTACTTACTAAGCTGTTCATATTTTTCTTTCAAGTTTTCTAACCATATGAGCATGTGTACTAATTTGTTAAATTTTAGTTTGCCTTTCCCTTATTTGTTCTCAAGTAGCAGCCACTCACCAGATGGGTGGAACCAACTGGAACAGGACGAGTCATCATTTCTCTTCTTCGTTTAGCCAGTAAGTGACGTCTCAGACAGGCAGCCTCCTAACAACTCAGGACCTAAAGAACCCCTTCAGTCTTGGTACCTCGGTTTTCTCCAACACATAGAATTCATGTATTTTAAAATTAATTTTATTCAGTCGTACTGGTTCACATTTCTTTTCTTTTGATTATTAACTCTATTTTCAACTTTTTGTTTTGCATCTCACTAATTTGTATTAAAGGAGCTCTGGTGAAGCAGTGTTAAGCGCTGGCTGCTAACCAAAAGGTTGGTGGTTCGAACCACCAGCCACTCTGTGGAACAAAAGACCTGGTGATCTGCTTCCATAAATATTACAGCCAAGAAAATCCTATGGGGGCAGTTTTACTCTGCCACATGGGGTCACTGTGAGTTGGAATTGACTCAGTAGCACACAACTATAACAACAATTTGTATTAATGAGGCAGTGGTGTTTCAGTGTAGAGTTCTCACCTTCTCTGTGGTAGACATGGGCTTGATTCCTGGCCAACGCACCTCAAACGCAGCCACCACCCATCTGTTAGCAGAGGCTTGTGTGTTGCTGTGATGCTGAGCAGGTTTCAGTGGAGCTTCCAGACTAAGATGGACTGGGAAGACAGGACCAGTGATCCACTTTCCAAATCAGCCAATAAAAACCCTACGGGTCACATTGGTCTGATCCACATTGATCATGGGGCTGGCACAGGACTGGCCAGCATTTTCTTTCATTGTGCATGGGGTCACCATGAGTCATTGGCCAACTTGATGGCAGCTAACAACAACAAGTGCAATAATGAGAATGGGTGCAGAGGGCTAGGAAGGATTGCAGGAGGGGGCACCACCCTGGTTGTAGGTGTCAGAAGAGGCTTCATCCAGGTTGAGATGCAATGTTTCTAAACAGATAAAGGCAGCAGGGTGGGCTTTCTGGGTAGATTCTGACTCGTAGCGACCCTACAGAGTGCTTCAAATATATGGCAATTTCTCCTATGAACCCATCTTTTATTCTCTTGGGACTAGAAATTGCTCCAGAAAATAATGGGGGAGTGGGAAAGGATAGCTTCCTCCATGTGGGTTTGGGGTGATGGAGCCCTGAGATGTAGAGACTCCAGTGTCACAAAGGGCTCAGCCACTGCCTGCCCCTCAGGGACTTCCTGGGTCCTCGGCTGGCATTTCCCTCACCCAGGAACAGTCACTGATGTGACTGCCTAGTCCCTGGGAAGGAGAGCTGAAGGGGGTGGGCTCAGGGCACACCTGCCTCCCTGGCTGCCTTATGGGTTTCAGATGGAGGCACCTGGGTGGGTGGGTCTTGGCGATAATCCTTAAAAAGGAGCAAGGCCGGCAGCACACAGGTCTTTGCTGACAGGTCCTTCTTGGACCTGCCAGGAGAAAGGCAGGGTGTGCAGGGCATCCAGTCTCAGCTGGAGGAGAGGAGAGCTGGTTTCCTAAGAAGGCACCACTGGTTTGCGATGGTGTGGGCATATGCTTGCTGACCACCGTGCCATTCCCTCCACTCGACGCTGCTCCTCCCTAGTACTCATTACCCTTGGCCTGTTTTGTGTATGTCTTTCTCCCTCACTAACATGTACGTCTCATGAGGTCAGAGCCTGTGTCTGTCTCATGGCTTCATCCCTCATCCCGAACGCTCAGCAAATACTGGCTGACTGGCTGGCCTGAACATCCAATGGCGAATGAATTTGAAAAACATAGCTAGTGTCCAAAATCAAGCCCCATAGTGGGTTTGAAAGCAGGAGATGGAGTTGAGCAGAGGGATGGATACTGGAAGAAATGTGCACATATAAGATGGAGCTGAGGAGGACGCTGGCCCTCTTACAGTGGCCACCAGCACTGAGAACTAATGACGCACGATGCGGAAAGTGAGGAGCCGAATATTTGGGAGGAATGTTGAGCAGATAATAAAAGTGAGTTATGGAATTGATCACCCAGCCTCCGATGTATGGCATCCTGAAGAGCCTCCCAGTTCTGCTTGGAAACAGTCAAGGGCTTTTTTGTGATGCTTTACTGCAGGTTTAATTGTGGTGATATTTCAATGCCAAAGAGAGTCATTTGCAGCATGAATATAGCATTAGATTTGCAATCCCCTACATTTTAAAACCTCCGTATAAAAATGAGCATTTGGTACTAGTACTAGTAGAAGTCTCATTTCCTGTTCAACTTTCAAAGAAATTGAAGTTAAATGTCTATATTAACGTTTATAAAATTTTAAGAGTGATTCCCTTATTACACAATTAGCCTGAGCACTCTGAGGAGCTGCGTGTCTGCGTGCTGACATCCCTCAGCGCCTGTCCCGAAACAGCTGCATCCCAGGCGCACGCAGAGCACTGCCGACGTGGCCCCAGGGGGTATGTACTGCCGACACAGACTGCCGCTTCCAGGGGTATAGTTATTACAATGCAAACTTGTTCATTTTAATAAAAAAAGGTCTCTTCTTGTTAATAAAAAAAAAAAAGAAAAAATCCCAGGCCAACTTTGAATACCTAAAGAGGTGGTGCAATTTGGCAATTTAGAGAACATTATGTTTACGGAAGTGGGGTGATGGGAGGGCTGGGATGGCCACATCCAAGGGAAGGGCCCCACTTGTTTCCTTGCTGCATGTCTGCACCCAGTGGGGTTTGTCTGAGGTGTTGACCAGTAGACCAGATTGTGAGCCACTCTGTGTGGGCGTGGAGATCCTGCAGGTGGCTCATTGAAGCCCAAACAACCACCCCAGGGAGCCGAATGAGAGGGAAGATGCTTCCATCTAATTCTAGAGCCCAGGGGCCTTTGGCTTTGCAGATAGTAAGAGACAGAAAAACATCTGCAGAGAAAGAAGGGTGGGCTGTTCAAAAGGGCCAACACTGACTGTCTTGGTCCCTCAAATCCGCCGACTCTGGACAGAGGAAGTGGCCACCCCAGATACAATCCAGAATCTGGACTACACGGATGGGATGTTTTGAAGTTACATTAGCACGTTTAAGCCACCGAGGTGCCACCTCACCAAACATGTTCTAATTCTATTAAATGATTATTAGAGGAACGTTGGGAAACCCTGGTGGTGGAGTGGCTAAGAGCTATCTATGGCTGCTAACCAAAAGGCCAACAGTTCGAATCTACCAGATGCTCCTTGGAAACCATATGGGGCAGTTCTCCTCTGTCCTATAGGGTTGCTATGAGTTGGAGACGATGCGATAGCAAAGGGTTTTTTTTGTTTTGTTTAGAAGATCCTCTTGGCATAAGAAACTGAACAGAAATTCCAAGGGACTAATAGCCCCGGTAGTAACTTATTACTCAGGAGAATGTGACTTGAAGCTTTGGAACAGTGGAAATTGGTCAATTGTTGAAATTTTGAGGGCATATTCTGTCAGGTTTTTGTTGTGAATAAGAGTTTTTGCCAGTTGCCATCAAGTTGATTCCAACTCCTGGAGACTCTATGTGTGTCAGAGTAGACTTGTGTTCTACAAGGTTTTCAGTGGCTGATTTTTTGGAGGTAGATTGCCAGGTCTTTCTTCTGAGGCACATCTGGGTGGACTCAAACCTCCAAACTTTCAGTTAGTAGCCGAGTGCATTACTCTTTACACCACCAAGGACTCTGTGAATAAGAATACCAGACAGTAAAATAGAAATGTAGGTCAGTAGTCCACCAAATAGCCTTCTCCCTGAGTAGGGTGAGTGGTGGGAGGTAGTAGCCCAGCTGGCAACACATCGGTGGCCAAGCCTCCTCCCACCTCCCCCCAGCATCCAGGTGTGGCTGCTGCCTCGTTCTCCCCAGCGGAATAGGAGCAGCAATGATGCCTCTCACCCAGGCAGGGGCTTTTAGAATTGGTGTGGAGCCTCTTGCAGCTTCAGCCCTCTCTCCTTTGACTAGAAGCAGAGGACTCACAGACTGTAGGAGACAGGGAGCCACGAGATGGAGGGGCCTGGGTTCCTGACCTTGACCCCCCAGAAAGAAAATCTTCTCAGGAAACCCTGCTTTGGACTGTTACAAAAACAAGAAATGAACTTTAAATATGCTAAGTCACTAAGATGTTGGATTTGCTTTTTTACAGCTACTGGCATTACCTAAAATAATAGGGAAAATTTTTTGCTTTATTTCAAGGTAAATATTTATGATGGTTAAGGTTATGTGTCATCTTGGCTAGGCCATGATTCTCAGTGGTTTGGCAGATATTGTCTACCATATTTTTACACAAATAATGCTCGCCTTCTATTTGCTTGCCAACCACGCCCTCCCCCTGCAAGATATTTTTGTAAGTGCTGCTATGCCAATTTTTTTTACGTGTCGCTGTAGAAAAATTAGTATAGCATGCTTACAAAAATACCTTGCAGGGGAGGGCGTGGCTGGCAAACAAATATAGAAGGCATGTATTATTTGCATAAAAATATGGTAATCATTCTCCATTTTTTGATCTGATGTGAAGAGCCAATCAGTTGAGAGGGGAGTTTCCTTGGGGGTATGGCCTGCATCCAACATCTATGGATGTTCTGGCAAGGCTTGCTTTCTCTTGATCCTGCATTTACTTTTGCTTTTGCCTCACCGTCCTCACCTTTGGTTCTTGGTATGTGAGCCAGTAGCCTGCCGTCTGACCTGCAGATTTTGGATTCACCAGCTCCTGCAACCCTGTGAACGAGCAGCCTGCTGCCTGACCTGCAGATGTTGGGTTGGTCAGCCCCCTACTACCACATGGGTCAGGAGAAGCCTCCAGCCTGCTGCCTAACCCACAAATTTGGGACTTGCCAGCCTCCACAATTGCGTGAGCCATCTCCTTGAAGTGAATCTCTCTGTATATTTGTATATATGCTTAACTGGTTTTATCCCTCTAGAGGACACAGCCTAAGACAATACTTACTAAGAAAAAGCTAGGAGAGTAAATGGAATCTCAATTCTGTCGCTGCTGACGTGGGTGACATAAGAAAAGCTGAGCTGGCTACATTTCAGGGTACCTGCCTTAGAAACGAGCCCATAGGGAGAGGAGATGGGGTTCCTCCCTTAGAAAGGAGCCCACTGCGAGAGGAGATGGGGCTTTGTGACATCCACAGGTCCCCATCACACTCATCATCTCCACCATCAATCTCATCAAGTGTCACCTTCTGCAAGAAATGTGCTCCACTCTTTGTCAGCATTGCCTCAGTTAATGCATTCAACATAAAAGTTGTCAGTGATTTCACTCTTCTTGGATCAACAATTAATGTCCACAGAAGCTTAAGTCAAGAAATCAAACAATATATTGCATTGGGTAAATCTGCTGCAAAAGACCTCTTTAAAATTTTTAAAAGCAAAGATACTACGTTGATGACTAAGGTGAGCCTGACCAAGCAGTGGTATTTTCAATCACCTCATATGCATGCCAAAGCTGGATCGTGAAAAAGGAAGACGGAAGAAGAACTGATGCATTTGAATTACGGTGCTGGTGAAGAATTCTGATCATACCATTGTTACAGATTGAATTGTGTCCCTCAGAAATACAGTCAACTTGGCTAGGCCATGATTCCCAGCATTGTGTGGTTGTTCTCCATTTTGTGATCTGATGTAATTATGTTCCATTTTGTGACATGTTGTAAATCCTAGCCTCTATGCCTGTAGTTACGGTCCCATTTGGGAGTGAGTTGTCCGTTGTTAATAAGGCAGGATTAAGGTGGGATGTATCTTGAGTCACTGCCTCACTAGAGGGTATGACTCAAGTCACCACCTTTCACCACCCTTATTCAGGTCACACCCTTACTTGAACCACACCTTTTATTTTATAAGAGATAAAAGGAGAGAGAAGCAAGCAGAGATAGGGACCTCAATGCCACCAAGAAGAGACTGGAGTGGAGTGTGTCCTTTGGACCCAGAGTCACTGGGCTGAGAACCTTGTAGAACCAGGAGACAGAGAGAGAGAGAGAGAGCGAGAGAGAAAGCTATAACACTGTAGATGGCACAAGATGGCAAGAATCAGTGGCAGAGAAATGGCTGCAGCAGAACCAGGAGACTGGCACAAGACACAGTGAGAGAGAGCTGAGCGTCTTTGGGCAAGAGGCTTCTTGGCAAAATGGGTGCGCCTGGGCTCTTATTTGGTGGTGCTAAAGAGCTTTGTAACACTTGTCTGAGTTAGGCAGGGGCCAGGCCGAGGGGATGATGGCCAGAGAGGCCTGCCTGATGGCCAGAGAGGCCTGCCTGATGGCCAGAGAGGCCTGCCTGCAGACAAGGCTGTTAAGAGGCTGCCCTGAACAGCACAACCTTTGTCCAGAGCTGACAGACAGAGCCTTCTCTGTAAGCCGGTGCTCTGATTTTGGACTTCTAGCCTCCTTAATGGTGAGAAAGTTAAGTTCTGGTTGTGAAAGCTATCCACTTGTGGTATTTCTATTGTAGCAGCATTAGATGATTAAGACAACCATGGACTGCCTGAAGAAGGAACAAATCTGTCCTAGAGGAAGTACAGCCAGAATGCTCCTTAGAAGCAAGGATGGCAAGACTTTGTCTTGCTTACTTTGGACACGTCATCAGGAAAGCCCAATTGCTAGAAAAGGACATCATGTTTGGTAAAGGAGAGGGTCAGCAAAAATGAGGGAAACCTTCAATGAGATGGGTTGACACCATAATCACAAAAATGGACTCAAACATACCAATAATCAGACAGATGCATAGGACCAGGCAAATTTTCATTCTGTTATACATGAGTTGGTGCCAACTTGATGATAACCACCAACAATAACTTGTTAGAAGCGACAAGTTTTGTTTCTCATTTACTGTTTTCTCTTTCAAACATGAAAAAAAAAAATTCACATCATTGCCTTTGAAGCTTAGAAAGAGAATTCTCCCCCACCCTTTGATTGGTTGCTTTGTTCAATTTCTGATCAGACTGTATTGATAGTCATGGAACCTAGCTTATTTTATCTTGTCCAAATTATGGACAACTAATTCTATAGCTTTGAGATACTTGTCTGTTGAGTGTTCAGATCCATCATAATAGAAAACACTGGCCTTAGAGTTAAACATCATTTCCAAAATTCAAATCTGTAGCTATAGAGTCGATTCCAACTCATAACGACCCTATAGGACAGAATAGAACTGCCCTATAGAGTTTCCAAGGAGCACCTGGCAGGTTCGAACTACCGACCTTTTGGTTAGCAGCTGTAGCTCTTAACCACTACACCACCAGGGTTTTCTAAACATCATTTAAAAAAAAAAAAAATTTTTATCGTTTAGCTACATTTTATTCTCCTGGACTTTATTAATACCATCTCTTTCTCCCAACTTTCAAATGATAATCCATGTATCTGGAAACTAACCCAGACCTCAACGTTATTTCTTGCTACTGAGAAAAATGGCAGTGGACCAGTCAGTGGTGGGATTTAATACAAATGAGAGTGTGGCAGGTTCCTGGGCCTTGTGGATCCCACATACGGCTCCTTCATGCCAACTCATTCAGTGTTTTTGATTGAAATTTAAGGAAAGGGCTATCCGTGCACCCATGCTTTATGTAAGAAATTTAAGTTTGATAACTAAAGAACACGTGAAAAGTCTGTTGGCTTGATGTTTATGAGACTTTGTTAATAGACTTCTCACTTGTGTGGTAGCACATTATGTTTGATTTGTTTCCCCGAAAAACGTAGACTAATTTTAACATATCACATCATCTCTGTATAATCCCTCGGCTGCTTCGAGAAGCTTCCTTCTCAACTCTTGCCAGGAAGGCATGGAGTGCCTTTGGCTTTTAATTTCTTGCTTTATTTTACTTACATTCTACACTGTGCCATTTGTGGGTTCTTTTTGGTCAGACTGTCCTTTAGATGGAATCAGAGGTTCGGAGTTGTTAGTACTGTCCAGCTCCATGGTGCCATAAGATGCAATGCAAACTGGATGCGGTGCAAACAGGACCAGCTGCTGTCAAGCTGACTCCACTCATGGCACCCCTGTGTGTGCTCCATGGGGTTCTCAGGGGCTGATTTTTCAGAGCACCAGGCCTTTCTTCTGAGGTGCCTCTGGGGGAACTCGAATCACCCACCTTTTTGTTAGCAGCTGAGCATGTTAATTGCTTGTACCATCCAGTGTCTCCAAACTGGATGTAAGGAGAGAAAAATTAAGTGCTCCGAATTTTCTTCCTTTTGCCCATTGTAGCACATGTGAAGAAAGACTTTCTCTTGATAAAAATGAGCTTTGTTAGAAAATATGCGTGATGGGCTCATCAGTCCCTCCTGGTGCACTCAGTTTGATTGGAACTTTAATGGTGTCAGTTGAATATAGGAACTGCACAAGCTGGGATTTTTGCTTTAAGTTCCATATTGAACTATGTTTTCATTGAGTACAATTACAAAAGAACATAATATCTCAAAATTTTGAGTCAAAATCTTAGGCTTATTACTGTCAAAAAGCAATTACAAGCTATTTTTATGCAGAGCTCAAACATAAAATTAAAGACTCAGAATGAAAGCAACATTTTTACCCAGCTCTACAGTCGTCATAACAATGTCTACAGCACCGAAAGAGGAACGCTGAGAATATGCACATTCTGCAGCCCACAGAGGGTGTTACAAAGACTAACTCGAGAATAATTTAGACCAGCTGTTTATTTGACTTCACTTCTGTGCTCTCTGATATATCAGAGTGCAGAAAAGTAAGGGAAACAGATTAGATCGAAACATTAAAATCTTAAACCAATTTTTTTGGATGGCGTTTTCAAAATCAGAAACACAACGATTTGATGACCAATATAAACCAAAAACCAGGCCACTTGCCTTTGAGTCGACTCTGATTCCTGGTGACCCCATGTGTGTCAGAGTAGAACTGTGCTCCATAGAGTTTTCAGTGACTGTGATCTTTTGGAGTCAGATCACCAGGCCTTTCTTCCAAGGCACTTCTGGGTGGACTCTTAACTGCCAAACTTTTAGTGAGCAGCTAAGTGTGTTCACCGTTTGTACCACCAGGGACTCTGACCAACATAAGTACCCTGGGTGTATGGTCGGCAACTTCTGGGACTGTGGTTTCCGCAGGTGCTGATGTCTTCAGACGTAAATGTGGGCTCGTTAGGGCACAAGGGGAACATGATCAATTAAGAGAACTGCTCTAGAAGTCTGACAGTTGTCATAGCCTGTCTGCTTGTCAGCACTCACTGGGTGGTTAATCACTGAGGGTGATGGAGAAGACGCTCCTGCTCTGGTGCTGGTCCTCGATGGTTGTGTGAATTTGGGAAGCTAAATGCTAACAGGCCGGGGTTCGTGGCTCAGAGTGAGGCTGCTGGAGGGCAGCATGTGATTGTTCGTGCCAGCGGTTCTTGTTTTGCTGTTGGTGGTTGCCAAGTCCTAAAATCCAAATGCCTGGCGACTACACGGTAGCATCAGGGATACTGCCCTTGCTTCTGGACAAGTGTTCCAGGGGTGAGCTGGTCTTGCCAGAGAACTGTTTCTCAAAGTGCTGCCCCAGGGTGCCACCAGCGCCTCTTACCCATCACTGGCAAGTGAGCGTCGCCGTTTCTGGTTTGCAGCCTGCTCTGTTCCACACCCGTTCTGCTCTTCAGGGGTGGATTTTACAAAGGTTTGGGCTCAGTTGGGGTCCAGCCAGACTCTTGTGGAAGGACAGAAAGAATGTCTGGGGCTCGGGGAGCCTGGATCGTCGCGCAGGAAGCATGTGCAGGACCACTGCCTGCTCCGGTTAGTCACACAGGGCAGAGATGGCAGCCACAGACATGGTTCTCGTTCTTCAGTCCAGGGTGTGCAAGCTCACCATCAAGGCCCTGTGAAGAAAGGCCTCCTTCCTGCTCCACCTCCAGGTGGTCCTGGCTTGGCTTCTCCAGGTGGGCCTGGCTTGGCTGCTCCAAGTGCACCTGGTTTGGCTTCACATCTGGGGAGTTTCTGGAGCCCCATCTTCTCTGTAGTCCCATGGAGCACACCCCATAGACTTTCTAAGCATTTGCCAGAAGCACTGTGCCCAGCCAACTGCTCGAGGCCAGGAGGAAGGGGTTGCCCCTGGGACCCCCACAGGAAGACCTGTCCAAAAAAATATGCCCAGGTGGGTAATCCTGCGAGAACAACACTACTTTTGGCATCAAGGATGGGATCGTGGAAAAAAACAAAAAAACCCAAGAGACTGCCAAACCTCATAGACTATGTTTATCTGCTAAAGGCATGTGGTCATGCTCAGATTCATAGAAGGGAATTAATCCAACATTTTATTCCTCTTTAGTGTCTTTCAAACTAAAAGAACATGAGTAGTGTGAGAAATCAAGTGTGTCCTGACTTCTGACATGTTGTTGTTGTTAGCTGCTGTTGAGTGGGTCCCGACTCACGGTGACACCATGCACAACGGAACGAGACTCTGCCTGGTCCTGCACCATCCTCATGACCAGTTGCGGATCAAATGGTTTTGACCCATAGGATTTTCACTGGCTGATTTTCTGAAGTAGATTGCCAGGCCTTTCTTCCTAGTCTATCTTACTGTGGAAGTGCTGCTAAAACCTATTCCCACCTCAAAATATACAAATATATACATGTTTGTACAGTGTGTGGACATATATTCACGTGTAAACCATCATTTTACGATACTCACATTTGGGAGAAATACGTTGTGAAAATGCAACACTATATAATTGTGAAAATTAAACTGTGTTTTCAACAATGCTAGAACTGAGCGACCTAAGTGTATCCACTTGTGTTTTGCTCGGCCATTTAACTGAGCCCCTGACTTCAGGGTTCTTAAAAGCACTTTCAGTAGTGTTCATACCGGCCATAATTAGCAAGCCGACTATGAATAATCACATTCAGTCTCACAAAGATTTCTTGTTTCCACAGACCAATCCATTACCTGCTTCAGTGAACCGTCCCGTGGTTAACGTGCAGGGCTTTCACCCTGGGTGATGGAGGGGCCTGCCCTCCTCCCAGCCCCCGTCGAGTATTGTTTTAAGTTATATGTATAATTCATGAGAAAAATTTGTTTGTCAAACATTCCAGGCAGGTCACTTAAATTCCAGATCAATTGATAATGTTCACACCAACAAGGTCGAAATGAAAAACTAGGCTGGGTTCTTATTTATTTACTTTTTATTACAACTTTATTGAGATACAGTAGTTCACACACTGTCCGATTCACCCACTGAAAGCGTACAACCCAATGGTTTTTAGCATATTCAGAGTTGTGCAACCGTCACCGCAATCGCTTTTAGGACATTTTCATCACCCCCCAGAAAACCCTGTGCTCATCAGCGGTCACTCTGCCTTCCCTCCAGCTGCCCCTTCTCCCCTGCCCCCAGCCTCTGGCGACCACGTATCTGCTGTCTGTCTCTGTGGATTTGCCTGTTCCGGCCATTTCATATCAATGGCGTCACACAATTCGTGGTCTTTGTGTCTTGCTTCTTTCAATCATCATAGCGTTTCAAGGCTCATTCACATTGTAGTACGTATCAGAACTTCACTTCTTTTTCTTTCCTTTTTTTCCCTGAATAATATTCCGTTGGGTGGATAGGTTACATTGTATTTAACCATTCATCAGTTGATGGACTTTTGGGTTGTGCGTACATTTTGGCTAGTGTGAATAATTCTCCTAATGGCTTCTCATTCTAGTTTTTATTTTAAGTTTGAAAATCAGGTGAATATGGATCAAAACAACATTGCAAAGTCCTGAAGTTAGATTAACTATTTTGGGTTAATATGATATACTGAAATGATCTGATTACCAGCTATCTTTGCTACAACTCAGGGATCTTCCTGTTTTTATTTATTTTTTCTTCCCTGTAACTTTTCTGATTTCCCTAAAGACAACTTTTGAGACGGGCCAGATTTCCGTATGAAAATTGTATCTGAGAAGTTGGGGGCAAGTCAGAGGTTTGTTACTTGGGGGCAAGTCAGAGGTTTGCTCAGATGCCCTAGTGGAGTTGAGTCACACGTAGATAGAACTGGGACAGTCGAAATTGCTAGCCGTGGGTCTGTACTTCCTCTTGTATCCCCTGCCTGGGAAACAGATCAGCCCTGGGTGAGGCTGAGTGTACAGGTGGATCAAACCAGCTTTGGGGTTGGGTAGTGAGGCAATGTCTCACCATACTGTGATGTCCTTGGGGTGTCATGATGCCCTGAAACTGATCACTTTTTTTTGCCGACATCGGAAGTGATGGGGAGACGATGGCTGGTGTGTTTTGCCCGATAACCTCTCACGTTTGAATAGCACTTTTCAAAATACCTGGCCACCTTTCTCCTATTTAATTCTCATGACAGCTTTTTGAAGCAACAAGCATCACCACCCCCTTGAGGTGACACTGAGGTTCAGGGAGGCTGGAGTGAGCAGATCACACGGCAGAGCCCATTCTTCAGTGCGTCTCCCTTAGGCACGACTCAAGCAGACTCCATATCTCCAACACTTTATTCTCTGGTACAATTCTGACACACTTCTTGAGCAGTTTTCATGGTAGGTATAATTTACAGTTTTCTAACACTTCGAGAATTGCTAATTTAGGTATGGTAAATCTGAATTAACCAGGAAATTGCATTTAACAGCCAGCTTATTCTAAATATGAGAAATAATGCTATTATTTCTCCCTCCCCTACATCTTGAATGTGACTGAGGCTGTCATTTTGAGTTCGTAAGTAACAGAATGAATGTTTGTTTTGACAAGTTTGTACGTGTGCTCTACTCTATGGAGGTAACTCCGTTCTTCCTGCCTCCCTTCCTTCCTCCCACCAATTTTTACTACATTCCTGCTACATCCTATGTGCTGTGCTGGGTGATAGGTATACAGCAGCGAGCAAGGCAGACATAGTTCCTATCTACATACAGTTTATAATCTAGCTATTCGAAGTACCAAGATACCCTCCTATTGGTCTTGAAGAAGCAACTGCTATATTGGGTAGGACTGTGTGGCAGGGAACTGTTAGGTTCTAGCACCTAAGGGCAACTGAATTCCGTCAAGAGTCGTGAACTTGGAAGAGGACCCCAGGGTCAGATGAGACCACAGCCTGGTGAGATCTGAGTGGAGTCCAGCCCAGCTGTGCCCAGACTCCTGACCATAGACGCTGTGAGCAGAAATGGGCACCACGAAGTTCAAGATCACATTATGGTTCCATTCAAAGTATTTCTTCTTTGACTTGTGGGTTATTTAGAAGTACATATCTTAATTTCCAGGCTTATGGGGGATTTGCTACTTAACTTTTTATTGCTGATTTCTAGTTTAGTTGCACCCTGGTCAGAGAAAAACAGAATCATTTCAATCCTTTCAAATTTGTTGAGGCTTACTTGGTGGCCCAGCACGTGGTCAATCTGGTAATGTTCCAGGTGTGCTGGAAAGAAGGTGTATTCTGCACTTGTTGGATCACAATTCATATTTGTTGGAGCACCTGGGTGGTGCAAATGGTTAAGTGTTCCACTACGAGCCAAAATGTTGGCAGTTCGAACTCACCCAGAGGCCCCTCTGAGGACATGTCTGCCAGTCTGCTTCTGCAATGTCACAGCCTTCAAAACACTATGGAGCAGTTCTACTTTGCACACATGGGGTTGTAATGAGTTGGAATTGACTTGATGGCAACTAACAACAACAAATGTTTTAAAAAAACTTCATGTTTTTTCCCCCATTTATCCTATCAGTTATGGATGAAGAGGTACTTAAATCTATTAAATTCATGAATTTGTTTCTCTATTTTCTTCTGTCAATTTTTGCTTTATATATTTTGAAGTTGTGTTATAATAAGCATACAAGTTTAGAATTGTTACATCTTCTTTGTGAATTAAGCTTTTTACCATCAGGAAGTGTCCCTTTTCATCTGCAGTAATGCTTTTTTCCTTAAAGTCTATTTTATCTAATATAGTGGTGTATCAGGAGGGGTGGTGGTGGGGAGAGAGGGCTTCCCTGGTGGGGAAGAATATTTTATCACTGATGTTGATTTGTCTTACCTGGACTTGGTGATAATAAAAGGGAGACCAACTCTTAGTTGGTTTTGTTATCGTTTTTAAATTCTATTCTATTTTTAAATTGTTTAATGCAATCACTTGTGTTTGGTTTTATATCTTGCACATTATTTGATTTCTCATCTTGCACTTTTATTATTTGATTTTTCTTTGTCTTGTGTGTTTCCTGTTCTTTTTTCTTTCTTTTCTGGTATTTTGGATTTTTTTTTTACCTTTTCTAGTAACTTCATAAATACTCTTTTACTCTTCTATTGGTTTCCTTAGTACCACACGTATTATTGAATTATCAAAGTCTAGAATAAACTAGTACTTTTAATTCTTCTGGAAACTGTGGTGGCATAGCAGTTAAGTGCTACGGCTGCTAACCAAAGGATCGGCAGTTCAAATCTGCCGGCTGCTCCTTGGAAACTATGGGGCAGTTCTACTCTGTCCTGTAGGGTCGCTGTGAGTCGGAATAGACTTGATGGCACTGGATTTGGTTTTGGTTTGGTTTGATTTCTTTTAGGTTAATGCAGAAACCTTAGAAAAGTTTAAAATCCATTTATACCTTCTCAACATGATAAGGTCATTTTGTGTTTTAATTCTGCATAAATATTAAACCCCATGAGACATGGTCATAATTGTCAACATTGTTTTAAAAGTTTTTTTTTTATGTATTTACCTATTTTAGTCATTCTTCATTCATTCATTCATTACTGCATCTTCTAGCTACCATGTGATACCATTATCTTTCTGCCTGAAGAATATCTTTTAGTACTTACTTCAATGTTGGCCTGCTGGAAACAAATTCTCTCAGTTTTTGTTTATCTGAAAATGTCTTTATTTTACCATCATTTTGGGAGGATATTTGCGTTAGATGAGTTCTAGGTTGACTATTGTTTTCTTTCAATTAATTGAAAATACAATTCGTTGTCTTATGTCTTTTATTTATTTTTTTTGAGGATCAGCTCTCAGTCTAATGTTTTCTTCTTTGAATATACAGGTAGTTCCTGACTTACAACGTATTTGAGTTACAGTGAATCACACTTATGACCTTTTTTTTTTTTTTGTACATCTTATCATTAGTAATGTGTACTACATACAATGTTGCAGTGGGTAATTTGCTGATGTTATCATTCTCAGATGTAAAGTTTCTAACCCCCAAAGACAAATAAAGATCAGATTTATAAAGATACTGCTAATAAAAGACAAAAATAATTGAAACTAAAAAAAAAAAAAAAAAAGAGATATTTGACTTATGTCAGAACCAACTTATGACAGAGTAGTAGTGTTTGGAATAGAACCCCACTGTAAATCAGGGACTATCTGTAATCTCTTTTTTCTCCCACTGGTCTTAAATTTTCTGTTTGTTTTCAGGTTTTAGCATTTTACTATATCTGTCTGTGTGGTTTTCTTTTGATATTTCCTGTCTGATGTTCATAGGACTTCTTGAATCTGTGGCTTAGTGTCTATCAACATTTTGGGCAGGTTTTTTCCTGATATTATCTCTTCAAATATAATCTCTGGCTGATTTTCACTCTTATCTCTTTTTCAGACTTCAAATACTTGTATCATATACTTCTATCTTCTGTGTGTTTTTAAGCTTTCCTTTTTATTTTCTATTCTTTTGTCTCTCCAAGCTTTATTCTGGATATTTTCTTCTGACCAAATCTACCAGGTCACTAATTGTCTCTTCAACTGTGTCTTTTCTGCTGTTGAACTCACTCATACATTTTGAACTTTGTTTATTCCGTTTTTTTCCCTTAATGTCATTTTATTTCAAAAATTTTCCAGTATTAAAAAAAAAAAATCAACCTAGGCCACTCCATTCTTGCTATTATGTTTTCTTTTAATGAGGAAACTATGAAACCAGAAATTGTATTTCATATTTAAGAGACTCCTATTCATATTGTTTTACTTCTCCTGTCAACAGTCTAATCTTTTTTCCTGCTGGCATCTATTCTCATTGCCAAACCAATATACAATTTAAAATACAAATATTGATATTTAAAATAATGGAATCTCTTTTGTAAATAGAATTGTAGGATTAATAGGCAAATGAAAATCTGGTCTTTGGAAACTGCTTCAATAACTCTCTGTGACTGTTTATTTTTAGTTCTAAGGTTTTAATTTCCTTCTTTTTTTCCTTCTCTCCCTCCCTTCCCTCCTTTTTCATATATATATATAAAATACTGTACATTAATTTATAAATCATTTAAAGTATATTATAAATTCTAAATAAAAAATCCTGTAAAGTAAAAAGATAAAAGTGAAAAAATCTAAATCTACTGCCTAGAAACTGTCATCAATATTAAGTGGTTATCATCCCACGGATTTTTAAGTTTGTATACATAATTAGAAGTATAGGTAATACAGATAATTTTATAAAACTTGCATTGTGCTAGAAATACTATTAATTAATAAAGGCACTATATTACTTTTACTTGGATCTAATAAATGAAAAGAAATTAAAACTGGAGCGAATGTTGAATTCAAATCAATTCTCTTTACTATAATAGATATTCCCTAAGGTTAAAAAGTAATTTTTGATTAATTTTTTTACATTACGTGTTTCATTTCTGGAGAGTATCTAGTGATGTTGTACTTTGTAACATGTGGGCCTAGGCACTTGGACACTCCCTCCCAGCTCCTCTCCCCCAGTTACTCAATTCTTTATTAATTACATTACTATTTTTACATTTTCCAGGTTTACACAGTTCACCTTCATTACCATGACCATAATTCTCACTGTTGTATAGTACAGTAAAGCCTGCGAAAGCCAAAATCTGTGTAAGATGGAACCCTGTTGGAGAAGGAAAACTCAAATATTTTCTACTAAAAGGACTGATAGAAAAGTGATACTACAGCACTCTGTCAAAGGTGGAAAACTTGTGAGACCTAGAAAAACGAGACAGTCCTGTTGAGTTCTGACTATCACTATATTTTACTGTGTTTCCTTCATTCTTTTTATACTTTCATATGATTGAACAGTATTGTATTTGATGGCAATACTTTTTTTTTTTTAATTAAAGAATGGCTTAAGTGGCCACCTAAGATACAGCTATCAGTCTCTTCCTGTCCAGAGCAAAAGACAAAGAAGGAAACCAAAGACTAAGAGAAGAAGCTAGTCTACAGGGCTAACAGTCTACATGAACCACAGTCTCATCTACTAATCACCACAATAGATGGATCCTGATAGAAGGGGATAAAAATGTGGAACAGAACTCAAATTCTTGAAAAGTCCAGACTTACTGGCCTGGTTGAGACTAGAGGATTCCCGAACATTATTGAGATACTCCATAAACCTTCAACCCAAACCATCTCCTGAGGTCATCTTTTAGCTAAATAACAGGTTAGCTTATAAAATAAAGAATATTACCAGTAAGTACTGTGCACCTTAAAAAAAATCATCGATAGGAGACCAAATGGTTAAGAAGTACTCCAAAGCAAAGATGAAAGGGCTAAGGGGATAAGGAAACCAGGGCTTCCAACCAGTTCATTTCAGTTTGAATCCCTGCTGAGAATTTGTATTTTTAATAGGTTCTCAGGGAATGCTAATGCTACTAGTCTGCTGGTTAGGGACAAATTCACAGAACTACTAGTAGAACAAAACCCCAAACCAAACCCACTGCCCTTGAGTTGATTCCTACTCATAACGACCCCATAGGGTTTCTGAGGCTGTAAATCTCTATGGAAGCAGACAGCCACATCTTTCTCCGTTGGAGCAGCTGGTAGTTTCAAACTGCTGACCTTTTGGTTAGCAGCCTATTGCTTTAACCACTGTGCACCAGGGTCCCTTACTAGTAGAGCAGTGATTCTCAAAATTTATTATACATAGGAATCACCTGGGGATCTTGTTAAAATGTGGATTCTGACTTAGTGTATCCAGGGTAAAAAAAACAGGTGGATATGCAAATTCTCAGCAGGGGTTTGAACTGAAATGGAACTGTTTGGAAGCCATGAGGGAAACAAGATTACTGGAAATGAAACACTGACAATGGAATCACCGAGAATGTTGATACTTTGTGAAAAATGTGACCAATATCGTTGAACAATTTGTTTAGTCATTTTTAAATGGGGACCTAATTTGCTGTGTAAACGTTCACTGGAAACACAAAAAAAATTATTAAAAAAAAAGAATGGCTCATGGATAGTCTATAATCTCCATAATTTCATGCTTGAAACTGTACTTTTTGCCCCGTATTTAAACATCTTCCTTGTGTCAGACTTTCTTTTTTACAACTGTGCACGCTCAGCGGAAACTATTGAAATAACTTCTATTAGAGAATCACAGAATATTATTCCCTTGTTTGGAAGGTCAAGAGGTGCCAACTACACCAGTTTATACAAATACGTTTGGTTTAACGACCAATTTTCCAAGTGCTAATGGGAGCACTGAAGGAGAAATCCACCTGAATGAATGCCTGATCCAGAGCCTAACGTGCTTGCTACGTGGAACACTCTGGCCACGCATCACTGAGGTGTCCTTTGAAATCAAAAGGACGTGGTTGAGCTTAGAAATGTGTTATTAATATTCCAATTAAAGTCCTCCATTATATTTTTGGATGACTTGAATGAGAACAAAGAAATCTTATTGAATATAATGTAAATTACAGAGAAAGAGAGAGAAAAAAAAAACTTTGGAGCATTTTTCTTTCTAGAAACACAAGCTCTCCTTTATAATTTTGCATACTTGCCGTTTGTTTTTCTTATTTGACTTTGTTACTAAATGTAGATGCATACTTTCTGAATTTGAGCTTAATCTAAATGAGACTCCTCTCGTGATAAACCTCCACAGCTTCTGGTGCAAATAATGACATTGGTGCTTGGGTCATTAGAGTTAGAAGCTGGAGATTAACAAAGCACTTGGAAAGATTGCTCACAGTACCAAGTATTTGCACAACTCCCTGAAATGTGCAAATTGTGTACTACTTAGCTATGATAGGTGCAAAGAGAATGATTTCTTATGTTCTGCATACAGTCGAATATATGTTTATGTATGTGAAATACAGGACTGAATTTCATAATGAGTTTTCATGATGGGACTATTGGCATTTCTCCTTTTGCATTAAATAATTAAGGAATCTGAACACGCTCAGGGGTTTCTTCGAAACTGTTCTAGAAAACTGGTCAGATGGAAGCACGCCTGTTTTCGAATGAACACTTTGTGGGGCATTTCTATAAGGAAAGTGGATTTCAAAATCTTGCTTTCTGCACTTTTCATTCATTTTTAATTTTTGAGGTTTCTTGCCTTTTTTTTTTTTAATTGACTTCGTTTTCTTATCACATTGCTACGGTTTTGAGTGTTCTTAGAATCCCTGGATGGTATAGATGGTTAACGCACTTGGCTGCTAACTGAAAGGTTGACAGTTTGAGACCATCCAGAAGTACCTCGAAAGAAAGACCTGGTGATCTTACTTTTGAAAAATCAGCCACTGAAAGCCCTGTGAAGTCCAGTTCTACTCTGATACACATAATGTTGCCACGAATGTGAATTGACTAGATGACGACTGGTTTTTCTGAGTATTCTCAAGTTAGGTGATGATCAATAAACGTTTGTTAAATTGAAAATATCACTTTGGGTCTTGCCTCACTCCTGAACTTCTGTCTTCAGGTATTAATTTATTTGGAACTTCAAGGCTATTTTGACTTAAAAGAAAGAAAAGAAGAGTAAAGAAAACAACCTGTTATTAAAATGTGTAAAACTCTGAGAAAGGAAACCTTTCCCCGTGCCTTCTGCTGTGGCTGAGTTAGTGAGAATTAATTGATAGCGAACTGAAAGCAAGGCCCCTAGGAAATGTCCCAGGACAGAACACACCAGGAAAAGAGGCAAATACCAAGTCGAAAAACGGGGCGGGGCGGGGCGGGGGGGCTTCAGAAGCATCAGTGTTTTGTCTATGGTCAGTGTTACTGTCTTACGATATTACTGTGTCTTACTATCATCCTAAGGAGCCCTGGTGGTGCAACGGTTAAGTGCTCTGCTGCTAACCAAAAGGCTGGCAATTCAAACCTACCCAGTGGCTCTACGGGAGAAAAATCTGGCAATCTGCTCCCATAAAGATTAAACCAAAATAAAACCAAGCCCATTGTTGACTCACAGAGACCCTATAAAGATGCATAAAGATTAAAAAAATAAAAAATTTACACCCTAGAAAACCCTATGGGGCAGTCCCACTCTGTCCCATGGGGTCACTATGAGTTGGAATTGACTCGGCTGCATGAAACAACACTACCATTCAAGCAGTAGTAAGGATGATGCGGTGTATCTGCACTGGGCTTTGTACTTTTTATAACTATTTTCATTTTAAATATAACTGTGAGCTGATTGCTGGTCATGCCAAGGTTGAGGAGCTACTTTATGGTGGAAAGTTCTAGAACCCAGATTTAGAATTCTTTTTTGCATGAATTGGAAGTAGGAACCAGTTGTGGTCATTCCAGAAAACCAGCTGCTGTCCAGTCAACTCCGACTCACAGTGCTCCCATGTGTGTCAGAGTAGAACTGTGCTTCACGGGTTTTCAATGGCTGATTTTTTGGAAGTAGATTGCCAGGCCTTTCTTCTGATGCACCTCTAAGTAGATTCAAACCTCCAACCTTATGGCTGGGATCTGGTCACACTAGCCATTTTCACTACCCAGGGACTCCTTGGTTACGACAAGAGACATTGGAAAACCTCTGGTTCCTGAGATGACCGCTTTAAAGGCCACGGCTCATTTGCATATGTAAATAGTACTATGTTTGTTTAAACTGGTCAGACTCATTATTTCAAAATCACATATTATGTATAATACATAATATAGAGATTTTGTGGATATGAAGTATGTCTCAGATAACATACATTAAGCAATTAACTCCTGTTAATGGTTAGAGAATTGGTTTCCGCCTATTGACAGTCTAGATCTCAACCCAGTGGTTTCTTATTTAACTTCCATTATTAGGAGTGCTTAGCACATCAAAATGATGTTAATTATTAGCTTCAGGCAGGAAAATAAAATACACAAACAGAAAATTTATCACTTTATCAGGTCTATACCTTTTCTGGAGGCTCTAAGGGTCCCTAACGGGGACATGATCCCTGGCTAGATAAAGGAACACTTCGGTTGGAAAAACAAGCACCACGCCTGTTCACTTGGCCCTGGATGAAAGATTCCACCCTGGATAATATATCTGGATAGTTATCATGTGTTTGGAGCCCTGGTGGTGCAGTGGTTAAGAACTCGGCTCTTAGCCAAAAGGTCAGCTGTTCAAACCTACCAGCCGCTCCTTGGAAACCCTATGGGGCAGTTCTACTCTGTCCTGTAGGGTTGCTATGAGTTGGAATCAACTCGATGGCAATGGGTTTATCGTGTAGTTATACATATGAATTTTGCACATATCTCATTCTACATTTTAGAACTTTCAAGAGTGCTTTGCAAATTCAGCTCTAATTCCTAAGCCTTTACCCCTGCCTGCATTTCATACACAATACTTGCTTTACCCAACAGCTCTCAGCAAATATGAGTTATCATTTACACTAAAAACTCTTAAAGAGAACCCCTGTTTCTAATGCTGGCTCCTCATGGCACCTCACATCTGTTCCTACTTCTCTGCCTTGGCTTCAGACTTACATTTGTCCTTGGGAGATTGGAATAAAAAGGAGCATTGGCGTTGGTACCCACACCAATGGGGCGATGCACACACCAGGTGGAGAGGCTTACCAATCTTGGAAGAAATCCTTTTCTCGAACCTATCTATACGGACTATGGTATGTATAGAGCAGTTTGGTATTTTTTTAACTACTAAAAAAAATATGTAGGGAGAAAAGGTAAAAGAAAAGACATATCTGAATTTTTTCTAGCTGCTTTAATTTTTTTTTTTTTAAGTTGAAATTTTTATCTATAAACTTTGGACCTAGCCAAAGTAAAGAAATCACAAGAGTTGGTATTTAGAGGTTTACTTCATTCAGGCAGCTGCTAGGTTAGAAGTCAGGGCTTGCTAGCTTTCCCTGGACTTAGTTCAGTGCGTGGCATGTATGTAGAAGATACTGAACACACAATGTCAAATCACATATAGGTAGGAAAGAAAATACGTATGATATTTGAAGAAAGCAAATGCATATTAAGCATTTAAATATGTCTCTATGTACAAAGATATTGGGTGTGTACTATAGAAAACAATAAAATCTTTGTACAAAATTAAGTTGTGGGACATTTTATATTTTTTAGGTTATATAATATAAGGAAATACCGGGCTAAGATTCACTGCTTTCGAAGCTATGAAGCACACCAAGAAATTATTCTCATAACTTGAGTTTGAGTGCATAGAGAAAGATAAGATGGGGCCTGGGGAGGCAGATAGAGCGATTTCATGGACTTCTGGGTACCCACCAGGAAAGAACAGCCCCAGAAGCCTGAGACATAATCCCCCAATGACATCAGCCTGCATTTAGAGTTGGGGCATTGGCCTGTCCTGCGTGTATTGACACACATGTGGTACAGTTTGTTTCTGCGGCTTTGAGTGTCGAGCTACTGTGGCAAATCACCAACTGCTAGCCTAACAACTGAAGCAAAGGCGACTTTTGTTTTCTTTTTCCGTTTGGCACATGAGAAAGCCTTCTCCCCTTTCCTGCTTAAGTGTACACAAAGGACTCAGTATACTTAGAGTGTTAACACCAAGAAAAGGACATTGAGCATTTTAAAGGAGTTTAATCTGACAATTGATGCTCTAGTTAATTCCTAAATGAATAACTGATTGGCTCCACATCTTCCAGGAAATCATGACATCAGTGAAGATTATGTACCATATTATTTTATCTCGAAGTAGCTCTACAGAAGAGCCAACAGTTTTGCAACTTGGCACTTACTCCTTCTCTAACATGTCTGGACTAGTAATTTGAATCATAAATAGGAGCAAAAAACCTCCTTGCAAAAGAGAGACTGGGGTTTAATTTTTAAAAATTTTAAGTGGTTGGGATTATAAGGCTGCTGATGGCTGTGGTCAGGAGAAGGTCTGCTCAGAAGACAAAGGTGTCGTCTCCACGGGGTGGCCACTGTTTTTAAAGTGGAAGGAAACCCCCTTCGTCTGAATCTTTTTCCTTAAGATGCTAACAAGGATGTGAGTGAATAGCCATTAAATTGTGGGCTTTCTGATGTGGTCACCCACCCACGCGGAGCTTTCTGTACATGAGTGTCTCACGCCAGATGGGCCATTGGGGGAGTATGCCGAATAAACGGCTATTATATATTTTCCTCTAGGCTGCTGGTCCTTGTGAAGTTTGGAATTGTAGATGTTTTAAAGCGAGACAGCACCATTTGAGATGATCTCCACCAACATACCTGTGCTAATGGTGAAGACCCTAAATCCCCCCAGGAGTCCAGGCTGTGAGCTGTGAGGTTAAGCCCCTGGCCCCACCCAGACGCCAGTCTTCCCACTTGGTCAGATGCCTTTGTCAGTCTGTGGGTTAATTTGAATGTTAGGTAGGCCCGTGTGCTCTCTTTTTGACTCCCAGGCCTGTTAACTTGAGGATTTTTTCTGTTTTTGGTTCTTTCTTTGTTTTATAGAACACCTAGGTCTTTGCTTCTTCATTCTCTCTCTGACACGGTCCCACCCTCCGCATCACCATTACCTGTTTCCATGGGAAATGAGAAAGGAACTAAGACAATTTAGCAACATCTCAATAGCTCTAGGTACATTTTGGGTAGTTGAAAGAAATCGGATACACCGAACTGAGACCTGAACAGTGGTTCCACGGCAGCCAAGGGCTCAGTCAGTTACGGGGCCATGAGCCAGGCTACAGTGGCCATCAGAGCCATTGAGACCTGGACAGGAGCCTTGGTTCTGCCGTCACTGGCCGCGAGGTCAAGGACAAGACCTTAACCTTTTTGCACCACAATCCTCTCATCGATCAAATGGGGATCGAATACATACCTCCCTGGGCCAAGTGTTCTGTGTAGTGTCTGGCTCATGATAAAAGCCTTCGAAGGGATGTATAAGAGTTTTCAGAAACCCTGGTGGCGTACTAGTTAAGTGCGATGGCTGCTTACCAAAAGGTCAGTAGCTCAAATTCAGCAGATGCTCCTTGGAAACCCTATGGGGCAGTTCTACTCTATCCTTTAGGTTCACTATGAGTTGGAATCAACTAGACGGCAACAGTTCGGTTTTTTTGGTATAAGAGTTTTCAGTGACATAGACAACTGGATATATCAAAAAGTTTCATGAACAAAAGTAGAGTTAAAATGGTAAGAACCACATGATGTCTAAAATTGAAATTCTGCAGAAAGAAAATTAGAAGGAAATATGGAAAAGTATTAACGCTGGTTACCTTTGGATATTGGGATAACGGAGATTTAAAAAAAATGATTTGTTCTTTTTCAGTTTTTTGCAATAATCTTGTTATTTTTATAATAAAAGGCGCTTTTGGGGCCACCAAAATAAAGTGAGAAAAGAAAATAAATTGTACACATTATATTTATTCAGTCGACCCTGGCACACTATTATGGATTTAAGAGTTGGATCTATGTGGTCAAATAAAAATGGGCAGGCAACTTTGTTCCAGAGCCATGCAATTTAAAAAAATAACATCTTGGGAATTGAAGTTCGTGGAGTTGGGATGGAAAGACTGTGTGAGTGAAGGCTGGCTTGCTCCTGTCGACACTAGGAAGCTCAGAGGGAAGATGCCGTGGTCAAAGGTGCTACTGGCCTGGTTTGGTTTTTTTTTCTTTAATTGTACTTTAGATGAAGGTTTACAGAACAAACTAGTTTCTCATTAAACAGTTAGTACACATATTGTTTTATGGCATTGGTTAACAACCCCACGACATGTCAACACTCTCCCTTCTCGACCTTGGGTTCCCTATTACCAGCTTTCTTGTCCCCTCCTCCCTTCTAGTCCTTGCCCCTGGTCTGGTGTGCCCTTTTAGTCTTGTTTTGTTTTATGAGCCTGTCCAGTCTTTGGCTGAAGGGTGAACCTCAGGAGTGACTTCATTACTGAGGTGAAAGAGTGTCCGGGGGCCTCAGTGTTTCTCCAGTTTCCAGTCTCTGTCAGGTCAGCAAGCCTGGTCTTTCTTTTTGAGTTAGAACTTTGTTCTTCATTTTTCTCCAGCTCTGTCTGGGACCCTCTATTGTGATCCCTGTCAGAGCAGTCAGTGGTGGTAGCCGGGCACCATCTAGTTTTGCTGGACTTAGTCTGGTGGAGGCCATAGTAGATGTGGTCCATTAGTCCTGACCAGGTTTGCTTTCAATGGTGCGCCTGTTGTCACCTGGTGGTGTAGTGGTTAAGAGCTACGGCTGCTAACCAAAAGGTCAGCAGGTCGAATCCACAAGGTGTTCCTTGGAAACCCAATGGGGCAATTCTACTCTGTCCTATAGGGTCACTATGAGTTGGAATCAACTTGATGGCAATGGGTTTGGATTTTTTTTTTGGTTATCACCTGACCTTGCAGAGAGGGATCGGAGTTCTTCCGGTCTGTGGTTTGCTTTCCAGGGTAGGTGGGTGAGGAGAGGTAGGGAGTAGAGGAGAGGCTGGGGAGGGCAGTTGTTGAGTCACAGAAGGACTTTTATTCTGGAGCCTACAATATAGCCTGAGTTGCACATTAACTAGTCTTGTGACTGCATGGGAATTTAATTGTTTTTTATTTGGTATCTTTTTAGCCAGAGGACTTTTCTCTGTATTGATAAACATTACACTAATTTTCCATTGTTCTGGTAAGTTCTGTGATACTGCGGGTCAAATTGAAGTCTCATTAATCCCACTGGAAAAATCCCAAAATAAGCAAAAAGAGAAAAAAAAGTTGCCTCAAGTCTAATCAGGAAGTGACGTCAGTGACTGAAGCTTTGCTCCTAAATATGTTTTCCTTGCCCAAGTTCCTCTGGGAATGACAAGCACACACACCACGTGGCCTCATGGACTGCTGATGTGTCACGCATTGACCCAGCACTAACCATCTCTTGACCTGTGTAAGAACTGGAGTTTCAGGGAGAGAAGCAAGGCCCCACGTCTCCTCAATAAAGTGCTCACAACACAGACACATGAGCACCTTGGACCAAGCCGCCCACGGGTGACATAGCCAAGGCCCTGCGTATTGTCAATATCCCATCCAAAACCAATGGTCATGCTCCAAAGAAAACGCTGCCTTGATGTTCTCCATTGCGGCCTGCGCCCAGACCTTGCCGCCCCCACCACAGCTCTGTGTCTGGTGACAAGGGAGATAACTGGGCTTGCCCCAGCATGGGGGCCCTTTGAAGTGGCAGACAGTTTGGTGGTAATTGATAATCTAATCTCAGCTCAGCCTGTATGGTTTTCCTTTTTTTCCAGGCTGGTCTGCGCGTGGGGGAATTATTACAGCATATGCGTCGACTGTCTCAGCAGAGGTTCCTGTGAAGGTGAAATAACCACTGGGCCTGGTTACATGTGGGGAGGGGCTAGGGAGGAAGCCAGGAGAAAGGGGAGAGAAGCCATGTTTTATTCTTACTACCTTAAGGCGATACACGGCAATTACTATTGTGGAGGCAATAAAGAAGTTGTTAATTACAGGTTTATACCCTTGTAGCCCAAAGTCGGAATGAAAGGACTAAAGGTTACAAAGTGGTACTTAAAAAAAAAAAAAAAAAAAAGACCAGTTACAGGTGATTTCTTTTCTCCTTTTTAGTGGAATTACTTAATGAATAGTCAGGCTTGGGTCTGATGAAGAAAAGCACTCTCAAAGAGACATCTTATTAGAATAATTAAATTTGTCCATACCCTCCAATTTGCTTTGCTTTTCTTAACTGGCCATTCTGTTTTTATTTTCCCTAATTATCTCTTGAGATCTTTCAGATGTGGGGCTGAGAAGGCCTTGGGTATTACCGGCGCCTTCCCGCCAGCGAGGGTGATGATATTATACATTTACAGGCACAAATGTGCTGTTGCCACTTATTAACCTGGTTCCCACCTATGGCCCAGGAGCCCTGCTGGGCCTGATAAAGCTTCATCCCCAGGCCACAGCCCCATCAGTCCTTGGAAAGGGCTGGAGCCCACCACAGGGGAATCCAGACAGCATTCCAAGAGGCGGGGCTCCGAGGAGGCCTCTCACTGAAAGTTCACGCTGATCTGCCTCACAAGGCTAAACCCCCTCGCAGCCTTCTGCCTTGTCTCTATTTCAGTTTGGCTCAGAGAAAATTTAGCACTTCAGCTTGAAGCTGGGTTCATGGGTGCAGAGATGAGACCTGGTTAGGGCCTCACAGCACTGGTACCCTCCCCCATTCACCTGTCACCGTCATTGGCCTGCATGTGTGTCTTGTCTCCAGGGTTCTCAGCTTCTGGAGAGAGGGAGGTCAACCTGGCACTCCACTCCCAGTACAGGGAGAGCACACACTAGGTGCTCAGTAAATGCTCAACAGAACTAGTGACAAATTTAGCTTTCTGAATGCCCCTCTGAGATGAAACAGGAAATAGCATATGCTCTCTTCTCTAGGCGGCTGTTGTTATGGGTTTGTTCAAAGCCGGGGCTGTTATAATAAACACCTCTAGTGGTCATTGAGATGAACAAACAGCCCTATCAAGTAGGTGGCTACTGAGAGAAGCTGGGTGGTCAGCCCTGTGACTACCTGGGGACAGACCATGTGACCAGAAGGGCCAGAGAATTCCCCAGAGACTTCAAGTTCCCAGGAAGGAGCTAAATGGCCTGGGGGAACAGGGACATTTCTTCCTTTTTTTCTCCTGGAGCTTGGCTCTGGCAGGAAAAGGGAGTTTTGGGAAGTGAGCACAGGTGAAGTAGCTCCTTTTGTCCAGGAGCAGGACAGTCTGGTCTTACAACTGGAGATGAGCTGGCTTAGAGACTTGTGGAGCTTTGTTTGAAAGCTAACTGGCCGGAAAGCCCATAGAACTTGGCTGCCATGGTAATACCAACAGGTGATATTGGCCAAGAAATCCCTGGGTGTCCAGTTGGGTCTCATGCGTGTAGTCCACGCCATTCTCATTTCATCTTCATCCAAACCCTGAGAGGCACTGTTACCACAGCCATCTGGAGGGGGACACCCAAGACCTAGAGAGGCTCAGTCCTTGCATTACACTGTTTGATGGCAAGGTGCCCTTGTCTTTAAGAGAAGTTATGAAACTGCCAAATCTAAACTTCTTCTACGAGTCTGTAGGCTCCGTGAGGCCTCAAGCCTACTTCCCCTTCCTTGGCGGCCCCGGTACCTGGCTGGTGGCTGGACGGTAGGTGGTCAGGGCTTGTGGATGATGAAGGAGTAGATGTTCTCACCTGGAGCCTGGGCATCCCTTCTGGCCCAGCCCCACTGCCAGTACCTCGGAGCAGTAAAAATCATGGCTGTGGAAGGTGGCAGAATTCATGGATGGTGGCCTCTCATCTCCACACAAAGCACATGGAGTGAGTGTCAGCATGAACTTGAGGGTTTTAAAAAATCACATCATGTCTCTATTACACACACAAGACATGCTCATGCAGATAAATGAGGACACCCGAGGGGGGCATTCACTTTTCCTAAAACACACACACCCTACTTCCTCATTCCAGTTAAAGCCTACTTCTTCCCTGCTAATGCTTTGTCAGCTGTAAACATTTCAGGAGGTGGCTGGCTCCTCCTCCCTCCCCATTGCCCATATCCCCACCAGGACTTGGGATGTCCAGGCCACTGTTCCCAGGGCTCAGCTCAGACCCCCAACCCTGTGTCAGAGACATACCTTTTCCGTTCTACTTTTATGCTCACATTAAGGTGTACTCACTGCATAAAAATTAGAAAATTCTGAGAGGTATGTATAAAAAAATAATAAAATGCACTGGTCATTTTGCCAAGATCTTTTTGTTGCTTTCTTTCAGTTACTTTTCAAATTCTATTTTATGCAGCACTGAGGCCGTATGTTACTTTCATTTCATGTTTTTAAAAATACTTTTTTTTTGGTTTTTAAAATTTTAGTGTGGTAAAAAAATTTATATGTAACAAAACAGTTGCCATTTTAACCATTTTTAAAAAAGTCTGTAATTCTGTGACATGAATTACATTCCCCATGTTGTGCAACCGTCACTACTATCCATTTCCAGATGTTTTTCGTCTCCCTAAACAGAAGCTTGGCACCCCTTCAGCAATACCCCCCTCTCCCCAGCCCCTGAAAACCACTAATACAACTTCATCTCTATGCATTTGTCTATTCATGTGTGTAAAACTATAACAACATTTGTCTTATTGCATCTGGCATATTTAACTCAGCATAATATTTTCTGAATTCATCTATAGGGTAGCATATATCAGAACTTCATTCATTTTTATGGCTGAATAATATTCCATTGTGTGGTGAACCACATTTTTGTTATTCATTCATTTGTTGATGGACACTGGGGTTGTCTCTAACTTTTGGCTATTGTGAATAATGCTGATATGAACATTGGTATACAGGTGTCTGTTTGAGTCCCTGCCTTCAATTCTCTTGGGTATATACCTAGAAATGGAATTGCTGGGTCATAGTGTAGTTCTATGTTCGACTTTTTTGAGAAACTGCAAAACTTCTCCGTAGTGGTTGAACCATTTTACAGTCCTGCCAGCAATGGATGAGGCTTTCAATTTCTCCACATCCTCACCAACACCTGTTATTTTCCTTTAAATCATAGCCATCCTAGTGGGGGTGCAGTGGCACCTCATTGTGGTTTTGGTTTGCCTCTCCCTAATGGCTAATGGTCCTATAGAGTTGCTATGAATTGGAATTGATTCCACAGCAATTTTTTTTTTTTTTTTTTTTGAGTGGTGGTTAAGAACTCGGCTGCTAACCAAAAGTTTGGCAGTTTGAATCTACCAGCCACTCCTTGGAAAGTCTATGGGGCAGTTCCTCTCTGCCCTATATGGTCTCTATGAGTCAGAATCTACTCAAAAGCAACAGGCCTTGTTTGGTTTGGAATGGCTAATGACATTAAGCATCTTTTGACACGCTTGTTGGCCATTTGTATGTCTTCCTTGGTGAAATGCCTTTTCAGATCCTTTGCACAGTTTTTAATTGTGTCGTTTGTCTTTTTGTTGTCAAGTTGTAGGAGTTCTTTATATATTCTGGGTATTAAACCCCTTATCAGATATTTAGTTCCCAAAATTGTCTCCCAATCTGTAGGCTGTCTCTTCACTTTGTGAACAAAATGGTATAATTTTGATGAAGTCACATTTATCTATCTTGTCTTTTGTTGCTAGTGCTTTTGTTATCATATCTAAGAACTCATTGTTAAATACTAAGTCCTGAAGCAATACCCCTATATTTTCTTCTTCTAATAGTTTTATGATTTTAGTTTTTGATCCATTTTGAGTTAATTTTTGTATATGGTATGAGGTATGAGTCCAGCTTTATTATTTTACATGTGAAAATCCCGTTGTCCCAACACCATTTATTGAAAAGACAATTCTTTCCCCATTGAATGTACTTAGCACCTTTGTCAAAAATCAATTGACCAGTCTAACACCCATTCCTGATAAAAACTCAATAAAATAGGTGTAGAAGGGAATAATAATAATTGGTTTTGTACAGATGCCCAGCATAATAAAGGACATCTGTACAAAACCAACAGCCAACATCATTCTTAATGAAGAGAGGCTGAAAACATTCCCTTTGAGAACAGGAACAAGACAGGGATGCCCTTTATCACCGCTCCTACTTAACAATGTGCTGGAAGTTCTAGCTACAGCAATAAGATAAGAAAAAGAAATGAAGGGCATCCAAATTGGTAAGGAAGAAATAAAACCGTCCCCATTTTCGGACGATATGATACTATACATAGAAACCCCAAAAGACTCCATGAGAAAACTAGTGGAACTAAAGGAAATGTTCACCAGAGTTGCAGGGTATAAGATAAATATACAAAAATCAGTTCAATTCATATACACCAGTAAAGAGAACTATGAAAAGGAAATCAGGAAAACAATAATAGCCCCTAAAAAAAATAAAATACTTAGGAATAAATCTAACCACAAGTGTAAAAGACCTATACAAAGAAAACTGCAAAACGCTACTGTAAAAAACCGAAAGAGACCTTCATAAATGGAAAAAAATACCATGCTCATGGATAGGTAGCCTTAACATTGTGAAAATGTTGATTCTACCCAAAGCAATCTACAAATACAATGCAATCCCGATCCAAACACCAATAGCATTCTTTAAAGAGATGGAAAAACTAATCATTAACTTTATATGGAAAGGGAGTAGGCCCCGGTTAAGTAAAGCACTATTGACAAAGAAAAATAAACTAGGAAGACTAGCACTATCTGACCTCAGAGCCTACTATAAAGCTATGGTAGTTAAAACAGCCTGGTACTGGTACAATGACAGAAACATTGGTCAATGGAACAGAATTGAGAACACAGATGTAAATTCTTTCACCTGTGGTCACCTATGGAAACCTGGTGGCATAGTGGTTAAGAGCTATGGCTGCTAACCAAAAGGTTGGCAGCTCGAATCTACCAGACACTCCTTGGAAACACTAGGGGACAATTCTACTCTGTCCTGTAGGGTCACTATGAGTCAGAATTGACTCGACAGTAATGGGTTTGGTCTTATGGTCACCTGATCCTTGACAAAGGCCCAAAGTTCATAAAATGGGGGAAAGGCAGTCTTTTTAGCAAATGATGCTGGCAAAACTGGATGTCCATCTGTATAAAAAAGAAACAGGACCCAAACCTCACACCATACACAAAAACTAATTCAAAATAGATCAAAGACCTAAATATAAAACCAAAAACTATAAAGATCATAGAAGAAAAAATAGGGTCAACACTAGAGGCCCTAATACACAGCATTAACGGAACACAAACCATAACTAACAATACACAAACAATAGAAGGTATGCTAGGTAACTGGGATCTTCTAAAAATTAAACATTTCAGCTCATCAAAAGACTTCCCAAAAGAGTGAAAAAGAGAACATACAGACTGAGAAAAAAATTTTGGCTAGACAAATCTGACAAAGGCCTAATCTCTAAAATCTGCAGAAAAATCCAACACCTCTACAACAAAAAGACAAATAATCCAATTAAAAAATGGACAAAAAATATGAAGAGGCACTTCACTAAAGAAGACATTCAAGAGGCTAACAGACACATGAGGAAATGCTCCCTATCACTAGCCATTAGAGAAATGCAAATGAAAACCACAATGAGATACCATCTCACCCTGACACTACTGGCACGAATCAAAAAAAATAGAAAATAACAAATATTGGAGAGGCTGAGGGGAGATTGGCACTCTTATGAACTGCTGGTAGGAATGCAAAATGGTACAGCCATTTTGGAAAACGATATGGTGCTTCCTTCAAAGCTAGAGATAGAAATAGCATATGATCCAGAAATCCCACTCCTAGGAATATATCCTGGAGAAATAAGAGTTGTCACACAAATAGACATATGCATACCCATGTTTATTGTAGCATTGTTCACAATAGGAAAAGGATGGAAACACCCTAGGTGCCCATCAACAGAAGAATGGATAAACAAACTATGGTACATACACACAATGGAATACTAAGCTACGATAAAGAACAATGATGACTCTGCAAAGCGTCTCCCAACATGGATAAATCTAGAGGGTATTATGCTGAGTGAAAAAAGTCAATCACAAAAGGACAAATATTGTATGAGGCCACTACTATAAAAACTCATGAAAAAGTTTACACACAAAAAGAAAAAATCTTTGATGGTTACGAGGGAGAGGAAGGGTGAGGATGGAAAAACACTAAATAGACAAAAGGTAAGTGGTAACTTTGGTGAAGGATAAGACAGTACACAATAGTGGGGAAGCCAGCACAATTTGTCCAAGGCAAGGACATGGAAGCTCCATATAGACACACCCAAACTTGTGAGGGACCAAATTACTGGGCTGAAGGCTGTGGGGACCATGATCTTGGGGAACATCTAGCTCAATTGGCATAACACAGCTTAGAAAGAAAATGTTCTACATTCTACTTCAGTAAGTAGCATCTGGGGTATTAAAAGCTTGTGAGTGGCCATCTAAGATACTCCACTGGTCTTACATCATTGGGAGCAAGGAGAATGAAGAAAATCAAAGATACAAGGGGAAGATTAGTCCAAAGGACTAATGGACCACAAGTACTACAGCCAGAAAGAGTCCAGCAAAACTAGATGGTGCCTGGCTGCCATCACTGACTGCTCTGACAGGGATCACAATAGAGGTTCCTGGACCGAGCTGGATCAAAATGTAGAACAAAATTTTACACACACACACACAAAGACCAGACTTGCTGGAGAAATACAGAGTATGGCCCCCGGACACTCTTATACCTCAGTAATGAAGTCGCTACTGAGACTCACCTTTCAGCCAAAGATTGTTGTTGTTGTTGTTAGGTGCCATCAATTCGGTTCCGACTCATAGCACAACAGAATGAAACACTGCCCGGTCCTGCACCATCCTTACAATCATTATGCTTGAGCTCATTGTTGCAGCCATTGTGTCAATCCACCACGTTGAGGGTCTTCTTCTTTTCACTGACCCTGTACTTTGCCAAGCATGATGTCCTTCCCCAGGGACTGATCCCTCCTGACAACATGTCCAAAGTATGTAAGATGCAGTCTCACCATCCTTGCTTCTACGGAGCATTCTGGTTGTACTTCTTCGAAGACAGATTTTGTTCGTTCTTTTGGCAGTCCATGGTATATTCAATATTCTTCGCCAACACCACAATTCAAAGGCGTCAATTCTTCTTCGGTCTTCCTTATTCATTGTCCAGGTTTCACATGCGTATAATATGATTGAAAATACCATGGCTTGGGTCAGGCGCACCTTAGTCTTCAAGGTGACATCTTTGCTTTTCAACGCTTTAAAGAGGTCCTTTGCAGCAGATTTACCAAACGTAATGCCTCCTTTGATTTCTTGACTGCTGCTTCCATGGCTGTTGATTGTGGATCCAAGTAAAACGAAATCCTTGACAAAGCCAAAGATTAGATAGGCCTGTAAAACAAAATGAGACTAAATCGGCACACCAGCCCAGAGGCAAGAATGAGAAGGCAGGAGGGGACAATAAAGCTGGTAATGGGGAACCTGAGGTCGAGAAGGGGAGAGTGTTGAAGTGTTGTGGGGTTGGGTTGGAAACCAGTGTCTCAAAACAATTCTCATTGTTGTTAGGTGCTGTTGAGTCAGTTCCGACTCATGGTGACACTATGTACAGTAGAATGGAACACTGGTCCTGTGCTATTCTTACAATCATTGTTATGCTTGAGCCCATTGTTGCAGCCACCATGTGAACTCATCTCCTTGAGGGTGTTCCTCTTTTTCACTGACCGTCTGTTTACTAAGCACAATGTCCTCCTCCAGGGACTGATCCCTCCTGATAATATGTCCAAAGTATGTGAGACGTCGTCTTGCCATCCTTCCTTCCAAGGAGCATTTTGGCTGTACTTCTTCCAAGTCCATGGTGTATTCAATATTCACCAACACCACACATCAAAGGCGTCAGTTCTTTGGTCTTTCTGATTCACTGTCCAGGTTTCGCATGTATAAGAGGCGATTGAAAACACCATGGCTTGGGTCAGGTGAACCTTAGTCCTCAAGGTGACATCTTTGCTTTTCAATGCTTTAAAGAGGTCTTTTGCAGCAGATTTGCTCAGTGCAATGGGTCTTTTGATGTCTCGATTGCTGCTTCCATGGGTGTTGATTGTTGTTCCAAGTAAAATGAGATACTGACAACTTCAATCTTTTCTCCATTTATCATGATGTTGCTTATTCGTCCAGTTGTGAGGATTTATTTTTGTTTGACTCAGCATTTCCCAAACTTATTCGTCTAGAGAGGCTTTTCTGAAGCAATCCCCAAATGTACTGTGGTACTCACAGCAGACACTTTGGGAAACATTTCTCTATAGAAATTACAAGGGGGTTGATATCAATGCCTCATTGGTAAGATATTGTTCAAGAATATTGATTTACATCCATATATAAAAGTTTGGGAGTCCCTGAGTGGTGCAATTTCTTAACACGCTAGGCTGCTGGCCAAAAGGCTGGAGGTTGGAATCCACCCAGAGGCACTTTGGAAGAAAGGCCTGGTGATTTACTTCCAAAAAATCAGCCGTTGAAAACCCTGTGGAGCACAGTTCTGCTCTTGTAGTCATGGGGTCACCATGAGTTAGAGTCAGCTCTGTGGCAACTGGTGTTGGTATAAAAGTTTGACTCTACTAAACTTATATTTATCTGCATTTGTTCCTTAAGGCTGCATTTATTCCTAAAGATTCATTCCTATCGCAAGCATTCTACAGTGCTAGAAAAAGTACTTTGTGATTGTGTTTCTCCCTCTAATTGATAGCATTTTGTTCTCATTTCATCTCCCATGAGACTGGAGAGGCTCCTTCAAAGTGTGCTGTCTTCCCAGTTGGTCACTCCAGTTGTGGCTGACGAGGACTGGATGTGACAGGTAAATGAGGGTTCCCGAGAGCCTCATTGGCCCCCTCCTGTGTGCTGGCCATTCTTGGGTATTGTGGTACCTGGAAGGGAATCCATGTCACTGTGGAAAGCCAGGGGAAGCTTGCAGTGTGTTTTCTTTCAGACCCATGAAAAAGTGACATAAATGTCACATTTTGTTCCTTGCCTTTCTTATAATTGAGCTTCTGTTTTTACTGTATTTCCATTTGGTGTCTGGAGGTGTGGTCTTTTCCAAAATTGCCATCTCAGTATGGAGATACCAGAAATGGGAAAGGCTTTTTTTTTTCTAAATTTTATTTATTTTACTGTTGTTGAGAATATACACAGCAAAACATACACCCATTCAACAGTTCCTACATGTACAACTGAGTGACATGGATTACATTCTTAGCTTTGTACAACCATTCTCACCCCCCTTTTCTGAGTTGTTCCCCCCTCATTAACATAAACTCACTGCCCCCTAAGGTTCCTATCTAATCTTTTGGGTAGCTGTTATCAATGTGATCCCACATAGATAGTTCTTAAATAAGCATAATGCTCAAGACAGGTCTTTTTTACTAGTTAAGCTAAACTTTTGTTTGGTTTTAAGATGACTTCAGGGGATATTTTTGGTTTAAGGCTTAAAGATTATTTCGGGGCAATAGTTTCAGGGGTTCACAATAAAAAAAATGGGCAAAGGATATGAACAGGCACTTCACTAACGAAGACATTCAGGTAGCTAACAGATATATGAGGAAATGCTCATGATCATTAGCTGTTAGAGAAATGCAATCGAAACTACAATGAGATTCCATCTCACTCCAACAAGGATGGCATTAGTCCAAAAAACACAAAATGATAAATGTTGGAGAGGTTGTGGAGAGACTGGAACATTATACACTGCTGGTGGGAGTGTAAAATGGTACAACCACTTTGGAAAACGATTTGGCGCTTCCTTAAAAAGTTAGAACTACCATACCATCCAGTAATCCCACTCCTTGGAATATATCCTAGAGAAATAAGAGCCTTTACACGAACAGATATATGCACACCCATGTCATAGCAGCACTGTTTACAATAGCAAAAAGATGGAAGCAACCAAGGTGCCCATCAGTGGATGAATGGATAAATAGATTATGGTATATTTTCACAATGGAATACTATGCATCGATAAAGAACTATGATGAATTTGTGAAACACTTCATAAGATGGAGGAATCTGGAAGACATTATGGTGAGTAAAATTAGTCAGTTGCAAAAGGACAAATATTATATGAGACCAGTATTTTAAGAACTCAATAAATAGTTTAAACACAGAAGAAAATATTCTTTGATGCTTACGAGAGTGGGGAGGGAGGGAGGGAGACGGGTATTCACTAACTAGATAGCAGAAAAGAACTATTTTAGATGACGGGAAAGACAACACACCATACAAGAGAGGTCAGCACAACTGGACTAAAACAAAAGCAAAGAAGTTTCCTGAATAAACTGAGTGCTTCGAAGGCCAGAGTAGCAGAGGCGGGAGGTTTGGGGACCATGGTTTCAGGGGACATCTAGGTCAATTGGCATAATAAAATCTATTAAGAAAACATTCTGCATCCCACTTTGGTGAGTGGCGTCTGGAGTCGTAAATGCTAGTGAGCGGCCATCTAGGGTGCATCAATTTGTCTCAACACACCTGGAACAGAGGAGAATGAAGAACACCAAAGACAAAAGGTTATTATGAGCCCAAGAGACAGAAAGGGCCACATAAATCAGAGACTACATCAGCCTGAGACCAGAAGAACTAAATGATTCCCGGCTACAACCAATGACTGCCCTGACAGGGAACACGATAGAGAATCCCTGAAGGAGCAGGAGAGCAGTGGGATGTAGACCTCAAATCCTCATAAGAAGACCAGACTTAATGGTCTGATTGAGACTAGAAGGACCCCAGAGGTCATGGTCCCCAGACCTTCCGTTAGCCCAAGACTGGAACTATTCCCAAAGCCAACTCTTCAGACAGGGTTTGGACTGGACTATAAGACAGAAAATGATACTGGTGAGGAGTGAGCTTCTTGGCTCAAGTAGACGCATGAGACTTTGTGGGCAGCTCCTGTCTGGAGGGGAGATGAGAGGTCAGAGGGGGACAGAAGCTGGCTGAATGGACACAGGAATACAGGGTGGAGAGAAGGAGTATGCTGCCTCACTATCGGGAGAGCAACTAGGAGTATATAGCAAGGTGTATATAAGTTTTTGTATGAGAGGCTGACTTGATTTGTGAACTTTCACTTAAAGCACAATATAAATTAAAAAAAAGATAGTTTCAGGGGTTCATTCACGTTCCATGGCTCCAGAAAATCTGGAGTCTATGAGAAGTTGAAATTCTGTTCTGCATTTTCCCCCTTTTGATCAGGATTCTTCTATGGAAACTTTAATCAAAATGTTCAGTAATGGTAGTCAAACACCATCCATTTCTTCTGGCTTCATGGCAAAGGAGGCAGTTGTCCATACGGGCAATTAGCCACAGATTCTGTATCTTCCTCCTCTTCCTGACTCTCCTTCTTCCTTTGTTGCTTCAGGTGAATACAAACGAGTTGCTGTGCCTTGGATGGCTGCTTGTAAGCTTTTAAGACCCCAGGCACTACACAATGAACTAGGAGGTAGAACAGAAGCACTAAATACGTTATTAGGCCATTTTAGTGGACTGTCCCATGAAACCATCACCCTAAACCTCCAAACCAAGGAACCATATCCTGTGATTTTTTTCAGTTGTATATAAACTGAGTCAGCAGCTACTCTTTTTTTACCATTGTAAATATATCTATCACATAACCTTTGCCAATTCAACTTTTTACAGGTGCACAACTTATTGACAGCAACTACAATAATCAGCTGTGCAATACCCTTAATCGATGTGATTTTCCCATCACCATTAGCCCCCCTCTTCTTCCTCCCACCCCTGGTAACCACTAATAAACTTTGGTCTTTATACATTTGTCATTTCTTGTCTTTTTATATATGTGAGATCATGTAATATTTTTCCTTTTGTGACTGGCTTATTTCGCTGAGCATAATGGAGGAGTGACTGCTCTACTGCCTCTCCTATGTCTAGATTTACACTTGGACACATTTGAATTGAACTTATGGTAAAAGACCACAGCCTTTGTATGAATTATACCTGAATGTAAAGAAAATGAAAAACCACACATTAGGGCTGATAAACAACATCATGATAAATGGAGAAAAAAATTGAAGTTGTCAAAGATTTTATTCTTCTTTGATTTACAATCAAAACCCATGGAAGCACCAGTCAAGAAATCAAATGATGCATTACACTGGGAAAATCTACTGCAAAAGACATCTTTAAAGTGCTAAAAAGCAAAAATGTCACTTTGATGGCTAAGATGTGCCTGACCCGAGCCATGGTGTTTTCAGTCATCTCATATGTACCCGAAAGCTGGACAATGAAAAAGGAAGACTTAAGAAGAATTGATCCATTTGAATTATGGTGTTTGCAAAGAATATTGAACATGCCATGGACTTTCAAAAGAGCAAACGAATCAGTCTTAGAAGAAATACAACCAGGATACTCTTTAGAAGAAAAGAGGGTGAAACTTTGGCTTGCTTACTTTGGACACGTCATCAGGAAAGACCAATTGCTAGAAAAGGACATCGTGTTTGGTAAAATGGAGGACCAGCAAAAACGAGGTAAACTCTTCATGAGATGAAGTGACACGATAGACACAACAGTGAACCCAAACATGCCAATGATCGTGAAGATGGCAGAGGACCAGGCAGACTTCCGTTCTGCTTTACGTAAGGTTGCCATGAGTTGAATCGACTGGATGGCACCTAATACCACCACCAGCTTCCTCCAGAATGAGCCCAGCTCTGCACTTCCTTGGTCCCCTGTGGGTGCTTATGGGATGGCTACACTGTTAACATCAACTTTACATTATTTGAAAGGTAAAATTCTATACAGGAAACCATTTCACATATGCCAATTTTTAAAAAATTGTGCTTTAAGTGAAAGTTTATAAATCAAGTCAGTCTCATACAAAAACTTACACTCACCTTGCTATGTACTCCTAGCTGCTTTCCCACTAGTGATGCATCACATTCCTCCTCTCTACCCTGTACTCCCGTGTCCATTCAGCCAGCTCCTGTCCCCCTCTGTCTTTTCATCTCACCTCTGGACAGGAGCTGCCCATATAGTCTCATGTGTCTCTTGAGCCAAGAACCTCACTCCTCACCAGTATTATTTCTGTCTTATAGTCTAGTTCCATCCCTGTCTGAAGAGTTGGCTTCGGGAATGGTTCCAGTCTTGGGCTAACAGAGGATTCAGGGACCATGACCTCTGGGGTCCTTCTAATCCCAGTCAGACGATTAAGTCTGCTCTTTTTATGAGAATTTGAGGTCTGCATCCCACTGTTCTCCTGCTCCATCAAGGGTTCTCCATTGTGTTCCCTGTCAGGGCAGTGATCGGTGGTAGCTGGGCACCGTCTAGTTCTTCTGGTCTCAGGCTGATGTAGTCTCTGATTTATGTGGCCCTTTCTGTCTCTTGGGCTCATAATAACCTTTTGTCTTTGGTGTTCTTCATTCTCCTTTGCTTCAGGTGGGTTGAGACCAAGTGAGGCATCTTAGATGGCCACTTGCTAGCTTTTAAGACCCCAGATGCCACTCACCAAAGTGGGATGCAAAATGTTTTCTTAATACATTTTGTTTTGCCAATTGACCTAGATGCCCCCTGAAACCATGGTTCCAGGACCCCTATCCCTGCTACTCTGGCCTTCAAAGCATTTGGTTTTATTCAGGAAACTGCTTTGCTTTTGCTTTAGTCCAGTTGTGCTGACCTCCCCTGTATTGTGTGTTATCTCTCTCTCTTCACCTAAAATAGTTCTTGTCTACTATCAAATTAATGAATTCCCCTCTTCCTCCCTTCCTACCCTTGTAACCATCAAAGAATATTTTCTTCTGTTTTTAAACTATTTCTTGAGTTCTTATAACAGTGGTCTCATACAATATTTGTCCTTTTGCAACTGACTAATTTCACTCGGCATAATGCCTTCCAGATTCCTCCATGTTATGAGATGTTTCACAGATTCATTGTCACATAGGCCAAATTTAAAAAATTTCTTATATTACGCAGTATTTTGGGTGAAACATGTTCACCACTGCAGCCCTCCATGGAAGTGCCAATTTTCATCATTGTTGTTGGCCAGTAGCTCATAGGCAGATCCACATAATAAAAAAGAGAGGCTCTTTAGAGAAATGGGGGCACTTAAAATCAGTCTAGAGAGGGCTTCCTGCCTGCTGGGTAGGCCTAGTCTGAGTTTTCCCTCCCCAACATACCCAATAACTTATTTTTCAAGGAGCACACCTGAATCAGAGAGAAGGAAAGTTAACTTTGCTTTTACTTCATTTACTAAGCCAAAGGATTGCTGGCCTCTGAACTTAAATTGGCAACAAGACCGTAGCTTATAAATCAGGGCCAATATGGGTGTAGCTTTTGTTATTCAGGTTTCTTCAAAGAAATTCTCCCACTCAGAGGAGTTGTCAGAGGCAGCACATTTTGGCTGCTGCTAATCTGCTGAATTTGAATGAATAGTTCGGAATCCTTTGACGATCCAACTCAACACCCACGGACTCCTACCACATATTTTCGGTGCTCTAATGTCTTTTTTTTTTTTTTTTTTTAATGTCTACCCGTTGGACTCGATCGACAATTGATAGTTGAGAATGATATTCATTTTTTCCCCTAACTTAAAAAAACAACATGCCCAGATAAGAAATGTGAATTCCCCCCTCGGCTCTGCAAATGTTAGCAGCTGTTTTTGACTCACTGAGGCCACGTGATACCGCTGAGGGTGCGCAAAGAATGACCAGTCTCTAACTGTCCAACACAACCCACTCTTGTGACTAGGAGGAAAGCAACTCATCTTTATCTTTCTATCTTTCTGTCAGGAATGAAAACGCGCAAAGCTTGCCCTTTTGTAAGGCAAACCGAAAGTTATATCTCCAACACAAGCCCCCGCCACTAGGAAGGCGGCTTTCATCCCCACACATAACAGTGAGGAACATCAGGCAGGAGGGCGTGGCCCCAGCTGTTGCCAGGGGGAATGGAGAAGGGGCCGCCACATCTGGGGGACATCTTTGAAGAGGCCCTTAATCTGCTGGCTGAGGTATGCTAAGCCTCTTTGCTTTTCTTTGCTGCATCCCCCACTAATGCTGCTCTGGAAAGCCATAGTGACTTCTTGCCAACGGGGGAGATGAAAGTACAATCACGGACAGTGATACTCAACGCGTTGTGGGCAAAAAGAAAAGGCGGGACAAAGGGGTGCCCCTTGATCAGTCCGGCAGAAGATTCGCTTACCCTTCTTTAAAGGTGCAGGTCTCCGCCTTTAAACAGCATAGCAGGAGTCCCTCATGGCTGCAAGCTGGTGGTGTGGGGGTGTCTGTGTGGAAATCAGAGGTTGATGGAATGGCTTGGTGTAAAAGATGTTTGTCAGATTTGGATGGTACTGCTAGGGCAGCCCATTTCTGTGTAGCAGTTTTGTTTACCGGATGTGCATGTTACGTTAAATGTCAGGGAAGGAGGGATTTGGAAGCTCGAGGAAGGCTCCTTGGCTGGTGCCTGAGGAACAGGAATTTCTTCCCGCCCATCTGATTGACCACCGCATCAAAATTACACTAAAGAGCTCTATCTTCTAGCTGTTACAGCTTCAGGGGCTGCGGCATAGGAACCCACATTGCAGATGTCACAGCAGCGAGCAGCTGGTGTGCCAAGAGAGTGTCCGTTCTGTCTACGTCAGCATCTGTGTTGATTTTAGTACACATAATCTGTCAGACTGTATGTGGTCAGTACATGCTTATACACCTGTAGTCCATTTTAGCTCATTTCCATCTGTCAGTGTGTTGTACTGTGGTGGCTTGCACGTTGCTATCATGCTCGAAGCTATGACACTAGTACTTCAAGTGCCAGCATGGCCACCCATAGTGGACAGGTTTCAGTGGAGCTGCCAGACTAAGACAGGCTAGGAAGAAAGGTCTGGCAATCTACTTCTGAAAATTAGCCAGTGAAAATCCTATGAATCACAACAGAATATTTTCCTACTCGCTTGCTTTAGACACATCATTAAACCCACTGCTGTCGAGTCGATTCTGACTCATAGCGACCCTATAGGACAGAGTAGAACTGCCTGATAGAGTTTCCAAGGAGCACCTGGTGGATTCCAACTGCCAACTTCTTGGTTAGCAGCCATAGCCCTTAGCCACTACGCCACGAAATGATTAATCCCTGGAGGAGGACATCACATTTGGTGAAGTAGAGGGCCAGTGAGGGCAACAGAAAACCTCAGTGAGATGTTTTGGCCCAACAGGTACAATGATGGACTGGAACATGCAAGCGACTGTGAGGATGACACAGGACTGGGCAATGTTTTGTTCTGTTGTACATAGGGCCGCCATGAGTCAGAGTGGATTTGACGGCCGCTCCACCTACCTACCTACCTACCCACCCACCCACCCACCTACCTACCTACCTACCTACCTACCTACCTACCTACCTACCTACCTACCTACCTACCTACCTACCTACCTACCTACCTAACTACCTGTCTTTCAGAGATGTCAGGGTGAACTACAAGGGAGGTGGTGCAGGCTGGCCAGGAAGGTGGCCTCCATCCTAGGACCCCAGGCCCTTTTCAGCCTCATCCTCAGGACCCTTTGCATACCCTTGCCTGGAGACCAGCAGCCTGCTCTCACTTTAGCACACCTTGCCAGCTCCTAGGACGTGGACCCATCCAAAGTTCCTTTGCTCTCCATCTCTATCCACACACATTTTGCATATCCATTAAGAACTCCTCCAAGCTGGAAATGTCCACGATCTTTCTGGCTGAGTGACTTAATTCTACGGTGACATCTTATGCTGCTTCTTTACATCTTTATATCACATTTTATGGTCTATTGCTGTTATTTATTTATAATAAACCAAAAACCAAACCCATTGCTGTCAAGTCCATTCCGACTCATAGTGACCCTATAAGCAGGGTAGAACTGCCTCATAGGGTTTCCAAGGAGTGGATAGTGGATTTGAACTGCTGACCTTTTGGTTAGCAGCTGAGCTCTTAACCACTTAACCACTGCTCCATTTACCTATACTATCTTCTGCTTATTTATTTATAAAAGTGCCTTACTTCCTGCTTTAGACTATAGGTTTCCAAGGAATGATCCCAGTGCTTTCTGACTTCTATCCCCAGCAGATAGCACCTGACAGGGAGCATTCATTCTCAATGTCTGTGCAATGAATTATCAGTGTGTAAGTTGCAGGGGGAAACCCGGTGGCGTAGTGGTTAAGAGCTATGGCTGCTAACCAAAAGGTCGTCAGTTTGAATCCACCAGGTACTCCTTGGAAACTCTATGGGGCAGTTCCACTCTGACTTGTAGTAGCTATGGGTTGGAATTGGCTCAATGGGAATGGGTTTTTTTTTTTTTTGGGGGGGGGGGAAGGGTGCAGGAAGGAGCCCTGGTAGTGCCATGGTTAAGAGCTACGTCTGCTAACCGAAAGGTCGGCAGTTTGAATCCACCAGCTGCTCCTTGGAAACTCTATGGTACACTTCTCTGTCCTGTAGGGTCGCAATGATTGGAACCAACTCGATGGCAATGGGTTTGGGTTTTTCTGTGTGAAACTGCATGAAAGAGCGAACTTGCTGATGTGATCTGATGAAGAGTAATGAAGGGAGTGTAGGCAATTTGCGCACTGGTTGGCCCTGGAAACTTCCTTGGGAGTAATGAAAAAAAAGGTGTTCTGTAAGTTTGAAAAGTTAGTTTCAGCTTCAATTCCTCCACTCCTTTTGGCAAATAGCCTCAGGGGCAATAAACATTTTCCTTTGGATGGAAAGATAGAATACCTAGGACTTGACCAAAACCAGGATTTCAGGTGTTTTTTCCCCACTGTCAGAATTTACACTTGATGCCTCCGCGAAGGCCCCATTAAAGTAAGTGCTTCTGTACTCAGGGGTATCAATGAAAGAACACACCTACCAGCTACAGGCTCTTTGGAAAAGTGACTGTGACCATTTGCCCACTTCTTGAGCACAAAATGGCTTTCTTTTGGAGAGTAGACAGTTGCAGGCCATTAATCCCTAATGCAGAAGAATCGCTGCATTGGGTTTGAAGAGTAGGCTAAGGAAAGGACACTCACTTTCAGAAAAAGTTGTTGGATATCTTTGCAGGGGGAGGGTTGAGGCTGCAGCCTGGGCTTTCACACTCCTGTGCGAGCTGCTTCTCGGTGATGGGGAATTCCAGTTGGAAACGGCCAATCAGCCCGACCTCCTCCACTCAGTGAATATTGATTAAAGGCTCTTGTGTGCTGGCACCATGCCAGAGCCCTGTGAGCAGGATAGATTACGTCCTGCCCTCATGGAGCTTAACGTTCAGTCATAATACATGCTCAGAACTAGAAACAAGACAAAGCAGACAAGTGTGCAAGGAGTGAATAGCAGGCATATGGCACAGCTTGGGCCAACAACCCGTCACCTGGGAGAGTCAGTCTTAAATAAGATTCTCTTTTGAGGTCTCTGTCTACTCTTACGTAACAGTGTTGTTGAAATAAACTCAAGGCAGAAATGCATATCATGGAAATCTTTAGGTTTTCGGTTGCAAGTCGCAAGTCAAAGTATTTCTCCAGGGGAAATTGGGAGCTATTAAATACTTGGGTGGGGGATCTGCCTGTTAGGAGGTTAATCTGGTCATCTTGTGGGGTGGATCAGAACTGGGGAGACTCTGAAGGTGGGGAGGCCAAGTAAGGAGGTGACTCATATGTCCACTGAGGGACAAGGGCTCAGCCAGATGGGAGAAGTGGGGATGGAAAAAAAAGTGTGGATTTGTGGATGTTTAGGACTAATGTTTAGTTAACTTTGGAAAGTGAGGGAGACACGGGGCTCTCAGTGGCCTGGAAGCTGGAAGGAACAGTGCCATTTAAGAGAAAGGCACCCATCAAAGCGTGCCTTCTGCTTTAGTCATACTGGGGAGACTTGGCTAAGGATGGGCTCTGAGTGAGGTCCAGCAGGGGGTGGGAAGGAACGACTGTGTAAGAAAGACAAAGCAAGGCTGGAGGCAGAGGGTTGGGAATCTTCCACATTAATGCTTATTCTGTGCATGTGATTATCACTTTAGCAAACATTCCTTGAGCATATCGTCAGCATATAAGGTTCTGAGATGGGAATATAAAGAGAAGGAAAGGTCAAGGATTGGAGATTTTCAAGTCCAAGGGTCTGTGCTATAGAAAGTTGCTGAGATCAAAGAGGAAGTCAGGCCCTCTTTAAAGCATACATCCTCTGAAGACTTCTCTGAGCCCATCAGAACTATATTGTTTCCCTTTGTGCTTGGCATCTCCACTGGCTTTGTGCTTCCATCACTCATGTTATTTCTAGTTACTCCTTGTAGAGAGTCTTAGGTTGAGTTCTCTAGAGGAGCAAAACCAGTGAAGCATATATATATAAATATATATAAAAAAATATAGAGAGATTTATTTCAAGGAAATGACTCTTACAGTTGTAGAGGTTGGCAAGTACCAAATCCACGGGTCAGGCGTCAGGGTGGAATCTTCTCCTAACTTACATGATTGCAGGGGCTGATGAACCCAAAATTGGCAGGTCAGATAGCAGGGTGCTGGCTCGCATCCCAAGATCTGGAGATCAGAGGATGATGAGTTTGATGCAAGATTGAGAGAATGAGAGCTTTGCCAGAACATCTGTATATATTGGATGCAAACCACACCTCCCATGGAAACCCTTTCAGCTGATTGGCTGCTCTCATCAGATTACAAAATGGAGGATGATTACATAATATCTGCCAAACCACTGAAAACCTTGGCCTAGCCAAATAGACACATCATAACCTTAATCATCACAGTCCACCCCTTGTCAACTTGGCACCTATACACATCTCCTTAAACCATACATAATCTCTAAATTAAGGTAATTATACACACACACATACACACACACGTATAATGAAACAAGGAAGCAATACTAAAGACAATTACAGTCCTTGTTTCTGCAAATGGTCACGTAGTCACAGCTGGTATTTAGAAAAACCTTCTTCCATCACCCACTCCCTTTGCCCTCAGCAAGCACCTCAGCTGGTTTAGTTCTTTACCTGGTGGTGTGATCCAAACCTTCATTCCTGAAGGATCTGGGCCATTAGTAGTCAAGTGGGAATTGAGTTGCTGTAGTTTTCCATTGACTTTAATCACAGGGCATGGTGGTCCTAAGAGATGTTGTAAGGGATCTCCTGTATTCCAGACATACTCTTCTTTACCTCCATTATGTAATATCAATCCAGTTTCCCCCCCTTGGTAATCAGCATCAATCAAGCCAGCCAATATGATATTCCCTTCTTTGCCTGTTGATCCAGAGGCATGAGGAGCCCAAAGTGGCTAGGTGGCATTCTTCCAGTTCAATGAAATTGATGTTGTGTCTCCTGGTGGAAACATTCCTACCTTTGGAACTGAGACTTCTAGACCTTCAGAGCATAGGGTTGTTAAAAGTTTTTGTGAGTGGGTCACTAGGGGTAATAGTGAGTGGTGCCACTCCCATTTCCACTAATGATTCCTGGATCCATGAATTCGGACTATGGGAGAAACAGCACAATATATTGGATGCTGGTTTAGAGCATGTACAGCCTCCTGGAAAACATTGCCCCAACCCTGCAAGGTATTGCCACCTAGCTCATACCATAATTGTATCTTTAGAAGGCCATTCTGTCATCTTATCAAGCCAGCATCTTCACGATGATGGGGAACATGGTAAGACTAAAGAATTACGTGAACATGGGCCCATTGCTGCACTTTATTTGCAGTGAAGTGCGTTTCTTGATCTGAGGCAATGCTGTGTGGGATACCATGAGGATAGATAAGACATTCTGTAATTCCACAGATGGTAATTTTGGCTGAAGCACTGCATGGAGGGAAGGCAAATCCATATTCAGAATAAGTGTGTATTCCAGTAAGAACAAAATGCTGCCCTTTCCATGATGAAAGGGGTCTGATGTAAGCAACCTGCCACTAGGTTGCTGACTGTTGCCCTTAGGAATGGTGCCATATTGGGGACTCAGTGTTGGTCTCTGTTACTGGCAGATTGGGCACTCAGCAGTGACTTGTAGCCAAGTCGGCCTTGGTGAGTGGAATGTGTGTTGATGAGCCAAAGCATAACCCCTCTTTCCCTGCCACTGTGGCCATTTATTTCCTGAGCCCATTGGGCAATGACAGGAGTGGCTAGAGAAAGACGATGACTGGTTTCCACAGAACATATCATCCTGTCCACTTGATTGTAAAAATCCTCTTCTGCCAAGGTCTCCCTCTGGTGAGCATTCACATGCGACACAAATATCTTCACTTCTTTGGCCCATTCAGAGAGGTCTATCTACATGCCTCTTCTCCACACCTCCTTGTCACCAATTTTCCAAACATGTTCCTTCTGAGTCCCTGACCACTCTGCCAAACCATTGGCCTCGCTCATGAATCAGTATACAGTTGCACATCTGACCATCTCTCTTTCAAAGCAAAATGAACAACCAGGGGCACTGCTTGTAGTTCTGCCCACTGGGAGAATTTCCCTTCACCACTGTCCTTCAGGGGGGTTCCAGGGGCTGCAGTGCTGCTGCTGTCCACTTCCGAGTAGTGCCCGCATATTGCACAGAACCATCTGTAAACCAGGTATGAGTTTTCTCTTCCTCAGTCAACTGATCATAAGGAATTCCCCATGAGGTCATAGACGCAGACTGGGAGAAGGAAGGTAATGTGACAGGAGTGGGGACCATGTAAGTTTGGGCCACTTCATCATGTAACTTACTTGTGTCTTCATGTCTTGATTGAGGCTGATCGTGTATATATCACTTCCATTTAAGAATGGAGTGCTGCTGTGCACATCTGACTGTGTGACTCTATTGGTCAGACACTACCCAGTTAATGATGGTCAGTTCAGGCCACAAAATGATTTGGTGGCCCACGGTTATGTGTTCAGTCTTTACTAAGGCCCAGTAACAAGCCAAAAGCTGTTTCTCAATAGGAGAGTAGTTATTTGCAGAGGATAGCAGAGTTTTGCTCCAAAATCCTAAGGGTCTGCACTGTGATTCACCAATAGGGGCCTGCCAAAGACTCTAAACAGCATCTCTATCTGCCACTGACATTTCAAGAACCATTGGATCATCCAGACCATATGGTCCAAGTGACAGAGTGGCTTGCACAGCAGCTTGAACCTGTTGCAGAGCCTTCTCTCGTTCTGGGCCTCACTGAAAACCAGCAGCTTTCTAAATAGCTTGATAAATAGGCCAAAGTAGCAGGCCCAAATGAGGGATATGTTGGCTCCAAAATCCAAAAAGGCCCACCAGGTGTTGTGTCTCCTTTTAGTTGTTGGAGGAGCCAGATATAACAACTTATCCTTCACTTTAGAAGGAATATCTTGACATCCCCCACACCACTGGACCCTTAGAAATTTCACTGAGGTGGAAGGTGCCTGAATTTTTGTTGGATTAATTTCCCACAATATAGCACGCAAATTTCCTACCAATAAGTCTAGAGTCATTGATACTTCTTCCTTACTAGGTCCAGTCAGCATAATGTCATCAATGTAATGGACCAGTGTGAATTCTTGTGGAAGGGAAAGGTGATCAAGGTCCCTGTAGACTATATTATGACATAAGGCTGGAGAGTTGATGTAGCTCTGAAGTAGAACAGTCAAGGTATATCGCTGGCCTTGCCAGCTAGAGGCACACTGCTTCTGGTGTTCCTTCAAAACCAGAATCAAGAAAAAGGCATTAGCCGAAACAATAGCCGCCTAACGGGTACTATAAAAAAAAAAAAAACAAAAAAAAAGGGTACTATGAGATGTATTAATTTGCTTAAGCAATGAAACCATATCTGGAACAACAGCTGCAATTGGAGTCACCACCTGGATAAATTTATGATAATCCACTGCCATTCTCCAAGATCCATCTGTTTTTTGCCCAGGCTAAATAGGTGAGTTCAATGGGGATGTGGTGGGAATCAACACCCCTGCATCCTTCAAGTCCTTGATGGTAGCACTAATCTCTGCAATCCCTCAGCAATGAGGTATTGCTTTTGATTTACTATTTTCCTAGGTAAGGGCAGTTCTAATGGCTTCCACTTGCCTTTTTCTACCATGATACCCCTTACTTTACATGTCAGGGATTCAATGTGGGGGTTCTGACTGTGGCTGAGTACGTCTATTCCAATTATGAATTTTGGAACAGGGGAAATCACTACAGGATGTGTTTGGGGACCCATGGACCCACTGACAGACTGACCTGAGCTAAGACTCCATTAACAACCTGACCTCCATATTCTCCTACTCTGGTGGGCCACAGTGATGTTTTGGAATTAGTGTCAGTTCAAAGCCAGTGTTCAGTAATTCACAAAGAATCCAATTATTTCCTTTTCCCCAATGATCAGTTATTCTCATAAAAGTTTGTAGATTCCTTTGGGGAAGGCTGGGAGAAAGACAAATTTTTCACAGTGCAGTGGGGTCCTTTGTCAAGGGGACCCCAACCTCCTCTTCATTCAAAGGGTTGTGGATCTGTCAACTGGCTCGTATGGGAATTGATTGAGGGGCCATGACTATTCTAGTGATTCAGGTTAGACTGCCATTTACTTGACCTAGAATTCTTCCACTTGTACAGATCAAATAAATATTTAGTAGATTTCCCATCTATTTCACTCCAAGAGATGTCATGACTAAGTAGCCAATGCTTTAAGTCCATATGAGTCAGACTGTTCTGATTACTATATTTGACTCTGCTGTCCATTACAATAACCATGCCCCCCTTGTCTTGGTTGATTGGGTGGCCCCTACCACCCTAGCCTCATTATGGTTAGCTGTCTTAATTCAGTTGGGACAGTTTCCACTGTCAAATCTGACTTACACAGAATAGCAATCACAGCAGTCTTCAAGGATGCTGAGGCACCCTTCCCAAATGTGTTCCTTACCATTGTGGTAAAAGACATGTCATCTGGGCTCTCCATGGGTGGGTCTGTGGGTCCAACCTGATAAATCCACTCTAACATGCCAATTTCCCTAAGCCTTTGTATACCTTCTTCTACAGTATACCAAGGCAGGCCTGGCATTTTAATTTGATTTAGTGTAGGCTACTGTGTAACCCATGCTTCAGCAAACCAGCTGAATAAACTAGATCCTTTCCTAACCTCTCGAACTGAAACACTGAGTGAAGAACCTGTGCTTTGTGGGCCCATATCAATAAACTCAGACTGATTCAACTTGATGTTACTTGCACCATTATCCCACACCCTTAATGGCCTTTCCCACATATTTTTCCCAGGTTTCTGTTTGTATATATGAGAAAAGTGAAACAGTCCTTTCGGAGTGTAGCATACCTCCTCCTGGGTCACACTTTGTACTTTGCCTCTTGGGACTCGATGGGACTTAAGTCTCGTTATAGGTCTAGAAACAAAAATGCTCCAGGCATTGGCCAGATAGTATCTCAGACCAAGGCTTTTTAGGCACGGCTGGGTAGTCTCATCAGATGGGGGTGGAAGGAATAATGGTTTTACTGGGGAGGGTGGTTTAGCAGACAAAGATGGAATGATCTCTTCAGGTGGGAGTAAGAGGACTGGTTCTGTTTGCTGGTGTGATTCAATGGCATTAGGGGCTCAGTATTTCCAAATTCCTGATTATTTGCCCATATGTCCTCATGCCAAGTTTCAGGACCTCATTTCTTCCCAAACAATGCCCTTACTTTAACTTCAGACACCATTCCAGTTTGGGAATTAATTGGCATTGTAATTTAGCCACTCTTACAAAAAGACTCTAGGTTTGGTTTATATTTTTTTGCTACAAGAAAAAAGGTTTTCTATCAGGGCACAAGTGGCAACTTTCAGGTCTTGTATGTGGTGCTTGAACTGTGACTCTGAAGCTTTGAGCTCGTAGTTTTCAATCACCACTCTGTCTAGTGGAAGTAGGACCAACCAATCACCTTCCTTATACTTCTCATTCTGACAAAATTGTAGAAAAGTATCAAATATGTAGTCACCCAGAGCCTTGTCTCTCATAAATATTTGATCCATTGGTGATGATATTTTTTGTATTTCTATTACCACCTCATGCCATGGATCAGCAGTGCCCTCTTTACTACCGGAGGCAGAGTTATCAGTGCCTTTAACACCAGCCAGACTTGAGAACCAATTCAGAAAAGTCACCCTTATAATTTTGCTCCACTAGAGCACTCTCAGTACCAAATGTCTTTGGCTGGATTCTCTAGAGGAGCAGTGAAGCATGTCTCTCTCTCTCTCTCTCTCTATGTGTATACACATAAAGGAAACGGCCCATCCAGTTGTGGAGGCTGGCAAGTGCCAAATTCATGGGTCAGGTATCAGGCTAGAGGCTTCTCCTGACTCACATGGTTGCAGGGGCTAACGAACCAAAAATTGGCAGGCCAGATGGCAGGCTGCTGGCTCATGAGGCTACTGGAGCTGGTGAATCCCCAAATCTGCTGGTCAGATGACAGGATGCTGGCTTACATCCCAAGAACCAGAGGTCAGAGAATGGTGAGTTGGATGCAGGATAGAGAAAAGGTGAGATTTGCCAGATCATCCATATATACAGGATGCAGGCCACACTCCCAAGGAAACTCCGCTTTCAACTGATTGGCTGCTCATATCAGATCACGAAATGGAGGATGATTACATAATATCTTCCAAATCGCTGAGAATCATGGCCTAGCCATGGTGTCCTCTGCATCCTTACATTCATTGTACAGTACCTTTCATACAGTGGAAGTTACTGAATACAAGCTGTCAGTAGAAAAAGAAAGATATGATCAAACAGACTTTCTAAGGAATTGCACTGAGGAAATAGAAGGAGGAGAGATGGATCACTCAAGGAAACAGAAAGAGACCCAGGACTGTGGGTTGTTACAGAAGCCAAAGGGGGTGCTGAATCTAAGAAGGAAGGAAGGAGAAACCAGAAGCTTCACATGATAAGCAAATACTGAGGAGAAGGAGGACTCTGAAAAGGCCGCAGGGCTGGGGCATTAGCAGACCACTGGGGCCATGGAGAGAGCAGCAAGCTTGGACTCACAAAAAAGGCCCTCCTGGAACCTTCTCGTAAGTTTTGTGAGATCTTAAAATCCCTGCATTGTAAAAGTGACTGGGTTTTCCCTCTTTTCTCTTTGTCATCCTCTCTAATCATAATTTTAAGGAAGAAGAAGAAATAGGAGAAGGATGAGAAGAGGGGAGGGGGGAGGAGGAAAAGAGGGAACAGGAGGAGAAGAAGAAGAAACCACTGCTACCTGTAGGAGCTTCTGGTGGTGTTTTGTTCAATGTTACTGCCAGGTAGAGCCTGCAAACTAGATCAATGTTGGCAGGAATAAACTCTTCCCAGGATGATCATGCAGTGGGAATAGGAGATCCCTTCCAAGCCTGAAGAATACAAAACACAAACTACTACAAAATACAGAATAAAAACTGCTGAAGATTAGAATGTTGGCTAAGGGCCACATGCACCAATCAGCCATGCTGGCCAATGCCTGAGGAAAGGGCTCCAATGATGATCACACAGATGGTGAAGTGGAGCCAGGGGAACCTTTCCCCCATGTGTAGGTAGAGCTGTCCTTTGCAAGCAGAGTAAACAGAAAAAACTGTGGGTCCTCCAAAAAGATCCTGTAAGCAGAAGGATGGAGAAATTGCACTCAGGATGCAGAAGAAAGATAATACTCAGAGAGCAGTGAAAAATGTGGGCTCAAGATATAACCCTGAGTTTAGGACTTACTGTCCCTGGGAATCATGTTCATTATTGGCTATGATACCCTCACCTACGTCACACCGCGGTTGTGGGTGGACTGAATAAGTTAATACACAAAGAGAGTTTAAAACAATGCCTAACACTTAGTCAACACTTAATAGATATAAGCTATTAGTATTATTTGGAAACCCTGGTGGCATAGTGGTTAAGAGCTATGGCTGCTAACCAAAAGGTCGGCTTGAAAACTCTATGGGGGTAGTTCTACTCTGTGCTATAGGGTCGCTACGAGTCAGAATCAACTCGATGGCAATGGGTTTTTTTTTTTTCATTAGTGTTGTTAACATCATTGCTGCTGTTGTTTTATTGTTACACGTTAGGAATAAATTTACTGCAGGAAACCATATAAAAATTTGGGAAGTATTGTCTTTATATTCTCAATACTCAGGCTCGTAAATTCAGAGATGTAAAGACGGGATCAGAAGAAAAAAGGTTAAGAGGAGAATGAAGATATATGAGAGGGGAATTTTAAATGCAAGTGTTGGAGGCATTAGAGAGACAAGAAAACAAGGTTATAATTGCAAAATTTAAAACAGATTTAGAAGTGAAAAAAAAAAGAAGGCTCAATTCTACAGAAAGTCAGGTTAGGGCTGATGATTTCTTCCAGAACAAATAAAAATGCATTCAGTAAACATTTGTGATTGTCATTGAGAAGAATAATCATTGAAGACATAATTTTGGTTTCCTGAATTGAAGAGCCTGATCGGCAGGTTCTTCTTATGTACACTTGACCTAGCCAGGTGACATTTTTAAAGGATAAAGATAGAATCCTAAAAACATCCAGGCAGGGAAAACAGGGTAGCCACAAAGGATAAAATATCAGACCTGCCTCAGACTTCTCTTCCACAGTGTCTAGAAAGAAATGAAGGCATTGCTTTGAAATAGTGAGAGAAAGGGTTGTTCCTAAGAGCTCTATAGCCAGTCAAATGGTTTTTAATCTCAACATACAGACATCCTGAGACAAATGTTGTTGTTAGGTGCAGTGGAGTTGGTTCTGACTCATAGTGACCCCATGCACTGTCTTGCGCCATCCCCACCATCGTTTCTATGCTTCAGCACATTGTTGCAGCCACTGTGTCAATCCATTTTGTTGAGGGTCTTCCTCTCTTCTGCTGACCTTCTAACTCACGAAGCATGATCTTCTTATCCAGGGACTGGTGCCTCCGGATAACATGTCCAAAGTATATGAGACAAAATCTGGCCATCCTTGCCTCTAAGGAGCATTCTGATTTGTACTTCTTCTAAGACAGATTTGTTCATTCTTTTGGCAGTCCACGGCATATTCAATATTCTTCACCAACCATAATTCAAATTTGTCAATTCTTCTTCTTTCTTATTCATTGTTCAGCTTTTGCATGCATATGATGTAATTGAAAATGCCAGGGCTTGGGTCAGGCACACCTTAGTGCATAAAGTGACATTTTTGCTTTTTAACACTTTAAAGAAGTCTTTTGCAGCAGATTTGCCCTATACAATATGTTGTTTGATTTCTTGACTGTCGCTTCCATAGGTATTGATTGTGGATCCAAGTAAAGCGAGATTCTTGACAACTTCAATCTCCTCTCCGTTTAGCATGATGTTGCTCATTGGTCCAGTTGTGAGGATTTTTGTTTTCTTTATGTTGAGTTGTAATCCATACTGAAAGCTGTCATCCTTGATCTTCATCAATATATATGAGTGCTGCTAAAGTGTGCTGGCTGCACACCTTTTTTAAAACATGATTTAGAGCCATGAGGCACCTGAAGGAATGCAGAGAAGTTGCAGTACAGAAGGACTGGTGCTGAGGATACAAACTTAGAACAAACAAGGAATTAGGTCCAGGGGATAGTTGAAGATATTTTTCTGAACTAACACAAATAGCTAAGATAATTTTTGAAAAAGAGTTTGCATAATGAAACAAAACAACAATAGTGTGAAAATATAATATTATTTATGACAACCAGATATGAAAGAAAATTGTAGAGAGATGTTCAAAGGAGAAGGTTGGGCAAAGATACAGCAGGCATTTATGAGCAAAAAGAGAACATTGAACATAATAGTAGATCAAACAAAGTAGGATTGAAGGCAATAGCCATTAATGGTAAAAAGAAGAGTAATTAATTTTTTAAAAATAAATGCACATAACCCATAGTAAATATGTTTAATGTTAACAAAATGTGGAGGTTGCTTGACCAGTGCTAAAGTTAGAATTAGCTCTCAAAGCTAATGGGTTTTAGTCCTGGGTCAATCATAGACTCTTAGGGTTATAGAGATAACAACTGGTCACTTCATGTTGTCCTGCCTCCCCACTGCATGTGCACACGCACACATACACACACATACACACACACTACAGGCAACTCTGCAGTGTTACTGACAGGTGATCACCCATCTTTGCTTGAATATCAAAGGTGATGAAAGTTGCTCTCTCACAAAGAAGCTTTTCCATTCCTGGTCTAACCATGAAAAAGTTCTTTCTCAAGTTCAATCAAATCCAAATCTACTGCCCTTTAACTTTCACTCGTATAGACCTGATTCTGTCTGTGGGTGTTATGTAAAAGATCTAATTCCCTGTTCAAGTGGCAGATGTGATGACTTATTCGTCCCCCTCCTCTGCTTACTCTGGACCCTTCCCTGTATTCCTAATGTGCACAGTCTTGCATCTTCTCTATCTGAGCAGTCATCAAACAACATCGTGAAATTCTGTATACTTGTCTCTTCACAACCTGGCTGCAATCACTAAAGATATCTTCCAGGTGCAATCAGACAGCTCAGCTCCTGTCCTGTGTTAGGAACATGGGGTGCATTCTTGTTGAGTGAAGGAATGAATGAATGCCTGAATGAGTGAATTTAAGTCCAGGTTTTAGATCCCCAAGTCATACTGCAAATACTCTGCTTTTGTCTGTAATCTTGTCAAATGAGATTAATAAAAGCAATTGGATTGCCACAATAGCTACAACGATGGGCTCAAACACACCAACAGTTGTGAGGATGGTGCAGGCAATGTTTTGTTCTGTTATGCACAGGTTGCCATGAGTTGGAGCCAACTCAATGACAACTAACAACACCATAAATATTTGAAAATGACTGCTGTAGACATTGCCTGACTAGCACAAATTGTAGCACTAGACCCTGGTGCGGGGAGTTCCAGCAGCCTATCCTATACACAGTTGTGCTTTAGCTTGGCTGCAGCGGCAGTAACAGCAAACTCATCATGGTGTGATTGTGCCTCTGCTCCGACGAGAACGGTGGGCAGGCTGTGCCGAGACAGCATCATGGCCCACAGTGTTGCTTTTGGAACTAGCAAGAAAACAGATCGCTTTGACCCTGGGGCCCCGATGCCTGTGCCCAGCTTAGCGACGGCTTGGAGGCCAGCGGGATTAGCCATAGAGAGGCGAGAGGTGGTCAGTTTTGCTCGTGAGGCTGCTCTACTAGACCTTCTCTCTCTCCCAGAGCCCTCTGCAAACTACCCCCCCGCTTCCCCCTCCCCCAGCTCCTGGAACATTGCCACTTTAAAGGTATATTTGCAAGTGTGCTGAGAATTGTTTTTGATAATTAACCCATATTCTCTCAGAGAAAATAGCCCCGGGTGCCCCTGAGATGATGAGATAGAGAATGACAGGGAAGCCAATGACCCCTCCTGCTCCCAGACAGGGTTGTTGGATGTCATAAGTGCTGCCGCCCAGCCCGGTGCGGGGTGGGCATGGATGCCGCTGCCAGCTCTGATGTCATGGGAGGCTTTGTATCCTCGAATAACAAGCATCACACCACATTGCTTATCTGCTGTGCGTCCTGCTCAGCTGTATCCTCTTATGCATCTTTATTTATTTAGAAAGCCTTGCTTGAAACATGAGTTCTTTCAAATCACACTGGCATCTACTCGACAAACTGCTAAGGTGTGGTCCAGTAAAGACACAGCCACACTTGCAGGTAGACATGAACTCAGGCACACACACACAGATTTGAACTCACCACACTTGTAGACATGAACACACACATACACAGACATGAACATACACATAGACATGAACATACACACACATAGACATGAACTTACACACACGTGTAGACTTGAACTCACATGCACAAGCACTCAGACTTGAATTCACACACACACAGACATAAACTCACATACACACAAATACACCACACACACATACCACAGACTTACACAGGTAGACGTGATCTCACACACACACATAAACATGAACTCACATATACACACAGACATGAACTCACACACACATAGGTAGATTTGAGCTCACACACACATAGGTAGCTTTGAGCTCATGTACACACAGGTATACTTGAACTCATGCACACACATAGACATGAACTCACACACACAGACATGAACTTGAGCACATGCACTTAGACATGAACTCACATACACACACCACACAAACACTGCAGACATATGCAGGTAGATATGAACTCACACACACATAGGCAGACTTGATCTCACATACACACACTTAGACTTGAGCTCACACACATGTAGGCGTGAACTCACATGTAGATATGTATTCACACAGACATGAACTCACACACACAGGTAGGCATGAACTTACACACACACGTAGACATGGACTCACACAGACACACACATATCACATACACACACAGACGTGAACTCACACAACTCAAGTAGATTTGAACTCACACACATGTAGATATGAACTCACTCACAAATATGGAGACATGATCTCACACACATGTAGACTGAACTCACACACACGTAAACATGAACTCACACATACATGTAGACATGAACTCACACACATATACACACACCGCAAACACATCCCAGAAACACAGAGGTAGACATGAACACACACACAGACATGAATTCATACAGACACACACAACACAGATACACACCACACATACACATTCCACAGACATGCAGAAGTAGCTATGAACTCACACACACATAGGTAGACATGAAGTCACAGACATGTAGACATGAACTCACATACACACACACTGTCTTAGTCATCTTGTGCTGCTATAACAGAAATACCACAAGTGGGTAGCTTTAACAAAGAGGAGTTTATTTCCTCACAGTAAAGTAGGCTAAAAGTCCAAATTCAGGGTGTCAGCTCCAGGGGAAGGCTTTTTTTCTGTCGGCTCTGGAGCAAGGTCCTTCTCATCAATCTTCCCCCAGACTAGGAGCTTCTCTGCATAGGGACCCTGGGTCCGAAGGAAGTGTTCTGCTTCCGGTGCTACTTTCTTGGTGGTGTGAGGTTCCTTTGTCTCTCTGCTCCCTTCTCTCTTTTATAGCTCAAAAGAGATTGTCTCAAGACAAAATCCAATCTTGTAGATTGAGTCCTGCCTCACTAATACGACTGCCGCCCAACCCCCCTCATTAACATCGTACAGGTAGGATTTACAACATGTAGAAAAATCACATAATACTGGGAATCATGGCCCAGCCAAATTGATACGCACATTTTTGGGGGGAAGTAATTCAATCCATGACACACACACACACACACACAGACATGAACTCATATACATATACTCACACTCCCCTGAAAAGATGTGCTTATTGTTCTTTTTATTTCTTCAAAAAAAAGATTGAACTTTGCTCTACAAAATTTAAATTTCAGTCTTACCCATTATATATATTTCTGGCTAATGTCTGACCATTGGTACTTCTCTTTAGTACCCCAGACATTAAATTGATCTGAAAAAGTAGCACATCTTAGAGAAGCTTTCTCAATGTTTTCCGATTTTAATTGAGACCATCACAGCCTGATGAGTGTAATTAATGTCACTGAGTTGCACATGTAAACAGTGCTGGAATAGCAACCGTTTTGTTATATACACATACATATTTACCACAATTTTTTTTTTAAAAAGCTTTCGAGGTAGAAGAACGCAAGAATGTAAACAAATAGAGGCAGCCACTACATGACACGACGCAGCTGTTTACTTTTACTGTGGCCACGGCCATCATCACAAAGCAACGTCTCAGCAACAGCCGTGAACAACATCACAGCCACTACCACAAGACAACAGCTCAGCAACAGTTATGACAGGAGCACAGCCACCAACACAAAATAATGTCTCAGCAACAGCCATGACAACACATCACAGCTCCCACCACAAAATGTCTCAGCAACAACCACCAGCAATATCACAGCCACTACCACAAAACAGGAAACCCTGGTGGCGTAGTGGTTAAGTGCTACAGCTGCTAACCAAAAGGTCAGCAGTTTGAATCCGCCAGGCGCTCCTTGGAAACTCTGTGGGACAGTTCTACTCTGTCCTATAGGGTCGCTTTGAGTCGGAATCAACTCGACGGCAATGGGTTTAACCACAAAACAACGTCTCAGCATCATCACAAAACAACGCCTCAGCAACAGCTATGACAACATCACAGCAACAGCCATGAGCAATGTCATAGTGCCACCACAAACCACCATTTGGCATGTGCATGTGTGCGTGATTTCTTTTCCAAGAAGTCTAGAAGCAGGTGACAAAGTCACATGACAAGGTGTGGCCATCCCTCTGGGCATAATGGGCATGTGCTCCGTGGGGTGAGGCTGCAGAATCCCAGAAATGTGTGGGAGTTGTCCTAGGGACAGGGCTGCAAAGTGGGCATGGGATGGAGGGTGGGCAGGATGTGGCCTCAGAGGTGGGAGAGCCGACCACGAGGGCTGAGGGCCACCGGAGCCAATCCAGCAGGTCTGGATACCTCACAGAGAGGAGCTATAGAGAGAGAGCACCTCAGTTGGCCCATCCAATGGAGGCAGTGTGCCCCACCACACCCTGGGAGCCACTCTGTGCTGGCAGTTCCAAAGCCATGTCTTACCCACTCCTCCCTCCCAGCCCCATCCTCCCAGGACAGCTGACTCCAGACTTCACTGCTCACTGGAACTCCTCAGGGCCGCCAAACCAGCAGGTCCAACTCTGAACTCATTTAGCCAAACACAAGGGGTTTACCGTTTCTGAGTTGTAAAATGATAACGGAAGCCCTGGTGGTGTAGTGATTAGGTGTTACGGCTGCAAACCAAGAGGTCAGCAGTTCGAATCTGCCAGGTGCTCCTTGGAAACACTGTGGGGCAGTTCTCTCTGTTCTATAATGTCACTATGAGTCGGAATCGACTCGACGATGACAGGTCTACAATAAGAAACTTTACAATTTAAAAGAATTCATCTATAAATTGTCATTTTGTCCACATGTAAGGATAAAGGAGGGCTAGCATGTAGAATCTGAGTGTATATTATAGAATCCTCTAGGTTTTTTTTTCTAGGTTAGTGGCTGGCAAACTCGGTCCGTGGGGCAAATCCAGCACCTCCCCCAGCCAGCGAACTTAGAATGGTTTTTACATTTTTTAATGGATGAAAAATTCAGAAGAATTGAATTTCTTGATAGGTGAGAATTGTATGGAATTTGAATTTCAGTGTCCATGAATAAAGTTTTATTGGAACGCTGTCCTGCTGGCTCATGTGTGTGCTGCCTATGACCACTTGTGTGCCACAATATCAGAGTCGAGTCGGTTTGACAGAAAGTCTCTGGCCTTACAAGCTGAAATGACTTACTAACTGTCCCCTCACAGAAAGACTGCTCCAGATTGCTGCTCTAAAATGTTCTGCTTCTAATAGCTCAAAATTTTAATAATCATGTGATTTTCTTAACGATGACTGTGAATGGGCATCTGGGAGGGGGCGCCTGCATCAGATTGTTTATCTATAATCAATCATCAATTGTAATGACAGGGAATCTATTCTGGACATTTCGAAATATGCCCACAGGCTATAAAGTGATGACCCTAGACGATACACCTGGTAGAGACATTTTAATCACATATTGGAACATTTGTGGTACAGTTGAAGGAAACTTCCATTGACACAAGATTTTGAAATATGTTTTGCATCTGGGTTTTTTTTTTTTTTTTTACGTGCAGAGAAATACATGACTTGCAAAATATTTGTGAATATGTGAAGTTTTTACCTCTCTGGTTGTTAATGTGAAATGAGGCAGCGGTATACTGTCTTCCACTTTAAAAAACAAAAACCTGTTCCATTCCCACTCATAGTGACCCTATAGGACAGGGTAGAACTGCTCCATGGGATTCCCAAGGAGTGGATGGTGGATTCCAACTGCCAAACTTGTGGTTAGCAGCCGAGCTCTTAACCACTGTGCTGTGTAAATGTAGTCAATCATGAAATCACCCTTGATTAACAGGAAAACAGCATTTCAAACTTCTGTACCAACGTAGCTGGGTTCTTACCAGTTTGGAGCATTGCTTGTAATAAAAATAACGTAAAACAAAAATAGTAGCCTCTAGTTCAAGCATTTTCTATGTGTAAATATTTCTAATCCTCTTGGTTAAGGAATGCCCCCGTTTCATAGCTGAAGAAACTGAGGCTCGAGGGAATGCAGGGCCTTGTCTAAGGCTGCACAGCCCACTGAAGGTTTGGGCTGGGGCTCCTGACTCTACCCAGAACCTGTTGCTGTCAAGTCGACTCCGATTCATGGTGACCCCATGTGTGTCAGAGTAGAATTGTGCTCCACAGAGTTTTCAATCACTATGATCTTTTGGAAGCAGACTGCCAGGCCTTTCTTTTGAGGCACCTATAGGTGGACTCAAACTTCCAACCTCTCAGTTAGCGGCCAAGTGCTGAACCATTTGCACCACACGTGGGAGCACCTGCTTTTCTGACTGCACCTGCTGCCTCTTTCACGTGATTTACATTTCTTACAGCTTTTTTTTTTTTTAAGAGCAACGTCATATATCTAGCGAGAAGCTTTATGTCTTTATGTTGGGTGCTGACAAACTGTCAGTGCATCTTCTAATATGGTGCCATTGTTATCCGATGTTAGAGACCACACAAATCAAGTAGATAGGTGGTCTCCAAAAAGCCTCATCTAAGGACACAGGTGCCCAGCCAGGCTTGGACAGAAAGCCACCACTTAGCAATGTCAGCACTACCGCCTGTAGAGAACTTTTGGAAGGGATTTGGCATGGGGAGTTGGGCAGGATTTGAAGAAGCAAAGGCTATCTCCCCAAGAAAAATGAGGGTTTCAAGTTGCTGTCATTCAGATCATGAGTGTCGGTCACTGAAAAAAAGGGACTTTAAAGAAAGATGATAATTAGAGACAGGCCAAACTGGTTTGGAGAGCTGAATCTCGGAGGCATATTTGTGCTCATCTGCATGCCATTGACCAGCTGTGGCCTGTCAGGAACTGTAGTGTATTTCTGGGCTTCATGAGAGGATCTCCTAATGGAAAACATGGCTCTTGCTTAGATTTCGAGGGTTCCCCTCACTTCCTATTTCCTCTTAGGTTTTCTCTACCTGGGCCCTACTGGTGCCAGTGGTGTGGCCTTGCTACCTCCTAGCTCTGGACACTCCCCACATCTGCTCGCCACCCCCAAATCCTAATATTATTTTCTGGGTCCCCTCATTAATGCCTCTTAGTACTCCAGAACCCAAATTATGAAGCCGAGGAATTTGAAAGAGTTCGTTTTTTGTCATAGGTCACTGGGCAACTTTGATCTTCTGCTACTGGGTCGGGGCCCTATTTCCTCATCCATCTGGAGATGACTAGGAAACTGAGTCACATGATGCAAAACATGGCCTCGAAAGGCTGCTTCTTAGCATGAGCTGTGAGTGGGTCAAGAACTTAACATGTCTAGCATAACATATCCAGAACCTACTGCCGTCAAGTCAATTCCGACTCATAACGACCCTACAGGACAGAGTAGAATTGTCCGATAGAGTTTCTAAGGAGCGCCTGGTGGATTCGAACTGCCAACCTCTTGGTTAGCAGCCGTAGCACTTAACCACTACGCCACCAGGGTTTCCTAGCATAACATATAGATGTCTAATATGCTTTTACAAATAGGATCTTACTACATAAAGGGTTTTTGTATCCTGCTGGCCCTTCCACCCAAGTGCCTCCTGCTTAGCAGCAGCATCATCCCACCCCCACTCGTGTGATCTCTAGAAGCACATGGAATTTTCTTCAGGTCCATCACGTACCTCATTTTTCTGTATTTTATTTCACACTGGTGTGTTATATACATCTTTGCTAGTTGCCTTCCATCTTTCTGTCTCTCTCTTTCTTGGAAAAGGATGATGTATTCATGCATATTAAATTTGCAGTAGCCAAGTTGTTTACTGTTTTTAAATCTTTCTTTTTATTGTTAGTCTTGAGTCTCTCAACTCAGATTGGAAAGGGGAAAAAGTCCTCCAGAGAAATCTCTTCTTTTTTACTGTAATTATCAGTACTTCCTAATACCTAAACCCAGCTAGTCATAAAATTTAGAATTTTCACTGCAAATGGAAACTAAAAAGTGTCTATCTTAAAGATCTAGTACAAAAATTTGTGATCTCACAAACGATTTAAGATTACAGCAATCAGAATTTAAATATCTGTATTTTACTTTCCTTTTTAGCAACATTAAAGAAGAATTGTTAATATAATGTAATATATATAACATTTTTACATTTTGATCTCAAATTGAATCTTTTACTTTTGATTTGCTTTAGATTTTATAGGCATGGCCATTTTAGAAAAACTATATATATATATACATACAGTCTTAGTCATCTAGTGCTGCTACAACAGAAATACCACAAGTGGATGGCTTTAACAAAGAGAAATTTATTTCCTCACAGTAAAGTAGGCCAAAAGTCCAAACTCAGGGTGTGAGCTCCAGCGGAAGGCTTTCTCTCTCTGTCCACCTTCTCGTCAATCTTCCTGGGGACTAGGAGCTTCTCTGTGCAGAAACATCGGGTCCAAAGGACACACTCTGCTCCTGGTACTACTTTCCTGGTGGTATGAGGTTCCCCCGCTCTGCTTGCTTCCCTTTCCTTTTTATCTCTTGAGAGATAAAAGGTGGTGCAGGTCACACCCCAGGGAGACTCCCTTTACATTGTTATCAGGGATGTGACCTAGATAAGGGTGTTACAATCCCACCCTAATCCTCTTAACGTAAAATTACAATTACAAAATAGAGGACAACCACACACTACTGGGAATCATGGCCTAATCGAGTTGACACATATTTTGGGGGGACATAATTCAGTCCGTGACAGAAATATATATATATTCCTTACAGAAAAGAGAAATTATAACGTGTTTTTTAAGTGATAAAAAGTGTCTCATTCTTCTGTTTTCTCTCCTTACCTGTGTCTTTAAATATTTGATACTTTGCCATTAATTATTGACAAATCAGAGAGGACAAAGGATTTTTAAGTATTGTCAATTTAATATTGATGAAATCAAGGTTATAACCACTGGAAATTATGATCAGAGAAAGCACTCACATCTTTGGGACAGCTCCAGCCTGGCATTAGAACAGTCTTGTTCCCAGCGCTGGGCCCTGCTACTGAGTGTATAAACTTGAACAAATCATTTCTCCTTGGTGAATCTCTCTTTTCTTGCCTGTAAAATTGATAATAACAATGTCACAGAGAGCTTAAAGAAAAGTTAAGGAAAGGTGAATCCCTGGCCTCCACAGTACCTAATCTTTTCCTTCATTACAGCTTTCCCAATTTTTGAAGATATCTCAGTTTACAAAGATGCGTGTATTTATTTTTTATTGACTTTAAGCTACATGGAGACAGGAGTATATATGCTCAGTACTTATTTATTTTATTTTTTTACTTAGCAGAGTGCAATAGTGTACAGTAACTGCCCTCTCATCTTTCTGGGCTCAGCCAAAGGGTCACAGAAGCTTTTTCTAGTCCCCCCTTCACCCAGGTCGAACTGACATTCACCTCTGGAGACGCCCACCTTAGCCAATACAAATTTCCATGCATGTATTTTGAAGCATAGTTTCATATTGCCTTTACATAATCAAGAATGGACATTCTTGGAAAGACTGGCTATAGTAAGTGACCCTTGGCCTCTCAGATGGACTTCCTCCTTGTACCTCGGTGGCGAGCCTGAGGTTGGCAGTGTACAGTACTACCAGCGGGCAGGGCAGAGATTTGAGGGTCTGGAAACTCTATGGGGCAGTTCTACTCCGTCCTAGAGGGTCGTTATGAGTCGGAATCGACTTGACAGCAGTGGGTTTGGGTTTTTTTTGGGATCCAGGTGAGTTGGAGAGAGTCAAAAAAGACCAACTTGGAAGTTGTTTCAATAGCTAGTTGGGATGTTAGGAGGGCTTGAAACTAAAGCAGGTGTGTGTGTGTGTGTGTGTGTATGGCACAGAGCGTATGTGTGGGGTGGGGGTGGGAGTGAAGGTAGGGGGCATTTAAGAAGCAGAATGAATGGATAATTCCCTGGATATTCGATGTGAGGTATATGGGCGAAATGGATGATGGTGAAAATCAAATTCTGCAAAAAAATATACTCCAAGAGCTAGAAGATAAGAAATGAATGAAAGGTAAAACAAGAGTTAAGAGCAAATAAGAGACAATGGAACAGAAAGCCAAAAGACACAAAACAAAAAGATAAAGTAATCCTAAAGCAGTGGTAAAAAGAAGAAACAAAACGAACATTCTCAACAGAAAAAGGTTGAAGGTGAATGTAAATGTAGAGCTAAATTCACATAAATTTAAACTCATATGAAATATTAACTCGTGGAATTTGCAAGGAAAGTCAAAAGGAAATAGTGAAAATGATATACTGAGGGGAAGGAAGAAGCCCTAGTGGTGCGAACAGTTAAGCACTAACCGAAATATTGGCGGTTCGAACCCACCCAGCAGCTCTGCAGGAGAAAGACCTGGCAGTCTGCTTCCATAAAGATTATAGCCCAGAAAACTGTATGGGCCAGCTCTACCCTGTCACGTGGGGTTGCTATGAGTCGGAATCCACTTAGCGGTACCTAACGACAACAATAAGAAGAAGTAAGAATACTAGGAAATACCAAGCAATACTTCAGTGATAAAGGACTCTCAGGTGGCTGTAAACAGTTAACACCTTGGCTGCTACCCCAAAGGCTGGAGGTTTGAGTCCACCCAGAGGTGCCTTAGAAGAAAGGCCTGGCAATCTACTTTTGAGAAATCAGCCATTGAAAACCCTAGGGAGCACAATTCTGCTCTGATGCACATGGGGTCTCCATGAGTCAGGGTTGACTCAAAGATGGCTGGGAGCAAGTGCCTGCTAAGACAGCGGTGATGTCCACGTGACCCCTACCGTGAGTTCTGCCAAGGCTAGGCTCCCCTGCAGCCCTGCAGAGACTTTGAGAGATGGTGGCACAGCAGGGAACCTCTGAGCTTCCTTCCTGCAGTCAAATTCAGGCCTTGCACGTCTGGCGATGGAAGGGGTAGAGAGGTGGGGCATGGAGCAGCCTGCACACCTGTGGGTCTTTCTGTTTTTTCATAAGTGTTTCCCTTCACCAGGGATTCTCCACTGGGCAGCAAACTGGAGGTGGATGGCCAGGCCAGGGAGATTGTTAAGAATTGGATCCTCCTCTATAGAATCCTTAAGGATCCCTGGTGGCCTAGTGGTTGAAGCACTCTGCTGTGAACCAAAAGATCCGCAGTTCAAACTCACCAGCTGCTCCGCAGGAGAAAGATGTGGCAGTCTGCTTCTGTAAAGATCCGGAAACCCTGTGGGGTGGCTATGAGTCAGATTAGACTTGATGGCAGTGGGTGATTATTAAATCTCTTACATGCAACGATTCCTGACCTATCCTACTCCTTCGAGTTCTCACTGATTCCTGTAGTTATGAAAAGAAAAAAGAGAAGTTAGTAAAATTTCGAAATTTACTACTTTTTTTTTAAGATTATAAATGCTACAGTTTGAGAGAAAGAATTGAATTCTTTATGCAAATAAGGAGCCATTGATGGTTGATTTTTTTTTAACCCTCTTATTCCTATACAAAAACAATTTAGAATTGGGTTGTTATGGCCCTAGCTCTACCCAGTGATCAGGAGGGCGTGGGGCAGCATCTCACCCTCATGGAAACCAAGGCTCAACATCCCCGAACCCCAACCCAGATCCCGTATGCGGGGGGGTTTGTAAGGACTTCGGAGACTCTCTCTAAAAATGAAAGGTGGTCTTTTTGGAATTCTCTGAGTGAAAAGACATTTTTAAAAATCATGCATTCTTGGACTCAAGCCACTGTTTCCACAACTGGCAATGTCAGGGTGGAGGTACCAAATTTCTTTTCTCAATCGTTAGAAAATAATTTTTCTTCCTGATCTGCAAATAAGAATTGTAAAACATCCATTCTTCTCTGTAGCTTTTCTCAGAAGAAAGGAGTTAGCAAAGGCAGGTACCTTGTTAGGAACAGATTATGCACACAAGGAACGTACAAAGCCTTGGGATAAAAGCCCCTTAATGTCACCGAGATGCTTCACGTTAGCCTGGGGACAAGTGCCTCTTAGGTTGTTTCAGTCGGGGCCTATTCTCAGGACCCTTAGGGGATTAAGAAATAAGACAGCACCGTGGTCGCAGACTATTGTAACTACACTGGTGGTAACTTGGGTTAATTGAGCTGGCTTTCCTCTACATCTGGAAACTTTGTGCAGGGAATAATTTGAGTGGGCTGCTGTAGCTTTTTCATGTGCAAAAGAGAATAAATGTTGCAGGTGGTCGCTGTGCCTAGCCCCAAAAACAAGAGAGGCCAAAAGGGAAGGAGTTCTTGGAAGTCCTGAAGTCTGACAGGCATAAACGTCGACATAAATCACTCAAAATGTTAAAGGTAGAGTTACCCTGTGCCCCAGCAATTCCACTCCTAGGTATATGCCTAGAAGAAAGGAAAACATATGTCCACACAAAAACTTGGACACAAATGTTCGTAACAACATTATTCATAACAGCCAAGAAGCGAAAACAACCCAAATGTCCACCAACCGATGAAAGTATAAACAAAGCGTGGTCCATCTGTACAGTGGAATATTATTTAGTCATAAAAAAATGAAGTTCTGACTCATACTATGGCATGGATGAACCTTGAAAACAATATACTAAGTGAAAGAAATGTCACAAAAGGCCACATATTGCACAATCCATGTATATGAAATGTCTAGAATAGGCAAACTGGTAGAGACAGAAATTAGATTAGTAGATGCCTAGAGTGGTGGGGTAGGGGGATGGGGTTGACTACTGATGGGTACAGGTTTCTTTTTGGGGTGATGGAAAGGCTCTAAAATTAGATTATGGGAATGGTTGCACAACCCTGCGGCTATACTTAATGACACTGAATTGTACACATCAAACAGGTGGACTTTATGTCTGGAAATCATATCTCGGTAAAAGTGCTAATAAAAGAAAGTCAACACAAGTGAAGAGCACATTTCTTTGATTTAAAAAAATTTCTCTGCTTCCTTACCCTCTCTCAGGCTCTACAAATACATATGCAGGTGTAGTTTTTACATGTCCATGTCCTTGGAAGCAATGAAGGTGGAGTAAAGGCACAGATTCTTCATGGGACAGTGGGAGAAGGCCACCGCCATCTGTGCAAACTGTCAAACCTGGGGCCATCTACATCTGTGCAAACCGTCAGACCTGGGGCCATCTACATCCATGGAAGCCATGAGGCCTGGGGTCATTTGTGCAAACCATCAGGCCCCGGCAGTCCTCAGCCTCCGCCCACCAGTAAGGAAGAAAACAACCTCATTTGGTAGATAATCTGAGAAATCTTGTCTCCCCACAACACACATTTCACATTTTCCAGCCAAACCATGTTCGTAGCCTTCCGACAGGGCTTCTATCACAAATAACCCTGCTTGCCATTCAGGGAGGTGACATGCCCACATCCAGTGGCATCACTGGGAGGGTGTGGGGAGTGCAGACCACACTAGGTAACATCTTCAGAGGTGGGTGACACCAGTGCGCCCCCCTGCCCCCGCAACACCAGTGCACAGCTTTGCCCGGACCACACTCACCTCCACAGGTTCTTGTGGTCTGTCAGGCCTCAGGGGGCTGCTTGGTTCCCAGGGGGCGATGCCCAGCTTTGCCCAGCCCACACCCACCTCCACAGGTTCTTGCCGTCTGTCAGGCCCAGGGAGGAGGTGGCTGCTTGGTTCCCAGAGGGTGATGCCCTTGCTCCATTTCAGTTGGGGCCAGTGAGGCTGCAGTGTGGACGCAAGCTGCTGGCTGAGGGCAGAGATGGAGCAGGTGCCAGTGGCGGATTTGTGGAGCCCTGGAGTTCGGAGGGGCCTTGAACTCTACCCTGGAGCAGTGGGTGTTGCTGATGAGGCCTGGCCACTAACTGGGTCCCTGGTGAGGGAGGCAGCTCGGCTGTTTCACCAGCCCCTGCAGTGGCATGTGACCATCACTGTGAGCCAGCCTCTGCCTTCTGCAGAGCTGGCCCCACTCACTCCGCCACTTTAACCACAAGAAACTATGCTAATGTAAATACATTTTGGCTGTGTATATGACATTGTAATTTAAAGGTGTAATTTTAATTTTGCAAGTGTTTTTATGTTACTACTATTGCCATTACGTTTAGCGAATCCGAGAATTACGACTTATAAGTAACATTGTACAAAAAACATTACTAAGGATTCTGTATGGTCTGGTACAGGGAGTCCATGGAGGGGGAGTGACACCATGAATTACTGCACTGGGTGACACCAACCCTAGTGATGCCACTGCCCACACCCCACGTGCCCAAGCAGGCTGGAGAGGGTGACGTTGCTTAACTAGCAAGATGAAGAACTAAACTCAGAGCCCCTGCACTTGGGGCAAAGGGTCTGCATTTTTTTTTTTTTTGGAAAATGTAGTCAGAGTAGATTCACAGAGCTCACGGAGGGGACGAGCTTGGCCCTGCTGGGAGGGGCAGGCAGAGCAGGGGACAGAAGGTCACATCATGGCGTCAGGCCCAGGGCTTGAAGCCCCTCTTCCTCCTCCCCTCTTTTCGGGGGCAGTGAGAGGCTGCAGAAATGTTGGAGATGGAAGCGGTTTAAAAATGAGTAGTGGTGATGGCTGAGCGACATGATACACAGAACTATTGTCACTGAATTGTACAGGTGAAAAATGTTGAAAAGGCCAGTGATTTGTCACATAGATATTCATCACACACAAAAATGCCTCCACAAACAGCTCTAAGTAAGGCTCATCTTTGTCACCTTGAGAACAAACGAGGGAAAAAGGGGACTCTGGGGACAGCTGGGCCACCCACAGTCAGGGGGCACTGGTGGAGATGTGTGTGAGCAGGGACACTGAATGAATATGGGCTTGAAGTCTGTCCATGTGAAGACAGCAGAGGTGACCTAGGTGTCCGCGCTCATCGCTGTCTGGACTGAACGAGTGACCATCCATCGTCCCTTCCTTTGTAATGTGTGGACACGCCTGCCTCGGACTGTGGCTTCCTTGTGGGGCGGCTGCAGGTGCAAGGGAACTGGGAGGGGCCACTGTGCTTCTGTCTAGCCCTGCAGAAGCCCTCTGATGGCTGAAATTTTTTAGAGCTGGTCTCTGGGCCATCTTGATGAGACCACATCATCATGGGGCCACTCTCTGAATGACAAAAAAGTGGCCCCTAAGTCGTAGTTTAAATGTGAAAGGGACATCTTCAGGTTTGTTTTAACACCTCTCTTCCTTTTTCCTCTCAGTCTTATTTGGATCTCTTATCTGTTTAATGGAAACTCTGGTGGCCTACTGGTTAAGAGTTACGGTTGCTAACTGAAAGATCAGCAGTTCGAATCCACCAGGCACTCCTTGGAAACTCTCTGGGGCAGTTCTACTCTGTCCTATAGGGTTGCTATGAGTCGGAATCAACTTGATGGCAATGGGTTTGGTTTTTTTGGGTTTATCTGTTTAGTATCTGCTGGCTGTCTTGGCTTAAAAGGAGGGAAGGGAGGGCAAAGTAGAGGATCTAATGAGGTGGCAGGGGCCAAGCTTCACAGTCTCTCCTCTGATTTCTGCAGAAAACTTCTTTCTCCCTCACTCCTCTCTCCCTGCCCACCCTTCGCATCTATCTTTTGGTAGTTAAAGTTGAAGGAGAAAAGAAACATGCAGGGAAGCGTCTTATTTCTGGACGTCTGTAGTCTTCTTTCTCCCTTGCCTTTTTCATTTTGAAATTATTTACTAATCAGATGGTGCTTGTGAGCTGCGACCCTCTTTGCTGAGGTTGGTCTGTGCCATGACTGTCGGGCACGCAGTTAGGAGCTTGAGCAGGGCTGTGTTTGGGGCCAGCGTGTTAACAGCACAGTGCCCTTGGTGAGGGAAGGACGGAAGGCTGATAGTTCCTCCTGCCAAATTCCTGTTCAATCACTCACTGGCCAGCTGGTGTAAGGGGTAGCGGCTCGAGGCTCCATCTCGGTTGAACCCAACACGAATAGGGATGGGTGTCTCTTTTCATCAGTTTTAATCATACTGCACACCACTTTCCAAAGAAGCCGTGGCCATCTTGGAAACTAGGTGAAGGCGATTATTCTCTACAACTATTAGAAGAATTATGAGAAGACAAAAGCGTGTAAGCTGAAAAGAAGTCACATCCTGGGCGGAATCTGTTCAGAATTATAGTAGATTGGTATGCGTTTTACAAGTCAGGTCAATCTCTGCCCCATAAAGTAGATTTCGTCTCATCCTGTGGTGGCTTGCCCTTGCCTCCCTCCTGCTGCATCTGGGCGAGCTGTTGGTTACACACACCCTGAGCCACACTGTTGTCTTCCGCAGAAACAAACAACGGGGCTGACCTCTAGTTGACGCCTGTAACAGAGCTGGTCAATGAGCAGTGCCTTGCTGCAGTAATAAAATGTCTAGACAGCAATTAACATCCATTTCCCCCAAGAATGTAACTGTGCTTCACAAGGAACCAAGCTGGCTATATTTCATCATTCATCAATTTCTGAATCTGATCGGGACTTGCAGGAAGTCAGAGATTGCAGCTATAGGATCAGAGCTGCTTCTCCCCATCCCTTCTCCTCCATCCCAACCCCGGCTCCAATCCCACTTGCCTCTGCGTCTCTGAAACAGGGCCCTCTCCATGAAACCGGGGTGGTGGGTTTTCCGGAGACTCTTCGAGCTGGAGAATGCACCAACGCTTCCTGTTTTGGGTTTCCTTTCTGTGTAGCTGCCAATTCCTTGTGCAGGGAGCTAGAAGGAAGGGCTGGGGACGTTTGGCGGGTAGTTTTATCCAGACTAACCCTGGAGTGGTCTTCTCCTGGCATACCTGTGGCTGGAATTGAACAATGATGGACACAATCGTTGCAGCTGCTATGGGGCTGGACACTCCTTCAAGCCCTGTTTTCCTGCTCGCACCCTCTTTCCTAACCTTCACCTCGAAACTTCCTCATCTCTTCCTTCTCCCCTTCTAGCTTTTCCTCCCTCTTCCTTCCCTCTCTGTCTGCACTGTGAGCCCCACCGGGTGACAACAGAGAGCACCCTTGGCTTCTGCAACTACTAGAGTATCCTCTGGTTACTTTTAAGGACAGAAGGAAGGATAATGTCTCTATTTTTCCAGCAACCAAACCCTAATGTGGACCTTCTCATGTTCCAGAAATCCAGAAGGTTTTGTGCAGAGGATAAGACAGAGGGAAAGGGCGCCCTGTGGAAAACACAGTGATGTTTCTTTTGTTTTTCTTGGATTACAAATATTATATATATTCACAGCCCCCAAAAGTGTGAAAATGTGGAAAACACAAAGGAGGGAATAAATATCTGGACACTAATCCTTGAGAACTTGGTGTATTTCCTTAAAACCTTTCTGTATGTATATGTTTGCATTTTTTAATGCATGCTATCACAACATTGGAAACGCAGTTACCTGTTTAAACCTTAATCTGTTGTAAACATTTTCCCATAATTAAGCATCTTTCTACAGCATGATTTTTAATGGTTAGGCACTAGCAAATACAAATGGCTTTTTTACACTGGAAAATTGTCACCATTTCTAGTGGCTCCTAAATTTCTTTTCTAAAACTGACAGACTGCCTGTATCAACACTATGATAAAGTGAATACAGATCTGCGCTGGGGCTTTACAGATGATAACACGGGTGCTTATCTGCATGGTCCTTCTCTGAACAGCCTTGAACTCTCACTTAGGCCATTATAATGTATTATCGAGGTTGGGGTCCATGTGCCCATTTCACAGAGGAGTAAACTAACTCACAGAGCAGTATGAGGAGAAACAAATCTTCCCAAGGACTATGTCCCTGCCTCATTCTCCAAATACACCCGTGCCATTGCGGCAAGCTTAATAGTGATTTATGTATTAGATTATTGAAAACAGTGTGTGGTTTTCAAACTTTAAATAAGTGTTTAACATGGGATATTATATATAAAATCCAAATTTAGGGGTAATTTGATTAGGCCAGTCTTCTTTGAAAGATCTGACATTCTGGCTCACTTCTACCTCATAACTTCTCTCAGATTTTTTTTTAAGAATGATAGTAATTCTTTATAATCTTATGCTTAGCTTGTCTTTAAAATGGAAGTGGCATGAACCAGTCTCTTGCTTTTATCCTCATTGCCAGCTTGGGGTTCTGGAAGGTGCTGATGACTTTGTTCTGGGTGAGGCCCTGTGTCTGTAACCCTCCACCACGGGGGCTGTAACATCACTGTTATATCAATGTTACACCACTGTTACCGTGGGGAACAGAGGAAGGGCAGAACGTCATAGATTAGTGTTGCAGTACATGTGCCAAGGGGCCTAGGAAAAAGGGTTCCTGAGAAGACGACGTGTTGAGGATGAGACTGACTTGGAGCACTGTAGAGCCATGTCGTGGTCATCGTGGGTCCTAGGTGAATGTATTGCAGGGACGTTTGTTGATGTGGAATGCTGTGGTGAACATTTTGGGAAGCCTTGGAAGGCAGCTTGCCCGGCACCCTAGGTCTCGGCTGTGATGGTGGCTCACCGAGCATTCTCCCTCTGTTCTTGTCTTGATCCAGGCTAAATCTGGCTCAGACATCAGCCGTGCTGCCCAGGCCCGGGAAGGTTCTCTTTGGATTTGCATAATTGTCCATTATTCCAGCCTCTGCCTTTCCATATCTGCCCCTGCTAACACCCAGGATATATCCATTGCCATCCCTGGCACCAGAAGACTCGTCCTCTGAGAAGTTCCTGAGATCGTAAATAAATGCCCAGCGTCAAGGGGTAGACACGACGGAGCCCGGCAGGCCGGGGCCACCTCACAGCCGTAATTACAGCCTAGCAGTGTGAGGTGGAGTGCTCCCACTGTAGATTCAATTGTCATCAGCTGCGAGGGCTTTGCAGTATGTGTCAGGAGGACAGGGCCCCCCTGGGGTGCTCTAGGGCCTCCCGAGTAACTCATACACTGTCCCCGGGGCACAGGCACCACTGCGGGAGGGAGTTCAGACACAGAAACCGGGCCTGAGCCAGAAAATTTGACATGAAAAGGAATAGGCTCCAAGCTGAAACCCATTTTTTTTAAAGTAATAATTGACTGTCTTTCTAAATTTGACTTTTTAGAGGTGTAATCTGTGCATTATCCATCTCCAACCCCTAGTCACACACTCACAGACACTCAGAGAGTAAGGTCACTGCTCACTGAGAGGCCATGGGGTCCTGCTAGGCTCTCGGGGGCTGGAGCACCAGGCTGTAGGTGGTCAGCGAAGGCCCTCCTGGGGGTCCTGGCGCCGTCTCTGCCCATCTCTGTGATGGAATAACACCAGTGACAAGGGAGTAAAGACTCCTGTAAAGAACGCTGCAATCAGGACGCCAGTCAGAATCCGGCAACCACAGTGGGCTTGTGAATTCCACATCTCTTGTATTTTTTGTATCCGTAATTACAACACGTTTACTAACGAGAAAAGGCCCCTTGGAAATAGAACAGCATTCATTTTAACCAGAGAAGACGTCCCTTCGTGCATTTGTGGGAACACCAGGCTCCCCGAGAAGGCCCTGACTAGAAGTGAAGGTTCCAAGCAGCATGGTCGTCCCTCAGGACACCCGGATGCAACCCCCGCCCCCAGTGCCCAGAGTGATTTCTGACGCCGCTCACCTCTGTTTTTCATGCTATGCCCCTCTTGATGTGTATCAGGAATTAAAAGTGACTTTCCTAAACTTAAGCTGGAGTTTTCAAAACAGCCGGCCAGCCAGTCCAACAGCTCACAGCCAGCCAAAGAGGAAAAATACTGCCAAGTTTCCTGTTACAGCGCTGGCAGTTACGCATGTGAGCTCTCTCTGAGTGAATTGTCTTTCTGTAGAATTAAAAAAGACCTCTCAGTCCGTGCATGCTCAGGAGAGTGGGATTTCACATCAGACAAGCACGTATAACCACCAAACACACCATTATGGCCTTCCACCCCGAGGACCCACAGCTCAGCTAGAAACCAGGGGCTTAGTAAGTGAGGTTCTTAACGACACATCAGAGACAGATGTAGCAAGGAAAGGGTACACTGGATGGTTGTGTGATGCTGGCGGTTTCCTCCACAGATGCATGAAAGTGTTGTTTGGGACCTTAGCTTGCTGTTCAGTGTTGGTTGGCCATTTGATGCTCTCAGACTTGAGGGTTGCTGAGTCTAAATTCTACAACTCCACTTTATCACTGCAATTTCTCAGAGTTCCCGCTGAGCTCAGAGGGTCCATGCTGTGGATTTCACTGATGCAAGGCCTTACATACCAGTTTCAGCATTCGGGGCGGATCTGAAGGCCCACCACTGAGCAGTGGGGCCAGAGTGACCACCGCCCACCTCCCCTTCCAGGCTGCGGGGGGTGGTGGGCAGAGTTTGTACTTCAGAACAAAGCCCTAAAACATAGCACGTTCCTGTTCCTAGAAATTGAAACATCCCACAGAAATCCTGTAAGATCGTGCCTGGTATCTGATTATCTGAGCGCTTAAGTCGTGGATGGTTATTATATTCCTACTGAAAAACCACACAAGAGAAGGAATAAGATTATAGGTATCTTTTTAAAAACACTGTATCATGTGTCGGTGAAAAAGAGAAGATTAGGAGGCCTGGGGAGCAAAAGAGGAAACAAACCCCCACAGTGGGATAATATGTCTCCGGCTTGTTCACAAAGGCTAGACGGAGGGAGTTGGAAAACCAAAGTCTGCGTTTCATATCAGCTGGGCTTAAAGATTCCCTGAAAAGGATGGGAAAGTGTAGGTGGTAGCAGACAGATGAGGAGTGAGGTGTTGCCTGGTTCTGGACCCTGGTGTCTTCCCAAGTGTGGCCTGGCTGAGGAGGGTGCAGGGAGCAGGGAAGGGGTGGACTGCTGCGGCTAACACAGGGCTTCTGTTAAGTTGCTGCAGGCGGGGGATACTGAAATATTACAAAAAGTGAACAAAATCCACATCATGGATTTAAAATTTTTTTTTATTTTGTGGGGAAATACATGTAACAAGACATTTGCCATGACAACCATTTTTACAGGTACCATTCAGTGGCATTAATTATGTTCACCATGTCGTTCCAAACTTTTTGATCACCCTTGACAGAAACTTAATGTCCCTTCAGCAATTCCTCCCACTTCCTTCTCCACCCCTGGTAACCAGTAATCTACTTTTTGTCTCTATGTGCTTGCCTATTCTGGATTCTGTGTCTAAGTGGTTTTGGGGTCAGACAACACTTGTCCTCTTCTGTCTGGCTTCTTCCACTCAGGATGATGTTTTCAAGGTTCGTCCATGTTGTGGCTTGTATCAGGACTTCATTTCTCTTCATGGATGAGTGTAGAGTGTCCATGGTGTGGATGGATCACATCATGTTTATCTGCCATCTGTCGTGGACACTTGGGTTGTTTCCACCTTGGATTTTGATGACTGTAACTGCCAGTCTGACTGATCAGTCAAAAACCTGATCATACATCTGCACTGCAGAATTCATCACTGTAGGTTTTGGGACCTATATTCATTGTTGACTTGTATGATTTCAAAGGGAGATTCTGCTCTGCAAGGCCCAGCATAAATTACCCCAATGTTCTGAAGCAGCCATGGAAATTGGAGGCTCTCACCTTCCTGAACCAGGAGGGCACGTGATCCTGAGGTGACTATGCTGTGGCCTACATCAGCTTGGCCGCCTTCCTGGGCTCAGTCGGACGGCAGCAGCTGTAACACAGGAGCCTTCCTCCTTCTGCTCCCCACTCCCTGACTGCCTGCCCTGAGCCTGGCATTTGCAAAGCTTTTTTTTTAAAACGTCAATTGGATTCCCATGAAATGCATGAAATTATGAGATCTATGGAATGAGTATTTCATGCCATTCCCCAGAGAAGGATACCAGCAAGTCTGGAGTCCTCTCTCCTTGCAGTACAGACCCTCTGCAGACCCCTGCAGAGGACACTTAGGGCTGGCCCCAGACCCAGGGTGGGGTGGAGCCCCCCCACCCCTGAGTCTGTGTGGGTGGCTGGTGGGCAATTGGGACAGCAGGGTTTGCTAAAGGCATTTCCACTGCTGCCACAGCCCCAAAGCCTTGTCCTGACTTTTGTTCAGTGCCGCCTGTTCCCAAGGCCTGGCCCACAGGACAGGAGTGTCTGTGCGGATGATGGAGGTGAGGCATCTGCAGACCAGCCCATCCAGTGCAGCCCTGCACTGTTTGTTCCTTCCTTAGCAGGGTAGAGTGTGAGGGGCAGAAGGCACAGAGCTATTGCAACAATGACTTTGAGGGGTAGGGGTCTGTTCCCAGTGACCATGGGGTCCTCTCCCACAGCCCTTTCTCCATATGGCAGCCTTCTGGCCACCAGGCCCTTTCTCTGGTCATGTGGTGTTAGGCTTCCTATGAAATGGGGCCCCTGGAAGTCACTTGGTGATGCTCTGGTCTGACCACTTGTCTGCTAGATGGATGCTATATGCCTGAGGTTCATGGGCCAGCCCAGGACCTGCCAACCTCAATGGTAGTGTTCATCTCAGCTTTTCAGGGCGTCTTTCACTAATGGGGCCTCCCTCTCTCCGCCTCACTGCCTCAAAGACAGTGAACAATAGCATGAGCCAGGGGCAGCAGCATCTGTGGATGGAGGTCGGCCAGCTGTGCCCAGCATGTGGGCTGTGGTATATTCTGGGGAAGGTAGCTTAGTAGAGTGGTTTGGAAATGCATGTAGGTCATGAGGCTAAATTGTGAAGGGGATAGCGATGTGGGCAGGCCCCTGCCAGAATAGACATCTTCAAGGGCCCACTCACTCCCCTGTTCAATGTGGGCAGGCCCCTGCCAGTGTAGATGCTCTCAAGGCCCATTCCCCCTTTGTTCCATGTGGGCTGTCCAACATACAGGAGACCCAGGCCCACAGAAAGCTGCAGACAGCCCTCAAATCTTGGCTGTCACCACATCAGCCCTATTTCATTTGACTTCTGACCTGAAGGACAGAAACTTTCACAGTGGCTGGACCATTCGTTGAAGACTTTCTTCTTTTCACAGGAAAATCTAGAAAAACACCTGGCATTGGCGCCTTTAGAAATGGATGGCCATATTCTCCTGAAGACTTTAAATGCTGATCTTTTCTTCTCAGCTGAATGCACAGAATTTTCCTCATTTCATTAAGAGGGTGATAAGTATTTTTCTCTCTTTTTAATTAAATTTGGGTTTCAATTAAAAGCTGATCTTTCTGACAAATACTTTGCTTGTCATTCAATTATGAGACTACAACTCGTGTTTTCATCACATGTATCTAAAAAATAACCATGCAGACTGAACAAGTATGGATATATCTACCTCCTCCCCGCATCTTGTGATAACTGACCGACTTCAGACCACAGGAAATTCTGCCACTTCCAATGAACTGAAGTCATGGTAAGTTATGGTTTGATTATTAACCAGTTTCTTCTATTTTAAGGTTGCAAAATGAATCTCTTATGGAGTACAGAGACACACAGACATACCTTTAGGAACCTGTCAGCATTTATATGAACCTTTACTGAGCTCAGCAATTTTTATTTAACCCTTGATAATACTACCATAGATTCCCTGGGTGGTGTAAACTGTCATTGCATTGGCTGCTAACCAAAAGGTTGGAGGTTTGAGTCCACCCTGAGTTGCCTCGGAAGAAAGGCCTGGCAATCTATTTCCAAAAAGTCAGCTATTGAAAACACTATGGAGCACAGTTATACTCTGACACACACTATTATTAAGGTGATTATGAGGACTACATGAGCCAATCTGTTCAAGCAAGTAGAGCAGCGCCCAAGCAAAAGACTATTGCCATTTGCTCTTGTTACTATTTGGGAAGGTGTTAAGACTGAGAGAGTCTAAGGCCTCCTCTGCCCTTTTATGAGGCAAAGCGAGAAATGTTGGTGTCCTGCGTTCATTTCCACTTTCTACTGCATCCTCATACACATGGCCAGCTTCAGTGCTAGGAATCATTGAAAAGACCTCTGAACAAAAGCTCGAGAACTCATCTTGGGAATGAGTGGGTTCCTGGGAAGTGATTTGGGCTCAAGTGTGTACTAGAGACACTAGGACAGGGTACTCAGGTGATGGAAGCTGTGAGGGGACAGAGACTAGAACTTGGAGTCACCAGGCCTCTCTATGAGTGATTGAGGGTAAGAGTTGTTGTTAGGTGGCGTTGAGTTGGTTCTGACTCATAGTGACCCTATGTACAACAGAACAAACACTACCTGGTCCTGTGCCATCTTCACAATTGTTTTTATGCTTGAGCTCATTGTTGCAGCCACTGTGTCAATCCACCTTGTTAAGGGTCTTCCTCTTTTTTCCTGAACCTCCACTCTACCAAGCATGATGTCCTTCTCCAGGGACTGGTCCCTCCTGGTAACACGTCCAAAATTTATGAGATGAAGTCTTGCTATCCTTCTAAGGAGCATTCTGGTTGTACTTCTTCCAAGACAGATTTGTTTGTTCTGGCAACCAGAAAAACAACAACAACAACAACAAAAACCAAAAAACCAAACCTGTTGCTGTTGAGTCAATTCTGACTCATAGCCACCCTGTAGGACAGAGTAGACATGCCCCATGGGGTTTCTAAGAAGTGGCTGGTGGGTTCTAACTGCCAACCTTTTGGTTAGCAGCCGTAACTCTTAACCACTGCATCACCAGTCCATGGTATAGTCAATATTCTTCCTCAACACCATAATTCAAAGGCATCAATTGTTCTTTGGTCTTCCTTATTCATTGTCCAGCTTTCCCATGCATATAAGGAGATTGAAAATAGTATGGCTTGGGTCAGGCGCACCTTAGTCCTCTAAGTGACATCTTTGCTTTTTAACACTTGAAAGAGGTCTTTTACAGCAGATTTGCCCAATGCAACGTGTCTTTTGATTTCTTCACTGCTGCTTCCTTGGGCATTGATTGTATAGCCAAGTAAAATGATATCCTTGACAATTTCCATCTTTTTCTGTTTATCATGATGTTGCTTATAGGTCCAGTTGTGAGGATTTTTGTTTTCTTTATGTTGAGATACAATCCATATTGAAGGCTGTAGTCTTTGCTCTTCATTGGTAAGTACTTCAAGTCCTCTTTGCTTTCAGCAAGCAAGGTTGTGTCATCTGTATATCACAGGTTTTTAATGAGTCTTCATGGTGAGGGTTAGGGCCAAGTTTTAGTTTGTCCTCACATGCAGTTATAGTTCTAAGTAATTTAGAACCAGTACTTAGAAGTGATTCAAGAATATTGGTTGTTTCCTGAAATACTTATTTCTGTTGTCCAGTAAGGTAAATACAACAGCATTTAATGGGCTGGGTTCTTCGTGGTATCTGCCTGGTCTCTACCCCTAGAGCTGTTCGTTCTCCTGATGGCAGAACTCTCTAGATTAATGGGGCGTTCAGCTTTTTCCTGAAGACCTCACTTTTCTGCTGAAACAGAAACATATTCTGAAGCCCTGGGCAGCTGTTGTAAAGCAAACCACCCTCTTCCTCCACAAGATCCGACTTTCCTAGTTGCAGCTGTATGCTAATTGTCACTCCAGGAAACTAATATAACTTTTAAAGTGGTAGATTCCATTAAAAAAAAAAAATAATAAATTCTGGCAATATGTAACCCTGATTGTTCCTAAGCATTTTGTGGGCACTGTCCTTTTAGAGAAAAGGAAAATATGAACTACAACTTGCTACCAGATGTATCAGACTTAGCACTGAAAGATATTATTTGCAAGCTATGGGATTGATCACAGGCAGTGCCTCTTGTTCTAAGTCAGCTTCATACTGAGAAAGGCATTGGTTTTAAGTGGAAAGGGCACATATATCGAAGCTCAGAAATAGGTTGAAATATCAGCCAGTGGAACGGTCCTGGGCAAGGTTCTTAACCTCTCTGTGCCTCAGTTTGTTTCACTTTAAGAGGGGTGAATAATATAATGGCTATGAGATCAGGGAAGGTCCTAAAGAGTACCGAGTGTAGGGTGAATCATGGGCATTACTATTGTCACTGTTGTGGCCATCTAGAAATTATGCTACTTGCCACCCAAATGACATTTCCTGGAAGACACATTCCTTTAAAGTCCCTGCAGTAGCTTGCAGTGAAGGAAGGCTGAGTACCAGTTAATGTTTAAGTCTCTGTTGTGTGGGGGAAGGAGAGGCCGCTTGTGGACGTTTTCCTGGGGGCTACTGATGTCATGGAGCCCTAGGACTCCTTAATGTGTCTGGTGAGACAACATTTCCATGTATTTACATTCTCTCCTTAATTAGGGGTGCTCATCAAACCCATTTGGGCAACTCGATATTAAAAGAACAGAGTAATCTTTATGGGAATCATCCTCCATAGGAAGATGAAGTCAAGGTTGTGGAATGCTTCGGCGGAAAAGGTTCACAAAACGTCTGATGTCCGGAGATGGAGGTTTGGGGGGAAGGAATAAAAAGGAGGCTCCGAATTGTCCTGGAAGCCTTGTCTCATCTCAAGGGGGCCCGCCGGGCCACCCATGAGCTGTTGGCCCATTAGGAAAGCAGCTGGCCAGAGCAGGGCCTGGCTGCTGCTCATATTTATTAAATCTGAGGAAGGACCATCAATCACAACAATAGGTTTTAAGTGTTTGCTGGGCCAGGGGAGAGTCCGTGAGCGTCCTTTGAAGTGTCTTTGACTGAAGGTAAACATCTGAAGAACATAAATAGCCACTCTTCTTTCCAATGAGTAACCTCCTCAGAGGGCTGGGTGGAGCATGGGGGCGGGGAAGGACGCGGTGAAAGGAAAAGCAATAAAGGGATCCTATGACAGCAATTTGCACATTTACAGCTCTTTGATATGTTAACTAGATTCTTAAAAAATGGAATTCTTTGTCTTTTAGGGATCCTTGGCCTGGGGACAGCTCAGAGTGAGAACAATGTCACACCATACAAGTGAGGCATCTTCTAATTAATAAGGTAACTGGGACAGGCTTGGTCAATCAATGACTTGGTTATAAGTGACAGGGGTGGACAGTTGTTCCTATAGAAGGGAAGCTCCTCCTAACCCCGGTGTAATTATTTACGGAGGGCGGGGACAGGACTGAGTTGGATCAAATACTGGGAGATCAGGGGGTGGTGGGCCCTCTCTACTAAACTTTTACAAGGCCTTGTGGATCTTTGAAATTTCCACAGACAAACTTTTCCACTCTGAAGATTAGTGATGCTGTAAAGTACAACAATCTAAAAATTCCATTTTCTGTCACCAATATCATCTTAAGACTGAAGAGTTGCTGGATTTGTAAGTTTAGTGCTTTTTAATTTCAAGGATGGGCGGATCAATTATGTTAAAATATTTTACTATAATGTGACATGTGGTAATATATATTATTTAGACATAGTCTATGACAGAAACAAACTGCAGGCTGGGCAGATCAATAGGGAAGCTATGTCTTCCAGAAATTTGCTTAGTTGTGTGCGTAATGGTTATTTTCTGTAGATATATTCTGTTGCTAAAACTTCAGCTATATCGTAGCTTTGACTCTGAAATACATTAGTGTTTTCCTGGCAGATGAAATGAGACATGGATGTCCAGACTATGCGCTTAGGTTTGATCCTTACCACCCTCTGCAGCCAGCAGGAACCCAGGCTTCTATTTCTTCTAAGACTGATTCGTTTGTTCTTTTGGCAGTTTGTGATCCAACCAGTATTCTTTGCCAACACCACAATTCAAATGCTTCAATTCTTCTTCTGTCTCCTAAAACCAAAACCTAAAAACCCTCTGCTGTCCAGTCGATTCTGACTCATAGCAACTGTAGAAGACAGAGTAGAACTGCTCCATAGAGCTTCCAAGGAGTGCCTGGTGGATTCAAACTGCCAACCTTTTGGCTAGCAACCGTAGGTCTTAACCACTAAACCACCAGGATTTTCTTCTAAGCGGAGGCATTATTTCATAAAGCTTTTGTTGTTGGTGTTGGGTTTGTTGTTCTTACATATAGAGTTATGTTACCTGTATGCACAGGGTTGTTGATATAAAATGCATTTTTCACTGTAGCTTGCTGCAAAATTGTTTGAAAGTCATTGTCTGGCATGGACCATGTCACACTTCCCTCTGGCCCTGAGATCTTTAGTTATCTCACCGCAGTTTGTTGCTCTATGATGCATCACCCATAAGAGGGCTTCATCGCTTCCTGTTCCCATGGTGGCCTCTGAGTGCTGGGGGGGACATGGGGAATGCCACCTTGCTCACCATCAGGTCTCCGATGTGCAGTGTGGTGTCTGGTCCAGAAGAGACAGCTGTTGTCTTTGATTCACCTGGACAAATCAGTGAACCAGCCGGCGATGAGTCCTACAGGTCAGGGCCTCAACGCCCTGCAGGTTTCCCAGAGCTTCCTTGTGACATGTACACAGGTGCCCTTCTCAAGGAAGGAGAGTGAACTTGAGCCGGTGGACCCTCCTCAGGCTGGCCTTTTGGGATGGTCTGGATCTTGGTAGGGGGGAGGGATGCTGCTTCCTGCTGTCCTGCTGTCAGACCCCCGACTTCTCGGTCCCCCTGGGACCTCTCCTGTGCTCCTGAGTGGCATGGCTGGGTTGCAGAGTTCAAACAGATGTTGCTTCTGAGGCAGCCGCCTTCAGGCAGGCCGGGACCCCAGGGCGTTATATATAGTGCGCACAAATGCTCTGCACTTTATACACTTGACCTTCTCCTGGGAGGTTGTGTGTAAATCAAATCTAAACACATCACGCCTTGGATTGATGTTTACTCAGGGAACTCACTTCTTAAAAAGAGCTTGTGACAAACACTGCTTCAAAGAATAGAGAGCCCTTTTGCAAAGTGGATTGTAAATTCCTGTGTTTATCTGTTTTCTTACTTGGCTTTCTATGTAGTTGTGCTTACTTTTCCTTTTTTAATACTGATATATGTTTCAGAAGAAGGTATGTGATAAATATCTCAAATTCAAGATTTACATATACATTATAATCCAAATATGTATTACTGTAGATTTTAAGCCTTTGAATAACAACACATATTGGTCTTCCATCCTATTTTCCTCCCTCCCTCCCTCCTTCCCCCACCTTCCTCCCTCCCTCCCTCCCTCCCTCCCTCCCTCCCTCCCTCCCTCCCTCCCTCCCTCCCTCTCTTCCTCCCTCCCATCCTTCCTTCCTCCCTTCCTTTCTTTCTCACTTTTTCCTCTTTTGGTCTTATATTGCCCTTGACCCTTTACACATCTAGAATAGTAGAGTTCCACCTAGAACTGTAATTAATATTGTCAAATTAACATCTTACTTGAGTCATGGATCATCTCTTTTTTTCTAGCCAGTTCGCCATGTTGTTGTTGGGTGCTGCCGAGTCTATTCCTACTCATGGTGACCCTGTGTGACAGGGTAGAACTGCCCCATAGTGTCTCCTAGGCTGAAATATAAATTATTGGAACAGATGGCCAAGTCTTTCTCCTGTGAAACCACTGGTGGGTTGGAACTAAGGACCTTTCAGTTAGCAGCTGAGCACTTAACTGTTGTGCCACTAGGGCTATACTGAGTAAATGGCCTGGCTAATCCACACCCTCATTCCGTTCACAAATGTCTGCTGAGTGCCCACTGTGTCCAGCTCTACTCTTGGCCTTGGAAATAGAAAAATAAACAAGATATAGCCCTATCCTCTAGGCGTTGATGGTCTAAAGGAGAAAGGGAGAAGCAGATTTTCAGCCAAGGGTGGCCCCTCCCATGTTGGTCTGGTGTAGGGTGGCAAACAGGACTGCGTGGTCACCTTTGCTGGGCTGGGGGCTCCCAGGCAGGAGGAAGCTCTGCACTGGGTCTTAAACGGGCGCAACTTGATCAGTTGGCTAGAATCAAAGCAGGGTGTCAGCTGCAGCTGGGGGAACAGTTTGAGCAAAGACTGGGAGGAGTGATGGGCTAGAAGCCTTGGCAATCTAAGTGGTTCAATATGGCGGGTAGGAGCAGAAGGTGAAGGTGGAGAGAGGAGGGTCATGGCTGTGGAAGCCACGCTAGGGAGAGTCCAGGCTCTATGTGGCTGCCCTGGGAGAGTGTCTACCTTCTCTGTACTCTGAGTATCCGTGTTAGGTCAGCTGCTTCTCCTGTCTTGACATTTGCCCAGTACCCTGACCTGGTGCATGAAACTCACCACAACCAAACATTAGTTACAAACTGCCTTGTTTATAATTCTCCTTGTGAAAATTAAACTAGTTTCTGTTTATTTGAATGGGGGAAGCAGAGAGGGATGAAAGTTGCCTGTGTAGGTGAACTTTAAAAAATTTTTTTTTATAATGGCTCTTGATTGGAGAAGGCTTGTTGGATTTAGTCTAGAACTTTATACTGCTGCATAAATGATCTCTTGAGGCTGTTGTTCCTCATCCAGAAAACTGATTTTATCTCCTTGCTAAATTTACGGATTTCCCAGAAGAGCCTTCTAGAAAGGAAAAGGGTCTAGGGCTGAAGTGTGTTTGATCATTCTCTCCTGTCCTCATTTCTTCATCTGTAAGGGGAATCGGCTTTACCAGATGATTCCACCTGTGTCGCTCTAGGATCGTAACACATTTGTGCTTGGTGTATCACATTTGTGCTTGGTGTGTTTCTGTGAATGCAAATTCTTGGAAAACTCTCTTATTAATGGAATGCTGAAATAATTCTCATGTTAAAGAATTTCGTAAATGTCAGGATACTAATTTTGTAAGGAAAGAAAAAAACATACACGACTGGTTTAAAACCTCAGATAATTACTGGTAAGTTATTCACTTTTACCTGAGAGACAGATTTATGTTACAAACATCTTATGTTCCAGATTGTTCGTGTGATGTTACTGAAACATCACCTTCTTCCGGTCTAGATCCTGCCACAGATTTGCGCGCAATCCTGCAGTCCCCTTAACCTCTCCAGAACTTAGTACTTTTGCTTATAAAATGACTGTTCTTAGTCGGAGTTTCTGAGAACAGTGGTTGTGGAAAAAGACTGAGGTAAGTTAAAGAGCTGTACATGCATGGGGCATTATTTAAAAGTGGTTCTACAGAATAATAATAATAAAAGCTGACATAGTTAAACGTAACTTGGAGGTAATACTGTCTGGATCTCCCTCCCCAATTGCTACTTAAAATTAAGATTGTACATGAAATATTCTTATACAAAAACCAGGCCTCAGGGCAGTTTTCGAAACCCTCAACTCATTTCTTGCAGATGTGTGTGTGAGTGTGTACGCATAGTGTGTGTTCCTGCATATGTAGGTGTACGTGTGGTACATGTGTGTGTTTGCATGTGCATCTGTTTGTACGTGTGTGTGTACCTGTGTGCATGTGTGTGTATGAGTGTGCGCATGTGTATATTATCTCAGGTTGGGTTAATTTAGCTGAGTATTATCTGGCTCTGGGCTCTTACTTATTAAGAAAAGAGTTTTATCTCAGAAGTGAGAGTTTAAATAACAGAAAGTCATGTTGACAAGCTGATGGATATTGAGATGTCTTATATGTAACCACGTAAATCTAGCAGGGAGAGGAGTAATATGGAAATCCCTGGATTTTGTTGGAGACTGGGCATGGGGCTGTGGGCAGGTTCTGGGTGCTGCATGCGAGCCCCACCTGTGAAGCAGTGGGGACCTTGGAAGGAAGCTTGTGTGAGCTGCCAGTGTTGCTGTTACGATGGCTGATCCACTGCAGCTACTTGGAAGGTTCATCTTGCCGTAATGACCTCTTTTCATGCCCACATGCTCTTGATGGAAAACACTGGGAACGATGGAAGAAATCCGGAGTTAAGTAAGACTAACTACTTGGGATGCTGGCTTGGTATTGAGCGCTTCTGGGAGGATAATTCCAAGACCTCCATTCTTTAAAGACTCTTTCTGCTGGAGTTTGCAGATTCAAGAGACACTGTAATCTTTTTGTTTTATTTTATTTAGTTCAAGTCTTTATTGCTGCAAATAGCGATCCCATGGCTCTGTATGAAAAATTGGCATTAAAATCTAGCTCCTTGTCCAAGTAAGACAGTCTTGTGTAAATGGTTAAAAACAAGCTCTGTATTAGCGCTGTTTCATCATGGTTAAGCCCCCTTTATCCTCATTACTGAGATGAGACAGCTTTGTTCTTGCCTCATGGAAGCACATGGTCAAGTGTCCAAGGGAGGGAGGCCATCATCCCTCTGGTGACCTTAGGGAAGTAAGCGAGCTGCATATTGGTTTGCAAAAAAGAACTTCATTGCTAATTATGGGACTACAAAACACCTGAGAATCCTGGCTCTAGGAAGTTATCGGAGAAACACTGGCTTTGAGTGTCTTAGTGAATTTCAGGGCTAGCATAAAACAAAGGCAGAGGGCAATATGCTCTCGGCTCTGCTTGAGATTTCCCCCTACCTGGCATGAGAGATGAGGTGCAACAGCAGCAGATGCTGTGTCGAGGCTGTGACGAGGACTGCTGGGCTCTCCACGTGCTCACTGTCTAGTGTTTGTGCCCTGAAGGAGAGGAGGACCGGGCACCCGGGACGTGAGCTCTGGCTCTCCACAGGGCACATCTCTGCACCACCTTGACAGGAGGGTCCACCCGCGCTACATTTGTGTGCACACACACATGTGTTTTTGCACATCCATGCAAAATTCATACCATTTGGTTATATTTGTCATTATTATCAGTTGCCATCAAGTCAGCTCTGACTTATGGCAACCCCATGTACAAAGAGAATGAAATGTGTCCTGGTCTTGTGCCATCTTCATGACCATTGGCATGCTCGAGTCCATTGTCGTGGCAACTGTGTATTTTGAGTGCCTTTTTCTGTCTTCCAGCACTATACAGGACAATATTGTGTTGTGATCCATACAGTTTTCATTGGCTAATTTTCGGAAGTAGATCATCAGACCTTTCTTCCTAGTCTGTCTTAATTTGGAAGGTCTGCTGAAACCTATCCCCATGGGTGACCCTGCTGATATTTGAAATACTGGTGGCATAGCTTCCGACATCACAGCAACACACAAACCACCACAGTACGACAGAGTGACAGACGGGTGGTGGAGTTATATGTAGGAAGTTTCTAAACAGTAGATAAGGTCAAATATTCTTTCTTCTTTTAGGGGAAAAACTAAAGTAGGTACCCTGGCAAAGGCAGGTGAGGAGCAGTGAACACACGTAGTCACACCTGGCATCTAACTCTGGATTCCTTTTGTCAGGGGCTTGGCAACACTGAGGGTTTCACTTTTGCTCATTGCTCTGCTCCTCTTTCCACACCTCCTTTGCAATGCCATTTCCACCCTCTACCTTAGCTGCAATCAGGCATTCTCTAGAAGGAGAGACACTTAATTCTGGTCTAAGTGACTACTCTTGGAATTTACTGATGTTCTTTTCATTAAATTGGCTCAAGTGAGAGCAAATTAGCCTCTCTGGCTTTTTCTCAATATTCTACATGTCCTCAATTCTGAACATTTGGTAGAGTTATCAACAAACATTTTGCAGCTAAGGGGTAAGACAGAAAAGCATCTGACTATTGAAAGCTGTAGATTCGATTGATCTCACATTGCTTCCGAGATGTAAGCATCAGAGACAGGTGGAGAAGACAGTAGATTTATTTGGAGTGGACTTATCTTCCTGCTAATGACACAATGGATTTTTCTGTTGGTTTGATATTATTTTTTATTATTGGCATTAATCTCCTAGAAGATGAATATAACATAGAAAAAAATGTCCTGGCCTCATCGTCAACAGATTATTTTCGAGAATCCAGCACCACAGCCTTGAATGGAACCGTTTCCATTTTACCCGCATTCAATCAAGGATTTGTCTTTTGTCTCCCTGGGCAATTGCATAACTCTAATATTGACCTTAACTGAAGTCCTTTGTTTTGTACCCTAACAGCCCAAAGCATTAAAAATGCGTGTTTACTTAATTTGCCCTGGCATGCAGTGTAATTACAAGCAGTTTGTTTTCTCTGTTGTAAAATATGGTCTGGAGAAGGAATAAAGTAATGTGGAAAATTAACATTGTGATGTACTGTATAGTGGAATAACACTAAAAACACTTAGCAGTGTTAGTACTGGAGGTGCTATTTGTGTTGTGTGCAGGAGCAATAAAGAATAAATGCCGCTTTCTAAACTATATTTGCATGATTTTCAACTGCAGTAAAATTAATCTGATCTGCTGCTAAGAATAAATAACACCACCCCGACAAACTCACAGACCCGCGGTGCACAGGCAGCCTTAGAGCTATGTCGGCATGTGTGTGGCCCCGGTGTTGTTGCCATGAATTGTAGGCATCCACTGGCTCTGGACACACCGTGGTGCTATTCGGTCACCTCTGCGCCAGAAAGCTCTGAGAGGTATGTGCTCGGGACCAGTGGCAGGGCTAGTGAGCCTGGATGAAAATGGGGTGCAGGAAAAGAGCAGGTCTCTTGGGGCCACTGTCCAGTCTGGGTACCCCTGTGTGTCCACTGGAGAGGCTGTGCCAACTGGCAGAGCTCTCGGCTTCTCTGCCTCTGTTCTTGCTGCTGTAAAACGTGTTGTGATGCTGTGTGTGAAGGACGAGGTAAAAAAAAAAGAATCGTGCTGGATCATCTGCCAAAATTCTGTGACCACGGAAAGAAACACAATCTACCTTTTTCTAAAATAAGGTAACAACTTTGCCCATCACCTGTGGGGCAGGTTAGGATAGTATCTATCTGTCTGGGCATGTGTGGGAAGTTGGACATTTCCTCCAAGCTTTGTCTGTCAGTTTTCAGCCATGTGAGAAGACAGGCATACCTAGACAGAAGTGGTCCTCAGAGTCCTCCCCGGTGCCATCTGCTCTGTATTGGGGACCTGCTGAAAGTGGCCTTATTTTGTGCCACAGGCTTGCTGTAACCATGGCCTTCTGGGACAGGTGGCCTTTGCACTTGTGTTTGCATGGAGCAGCTAAAGGCAAAGCTCTTGAGGGTCTCGGATGCTCCTGCATCTTTGTGTGGAGGGCTGATAGGCAGCGCCCATACAGAGCCTTGGAAATACCACAAGTGGATGGCTTCAACAAATGTAAGTTTGTTCTCTCACAGCCTAGTAGGCTAGAAGTCCAAACTCAGGGTGTCACCTCCAGGGGAAGGCTTTCTCTCTCTGTCGGCTCTGGAGGAAGGTCCTTGTAATTAATCTTCCCCTGGACTAGGAGCTTCTCAGTGCAGGAACCCCAGGTCCAAAGGACACGCTCTGCTCCCAACGCTGATTTCTTGGTGGTAAGAAGTCTCCTCGTCTCTGCTCACTTCTCTTTCCTTTTATCTCTCGTAAAATAAAAAGTGGTGCAGGCCACATCCCAGGGAAACTCCCTTTACACTGGATCAAGGATGTCACCTCAGTAAGGGTGTTACAATCCCACCCTAACCCTCTTTAACCTAAAATTATAATCACAAAATGAAGGATGACTAGAAATCACGGCCTAACCAAGTAGATACATATTTTGGGGGGACACAATTCAATCTATGACACCCTGTGTCATCAGAGATAGCATGTCTGGGCTCCTTGGAGGGCCCTACACTCCTTACTCGCTGTATCTTTAGTATGAAATTGGATGACTATGAGAAATGGGGGCCTTCTAACCACAACAGAAATCCCAGGGATGGTCAGGGACAGGAGAGTCATTACAACCACCTGTCTGGATGGGCTGGGTCAGCAAATATCTTGAGAATAACCCGTGATTTATGCCCCTTTGGGGAGTGATCAATAGCAGAGCCTCAGCCAGACGGCACTTCCTGGTGAGGAAGCTCCCTGCGTGTGTGATGGCTGTGTCATCGGATCATGTGCAGTGATCCTGGCTGCAGTGATCCCACTCCCTCTTCTTGTCTGCAAGGAGACACCTGTGCTGTGCCCTCCATGGAGATACCTGCACGATGTTCTCTGCTGAGGAGACACCTGTGCCGTGCCCTCTGTTGACACACCTGCACCATGTCCTCTGCTGAGGAGACCATGCCTTCCATGGAGACACCAGCATCATGTCCTCTGCTGAGGATACTCCTGTGCCATGCCTGCTAAGGCGTCTGCTCTGGGTTCTGCATGGATCCAGTCCCAGCCTGAACTAGTATGTGAATGCGGCTACTTGAGAAGGAAGCTGCCCCTGCAAACCTCTCTGTGCCTGCTGTCTGTACCATCCCCAATGGAAAGTCCCTCTGACATTGCCATCACAGGTGGGGCACAGCCTACATTTGTTACAGATTCAGATCGGGGAGGTGGGGGAGGTCAAAAAGAAACACAGAACAGGGGAGGTGGGGGAGGTCAAAAAGAAACACAGAACAGGGGAGGTGGGAGGGATAGCAGCATGTCTTGCTCCATCTTCTCTATCCAGGTCCCTTTTGGAAGTACATAAAAATGGGTTAAATTGATTTTTTTTTTTAAACCTAACTCCTTTCTTCTTCCCAAGTGTTGAATATATGTAATTTTGGAGTCACAGCAAATTAATCTATTTATTTTTTTGCGTGTCTGCCCCTCCTGCAGTGTTGATGCCCAGGAAACTGTGAAGTCCCTGGCTCTGTGACACAGTCCTTTCCTGTGGCTCTGGATGGACGTTGAACTCGGAAGACGTGGCTTGATCTGGGTGAGACAGGTATGAGGCCAGCAAGGCAAACTAGAAATAAATGTTGGAACTTGACATTTTATTGAATCACCTCTGTCTTGTACATCTTTACCTTGACCTGGATCACACTTTTTCTTGAAGCTGCTGAGAATATACATAGTGCCCCTACCACAAAGAAATGCCTGTTTACCTTACATTACTTATTTACAGAAACCCTGGTGGCGTAGTGGTTAAGTGCTACAGGTGCTAACCAAAAGGATGGCAGTTCGAATCCATGAGGCGCTCCTTGGAAACTCCATATAGGGTCACTATGAGTCACTCAATGGCAATGGGCTTTTGGTTTGTTCCTTATTTACACTTACTCCACTTGGCTCTTGTTCATTCACTGCCTTCCACAACTTGCATGTGTGTGCTGTTTCATTGTTTCATACAGCAAAGCTCTCAGTGTTGGGAGCTCTGGTAGAACTGTGTGTACACAGGCCTGTTGGGCACAGAGGGGTCAGGGCCAGAGGCGGGGGGTCTTCTGGGGCTGACCCAACTTTGAGCAGGTTCCAAACTGCCACTACCTGGGATGCCTTGTGGAGCTGGACTATGGTCATTTGAGGTGAGTATGGAGTAGAGACCACCTGCTGTCCTCATCTCCATCTGGCAGCCATGAATCTACCACCAAAAGCCACTGTATGTCCTGATTCTGCCCCTCCCTCCCCAAACACCATGGGACAGTCGTTCAGCTGGCCGGGGTCTCTTTGAGGCCCAATCTCTGCCCTGAGAACTGTGCTGACCATTCAAAAATACCAGGACAGCATTGGATGAAGTGTGTAGATGTTTGTTTAGATTAAGATCCTTCAACAAAAACAGGACTAGAGGGCACCCCCTGACATACACTTCATTGCTTAGTGATGTTGGAATGTTTGGCCAAGGGAGGAATGGACCTGCTGCTCACGCTAAGACCATGCACCAAACGCCATGTAAGAACGGTGACTTCGTTTTAGCCCCCAGCTCTGTGACATCAAACTGGGCTGCCACACCTTGAGGGAAGTTCTGTCCCCCAGATGTGGCCTGGCTGCAGGGAAGCCACGCCAATTACACCATGGATGAGTGCAGGTTGGTGAGCTGGTCTGGACCAGCCCCTCCACATTCTGTGGGTCCCTCTCCGTTTGCTTCCCTTCTTCCAGTCTTGCCCCCTGGATGACTGGTCTCTCTGACTTATGACTTCTCTAATCTCAGTCTCAGTTTTTGCTCATTTGGGGTTTCATACTGGTGACATATCTCTCCCAGCTGGCGCTGGGATCCCTCTTGTGAAGTCCTCGTGCCGTTTCGCTAGAAGCCACTCAAGACCTGTGCCTGAGTGTTCTCTGGAGAAGGAAGGATGGTGACATGTGCCAGGGAAAGGCCGGAGGAGAAAAGCTCACACAGGTGGGATTCTCAATCTTGGAAGCTGAAGGTTTCCATTCACCATGGAACAGGTGGTTCTAAACGGTGAGTGTTGAGTTTCTGCACAACCACTCTGCAGAAACCATTGCAAGGATCCGGTGCGAAGTGCCGGAAATAAGGAGAGAGGGCCCTGGAACGAGTCCAGAAGACCAGGGCTGGGCTCTCCCAGTTCTCATGTGTGGTCCCAGACATGGCCCTCAGAGCTCTGGTTCACTCATTACAGTTGTCTTTCCTACTGAAGGTAGAGTATCATAAACGTGAAAATGTCTTAAATGCTAAATGGCTTTGCAATACTGCTGGTAAAATCCCTCTGTGGCCTGACATCTTAAGATTCATTCGCGCAAGAACCGGCTCTCCAAAGCACTGACACCCTGAGGGTTAGCGTCTTTGTGAGCAGGTGTAGGCCTCGGATGTGTCTTATTCCTGGGGGAGGAGACAGCATGTGCAAAGGCCCTTTGGTGGGGGGAGGATGGGGAGCTAGAGGAGGTAAAAGCAGGTGATGGGTCTCAAGCCACAAAGTGACAGTGAGAAGCCTGTGGTTGGGGAGACAGTGCATTAGTTAGGATGGGCTGGGGTATGCTGTGGTAACAAAAACTTTGCATTTCAGAGATTTCTTTCTTCCCATCATCCTCTGGTGGAAAACTGCAGCACAGAGGGATCTGATGACACTGAGGTAGACCACACAGAGATGCTCGGTGATGCACACCGTGAGGGACTTGCACACACACCCCTCCCCTTTGTCCCTGTATAGCCGGACTCCTAAGACGGCACCCGGTGAAGGTAAAGATGGTGAAGACATGTGGGATCCTGGAGACCGGTGTGAGTGAGCACCAGAAGTTCCCTCCAGAGGCAGGCAGAGGCTGACTATGTGGAAGAAGGCCGTGTTGAGGATTTTGGAAGTCATCAAAACATTGTACGAGTGTGTGTGTGAGTGTGAGTGGTGTGTGAATGTGTATGTGTGGGGTGTGTGCGAATGATGAATATGTGAGTGTGTGTGTGAATGGTGAGTGTGTGTGTATGAGTGTGTTTGTGAATTGTGAGTAGGTGAATGGTGAAGTGTGTATGAGTGTGTTTGTGAATGGTGAGTTTGAGTGTGTGAGTTTGTACATGAGCATGTTTGTGAATTGTGAGTGTGCAGTGTGTGTGAATGGTGAGTGTGTAGATAAGCAGTTTGTGAATTGTGAGTGAGTGGTGTGTGTGGTATGTGGTGTGTGAGTGTGTGAATGGTGAGTGTGTGGTATGTGGTGTGTGAGTGTGTGAATGGTGAGTGTGTGTGTATGTGAGTGTGTAGCATATGTGGTGTATGATGTGTGTGTGTATGGTGTGTGTGAATGGTGAGTGTGTATATGTGTGTGGTGTGTGAGAGTGAATGGTGAGGGAGTGTTTGTGATTTGTGTGTGTGTGAGTGTGTGTATGATGTGTGAGTGTGGTGTGTGAATAGTGAGTGTATGTACATGTGGTTTGTGTGTGTGTAAGTGGGTGTGTGAATGGTGAGTGAGAGCATGTGTATGTGTGTGTGGTTTGTGTAAGTGTGAATGCGTATATGTGTGTGGTTTGTGAGAGTGTGTGTATGTGTATGTGACTGCTGTGTGAGTGTGTGTGTGTTTCAGTGTGTGTTGGTTTTTGGTGACATGCTAAGCCTGACATCACTGACATGAAGAGCTGAGTCAGGTCTCTCTGGTTGACGTAGTACTGAAGGGGGTGGTGGCGGGTGAGGGGCCAGTCAGAGACCACTGAAGGGGTCCTGGTGGAAGATGGCCTGGATGGATGGAAGGACTCATGTAGAATGCAGGCTGCAGAATCGGCAGGACTGTGTAGGACTGTGAAGGGGAAGGAAGGAGGTGTGAAGATGCCCTGCAGAGTCTGAGGATCTTCTTTGGCACCGTTGCTGATCTAGTCCGTTTGCTGAGATGGCAGCATGGAGTTAGTGCTGGGTGTGGGTGGGACAATCTTATGTTTGTTTTGGGTCGGCTGCATTTGAGATGTCTTTATTTGAGGGAATTAGGGCACTTCTGGGAAACTCTGGTGATGTAGTGGTTAAGTGCTACAGCTGCTAACCAAAGGGTCGGCAGTTCGAATCCACCAGGCACTCCTTGGAAATTCCATGGGGCAGTTCTACTCTGTCCTATAGGGTCATTACGAGTCAGAATTGGCTCGAGGCACTGGTTTTTTTTAGGGCACTGTTGAGCCATTAGCAGCAGCCCTGACTGACCCCCAAAGGGGAGGTTCTGGGGGCAGGGAAGGAGCTCGGGCTCCTAATGGGGGCAAGCTGAGCTCAGTCTGGCCCAGAGGGCTTTGAGGAGTCCTGCCCCCCAGTTTCATGGAACCCCAGATCTCAATCTACGCCCAGGGTCTTTGAGAAACACAGCTCCCACTCCCACTGAGCCCCAGTTCCTCTTCCATGAACTGATAGTAACACTGACACAGGGATCTGACGACACTGAGGTAGACCACACAGAGATGCTCTGTGGCCCAACGTTTTCCCATCAGGGCCCAAGAGTTTGCTGCATTTAAAATACAGTCAAGAGTCACTCCACGATACGTTCTGTGAAATTGGGTGTTATATGATTTGGATGTTGTGCAAACACCATATTACACACTTAGCAAAGCTCTGTGGGCTACTGACGCTATCACTACCGCTTGTTTTGCTGTGTTTGGGAGCCATGATGTACTTCCCGGTATTATTTTCCAAAGCAAATTACACAGAGAAATAACGCTGCAACACTCAAGAGACACACGATACGTGAGATTGAGGCTACTGCCTACAAGTCGAAGCATACACTGTTATATGGTAAACTTTTTATTTGTAAATAGGGAATGTACACATTAAGATAATGATAGGAAGTATAGTATACTACATAGATAAGTCAGTAACGTAGGTGCTATTAGGACTATCAAGACATGTATTACAGGTACTTTTGTATGCCTGGCACTGCAATTCCTTTGTATACAAGAGACAAGAGATACATGTATGGTGTGCAGGAAGCTGTTGTGTTCGCTACACCTGATTACGTCCGCTATGTCCTGTTCTTCAACTGGGATTTCTGAACTCTATATAACCGTATGGGACCATGGATGTATACGTGGTCAGACGTTGCCTGAACGGACGCTACTCAGCACATGATTGTACTTTGATTGCTAGTAGAATCTCACAGCTTGTTAATTCATCTTGAGAAGCATTGATAGCTCCGGTACTATAATTTACCCCACATTAACTCAAACATTATGGGGTCTATTTTTGATACGCATGTGTAACTCTCATTAACGCTAATTAGAGATCTGTGCAGGATTGAGAACAGAATGCCCTTTGTGTGTCTCCCAGGATAGAAGGCCCTGTCTGCTATCTGGAGTGGCTGTCACCTTCTCCTCAAAGAGGCTCCAGCCTGGTTTGTGAAGGACCAAGGGGCATGTCTTAGTATTGAAACTATATCAGAGGCTATGGCAAAAAACTCTGTACTGACTCAGGACCGAATTGAAGAATCGGTACAGCTATAATTCCTATGTTTTGCTTATTTAAAATTATGAAAAACCTTTTGGAGAAAGAAGAATGTTTTCTGAAATTTGTCAATGAATCTAATAATCTTCACACAATTAATACACTGTAATAAATGAAATCCCAGAGTAAATGTAAAAAAATTTTTTTCTTAAATTTTCTTTATAATTTACAATTGTACATCTATCACATAATAAATGACAAGCACCATTCATCTAAGAACCCAGGGGCCTAATGTTGCCCAGTCAGGAGTTGGCAACCTAGAAAATATGGAGCAAGGCTTTCAGCTTAGCTTAGTAGCAATACAAAAATACATACATGTAATTGAAGTGGGCACTGTTAATTCAGTTTTGTATTTTATTCACATAAATATTTCAGGATTCTCTCTTTTCTGCCACATGCCTGAAGAGTAATAGCATCCCTTAAAAATCATCAATAAAATGCTAAATGCCATCCTTTGGGAAACGGATTTTCCTTTTTGTGGACTGGCTCAAGTCATAGGGCGTGTTACTTTGAAAATATAATTTATCCTTTGCCTTTAATTCGCACAGGAAACAGCTGGATTTGAGATGTTTTATCTTAACTGGTACTTAAGGAGCCCTGGTGGTGCAACAATTAAGCACTCGGCTGCTAACTGGAAGGCTGGCAGTTCACCTACCCAGCAGCTCCATGGGATAAAGACCTGGTGATCTGCTCTTCTAAACCCACTGCCATTGAATAGATTTCCACTCATGGCAACCCAGTGGATTTCCAAGGCTGTGAATCTTTATGGAAGCAGACTGCCACATCTTTCTCCAGCTGAGCTGGTAGAGATTACAGCCTAGAAAACCCTGTGGGGCAGTTTTACTCTGTCACATGGGGTCATTACGAGTCAGGATCTACTGGACAGTACCTAACGACAACTGGTACCTGCTAACATTGTCGGCTAGGGCCCATCACCATTTATCCCACCTGCAGGAGATCAGATTTGGAAGGGACAGTAACACATGGGTTGTGATTTCTGTCACCTTGCCTCTGGGTGGGGTTTGAATCCTTTTGGAAGCGATATGTTTGAGTGTCAATATCAGAGTCATTGTGCCCAGTGTTAGAAAGATGACCCCTTCAGGGCAAGCATTTAAGGAATGTAGAAAACCACCCTGGACCCAGCCCATCGGCACCCCCACCCCCCTCGCCAACCAAGACCAGGAACATAGCCTCTGATGCTGGGTGGGATTCTCACGCCCAGGATAGGCTACACTCTCTGTGCTCATATTCTCTGTCATGGGGATCACCTATGCTCAGGGCCTCATCTGAAACGTGCTTGCAATGGTCCTGGAAGTTTTGAGCACTTCAATGATGATTAATTTTTTTTTAATCCTGTCTTCCTATCCAACTCCTTTCATGCAGCTAGCCACGAGCCTTGGCAAACTCAACCTCTAGGCATGATTCTTTGCCAATTCAAATTGAGATATTTCTTTCCCTTTATACCTTGTTTTGGAAGGGAATTTTTTTTTTTTTTTTTACTTTTCTCAGTGGTCTAAAAAGACACCTCTCAAGTCTCCAAGTGTTTCTGAATGCGAGCAGTAATGGGCTTTGGTGGCCATACTAAAGTTTTCGCCCTTTCTTAAATGGCAGGCCCTGGTCTGACACTTGCTGAATATGAAACCGTCTAACAGGAGCCAGCACCTCGGTTGGTAATGCGGGGAGGCAGGAAACCTCAGTGGCGTTATCATGCTTCTGTTTTTCCCCTGAACGATCCTGTTTCCATCAATTTAAATTTTTCCTCACTTACTCATTGGTATGTGTGACAATCATCTGGTAATCAAGATGGCCAGCACTTTTTAGTAGGGTAGCAGAAGCCTGTTGTTGGATTACAGACTAGAGGGCCCTGAAGCTCCACCGTCACCTCAGCAGCCAGGATGGCTTTCAGCTACTCAAGAGGAACCTGATCGCCATTTCAGGAGCCGGAGACCATTTGAGGTTCTTCTTGCGGTTTTTTTTTTTTTTTTTTCCTCTTCAAGTCACAGTCTCAACTTTCTTTTCTTCCACTGGGATAAAGTACTGTGATGATGCTTCCTGGAATTACATTGAAGAGATTATAAAGAAATCAGCATAAACTGCAGCATGAAGCTTTTGGCTAGTTTTTTTTTGTTGTTGTTGTTTAATAATAAAGTAATTTCAGATTGACAGAAAAGTTGCAAACATTTACAGAGCTTTCCCGTATATGCCCAGCACCCTGCTTCTCTCAGTGTTAGCCTCCTGTATGCCCACAGTAGAGTGCTAAAGCTAAGATATTAACGTTGGTATCACGCTATTAACTGGTAGATTGGACTTGAATTTCACCAGTGTTTCCATGAAACAGGAGTGAAAAAACTGGTGAAATCCAAGCCAAGTCCATTGGTTAGTTAGTAGCATGATAAGTTTTGCCTTTGCCTCTTTCTGGTCTAGGTCCCATCCAGGATCCCACGTTGCATTAATCATCATATGTCTTTGTTGTTGTTGTTAGGTGTTGTTGAGTTGGTTCCAACTCACAGCGATCCTACGTACTGGTTCTGCACCATCCTCACCATCGTTGTTATTTAGTCCCCTCCAATCTGTGATGGTTCCTCAGCCTTTCCTTGTCTTTCATGGACTTGGCCCTTTTGAAGAGCCCTGGACAGATATCAGTGAACATTCCTCCATTTGTGTGTGTCACTGCTTTCTTCTGATGAGGTTGAGGTTGTACATATTTGGCAGGGACACTGAGGACTTGTCCTCAGTGCATACGTTAGAGGCACGTGATGCCAATATATCCCATTGCTGGTGAGGTTGGCCTTGATCATTGGGTGATGACCATGTCTGCAGGCTTCCTCACAGTGAACTTACTATCTTTCCCTTTGTAATGAATAATCATCTTGCGGGAACGGAGCAATACTTTGACATTATGAAAACATCCTGTTTCCCCTCAAATTTTTGCTCTCTAATTTTAGCATCCATGGTGGACCTTGCCTACAATGATTTAAACTGTGATGTCCCAATGGAGGTTTTCTGTTTCCCTCTTTCCTTCTATATTTATTAGCTGGAATTTTTCTATAGGAGAACACTGTCTCTTCTCCCTTATTTTTAAGAATTTATTCAATTCCATGGCAGGAGTTATGAGCTGTTAGACTAGTCCTACCGTGCCATGGTTCCATGTATAAATAAAGCTTGGCTGAAAACGTCCATTGAAATGGAATCTTTACATTGGAATTTATCCTAGGAAATATGTATATGCCTGGTGTCATTTTATTTTGTATTTGCATTCATGTCAGTTTTCTCATGTACCTCTTTGTACATTTGGTACTCAATAATGTTGTGGTCAATTGTTGTTGTTAGGTGCCATTGAGTTGCTTCTGTCTTGTAGTGACCCTATGTTACAGAGCAAAACACTGCCCAGTCCTGTGCCATTTTCACAATTGTTGCTATGCTAGAGCCCGTTGTTGCAGACACTGTGTCAATCCATATCTTTCAGGGTCTTCCTCTCTTTTGCTGACCCTCCACTTTAGCAAGCATGGTGTACTTCTCCAGGGACTGGTTCCACCTGATAACATGTCCAAAGTATGTGAGACGAAGTCTCACCATCCTCCCTTCTAAGGAGAGTTCTGGCTGTATTTCTTCCAAGACCAATTTGTTCATTCTTCTGGCACTCAACGGCATATTCAATATTCTTTGCCAACTCCATAACTCAAAGGCGTCAGTTCTTCTTTCGTCTTCCTTGTTCATGGTCCAGCTTTCATATGCATATGAATTGAAAATACCATGGCTTGGGTCAGGTGCACCTTAGTCCTCAAAGTGACATTTTTGCTTTTTAACAATTGAAAGAGGTATTTCACAAGTAGATTTGTTTATTGCAATAACATGTCATTTGATTTCTTGACTGCTGCTTCCATGGATCTTCATTGTGGATCCAAATGAAATCCTTCACAACTTTAATTTTTTCTCCATTTATTATAATGTTGCTTATCAGTCCAGTTGTGAGGATTTTTGTTTTCTTTATATTCAGGTGTAATCCATACTGAAGGCTGTGGTCTTTGATCTTCATTAGTAAGTTCTTCAAGCCCTCTTCACTTTCAGCGGCAAGGTTGTGTTATCTGCATCTCACAGGTTGTTAATGAGTCTTCCTCCAATACTGATGCCCCGTTCTTCATACAGTCCATCTTCTCGGATTATTTGCTCAGCATACAAATTGAACAAGTATAGTGAAAGGATACAACCCTGACACACACATTTCCTGATTTTAAACCATGTATTATCCCCTTATTCTGTTCAAACCACTTGATGTATGTACAGGTTCCTCATGAGCGCAATTAAGTGTTCTGGAATTCTCATTCTTCTCAATGTTATCGTAATTGTTATGATCCACACAGCTGAATGACTTTGCATAGTCAATAAAACACAGGTAAACACCTTTCCGTTATTCTCTGCTTTCAGCTAGGATCCATCTGACGTCAGCAATTATATCCCTCATTCCACTTCCTCTTCTAAATCCTGCTTGAATTTCTGTCAGTTCCTGTCGATGTACTGCTGCAACAGCTTTTGAATTCAGCAAAATTTTATTTGCGTGTGATATTAATGATATTTTTCAATAATTTCCACATTCTGTTGCATGTGACAAACTAGTATCCACTAAATGACCATTTTAAGACTGTTATCCACTTATAATGCTCTCTTGTGGTGATTCAAAACCAGGTACGAATCTAAATTATCTGAAATAATCACACAAAGCATCAGTCTAAACCCATATACTTAAACAGAGATGGTGGTAAAAATGTAGACAAAGCTGAGAAATTATCAATGGAAGCCACTAACACAGAAATGATGGGGAAAATGAAAAACTCTTGGAAAAAAAAATCTTCACAGGCACTGTATGTTGTCATTCCTTATTCTTTCTAAAGAAATGACAAATGGGTATTCAAGGATATTTCTGTGAGATTGGAGGATTCTGATTTGTGTTCTTATGCGTGTGAATGTTTTACTGCCCTTTAGCAGCTGGTGTTAGCCAAGAAACCAAAATGTTTCTTTCTAAGCTTCAAATCAGTTGTTTTATAGAGCACAGAGAATTTTTTATTATAACATAGTTTTGTACATAAAATATTGCATTAAAAGAAGAAGATAAAGTTTTGTACTTTCATTCTCCATTAATTTGAATGAGAACAATTTGCAAAGAAATCTAACCAATCGGGGTCCTTTGTTATGAACCAAGAGTGACTTGCAACCAAGTAGGAGGAGGAGTTATGGTGTCTTCAGCGACTAGGACCCCAGAGCCACTATGGACTTTCTGGTGACTACATTGGAAAGGTAATTTTAGCAGTAGCAAAATCTGATGATAGCTCACATCCATCCACCCTGCCTTCCTCTCTCTTCACAGGTGTTGTTCTTAAGAGCACTCTGCCTAAAACCAGCGGCACCCCCACCTGGGAGTGTGTTTTCAGGGTAACACAGCCGATGACAGATGGAGAGAGGATTTACCTTTTTTGAATATCCCTAAACACCCTGTAAAGAATCTGGTCTCCACTCACTCATAGCCTGAGTGTATTGTAAACCAACTGGAATGATGTCTTTTTGACTAAAGTCATGGGGAAAAGAAAACATTCCAGGATTATCTTTCAAAAAATGAGAATTTTCTGCCTTGGTCACATACAATTGTTCTCGGGGGTGACTTTAGCTCATCTGATGCTCTTGCCTGACATCCTCAAATGCCTCTATACCTTTGAAAGCCTGGCTGTCAGGGTAATTAAAATTTCCTTTTTCATTTTTCTCTGCTTAGATGATTAACAGCAAATAAACTTTCCAGAAAACCAGTCCTGTGGGCACCCTGGCAGTGATCTCTGCTGCACTTCCCTACTTTTGCTCAGAACTGTCTGGATTAGGGGAATGGTAATTACATTTTCTGCAGAGAGGTTAGCTGAAATGTTAAGTCAGTACTTGGAGGATGCCAAGGATCACGGATAGTTCCATTTCTAAAGGAATGAGTGTGAAGCACTGGAAGAAAGGACCAAGTGGGGAATGGAAAGAAAGAAATTTTAAATGTCGCAGATACCTTGAGGAAGCATATTTACCACTCCTCCGATGTCTTCATATAAGAAGGTGTTAGTATCTTTTTTTAACAGACAAGCCCACTGAGGCAAAGGAGAACAAATAATGAGTTGTCCAAAATTATCAGTGGTCCATGGACATTAAGTTCCTGATTGGGTGCTAGAACTGACTCCTTTTAAACTTTGAAATTTTAGGTGCCATATTCCTGTTATTATACCCCACAGTCTAGAAATAATGAATAAATAAAAGTCTGCTGCTCTCCATGGTTGGCTTTTGGAAATATGCCTGTTCAGTATAGTTTTCATGGTGCTCTCCAGGTACTCTTTGGGGCTGATAGTCATTGAACTAGCAAATGTGCCCTTTCTATATGGGCAATGAGGTTAAGCTAATAGTGCAGCAATTAAGCCTACTGGTCTTCCAACTCTTCATCCATTCTTCCCTTGTGCGCCTACCACATCATCATTCATTGTTTGCCTGCCATCTTGCCTGGTGGACTTACTTCTCCAAGAGCAGGGGCTGTTTTCTCTTCCTGCTTTTAGCGCCCAGGTTTAGCACAGGCTCAGATATTTGGTAGGTATTCATTATGTGCTTGTCAAAAGATTGATATACTTTGAAAACACAGGCAACCTGCTCTAAACTGGGCAGGCGCTATTTGTTATGAAGATGTGCTTATTTAAAGAAGGTTGACCAAGTTTGAGGAGGCTGTTTGATTACTTAGTTAACTATGTGTACTGTCATGTTTTAGCGGTGAGAACATGAGTATTCAGACTTGCAAATTAGGTGACCATGAAAGAGTCTTTCTTTCAGTGGTCACACAGTGCAGACCAGTGAAGGCTCAAAACCATGCTGGCTCCACTACAAACTAATGCAATTTAGGCTTAAGGAGTCCTCCTCTCAACTGATCAATGATATTCGTCAATCCTTTCATTAATCTCATTTAGACTCCCTATTGCTATGGTTCTCAGAGTACCCTCAGCAGAATCTCCTGGGGTGCTTGTCAAAATGCAGAATCTTGGGGCCTCAAACCCAGACCTATTAAATCCAAACCTGTGGGCATGGGAACGAGTAGTCTGAACTTTTGTTTAGCTCCTGTGTTGATGCCTGTGCACAGAAAAATTTGAGAACAGCATGCAGAAACTCTTCTGAAACTTTTTCATACTGCTTCTTACAGAGGTAGCTAGACAGTTGTCCTCAAGACTTCTGCTCCTTCATCCCCACAGTAGAGCTATTGATGGGAAGTGGCTGCCCAGAGAGGCACCCAGCTCCCCTTGCATTTAGGTGAGCCCAATGACCAGTTCTCACCAATGGGACAGGAGTGTAAGCCATGTGTATCACTTCTGGGCCACACAGGTTGGGAGCTGGTGGGCCTTCACCTACTCATGGCTGAGCTCAGAAAACTCTGTAGCCCTGGAGGAGGAGTACGCCATGGACTGAGGGAGCTTGGGTCCCAGAATGGCCAGTGGAAGGCTCCCAGTGGGCAATGGAGAGGGCCACATTAGATCACTAGGTGAATGTGAAATAAACTCTTAATGGGTTAGGTGACTGGAATTTTGGAGTTTATTTGTTATTGGTCTTGGAAGTGGGTGCAGGCTTAATAAAAACCTAAAACCATGATATGGTCTTAGTAGTCTGTGGTGAATGGTGAGGATGTAGATACTGTAGACTAGCCGACTGGAAGTGCCTTTTAAGCACTGGCAGAACACCCAGTAAGTTGTCACTTGTAGTAACTTGGAAGATAGAGGTCCATGCTCATTAGCCTCAGGCTGTAGAGGGGTTGTGTGGACGAGCTATGATCATGTGTGAGAATCACCACCAGCACCCCTAGCCAGGCATTAGAAGAAAGAGGTGTGCTTAGTAAGAGTTGGCTGGATTTCAAGCAGAAATAAAATAAATAAAAAGAGATTAAGAAAAAAAAAAAATTTTTTTTTTTTTTTTAAAAGAGGTTAGAAATCAAGAATTGCATAGGATTGGAAGAACTGATTTATTCTGTATCCTAAAAAGTGAGAGATAAAACTTAAAAATATTATGAATTTCAGAAGCTTCTTAGTTGTACGAAATGACTTAGACCTGTGCAAATGCCAGAGTAAGTGAGTAGCCTTCCCACCTTTTGCTTAGATGGCCTTAAGGTGGCTAACATTAAAGACAGGATACAAGAGGATAGGATAAGAGAAGAAGAGAGAGGAAAAGGGAGGGGAGTCAAGGAGAAAGGAGAGGAGCTTTTTCTGTCAGGTTCACTTGAGGGACTCAGTAGGTAGAGTGCTCTTTGGCACCTGTGGAGTGAATTACCTGTCTGTAAATTTTGGCCAAGTTAGTGAGGGAGTGAATGGGGATGAACAAATAAATACTTGGTGAGAAGGAATCTCAAGGGGCAGGAATGGAGCAATCAATGTATCTAAGCAGGGGTGCTGTTGTCATTTTGGTGGAAGTCTTAGTTGGATGGGACTGCCCTCTGCGCTGCAGAATTATTTATTTAATCTTTCAATTGCTCTTTCCATTGAATGTCAGAAGACTGCCTGCCACCCATTATGACAGCAAACACACCTCACACATGTCTAGCCCTCCTGGGGAATGGTACCACCTCTGCTCACCCACACACCCTGACAGTGAGAGTCACTGTAAGATGAACATAGAGCTAAGGATTAACAGGATACTGGCAGGTCATGGTGCTGGAGAAGGGCAGAGAGCTAGACCTCAGCCAGCCAAGTGGCAGGAAGATGCAAGCTGAGAGGGGAGGAGGCCATGGAAGGGCTTGTCTGAATGGCCTGTTCGTCATCCATGTCATTTGTCCACACGTGCATCAACACCTCCTCCATGCTGAGCACTGTGCCAGGTGAGGGTATGCTAGGACAAGGAAGGTAATGTTCTTTCCAAGGCGCCTACAGCCAGGTTAGAGGATAGACCAGCCATCCTCACACATCAGAATGAGGAGAACCTGAGACATGGGACGAGGCTGCTATGGGAATGGGAATGGGCAGGCTCCACCACTTCCTGAAGAAGTCAGGAGACCTTTACAAAGCCACGGACTTGAAAGATGGATGGGAGTTTGACCACCTTTAGGTGAGAAAGGCTTTGGGATAGTCAGGTGAGTTTTCTAAGTTGTGCTGTTACTGCAAGTGGAGGGTGTGCTTTATTAATTAAGCTGAGTGCCATAGACCCAAGGGCTTCCCTGTCCTGGTCCACACTCTGAGGGACAGTGTGCTAGAAAGAACTGGAGCACGAGGTATTTGTAAAACATATGGTAAAAAAAAAAAAAAGACATTTTCTTTGTATTTTATAATTATAAGAAAAATTATTATCCATTAGAGACTATATTAAATACTGGTTTTGTTTAAAACTGCCAGATAAAATCTTTATTTTTGATTTAATGAGGAACTTGAGCCTATTTCTCTGAATGTAACTTTTTATATTAAGTTAAAATGTTTAAAGTGGCAGTTCATGCTGGTGCTAGTTATTTTGTACCAATAATGTAATATTTTGACTTCATTACTGAATTGTCAAACAATTTCACTAATATCACACACAAGTAAAATTTTGCTGAAGATAATTCAAAAGCAGTTGTAGTAGTACATTGACAGGAAACTGTCAGAAATTCAAGCTGGATTCAAAAGAGGTTGTGGAACAAGGGATATCATTGCTGATGCCAGATGGATCCTGGCTGAAAGCAGAAAATACCAGAAAGATGTTCGCCTGTGTTTTATTGACCACAAAAAGGCATTAGACTGTGTGAATCATAACAGATTACGGATAACATTGCAAAGAATGGGAATCCTAGAACACGTAATTGTGCGCATACAAAACCTGTACATAGGCCAAGAAGCAGTTGTTTGAAAAGAACAAGGTTTAAAATCAGGAAAGGTGTGTGTGTCAGGGTTCTATCTTTGCACCATACTTATTCAATCTGTATGCTGAGCAAATAATCCAAGAAGCTGCACTATATGAAGAAGAATACAGCATCAGGATTGGTGGAAGTCTCATTAACAACCTGTGATATGGAGATGACACAACCTTGCATGCTGAAAGCAAAGAGGACTTGAAGACCTTAATGATGAAGACCAAAGACTACAGCCTTGAGTATGGATTACATCTCAACATAAAGAAAACAAAAATCGTCACAACTGGATCAATGAGCAACATCATGATAAATGAAGAAAAGATTGAAGTTATCAAGGATTTCATTTTACTTGGATCCTCAATCAATGCCCATGGTAGCAGCAGTCAAGAAATCAAAAGACATAATTTGTAATTTACATCGGGCAAATCTACTTGCAAAACATCTCTTTCAAGTGTTAAAAAGCAAAGATGTCACTTTGAGGACTAAGGCATGCCTGACCCAAGTCATCATATTTTCAATCACCTCATATGCATGTGAAAGCTGGACAATGAATAAGGAAGACCGAAGCAGAATTGAAGTCTTTGAATTATGGTGTTGGCGAAGAATATTGAGTGTACCATGGACTGTCAGAAGGACAAATAAGTCTCTTAGATGAAGGACAGCCAGAATACTCCTTGGAGGCGAGGATGGTGAGACTTTGTCTCAGGTACTTTGGACATGTTATCAGGAGGGATCAGCCCCTGGAGAAGGACATTATGCTTGGTAAAGTACAGGGTCAGAGGAAAAGAGGAAGACTCTCAATGAGGTGGATTGACACAGTGGCCGCAACAATGGGCTTAAGAATAACAGCGACTGTGAGCATGGCGCAGGACTGGGCAGTGTTTTGTTCTGTGGTACGTAGGGTGGCTATGAGTCAGGACCGACTCTACGGCACCTAACACCAACAATTATGTAACTTTTCTATGATGGAATCAGCAGTGTGCTGGTAAATGTTTATCAATTGTCTCTCTAGAAAAATTTTTTTAAAAAGCCCAAATCTATAGTGATTGCTCATTTTTTTGTGGTGTAAATTCTCCCACCATGCCAATTCCAAGCTGCCTGAATGCAGGGCTGAGAAGAGGTTCCCTATTACCCTTCTAGCCGCTAGGAGTCAGCTCCTGCACACCGCCGGCAGGAATGTTGTGTAACCATTGGAAATCATGCTGGTGAGAGAAGTTTAGCCACATGCAAGAATGTCCACAGTATAATGTTACATAGAAAAGCAGGATACAATACTACATTTCTTGTGATGCAAACTTTGCTTTATCAATTACATGCTTTACATCTGGCATCTTGCATGTCTTAGACGAAGACATGTGTGGAGATACAGATAAGGATCTCATTGAGGAAACAGCCCAGAACCTTAAAGATCGTTGTCTCAGGGTGATGTGAAAGTGGTAGAGTCTTCTTCATCTTTTTAACATGTCTCTCTAATTTACAACTTTTCTAAAACGTGCTTGTTAGAAAAACAAAAAAAACAAAAAACAAACCAAACCTGTTGCTGCCAATCATTTAATTGAGAAAAGCCTGTAATTTTAAGAAAGAAAACAATTGAGGTACAGATTTTCTGCGTCAGTGTTCCAAGAAGCTTTCCAAATATAGTTCATGGAGATGCACAAGCCCAGTGATGTTGATCTCTACAGCTCAGCCCCCTTCAAAGAAAGCTTCATTGGTCACATAGCCACACATAGGTATTTGCAGCTCCCCTCTATTAGGCCTCCTCTAAATGCTTCAGTGATGGAAGTTTCCAATGAGATTGTTGGTATCACTGAAGACACTGGATGTTTGGAAGAAAAAGAGGGAGCAACAATTTCAGAAATAAGACAGTGGGTTTTTTATGTTATTTGGGAGAGTTTCTCCATTGGTCCACAAACCCCTGACCCAGGAGAGCAGCTCATGCTAGTGGTGTCACGTTTCGTTTGGACAAATATGTGAAATTTAACATGAAGGAAAAAAATGTTCACAGACAACATTTGAGTTTCCTTCTTCAGAAAATTCAAAAGCAAGAGTAAGGGTAAACTTTATGCTATAGACAAAGACATACTCAGTCCCTGTGTGGCTGGTTCATGCCCATACTAATATTTGGTGTTATGTTGATCACAGAGAGATAAAACTTATATTACTGTTCCTTCCTGGCTTCCCAATTCCATTAAACATTTATTACTTCCTACACCTGTGTAACTAAACGACAAGAGATGGCCTGCACTTTTGTCAAACAAATGGCTCAAAGACATAATTGGTAATATCATTCCTTTAGTTGTTTCCTTTCTCTGATGGAAACTAGGTCTCTCCCCTTTCATCCAATTTCTTTCTTAGTTGTGCGTGTGTGTTTTATATTACATATAAATATATATGTACGTTTTATATCAAACCCATTGACTCTATCCCTACTCATATCTACCCTATAGGATAGAATAGAACTGCTCTATAGAGTTTCCAAGGAGTGGCTGGTGGATTCGAACTGGCAACCTTTTCGTTAGCTGCTGAGCTCTTAACCACCGCATGACCAAGGCTCATATATATACACACACACACGTATATATACACATACGTACATACACACACACATATATATTTGCGGAGAAAAGTTTGAGAACAGCATGTAGCAACTTTTCTCAAACTTTTTCATAACTTCTTACACAAGTGGCTAGAGAGTTGCCTTCCAATGACTTCTGCTCCTTCATCCCCACAGTAGAGCTGTGGATGGGAAGCAGCTGCCCAGAGGGCCACCCAGCCCCCCTTGCATTTAGGTGGGCCCAATGATCAGTTCTCACCAATGGGGTGAGAGTGTAAGCTATGAGTATCACCTCTGGGCCACAGTGGTTGGGAGTTGGTGGGGCTTCACCCACCCATGGCTGAGCTCAGAGAACTCCATAGCCCTAGAGGAGTAAGCCATGGACTGAGGGAGCTTGGGTTCTATCATATATATATACATACCCCCACGTGTCTGTCAGTTTGTCGTACTGTGGGGGCTTGCGTGTTTGTGTGATGCTGAAAGCTATGCCACCAGTATTCAGATACCAGCAGAGTCACCCATGGAGGACAGGTTTCAGCTGAGCTTCCAGACTAAGACAGACTAGGAAGAATGACCCGGAAGTCTACTTCTGAAAAGCATTAGCCAGTGAAAACCTTAAGAATAGCAGCGGAACATTGATACAGGGCTGGAAGATGAGCCCCCCAGGTTGGAAGGCACTCAAAAGATGACTGGGGAAGAGCTGCCTCCTCAAAGCAGAGTCGACCTTAATGACGTAGATGGTGTAAAGCTTTCAGGACCTTCATTTGCTGATGTGGCATGACTCAAAATGAGAAGAAACACCTACAAACATCTGTTAATAATCGGAACCTAGAATGTACGAAGTATGAATCTAGGAAAATTGGAAACCGTCAAGAATGAAATGGAACGCGTAAACATTGATACCCTAGGGATTAGTGAGCTGAAATGGACTGGTATTGGCCATTTTGAATCGGACAATCATATAGTTTACTACTCTGGGAATGACAACTTGAAGAGGAACGTGTTGCATTCATCGTCAAAAAGAACGTGTCAAGATCTATCCTGAAGTACAGTGCTGTCAGTGATAGGATAATATCCACACACCTACAAGGAAGACCAGTTAACACAACTATTATTCAAATTTACGCACCAAACACTAGAGCCAAAGATGAACAAATAGAAGATTTTTATCAGCTGCTGAAGTCTGAAATTGATCGAACATGCAATCAAGATGCATTGATAATTACTGGGGATTAGAATGTGAAAGTTGCAAACAAAGAAGAAGGATCGGTAGTTGGAAAATATGGCCTTGGTGATAGAAACAATGCCGGAGATTGAATGATAGAATTTTGCAAGACCGACGACTTCTTCATTGCGAATACCTTCTTTCACCAACATAAACGGCAACTATACACATGGACCTTCCCAGATGCAACACACAGGAATCAAATTGACTACATCTGTGGAAAGAGATGATAGAAAAGCTCAATATCATCAGTCGGGACAAGGCCAGGGGCTGACTGTGGAACAGACCATCAATTGCTCATATGCAAGTTCAAGCTGAAATTGAAGAAAATTAGAACAAGTCCATGAGAGCCAAAATATGACCTTGAGTATATCCCACCTGAATTTAGAGACCATCTCAAGAATAGATTTGACACATTGAACACTAGTGACCGAAGACCAGAGGAGTTGTGGAATGACATCAAGGACATCATACATGAAGAAAGCAAGAGGTCATTGAAAAGACAGGAAAGAAAGAAAAGACCAAGATGGATGTCAGAGGAGACTCTGAAACTTGCTCTCGAACACTGAGCAGCTAAAGCAAAAGGAAGAATTGATGAAGTAAAAGAACTGAACAGAAGATTTCAAAGGGCAGCTTGAGAAGACAAAGTAAAGAATTACAATGGCATGTGCAGAGAGCTGGAGGTGGAAAACCATAAGGGAAAAGAACATGCTCGGCGTTTCTCAAGCTGAAAGAACTGCAGAAAAAATTCAAGCCTCAAGTTGCAATAGTGAAGGATTCTATGGGGAAAATATTAAACAACGCAGGAAGCATCAAAAGAAGATGGGAGGAATACACGGAGCCATTCTACCAAAAAGAATTAGTCGATATTCAACCATTTCAAGAGGTGGCATATGATCAGGAACCGATGGTACTGAAGAAAGAAGTCCAACCTGCTCTGAAGGCATTGGCAAAAAACAAGGCTCCAGGAATTGATGGAATATCAATTGAGATGTCCCAATAAGCAGATACAGCTCTGGAGGTGCTCACTTGTCCATGCCAAGAAATATGGAAGAGAGCTTCCTGGCCAACTGACTGGAAGAGATCCATATTTATGCCTATTCCCAAGAAAGGTGATCCAACTGAATGTGGAGATTATAGAACAATATCATTAATATCACATGCAAGCACAATTTTGCTGAAGGTCATTCAAAAACGGCTGCAGCAGTATATCGAAAGGGAACTGTCAGAAATTCAGGCTGGTTTCAGAAGAGGACGTGGAACCAGGGATATCATTGCTGATGTCAGATGGATCCTGGCTGAAAGCAGAGAATACCAGAAAGATGTTTACCTGTGCTTTATTGACTATGCAAAGAAATTTGACTGTGTGGATCATAACAAATTATGGATAATGTTGCGAAGAATGGGAATTCCAGAACACTTAATTGTGCTCGTGAGGAACCTGTACACAGATCAAGAGGCAGTTGGTCAGGCAGAACAAGGGGATACTGTTTGGTTTAAAGTCAGGAAAGGTGTGCATCTGGGTTGTATTCTTTCACCATACCTATTCAATCTGTATGCTGAGCAAATAATACGAGAAGCTGGACTATATGAAGAAGAACGGGGCATCAGGATTGGAGGAAGACTCATTAACAACCTGCGTTATGTAGATGACACAACCTTGCTTGCTGAAAGTGAAGAGGACTTGAAGCACTTACTAATGGAGATCAAAGACCACAGCCTTCAGTATGGATTACACCTCAACATAAAGAAAACAAAAACCCTCACAACTGGACCAATGAGCAACATCATGATAAATGGAGAAAAGATTGAAGTTGTCAAGGATTTCATTTTACTTGGATCCACAATCAACAGCCATGGATGCAGCAGTCGAAAAATCAAAAGACGCATTGCATTGGGTAAATCTGCTGCAAAGGACCTCTTTAAAGTGTTGAAAAGCAAAGATGTCACCTTGAAGACTAAGGTGCACCTGACCCAAGCCGTAGTATTTTCAATTGCATCATATGCGTGTGAAAGCTGGACAATGAATAAGGAAGACCGAAGAAGAATTGAGGCCTTTGAATTGTGGTGTTGGTGAGGAATATTGAATATACCATGGACTGCCAAAAGAACAAACAAATCTGTCTTTGAAGAAGTACAACCAGAATGCCCCTCTGAAGCAAGGATGGCGAGACTGCATCTTATATACTTTGGACACGTTGATAGGAGGGGTCAGTCCCTGGAGAAGGACATCATGCTTCGCAGAGTACAGGGTCAGCGGAAACAAAGAAGACCCGCAATGAGGTGGACTGACACAGTGGCTGCAACAATGAGCTCAAGCATACCAACGATTGTGAGGATCACTCAGGACCGGGCAGTGATTCGTTCTGTTGTGCGTAGGGTCGCTACGAGTAGGAACTGACTCAATGGCACCTAACAACAACATATATACAATATCCTTTCCCTGGTTCCATCAATGTGACCCCCTCAGTCCCTCCAGCCTGCTGACTTTCATTATACATATTTCTTAACCAAAATATTATGGTTGCCTCTGCAGTAATTAAAACTGTAATATATCCAACATCATGTGATCCTATCCCCAGGCCTCTACCTGCCCTGTTGCCTTCTGTCCCTCTAGTTCCCATCTCAGGAAACGGCACCACCCACATACCGACAGCCAGTCCTGACACCCCACTAGCCCCTCTTCCTAGGCTTGGTGCTCCTGGGTATATGCAAGTCTCTGGATTTCTACCATCTTCCTCCTCCTAGTTCTATAGCAGCCTCCTACCTCATCTCCCCAAGCCATTTGGCACTGCATCCAGTGTCACCATAGTCTTTTCTAAACAGAGGACTGACCATGTTATCCTTAGCTTGCCACCTCATGGTGCTTCCCAGAGCCTTGGAGATGCGTGTGAAACCCTTAGCGTTGCCTGTGAGGCCACGTGACCTTACCCACTCCTTACACCCAGCCCATCTGTCCTCTGGCCCTCCTGCTATGACCCCACCTTCCAGCCCTGCAGACCCTCCTTCCAGGCGGAAATGTGCCTAAAGCACTGGCCTGGGCTGCTCAATTCCCAAGCCCTCCGAAGGCGCCTCTTGCCTGTTCTCCCTCTGGTCTCAGGTCCCCACTTACTCCCCCTGAGCCCCCTCTCTCCAGCCCCCACAGACAAGCCTAGTCCCCTCATCCACATGCCCGGGGGCCCCATACATGCTCCATGCCGGCCCTCACCATGGGGATGAGCAATGTCTGTGTGAACATCTGCTCATATGTGGCCCACTGCACCTGCACAATCCGTCTCGTCCACTGCTGTCCTCCTCCAGCACCTGTCCTGGCTCAGCATGTGATGGGCTGCACCAAACAGGGGCAGAAGGGATGAAGGCGGAGCGTGATGCTGAGATAGAAGGTGGAGAAGACAGGAGTGGGGAGATGCTGGGGGCACAACACTGATCTTCCTTGGAACATGGTTGTAAAATATTAACACAGTTAATATTTGAATGGACATATTCACAATATTTCATTTGAATGAATGCATTATTAGTGGATCCTCCATTGCTATAGAGAGTTCTTCCCAAGCTTTCCAAAACTTCTGGTCTGAGTTGCTTCTAGGAAAAAAAAAAAAAAAAAGACAATCATTACAAATAGGAATTTTGATGTTAAGAGCTTGGCTGCTAACCAAAAGGTTGGCAGTTCAAATCCACCAGCTGTTCCTTGGAAATCCCATGCAGTAGTTCTGCTCTGTCCTACAGGTTTGCTAGGAGTTGGAATCAACTTGATGGCAACCAGTTTTTGGTTTGCTTTAGGAATACAAAAACAATCGTTTAAATTTCTCTTGCACTCCACCCACAGTCTTCCCCAAATTATACATTCCAATAATCTTGATTGCTTCCTATTCTTATCTATTAAAAATAACTGATGTTATTGTATTACTTTGGAAAATAAAAAGCTAAATGTTATTTTAATTATCTTCTCACAGTGCACTCCCTCCAAAAGATGAAATGTAATAATAGAAAATAAATTAGATTTTTTTTTTTGGATTTTTAATGAAAAAAGTTGAGGCTCTACAAGAAAAAAAATGAGTAGGTCATATAACAGGGCTACACAGGAATCATTTTCCAACAAAGACAATATTTAATTTGTGATTTGGTGATAAAGCTCTAATTGCAGTGTGCAATGAATGTGGAGAATAGAATCATGACACCATTTAGTTGGCCCAAATCAAAATTAATAGCAAAATGAATGCAGAAGGTCTTTGAAAAGAAGCCATCCTGAAAAATAACTTTTGTTTTTGAAGTTTTCATTTCCCTCTTAGGAAATCAAATAGTTCATAAAACTCTCACTATGAGGCAGAAACTCTCACTCTCTGCTCTCCAAACAGAATTCATTGATTTCCCTCATTTCCAAGATTTACTAAAGTAGGAAGATGTGACTACCAACATTGCAGAAACTTTCACACTACACCCACTCCGTGCCCCCTGGGGAAATCGGACCAGGGCCACTTCATGTATTGTTGACTTAATGCTACTGTGGTTTTGCCTGCAACCTTACATTTCTACTATTCTTCAAAAGTTTTTATATTAAACTAAAAACAAGTCAAAAGGCTTAGGAATGCCTATATATCAGATCTGTATTCAGCATTGTTGTTGTTGTTAGCTGCCATCACATCAGGTCCGACTCATGGTGACCCATATACAATGAAATGAAACATTGCCCGGTCCTGCACCAACTTCATGATGACTGGTATGCTTGAGTCCATTGTTGTGGCCATGGCGTGTTTGGAGTGTCTCCCAATGTAAAAGGTTCATCTTCTACTAGTGTTTTGAACAATATTCTGTTGTGATCCATAGAGTATTCATTGGCCCTCTGAAAGCTCTGCTGAAACTTGTTCATCATGGGTGACCCTTCTGGTATTTGAAATACCAGAGGCTTAGCTTCCAGCATCAGAGCAACAAACAAGCCGCCAGAGGACAACAAACTAATTGATGAGTGGTGCATATTTGTTGTTGTTGTTAGATGCCATCGAGTCAATTCTAACTCATAGCAACCCTGTATATAACAGAACGAAATATTGCCCATTCCTGAGCCGTTCTCAAAATCATTGCTATGTTTGAGCCCATTGTTGCAGCCATTGTGTCAATGCATCATGTTGAGGGTCTTCCTCTCTTTTGCTGATCCTCCAAAATATGTAAGAAGCCGTCTCGCCATCCTTGCTTCTAAGGAGCACTCTGGTTGTACTTCTTCCAAGACAGATTTGTTCGTTCTTTTGACAGTCCATGGTATAATCAATATTCTTTGCCAACACCATAATTTAAAGGTGTCAATTCTTCTTTGGTCTTCCTTATTCATTGTCCAGCTTTCACATGCATAGAAGGCGATTGAAAACACCATGGCTTGGGTTAGGCACACCTTAGTCTTCAAGGTGACATCTTTGCTTTTCAACACTTTAAAGAGGTCCTTTGCAGCAGATTTACCCAATGCGATGCGTCTTTTGATTTTTTGACTGCTGCTTCCATGGCTGTTGATTGTGGATCCAAGTAAAATGAAATCCCTGACAACTTCAATCTTTTCTCCATTTATCATGATGTTGCTTATTGGTCCATTTGTGAGGATTTTTGTTTTCTTTATGTTGAGATGTAAGCCACACTGAAGGCTGTGGTCTTTGATCTTCATCAGTAAGTGCTTTAGGTCCTCTTCACTTTCAGCAAGCAAGGTTGTGCCATCTGCATAACGCAGGTTGTTAATGAGTCTTCCTCCAATCCCGATGCCCCATTCTTCTTCATATAGTCCAGCTTCTCGGAATATTTGCTCTGCATACAGATCAAATAGGTATGGTGATGCACACCTTTTCTGACTTTAAACCACACAGTATCCCCATTTTCTGTCTAAACAACTGCCTTTTGATCTATGTACAGGTTCCTCGGAGTACAATGAAGTGCTCTGGAATTCTCATTCTTCACAACATTATCCATAATTTGTTCTGATCCACACAGTCGAATTCCTTTGCGTAGTCAATAAAACACAGGTAAACATCTTTCTGGTATTCTCTGCTTTCAGCCAGGATCCATCTGACATCAGCAATGATATCCCTGGTTCCACGTCTTCTGAATCTGGCCTGAATTTCTGGCAGTTCCCTGTGGACATACTGCTGCAGCCCATTTTGAAGGATCTTCACCAAGATTTTTCTTGCCTGTGATATGAATGATATTGTTTGATAATTTCTGCATTTGGTTGGATCACCTTTCTTGGAAATAGGCATAAATATGGATCTCTTTCAGTTCGTTTGCCAGGTAGCTGTCTTCCAAATTTCTTGGCATAGACAAGTGAGCACTTCCAGCCCTGCATCTGTTTGTTGAAACATCTCAGTTGATATTCTGTCAGTTCCTGGAGCCTTGGTTTTCACCACTGCCTTCAGTGTAGCTTGGACTTTTTCCTTCAGTACCACTAGTTCCTGATCATATGCTACCTCTTGAAATGGTTGAGCATCAACCAATTCTTTTTGGTATAATGACTCTGTGTGTTCCTTTCATCTTCTTTCAATGCTTCCTGCACCATTTAATATTTTCCCTTTACTTCATCATTTCTTCCTTTTGCTTTAGCTGCTCAACATTCAAAAGCAAGTTTCAGAGTCTCTTCTTATGTCCATCTTGGTTTTTTCTTTCTTTCCTGTCCTTTCAATGACCTCTCGCTTTCTTCATGTATGATGTCTTTGATGTCATTCCACAACTCGTCTGGTCTTGGGTCTTTAGTGTTCAACGTGTCAGTTTATTCTTGAGATGGCCTCTAAATTCAGGTGGGATATACTCAAGGTTATTCTTTGGCTCTTGTGGACTTGTTCTAATTTTCTTCAATTTCAGCTTGAACTTGCCTATGAGCAATTGATACTCTGTTCCACAGTCGGCCTCTGGTCTCATTTTGACTGATGATATTGAGTTTTTCCATTGTCTCTTTCCACAGAGGTAGTTGATTTGATTCCTGTTTATTCCATCTGGCAAGGTCCATGTGTATAGCCACGTTTTTGTTGGTGAAAAAAGGTATTTGCAATGCAGAAGTCATTGGCCTTGCAAAATTTTGTCATGCGATCTCTGGCATCATTTCTATACCAAGGCCATATTTTCCAGCTACCAATCGTTTTTCTTTGTTTCCAACTTTCACATTCCAATCACCAGTAACTATCAATGCACCCTGATTGGATGTTCCATCAATGTCAGTCTGCATAAGCTGGTAAAAATCTTCAATTCCTTCATCTTTGGCCTTAGCGGTTGGTGCATAAGTTTGAATAATAGTCACACTTAACTGGTCTTTTTCGTAGGTATATGCATATTATCCTATCACTGAGAGTGTTATACTTCAGGATAGATATTGAATGTCCTTTTTGATGATGAAACCAGCACCATTCCCCCCATGGGTCTGCCAGTTTGTCATACTGCTGGGATTTGTGTGTTGCTGTGATGCTGGAAGCTATGCCAGGGTCACCCATTGCGGACAGATTCAGGTGAGCTTCTAGACTAAGACGGACTAGGAAGAAGGACCCCACAGTCTACTTCTGAAAAGAATTAGCTAGTGAAAACCTTTTGTATAGCAGTAGAACATTGTCTGATATAGTACCAGAAGATGAGCCCCTCAGGTTAGAAGGCACTAGGAAGACAACTGGGGAAGAGCTGCCCCCTCAAAGTAGAGTCGATCTTAATGATGTGGATGGAGTCAAGCTTTTGGGACCCTCATTTGCTGATGTGGCATGACTCCAAATGAGAAGAAACAGCTGCAAACATCCTTTAATAATCAGAACGTGGAATGTAAGAAGTATGAATCTAGAAAACTTAGAAATTGTGAAAAATGAAATGGAACACATAGACATTGATATCCTAGGCGTTAGTGAGCTGAAATGGACTGGTACTGGCCATTATGAATCCGACAATCATCTGGTTACATAATTAACATTTGCTATTCTGAATGTAAAGATGTTTCCAATGATTTGCTGCTGTTATAATTGTGCAGATTGTACACAAACCTTTGCGTTTCTGATCGTTTCCTTATGATGGAATACTGAAAGTGGAATTTTAGGCTCAAACTGTATGAACATTTTTAAGGGCCTGGATACATATTTTCAAACTGTTTTCCAGAAAGGTTGGGCCTGTTTACATCTGTGGCACCAAGTCTAGGAGTGTCTATATTACCAAACCTGGTTAGCATCAATTATTATAATTTTAAATACTCTTTTCCAGTGAGGGGGGAGAAAATGGCATTTTACTGTTGCTTTATTTGTATTTTCAAATTGTTAGTAAAGGTGAATTTTTTTAAAAAGTGTACATTGGCCACATGTATTTCTTCTTTAGTGAATTGTTTCTTTGTGCATGGGATTTGAGATGCAAATGCAAACAAAATTGCTTAATCATGCTTTCTAATGTTTATGCAGTGGGGCCATGTTACAGCTCTGTGAGTCAGAAGAAAGGCCAACACCCTGGTTATGGACATCCTGTGCTACCGCTCGTGAAATGTGCCATCCATCACATGTGTGTGGGTGACACGTCTGACCTGCAGTGTAGACAGATTCAGAGCCCCATGACTCATTTATAAGTGGGTTTTATTCTATTTAATTTACTCAAGCACTTTGGGCAAAAATCACTTTGGGTATGGTAGACTGCATGTAAGTGGTGGGGCAGCCACTTGGGGTTCTTCCTGTTCATGGAGGGACTTGCACACACTGTCAGTCTTTCTGTGATGATACCTGAGCTGATGATGAAGGCAGGGTTGTGACGACACACGTCTTGGTCAGAACTCATTAATCAAAGGCAGCATGGAATTCTGGTCTGGAACCTAAGAGAACATGGGCATCACATGAGGAATCATTAAATACAGACTAAGCCATGTCAGATCACTAGAAACAATAAAATGTGCTGTCAAGGATTGAATTGTGTCTCCCCAAAATATGTGTCAGTTTTGCTAATCCATGATTCCCAGTGTTGCGTGATTGTCCACCATTTTGGCATCTGTTGTGATTTTCCTATGTGTTATAAAGCCTACCTCTATGGACTCTGGGTTTTTATGATGTTAATGAGGTGGGATTTGTGGCAATTATGTTAATGACGCAGGACTACAAGACTAGGTTGTGTTTTAAGTCCATCTCTTTTGACATATAAAAGAGAGAAGCAAGCAGAGAGACTTAAGGACCTCATACCACCAAGAAAGTAGTACCAGGAGAGGAGCACGTCCTATGGACCTGGGGAGAGAAGAAGCTCCTAGTCCAGGGGAAGATTGATGTCAAGGACTTTCCTCCAGAGCTGACAGAGATAGCCTTCCTCTGGAGCTGACGCCCTGAATTTGAACTTCTAACCTACTAGAGTGGGAGAAAATAAACTTCTGTTTGTTAAAGCCATCCACTTGTGGTATTTCTGTTATAGCAGCACTTGGTGACTAAGACATATGCCGTTGGGATCTTAGGGAAGAAAGCAAAAAATAGGAACAGGGTGAAAATGAAAAGAGGTGGGCAGTGGATTGCCCAGAGCCCAGCATGAACTGCTAAGAATGCAAGCATGTTCGGACTTGTCTGTGTGTGCATGTGTATATGTATGTGTGTGTGTGCACATGTGTGTGCACACACATGTATTTTCTTTAAGGAAGGAACCTGCTGACAGGGCTTCAGGTTTTAAAAGCAAGTGATTATGAAAGGACAAAGTCACAAGGAGCCAGCCTTTGAGCCATGTCAAAGAGATCAACTTAAATATGCCAGCGGGGACCTCCAGGACATAAGTCATGCCAGTTATCAGGGAGATGGTTTAGTGCTTGAACTTTCCCTCCATGCTTGGTTTCTCCTGCTATTGTAAAAGCGCAGTGAGCTCTTGACTACACCCTTTTGTCAAAGCAAAGCAAAACAACAAAGCAAAGCAAAGCAAAGCAGAGTGGTGTCTTCCCCATGGGATTGCATCTAGGTTGTCGGAGTCACATTGTGGTTGGGAAGAGAATCTCTGAGAGGCTCTGCAGGGGCCTGGGATGCAGCCCTCCAGGCAAGCCTGGTCTGTGTGGTCAGCTTATGGCACTTGTCTCACCCCTCTCCCAGCATGGCAAGATAATGACTGTCTCCGTGCCTTCCTATGTGCCCCAGGTTCAACCTCATCCGCAGAATAGGGAGACAAGGTCTGCACCCTTCATAGGAGAACTGAAGACTCTAAAGGAGGTGGCGAGGTTTCATGGTTTCTGTCTGGTGCGGGGATGTGGGGAGGACAAGAGAAGGGACTGGAGTGCTGAGGTTCAGTCCTGGGCCCCACACTGCAGGTGAACCCAGCTTCGACCTGAGCCTATGGTTATATCCATTGCAACTAACAAACCCTTCTCTGCCTAATGCGCTGGACTTGCACAGGGAGCCAGTCCCATATCTCCAGAAACGCCCTGACTGTTGGCATCCTGTGAGCCTTTTTAGCCTACAAAGCTTCCTCTCCCCAGAACCCACGCTTCCAAGTTGGTTGTAACTGCCAATTTCAGGAGCACCACCTTCCTGTGCAGCAGACGTCACTGGCCCTTGGTTGTTGAGGCTGCATGGCAGGCCAGTTAATCTTTTTACTTATGCGATGTTGGAAATGCGACCTGGCCATTGTGCTGATTCACAGAGTCAAATATCCTCACATTAACAGGCTGGGGCATTGTGAGATTTAACTGAAATTACATCAGCATGACAGGTCTCAAGGTACTTAGGAGTGGATTCCTCTGCCCAGATGTGTTCTCTACACAGTGAATACACTTGGGAAGCAATGGAAGAGGTGGAGGCATGAGAAGAAAATAAAGAGGAATATTATGATCATTGTGAAAAGCTTGTGGCATCGAGCTGGCATGAAATTCTATAAACTGGAGCTGGCTCCCACTAGCCCAACAACAACAGTAACATGGGCCCTCCTTCCCGCTGTGTAGGGATTATTGTTTCCGAGTCTCCCAACGTTTACTTCTTAGTGTTGAACCTGTGCAAGGCTCTGATCCAAGGTGACACTCTTATTAAATGAAAATACCCCCATGATGCCCCAAAAAATTAGTCTCAGGAAGGAAAAAGTAGGGAACTACACCTCAATAGGTCAGTGTGTTCTGTGGTTTGCAGAAGGGCAGCTGTGTTGACTGAGATTTTATTCGGAATTCACAGTGGATGATAGAAGGAAAAAGAACAGGTTTCTTTCAGGTCGCCCTGTACATCAACATACATATAATTTAACTATTTATCCACTGGCAAGCAGCTTCACCAACGGTGATACCGGCATTAGTCCTGGAGTGCACGCTCCTGCCAAGTGCAACCTGCTATATGCCTGCTGAGTGAATAACACATAGCACTTCTCTTGAAAACTCCCATGACGATCAAAACACATCAGTTTCAATTAACTCTAAGAAATAAAGCATGATCACTAATTCTGGGCTGCCGTTACTTATCGTGGAGCTGGCTGCTTTTGTTGTGAAGAATTTGATGGGGGCTTAGCCAAACGGCACACAACAATGGAATATTTTATATTATACCTGGAGTGACGAAATTGCTAAATGGTGTCCTTTTTATACTTTTAAAGCAAACTCAAACCAACCCAAATCGATTGCCATTGAGTCAGTTTCAACTTAGCGGCCCTACAGGACAGAGTAGAACTGCCCCAGAGGGTTTCCAAGGCTGTAATCTTACATCTTTCTCCAGCAGAGTGGCTGGTGGGTTTGAACTGCCAGCCTTTTGCTTAGCAGCCAAGCATTTTAACTACTGTGTAAACAGGGCTCCTTTTTTTTAAAGCAAATGACACCCAAATCCATCACCTAGAGAAAATCTAAACCACAATGGTTCTGAATGAGACATAGGCCTGGTGGTGCTGCAGTAGTAACACACAGTTGCCTTTATTTATGTGGGTGGCTTTCACCTGCAGATCCCATCATTGATCTGTGGTAGACAGTCAGCATCCCGCCACCACCCGAGGCCGTGGGGCTGCCTGTGTGCTGGGTTGGGTGCTGGTCTGGTGGGCACGAAGGACTCAAGCCTGGGAGGCTGGCTGTGCCCCTGGATATTTTTCTAGCACAAAAGCACAGCAGTGGAATGTCTGAGTGCTCCACAGTTGGTGCTCTGCCAGCACACACCAGCGTGGGGAGAGACGCCTTGTTTCTCCTGGAGGGAGGCGCTTCATATGAGGCTCAAGGTCAATACTGTCTGCTTCTTCAGAAACATTTTGCCATCTTACCCAGTGTGACCATTGCTCATATAACGATTGCTTGTAAAACTCCTTAAGAGACTAAAGGTACACATAGTGCTTATTAAGTTTTAGCTGATGGTGACTAATTAGGAAGACATATTTGCGTTAGCACTGGATTTATTATTAAAAAGGACAAAAATTTAAATTCCAAAATGGTACCCCTAATTTCAGTCATTTCAAACATAGCAACAATTGTGAGGATGGCACAGGACTGGGCAGAGTTTTGTTCTGTTGTTCATAGCGTTGCCATGAGTTGGAAATGACTCGATGGCGCCTAACAATTTCAGTACAGTATATATATACATATATATATTATATATATAATATATATTATATATATTATATATATTATATATATTATATATATTATATATATTATATATATTATATATATTATATATATTATATATATTATATATATTATATATATATACACACACACACACACACACATATATACATATATATACAGCCCCTTGCTGTAAGGCACCATTCCTCCTGGGCTCAATGATCATGCACCTTGTCCCAAGGCACACTTGTAAAAGCAAGATTCAAACTCGGAGTCCCAAGTTCCATGTCTTACCGTCCCTCTGTGACTGGTGGTCAGTCTTGCATGGGGGCATCTAGATTTCCCACTGTCTTCAGGACTACAGGTGAATGCCAAGGAGGTGATGGGGTGTTAACAGTGATGTGCAGACACACTGACCTCCTTCCCTGTAACTGTCACATGAGATGGAGTGAGGCGACACAGGACACTGGCTTGACACTTCCCCCAGCCAATCACTGCCAAAGCCTGTACCGAGCCCACCTGACCAGAGGGCTGCTGCTGGGCAGGGGGATAGACGAATGCCAGTGAGCAGATGCTTCAGGAAGGTTCTAATGATCTGGGCTGGCGAATGGCTCCCCAGGTCCCTTCCTTCTGCAAACACTTCTTTTAGGCAACGGAGATAAATAAGCCTTACATTTCCCCCATCTACTCACCATCTCATCTTCACAATTTTCTGCCTCCCAGGACACAAACTGACACAGTTGCATTTTATAAAATGATACAGTTTTGTTTTGCAAACAGAAAACTTATCCATTCCCCACAGGGGACACAGGACTCCCTGGGACCAGCTTCTCTGTCCTCAGCCAGCTGACCCCACAGCCTCCAGGCCTTGAAGTGTTAAGACTTCAGAGACCTCCTGCCCCTAAAAAACAAACAAAAACACAGAAACAAAAAAACCTAACTGGTTGCCATCGAGTTGATTCTGGTCGCCATCGAGTTGATTCTGGTCGCCATCGAGTTGATTCTGGTTGCCATCGAGTTGATTCTGACTTATAGCAACCCTATAAAACAGAGTAGAACTGCCCCATAGGGTTTCCAAGGAGTGGCCAGTGGATTACAACTACAGACCTTTTGTTTAGTGGCTAAGCACTTAACCGCTGTGACACCAGGGCTCCTAGACCTCAAAGAGTGAACTCTAACAGGTCACCTGCAGTGTCCTGAAAATGTTTGGCCCAGGGCACAGAGATCCATGAGTGTGTCTGTGTGTGCTGAAGGGGTGCACAGACTAGAGTTATTTTATAGCCCAGGACCTGAGTGGTGCAAATGTTTGCCCTCGGCTACTAACTGAAAGTTTGGCGGTTTAAACTCACCCAGCAGCACTGTGGGACAAAGGCTTGGGAGCCTGCTTCCATAAGGATTACAGCCAAAAAACCCTAGATGGCCCTTCTCTGGGTGGAATGCACATGGTACCTACTTGTTTTGCTTTAGTAAGATAGGTCTGGAAATGCTGGTGGCGTAGTGGTTAGGTGCTATGGCTGCTAACCAGAGGGTCAGAAGTTCGAATCAGCCAGGTGCTCCTTGGGAACTCTATGGGGCAGTTCTACTCTGTCCTGTAGGGTCGCTCTGAGTCGGAATTGACTCAAGGGCACTGGGTTTGTTTTTTTTTACGGCGGGTCTATGGCAACCAGAGAGGAGTGGTTTCCTTAAGCTTATGGTGGAAGGAATTTGCCATTCTTGCCCAGTGCAAGTTCGAGTTACTGTAAATAATGGGGCAGGGTGCCCTGAGCTGCCCGTGTGCAATTGGAAGGCATTTGAAGGAGCCGCAGCACAGTATTTCCTTTGTAAACTGGGGGGTGGGGGTGGGGATTAATCAGTAAACACAGTACATACGGGGTTAATCGTGTTTACTTACTAATCTGTAGTGCACTATTTCACATGGGTTTGACCACATCCGTAATGTGGTGAAAACCAGGTGTAATTGTGCGCTACAGATTTGTAAGTAAGCTGAAGTAAACCTTGCTTATTGGGTAATCCATCCCTGGCTCAGGGCATTACGTTTCCTTGGGATGCTGGAAGTTTGCAAACGTGGTGCAGCATTGGAAGGATTCTGCAGGCCTTGCAAGCATTTGAGAAGGTGACACGGACGTCTGTAAAGAAATATTTCCACCATTTCTTATTGTTCATATAGTAAACCTGTCTTGGGTTACTGCAGTGAGTGCAGGCTATGTTACAGCCTGACTTTGAGGCCCAGGTTGACTTTGGGGTAAACCCAACCAGTTCCATTAAAAAAAAAAAAAATGCCCTTTTTCCTTCCTTCCTCCGGATGGATGCCTGGCTCCAGCTCATCCTAGCTGGAGCTTCCTCTAAGGGACAGAAACTGAACTGTCTGCTGAGAATGCAGAAGGCTGCATGTGAGAGCTTTCCGAGGAAGCTTCCGAAAATGAGGCGCGCTTGGGAAAGATGACAGAACACAAACAGGCTGATCTCTTTTCACGCATACCGAAGGAAGAGGGCATATCTTCCTCCTCACTGTTTCAGCAAGAAGAAATCTGCTGATACCACCCCAAACTGGCCAGACTAGGATGAAGGGGTGTGGGGCGGGATTGGATGGATTGATGGGTTAATGATACCCTGAAAGGGATTTTTTCCTCCTTTTTCTTTAATAGAGCTTACTTTAGGAGTGGCCAGGGATGTCAGGATAGGCCAACTCCATGTCCACTAAAGAAAAGCGGCCTTTTGTGTCCAGGGAGATTTGCCAGAGAAAGCTCAGGTGTGCAAATCGAACACTCCTCTATTACCGCCAACATGAATGTGATTGGGATGAGACATCAAAAACCCTCTACACCAGAAGAACTAGATGGTGCCCAGCTACCACCAATCACTGCTGTAACAGGCAACACAACAGAGAATGTCTGATGGATCAGGAGAACAGTGGGATGTAGACCTCAAACTCTCGTAAAAAGACCAGACTTAGTGGTCTGACTGAGACTAGAGGGACTCCAGAGGTCATGGTCCCCAGACCCTTTGTTAGCCCAAGACTGGAACCATTCCCAAAGCCAACTCTTCAGACAGGCATGGGACTGGACTATAAGACAGAAAATGATACTGGCGATGAGTTAGCTTCTTGGCTCAAGTAGACACATGAGATTATGTGGGTAACTCCTGTCTGGAGGCAAGATGAGAAGGCAGAGGGGGACAGGAGCTGGTTGAATGGACATGGGGAATACAGGGTGGAGAGGGGGAGTGTGCTGTCTCATTAGGGGAAGAGCAGCTAGGGGTACATAGCTGGGTGTGTATAAGTTTTTGTATGAGAGACTGACTTGATTTGTAAACTTTCTCTTAAAGCACACACACACAAAACCGTCTACATAGGAACTCGGGGTTATGATGTGGGGTGAACTAGAAGATTTAACAGGCTATTTGAAAAGGTAAGCTGGAAGTGGAAATGGTAAAAATCTTACCATTTATAAGCTGGATTCTACTAGCTCAGAATTTAGCATTAGAAATTTATACATGTACAACTGAAGAAAAAGATACTTTTTTAAAAAAAAACAAATCTGGACAAAATTATAGGAGGAATACAGACAGAACGAAGTGTTTTATACACAAATGCTATGTGCTAATCCCAATGGAATGCTTTACTTGCTTGATTAATAATTAATGTTGACAAACTACTATTCCTTGAAAGTGTTTTAAAATTCAGATTTACTATTTTTCTTTTTTTTTCTTCATGAGACCTGATTGGAATAATTGTTTGGAGTTTTAGGTGGATTGAGATTTAACAAATTCAATTAGTGCTTACTAGATGTGTTAACTCACTCAGTGCTCCCCAAAGCCACATGAGGTCAGTATTATGTTCCCTTTTATAGATGCAGAAAGGAGCCCTGGTGGCACAATTGCTAAGCGTACATCTACTAACCCAAAGGTTACTGGTTCGAATGCACCCAGCACCTTCCTGGGAAAAAAGACCTGGCAATCTGTTTCCATAAAAATTACAGCCTAGGAAATCCTATGGGGCAGTTCTAATCTGTTACATGAGGTCACTATGGGTCAGAATAGACTTGACAAATACCCAACAACAACATAGATACAGAAAGTAAGGCTCTAGGAGTTGGGTTTTTCTCCGAGGTCATGGTCCATGAGGAGCAGAACCAAGAATCGGCCCCCAGGCCTCCTGAAGTTAACTCTCCCTGACATCCTGGGGCTGCCCTTCTGGTCTGGAGCTCCTGATTTCTCCCATCTTGGCCAACGTGCCTTGAGCACCAAGAAAGGAGACCTCAGGAAAAGTGTTAAAATGTCCTAAACCCAACCTCAATGAAGTTGTAGGGAGGGGGACCTCAAAATTGATTTCACTTAGGACCTAATTATCTGAATTTAGACATTTTTAAAACTATTTGGCCTGATTTTCACAGCCATGTTGTCATTTTAAATGTTTTTTTTCTAGAGCGGTTCTGCTGTTGTTATTCTTAGGTGCCAACGAGCCAGTTCTGACTCACAGTGACCCCATCTATGTACAACAGAGTGAAACACTGCTCCATCATGAACCATCCTTACAATCTTTGCTATGCTTGAACACATGTTTGAGTCCCTTGTTGCAGCCAGTGTGTCAATCCATTCCGTTGAGGCTCTTCCTCGCCCCTGGACTGGTGTGCCCCTATAGTCTCATTTTGTTTTATGGGCCTGTCTAATCTTTAGCTAAAGGGTGAACCTCAGGAGTGACTTCATTACTGAGCTAAAAGGGTATCTAAGGGCCTACTCTTGGGGTTTCTCCAGTCTCTGTCAGGCCAGTAAACCTGGTCTTTTTTTGTGAATTAGAATTTTATTCTACATTTTTCTCTAGTTCTGTCCAAGACCATCTATTGTGATCCCTGTTGGAGCTGTCAGTGGTGGTAACCAGGCACTGCCTAGTTGTACTGGACTCAGTCTGGTGGAGGCTGCGATAGTTGTGGTCCATTAGTCCTTTGATGTAATCTTTCCCTTGTGTCTTTAGTTTTCTTCATTCCCTCTTGTTCCCAAAGGGATGAGACCAGTGGAGTAACTTAGATGGTCACTCACACACTTTTAAGACCCCAGACACTACTTACCAAAGAAGAATGTAGAACATTTTCTTTATAAACTGTGTTATGTCATGTGAGCCAGATGTTCTCTGAGACCATGGTTCCCAAAGCCCTCAGCCCAGTAATTTGGTCCCTCAGGGAGTCTGGATGTGCCTATGGAGCTTCCATGACCTTGCCTTGTACAAGTTGTGCTGGATTTCCCAGTATTGTGTACTGTCTTACCCTTCACCAAAGTTACCACTTACCTATTGTCTATTTAGTGTTTTTCCATCTCTATCCCTCCCCTCCCTCGTAACCAGCAAAGATTATTTCTTTTTGTGTGTAAACCTTTTCATGAGTTTTTATAGTAGTGGTCTCATACTATATTTGTCCTTTTGTGATTGACTTTTTTTTACTCAGCATAACGCCCTGCAGATTCACCCATGTTGTGAGATGCCTCACAGATATATCATTGTTCATCATTGCATAATGCTCCATTGTATGTATGTAACATAGTTTTTTTATCCATTCATCTGTTGATAGACATCTAGGTTGTTTCCATCTTTTTGCTACTGTGAAAAATTCTGCAATGAACATGAGTGTGCATGTCTATTTGTGTGACAGCTTTTATTTCTCTAGGTTATATTCCTAGGAAAGTATTTTTTTTTTCTTTATGTTGAAGTGTAATCCATACTGAAGGCTGTGGTCTTTGCTCTTCATCGGCAAGTACTTCAAGTCCTCTTCACTTTCAGCAAGCAAGGTTGTGTCATCTACACATGCAGGTTGTTAATGAGTCTTCCTCTGATCCTGATGTCCTATTCTTCTTCATATAATCCAGAGTCTCAGATTATTTGCTCAGCATACAGATTGAATAGGTATGGTGAAATGATACAACCCTCACATACACCTTTACTGATTTTAAATCACACAGTATCCCCTTGTTTGGTTAGAAAGACTGCCTCTTGATCTATGTACAGGTTCCTCATGAGCACAATTAAGTATTCTGCAACTCCCACTCTTTGCAATGTTATTCATAATTCTTTATGATTCACACAGTAGAATGCCTTTGTACAGTCAATAAAACACAGGTAAACATCTTTCTGGTATTCTCTGTTTTCAGCCAGAATTCATCTGACATCAGCAACGATATCCTTCATTTCACGTCCTCTTTTGAATCTGGCTTGAATTTCTGGCAGTTCCCTGTCTATATACTGCTGCAGCTACTTTTGAATGATTTCAGCAAAATTTTACTTGCGTGTGATATGAATGATATTGTTTGATGATTTCCACATTCGTTTGGATCAGCTCCCTTTGGAATAGGCATAAATATGGATAAATAAATATGGCCAGGTAGCTGTCTTCCAAATTTCTTGGCATAGACCAGTGAGCACTTCCAGCGCTGCATCCGTTTGTTGAAACGCCTCAATTGGTATTCCATCAATTCCTAGAGCTTTGTTTTCCACCAATGCCTTCAGTACAGCTTGGACTTCTTCCTTCAATGCCATCGATTCTTAATCATATGCTACCTCCTGAAATGGTTAAATGTCAACCAATTCTTTTTGGTACAGTGACTCTATGTATTCCTTCCATCTTCTTTTGATGCTTCCTTCGTTGTTTAATATTTTCCCTTTTGAATCGTTCAATATTGCAACTTGAGGCTTGAATTTTTTGTTCAGTTCTTTCAGCTTGAGAAATATCGAGTGTGTTCTTCCCTTTGGTTTTCTATCTCCAGGTCTTTGCATATGTCATTGTAATACTTTACTTTGTCTTCTCAAGCCACCCTTTGACATCTTCTGTTCATCTTTTTACTTCATCATTTCTTCCCTTCACTTTAGTTACTCTACGTTCAAGAGCAAGTTTCAGAGTTTCTTCTGACATCCATTTTGGCCTTTTCTTTCTTTCCTGTCTTTTTAATGGCCTCTTGTTTTCTTCATGAAGGATGTCCTTGATGTTATTCCACAGCTAGTCTGGTTTCCGGTCATTAGTGTTCACGTTATCAAATCTGTTCTTGAGGTGGTCTCTAAATTCAGGTGGGATATACTCAAGGTCATACTTTGGTTCTCGTGGGCTAGTTCTAATTCTCTTCAATTTCAACTTGAACTTGCATTTGAGCAATTGATGGTCCGTTCCACAGTCAGCCCCTGGCGTTGTTCTGACTGATGATATTGAGCTTTTCCATCATTTCTTTCCACAGATATTGTTGATTTTATTCCTGTATGTTCCATCAGGTGAGGTCCACATGCATAGTCACTATTTACATGGTTGTAAAAAGGTTTTTGCAATGAAGAAGGCTTTGGTTTTGCCAAAGTTTATCATGTGATCTCCTGAGTCATTTCTATCACCAAGGCCACATTTTCCAACTACTGATCCTTCTTTGTTTCCAACTTCTGAATTTCAATCACCAGTAATTGTCAATGCATCCTGATTACATGTTCGATAGATTTCAGACTGCAAAAATTGGTAAAAAATTTCAATTTCTTCAACTTAGGCCTTAGTGGTTAGTGCATAAATTCGAATAATAGTATTTACTGGTATTCTTTGTAGGCATACGGATATTATCTTAACACGGACAGTGTTGTACTTCAGGATAGATCTTGAAATGTTCTTTTTGATGATGAATGCAAAGCCATTCCTCTTCAAGTTGTTATTCTCAGCATAGTAGACCATGTAATTGTCTCATTCAAAGTGGCCAATATCAGTCCATTTCAGCTCACTAATGCCTAGGATATAGATGTTTATGCATTCCATTTCATTTTTGGTGATTTTCAATTTACCTAGATTTATACATCATACATTCCACATTCTGATTATTAATGGATATTTGCAGCTGTTTCTTCTCATTTTGAGTCATGCCACATCAGCAAATGAAGGTCCCGAAAGCTTGACTCCATTCATATCATTAAGGTCGACTCTACTTTGGGGAGGCAGCTCTTCCCCAGTGGTCTTTTGAGTGCCTTCTAACCTGAGGGGCTCATCTTCCGGCACTATATCAGACAATGTTCTGCTGCTGTTCATAAGGTTTTCACTGGCTAATTCTTTTCAGAAGTAAACTGTGGGGTCTTTCTTCCTAGTCTATCTTAGTCTGGAAACTCAGCTGAAACCTGTCCACCATGGGTGATCCTGCTGGCTTGAATACCGGTGGCATAGCTTCCAGCATCATAGTAACATGCTTTCCCCCACAATAGGACAAACTGACAGACACTTAGGGGGAGCAGTTCTAAATTCACTGAAAAATTAAGCAGAAAGTACAGACAGTTCCCACATATCCCATCCCCCCTGCTCACGGTTTTCCCTATTATTAATGTCTTGCATTTCTGTGGTACATTTGTTACAATCGATGAGCTAATATTGATACATTATCATTAACTAAAGTCCATAGTTGACATCAGCGTTCCTTCTCTGAGTTGTACGGTCCTGTGGGTTTTGACAAATGCATAATGTCAGGTGTCCACCATTACAGTATCATACAGAATAGTTCCACCGCCGTAAACATGCTCTGGGCTGTACCTGTTCATCCCTACCTTTTCCCCTGAACTGGAAACTACTGATCTTTTCACTCTCTCCATCTGTAGTTCACCTTTTCCAGAATGTTGTAGAGTTGGAATCATAAATATATAGCCTTTTCAGACTGGCTTCTTTCACTCAGCAACATGCATTTTGAAATAGGAAAAAGAAGGAGTGTTTGAATCAGCAAACTTGACCTTTGATACTAGGATGTAACCTCTAGGAATTCTCTTCAGCGCAGTCCTGGGAAAAGTGGTTACCCAGGGCTGGGCAGCAGTGTGTGGCGTGTGTGTGTGTGTGTGCAGAGTGTGTATGAATGGGCGTACGCATGCAAGTGTGTGTATAAATGAGACTGTGTGTAAGAATATGTGATTGTGTATGAGTAAGAGTGTGTGTGAGAGTTATCAGTGTATATGACTGTGTAAGTGTGTGAGTGTATATGAATGAGAGTGTGTGAGTATGTGTGTGCGTATCTCTGTGCATGAATGAGAGTGCGAGTGTGTGTGAATGTGTGACAGTGTGTGTGTGAATGTGAATGTGTGAGAGAGTGTGTGCGAGTGTGAGTGTGTATGTGAGTGTGAGTGTGTGTGTGAATGTATGAGTGTGTATGTGAGAGTGTGTGTGTGAATGTGTGTGAGAGTGAGTGTGTGTGAGAGTGTGAATGTGTAAGTGTGAGTACCTGTGTAAGTAAGTGTGAGTGTGAATGTGTGTATTAATGAGAGTATATGTGAGTGACAACCAGGCTCATGGTGTGCTGAGGATGAACTGCTAGCATATTCTTCAAATATCAACATCTCCTCCTTCCCAAAACAGAGAAAATGGAAAGAAACAGTACCCACCCCGTTGCTGTCAAGTCAATCCTAACCTATAGTGACCTGCAGGACAGAGTAGAACTGCTCCATAGGGTTTCCTAGGCTGTAATCTTTATGAAGGAGCCCTGGTGGTGAAGTGGCTAAGTGTTCTACTGCAAACCGAAAGGTTGGCAGTTCGAACCCACCATCAGCTCCAAGGGAGAAAGATATGGCAGTCTGCTTCCATAAAGATTTACAGCCTTGGAAACCCTGTGGGCCAGTTCTGCTCTGTCCTGCAGGGTTGCTATGAGTCAGATCTGACTTGATGGCAATAGATTTGGTTTAATCTTTACGGAAGCAGACTGCCACATCTCTCTCCTAAGAGCAGCTGGTGGGTTCAAACCACTGACCTCTGGGTTAGCAGCTGAGTGCTTAACCAGGGCTCCTTGAAAGGAAAAGTAGTTACCTGTTTATCAGAGTAACAGCACAGTCTTCCCCATCATCCAAATCTCTCTCAGAGTGGTCAGTGCCCCATCAAGATCTGATGAAGGACACATCCCAGTGAAGCTGGGGTTTGACCAGGTCTGGGCCGGCCTGACCTCTCCATGATCTTGCCTGAGTGTGAGGAAGCTCCAGTTATGACTGGCCCGCCCACCACAAGCCCACAGGTCCCTCAGGTTGGAGTCAGCCAGCAAGGTGTTTATTTAACCCCCTACCCCGTGCTTGTTCTTACTGTTAGAGTCTCTAACACAGAGGGGCTCCCTCTACAACTACTCTACTTGCCATCTGTTTTAACCCCACGTTTGTATCAGAGAAGATGACCTTTACTTTTGCTTCTTCTGTTGTTTGTTGTTGTTTTTTTCTTTTTGGCACTTAGAGATTTCCAAAAGCCTTAGGCACATGAAGTCTGTTTTTCAGCCAGAAGCCTTCTAGTAATCTACAAGAACGGGAGGGTGATTTATGCAGGAGCCCCTGGAAGGTGCAAATGGTGAACGTGTTTGACTGCTAATGAGGAGGTTGGAGGTTCCAGTCCACCCAGAAGTGCTGTGAAACAAAGGCCTGGTGATCTACTTCTGAAAAATCAGCCACTGAAAACCCTATGGGACTCAGTTCTATTCTGTCACACACGGGGTTGCCATGGGTTGGAATCGACTTGACGGCAAAGGGTTTGGTTCTTCGGTTTGTAAAGTGCTAGAATTACAGTGAAGCTTTATGGGTTCCAGGGGAGTCCCTGAGTGGTTCAAATGTGCTTGACTGCAACTGCATTTTTTTTTTTTCCTTTTGTATTTATTTAACGGTTGGCCAGGACTTTATAGAAATGCATGATATTCATTTCAGGGCATCACAGTGCAGGAGACAAGTAGGTAGTTTGAGAAAACTGGCTTGAAAGAGAGGAGGGAGGAAGGCACAGATTAGCCCAGAGGGCTGATTTGCTGATTCTAAATTTAATTGCACATGCTGTTGTAAAGGGGGGCAGTGGTGGTTTAGTGTAGAATTCTTGCCTTCCATGTGGGAGACCCAGGTTCAATTCCTGGCCAATGCACCTCAACTGTAGCCACTACCTGTCTGTCAGGGGAGCCTTGTGTGTTGCTATGATGCTGGACAGCTTTCAGGGACACCTCCAGACTAAGATAGATTAGGAAGAAAGACCTGAATAGCTACTCCTGAAAATCATCCAATGAAAATTCTATGGATCACAATGGTGCAATTTGCAACTGATCATGGGGATGGCACAGGATCAGGCAGCATTTCCTTCTGTTGTTCACAGGGTCGCCATGAATCAGGGTCCCACTCGATGGCAGCTGACAACAACAACAACATGCAATGGTGAAGTCTAGTGATTGTCCAACTTTCTTCTTGGCTTTTCTCAGGGTATAGAAGGCAATAGGTCAGGACCTGCCGTGTGTGTGTGTGTGTGTGTGTGTGTGTGTGTGTGTGTGTTTGGGAGCCACAGTGCAAAGTAGCTTGACTACAGGGATGGTGCTTGTCAGCTGGCTACAAACTGCCTTTTATTTTCATGGAAATGTGCCAGCAATTGGGAGTGAAGGAGCTTTGCATGACACTGTTATGGCCGAACTCATCGAGCAAGCAGGCCACCCATTCTGACAACGGAAGTTTACCTCCTAAATCCCACCTGAGATGCCCTGGTTGCTGTGTCCCGCCCAAGTGGCTGTTCAGCTTGGTTCTTGGAGCATGCAAAGCTTTGTCCTCCCCTTGCTCCTCACTCCCAGCAAAATCATACTTTTTAAAAGCCCAATTCCCAGTAGATAAATAGTAATTACAATTACAATTGAATGCTCTTCATAAATACTGAATTGGCTGTCAAGGCAAAAACCTCAGGAAACTTCCCTTTCACAAACCCATGTGCTCACTCCCTGGGGCTGCTCACTTTTTTTTTTTTTAAGTAATATTTAATGTCTCTACAGCGATGTGCTGTTCTAGGGAACTGATTAGCGCAGTTGTTGTCCATCACAGCGCCTGGCCCAGCATCGTCCCGGCACAGTGCTGTCCCGTCAGCTTTCTATTGCAGCCTTATTAGCCCAGTGCTGTCTGCCCATCTGGGATAAGGTGACTGACTAGATGTTCTGACTTTTAACAGACCTGCTGGTGTCCCCGATTTCTGCTGGGAGGTTGAATTGCCCCAGATTCTCCCGCTGGGAGCTCATGGTACAAAGGTTGCTGGCAAGGTACAGCTCCTGCCACCCAGGCGATGGAAGGAGAGATGAAGGGGAATTCCCCTCTGAGAGCAGCGCGCATTCAATGTGTGCAGATGGCACCTGCGTTATTACAAACGGCACAGAAGATGCTTTTGGCTGTAAAAGGCAGCACACCAAAATGGAGGCGTGGTACTGAGGGCCGCTGGGCCAAGCCAGGCACCGAAGAGAAGCATTTGTCCTGGGGCCCTCTGTCCCTATCTGAATCACAGGAGTGTGGGGGCACAGGGCACTGCACCCCTCCAGGCCTCCCCCTGTGCTTTGTAGACGTGTGTGTATGGTAGTGTGTCTGTGTGTGACAGTGTGTGTATGTGAGTGTGTATGGTTAGTGTGTGAGTGTATGTATGTTAGTGTATCTGTGAGTGTGTGTATGTTAGTGTGACTGTGTGTATGGTAGTGTTTGTATGTTAGTGTGTTTCTGTGTGTTAGTGTGTCTGTATGTCAGTGTGAGTGTGTGTGTTAGTGTATGTATGTGTGTGTCTTTGTGTGTATGTTACTATGTGTGAGTGTGTATACTAGTGTGTGTACGCCAGTGTGTGTCTTAGTATGTGTGTATGTTAGTGAGTGTGTATGTATGTTACTGAGTATGTGCATGAGTTTGTGTGGCTGCTAGTGTGTGTATATTTCTGTGTGTGTGTGTGACTACAGGAAGGAGCCTGGAGGGAAATCCTCTTTCTGCCCTGCAGTGCGTGGGCAGAACTGCGTTGTCATGCAAAGTGGCCTGAGTGGCTGGAGTGACCATATGCTGTGACCGCTGTGCCTGTTTAAATGCAAATGCCCTCCCGGAAGGAAAGGGCTTCTGTGTGATGTGGAGGGCTGGCGGGCTGGCAGGCGGGGCTCCTGCAGGTAGAGACTGAACAAACAGCACAGGTGGAGCCAAGCCCCTGCCCTGCACCTGCCGTGCCCCCCTTGGCACCGAGGCCATGTGCTTGTTTACCTGTGGTGTTGTCACCATATTTTGCTGTCAGGAACGATTTGGAAGCCACCTGCCATACCTCTGTCATCTGGTCCACAACAAAGCCCTCTGGGTGCAGGGCTCATGGCTCCGTGCCTCAGCATGGAGGAGAAGATGGTGCGAGGAGCCTGGGATCTCAGCTGAAATTATTATTGATCAATCACATAATCAGTGGCAAACACTTCAGCGAAGATAGCAAATCCATAGCAGCCTGCCCACATAACCACCCTTACAAATTTACCAGCAAACCCTAGCACGCGCTTAGCAAACATGCGGAGCAAGGGGTCACCTTCACTCCGAGGCAGAGTATTGACATTCCAAAAGCTGAAATATGTTTTGAGTTAAGTGTTATCAATCAGTGATAAGAGCTGCACGTCTGTTCAACATAACTCCATTGGCAGAAGGATTATTGAATGCTTTCTTGCCATAATCTAGAAGCATCTTTCAGACAAAACTCGGCTTGAAATCAATTGTGCATGAGGGGCAGCCTGCTGTGGCCATTCAGTGTCACACAAAAGGAGAAAGGCTCTCCTGCGATCTTTAACTAGAACGGGTTTATCTAAAGAGACCAGAGCTTCAATTTCTTTTCACATCAAACATTGACTCAATGCTCCCGACTCAGCAACGTGTGTAAACTGGCCGTGGAGCCATCTCCTCAGACGGCAGCCAGCTCTGCAGCCCAGCCCTGGCATGGGGACCCGATGAATCCTCTTTAGTTCCAGGTAACTGCTCCTATCAGGTCCTCCCTGGCTCCGAGTGAGCCCTGGTAGAGACGACCCACAGGCAGAGAGAGGAAATGGGCAAAACTCGCTGTGCGTGGAAGCTGGCAGAAGTCTGAGGCGCCAGGCTTCATTCTCTACCCCAACTTTGGGAGAAACAGACAAACAGCAGCAACAACAAAAATTACTAATCTTCAAAAGTTAACTACCTCAGATATGCTGTTAATTCCAGATGGTGATGAGGGGTATCTTTCATTTAAAATTTGAAGTTGCCTCAGAGTTATTGGGCAATCAAACAACAGGATTTTTAGAGGGATTATTTCCCAGACACCGAGAAGAAAGGGTAAAGTAGAGGCAAAACATAGGCTCCTGTCTCCCCAGTGGGCCCCAACCATCTAGATTCCACATTAGATGAATGGCTTAGGAGGTTCCTACAAAGCCCCAGCTAGGAAAGAGATGAGAGCAGGCGGTGGGAATCTATATTCCAGAACTATTCCCTGTCACCACCCGGTGGCCCAGGTTCTCAAATCCTGGAATATCAGCTGGCTCTCACAGGCTCCTGTTAGGGCCTCTGGTGACCGCACAGGTGTGGAAAGCCCTACCTGGCTTTTCCAGGTTGTTGTGGAAGCAGGAGCACCTGGCTTGGCTTGCTCTTGCTGGCAGGCTGGAGCAGGGATGGGGAGAAGCACGGTCATGAAGACATGTGCCTTGCCCACCAGGAAGCTTCCTTTCTCAGACAGCCGTCACACCTGCCCTTCGCACCACGTCTGGCACCTCCTGTGGTGGGCACCGGGACAAGCACTGGCAAATGGTGCCACCATTAGGACTCTCACCTGTGTTGTCCAGATGAGGAAGGGCATGTTTGGCAGGTGAAGTGCTTGCTCTAGTTCATCTACAGAGAGCGCAGCGGAGGCAGCTGGCTCCTAGGTCACAGCCGCCTTCTCATCATCCATCATGTTCCTCACTATTTCTTCTCTTTATCATTGTGATCATCGTGTTTAAACTACAAAACTTTGCAATTGTTTCCTTTCTCCTTTAAGTCTTTTCTTCCTACGTCTCCACACACTGCAGTGAAAAAATTCTTCAAAAAAAAAAAAAAAAAAATTAGAGGCTGTTGTAGTTAAGGGAGTCCCTGAGTGACGCAGTTAATGCACTCAACTACTAACTAAAAGGTTGGTGGTTTGAGTCCACCCAGAGTTGTCCTGGAAGAAAGCCATGGCGATCTGCTTCCGAAAAATCAGCCATCAACAACAGTTCTGCTCTGACACACATGGGGTCTCCGTGAGTCAGAATCAACAGCAACTGGGTTATGAGAGTTTTCGTAGGCCAGTGCTCTAGTGAGATAGCCTAGCTCCTCATGAGTGAGAAGAGCTGTATCTGGGAACCATTCGATGTTTCTGAACTTAATGTGGATGGTGTTCAGGGTGCTTCGAATGGATATCCCAGAGCTCACCCCACTGGACCTGACTCCTTTTCGAGGCACCGGTGGCTGGTCAAACTATTATTTCCATACCCTGATTTAAAAGACCCTTTTTTATCCTTCTGAAATGGAAACCCTGGTGGCTTAGTGGTTAAAGGTGCTGTGGCTGCTAACCAAGAGGTCAGCAGTTTGAATCCACCAGGTGCTCCTTGGAAACTCTATGGGGCAGTTCTACTCTGTCCCATAAGGTTGCTATGAGTCGGAATCGACTTGATGGCAGTGGGTTTGGGAAACATGAAAGTGTAGTTATTATTTGGTGGGTAAAATGAGTGACATACGGACAGATTGCCTTGTGCTCAGTGAGACGTCTGCTTCCAGATGGGCTTACTGATTGACACTTGGAGACATCTCCCTTATCTGAACACTGCTGTCCTAGTCAGCATTCTGCAAGAAACAGAACCAGTAAGATGTGTCTAGGTCTAGTTCTAAGTCTGAGTCTATGTCTACATCTAAATCTATATGTCTAAGTCTATGTCCAAGTCAATGTCTAAGTCTATGTCTGTTTCTGTCTCTATGTCTACAGTTACGTCTATGTCTAAGCTTATGTATAAGTCTAAATTTATGTCTAAGTCTACATCTATGTCTACATCTAAGCCTGTATATTTAAGGCTATGTCTATGTGTACGTCTACGTCTAAGACTATGTCCAGGTCTACACCTAAGCCTATATATTTAAGGCTGTGTCTATTTCTATGTCTACATCTAAGCCTATGGCTATGTCTCAGACTATGTCTCTGTCTTTTTCTATATCTATCTCTAGGTTTATTTTAAGGTATTGGCTTATACAGTTGGGGCAAGTCTGAAATCCATAGGGCAGCAGCGAGTTGGGAACTCTGGCAGGATGTCTTTTTAAAGTCTTGAGGCAGAATTCTTCTTCCTGGGAAACCTCCGTTTTTGCTCTAAAGGCTTTCAACTGTTATGTTATGAAGGGTTATCTGCTTTACTCAAGGTTTACTTAGGGTTAACTGATTGCAGATGTTAATCTCACCTACAAAATACCTCACAGCCACATCTAGGCTACCTTTTGAACAAACAACTGGAAACCATAGACAAAGTGAGTGGACACATGAAGTGTCACCATCGTACTTTCCCATCATGGCCCACACAGAAAATGACACTTGTACAGCACACTGGGGTAAACAGTCGAGGCTTCTTCCTGCCCACACTTCTTGCCCCCTTGCACTCTTCTGCCTTGTCCCTCCTGCCATTCCAAGAGTGGAGGGAGCGAGCATCATGTGCTTCTGTAGGGCTGTGGATTGAGAGGCTCTGAATTGGTGAAGATAGCCCCGGGAGTTTTGCATGGAGCATTGCATGTACAGGGAAGAAGCACAGAAGAAAGAAAAAAAAAAGAAATCCATGATCTTCCATTCTCTGGACCTTGAGTCAGGCATGAGATGGATGGGAGATCCCTGTGGCCGAAGGCATGGTGCCCAGTCTTCCCACCCAGGGTGACACTAGCATCTTCAGAACCTCCAGGATTAAGCCCACAGGTACTGGACCTTCTGACTCTGAGTTTGCATTTATTCCTTTTCTCACTCTTCATGTCCATGGTCAAACCATTCTGCCAAGCAGTCCTTGTAAGCTCTGTGGCTCATGCCTGATTTCTCCTTTCCTCGTAAACATGCCATTACCACTCAGGTGAATGGCGAAATGTCCCAACTCTGTTCCTGATATTTATGCCTTCAAATGGCTCTTTTCTCTCTTTCCTACAGCCCCACACCTGCCTGACTTAAATTGCTCATACATGTTATCTACATTACCTTGAGAATTTGAAAATGAACACAGAAAACTAGTGATGTCACAAGGAGGGTGTGGGGGCGTGGACTGCACCAGGTGATGCTGTCAGAGAGGGTGACACCAAAATGACTGCCTGTAAAAATATCCCTGTACTTAGTTATAGGTGGCATGGTGGTTAAGAGTTACAGCTGCTCACCAAAAGGCTGGCAGTTCGAATCCACCAGCCGCTCCTTGGAAGCCCTATGGGGCAGTTCTACTCTGTCCTATAGAGTCACTATGAGTCGCAATTGACGGCAATGTTTTTTTGCTTGTTTTTGGTTAGTTATAACAGCAAGTACATTTTTTTGTAAGTCCAGCTTACATGTATCAGTATACCTACAAGGTTAAAACTCTATACTAATTTACTTTTTGAACCTTCTAATGTGTTCTGGTCAGAGCTGTCATTATTACTCAAATTACAGTGATGCTTCCAATCACATGGTTTCAATTGCACAGGCCACAAGCAAGCGCTATTTTCGTTGCTGGCCGTGTTTTTATAGTTACTGATTTTGCCAAATTATCTGGTGTTTTAGCTACAATATTGTGGTAATTAGTATTTACGAACCTGTATCAATAATTTTTTTGAGAATGAATTAGTAATTAAAGGAAAAGAAGGAGTGATATATGGGAATTACAATTTATGAGTAACATTAGTACAGAAAGCATTACTAAGGATTCTGCAGGGTCTGGTATGGGAGGAGGTTCATGGGGAGGTGACACCATGAGTTACCGCACTGGGTGACACCAACCCTGGTGATACCATTGCAGACAACCACACAGGCTGATGTAATAAGTACTCAGAACCCCATGGCCCCAATAAACAAGTATTAATATCTGTTCCTTGCATTGTAATTTTGGTTGAACACTTTGCCTATCATTCCTCTGAAATATATCACTTCCTTACCATTAAAAGAGAAGAAATGGCGTCTCTCCACCTGGGCCAAGTGGACCACAAAGTCTCAATGATGCCGCCAGGAGCCATACTTCCAACATGAGGGAAAATGACGGATGTAGGAGACTCATATCTGAAAAGAGCCTATTTGCAGATAAGTGCTTATCTGTTAAATGGCCAGATCAACCTCACCCAAATGTTTAGAACAATTTGGGGACATTCAGACCCAGAATTTATGCTCAGAGGAGGGCCATTAGTGATGTCCTCTTAAGATCTCCTTGCTGGTGAAGTCCATATTGACCATCTCTGGTGTCTCATGTCTGTGGTGGCCCTTTGGTGGTCTGGTCCTGTGATGTCCAGATTGACCATCTCTGGTGCCTCAAGTCCATGGGGGCCCTCTGGTGGTCCGGTCCTGTGATACCCAGATTGACTGTTTTCAACTGCCTTGTGCCTGCAGTGGTCTGACTCTTGGCCTCTTTTGGCCTCCTGGTGCTTGGTTGGCTGCCATTTCCTGACCCTTCAGGTTGTAATATATTTCCTACTAGCCATCTTCTGCTTCCATTGCTGCTCGCATGTCAACTGCATCACCTCCAGTGTGGGGTACAGTAGTTCCTAAACTAAACTAAAACAACTCTTATTAGATTACTCTCACTCTCCCAATCAGAAATCTCATTAGTTCCCTCTTGCCTATTTTTGAAGAACAGTGTGTTCTCTCTAGCCCAGAACCTAAGACTGTGAGGTTGCATTCCAACTTTTCTCCCTCTGCTACATTACACGCCGTAGACTCAGTGAAATTAATGTCTGCTCGCGTGCTTGAACCTGCTCCTTATTTACATTCTGCAATACCCTCCCTTGTGCTTACTCACTCTGAAAACCAGCTCTGTTGGTCAACTTTCAGTCCCCTACATGAACTGCCTCAGCACCACCAGTCCTCCCAGCCCTAGGAGAGCGGTTTCTCCTCTGGAGATGCACCAGTCAGCACCCCAACCTTTCCTCAGCACTCCTTTGCTTTATAAGTTAATGATTTGTACTCCATTGTTGGTCCCAGATACTAAGCTACTTGATGGAGGCATTGGCTATTCTTCATCTTTGGATTCCCTCCTTATCTGCAGCCCAAAGCTTAGAATGAGGATTCTAAGGAAGGTGCTCAAGAACTGCTTAATGTATCATTAATGAAGAGAAGACAGAAATTAAGAAGCTGTTAGTTGTGGAAAATGTTGCATTGTTAATACTTAACAGCAGCGGCACTGTCTCTGACCTGGGGTGGGTTTATTTTGCTTATACAGGCCTACTCCCCTCAAGTCAGAACTCGGAGCCTCATGGTTTTGCAGTCCAAGCTTGGGGAGCCTCTGTCAGATGACGGGCATGCAGATATCGCATTCCCTGCTTCAAAAATACTGAGGCCCTTTTACAAACTTCACTGCTCTAAAAACAACTTCTTAAATAAAACACTTCCGTCACATAAGTATTCAAAAGGTCCCAAGTCCAAATTTTTCTGTACCTGGGACGCTGTTGCTGGCAAAATGACAGGCAGCCTTGTTCATCTGCAAGAAATCTGCTTCTGTGTACTGGCTGTAGGGTTTAGCTCTTACCTCTTTGCCAAAGGTACAAGCATTTCCTTAATGAAACAACTTGTCAGAGAGAGAATGGGAAGGTGCCAAAATGAAGGGTCTAGAGAAACTGGAAAGACTAGGAAGGGGAGGCACAAAAGAGCCAAGCGATGGAAACATGTCGCTTAATTCAATGGCAGAGAAGAGAGAGGAGGAGTGGAGAACCGTGGCCTGCAGCTCTCTGTTTATGAGAACATCTGTCTGGGGCGTGGACAGCTGGGGACGCAGCTTTGAAGGCTTTTTACTACTTGGAATTTGTTTCAGAGACTAGATTTGCTTCTCTGTACCACTTTCCCCTATCAAACAAAAATAAGAAGTAAGGCTTACACACAGTTTTGCGTTATTGTGAATTACTTTTATTCATAGATTATGTATACGCTGCATATGCTTATCTGTCTCATAGATAATGAAGCTAAATTCTCGCGAAACATTGTCATATCACCAACCAAAGATAAATAAACTACATGTAACTTCTCCGCACCCTGACCCCCTCCTGATGCCTTTGCCAAGCTAATGAATTCTGGGAATTGAAAATAAAAACATGGGTATGAAAACATTGTTCTTTATGTTGGAAGTTTTCTTTAAAACAAAATTGTGTGAATGTCTTTTCTTTTCAGTCATTAAAATGCCCTAAGTACCAGGGAAACAGAAAGACTAAATTCATTATGGATAAATTATTAACTTAAATCTTCAAAGCAAAGGCTAAAAAATAAAAAGTGCTCACCCAATGTAAAGAGAGGCCCAGCAGCATGTAACATCACGCCATTGTTTGTGTATTATTACAGCGATTATAACTAATTGATGCACTAGCAGTTAATTAGTAGCCTTGATTCCCCAAATGTTTTGCAGGACAATTACGCCGTGCTGCTTTTCAAAAGGCTCAATATTGGAGAGCAACGTTTGGCTACTTCTGCCTGATCCTCTGGGTGCCCCCCACTCCAACTTATTCTTCGTACCTCCTAGGGAAGAAAAGGTAAACACAAAGGGCCTAAGTCACAATGAGGGTGTCCCACTCCACACTGTTCGCAGTTTTCTTTGCTCAAAGGAAAATCCATTTATGACTTTTGTATATTGGATGATAGGGAAAAGATAGAAAGAGTGAGTCATATGAGATCAGGAAGTGCTTGGATATGAAAAACTACCACCGTAGAAAACTCATCTAGTGCTCTGGGCCAGGCGTGGATCTCAGCATTTACGCGTCTGATTTGTTTATCATCATCACAACCTTAGCTCCAAGAATCCTAATTGTTGTTAGTTGCTGTGAAGTTGATTCCGACTCATGGCGACCCCATGTGTTACAGTGTAGAACTAAGCTCCATAGGGTTTTCTTGGCTGTAATCTTTTTTAGTATTGTACTTTAGGTGAAGGTTTATAGAACTGTCTTCTCATTAAACAGTTAGTACACATATTGTTTTGTGACATTGCTTACCAACCCCACGACATGTCAATACTCTCCCTTCTCAATCTTGAGTTCCCTATTACCAGCTTTTCTGTCCCCTCCTGCCTTCTAGTCATTGCCCCTGGGCTGGTGTGCCCCTTTAGCCTTGTTTTGTTTTACGAGCCTGTCTAATCTTTGGATGAAGGGTGAACCTCAAGAGTGACTTCATTAGTGAGCTAAAAGGGTGTCCGGGGGCCATACTCTCAGGGTTCTTCTATTCTCTTCCAGGCCAATAAGTCTGGTCTTTTTTTGTGTGAATTAGAATTTTGTTCGACATTTTTCTATAGTTCTGTCCAGGACCCTCTATCGTGATCCCTGTCAGAGCAGTCGGTGGTGGTAGCGGGGCACCATCTAGTTGTCCTGGACTCAGTCTGGTGGAGGCTGTGGTAGTTGTAGTCCGTTAGTCCTTTGGACTAATCTTTTCCTTATGCCTTTAGTTTTCTGTATTTTTCCTTGCTTCTGATGGGGCGAGACCAGTGGAGTATCTTAGATGGCCAGTCACAAGCTTTTGAGACCCAGGAAGCTACTCACCAAAGTAGAATATAGAACATTTTCTTCATAAACTATGTTATGTCTTGGTTATAGTCTTTACAGAAGCGGATCGCCAGGTCTTTCTCCTGTGGAGTCACTGGGTAGGTTCAAACCACCAACCTTTAGGTTAGCAGCTGAGCACAAAACATTTGCACCACCCAGGTATCTGCGAGAACACTAATAGCAAATCTGAATGGGCCAAATTGGGCTGTAGGTGTGTAGGGTAATGCTATTCAGCTATATGCATCCCCTCCCTAATGGAATTAGCTTTGCTCTTCCCTAGAGCATGCTGGGGATGAATTCAGGATGGACTCAGGCTAAGGTACACGGCCGGGACTGGCATGACTGGGCCAGAGGCCAAGGGCAAAGAATGCCTTAGCAACAAGAAGGAAAACATCTGGGCCTGGACGTGAAGTCCTGGGAACACTGACTGCCCAAGGACGTGGGAGAAAAACGATGAGCCTTGGTCCCAGCGGGAATGGTATATAAGCTTGGGTTCCTTGCTAGGTGGTTGCAGAAAATACTCCAGCCAGCCGCCACTGGAGAAAGCAGCTGCTTGCCCGTGTCAGTAAGTTTCCCTGAACGTATGAATCTGGAAAGGGCTACGTGCCAGTTCTTTAGATTAGCTGCCAGGATGCACAGCGAGGGTCTTTCCTTACTGGGGTGTCCCCCGACAAGGTGTCATATCCTCATCCTACAGGGACAACATGGTTTTCTGGACACAGAAAATGTATTTAGTACTCTCATTATCTTCTCAGGGCTTTCCCATTTTATTCCTTCTATTCCATCTCAGCTTTGGTTTACTTGTTTTTGTTCCTTTCAATAATCTGTAAATTAAGTCATTCTGATATCAAAAATGAGAAGTAATTTCTTAGGACAAGAGCTGGGTGTGATGCTGACTGCTTCAAGCCCGTACCCAGGTTTGGCTGGATCATTCTATTTTCCTCTTCTTAAACAATTTTTCATAACAGTAAAAAGAGCAGGAACATAGTCTTTGGGTCAGGAGACCGTCTCTCTCCTGAACACTATTTCCAACCAGGCAGCACCATTCTGTTTGGGTTGGTGCCAACGTGAGCTACTGAGTGCACACAGGCTAGTTCCAGACTGCACTGTCTGCAGCAGAAAATGGGTGCACGTGTGCAGCTTACATCCGCCCATGGCCACGTGGGCTTAGTACTTCCTGTTGTTGCCTCCTTGGGTACAGAGGGGAAACGAACTCTTTCTAATTAGTCTGGAGCTCTACTGCCCAGCTAGATGCAAACCACTCTTCCTGGAAGAATGAGCTGTAAGAATTCATAGGTCTAAGACCACGTCTCTGGACCTACGGATTTTATGTTGTATGGAAAATGGGAAATCCTGCAAATTTAGAGACAAAGGGCTGTGTGTCTCAGATGCATTCATCCTCTTCCATTTACTGGACAATGAGGCATTCCGAACTGCACTGGATACAACATGCCTCCCACACCATTGGTGCCCAATAAGTATTTGTTGGAGAAATATCACTTGTGATACTAAAATATTGACTCATTATAGGGGTTCTTATAGTCTACAAAAGGAGGCAGTGTTGGTTCAGCAGTAAAATTCTCACCTTGCACGTGGGAGACCTGGGTTTGGTTCTCGGCCAGTGCACCTCGAGCACAGCCACCACCTGTCTGTCCGTGGAGGCTTCTGTGTTGCTATGATGCTGAACAGGTTTCAGTGGAGCTTCCAGGCTAAGATGAACTAGGAAGAAAGGTCTGGAGAAGTACTTCTGAAAATTAGCCAACGACAACGCGATGGATCACAATGGTCTGATCTGTAACCAAGCACGGGGATGGCGCAGGACTGGGCAGAATTTTATTCTGTTGTACATGGGTCGCCATGAGTCAGGGCTGACTTGATGGCAGCTAACAACACAGCACTTTTAAATGAATTATCCTGTTCAAACCTCAGACGCCCTCAGAGTAGCTATTATAACCTCCATTTACATATGGAAAAACTGAGCTTCAGAGAGGCGAAAGGATGTTTTACAAGTTCCACAGGTAGTATCTGGCAGAACTGGTACTTACATCTGTGCCTCTGCCTACTTGAAAGACATTTTTCTTAGTTAATGAGGAAAAATCCTTTTGAGTCTAGGGTACATTTTATATCAAGGGTTTACTTATTTCCTATCTGCAGCCGAAGGACGTCAATGGCCATGGAAGAGTGTATATGCCGATTCCTTGAGAAACACTTCCTTTGGGGAAAATACCCTCCAGCATCTCAGTTAGACTTGAAGTCTGGAAAAGCTCTCTGGAAGGGGGCACTGTCTGAGTTGTGTTTGAAGGATGAGTAGGAGTTTGGTTAATAATTTGTGGAAGGGTGTTTCAGGCAGAGGGAACAGCATGTGGGAAGGCAGAGGGGTGAGGAGTAACTGGTTTGGCTGCAGCCATGTGTCCACAGGGGTGAGCTAAAAGACAGGCAGTGGCACAACCAGGGCTGCTGGGCAGCTCATGAGGTTAAACTGAATCCCAGAGGACTTCAGGCAGGTGAGTGCTTTGATCTCCTTGCACTTTAGGCAGATCCTGACTGGATGTGGGGGCTAGTGCTGTCGTATAGGTAGAAGGCAGGTGGATACTGGTGTGAGAGAAGGCCTTGGGGAGATGGGAGAGGAGGTGATGACCCCAAGGAAGAGAATGCTGGACCTACGTGAAGTCTGGGGAAGGTAGGCATGAATGTAGGAAGAGAGGGCCCTTTGGTGCAACTTTACAGGAAGCTGTATTTTTATCTCCTAGGTCAGCTTGCAGGTGGCAGTGGCTCTTGAGTGTGGGCAGGTCATTCAGCACAGGTGTGCCATTCAGGGGGTCCAAGCTTGGAATGGAGGCTCTGAAGCATTGATGCTTTACTGTGAGTCAATTCTGAGGCTAAAGTGGGTGTTGAGGGTCTTAGCTGGAAAGACTGCCTCTCCCATTTATGGAAGAGGGGGGTGGGGCAGAGTGGTCAGTGCCTCCAGCCAGACAGCCACTAGCCCTGTTTAACTATGGTCTGTTAGACTCCCACCCCCTCAGGCTCCTCCTTGGCCTCAGACCTCAGGGGCTCTCTGCTCAGTGCCCTTTAGCTAGAGCAGGACAGCTGCCTGACAGGGGTGTCCCCCAAATCCAACCTTGACTCTCCTAGCCGGCCTGGCGTGCCTGGACACTACCTGGTGGCTTTGTGTAGGAAGTCCCCTCTGCCATGTCTGGTGGGAGAGAAATGGCTTAGCTCTCTCCAAACCCGTGTTAACCCACAATGAGGGGCACACAGTACCGGGAATGTGGGTGGTTGGGAAGGTGTTTCCAACAAGAAAAGAACAGATTCTGCTGAAAATATACCTACTGAGATAATTCAATTTCATGCGTAAAAATGTAGCTTTATCCAGAAATTGTCAGTGATATGATAAAGCTAATTAAGGCATGCATGGAGCTAGCGGTTTCATTAGAGGAGATAATATTGCACAAGAAAAATAAGAAATCATTATGATGAATGTCTCAACATTACATTACATGTTAATGAAGTGTAAATGATCTAATTATTTTTGAAAGAATACAGATTCGATTAAACTGTCGGAATTAAATTGGAAAGGACAGCCCATTGTACTTTTTATGTACAGACAAGTTAGCGTTAATTAGGCACAATCTACAGGAACAAATGAGGCACAACCCTCAGTGAACAATCATGTATCCATCGCTCAAGGCAGGTTTCATAAAGAATTATATTAGGGAAAAAATTGTAAGTCAATTAAATACAGTGCTGAAGCAACGGGAGGGGAAATGAGGGGAAGCCTCCCGTACCTCCCTCTCCATTTCGACTCTGTTCATGGCAGAATCATTCTACCAATTTTGTGCCACCACTAATTTCATAAATTCTGAGTCTGCCGGTCAGGTGCTGGGATTGATTTTCATTGTCTATCCCCGAGATAGCTTCTAGAAGGCAGGATAACTTGGCTGAGAGTCTTTCCACCCAAGGACCAAGCCTTTGAAGATAATTCCTTTGCCAGCATTCTTACCAGGGTCTCAAAAACAGGATGTTCTTTTTGGATCGTTGCCTATTCTACCGTTGCTTTGAAAACCCAGGAGCCACCTTGGCTCATTGGGCGTGAGCTGCCCACGTGGGTTCTCACCTCCATTTCCTGTTTCAGATAAAAGGAAGAAACTGTAGTGAAGCTGAATGTCAAAATCTGTGAAACCCAATCAATCCTTGATTGATACAGACCTATCTTTTTTTCTGTTTTGGAAAGTAATTTTGTCATTGGTGGTAGATGCTGTTGAGTGGGTTCCAACTCATAGTGACCCTATGTACAACAGAAACACTGCCCAGTCCTGCACCATCGTCACAATTGATGCTATTTTTGAGCCCATGGTTGCAGCCACTGTGTCCATTTACCTCATTGAGCCAAAAAACCAAACCCGTTGCCATGGAGTCAATTCTGACTCATAGCGACCCTAATAGGACAGAGTAGAACTGCTCCATAAGGTTTCCAAGGAGCAGCTGGTGGATTTGAACTGCCAACCTTTTGGTTAGCAGCTGAATGCTTAACCACTGTTCCACCAGGGCTTCATCTCGTTGAGGTTCATCCTCTTTTTCGCTGGCCCTCTGCTTTACAAGCAAAATAAAAAGTTTAACAACTGTGAATATTCTACATCCAGCTTCATTTCTGTCTTGTCACTTTTGTAGAATCAAGGTCTGAGATTCTATTGGTCTGTTTTAAAAAAAAAAAAAAAGCACCAGCAAAATACTGGGACATCTGGTCTACCAGTCAAGAAGCCATGCTTTGTGAAGGGCTGATGTGCCACAGACAGTTGGGATTGCAGGTGACCTGGCACGCGGTGGAGAAAGCCCAGAGCCCGGGGACACAAAGCAGGTGCTCTGCAGTGCCGTGCTAGAGTCCAGCCTGTCCCAGGCCTAGGTGGGCAGCGTGCTTGGTTTCTGCTTGCTCAAGTGCCTCGCCCAGCAGCCACACTGCATGCTTCTTGGCCCTCACATGTGAAGCTCATGAAATCACCCATCAGTTTCTATTTCAAATCTGTGTGAGGCCCTGCATTTCCAAAATGAAGCTCCACGCCTGATCTCGCCGTGTTCTCATATTGTCAGGCTGTCCTGCTTTACTAAAACCCAACACACAAACATGTGATGAAAAGCTCCAGATGAATCAAAGGATGGCTATTTACAAAGAGCATTTGCTACATCAAAGGGTTTGCTGCTGGGGTCCAGTTAATTCTTCTGGTTCATGTAAAATAGGATACAGTTGGCACAATATCCCTTGGAAGTATTTATTCACAAATCAGGTACTGCGATATGACTGTTCCCTGCCCTCCCTTTTTCTCTGGAAGGTTCCCTGGGGGCAGGAAGAAGGGGAGGGGGCTTGATCTTTTGGTGTGTAGGAAAAAGAATATTTCTTTTTTACACCCAGCTCCAAAACTTTGGGATAATTATTAATAATTAGAATTGAGTGAAAAACCCACACCAAGTCAGTTATTCGATGTAATTTGCAGTTAACAATAGTTTCCTTCTGGAAACCTCAGGAGTCAGAACGAGGGAGTCCCACGGTGTTTTTGTTTTAATTTCTGGCAGCTGAAGGGATCAAGATAGAAAACCATACGTAGGGGACCACAAGCTTAAGTATTACGAAAAACAAAAGAGGCACACACATCAACAACAACAAAAAGCAATTTGTAAAATGCATGGAATTTGGGGTTTTAAAAATATATTTGGACTACGCTCAAACGCAATGTTCGTAAAAGGTGCTCACAGCAAGCTGGGCTTTTTATTTTTAAATTTTTTGGTGCCTGCAAACAAAATCTCATCCTAGAGAATGTTCCGGGGGGAGATTCCATGGAGCCTTCAGTGCTAGGAGGCAGAGATGGGGCAGGGGCTGGGGCAGCCCGAGGGAGAGGCAACAGCGACCACGTGCCCCTGGCTGGGGCTCAGCTTCATGTCAGACCTGAGCTCTGCTGCTCACGTGCTACCCAGGCAAGTCCATGCCCAGGTGCTTTACCTGAAGACTAAGTATCAGTAATAGTGCACATACCTTGAGGCTTTGTGGGGACTGATGAAAATGCCTGTGGAGCTTTGAGACATGTGCCCACAATAGTCAACACTATAACCATTTGTTATGCATTGAATTGTGTCCCTCAGAAAGACGTGTTAAAATCCTAACCCCTGCACCTGTGACTGTGACCTTATTTGGAAAGAAGGTTTTTCTTTTGTTAGCAGTTAAGTTAAATGATGTTATGTCAGAATAGTGTGGGTCCTAATCCTAATCCCTTCAGAGTGGTGTCTTATAAAAGGGAAGAGCAGACATGGAAACAGGCTCACACACAGGGTGAAGACAGTGTCTGAGGTCTGTCTACAAGCCAAGGAATGCCAAGGATCCTCGGCAGCCACCAGGAGCTAGGAGAGAGGCATGGGACAGCTCCTTTTTCAGAGGCTGCAGGAAGAACCAATACTGCTGTCACCCTGATTTGGGTTCTCAGCCTCTGAGCTGTGAGATAGTGAATTCCCATTCTTTAAGCCACCCACTTTGTGGTGTTTTGTTATGGCATCCCCAGGGCACACAGACACCACTGACTGTTTTTACTAACCGTGGGTCAGGGTTGAGGCTGGGCACAGTGTTGTCTGCACACAGAGGGCATGTTCTTGTGGGAAAAGCTGGGGGAACTCTCGCGGTACGGTCTAAAGTCTTCCTGGAGCACCAGTTGCTCACGGCTGGTTTGAGTTGTGGATTTGGAACTGGGGCAGGTGGGGTAGAACTTCTTGGGCAAAGGGCCATTCCCTGGGTGGACAGCGGGGGTCTTGCAGCTGAAAGTCCTACGTCCAATCTAGTAGATACCAAAGAAGACAGAAAGGTCCAAGAGGAGAGAAAATGTAGCAAGGAGGGCACCAAGTGTGCAGGGGGTGTCCCCAGGCTGCAGGACTGAGTGAAGGATGGTGCAGAGTTGTTGATTTAGCAGCAGGGCGCAGTCTCTGAGTAATGGACCCCAAAAGTAGGACATGGTGTGGGTCCTCCAGGTAGTTTCTCAGGGATGAAGACATGGCACACAACATGGCAGCACTGTTCACAATAACCATAAGGTGGAGACAACTCAAGTGTCAATCAACAGATAAACCCAATGTGGTCCATTCATGCAATGAAATATTATTCAGCTATAAAGAGAAATGAAGTTCTGATACATGCTATGACACGGATGAACCTTAAAAACGTCATGCTGAGTGAAATATGTCAGTCACAAAAGGGCAAATATTGTAAGATCCTACTTACATGAAATATCTAGAAGAGGTAAGCATATAGGGACAGAAAGTAGATGAGAAGTTACCAAGGGCTGGGGGAAGGGAGAGCCATGTTTAGGAAGCAGTGAGTTTCTGTTCATGGTGATAGGAAATTTGACAACAGATACTGCTGATGTTTGCACAACATGATTAATGTAGTTGGTGTGTGAATTGTGCATGTAAAAAAAATTGAACTGGTAAATATTGTTATACATATTTTTATAACACTAAAGAAGAAAAGAGAAAAATGAAAAAAAAAAAAAATGCCATGGCAAACAAGGTAGGAGCTCAGCTGGATGTGAGAAACCCGGGTCTGCCCTAAGGCCAGCCTGGCCAAGACCGGTGGGGCCAGAGCTGCTCAAATCCCTCCCCCCAAGGAGAGACTGAACATGAGGGGGCCAGGGCTAAGCTGCAGCAGGGTACGTGGCTTCAGCCCTGGTGCTGCCAGGAGTGGGAAGCTGGGCCTGGGACATGTGGGACGCTGCATTTCTCTCTCTTTCCCATGACTTCACCTGTGTAATGCCCAGTGCATGAGTCTCAGGAGAGAATGGCATGTGGTCTCTCTTTCCTAGAGCAGCCTGGGGAAGTTCTAGAATCATCTACTTACCTCCTGTTCTCTGTACTTAGAACAGTAACTGCCCTGCACACAGGGGTGGATTAACCGGTAAGCAAGGTACACATGGGCTTCATTGTGTTTATTTACTAATCTGTAGTGTACAGTTTCACAATGGGCTTTGCCACTGGCTAATCTGCCCCTGCCTGCACAGGAATATTTGTGAAAGCTTAGAAACTGCCTGAAGTCATATTTAAAATCATTATTTTCTGAGAAGAGGAATGTCGAAAGACAAATTATGCTTTGAAGTAGTTATCAGTGGGTATTAGTGGAGGAGTGGGACACGATTATCTTTGCGAGTAGAGAAAGCGTCTTTATAGGTCCTTCATGTTAGAAATATTCATTTTGCTGTGTAATCAGGAGTAATACCAATTGAAAGCACATGGAGAAAGCTACCAAGCTGGTTACAAACAATGTGATATAACCATGCACACGAGTGTATATAATCTGTGTAATAAAATGTAAACATAATATTTTGCCAGTAGCTAATAATGCATTAACAATTATTCTCTTGTTCCTCCCAGTGGATTCATAGTATAATGAATTTCAGGTAATATTTATTGGGTTCCTATCCGGTATATCAACAACTCAACTAGGTCTTGCAAATTTCTCACAGAGGAGGAAAATATAATATTCTATTCAGTAGTATTCAAAATAGTAAAATCCTGTTTAACTAAACTTCAAAGACAGTGGGGCTGGGAGATAAGAAACACACCTTTGCATCTTACCTTAGGGCTCTAGATGCTATGTGATTGAGATCCAGACCCTCCAGTTATCAGTGCTGTATCGGGTCCGTGACTGCTGCAGCTTAATGCTCGGAGAAACATGGCTAACGTCAGTATTGTTAACGCGGTCACACAGAGGCTGATTGTAGAGCGCAGTTAGAATGTCAGGCATATTGTGCACTAATGCTACATGACCAAAGATTAATAATGGCAGAAAGAAGAACCAGTGGCTGCCAAAGCTCACAGCCCGGTTGCCAAGATGGTGGGACCAGCTCTGCAGACAGCATGAGGCCTGCCAGTCAAGATGACTTACAAACAGAAATTGTAATTTGCTCCAGTGTTTTTTTCCAGCATTATGGACATGCCTTTCTGCTCAGTTTAAATTGATTTTTCAATTTGATCTCCAGCCACGCTATATGTGACCTGATGAAATCTCAGCCCTCTGAGCCCAGATCTTAATCTCTTGTCTAAAATAGTTAGCATAGCCTCATCTCCGGTGTGGAAACAGAGTGGAGTAGCAGACTCTTCTGACCATGGCTTTAAACAAACCAATTAGGTATCTTCTGTTTGTGGACTATGGTACCAAGTGGCAGTAAAAGCAACAACAGTGTCCCCTCCAAAACCCATGGAGTAAGCAGAACTGCAACTAGATAGGCTTTCCTCCCCTACCTGCAACTGGGTCTTACCTAGTAGAATCTAGGAACTACCAGTACAGTGCCTTTGGATTCTGTGCTTCATACACTCACTTCTGGGTAGTAGTCATTAGAAAAGGACATCATGTTTGGTAAAGTAGAGGGTCAGTAAAAATGAGAGAAATCCTCCATGAGATGAATTGACATAATAGGCACAATGGACTCAAACCTATAAAGAATCATGAAGATGGTGAAGGACTTGGCAACATTTTGTTCTGTTATACATAAGGTTGCCATGAGTTAGAGCTGAGTCAAAGGCAACTAACAACAACAACTGGGTAGAAAGAGTCCAAAACCAAAACCAAACCCGGTGCCATCGAGTTGATTCCGACTCATAGCGACCCTAGAGGACAGAGTAGAACTGCCCCATAGAGTTTCCAAGGAGCACCTGGCATATTTGAACTGCCGACCTCTTGGTTAGCAGCTGTAGTACTTAACCACTATACCACCAGGGTTTCCAGAAACAGCCGAGGAGGCTGGAATTCAGCAAGTACAAGTGGTCACACTTATGGCTGCCTTAATCCAAGGACAAGGGGATGGTTGAAAAGATGGTGCCATATGCTATGACAGCAGACCCTGCTGAAGTCAGATGCTTTCATGACAATGGGAAGAATGCCTTCAAAGATGTGAAACATGCATGGTCAAAGCCCCATGGTTCCAACTGTTGTGAGAAGATTCTACTGTTTTTGAGTTCAATTGTTTCATTAAATGTTCACTGTGGTTTCGAAATGTAGAGGAGTTCAGGAATCTAACAGGAAAAGTACTGGGTCAGCTTCATTAATATTCTTAGGTTGTTATAGATAATGAGCAAATCTTATATATCCTGGGTTGTTTTTGGAGCCCTTTTCACTTCCCTCCAGTTCCATTCTCCCAACATGGTTATGTAGCCTTAGAAGACTTCTTATGAAGCCTTCAATACAATCTGCACAAGTGTGAGTATATTTAAATATATTGTCACCTGTGAAACTAACACTCTCTCAAGTCAAACAGTGTCCAACCTGCCAACCCATACATGGAAACTCTGTGTTAAGGCAAAAGCGAAACACTAAGAAAAATAGCCTTAGTTTTCCCAGGCTTCTACCTGTCCCCTTGCTCACAGGTCAGCTTCTCTTTCCTCACAAACAAAGATACAATTTCGTTACCTTTTCTGAGGCATATTGCTAAAGTTTTTTCTACTTACCTGTAGTTTCTCTCCCCACTTCAAGCTCTAGTTTTTCTTTTTTTCCTGTTAATTGTCCTTAACAGGAAAAATGGGTAAAGAATAGGAACAGGCAGAATAGCACCTGGAGAAAGCTCTTGCTCATAGGTAATTGTGACAGATGAGACAGAACTCAAGCCCCATTGGCAACTCAGTGGGATTGGTGACAGCTATTGGACACGAAGAGGCATCTCGGACTCCTGGTTTTTATATGAATGGCATAAAGACAGCTTATTCCTTCCTCCTTTCTCCCAGAAAATACACAAAGAGCCAAGATACTGAGAAATAGAAATACAACCATTATCTTTATGAGACTAGGAGACTTCTATAACCCCAGATAACAGTATATGAGGAAAGGCTGCCAAATGCTATGAAGGTAGAAGTGGGATGCTGAGACAGCCTGAGAAGCTATCAGATAGACCCAGTAGCTTCCCAGTCACCCTGCAAGGCAATGAGTGTGGAACGAGGAGAAATGGGCATATGGGTTAGTGCTGGAACTTCACTGGACTGAGGTCAGCTGAAGAAGTGTGGAAGGTAGGGATGAACACAGATTTATACAGATAACACTTGCAGGACATTGTCTTTCGATAAGTGAGAGAATGAGAAAGCTAGTCTAGTTATTTAATTGCCAATGTCTGTGAAGTAAGAGCTAAAAGAACTCACACATGCAGCATATGCCATAAGAACTTGTATTAGCCTGGGGCACAACCTGGGTCCTGCATCCACATAAGTTTTCTGTAAATGTATGGTCTAGAAAGAAGAAGCTAGCACTTTTTTTTTCCAAATAAAAACAAACTGTAAGAAAAATGAAGAAATAATAAGAAAAAATGGCAAATAAATAAAATTCTACCATAGAGCAGATGGAAATTGTGACCGAATATATTTTCATGGCTTAACACACGCGCACACACACCTACACTTTCCTGAAGTAATGAAGTAATCATTTTCATAAAACAAGAGATCAAAGAAGAGAAGCTAGATCATACATAATGAAGCAAAGAAAAAACAAAATATAAGCTGTTAGAAATCGGGAAAGAAGTGGTGGAAGTAAAACCATCACAAAGATGCAGGCCACACTGGATGAAGCGTAAGTAAGAATAAATGCTGTGGAAATCACAGAAAGAACATGGAGATGGGATTAAGTGATCAAAATGAAATGGAAATGAATACGAAGTTACAAAGACATAACAGAAATTATAGAAATTGAAGATAGAAAATAAGGCATAAAATATGCATACATATATTGTCAAAGAGTAAAATTAAGATAATATACAAAGATAAATTATAAAACATAATTCAAAAAAAAATGTTTCCAAGAATAAAAAGAACCCTTGAAGCTCCTGGTTGTCCCAGTATGAATTGACACAGGATAATCAAGACAGAAACATACTCTAACAATGTTTTTGGGCTTCAAAGACAAAATAAAATAAAATAATAATAATGCATAGGCATCCAGGCCAAAAATAAAAAATTTAAATACAGTCACCTGGAAAGGAAAAAGAGTCTGACTAGTTTCAGACTTCTTCAAAAAAGAGGAGCAATGACACAGAGAAAAAAAGTGTCAACTAAAATTTCGTGCCCAAGAGACCATTATTCAAGTACAAACGCAATAGACAAATATTTTGAATTTGAAATAATTCAATTAATATAATTCTCAGGATTCATTCTAAACATAGCTTGATTATGAATTCTAGCCAACATAGAAACAAATGAAGAAACTATAGCAAAGACTGGCTGGCATTGAGCACTGAATCCATCCGATGGGAAAATTAACACATATGGAAACATTGGAAATGGGTCAGAATGTAAATCTTATGAAATCTAAAAATGCAAGAACTGTCTGCCAAAATTTGGGAATAAAAAGGGGAAGAGAAGATGAAAAGTAATATTGATACCCTGATTCCATAATCTTTTATAGCCTGGAGTATAAAAACAAGTACTAGGAGTGTAGCTATATTTAGATGTTTTGAAATCTATGAAGTAGTTTCACTGCTATTCATAGGGTTTTCACTGGCCTATTTTTTCAGAAGTAGGCTGCCAGGCTATTCTTCCTAGTTTACTTCTGAAAAAATAGGCCAGTGAAAACCTTATGAATAGCAACAGAGCATCATCTGATATAGTGCTGGATGATGAGACTCTCAGGTTGGAAGGCACTCAAAGTATGACTGGGGAAGAGCTGTCTCCTCAAAGTAGAGTGAGCTTTAATGACACAGATGGAGTCAAGCTTTCAGGGCCTTCATCTGCTGATGCGGCACAACTCAAAATGAGAAGAAACAGCTGCAAACATCCATTAATAATCGGAACATGGAATGTATGTAATATGAATCTAGGAAAATTAGAAGTTGTCAAAAATGAAATGGAGCACATAAACATGGATATCCTAGGCATTAGTGAGCTGAAAGGGACTGGTATTGGCTATTTTGAATCAGATAATTGTTTGGTCTACTATGCTGGGAATGACAAGACAAATCGAAGAGGAATATTGTCATGTTCATCATCAAAAAGAACATTTCAAGATTTGTTCTGAAGTACAACACTGTCAGTAATAGGATAATACCCATAAGCCTACAAGGAAGACTAGTTAATAGGACTATTATTCAAATTTACCCACCAACCACTAAGGCCAAAGATGAAGAAACTGAAGATTTTTACCAACTTCTGCAGTCTGAAATTGATCAAACATGCCATCAAGATGCATCGGTAATTACTGGCAATTGGAAGATAAAAGTTGGAAACAAAGAAGAAGGATTGGTAGTTGGAAACAATGCCAGAGATTGCATGATAGAATTTGGCAAGACCTGCAGCTTCCTTGCAAATACTTTTTTTCAACAACATAAATGGCGACTATACATGCGGACCTCTCCAGGTGGAATGCACAGGAACCAAATCAACTACATCTGTGAAAAGAGACGATGGAAAATCTCAACATTACCAGTCAGAACAAGGCCGGGGCTGACTGTGGAACAGACTATCAATTGCTCATATGCAAGTTCAAGCTGAAGCTGAAGCTGAAGAAAATTAGAACAAATCAGCCTGAATTTAGAGGTCATCTCAAGAGTACATTTGATGAGTTGAACAATAATGACTGAAGATCAGACGAGTTGTGGAATGACATCAAGGACATCACACATGAAGAAAGCAAGAGGCCATTAAAAAGACAGGAAAGAAAGAAAAGACCAAAGTGGATGTCAGAAGAGACTCTGAAACTTGCTCTTGAACATTGAGTAGCTTAAGCAAAAGGAAGAAATGATGAAGTCAAAGAGCTGAACAGAAGATTTCAAAGGGCAGCTCGAGAACATAAAGTATTATAATGAAATGTGAAAAGACTTGGTGATAGAAAACTGAAAAGGGAAGAACACACTAGGCATTTCTCAAGCTGGAAGAACTGAAGAAAAAAATTCAAGCCTCGAGTTGCAATATTGAAGGGGCCCTGGTGGTGCAGTGGTTAAGAGCTACTTCAAGCTATGGCTGCTAACCAAAAGGATGGTAGTTCAAATCTACCAGCTTCTCCTTGGAAACCCTATGGGGCAGTTCTATTCTGTCCTACAGGGCCGTTATGAGTTGGAATCGACTCGATTGCAAAGGGTAATATTATCATGGGGAAAATATTAAACGATGCAGGAAGCATCAAAAGAAGATGGAAAGAATACGTACCAAAAAGAATTGGTCGACATTCAACCATTTCAGGAGGTAGCATATGATCAAGAACTGATGGTACAGAAGGATGAACTGAAAACATTGGTGAAAAACAAAGCTCCTGGAATTGACTGAATACCAATTGAAATGTTTCAACAAATGGATGCAGCGCTGGAAGTGCTCACTCATGTATGCCAAGAAATTTGGAAGACAGCTACCTGGCCAAAAGACTGGAAGAGATCCATATTTGTACCTATTCCGAAGAAAGGTGATCCAACAGAATGCGAAATTATCGAACGATATCATTAATATCACATGCAAGTAAAATTTTGCTGAAGATCATTCAAAAAGCAGTTGCAGCAGTACATTGACAGGGAACTGCCAGAAATTCAAGCTAGATTCAGAAAAGGACACGGAATGAGGGATATCATTGTTAATGTCAAATGGCTCTTGGCTGAAAGAAAAGATGTTTGCCTGCATTTTATTAACTATGGAAAAGCACTTGACTGTGTGGATAGTAACAAATTACGGATAACATTGAGAAGAATGGAAATTCCAGAACACTTAATTGTGCCCATGAGGAACCTGTACATAGATCAAGAGACAGTTGGTCAAACAGAACGAGGTGATTCTGCGTGCTTTAAAGTTAAGAAACGTGTGCGTCAGGGTTGTACCCTTTCACCATATCTATCCAATCTGTGTGCTGAGCAAATAATCTGAGAACCTGAACTGTTTGAAGAAGAACATGGCATCAGGATTGGAGGAAGACTCATTAACAACCTGCGTTATGCAGATGATACAACCTTGCTTGCTGAAAGTGAAGAGGACTTGAAGCACTTACTAATGAAGATCAAAGACCACAGCCTACAGTATGGATTATGCTTCGACATAAAGAAAACAAAAATCCCCACAAATGGACCAGTAAGCAACATCATGATAAGTGGAGAAAAAATTGAAGTTGTCTAGGATTTCATTTTACTTGGACCCACAATTAATGCCCATGGAAGTAGGAGTCAAGAAATCAAACAACTTACTGAACTGGGCAAATCTGTTGCAAAATACCTCTTTAAAGTATTAAAAAGCAAAGATGTTGCTTTAAGAAGTAAGATGTGCCTGACTCAAGACATAGTGTTTTCAATCACCTCATATGCATATGAAAGCAAGACCGGAGAAGAATTTATTCCTTTGAATTATGGTGTAGCTAAGGCAAAGAATATTGAATATACCATGGACTGCAGGAAGAATGATCAAATCTGTCTTGGAAGCCAGAATGCTCTTTAGAAGCAGAAATGGCAAGACGTCGTGTCACATATTTCTTGGCATGTTATCAGGAGGGACTGGTCCCCAGAGAAGGAAATTATGCTTGGTAAAGTGGAGGGTCAACAAAAAAGAGGAAGACCCTCAACAGGATGGGTTGACATAGTGGCTGCAATGATGGGCTTAAGGATTATAAGGATGGCGCAGGACCAGGCAGTGTTTTGTTCTGTTGTACATGGGGTCGCTTAAGTAGGAGCTGACTCTATGGCATCTAACGACAACAACATGCAGTAGTCTCTCCCTCAAGTTGAGCATTGTCCAACCCCCACATATGAACACAGAGGCCCTATTTCAAGAGGGCAAGCTAAACACTAGAAAATAATATAATCAACTAGAATTGGGTAGTGATGTGTTGGGAGGGAAACTGAAAAGTAGAAATGTCCTAACTTTATCCTGGCTTGTGGTAAGCCAACAAAAAACCAAACCCACTGCTGTGGAGTCAATTCTGACGCATAGCGACCCTATAGAAGAGAGTAGAACTGCCCCATAGGGTTTCCAAGGAGCAGTTGGTGAGTTTGGACTGCAGACCTTTTGGTTAGCAGTTGACTGCTTAAGCACTGCACAACCAGGGCTCCTAGCTTATGGTGGGAGTCTATAAAAACTATCTAAAAGAAATAAACAATTACATACATTACATAATAATAAAAGTAATAGCTAGAACTGATGTGTAAACCTTTCTCTGTGTGGGAACACACAGAGAACAAAGTAAACACGGAATGTACAGTAAAAGAAAAAGGCAACAAAACCAGAAAGCATATCCTGAAATAGGTTGATGGAATTAAGATTAAGCATTTCTCCTGCATCTATAGTTGTAAATGGACTAAACTCAACTATTAAAAGCAAAAGGCTGTCACTTCTTTTAATGACAAACAAATCCTGAAAAAAAGTGACTCAGAAAAGTTGAAATTAAAAAGACAAGCAAAGGCTTATCATGGACTGCCAGAAGAACGACAAATCTGTCTTGGAAGAAGTAAAGCCAGAATTCTCCTTAGATGGGAGGATAGTGAGACTTTGTCTCACTTACTTTGGACGTGTTATCAGGAGAGACCAGTCCCTGGAGAAGGACATCATGTTGGTAAAGTAGAGGGTCAGTGAAAAAAGAGAGAGACCCTCAAGAACATGGATTGACACAGTGGCTGCAACAATGGGCTCAAGCATAACAACAATTGTGAGGATGGTGCAGGACCAGGCAGTGTTTTGTTCTGTTGTGCTTGGGGTTGCTATGAATTGGAACAGACTTGAAGGCACCTAACAACAATAACAACAACATATATCTTATAATGTCCTTCAATTTTCAGAAAATGAAACCACAACAAATGTAAGGAGAAATATGCAGAAACTCATTAATAACAACAAAAACAAAAAACCCCATTGCCATCGAGTCGATTCTGACTCATAGCAACCCTATAGGCCAGAGCAGAACTACCCCATAGAGTTTCCAGGGAGTGCCTGGTGGATTCAAACTGCTGACCCTTTGGTTAGCAGCTGTAGTACTTAGCCACTACGCAACCAGGGCTTCCAAACAGGAGATGTTATTTCTTGTCTCTTAATCCCCAGGCAAATCAAAATGACAAAAACTAAATAAGGACATAGGTTAAGTAAGTAAAACAATCTTTAAATAAAATTGACATTTGCCCAGCACTTTGGTCTGAAAACAGGAATTACAACTTCTTTATAGGTGATGACTAAACTGTCACAGATAAAAATGTATCACAGAAAATATCTCATTTAAAAAAATAGTGCAGATTATATTCTCTGATCATAATGCAACAAAGCTAGAAAATAACCACAAAATCATAACCCAAACCAAAAGAAACAAACCTCACTACCTGGAAATAAAAATAAACAGCTTGTGGGTAAAAGGAATACAAACTGAAATTTCAGAATCTCTCAAAATCAGTAATCATGAAAGTTGTTATGTTGGAATTCATGAGACATAGCTCCAGCAGTGCTCAGAGGAAAATTCATAACCTTTAATAATTATACAGTACTAAAAAAACATATATTAATTACTCAACATAATAAGTTAAAAAAAATTAACAATAAAATAAGTCTTGGGAAAGCCAAAGGAAAGAATTAAAGACAACAGTAGAAATCAATAAAATTAAACAAACAAAAACAGTAAAACAAATAAATTCAAAGTTTGCTTATTTGGAGGAAAAATAAAAAAGGGAAACTATGAACTAATAAAATCTTTACCCACCATCACCCTCAACGCCTGCCCAAAAGAGAAAATGAAAATGTAAGAATCGTACAGGAAACATTAAAAGACTCAGAATAGACTACTGCCCAACTCTGCGAATCAACTTAATAGCCTGAAAAAGTAGATGAGTTTTCTGAAAAATATGAATTGCCAACACTGGCTCCAGAAGACTTAAGAAATACAAATAGACCAATTAGGAGAGAACACATAGAGCAATAGAGCAAAAACACTAGGCCTGATTTCACAGGGAAATTCTAATAAAATTTCAAGGAATAGGGGACAGCCATGCTGTTTAAATTATGTCACAGTGTAGGAAAAGTAGGTACATTGTCAAAATCTTTTGATGTGTCAAACATTGATAGAGAAACCAGATAAAAATAACACAAAAAAGAAAATTTAAGGCCAAAATTATAAAAAGCAGCAAATATCCCAAGTAAAATATTAAAAAACAGAATCTGGAAACATATTCAAAGGATAACACAACTTAACCAGTTAGGGCTTATTTCAGGAATGAAAAATTCAATATAAGGGGTTCAATATTCTGTTAACATCTTTCACTATATTAATCAATCAAAAGAGAAAATATCTATAGTCGAAAAGGCAGTTGTTAATATTCAAAATCTATCCATGTTTAAAAAACAGTTTTATGATTCCATTTCTCTTTATTAGAAGGTTAGATACATAGTTCCTTAATGCTACAGCACGTGTTCCAACTCAAAGGTGGCGTTACGTATAATGGGGAGATGTGGGGGACATTCCCATTAAAGGCAGGAAAACATCACCCAGGAGGTCCACCGTCATCACTTTTACTTACTACTCTCTGGAGGTACCAGCTGAAGCCTGACCCGTTGGATCGGCACTGTCAGATTTTGCTCACTGGCAGAACCCAGGGCCTATCTCAGTGCTGAGGTGGTGGGCAGGAAAGGTGCACAGAGCAGAGAGGATCCCAGATCTCATGCCCATAGCTCAGTGGATCAATGGCACTTTGATCTATTCTACTGGCTCTTCTACTAAGGTCACTTTGAGACCCTGCCTTGGAGAGCACTTGGGCTTCCAGGAGTAGGGCCTCTGGATTCCATTTCAGGAGCTGGGGAGGCAGGTAAGAGGCTGCGTCAAGGAAGGGGTTGCAGAAGCTGGTTGAAGGGGAGGCGGTATTTGTCCACCGTGGCCTACAGTGGTGTGGTGGGGATGAACACCTGGCCTCCCATCGAGGGCCCTGGACTTACGGTCTGGGTGACTGAGTAGGGCACGGCAGCAGGCCCAGGGAGGAGCAGACGGAGAAGGTGACAGGGCCTGTGGGTTTGGGGAGCAGGAGAGCACGGTTGGGCTGCACATGGTGGACTTGGAGGGAGGCATCTGTTCACATGCGCATGCATTACTGTGGAGGCAGAATAACAGCTCCAAAGACGGCCTTGTGCTAACCCCAAGACAAGGTAAAAGGGACTTTGCGGATGTGACTAAGTCAAGGGTTTTGAGATTGGGAAGGTTGTCTTGGATTATCTGGGTGGGCTCACAGTAATCAGAAAGGTCCTTATGAGGGAAAAAGGGAAGCAGGAGGGCCAGAGTCAGAGAAGGAGGTGGGGGGACAGAAGCAGAGGCTGGTGCGATGCGGGCCATGAGCCAAGTGACACCATGAGGGGGCGGCTCTCCCCGAGAACGCAGACCTGCCCATACCTTGGTGCTTGGTCCCTGTGAAACTGACTTTGGACTTCTGACCTCCTGAACTGTAAGATAAACTATGTGCATTGTTTTAGGTGGTTAATTTTGTGGTGACTCCTTGCAGCAGCCACAGGAAACTCATACAGCTACTAAACCAGCTGCCATCCAGTTGATGCTAACACATGGTGACCCCATGTGTGTCAGGGCAGAACTGTGGTCCATAGGGTTTTCCATGGGTGATTTTTTGGGAAGTAGATCACCAGACACTTCTTCCAAGGTGCCTCTGAGTAGTGCATTCACCGTTTTTGCCACCCAGGGGCTCCTCACAGCTACGAATGACTGAATGAAAAAGCATTGCACCGGGATGCTGATTTTCAAGGTGTGTGCCCCCCTCGGGAGGGTGACACCACCTGCTCCGGGGCCAAGCAGAAGCATCCCTGTTTATGGTCACAAGAGCTCTTGGAGCAAGCTCAACCGTCACCTGGAGGGCTGGACTGAGCCACTTGAGCAGAGAGTCCTTTGAGATGCTGCAAGGATACTCTTGCTGACTGTTTATGCACCGCTCCAGGGCCAACACCACCTCGTAGCACCACCAGCACTAGAGCCAGCCTGATGGGCCTGGCCACCTTGGCTGAATCTTCTGAGTACGATATGATGCTTTGATTTTACCTTCATTGGATTGGCCCAGGACCTCGGCTGCAGGTGCGAACTCTCAATGGCAGTGCCTTTGCTCCATTAGGATTTGAATGCACGCCCCTGCCGAGCTGACTCAGCAGCTGGAATCTACAGGTGGAACCTGGTGTCATCCAAACCCGCTCAGCCCGTGTCTGCACTTCCTGCCTACTGCTGACTATGTCAACACTTGTTTTCGTTAAATACAAAGATGCTCTTCATTTGGAGAGGTGCAGTGGTGTGATTCTGCAGGTTAGTGGCTTGTCCTAGGCACACCTGACTGCTGCCTTAAGCATGCCAATGGATATTGGCTAAGATAGATGGTCTGTCTTAGGTTGGGGGACACATCTCAGGGGGCAAAGGAAAAAAGGCCTTCTAATGTTTACTCTCAAAAGCACTGGGTTTTTCACTGGGTTAATGTTTACTCTGGACCTTGGCGGTGCAGTAGTTAACGGTTTGGCTTCTAACCAAAAGGTCAGTAGTTTAAATCTACCAGCTGCTCCTTGGAAACCCTATGGGGCAGTTCTACTCTGTCCTATACGGTCGCTATGAGTTAGAATCGACTCAACAGCAACAGGTAATGTTTACTCCAAACGAGAAGTTTATGCTTGTAAGAATGAGGGATGGCAGCAGATGCCTGCATTTTATATGAACCCAGGGCTGGTAAGTGCATTGGTTGCGTGTACTTCTAATATACACGGACAACTTCATGGCAGGGGAAAACCACTGGACATAGGCCAATGGGCATTGGGTTGTCCAGCATGAACAAAGAGGCCGTTTTGAGCATGGAGTTTTATTAGCAACTAGGATGAAGGGTAAATGGTTCTTGAAAATGGTTTTGAACTTCCTCCTGTTAGGAGGGCTTTCCTATAGAATCTAACCAACAATATATTCTGTTGAGTGGTATATCAGACCTTATAGCATTTGTGAAATTATTTTGGACTCACCCCACCCCCACATCCATTATAATCACCCTGGTCAGCAATCACAAGAACTCAGGTAAAAGCAGAATACTAAATATTGCTCACAACTCCTTGGTCTTTTTGTTCTTTCAGCCTACCCCAAGTATCTGTAAGTGGAGTGGAGATCCATTTATAGTGTGTTGTTATTGTTAGGTGTCCTTGAGTTGGTTCCGACTCATAGCGACCCTATGTTTATACTACAGAAGGAAACACTGCCCGGTCCTGTGTCATGCTCATAATCTTTGTTATGCTTGAGCCTCTTGTTGCCACCACTGTGCCAGTCCATCTCATTGAGCGTCTTCCTCTTTTTCCCTGATCCTGTACTCTACCAAGCATGATGTCCCTCTCCAGGGACTGATCCTTCCTGGTAACATGTTCAAATTATGTAAGATGCAGTCTCGCCATCCTTACTTCTAAGGTGCATTCTGGTTGTACTTCTTCCAAGACAGCTTTGTTCCTTCTTTTGGCAGTCCATGGTATATTCAATATTCTTCACCAACACCACAATTCAAAGGCATCAATTCTTCTTCGGTCTTCCTTATCCATTGTCCAGCTTTCACATGCATAAGATGCGATTGGAAATACTATGGCTTGGGTGAAGTGCACCTTAGTTTTCAAGGTAAAATCTTTGTTTTACAATACTTTAAAGAGGTCTTTTGCAGCAGATTTACCCAGTGCAATGCGTCTTTTGATTTCTTGACTGCCGCTTCCATGGATGTTGATTGTGTATCCAAGTAAAAAGAAATCCTTGACAACTTTAATCTTTTCTTCATTTATCATGATGTTGCTTATAGGTCCGTTTGTGAGGATTTTTGTTCTCTTTATGTTGATGTGTAATCCATACTGAAGGCTGTAGTCTTTGATCTTCATCAGTAAGTGCTTCAAGTCCTCTTCACTTTCTGCAAGCAAGGTTGTGTCATCTGCATAATGCAGGTTGTTAATGAGTCTTCCTCCAATCCTGACGTCCCGTTCTTCTTTATAGTGTAAGTGGTGCTAATCTGAGGAATCAGATGATGTTTGGTTGTCAGGGGGATGGTCTGCTGGAGGTCGTTTTGAATCACAGTTTCCAGAGAAGAGAGACTTGAGGCCATGAATCTGTCCAAGAGCTGTCCCTGGGCCCGTTCCCCTAAGAGCCTGACAGCAGCCACCCAGTGGGCAGGCCCATGGCACTCAGTTTTCTGGAACGATCACCCCAGGGCCCAGAGTTGGAGGAGAGGAGTGGTGGCTACAAGCTTGTGAGCACATGAGTGATGCACTCCTGAAGATGGTACTTGAGGTTCTGCAACAGGGATAGGGTGGAGCCAGAGAGATGCTACCTCGCTTACAGCTCAGTCCCCACTATGTGACCTCTCTTTGGTGGCCTGGGCACTGGGAATCACGACATGCATGTGCTAGATAGTCAAGTCTGACCTCTGTGTAACATTCCTGGGAATAGGAATGGTATTTTTGGGGTTGGCTGTTGGATGTAAGCTGAATGTGGGGCAATGCAGCATAGAAATGATCAGAAGCTTAGGGGGCAACCCAAACCCTTCTCAGGGGTAGCTTTTGGATTTGTGACCAATGTAATAACACAAATGCAGCAAGGACCTCAGACAAAGAGGAGGGGTGTCACCACGAGGGGCAGGCTGGCTATGGGAGCTTTATTTGGGGGCAATCAGGACATTTTTAGGACCTCATTTTCCTCTTATTTTGCCCTCTTTAGGAAATTTATGTTTATTTCCCATTCTTACTCTGCATCTTTCATTTTGAACCATGATGCTTTATCATGGGAAAAAAAATACCCTTTTGTGACCTGATGCCTGTCATTAATTCCCGTTTGTGTTTGATGCTAACGATTACTGCCCTTCCTCTGCAGCTGCTAGAACTGTCTCTTCTTAGAGCAATAGCTTAGTTAACATTTCTACCTATGATTTGTCCAGACAATGCATCTTTAAGGGGCAGTTTGAAGATTCTCCTTACTTTACAGATAAAACAGAATTCAGCAAGATGGAAGGGGCGGGGGGGAGGGAGCTGTCTGGTGTGCTTTACACTCATTGTCACATTTTTATTCTATCAACATCCCTGGCAGACGGTTCTGTTATTATCTCCACTTTATAGAGGCAGAGTACCATGTGGAAAAGTAACTTGTCACAACCATACGGCTAGAAAAGTGGAGTAAGCCTCCCTCTCTGTTGTATCTGGCCAGAAGGAGGCTCTTCAGCACTAGCTTCCAGCTCAGCCAACAATGGTGCCATCTTGGCATTGGGCTTGGGGCTGGGCTCTGTGTTGGCATTCCACAGCAGCTATAGTCCAGGGAGCTCTTGCCTTCCAGGAAACTTGTTAATTTGGTGAGCATTTAGTTGAGAATTTTTGCATTTACCTAAGGTCTTAGGAAGTGCTATGACTAAAACCCTCAATGAGGTGGATTGATACAATGGCCTCAACAATGCGCTGAAACATACCAGCAATCATGAGGATGGCGCAGGACCTGGCAGCGTTTTGTTCTGTTGTACATAAGGTCACCATGAGTCAGAGCCAACTCACTGGCAACTAACAGCAATATTTACTTGGACTTTCTTACCTGGGTGAATTCCAACTCTGATATTAACGGCAAAATGTTTTTGTGAAGTGATGACTGGACCGGGAGGCAGAGGTTAGCCCATCCTACTTTGTTCTTTGCTAACTATGCCTTCAGGCAAGTCACTGTATTTCTATTGCTCTCTGTTTTCTCATTTGTTAAATTAAAAGGTTTGACTAGGCTCTCTTTAATGTTCTTACCAGATCTGCCATTCCGTGAGTTTTTGATTGTTGAGTAGGCAGCGAAGGCCAGAGACAGGACACAGAAGTGAATCAGACAGACCTGAGCATTCAGCCCAGACCCACAGGTGATCTGTCACATAAGCTTGAGCACACCATTAACTGTCGCCGCTCTGGAACCAGTTCATAAGGACTCCTGGGAGCCCACGGTGGGATTTTCAGGAATTTTGTATATAAAGTTACAAGTAATTAAGACATAATGAAACATAATATTATTCAGTCATATTATTACTATTAAGCACAATCAACATTAATTATTAAAAACCAAAGGGAATGCATACTCAAACTTGTCATCTCCTAATTACTGCACTACACTTTATTATTGTCCATGTTCTTGAGGTTGCTTACTTCTATTGCATCTGTGTGGTGGAATTGCTCTGGAATGGTCCTACCATGCCTGTCTCCCCACTCTGCACTCAGTCACATTAGCAGCTTAAAGTTAGCCGAGTCTTTACACCATGGGAGTTGGTAGGCGTCAGACCTGGCAGCTGCACGTTCACCAGCACACACTATCCGTAAGCCTCTTACCCATAAGCCATTGCTGTCGAGTCAATGCCAACTCATAGCAAAGCCTCTTGCTTGAAATCGGGTGAAATGATGCCCCCAAAAGTAGCTATAAGCACTAAAAGAAATAATAGTCAGTGCTTGACAAATCTTTATTCATTTTCCATTGCTTTGCTTGCTGTAGAAGAGGCAAAGGTTAGCTCACGCTTCTGATAAAAAATGTTTCCTTCGAGAGACAGGTTTCAAACGTAGGTACTCCCAGGGAAGATGGCTGTGTGCCGAGAGAAGCAGAGATTGGAGGGATATGTCTACAAGCCCAGGATGGCTGGAATCCCCAGACACTAGTTGAGGCCAGGAAGTGTCCCCCTGAGACTTCAGAGGGAACGCTGCCCTGCTGGCACCTTGGTTTCAGACTCCAGGCCTCCAGAGCTGTGAGGGAATCATTCATGTTGCTGTAAGCCCCTGAAGTGTGGTCCTCTGCTCCAGCGGCCCCATATCTGTCTCCCCTCTGGTCCTGTCCATCTTCGCGCTCTGTCTTTCATCCCCAGCCACCTCTGGCTCCCTCCTCGCCTTCCCTCCCTTTACTGCTGGTTTTCTAGTTGGCTCCTCACTTCAAACCTGTGCTCTGACTGCCCTCTCAGCCTCTCAGGTGGGTCCCTGAGCCCTCAGTCTACTTCTGGCATTCTGCTCTCCACCCTGCAGTCTACTCAGGACTCAGGGCTGAGCAGGCAGCCCTATACACCAGGAGCCTTTCTCCGGGGAAGGTGGGGAACCACCTCATCAACTGTTACAGTTTCTGCTATAACCCTCTTCTTCTAGTGGGGCTTCTTGGGCTTGGTTGCATGTTGGTGTCACTTGGCGACCTTCACCAGCTTCTGATACCTAGGTCCCGCCTCAGAGATTCCAACAACTTGATTGGTTGCTCCTGGGGTCTGTGCAGTGGACTTAGAGCTCGCAGGTAATTCTAATGAGCAGCCAGGGCAGAAACTGTGGGCTTCAACACTTTGCAGAGACGCAAAATTCCCTTAGGCACTGAGGCCTTGAGGTCATTGACTGCCTCAGCCCTCCTGGCCTCAGTCAAAATGAACATGGTGCCTTTCCACCTTCCATGGCCTGGAGAGAGGCTTGGCTCTGGGCTTGGTTCTACAGCTCCAGTCCGAAAAGCGGGGACATCCACGCTTTCTTTAAGGCTGTGAACACTGAAAACGCAGGTAAATAACGACACACACCTGGAAATTCCACTGCAAATTATTGTAGTCGCTCACAGTGTTTTCTTAGGAACACAGAGCAGTGGTATTTCTCAGAGCTCTGGGTTAAGCTCCTGCAGAATCCTTTCTAAAGATCTTGCTCTATCCCATAATACTTTCCCTGGAAACTGAGCCCCTCTCCACTTTTCCCTTCTCCCTCTTCTTCCCTTCACATCCCTCCTCCCAAGGTCGGCCGCATCTCCCGGAGACTGAAGAAAGACTCTGGCACCAGCGATCATCACATACAGTTTATTGGGAAGCTTACTTATGGGACTGTGGCCCAGGGTGGCAGCTGGACCAGTTTAGTGCTCTGTAACTGCCTAGCAAGGGGCACAAGCTTATACACCATTCCAGCTGGGACCAAGGCTCATTGTTTTTCTCCCACCTCCCTGGGCAGTCAGTGTTCCCAGGGACTTCATGTCCAGGCCCAGATGTTTTTCTTGTTGTTGCTGAGGCGTTCCTCGATCTTAGCCACGGGCCCAGTCATGCCACTCCTGGCCTTGTACCTTAGTCTGAGTCCATCCCGAGTTCATCCCCAGCATGCTTTGGGGAAGAGCAAAACTGACTCCATTAGGACGGGGTGTATATAGCTGAATAGCATTACCCTACACCCCTTCTCCTCTCTTTGACTCAACCTTTCCTCCTTCCCCAATTCTCTCCTTTGTTTCTCCAGCCTCTTCTCAGAAGGCTCAGGGCTCTCATCCATTCTCACATCCTTCAAGCCCAGTGTCTTCCCAGCATTTCTTCCCGTAGAAGATGATGTCTCTCAGCTTCTCTGGTTATCTTGTCCACCCACCAGCAAAGTGTTGTCACCGGATACCCATATGAAGGTGCCTGTGTCCCAAGGGGCAGGGAAGCAGTTAATAGTAAGTACACATACGCCTTTTCTGTCATATACATTTTAATCTTTCATATCCATGTTCATGTGTGCTATTCATACTCAAAAAATGACTGGAAAAATCTAGTTTTTAAAAAATAATATCTTTTTATTCTATTTATAATGTTAATATGTACTCACCTTGGGGTCTGGTTAGTTGGTTACAGCTGGTTAGCTGATTAGAGCTGGTTAGCTAGATAGCTGGTTAGAGCTCATGGTCCAGTTGGAAGGTCTGATTTTGATGCTGCTCCTCTGGGTCCTCCCTGTGAGTAGCAAGGACCTGGAGGATCATAGAACAATAATATGATAAACACATTTCCTACATTTAAAATTTATTGAGATTATCGAGGTGCATATTCTTTCATCATTTTTTGTATAGGTCTCATGGTCTAATCAACATTATATTTGTTAGATACAACTGTCTTAGAAAGAGACCATCACCCTGCACGGTAACTTGAATCTCGTGAGGGCTTTCTATAGGGGATTTGTAGCGATTTTAAGTAACAACAACAAAAAAAAGTTCATTGTTGGGGTGATTCCCAGGGAAACTATGATTCCATTATGTGCATCCTAATCTAGCCATCTTCCCATGTACAGATTTCGTCCACGAAGGCGCAGATTTCTTTCTAATGGCTGACTTATCACGCTGTAATTTGATAACCGTGATGTCAGCAGGTCAATCACCCTGACTGAGCCCAGCGAGGCTGCGCTGAACACAGCCCGCCCCACCCAGCTACGTGTAACCTGATTTGCCAGGAAAGCTTCACCTTCAGCAGCAGCAAAATAGTGACAAATTGGGCCTGGTGTTAAAATACATAATTCCATAGGCTGGCATATAGCTCAAAGGCACCATTACCAGAGTAAATCTGAATTGATAAAACAGAGCAAAGTGAAATTCTCACTGCAAGAGGACTGGCCCCGTACCATGTCTCTTCTCCACGGAACCACTGACCATATCATCTTCAGCCGAGCTCTCTGCACCCAAATCTGCACCCACATGTTGAGGAGTTGGGGACAGTTTAGAAAGTATCGTCATTCTGAAACTAACTAAATGAAAAATTGCCTGGAAAAATACCAAAGGTGCAAATGTGTTCTCTGTCTTGATGTCTGCAACTTCCTGGGATATGTTTAGGTCCACACAGGAATGGTGTTTTTAAAATAAACTCTAGCAAAACCACCTTTGAACAGCATGGATTTTACAAGCCACATGATCTGTGGTTGTTAAAAATGGTAAGACCATCTTCTGGATAAATTAAAAAGTATAGAAAAGTATAGTGCTACTTAAGTCAGCCACAGCAGAGGACGTGAAAATAACACACATAAGGTACAAGTGCCCTTTAAGTCCTTTCCTCCTTCCCAAAGCCAACTGGACTTTATGTACCCCTAAACAGTACCTGCTGGACATTATGCAAGTCTTAGCCATCCTCCATTAGGTTTTGAGCCCTGGTGGTGCAGTGGTTAAGTGCTTGGCTGCTAACCAAAAGGTCAGTGGTTCAAACTCACCAGACACTCCATGGGAGGAAGAGGCGGCAGTCTGCTTCTGTAAAGATTACAGCCTTGGAAACCCTCTGGGGCAGCTCTACTCTGTCCTAGAGGGTGCCTATGCATCAGAACCAACTGGACATTAGATTTTGAAGAGCTACCACTGTTCACCTATCTCTAGCTCTGTCTCTGATAGTGGTACAGTTGGTGAGGTGTGGCCATTTCCTGGATATGTTTTGAAGATAAATTCAAGAAGATTGTCTGATGGACTTGGTGTAGAGTATGAGAGAAAGGGGAGAAACCGGGTGATTTGGAGATTTTTGTCTGAACTGGGAGACCAGAGTCACCATCTACTAAGATGGATAAGACTGGGGGAGAAGTAGGCTGCGGGTGTGTGTGAACGTCAACAGTTGGGGTTTGGATGTGCTGTTTCAGATGCCCACCAGACATCTGTGGAGATTTTGAGCTCCGACTGTGGGGGTGAGCCTGGAGTCCAGGTGAAAGGTGGGGTCGTCAGTATATGGATGAGAGTTAACCACAAGGCTTAATGAAGCCCTGAGGAAGTGAGTGGAGATAAAGAAGAGAAAGGTCTGGAGGCAGCCCTCCCAGTAACTCTTAGAGACTGAGAAGATAAAGAGAACCCAATCAAGGAATCAAGAGGGAGTGACATAGGTTGTTTAGTTTTGCAAACAGGTGAATAAAGGATAAATCAACAAACCCACCAACCCGTCTACAACTGCAACCTGTGGCAGCCAGGTTGCTTCTACAAAGCCCCTAGAGGAAACGATGTGAATTGTTTTTATAACACTGACTTTTTCTCTACTGTTCATTTCACATCTGTGGGCTTTATTTTGTTTATACCTCTCAGGGTGACGGTGGGAGGGGAGTCTTACTGAGGGCGATGGGTCTCAGAAGTAACTTGTCTCAAGAAGGAAAGGGCACCCATTGTGTTGTTAAACAAACCTACTACTGAGGAGATGTTCCACCATGTTATTGTAAACCCCTAGCTGTACAAGGCTGACTGTTAACGATAGGTGGATCTGTTCACCTGCCACCCGAATGACGGCCCCTGAAATTGTTCAGCATGGTGACCCATGGCCATTTTCTCCTGCTATGCCCCTTATGGACGAGCAAGCCATCCTCCAGTTGGGTGACCCCCATGGCTGGCCCATCTTATGAGGCCATGCAGCCCCCATTTAGCACAGCCAGGACCTTGGTGCAGAGAAAAAAACGGTAAAAGGCTGAGCTCTGAGTTCCCATGAAGCTCTGTCTCTGTAAGACTCCCAGACAGGCTGCAGGAAGGATGATTTTCCTGTCCCAGCGAGTGGGTTAGGCACATTTCTCAGGTGGTAAATATTTATTGATGGACTCTTTATCACAGATGTCACCTGAATAAAAATAATTTTCTGGGACTTGAGTTGGCTAAAATACTGGTGTCAATGACAGAAGCCAATAATTCAATGTAAGATATTGATAGCCACACACGACGTTTCTTGTTTTGAGCAGCAGCATCCTTCTGTGAGGGACCCGCAAACTATCTATCATCCCCAGCACATTAGGGAGCCCCGCGATGTCACAGGATCTTTTTTTGATGTGCTATCACTGCTCCTGGTTGCATGGCAAATGACCACATTTAACTGATTGCCATGCAGAGCAGCAACCACCATTCGAGAACCAGCCCGTGGCCGCAGTGACGCTCTGCTGGCTGGGGTGGGGGTTGGAGCAGCCATTCAATACAAGAGCACAAAGCCCAGGAACCTCATTGCAAGGGGACCCTGTTCTCCTCCGCCACCTTGATCCTACTTCCTTAGATGGTGGTGTTTCTTATTAGCTGGGGTTTGTGAGTGTGCACGCTCACACGTACACACACATATGTGCTTGTATTTCATTGCAATAAGCTATATGTCTGGTGCCATCTATAATACAAATATCTTCTATGTGCTATCACTTACTACCTTTGAAAATGCTTTTTTATACATTAGCTCAACTGATCCTCACAAGAACACTGTCATGTACGATTGTACAGGAGTCATAACCATTTACTACACAAAGACATCAAGTTCTTTTTTTTTAGGATAACAAGCTGGTTTTGGAGAAAGCCTAGACCTCAGAGCCTTGGCTGCAGCAGGGCTCTTTGATGAGTGATGGCCTTCCCAGCAGCCCTTTCTTCTTTGCTGTCTACAGTGCTCAGTCCCTTTTGGGTGTCCGCGGTTATCAGAACTTAAAAGAAGAGACATAACAAACATAATAGATCCAGCCTTTGCCTCCTTTCTCTTCCACTGAGAAAGAGAGTGGAACAACTTGAGGCAGCCAGCGCAGCGGGGAGGGAACAGGCAGAGGACTGGTTAGCTCCGTGTCTTCTTATCCAGCGCCAAACATGGGTACCAGCATGGTGAGATGCCTTCAGTGCTGACGTCGAAGCTGGGAGGCCAGCCCTCACCGGTGCCACTCCAGAGGCCCTGAGTTTCAGGATCTGACCTGATTCATTCCATTTCAAGTGGCCCTGGAGAAACAGGTCCCTGGGTGGTGCAAATGGTTTGTGCTCTACAACTAACTGAAAGTTTGGAGGTTTGAGTCCACCCAGAGGTGCCTGGGAAGAAAGGCCTGTCCATCTACATTTGAAAGATCAGCCATTGAAAACCCTGGGAGCACAGTTCTACACACATGGGGCCCTATGAGATGGAGTTGACTCGATGGCAACTGTTTTTTGTTTTTTATTTTTGCCTTGGGGAGACATGGCCATGTATTTGTGCATCCACTCAAAGGGAACTTTGGCTGTGGCTTTCCTCTAGGGCTCTGGGTCCTGTGATGATACGCTGGTCACTGGGCCCCATCTGACCTCTCTGGAGTGTTCCTCAGGCTGAAATGCTGAGAGAGAGCCATGTGACTAACCAGCCACTGGATAATACTGTGATGACTGGAAGGACAGACCAGGAAGATAACCACTGGATGAAATTACCAGCCTGGGTTTGGAATTTAAGTCCAAGGAGGGATATATGTAAAATGCACAAGTGTTCCCTAGGCGGGCAAGAGAGGCTGGGGGCGGTTTACTTCAGCCCTTCCATTTGCATAGATGGGCTTGTTAGATTGGCTAATTGCTACTTTGGAGAAGCACCGAGGGGGTGCAATATCGGGCCAGAAAACTCCAAGGGAGTAGGTGAGGGGGTTTGGTAAGAAGAGTGAATGGCTGGAGGCAGGGGCTAGGGTGTTTGTGGAAGAACTGGTCCAGGGCATGAGTCCACAGTCTGGTGGCCGAGGTGGGAGGAAGCCTGGGCTGGAAAGGGGAGCCTGCCACATCACCCAGCCACTGACACCGACTCCTCCCCGAGTGAGACAGAGCGTTTGGGCCAGGAGTGCCGTTCTGCGTGACCACTCATCGTGAAAGAGGACAAACGATAGTTTTGAGAGCTGATCCTGGCGTTGCCCCTGGAAAGGACAAATAAAAAGTAATTACGGATTTCAGGGCCTCCAGTATCCATCCTTATTCTCACCAACCACTCAAAGGAGATTTTCATTACATGCCACGTGGTTAGAAAATTGACCTTTAGCTGATAAGAAATGCCTTGCTTTCATGTTGAAAATAGTGCAGTTAACTGAGAAATGATGTCCTGCCAGTATATTTCCCAAGTATAATCATGGAACTCGGAGTCTAAACTTGAGGGTGGGGTCAGATTTGTATTCTGTAAAATTCCCATTAGCTGGGGTTGATTTGTGTGCGTTTGCTTCTTACAAGATTTTGATGTTAGAACTGTAGCGAGGATTCTGAGACTTTGACCTAGGACGGTGGGATTTTGCAAACAATATGTCTCAAACGTAGGAAAAAACCCCTATTGGTTTTTTTTTTTTTTTTTTTTTACCTCCCATACAAGGATTTGCAATTTCTTAAGAATGAGAAAGAGTGTAAAACATGAATCTCAGTTTTGAGATGATAAATGTTTCAAATGGTTAAGAGTAATTTATGTAGAATCCGAAGCCATGAGAAGTCAATGACCATCCAGAAGGAGTTCCAGTCACAAGTTAAATGCAGGCAATCATAATTTACTGGGAAAGAAGATCAGACCAGAGCCCACTGGATGGAATCAGGAGTCCTGGTGAGGGATTTGCACTATCTGTGTGCAAGCTTTCATATGGAGGCAGAGAAGTATGCCAAGTGTAAGTCCTGCACATGGGTTCCAAGGATGGTTCCCCAATAGGCTTCATATGCTAGGGGGCTTCCCTTAGTCTTATAAATGCTGCCTAAAGTCCTTGAAACTCCTGAATTAAAACAAAACAAGACAAAAAACAACTTTATTTTTGGTGGCCATATACACAACCAAAGATAAGTCCATTTTCACTTTCTACATAAACAGTCCAGTAACATTGGTTACAAACTTCACATTTTGTCACCATTCTTTCTCTACCCACATTGTTTCATCACCATTGCTTTAGGCTCTCTGACCCTTAAAATTCTCATCTGTGCATAGATTAACTGTTGTCAGTTTACACTCATATAGATAATTCTTTATAAGAGCCCTCTTGTCAAGGCAAACATTTTTTATTAATTAGGCTAAACTGTTGTTTACTTTAAAGGAGCCCTGGTGGTGCAGTGGTTAAAGTGCTTAGCTGCTAGCTGACAAGTCGGTAGTTCAAAGCCACCAGCCACTCCATGGGAGAAAGATGTGGCAGTCTGCTTCTGCAAGGATTACAGCCTTGGAACCCTGTGGGCCAGTTCTACTCTGTCTTATAGAATTGCTGTCAGTCAAAATTCAACTCAATGACAGTGGGTTTTTTGGGGGGTTGTTTAGTTTAACGATGGTTTCATGGGATAGTTTCAGTTCAATGTTTGAAGGTTATTTCCTGGCATTAGATTTGGTGGTTCCCCCAGTCTCAATGGATCTATATTAGTTTGAGGTTCTTTTACATGCTTTTCTTTCTTTTGATCAGGATCCGTCCATTGGTTCCTTGATTAAAACGTTCAGCAATGGTAGCAAGGCACCATCCATTTCTTCTGGTCTCATGGTAATAGAGGTAGTAATTTATGGAGGCAATTAAACCTACAGTCCATTTCCTTCTTCAATTCCTAGGCCTCCTTCTTTCTCTGCTGCTCCAGGTGAATAGAAACCAATCGTTATATCTTGGGTTGCCGCTTGCACATTTTTAAGACCCCAGGCACTACTCACTGAACTAGAGAAACTCCTGACATTTTATTCATAATTCGAGATATTTTTTCAGATTCATTGATTTCATTGAGATATCATCAGTAGATTTATGATGAATGCCACTACACCTTTTTCAGTGAGGTCTTCAGATAGTAAGGATGAAGAGTATTACATTGTATGACACTTAGAAAGAAATTACTTTGAAATAACTCAACATCCGTTGGTTTCTTTTTCAACTCAGTTGTCTCAAATGTATTTGGCATAGTCACTGTTTTCTGACCATAGGTATTGACCTGGTGGTTTACTTTACGTCTACCAGAACTTTAGCTCATTGTCTTCTCTGGTTCTCTGTTTTTTCTCCTGAGAAACTATCTCAACACATCACTTTCCAGATTTAAATTAATGTCCCAGTGAGCATCTCAAAAACGGCTAACAATATCTTTGAGCATCCCAAGTGAACAGGACGTGTATGTGAGCTGATGAAGATGAAGTTTTGGAATAACAAAATGGCAGTAAATTTTTACACTATAGCACAATTTGGCAGAGTACAAATTAGCCATAGTCTTTAAATAATGGCAGCATAGAAAGAAACTGAAAACCAAAATTAGCCCAGTTCCAGTGAGAGCCATAGAGCAATTATATCATTTTATAAGGAAAAAATAAAAGAAGGGAATACAAAAATGACAATAAACACTCTTACATACTAAGACTGACGGACAAGACTTACTCTCTACCAAA